>NC_072412.2:110318240-111728740 GCF_028858775.2 Pan troglodytes | reverse complement strand
CATCCTGTGCTTGATATTAAGGATGATAAGGTAAGAGAAACAAACCTACAGTCTGCAGCAGAGTTTCTCAACTGGGGGTGATTATCCCGGGGGCATTGGGCAATGTCCCAAGATATTTGTGATTGTCATGACTTGGGTTGGGGGAAGTTTTTACTGGCATCCTACAAGGCACAGGAGAGGTCCACACGACAAATAATTATCCAGTCCTATTGCCAATAATTCCAGTGTTGAGAAACCCTGGTCTAGAGGGAGCATATCGCTCACAGTTACAATTCTATAAAATAAGTCCAAAAATAAAGCTCTCACACACAGTGCTCTCTCATAGCTCAGAGAAGGAAGCACCCAGCCTTGACAATGGTGGATGGATGTGGGTTGTGTGTGGGAAACTCCCTGAATAAAGTGTCCTCTCCGTTGATGCTTGAAGGCTGGGGAGGAATTAATCTGGCAGATGAAGAGAGGTGGGTTTTCTAGTGGAGGGAACCTCATATGCAAATTCACAGAAGCAAGCATCATCCTGGAATGATTGGGGTATGGCACAGTTAGGATAGCTGGGGTTTAGATCCATGCGAGAGTCATGAGAAAGAAGGCTTTGAATCGAGTTGAGGGATATGATGGTGAAAAGCCTGGAGTAGGTGGAAAAGATATTGAACCATCTCCAGCACCAGGGGAGAGCCATTGAGGGGTGATAAATAGGGTGGCAGCATGGGTGCATTGCATGCTACGCCCTTCACACAGTCGTGTGGAGTATAGCTTGGAACTAGGACAGTCAGGACCAGTTAATTGACTGGGGCAGGTCAGACCTGATGAGATGGTTGAGGATGTTTGAAGACATTTTGAAGGTAGAAATGACAGGCCTTTAACAAATTCACTGTGATGAGTGAGGAAGAGGGGACAGTCAGAAACAATGCTGATGTTTTTGGCTTAAGATGCTGAGTGGATACTGATGTCTTCATGTGAAATAAGAAATCCATGCTGAGAAAGATGGTGAATTTAGGTTTGGGCTTGGCAGTGCTACCTGTGGGTCATCTGGTCAGGAAAAGAAGAAGTTCTGGGGAGGGGAAGGACACTGTGGTTGACCTTGAGAATGCTCAGGGTAATTGAATACATGTAAAAGGAAGGAGATTCCGTGTCGGGAATCTTAGGAACACCAAAACTCAAGGAGCAGGCAGGCCAGGCGGGGCCATGCAGGAAACTGAGGACTGATAGGAAAAAAAAAAGGCAATCGAAAAGCTGGCCAGGTGCAGTGGCACACACCTGTAATCTCTGCACTTTGGGAGGCTGAGGTGGGAGGATCGCTTGAGCCCTGGAGTTTGAGACCAGCCTAGGAAACATAGTGAGAACCTGACTTTACAAAAAATAAAAATAATTGGCCAGCAGTGGTGTCATGCACTTGTGCTCCCAGCTACCTGGGAGGCTGATGTGGGAGGATTGCTTCAGCCCAGAAGGTTGAGTCTACAGTAAGCCGCGATTGCTCCACTGCACTCCGGCCCAAGTGACAGAGCAAGACCCTGTCTCAAAGAAAATAAATAAATAAATAAATAAATAAATAAATAAATAAATAAATAAATAAATAAAAGAAAAAAATAGTGTCAGGGGTTCTGGTTAAGGCAGTTTCAAGAGTGGTATTCTCATCAGTGTCAAAGAAAGATAGTAGGTAACTTTCTTAGAGCCATTGGGTTGGGCTACATAGAGGTCACTGGGAATCCCTAAAAAAAGGATGGTGGCAGGGCCTGTCAGAAGGCAGTGGGATAAGGAGACTCCTGGGAGGGTGAGGATGTGAGGCAGGGAGTGCAGCGAGCTCTTTAAGAAGCCTTGTCCTAAAATGGAGAGCGCTAGAGGGGAAAATGCTGATGCTTAAAGTTGGGATTAGAGTGGGCATGCTTATCTGTTGAGCACGCAAGGCCGGTAGTGTTTTATGATTTCCTCTGAGCATTTATGGTTGCTGATATTGTTATTTTTGATAGATTGTAATTGTTACCAAGACTGTATTGAACCATCAACCTCTGGTAGACACAATACCAAAAGCACGAAAGGATGTAGACTTGGTTGAAAACATTCAACATTTCAGTTTCTTTAAAACAAAAGGGACATTCCTCCCTCGGGTGGGAAAGTAGTTCATGGTTGCAGACCAGCAGCTGAGCAATGTGTGGGTGCAGTTTGTTTTGCGTGGGGGAACACAGAGGGACAAAGAGGTCAGCTCTGAATTGCACTGCAGGCGGCAAAATGGAAAGGACGTCGTTTTAAAACCGGCAAATGAACAGAATGAAAAGCAGGAGCGCAGCCCAGAGAGCAACTTCCTGCCTTGGCATGCTAAAAACTTTTAATTATAAACGTTTGCTCGGCTGTGGGAATGCTGTCAGATAGGAGGTTCAGCGGAAGCATCTTCACCTTAAGTGAAAGAGAAGAGGGCTTTGCAATCATGTGCTCAACGTGCACACGTTAAAGAGAATGTTGCGTGGTCCTCTGCAGTGTATTTTTTTGCCAACCATTCTATAAGGCTATGCTGTTCATTATGTTCGTTAGATCCGTTAATATTCTTCTACTGATTTTCCAGATTCTAGTTAATAATGCAATGTTCTTCCTAACCCAGTAACTTTTCAGACTTAACAGTAGCCATTGACGAGTTTGACACATAAAATTCAGCAAAAATGTTGATTGAAACTTAAATATGTTCATTAGCATATGGACTAAAAAAGAGGAGAAGCAATCAGACATGATAACATGAATGCACACATACTTTTTATTTGTATTTTTACTTGCATGATTAAATTAAAAGCCTTTAAAGCAAGCATCTATGGACTATTCAGATCTATACTCATTAAAAGTGTCCAGAGAATCAGCGTTCATTTGCTGAGTGAGATTTAAATACTCCAAAGAAGAGAGTTAAGTCCAGGTTCTGGGGATGGATTTGGAAGCAGACTCAGAGTAATTCTTGCCCTGTTACTTATATTCTCTCTCTTAATTAGTTTATGGCTAAAATGGGCAAACCACTACCTGCTTTACAAGGATGGTACAAAATGTAAATCAAAATGAATATTTGTGTGTTTCTTCTGAAGTGAGGGATGAAGTTTGCTTTTTTGTAAAGTATCGTTGCAGAAACACACTGCAGAGACTGTTTCTTCATATCAATAGAGTTTAGGAATGTTGCTGGTGATTCATCATCCCACTAAGTTGGAAAATAATTATCTTTAAAAGTCTGGTTACAGACTTAAAGAAATGACTATTTAGACATATTGAATATAATTATTTCATTACATACAGTATCTTTTTAAAATTAGTTTGAGCCATCTGAAATTGTCATTTTTATAGGTCCAAAAAGTCAAATATTGGCAATTTCAGATGGTTCAACCTAATACAAAAGCTACATTCACCTAAGAAACAAACTACATTTCAAATCATAACATGCAAACAGAAGTGGCGGGTTTATGTGCATTCTCCTGCAAGCGATTGGCTTGAATTAGCATGCTCTCAACATGGAGCTAAGGATTTTTCCTGTTGTTTTAAAATGCTTCACAGAATTTGTGTTAAATTATTGTGCAATCCCTTCATAAATTGGGAAGCGGTGCGGAATTTTTTCAGGTGGAGCTATAGGTAGATCTGGTGAACATATTTCGGAATATACCAGCAAAGCTGGTTGAGTTAGTTGAAACCCATGGTGATATTTATTTGTAAGTTGGAAATGGCTCTTAGAATCATGCCCATTTACAAAAAACAAAAACAAACAACAAAAAAGTGTTTGAAAAGCCTTATCTAAATAGACACTGTCTCCTTTGAGAAATACTATTATCTTTTATTCATTAAATAGAACAAATCAAGTTCCAGATGCCATATTGAAATTGCTGTGCTTTTGTTGTTTTTTATTACAAGAATAAAAGAGTCTAGCCTTTCTTTCTCTTTTCCTTTGAGTGTTGTTTTATAAAGGAAGTCAGGCATTATTTTGTTTATAATTAAAGACTATGTACTAAAGCACAATTCGAATAAGCAACTTTAATTAATCAAGGGAAAAAAACCAACAACCTTCTACACCCATATTTCGGTTTCTAAGAATAAGTAAAAAGGGTTTTCTTTTTTCCCCTTTGAGGTTAGAAGCAGGTCAGGTCAGTAATTGGAGCTGGCTAGTCATCAGCTGGTTTGACCTGCTAGGCTAAAATTTTCTTTACTACAGGAAAGTGTAATCAGAAAACCAGATGTATCCTCATCCTGAGACTGGAGCATAATGAAAAGCAGACAGTCCATTTATTTTCTCCAAGCCTTTCAGATTTTCATTCAGCCATTTGGGGCTTGACTTTGCACTGGACTGAGGAACTACAGTGGGAGGCATTATTTAACTGGATCACAATCCAGAGATGTCCAAATTGAGATTCAAATGCTTGCATTGTCTTGGATCTCCTATTTCCTTCAAAAGTTGATTGCTATTATGTGTTTTTGCCTGAAAACAAAGAATGAGCTATAGATTTCAAGTAAATAGCAAGGAGACTGTTCATTACAGGCTTATCCTGATTATAAGAGCATTCTCCTGATTGTGTACCTGGGATTAAATGAGGAATAGGACAGCATACCCTTCTGAAGGTGGAGGAAGGGTTACATACAGTTTGAACAGGCATATTCCATATAACTCTTATTTTTATAACATAAACTACCTTATTCTGTATTCAACCCTGTAAATGTATTTGCCCTACTTTCATCCTAAAGCTTCTCAGGTGCTCCCTAGCCCCATTCCATTATTGAAATTCATACACATATCCCAGTTTTCATTAAAAAAGAAGTCACCTATGAACATACGTGTGCATGTATCTTTGTAATAGAATGATTTATATTCCTTTGGGTACATACCCAGTAATGAGATTGCTGAGTCAAATGGTATTTCTGGTTCTAGATCTTAGAGGAATCACCACGCCATCTTCCACAATGGTTGAACTAATTAACATTCCTACCAACAGTATAAAAATGTTTCTATTTCTTCACAGCCTTGTCAGCGTCTGTTGTTTCTTGAGTTTTTAATAATTGCCATTCTGACTGGCGTGAGATGGTATCTCATTTTGGTTTTGATTTGCATTTCTCTAATGACCAGTAATGTTGAGCTTTTTTTTTTATACGTTTGTTGGTCGTGTGAATGTCTTCTTTTGAGAAGTGTCTGTTCATGTCCTTTGCCCACTTTTTAATGGGGTTGTTTGTGGTACATATGCATGATGGAATACTATGCAGCCATAAAAAGGAATGAGATCATGTCCTTTGCAGGGACATGGATGGAGCCAGAAGCCATTATCCTTAGCAAACTAAAGCAGGAACAGAAAACCAAACACTGTATGTTCTCACTTATAAGTGGGAGCTGAACAATGAGAACACATGGACACAGGTAGGGGAAAAATGCACACTGGGGCTTGTCGGGGGTAGGGTGGGGGGGAGGGAGAGCATTAGGAAAAACAGCTACTGCATGCTGGGCTTGATACCTAGGTGATGGGTTGATAGGTGCAGCAAACCACCATAGCACACGTTTACCTAAGTAACAAACCTCCACATCCTGCACGTGTACCGGAACTTAAAATATAAATAAAAATGTAAAAAAAGAAGTCACCTAAAATGTAGTGGTTTTTAAACCCAATTTTTGTAGACATAATTGTGTAGATTATGATACTGTTGGAATGCTTTGAAGACAGGCTTGGACTGGTTTTGGACATTAAGTGGTCAAAGGCTCTCTAACTATAATAGTGACAAAATATTTATTGGAAACATAGATGAATAAAGAAAAAAATTCAATTAACAAAACTATTAGTCTTCTGATAGATGTTTTTAAGGACCGCAATTAAGGAGGAATCTTCACCACAAACTGCAGAAAAGACTGTTTAGACTTCTGAAGGGCCCTACCATGTAGAATAAAAGGGTCAATACTGTTCTTTTACCTCTTCTATGTAGTTTTCAAAGAAGTTAGGTCAGGAAATGATCTGGAAGAATCAAGATGCTTACGTACTTTATATACATATGAGTCAAAACTGGAATTATGCCTAGGGTACAGAAAAGAAACATTGCATTCTTTAGCTTCTGATTTTAATTCAGTGAAGGTGTTGAAGGAAATAAGGAATGTCTGGTAGAATATATTATTTTATGTGGCTTGGATATAGTTTAAAAGAATCAGGAGAGGGAGATGAGCTAT
Source organism: Pan troglodytes (assembly GCF_028858775.2). Classification (NCBI taxonomy): domain Eukaryota; kingdom Metazoa; phylum Chordata; class Mammalia; order Primates; family Hominidae; genus Pan; species Pan troglodytes. Next base: position 111,722,589 of record NC_072412.2, on the reverse strand, counting down.
AACAATCCAAATTAGGGATCCATAAAAATAGTTGTGGAAGACATGTATTTTCTGAATCATCCCAGTCAGACATTGCAAACCCTTAGTTATTGGAATGCTTTAAGCACGACAGATGAGTTTATTATTTGTACATACAGTAGATATGTGATCCTGAAAAGGTTGGTATAATTTATCTCACCTTTTCAAATGTCTAGTCCCAGGAATTGTTCCAGGAAATATAGAAAAGAAAAAAACTGAGAAGGAGAGTTTAAAAACCTCCATTCTTATGTCCTATCTTGAGCCAAAAGGGTAGGTGCTTTTCCCAGATCCAAGATTGGAGAGGGAGATCTCTTCTCTGGCTGAAGTTATCTTCTTGGGATCATTTCAAATGTTAGTCACAAAATAAAATATTTTGTGCTGGATTTCATTGTAACAGTGTAGAATTTTATTCTATGAAGTTATTCTACTGTGAGAAAAAAATGGAAGTACTTTGGATCCGTGCTCCCTGTGTGACGTTTGGAACGAACGAAAGGAGAGAAGAAATGAGAGAGCCTCGCTGATAGATCTTTGGTGATGTCCATTCTTCTTCCTTCCTCCTGAGTGAATGCAGCGTCTCCCACAGATACCCACTCTCCCAATCTGACGTTTCTCTTCTCAGCTTCCCTTCCTCTTTTGTTCTCTTTGATTTTTCTGTTTTCTCTTTTGAAATTCTCCCACCCCCGCCCCAATTTTTCCAAGGTTTAAAACCACTGACAGGTGGGAAGGAATGGGTAAGATTTCAGTAGCTGTGATTGGGAATCCCTTATGAACTTAAGAACTGCACGAGTAAATATGGTATGTCCCAGACAGACATTGAACTTAATATGTTTGGGCCTATCCTAAGGAATTAAAAAAGGAAGTCGACTATTTGCTAGAAGAGATTTCTCTATACTTTCTTTTTTAAAAATTTTTTACAATATATTTTATTGAAACCAATATATCTAAAATATTGTTATCATTCTATACTTTCTTACTTGAAACAGTGATTTGACTGCAGGTCATTTTGTTTTTTTGTCTTGTCAAAAGTATGTTAAGAAAAGGAGAGAAATGCAAGGATAGGAAAATAGCAAAAATGGCTATGAAAAAGGCCAAGACACTGGAATGAGCAACTCAAATAATTCTCATTTCTTGTAAATCTTTTCCAGCCTTACTCTCTGTGCTGAATCATGACTTCTCTTGACTTGGCCTTGGGAAAAAATGGTCATCTGATGAAATTTTTCTTTAATGCACTGACCAATTATGTTTCTCCTCACGTAGTCATTCTTCCTCTCTCCCCTCTGGACGTAAACTCCACATATTTCCAATTTCTTTGTTTCTTTTCCACCCCCATCAACAAGGTGCCTGTTCTAGGTTCCATTCTCTCAAGATTCTGCTTCCTATGGTGACCACTAAAACCTGATGCAATGAATTCAGGGTAACATGGTCATAGAAAGTTAGATCTCTGATTCAAATCTAACCTTACAGAAAACTGACAATGGAGGGCTTCTTATGCCTTTGTCAAATAGTAGGGAAGACTGTCCTGTAACGTGTATGACTGTGATCATCTTCAATTTTTTTTCCCAAAGGCAGAGTCTTGCTCTGTCACCCAGGCTGGAGAGCAGTGGCAAAATCTCAGCTGACTGCAACCTCCACCTCCCAGGTTCAAGCAGTTCTCCTGCCTCAGCCTCCCAAGTAACTGTCATTAAAGGCACGCACCACAATGCCCGGCTAATTTTTGTACTTTTAGTAGATATGGGGTTTCACCATGTTGGTCAGGCTGGTCTCAAACTCCTGACCTCGGCCTCGCAAAGTGCTGGGATTAGAGGCGTGAGTCTCCATGCCTGGCCTTGTCTCCACATTTTACCCTGTAGACCACGAACTTGTGCTACCATGATTTTAATTCACCTTGTCCTTTTAACATTTTTATTTCTTCCTTTCTTAAATTTTTTTTTTTTTTACTACTTTCATCCCACTGACTAAAGCCCACTTTGTTGAAAGGACATAAAAAAAGAGACCAAGTCATTTAAAAGGTTTTCTGTTTTTTTAATCTAAAACTGCATATTCTACTTAATGTAGAATTTAGATCTCTAAAATAAAACAAAATATGGCAGATATGTACATCATGCATTTTAAGTGGAAGCTAAACTATTTCTTAGAGAAAAAATATATAAATTATGCTGAGAGCAAATCTAGGCAAGTCTTTCAAGATTTGCCTGTTTGAAAATGTAACAATGATCTTAAAACTGAATGTTTTATGTTAACTGCAAATAAATTTTAAATTCAGTCAGTCTGAGTCAGATTAATGTGCTTCTCCTTAAGGATGTAAGATTCATTCTTGGGATTTTGTTAAGTAATTAATTTTGATATCAGTGTATGGGTTTAGAATCAAACAATATCTTGGAAAAAGACGTATTACAAATTTAAAGAAGGACCAAGTAGAAATAAAAATGAGAAAAAAAAAAGATTCAGTATTATAATGGTGTGTGACTGAATCTTTTTAATTTCATGGAGGATTAATTTTTATCAGTTTATGAAAAATAGACATTTTAAGATCTCATACAGAAAAAACAAATCAGCAAAGTTCTTTGCTTTAAGATGCATGTTTAGAAATTAAAATCATAGAGTTTTGAGCAAAGAGAATATTTAATTTGAGTGTAAAACGCTCCTTTAAAGCCAGTGCACAGAATGGTGAAGATGAGTCACAGACTAGAAGTTATTTACATGACTTTTTTGGAGTGGAGGTGGTAGTTGCTTTTTCTAATTGGCTATGTAGTCATTTTTACTTTATCTCACTTATTTTCCTTCCAGGATAGTGCCAGGAAATTATGTTTTGGCTTCACTTCTGAATCAACATTGATGGCCGCCATCTGCAGAGGATGAGTGAGAAGGAACAATTTAGCATGAGTGTCAGCATTTCTGAGAGTAATTATGTGTTTTTAATTGACACAGTTTTATATATATATATATATATGCATATTCATATAATTTTATTATATTGACCTATATAAAATTGTATTTAATTAGTATATATAATTTTGATTGATAAAGGTACAAATATACAGAGAGAGGTATTATATTACTGTGAAAAAGGAGGTGCAAAAATACCACAAACTAAATGATAAATGGTTTTGATATATACAAAATAGACATGGAAATTTTTACGAAGAGAAAGTAAACGTAAAAAGGATATGAAAGAAATTAGAAAAAAAAGAAAGAATGTGGAAGGCATCGCTGAATATTAATTGGTAGGTTAGGGATTTTGAAGGTGCTAGAACTTAAATTCCATTAAGCTTTCTCTATTTTTCTATGTTTTATTTCCCTGAGAAAGGGAATCTTAATATTTACTATATTTACTTAGTTGATGTCTGATATTTAGCCACTTCTATTAATACCACTTTTGATTCAGGTGACTTTTATTATTGTTATTAACCATACTGCAATCCACGTGTGCAATATGTGGTGTCTTGCCTGTGTCTTCTCATTCTTGTTATCAGTTCCTCCCGGTTCAGTTTCTTTGAAAACCACAGAAGGGAAAACGCAATGGAGAACTTGCGAACAACTGGGTCAGGAACAACTGTGGCTGCTTTTCAGGGCTCTGATCTGGGAACCCCAGATGCAAAGACATGCTGACGTCCTCTTGCTCAGCCATCACCAGGCAACAGGTCAACCAGCTCGCTTCATCAACCTCAGTGTGCAATGTAGCTCAACAAATGACTGATTGACAGTCCTTTATAAATATTAACATGGTGCAAAAGTAATGGCAAAAACCACAATTACTTTTGTACCAACCTAATACTATTGACTGTGTTGTCACATGCGTGCATTTGGATTTACTGAGGCACTGATTCAGAGGGTATTATCTGGACTTGTTAAACATTTTGACTCAGTAAGAGTAATATTCCTAATGTACTTCTTTTTTTGGCATAGAAACATATGTTGAGTCTTATTTTAACGTTTCAAGGTTTCAAATTTTTCAGTTTGCTAAGCAGGTATGTGTATAGAACTTCTCCTAGGGGGATGAGGAGGACGTGAATGATTGAGTTGAAGACAAGAGTTGAGCAATTACGTGTGTTGTGCCTTTGCAATATGGATAGAATCTATTACATTTTTTTTAACAAAACCCTAAAACTTATTCAGACGATAAGTACTATTCTTCAAATACCTTCCTTAATATTACGAATTTGTTTAATGATTGATGTTACTCAAATGTGCTTACAACTCTTCTCTTGGAATTACTCTTGGAGTCAGTTTAGGAACTAAAAACATAATCCATCTATTTCTTCTGGGCACAGCACTTATTTTGGCCAAATAACATTATGCAGGTGGATTATTCACCCTTATTCACCAAACTTGGCTCTGAATAGCCATTGCCTTTTCCCCCCTATCCAGAAATGAAGGCCACATACAAAGTCTGAAGATTGTTTACCAATGACAAAATCCCAAAGAAAAGCTTAGAAAATGATTCACAAAAGGAATTTCAAACATGGAAGTGTTTGAGTGATGGCAGCGTCACAGGAATGATATTGTCACGAAGCCATAGTGTGAAGGAGCAAGCAGCCACATGCCGGGCATTCTGGATTATGTGTGTATGTGCGGGTGAATTCTCCAAATAGGGAGAGTGGAAAAGCAGAGTTCAGGGGCTTGTTGCACACTACTCTCTAGGCCAGTGCCTGGATACCTAGTGTGGCCAGATGTCGGACTCCAGCCCTGAGATTCTGCAGCCGGGATCCCCGCACTGGACAGTGTCACTTGAGCTGCCCCAGTCCCTCTACTGGTGTGATCAGGATACTGGAGCCAAGGACTTGTGGCAGAAACTGGTTTCAGCTGCAAGCTCACACCTTGACCCATATTGAATGCCTAAGCACTAGTCCATAATGACTTCCATGGGCCTCTTGAAGAGGCCAGTCTGAAAGGAGTTGGCCTTCAACAGTTTACCTCCCTATGAGCTGTGTCCTAAATATCCCTTGGAACGGAACAGTATGGACCCGTCTCTATCAAATCTACCACCTACTAAGAATGGGTACTAGATTGAGGGGCAATGTCCTAAATCCAACTATATGTGGTTTTGTGACTTTGAATAAATCACTAGACCTGTCTGAGTCACAGTTCCTTAATTTTTAACGTGCAAAATAATTCTAGACTTGTTTTACTTTTGCAATGTTATTATATTCTCTCTGTAAGATTAAGTGCCTAAAGAGTCTTCATACTGTTGCCCATTATTTTGGGAATTTATGTGAGGTTAAAAACAGAGACTTTTAACTTTAATACAGCATCTAACACATCATTTGCCTACACAATAACTATCCAGAATGTGTAAAATCAGCCTAGATAAAAATTAGGACACTGTTGTTCATCGTGGTAGCAATTTAAATGTTATGAGTTTTTTTTGGTTTGGTTTGGTCTTTATATAAATTCCTATCTCCTAATCCCTTTCGATTATCAAATAGTTGAAGAAATATTTCATTCATAAAAGCTCATAGTGGGCTTAAATGAGTCACAGGCACATCTCATATATGTATACTCTGGCCAGATAAGCTTTGTTTTTTCAGAGATTCAATTTTAATAAGGCTTTTATGGAACCTGCTATTTCTGCAGTGACTTTCTCCACACGTCATGTGGATTGGCATTTCTTTTCTTCAAGTATGCCTGGATCGTACACCCTGACATGCTCATAAACTAAATGCAGAAATGGCACTGTAGATATAATTACTTCATGCACAACATCCGTAACTTCTTTCCACTGTTTAACCTCAGACACATTGTTCTCATTTCCACTCTTCACAAGACATTTGTTCTTTCCACTGTTCTCTACTTTAAGTGGATGAGGTTCATCTGGTTTGTTGATGTTATGAAATATGGAATTCTCATATTAATGGTTCCAAAATCATATGGGAATACTTTACACCGTGTCGTTGCCATGACGCAGCATTACCTGGTATCATATAGAATGAGTTAACATGATATTAAATTACTCCTTTTTATGTCATTCACATTTTTTATTTTCTGAGGACCTTTGTCTTACTTCCTCTCTATGAAGTGTGCAACTATGACACTGAGACAAGAAATCTCACTGTGTTTAATTGGAGTTTGATCTTTATATAAAATTATGTATATCCGTGTATTTACTCCAGGGTTTGAGAGAAGGGATGCTAGAAAGTGGCACTGGAGGAAGTTTAATTATTTCATGTTTGTTTGGTCTATCTAGTCAGATAAAACAGGTCAATGGATTTAAAATAAACCTATCAGAAAGTGATCTGAGGCTTTGCAAATAATGTCAGTTGACTTTTCCAGAATATTAATTTTGCAGCCCGAGATCATGTGGGTCAGGAATTCTTTAGCTAAGTGAAAACAAGCAGATGATTTCAGTTAAACTCTAATTTTAACCAACTATGACCTAGTATACATAAAGATGGCCACGCCTTCACCTAAGAGCCAAAGAATTATTGTAACTGCTCTCGTTTGATTTTTCCTTATTCTTTTAAAGTCCTGATATTTACTAAAGTATTCAAAGCTAGAATGGTGGTTCTCAGACTGAGTGTGCATTGAAGTCACTCATTGAATCAGAGTAGAGAGCGGCTCTATGTGATTAAAACAAGACTACTGTTCCCGCCCCAGCCTTTCCAATTTTGTGTGCATGGGGTGGGGCCAAGGCTTTGCATTTCTAAGCAGTTCCCAGTTGATGCTGAGGCTGCTGGTCCAGGGAACACCCTACAAGAAGCGCTGGGATGGACTACAGCAAGGAGAAAGAGGGAAAGTCATGGGCAGCATCATCACCGTCCGGTGCACGTGCCGTTTCCAATTTTCATGAAATTTAAAATAAGATTCACACCAGGAGCTAGATTTAAATCTAAATCAGAATTGAAGGGTGCAGATTTTTAAAACTATAGGCTCTTGAGAATAGTTCCTCTTCTTTTAATCTCTTCCTCATAATCATTCATACTTAAGGCTGCTGCTCAGTGAATACTGCAGAACTATAGACCAGAGACTCAGAGCTGGAAAGGACAACTGAGCAAAACATTTGAGCGAGCCTGCTCCGGAGAGAGCGGATGAGGGACTCGAGTTTTGGAAAGAACCAGGGACTAGGATCCAGCACACCAGGCTTTCAGCCTGGACTCCTGCACTTTACAATTTTGCAAAGTTAAGAGACACAGCAAGACATCCCCACATTCTCTTAGGAAGGAAATAAGCTTGCCTATTGCAGGTTCAGCTGCAACATCAACACCTAAAGCAGCAAGTACAGATGTGCAAAACGACCCTCCAACAGACCCACAGGGCTTGTGAGACTGCGGTGCAGCTTACATTCATTTGCATATCTGGAGAAAAACAAAATGTTTCCATTAGGCACCCAGTGTCTGCAATGGACATGAAGAAGAGTCTCTCACAGGCATGTGTTGCTACCATCCCTCTAGAGAAGAGAGGCACACTGGCCGAGGGACTCCTGAGCACCTGGCTCCCTTGGTAAGAACCTCTCAAGTGCAATGGCAATGGGCGGAGCTTCGCCAAATAATCTCCTAGTAGCAGAAGCTGTCCCTTCCGTGAGATGCGCAGCTCAGCACACCTTTGCCTGATGCCATTTAAATACCCAGTACTCTCACCCCTTGGTGATTAGTCTGTGCTCACAAGAAGATTCTGATCGTGGATCGGCTTCCCCTGGGAAGGTCTGTGAATTTAAAGTGTTTTGGTTCCTGCCACAGTAAATTCTCATAGTTAATGAATAAGTTGGCTTGGTATACAGGGAGAAAGAGCTGCACACACTACTTTGAATATCAGGTCCTTATGCAGTCAATCTTTGGGGTATCTCAACAAAGAGGCTCCTGACGGTGATTCGATTTGTCCAATGGCTTAACCTTTGGGACAGAATGTCTTGGTCTTGCTAATTGAGGCTGTGTGACAGCTTTATTTCTCTGAAATTATTACACTGGCATTCTTGCTTTACACTTTAGTCTAATGAGCTCAGAAAATGTGCCTCTGCCCCTGAGTAGCAGCTTGTAAAGTGGGGCCAGCCCTGGGACCCTGGCAAATCCTTCAGCTCCGTAATGCTGCACGGGGCCTTAGGGAGCTGGGCTGCTGGCCTGGGTCTTCGTGGCAATAACCACGCATCACTGTGAGGTGGTGGCCCAGCATTTAGTTTTCACTTATACTAGCTATTGTTATAGCACAAATTGCTTACCCTCCCTGGGAGGCTCAGATAATGGGTCTGATGTTCGTTTTGACATGGAATTTAATAAACTTCCTAATCTAATGCAGGGTTTTGTTAAAAATAATCTCAAGGGAGAAAATGCCCATATTTAATAGACTAAACTTTTCTTCCAGTATGTGACTTGTATTTGCAGACTCTTGTTTGCCTGTGAGTTCACTGCAATCATTTCTTCAGCATCCACCAGAGCATTGCCTTTGCCCTCCGTGTTCCCCAGATCTCCATTTCTCTGTCTCCCTCGCTTCTCCCCATCAGGGCAGGCTTCGTGAGAAGGTGACTCCTCCAGGCACGTGGGGCCTCTACTCCCAGAATGACCTGGTGCTTCCCTAACCCTCTATTGTCACTGTCTAGGACTGCTAATAAATGGCCAATTTATTAGCTGACGACTCCAAAATCTATATTCTGATTCCAAAAGTCACTCCTAAACTCCAGGTGGAGTCGAGATAATTGTCTCCAAGCCATCGCTATCTTGATGGTAGCATTTCTCAGCTGAAAGATATTTTCCAAGTCAGTTAAAGGAGCCCTCACTTATTCAGCATTCAAACCAGAAACCTTGGGTGCTCTCTTGCTCCTTCCTTTCCGGCAAGGCATTTAGTCCCTTATTCAGACCATTCAGCCTCCTAAGGCACCATTTCTTCTGTGAATGTGTAGCACTTCCACCTAGCCTGTTCTCTGTTGTCATTTACTCCTGCTGTTTCCATCCATCCGTGTTCCCAACCTCACTCTACTACATCCCTCTCCTGTTTAAAATGCACCAGGAAGAAGTCCATGCTTTCTATGGCATACAGATGTCCATGTGGGCCCCTCGCTTGGAATTCTGGCCTAATCCCTTCACATGGGTCTCCCAGCTCAAGCATTACCAAACTAATGGTAAATGCTCTAAAAGGTTCGTGCTACCGGGACCCTGAGACTTTTCAAACGCTGCTCCTAAAGTCTGGGATCTCTAGCTTCCTATCAACTGCATGGCACTGTTCTATGTTACTCTAGACCTGGGAGCCCAATCTTTTGGCTCCCCTGGGCCATATTGTAAGAAGAAAAATTGTCTTGGAACACACATAAAATCCACTGACACTAATAATAGTAAGTGAACTAAAAGAAAAAAAAAACTCATAATGTTTTAAGAAAGTTTACAAATTTGTGTTGGGCCACATTCAAAGCCACCCTGGGCCGCATGTGACCTGCAGGACACGGGTTGGGCACACTTGCTCTAGACAGAGTCTAAATGTGGCTCCCTGCAAAGACTTCTCTGACCTTTGCAGGTGGTGTGCTTCCACCTCTGTGCTCATAGCTATGAACATAGGTTCATAATTTTATTAGAGAACTTCTGTCATTATACTGAAATTTTGCTCATGTGTCTTCTCCCCTAGGAAGAGATATCTTTGAAGGTGGAGACTTAGCTTGATTTATTCGTCTTCTCAAGTGCCAACCCACTGAAGGTGCTTGAGAAATGTTTATGGGCTGAAGGGAGAACCAGTGTTATGAACTGAATGTTTGTGCTCACCCTCTACAAAAGAATGTATATGCTGAAGCCCTAATCACCAATGTGACTGGATTTGAGGTTAGGACCTCAGGAGGTGATTAAGGTAAGATGAAGTCATAGGGTGGGGTGCTAATGTGTTAGGATTAGTGCTCTTATAAAGAGAAATAACAGAGTGCTCTCTCTCTCTCTCTCTCTGTCTCTCTTTCTCTGTCTTTGCCAAGTGGCTATCCACCAGCCAGGAAGAGGGCCCTCATCAGGATGTGAATAAGGTTGCCCAAGACCTTGATCTTGGACTTCTCATCCTCCAGAACTGTGAGAAATATATTTCTGTTTTCTAAGCCACCCATACATGGTATTTTGTTATGATACACCAAGGTAATTAAGACAAGGTGGTTATGAATATACACGCCATTATACTGGGAACAGCTTGTATTGTGGGTGAACCAGTTGCATTTTAATCTTAGACTAGGTGCATTGCTCACTGTGCCTCAGTGTTCTCTTCTTTACAGTGGGTATAATAACAAAACCCACATCAAAGGATTGTAGTGAGGATGAAGTAAAATAGCATGGGTAAAATTGCTTAGAACAATGGCTGGTACTTAGTAAGCATGCCATAAATATCAGCTATCATTATTATGACCTATAGATATTCCTACAGAAGACTAGAATACAATCATTTAATGCAAGAAAAGCCATTTAAGAATGGCAATGCATTTATTCTTCCTTCCCTGACTTATTCAACAGATATCTGTTGACGCACACTACATGCTGTGCACTGTTTTCGCTGCTGGATACAGAGCAGGGAACAAGCCCAACAGAGCCGTGTCCCGTGGGCAGAGGCTTATACTTTAGTGGAGCAACAAGTAATATGAAAACCTAAGTACAATAAGAAAAAGGGGTAAAAAGTGTCAGCTGGAGGGTCACATTCTTTTCTGGTCCTGGTAGGACAGGTCTGTTGTGAGGAAGGGAGCCCATGGGAACGGCAGCTGCTCCACAGGGGAGGTTGGCACACTGCTCCAAGGATACTGATGAATTCTAAAGTATTAAAAGTGAGTCAGAAAGAAAGGGGAACAAGACAAACAAAAGCCCCAAACAGTCATGGGCTTGGTATGTGTTTCTGTCCCAGTGAGGGCCTGACTGAGTAGATAAAGCTCCATAAAACGGGGAAGGATCTTTGTCCTTTTTCCTCTCTGAATCCCCAGTACCTAAAAGTGTATGTGCAACACAGTGGCTGCTCAATTAAAACTTGTTGCCTGAATGAATGGAAGATGGAGCTTTGAAAGTTTCCAAAGAATTTGGAATTTTTCCTTAGAGCAATTAGTGCCACTACAATCTTTTGAATAGTAGAGGGACAGAACAGACAGGGTTTTAATTAGACTAACGCCAAGAGGTGTGAAGAATGGACTCACCAGGGGCAGAGAGACCAAGGGTATGGAAGCTGTTACAGTCATTCTTGTGCAAGGAGATAGGACTTGGACTGGGGTGGAGGCAGGAGAATGAAGGGGAAGGGGTGGGCGGAAGGTACGTCGTCAAAGGGTTCGTGCCTGTGGTCTGATTGCACCAGGCTGACCAGGAAAGCCAAGTTTAAAATAGCAGCAAAGCTGAAGACAGGCAAAGTCAACACAAGGGCTGAGGGAGAGGCCATGGAGGTATTCTGGTGAAAGGTGGGAAGCAGATCCCTACCAGTGATAACACCGCATCTCTTGGTTGTTCCGTTGGAGGTGATGAGTTGGGTTGATGACGGGTACCTGGCGGGATGCTCAGGTGGTGCACACCAGTGAGGCTGTGCTGGTAGTTTAAGGGGAGGCCGTGCCTTTTGCTGTGGTCACTGCTCTGATTGGGGATGCCCCTGCCCTTGCAGGGAGTACAAAGTTTTGATGCTATCCCTGACTATACCCACATCTTCCCTTTCCTTCAGCCACTTGCTCAAGGTACACATATCACTGTCTCTAGTCTGACAGGTGTTAATTATGATTTGTGCTGAGAAGAAAGCAACAGAATATGCCTCTACTGATATGTACCAAATATATCTATCTCACCGGGTACTGACATGCACTGGATAAGAAAAAGGTTCTCAGATTGGGAATGGTTGGAAAGTAAAAGTATAAAGAATAGGCATCTTGAAGATACACTACTGTAAAGCCATTTGGACACAGAATGGCTGGAAAGAACCTAAAGAAGAAAACAACATATAAAAGGCAGAGAGTTAATATTTGTTTTATTCAGAGTCTGGCTCCAAGAGAGAATGCAAACGAATGTGAGAGGGTGTTTAATCTGCCCATATCATCAGACCCATAGGATGATTCGTAGTTACACCTGCTAATGATACACATCTGCCTAAGAAAACCATGTTTTTAAAAATAGACAGTGATATAGTGCCTGGTGTGTACATATATTTTGCATCATCTTGAGAATATCTGAAAATTTTCTATTGAATGCATGCAGAGGAGGTCATGCATTCATTTATTATTTCAACAAATATTTGGTACCTCCTCTGAGTGAGGTGATGTGTCAGGCCCTGGGAAGACATTACAGGCAAAACACAGTTTCTGCTTCATCGAACCGATAGTTGAGTGAGACGGAAGTCACAGCCCAAGGGAGCATGATGTTTCTTTGAAGTATGAATTTGCTTTTATAAATTCATATGAATACGAAGTATATCTGTGTTTGCTCTAAAATGCATTGCTTTAAAATAGTGTATACTCCGTGCAACTCTCCATTCAAAAACTCACGTTGTACCAGAAGAAAGAGCAATATATTTTCTATGAGCTAATTTAAATGGTATTTTGGGACCCCTTCCTGCATAGCTGGCTGATATGGTCTGGCTCTGTGTCCTCACCCAAATCTCATCTTGAATTGTAATCCAAATTGTAATCCCCATGTGTTGGGGGAGGAACTTTGTGGGAGGCGATGAGATTGTGGGGGCAGTCACCCCATGCTTTTCTTGTGATAGTGAGCGTGTTCTCGTGAGATCTGATGGTTTTATAAGAGGGTTTCCCTTTTTTGCGTGGCACTTCTCATTCCTGCCACCGTGTGAAGAAGAACGTGTTTGCTTCCCCTTCTGCCATGATTGTAAGTTTCCTGAGGCCTCCCCAGCCATGCTGAACTGCGAATCAATTAAACCTCTTTCCTTTATAAATTACCCAGTCTCGATATATTCGTTACAGCAGTATAAGAACAGACTAATACCCTTGCAGGACCATTTGACCTCAGTGTATCTTGACTTTCCCCTTCCCTCCTCTGAGACCTGTATTCAGGGGGTCTGAGGAAGGTCAAGACCTTGTAAGTGTGAAGCCCTGTTCAAATGTTTCTTCCAAGACAGCTAGTCTCAAGCTCACTGTGCCCACAGGACAGGCGCTCCTGACTCTGGGGCTCCCCTACCACACTTGGTGCATAAGGGTCTTCTCTAGGCTGCTCATGGTTCCTCCAACTGTAACCATCCCCAATCTGAGCTCTTGCCAGCCCCAAAGATCTGCTTCTGACCAATATTCATTGCTCCAAGATCCACAGAACTCCATTCTTACCGGCCTGCCTCCAGCCAGCCTTGACCATCTCTTTCTCGGCTTGAGAATATCTTTCTCTCTTCATGATTATTGCAAGGATATTTTGTCTGCAACAAAGGTTAGGTAATTTTAGAAACACCATACTAGGCTTTTTGCTGGGATATGACTTTATGGAGCCCTTGAGGAAACAGGCTCAGCCCATGCTACTGGCTTCAACAGAGAGAAGAAAAGGGATCTAATATGCAGGGAAAGAAAATACAAGTTAACATCTTATCTAAAAAAAGTTCCCAGCATAAATGTTTTATTTTCCTCAAATCATCTAGGCTATTATTATGGTTAACTTTTGGCTTTAATCCCTCAGATATCACAATAATTAAATTTCTCTTACTTAACAAATATTTCCTGAGCACCTCTTATGTGCCAGGGACACTGTGAATAGAGTGGGCAAAAATCCCTGGTGCTCAGGGCTTGCCTTCTAGAGCCGAGCTGAGGGAATGAAGGAAAGAAGGTTGTCGAGGCATCCCCAGTTCTACTGTCATTATGTGGTCGCTTATGGGACTTCAAAGGTTTTATGAGGTTGAGCAGAAACCAGACATGGTCCACTTTACTGGCTGATTTTTCAGCCAGTTAATGAGATTTTTCGGTAGTATAATAATTGCTTGGTCACCCAACATTAGTCATAAAAGTAAATTTGAAGAGGGGTCAGACCACAGACCACTTTTTAAAACACCCTCCTTTACAAAATTTTTTTATTAGGAAACTTTTACTGTGAAATCATAGTTAGGGAAATATTTCTTCGGTCTCAGAGAATTATCTTTCTATTCTTTCTTCCCCCACCCTAGAGGCCACCTACTTCAGATTCCCTTGCAGTGTTTGTTAAGTGGTTATCGTTATGCATTGTTAATGCCCCAAACACAGCTTTACATAAAACAGAAAATTTGAAAAGGCACTGAATACAAAAATAAAATATTCTCAGGGTACCCTTCATGTAGATTTGCTCGGCCGGCGGAGGGAAATGGACTTTAAAATTAGGTCATTTGCGTTAGAAACCCTAAGAAGCAAAGTTCCTCCATTCTGAATGCAGAAGTTAAAATCCAGGCCATTTTAAGACAGCTGGGGCGGCAGGGAGGAGAGAGCAGGACATGTAACTTTGTGTGACAGGCCGTCATGGCAACCGCAAAGGAATCCCCACCCCAGGGTGTGTGCCATTCACAAACAAAGGTGCTACCCTGCAGTCTTCAGGGGGAAATGTCTGGCCTTTTATCTCCTGCAAATTCCCCAGGCTCTAGGGAGGCCACACAAAGCAGGGGCTTTTTTTTTTTTTTTTTTTCCTGTGCTTACTCAGTCTCACTAGAAGGAGCCCTTTCTTCCAAACTCGGTTTCCCTTCCTGCCTCCCCACCCCCCAACCCAGTAGTTTCTGCCCCTCCTGCCTGCTCCCCCTAAGCCAGGTGTGTCACTGCAGCACATCCCCTTCCTTATATCTCTGGGGACACCCTCAGCTTCTGGATCACAGCCACCCTGCCCTCTTTCCTAAGTCAGGCTGCTAAGCGTTAGGGAGGAATTTACTCTTAGTAAATTCTCAATTCTTAGTAGGGCACCTCCCTCCTTGCATGCCCTGCCCTAGGGTGGGGACAGAGGGTGTGTGGCCTTTACTTTGTGAGAGGTTCCCAGTTTTGCTTTTTCAACGAAAGGGAACAAGTCATTTAAAAAGATAAGCACTGAGCCAGGGTTAAGGGAGAGCACAAAAATAAGATCATTAGAAATTGCAATTGAAGCCAAGTCTAACTTTGTGTCCAAAGATCAGGAATCTTGGCCTTTGTCACCACTGCTGAGTTCTCCTTCTTAAGGGCCCAGTTTGCTTTTTATAAGCTTCAAGTGCATTGTCCTGTTTGAAAGATATCTTCTGCTTAGACAAAAAGAATTCTAACTTTTATTCCTTCGTTATCACATGTCCTCGGCCCCTGATTTGATCTCGGAGCAGGGCTCCAGGCAAACAATGCCCCCTGAACTCTCGCCTCGGCTTCCCCAGCCTCCTCTCCTCTTTGCAGTCTGGTTGCCTGACGCACGCAGCGCATGCTTGCTTGTCACAGACTGCCAGAATGCAAAACGATGAGAATTAATGCTGTTATTAAAGGATTTTTAAATTAAATGTGCAGTTTAGAGCCAGATGCTGCCTTCTTAAAGGAAGAGAAGTTTAAGTTAAAAAATCTGACAGATATTCGTTCCATCTAGCGTGGCAGAATTTATGGTAGATTACCGTCTTTGATTTCTGTGGGCTGGGGTTGTCAGGTCCACTTGCAAATGCGCTGTGGGAAAGAGTTGCACTTTTGTAATTTGAAAACATATGGGACATATGGTAAATATTACACCCATAACTGTTACGAAGTTCTGTTTCCTTAAAGGACCTTTCTTTTTTGCCTGTACCCTCCAGGGGATTACTTGCAAGAACCCCATTATCTTTCTACCTCTATTTTCCCCTAAAGTCGATTTGCTTTATTCTGATGCTTTAGAATCCCGGTGAAAAAATCTGGAAATCGGGTGTTTATTTTTCTCCAGGCATGACAATACAATATTCTACAAACTCTGGTCTCCTCTTGAGCTAATGTTTATTTTACTTTTCATCTTTGTGTTCAAAGATCCAGGCTTTTAAAAAATGAGTTTGTATGTTTTCTCTTTGAAGCCACCCTCCCCCTATTATATCTGTAAGTGGGTCAATTAAATAGGTATTGACAAGTTATTACCCTAGGCAAAACCAAAAACCAACCAAGTCTCAGGATTTAAGAAATGAGATTATAATGTGCAGAATGATAAAGGTTATCATACAGTGCAAAGTCCTATGGGAATGCAAAGGAATGAGAAATCATGTCTGATTAGAATGATCAAGAACAACTTTATTGCAGAAGACACATTTGGAATAAGCCTATTACGGATGTTGTAAGAGGCAATATGGATAACTTAGGGCTCCTGCTGGGCATGGCTGTGAGAGGAATGTGTTTGTAGGCTGCTATGTGGCATCTCCCATTGTGAGACAGCCTCCTGGATTCCAAAGTTGGAATGGTCCAGAGTGGACAATGATGAGCTGGTGGTCCCCTCAAAGGTATACTCACCAGTACGTAAGTCACCTATGAATGGCGCAAGGACATAGCACGGTGTGTGGTCATTTCTCCAGATTCTCTGAATTAGGTGAGGCAGGGGGATGGCAGGAATGTGCCTTTTTAAAAGCTCACTGGTTGGCTCTACTGATCAGGTTTGAGAACCACTGGAACTAAAGTACACCATAATTAGGAGAGCTAACTATGTCCCTAACTGGAAGTTCAGGGCTATACCCCAACAGGGTAGTTCAACCCAGCAGTGAGCTAACTCATTTGCCTGTTTTATCCAATCCCCTTTTTACATTGAGTCAGGGTAATTTTTCTAAAATGCCAAGCAGACTCATAAAATACTTCAGAGGCTCCCCACTGTCCCTAGGAAAATGCCTAATTGTTAACATGAACCACATGATGCTCTTTGATCAGATTCTTGCCCACTTTCTCATCTCATCTCTTCCCATTCCTCTTTTTACATTTCCTGTGCTAAATGTCCTTTTCCTCTCATCTCTAAGCCTTCTCCCATGGCTGACCTTTCAGGGGGCCTGCTCATTCCTATCTGCCACCCAGCAGTACTCTTCCCCCAGGTCTCCCTAGAAACCGCTTCCTGTACAAGGATTTCCCTAATACCTCCATCTTCCCAGAAGCCTGCCTTTTGTGATCTCAGAGCCATTTTTCTACTTTGAAATAATTGCTTATTAGTCTGTTACCTTCTAGAGAATAAACTTTGTGAAAACAAGAGTCAACTCACCTTCCTCAATCTTGCCCTTCTAGGAGCAAGAACAGTCATCTCTCGGTATTCATGAAGTATTGGTTCAACTTCTCTCAGATACCGAAATTTAAGAACGCCCAAGTTCCTGATATAAAGTCTCACAGTATTTGCATATAACCTATGCACATCCACCCATCTACTTTAAATTGCCTCTAGGTTACTTATAATGCCAACTACAATGTAAATGCATATTATACTCTATTTCTTAGGGGAAAATGACAAGAAAAAAAAAACTGTACATGTTCAGTGCAGACACATTTTTTTCCCCAAATATTTTAGATCTGAAGTTGATTGAAGCCACAGATGTGGAACCCACAGATACTGAGGGCCGACTGTGCTGTGTCAACGGAGTGTGCTCACCATAAGCATTGTCGAAAGGATGATTAAATGAAAAAAATAAATGAATAAGGAAATTGAAAACATATTTTTCTCGAGGTCCTACAACAAACAAAAACTGAGGAACAAATTTATAAACAAACAACCAAAAAAGAGACTGACAGAATTCTTATGTTTTTGCTGAAATATAATCTAATTTCTAAGTAGAATTTTACTTTACAATTTGCTGGTGATAACTAAATTATATCACAGTACATTATCTTCAAACGGTTTTTATTGCTGTTGCTATAACTTCTTTTAAGTGTGTCCCTCTGATTCAAAAGGCTAGCTCTGAAAAAGGTAAAATGCTTCAAGGACGATTCTAATTCTAATTTTTCAGATCTAGTATACTTTTTAATCTGCATTTGGAAATTATTTAGTTAACATACTAGCAGATAATCGAGAAAATGTGTTAAAAGCTGAAATAGCATACTAGTTCAAATATGTTATATGCCTTGTAACAAAAAGTATTTAAAATAAATTTGCTTCCTGAATTTTCTAGAATTCTGATGTAAGAGTGAGACATGCTCTCCCTGATATTTTAGGAACTTTCTAAGTGGCTCTAACTTCTTAAATTTTTGTAGTCATTCTACCAGTGTTAAGTGACGTTAGAAATTTTGTTTGCATTTACATTTCTAGTAACTGTAAAAATCCTCCCAGTTCCATGACTTTTAACCTAGGATCCAATGACCACACCCCTGTCCCCCGCCACCATCAGTAGATTTTCAGGGAGGAGAGAGTGTTTACAAACCTTCTGCAGTTGCATGTAAACCTATGTGGATTTACTTATGTGCCTTTGACTGTGGTGAGGGGTAAGCTTTATGAGATTTTCAAGGGGCTCTGTCTGAAAGTGTCCTGAGATGTTTCAGGAACCTGGATAGCTGAGTCCCAATTTGCACCTAATTTATCGTAAAACATCCGACCACAAAGTAAATATATGTCACCAGGAAATAGGTACCATAAAAGTGACTAAGCCTGCAAAGAAAAGTACAGAGAGTACAGGTTTTATTGCTCCAAATTGCTTGAGGTCTCAGAAGGACAAGTGAATCTGGATTGGCACAGTAGACACAGACATTTAACAAGATTCTCCACCAAACTCTTAAGTACTGCATCTTGAGAAAAACCCTTTGGTGGTGCTGTACGTGATAAAAAACAAAGTTAAGACACAGATCTCTGCTCTCAAGGAGTCTAAGTATATATATGTCTGTGTGTGTATGTGTGTGATGTATACATATACATATTCACACATATACACACATAAGCATGTGTGCCCTCTCACACACACATATCATTTTTAAAAAGATTGGTAGAGATTCACTTCAAATGGTCATGGGAGCATTCGGGAGAAAAGAAGGGAAGATTGATTACAACCGCGAGATTTGGAAGGGTTTCTGGAAAAGCTGGGGTTTAAGCTTATTCTTCAATAGACAAACTGAGAAAGAATGAAAAAGGGAGAGGCACTGCAGACAAAAGAGATTTGTTATAAGTGGAAGGAGAAGAGCACAGTCTTTGGGGCAGGCAGTGGAGGATTACAGAGGACCTAAGTGTTTCTTTCCAGGGAGTGGAGTCTAATGGAGAACAATCCCGGAAGGATAGGTAGAAGCCAGATAAATATTTGAGTACTGGGCTGGGCATTTGTACTTTACTCCATATGTGGTCAGAAGTCATTGAAACTGAGTCTAACATAATATGATCAGAGTCTTGTTTGGAAACATGGTTTTGACAGCAGTATGTCAGATGCATCGGAGGAGGAAAAGACTAGAACAATCTATAATACAGAAGACTACATTGAAGTCCTCGAGTGGGGCAAGATGACGAGCTTTATGAGAGTATATCCACGGAGCAGAAAGAGAGGGGGCAGACTTCCTTAGAGGGGTTTGCCAAGATTCCATGTATGATTGGATGTGCGTGTAAAATAAAAAGGTAAATTAAAGATCATTGCCAATTTTTAACTTTAATTTCCTGGAGAGTTCATGATGCCATTAATTAAAGGGTGGAATAGAGTTAACGTGTAAATTTTTTTTTTTTTTTTGAGAGGAGGCGCTGTGTTCTATTTTGAGCATGCTTTTAGGATTCCTGTGGAAAGGTGTCATCCACAGTTGGAAATGTGAGTGTGGGAAGGTGAGGGCTTGCAATATGGCTTGCAACATGGGCAGGGAAGTTGTTTGCAAACTGGTGATAGTAGAGTCATAGAACGTACAAAATTTTAAAAGATGACTGAGAGAAGAAGGAGACTAGGCCAGAGGGTGTCAAATACAGCAGAGGTTCACCTGGGTGAGAATGGAAGGCTGGCCAGTGTGTTAGATAATTCGGAAGGCATTGGTTTACTTTGCTGGAAAAGTTCCAGTAGAATTGCAAGCCAAAATACAGACTTCATGGAATTTAGCGATGATGAAGAAGTCAGCAAGTAAAGAGAGTGAATAAGTCTTTTAAAATTTTAGCTGTAAAGGGAAGAACAGTAACACAGAGACCAGTGAGATTAGGTGTGTGTCGTGCAGGGCTAGGATAAAGGAGATTTTGAACTTGTCTTAGGTTGACAGGAAAAAGTCAGCAAGGCCGGGCACAGTGGCTCACGCCTGTAATCCCAGCACTTTGAGAGGCTGAGGCAGGCAGACCATTTGAGGTCAGGAGTTCAAGACCAGCCTGGCCAACATGGTGAAACCCCGTTTCTATTAAAAATACAAAAAAATTAGCTGGGTGTGGTGGTGTGCACTTGTAATCCCAACTACTCGGGAGGCTGAGGCAGGAGAATTGCTTGAACACAGGAGGCAGAGGTTGCAGTGAGCCGAGACTGTGCCACTGCACTCCAGCCTGGGTGACAGAGTGAGAATCTGTCTTAAAAAAAAAAAAAAAAAAAGACAGCAGAAGAGAAACTGGAGATAGGAGAAAAGAGATAGGATAATTGATGAAGAAAGATTGTAGGGAAATATGTAAGCACTCTGAAAAAAATGGATACAAATAGATGAAGAACAAGAAAAACCTGTGAACTTTTCCAAGTTGTGGAGACTTATTTCAAAAAGTCAAGGGCCAAGACTCATTGTATATCTCTGTGCCTCTAGTAGAAGAAAATTGTGACTGAACTAACAATAAGCAACTTCGTGGCAAGACAATAGCTTGTTTAAATTGGACATATGTTACCACATCAAATTTTGTTGAGTGCAAAGAGAAATCATATCAAGTTGGTTTTCATTGACACAGGGCATCTACTTAGTACACTTCTTCATGTTTGTGTTTGATGACTGGGCCACAAAGCATCCTACAGATTAAAAAAAAATTTGAATATAAAGTATTTATTCAGACTCAAAATAAAACCCTTATCATGGCATTGAACCAACATTGTATTGGTTCCATAAACAAATGTCATTGAATTTAACACAGTAGTTGCACAGATTAGATTTGTGTGCTCCACTGTGGGCACTGATGGTTTTTTTGAAAAAGGCAACAGGCCGGGCGCAGTGGCTCACGCCTGTAATCCCAGCACTTTGGGAGGCCAGGGCTGGCGGATCACGAGGTCAGGAGTTTGAGACCAGCCTGGCCAACATGGTGAAACCCTGTCTCTACTAAAAACACAAAAATCAGCCGGGCTTGGTGGAGGGTGCCTGTAATCCCAACTACTCAGGAGGCTGAGGCAGGAGAATCACTTGAACCCAGGAGGCAGAGCTTCCAGTGAGCTGAGATTGCACCACTGCACTCCATCCTGGGCAACAGAGCAAGACTGCGTGTCAAAAAATAAAATAAAATAAAATAAAATAAGATAAAAATAAATAAAAAAGAAGGCACCCTTCATGCCTAGTGACAATTATTTTCCTGCTATTATCATCCCTTAGGTACAGAGGAAGAGATTTCCAGAAATAAAATTTGTAATTTGTGCAACTTAATATACCCTGCAAATATATATATATATATATATTCAATCCTTGTTGTAAACAAAATACAGGCTAAGGGCTGGGGATCTACAAAAAGGAGCTACTTCTACAATGAGAATTACCATTTTTTTAAGATCCAACCATATCTGAGGAATTTTCTTAAATACTTTATCCTTTCCAAAGCTTTACAATGTATAACTATATTTCAGATGAGAAAACTAAAGCTTCAGCAGCAAAGTCACTCCTTCAAGATCATGCAGAAGCTGCTCAGGGTAGAAAAGGGGTTTCTGTAACTGGAGCTGCTCAGTACTAGCTCACAAGAACAGATTTTTAAATTTCCAAGAAGTTTTTTAGCTGGCTAATAAACACAGCTATTTTTATAATGTAAATGATATATATTTGTATAAACTATATTTTAAAAAGAATTTAGCCTCGTTGCAGTTGCTACTGACTATAATCCCAGCACTTTGAGAGACCGAGCACAGTGAATAACTTGAGCCCAGGAGTTTGAGAGAAGCCTGCAGAACAAAGAGAGACCCCTGTCTCTACAAAAAAAAACTGTAAATTAAGAAAAAAAAAGATTTTAAACTTTCTCAAAATTCATTACTTTCTAATTGTTGTACTACATTTTATGATTATGTTTGCTTTTGAAGTTATTTACTGTTATTTTATCTGTATGATGAAAATGCTGCGTAGTGGTGTGTTCTTACTTGCATTTTCTCATTCAGTGACATCAAGTTGGCTGCTTGGAATTGGCTATGACAGCAGTATTTACACTATAGAAATTGACAAACATTACATATCAGGCTGTTTTCTTCCCTGAAGAGCTGGTTGTTAAGCATTTACCAGCACAGCACCAAATTTCCACGCAGGTCTGCTAGCCACAAATCCCGGTCTGCTGGTGGAGGGCGGGTAAGAATACCTCTACTGGTGATCTCACTCTCCTGGCCTCACACATTTGTACACAAAAAGTGCTACATAAAGTTTTATGTAACTTTGCAGCAGGCTAAGATATAGGCAGCAAAAAGAGGTTCAGAGGCAGTTTGATGGAGAAGACACAATTCGCTTTTGGTTTTGAAAGAAAAGTTGAATTCAGACATGTGACAATGTCTGTGAAAGAATAAGGTAGAGGGAAGAACAGAAATGAAAGAAGAAGGAGGATAAAACATGGGGTGTGGGCCGGGCGTGGTGGCTCACGCCTGTAATCCCAGCACTTTGGGAGACAGAGGTGGGCAGATCACCTGAAGTCATGAGTTCAAGACCAGTCTGGCTAACATGGTGAATCTCCGCCTCTAGTAAAAATACAAAAGTCAGCCGGTGTGGTGGCAGGTGCCTGTAATCCCAGCTACTCAGGAGGCCGAAGCAGGCGAATCACTTGAACCTGAGAGGCAGAGGTTGCAGTGAGCCGAGACGGTGCCGTTGCATTCCAGCCTGGGCGACAAGGGTGCCGTTGCATTCCAGCCTGGGCGACAAGAGCGAAACTCCGTCTCAAAAAAACCCACCACAAAACAAAAGAAAACGAAAAGCATGTGGTGTGCAAAGGAGACAGTACAGTTTGGCCGGGGGATGCATGAAGCCTGCGGGGAAGGTAAGATCAGGCAGCATAGTGAAAGGCCCTGTGATGGGCTAAGGAGGGTCCTTCCTCAGGCCTTTGAAGAAACTTGATTAGAGAATGACAAAGTCAGAGCTTTGTGTGATGGCGGAGCAGAGGTGAATGAAAGCAGGGATACCCAGTTGGAGACTATTCTGGTATTAGGTAGTCAGTATAAGGAGGGGACAACATTTTTGGTTGTTGTGATCAGGAGACTGTAAGAGACTCCCTGAAGTGGATGTGGGGTGATTGCTGAGATGTGAAGAGTCAGAATAAGGCTGAAGATGACTCTGAAATTAGCATCTGGGAAACTTAAACCAGATCCTGCCAACCTCCCGTTGAACCTTCAAACAACTTAACGCCTGATTTTAGGAGTCCAGAGCTGTCCTTTGCAGCAGCCCCAGGCAATGAGGCCATCTTAGAGAACAGCTGCTCATCATTACGCAAAAGAAAAGATGATTTATTAGATGCCCTAGGAACATCTGACTCTGAATTGGTGGCTTTCAATCAGGGTAACTAATCAGGAACTGGCTACTGACATTCTTCCAGTTTGTTTTTGTTTGTTTGGTTGGTTTTCTTTGGCTTATTTTTCTTATTGGGGCATCATAACTTTTTTTCACTCTCTCATCTCACACTTACTTCTTTGTTTTATTAATAGTTGCATAAACGTGCTAAAAAGCAACATTCTGAGAAAGTTTCCATTCCAATTTAGTGACATGGTAGAAAAATAGGCCATGTCATACCGATTTTCACATACTACACATCAGATCATGTACCGGAAGTACAGTATAAGCACTTTAGATTTAGTATAATTTGATATAATGTGTTAATTTATTCCTCCTCTTGAGCTTGGATTTGGAATCACAGAATCTGGATTTGTTACAACTCTGCACATTTCTTGTTTTGATATCTTGGAAAAATAATAGTTTCAGTACTCTGAAACTCAGTGAACTCATCTAAAAAATGAGAATAGACCAAAATTCGTGTTTCCCAGTGTGTTTTTAAATATTAAAAGAAATTTTATATAGAAAGTCTTCGGTATATTTTAATGTGTTATATAAGAGCATTGGATGCTATAAATAATTTCATAGTAAGAAAGCAATATTGTTGAAATGCAGTTTTGAACCTTGATAACATTTGAAGGAATGTGAGCCATCCACGGAGGTAGCTTTTCAACATAACATTTTTTGAGACAGAGTCTGGGTCTGTCGCCCAGGCTGGTGTGCAGTGGCACGATCTCTGCTCACTGCAACCTCCGCCTTCCGGGTTCACGCCATTCTCCTGCCTCAGCCTCCCGAGTAGCTGGGACTACAGGCGCCCGCCAACACGCCCGGGCTACTTTTTTGTATTTTTAGTAGAGATGGGGTTTCACCGTGTTAGCCAGGATGGTCTCGATCTCCTGACCTCGTGATCCGCCTGCCTTAGCCTCCCAAAGTGCTGGGATTACAGGCATGAGCCACCGCGCCCGGCTCAACATATTAACATTTTTTGAGCTTGCATTTTGGAATGTTCTTTTTAGGTTTCTCTGAGCTGGACTGACAGTTGCTGTATCACTGGCAATGGTACGGAAAGTTTGCTGCTTTGCCTTTACTGTTCTCATTTTAAATCCGACCTGGAGAAGGTCACGCTGCCCCTTCGACCTTGACGTCTGCAGCACCGTTGTGCACACACTGCGAGGAGGAAGGAGACCATTTCTAAAATGAGGGACACTGACTGCCCGTCCAACCGGGTGCCGTTCCCGGAAGTGCATGCCCAGCTCGCCCTCCGCCCAGCCACACCCCTCCCAGGAAGCTGGAGGAGCACAAGGTATTTTGACACAAGCTGGGATTAATTTAGGATCAAAGTTGTCCCTCCATCTGTCTCTTCCCAGTGATTCAGTACATTTTAGTAGGGCTTTGTTGGTTCATTGTTTTAAGTTTGGTTCAAAATTTCCCCCTATTTGGGAACATTTTGGTTCTCCTGAAAGTGCCACTGTTCTTGATGATAACATCACTCAAGAGAGGGATCCTGGTTGTCCTTCTGCCCTATAAAGTCAGGGAGGGCTTCACTCACTCTGTGCCCTTCCTAACAGAGATGCATTTGCTGAGACGCTCTGCAGATTTGACAGTAGCATCTGCTCCACAGACTTTAATGGATGCTGCTTCTGCCTGCCAGAGTAATATATGTTACTTTACTTGCTATGGCTAAATTATTTTTCAAAATCGAGTGATTCAGCTACTTGAAGATTTGAAATCCTTTTACATGATGAATTTTTCCTTTTCTTTCTGAAATATCCTTTTTGAAATATGGCTGATGTCTTTGTTATTTCTCTTATTGTTAAGCTGCATTTTAACTGCTAATATGTTTTCTTGAGGCAAGCAATTGCCAAGCAACTGAAAGCATAAAGGGAAATTTGTACTATGTAAATGAGGGACTTAATGCATTAATTAGATGGATTGGAACATTGTATTTCCATGTGTTTCATGCCTTAATTCTGAAGCTGAAGGTTGGAACTTCCAGGAGGGGGAGGCTGTGATGGATTCCAAGTGGATTTTGGAAACCAGAACCCTGGAGTTTTGAAATGCTGTGTGGTCGTGGTAGGAGCCAAATGAAGTGGGAAAGAGTGACGGATTCTCTTTAAACCACGTTGTTAGGTTGTAATGAGACCATATCACAGGGTTTCTGAAGTGCTGTTTGGTAGACGTGGTCTCTAATAAATGAAAACTGTATTTATTTTCATGTTCCACAGTGGTAGGATGAACCAGCAAACCCCTTCCCTCCTTTCTCTATCCGAGGGAAGCCCAGAATCAAAAGAATTTAATCAGAGCTGGCATCCTGAAGCTGGCATGATTCCTCCTGGATAGCAAAGACAGCAACCAGTGACAGCTCCCCAGTGTCTCTTGTAACACAGCCAAACTTCAGTCAGGGCAAGAGGAGCCGATGCTCCTTCGTCCATAAAGGCGGAGGGAAATTCGGCAATGGGAGAGCTTTTCCTAATGGCGAGGCCAAAATCATGTTCAAAGGAGACGTGTCTTCTATGATATTTGTTTTTTTCACTAATTGACTCACTACTCAAAAAGTTGATTGAACACCTGCTCTATGCTATGTGCTAGAGATAAATTGAAAAACTAAACAGATACATCCCTAGACTCACAAGGTTTGGAGGCTAATGGCAAATAATATCACTGTTGAATGTATAGTTACAAACTGCAAAAGTTGCTTTCAAGGAGAGAAATGCGGTTTCATGAAAATATATGACAAAGGAAACTGGGAATGGGGTTGAGAAAGAATTATCTGAGAAAATTATGAGAACAGGAGCTACAGGATGAGTTAATATTCACAGGTAACAAGGTTAAATGTTTTGGTAGGTAGTGTCTTATTCAATCTATTCTCTACTTAATAAGCAAAGTTTTTTTTATATGTATTTTTACATATTACATTTTAATTTAATGCAGTCATCTTGACACTGATAATATGATGAAAAGATTCATTGGATGCAGTTACTTTGATATGGAGAAGGTTAAGGTTATTTGATAAGGTTAAAAATCAAAACCAACCCATCCTCCCTCCCTCCCTCCCTTCCTTCCTTCCTTCCGATTGCTTTTAGCCGACACCCTGATGTCAACCTGAGCTCTACCTGTCCTTGGTACTTATGACACCTCTGACCATCCCATCCCATCCTTTACCCATCTTGAGCCTCATCCTAACTCTCAGACCAACCCCTGCTTTATCTCAGGAAGCAGATCATATTCTCTTCATTTCCTGTGTAAAATTCATTGCTGTTCCTTCAAGAACGGCTTCCTATAGACTATGGTATAAATTCAAATTTCTAAATGCAGCTTTACGGATCTTTATTGCCTGCATCCACCAGTGGTTTCTCAGGTCCCTCTCCTCATCACTTAGATTCTTCCATCCTAACTCAGCCGATTGCCCCGTGTTGCGGGGCCTCTATGCCTTTTCTCCTCTTGTTTTCTTCGATTCCAAAGCCTTCATGCATCATCACCTGGCAAAATTGTTCTTTCCTTTCTGTGACTCATTCAAATGCAGTGGTCCCTGCTGCTGTAAGGCAGAATTAATTATTTCCAGAAATACCATCTCTGCTTCTACGCAAGCCCCTTCCACTGTCTGCCTGAGTCATTGTCTCTCTCTTCCCCAGACAGTGAGCACCTGGGGAAGGGGTGCAGCTACTCCATCTTTGTATCTCCCCAGTGTGCTATACTTGTTGAGTTTTTTGTATAGTGTTTAAATTTTTATTCTTAAAATAAAACAAAAGATAGCCACCTATAAAATTTTTAGCAAAATAATAAATAGTTTATGTCTAGAAAGAAAGATCTCCTGCATTATGGTCAAGTTAATTTTGTGCAAATTGTTATCATAATATGCTTCGGAGAAAATGCTGTTCCCTCCGCGACATGCAGAAAATACCAAATGGGCCTTTTGCACTATGCTAGGAAAACGCTTTGCTGTTTTACTGTTCATATGAAGCATGGCAGGCTACATCCCTCTTAATTTGTTAATTTTCTTTCACTTCTTCGCTGTGTGTACAATTTCTTCCAGGCCGTAGGATATGATAATGAGGGACGGTACTGTATGAAATTATCAAATTTTAAAAAGTCTTTTTATGATGTACCATTTATGCTAATTACAAAGGATTTTTGTAAAGACACGTCTTTCATGTTGGCATACAGTTTGTACCTGTAGGCATCATCCTTTTGTAAACTGATTTCATTTGTTCCAGACACATGAATTAAAGGCGTCATCTACGAGTGCTTAATTTCGCTTTAGTTTTTGTTTAGCAAAAAAACTGCCTAGAATGATATCGTGTTACTCTTTGTACAGT
Organism: Pan troglodytes; assembly: GCF_028858775.2. Classification (NCBI taxonomy): domain Eukaryota; kingdom Metazoa; phylum Chordata; class Mammalia; order Primates; family Hominidae; genus Pan; species Pan troglodytes. Next base: position 111,694,902 of record NC_072412.2, on the reverse strand, counting down.
AACACAATGTAAACCTTTATAGCACGGGAATTATGGCATTAAAGTAATATCACAGTTGTTAAGTCGGTGATACTGAATAGCCCAACGCTAGCTGTTTCCATAGCCAAGGTATGAGGGCATCCACAGCACCGTGTGGTTGGCCATTACAGGGACAATCGGTTGAACACCATGTTGGTTAGACAACACAGTTTTATTTCTCTTTCTTCCACATACCTACATACCCCAAAGTCATACCTTTCTGCACCAGTAAGTGATTGTCCGTATCATGTTAACATATCACATATGATTTGTACTTTTAACTTCCAGTTATAACCTCAGAAAATTTTTAGTTTATTTAAATGAATGAGTTTATCTGAATGATTTAAATGTTCAGGAAGTTAGTAATAATCATAAGAAAATGAACAGATTATTATTTTCAATATAAGCATTTAGAATGTCAGGCATCCTTTGTGCATTTTTATTTTTTATTTTTAGGCAGTCACAAAGTATGATTCTAGTGGAACTGGGAAATGCAGTTTTGGCTATAGGACGCAAGGTAGTATAATATGAATATTGAAATTATAGCCATGATTGACATAAAATGTCACTTAATTCATATCCTTTGTAATCATTATGATGACCTGGTAACCTACTGACATTTCAGTTGGGACCTTGTCCACTCTCTTTGAAGCTGCTCTACCATGTATCACACACTATTCCTTTCATCTAATTGCCCGTTTGATCAAGGATGTGGCTCATCCACACACTTTAAATAAATGAAAAATTCACCTGCTTCAAATAAATGAAGTTGGAAAAAATTTAAAAAGAATCACAGTATGCTCTTTTTGGAAGACCACAATTTGGAAACCTTGGGAAAAACTAGGTTTGGAAAATTAAAAAGCAGAATTGAGACTCAAGACCTCAGAAATGTGATATTGGGAATTTTTGTGACGCTTTCTTTTGGTGTGAGACCAATAAACTTTTATATAATATTAGTGCATTATGTTTTGTATTGCAAGTTCAGTAATGAACACGATGCTTTGTTACTCCAAATCTGCTCTTATTGTTTGGAAACAATGCCAGAACTGATCTATTCAGTAAGTGAGTGAATGAATGACTAGATAAATAAACTGTTGTTTTGTTCTAGGTTTAAACAAACTAAAATATTGCTTGACTTTTTTCATTGGATTATGTTGCTGTCATGTAGACAGAATTTGAAGATCAGATCTGTGGGTTTTTGGTGAAGAGAAAGGAATACAGAGTGGGAGCATAGGTTTACATCATCTTTCTCAGATTTCATTCTACCTGAATTAATATGCCCTTCAAAATGGTGAAGGATTTAGCTCATTATATTCATTATTAGCTAATCTGGCTGTAATGAATTTGTTGGTTTACTGATTACAAATGGAAATCATTTGTATTATATTGTTGATTAGATATGTGCTCATTCTTCCTGCTATGGTGTGACATTTCTCTTTGCAATATTTTTTTAAAAACATGTATTTTTAATTTTTGTGGGTACATAGTAGGTGTATGTATTTATGGGGTACATGAGATGTTTTGATACAGGCATGCAGTGTGTAATAATCACATCATGAAGAATGGGGTCTCCATTCCATCAAGCATTTATCCTTTGTGTCTCAAACAATCCAGTTATATTCTTTTAGTAGTTTTAAACGTACAATTAAATTATTATTGACTATAGTCACCCCGTTGTGCTATCAAATAGTAGATTTTATTCATTCTTTCTAATTTTTTGTACCTATTAACCATCCTTATCTCCTCCCCCCCCGCCCCCGCTCCCCGCCCCACACACACACAGTCCCACTACCCTTCCCACCCTCTGGTAACCGTCCTTCTACTCTCTATGTCCGTGAGTTCAATTGTTTTGATTTTAGATCCCACAAATAAGTGAGAACATCAATGTTTGTCTTTCTGGGCCTGGCTTATTTCACTTAACATAATGATCTCCAGTTCCATCCACGTTGTTGCAAATGACTGGATCTCATCCTTTTTTATAGCTGAATAGTTCTGCAAAATTCTGTCCTTAAAATCTGATTTACTCAATCTTGAAGAATATTCTTTAAGAAGATTCTTAAGAACTATTTGAGAAGAGTAACTGTAAAGTATATAAATTCTATAATTTTTTTTCAGAATTAATGTATGAACCTGATTAGATCATGTGAAGGTAAACTTTTTTTTTTTTTTTTTTATCAATAGAAGCAACTGTTTTTGCTCAGAAATAAAAGCAAGGAATTACCCAGTTACATTTAAAGCTGTCTGCGTTAGAGGAGTGGTTGTTAAAAATGAAGCTTCTCAGATCCACCCAGCCCTGAGCATGATGAACTCGGGATGAGGGCTTGGGACTCTGCATTTTAATTAAATTCCTCAACAGACAGTTACATACATTAAAGTTTGGGAACCCCCAGTTTCACAGTAACTTATCAAGTCAGAGCTAGATATCAAAATAGTTCCAATAAGGGATGTTTGAAGATGAAAGGTAACCCCAGCATCTGATGAATTCACAGACTCCCTCAAGCTTCATTTTTTCTTAAAGTAAGTTTGGACTGTTTCTGGAAGCCCCCAAAGTACTTTCTAGCAGACACCCACCAACAGCCCACAGACGGGGTCCTCCTGAGATGGCCATTTGCCCACTGCCTCTCCTGCTTGCTCTCTCCCCTGCTTCTGTAACGTCTACTCCACCCAATCACGGATATTCCAATGTTCCAGGTAAGGGGACAGAGGCATGCAGGCTTCCCATTCTCAGGGTGCTGGTTTGGATAAAGGCCTGAGAAGAGTTTCCTTCAGCTCCCTGAACCAAACTCACAATCTGGGTCATTTATGCTCTGTCTGGTTGACAGCATGTGGCCCTCGTAACCAAGGGGTGATTCAACCCTGGCCACAGGGCTGAACGTGGGCAAGGCCTTCCAGGCTCGCCATTTTATTTCCACTCTTTTTTTTTTTTTTAAGTTCTACCTTCACTAAAATTCCTCCTCGTCATCACTCACAGATCAAACAAAAAGAAAAGCTTTTTTTTTTTTTTTGGCAGATGATGGAGCCCAATGTGCGTGTGTGTGTGTGTGTGTGTGTTTGTGTTAGAATGTTAGTGCTTTATAAAGAAAGTGAGCAACAGGCAATTTAATATCTTGCAATTAAGAGTAAGTTTTCCAATCATGAAGTTCTCATAGGTGTCTGGTGCCTTCTGACATTGAAAAAATAAGGTGACATGTGCAGGAGTAAATCACTCTGCTACAAAAAGGGCAACTTGAAAATGGAAAACTGAGACTAAGAGGAAGTGGCCAGAGGTCCTTCACGTTGATGGACCTAGTTAAAGCCAAGCTGTGCTATTAAATATTTACCAGCTGGCTCCTCCCCCTGCAAATCAAGCCCTGATTTGTAGCACTTGCCAATTTCTGTTGTATTCATATTCCCATCATGGTCTATTTAAACTGCCAATATAACATCAATTGGCTTGCAGAATTTCTAAATATTTAATAATGGGCTCTTGGTAGCTGATAGGACCACACCATTGTGTTTGGAAAAAAGGAAACACGAAAGTCATGCAGGTAAATGTTCACTTAACAAAATTCTAGACAGAGACAATTGGCTATTTTCCTAAGGCTATGTGGGTGTCAAAGTTGGGGACTTCCCCACCACAAAGCCTGTTTAGAGCAGCAGTCTCAATGGGGCAGTGCTGCCTCCTAGAGGATTTCTATTCCAGGGAAGTTCCTGGGGGCAACTTTTGTTGTCACAATGGACTGGGGGTCAGAATGATCACTGGACAGGGGCCAAGGATATTAGACATCCTCCAAATACCAGGTTTGTACTGAAAAGCAGAATGTTATCCTGAGTTCTGCACAAAATTCTAAAGTCTCAACAGATAATCTTCCAGGTTAAAAAAAAAAAGCATTAAATAACTCTGCTTTATGTATAGTATTTCTTTGGCATGAGTTTAATATAGGTAATGGATTTTATAGGAATACAGCTACTGTAAAAGTTGAGGTATATTTGCATTTTTTGGTTCAAAATCATACCAAGAACTGTTTACCATCCAAGTCCAGGATAGCAACAGGACTCACTGGATTTGAGTCTAATATAACACACCTGTCTCAGACAGCATTTGCAATTTGCAAATGTTGTGCCATGTTTCCACATAGAGCAAAAACACCTGAATTTTTTTTGTCTTTTTTAATATTTTAAGTCTTCTACTGTAGTTATGTCTGAGCATTTAAAATTGAAATACACATTATTTTGTTATAATTTATCACTTAGTTTCTCTTTCATATGTAAACATTATTTACTTTTTTTTCTTTTTTTGAGACAGAGTTTCACTCTTGTCGCCCAGGCTGGAGTGCAATGGTGCGATCTCAGCTCACTGCAACCACCGCCTCCCGGGTCCAAGCAATTCTCCTGCTTCAGCCTCCCAAGTAGCTGGGCTTACAGGCACCCGCCACCACACCTGGCTAATTTTTGTATATTTTAGTAGAGATGGGGTTTCACCATGTTGGCCAGGCTGGTCTCAAACTGTTGATCTCAGGTAATCTACCTGCCTCAGCCTCCTGAAGTGCTGGGATTGCAGGCATGAGCCACTGCGCCCAGTCACATTTTTAAGCATAGTATATACGTAAGATATATAAGGAATTTTATTTTGGGATGGTAAAAAAAGTATCGTATACCACAGTAGAATTTATACTAGGGCTATTACTGACCCCTCTCAAACTTTATCTGAATTAGTGCCTGAGCTGGTCATTCTAAAATCAACTCAAAGGTCAATTGGGTCTGGGGCAGCCCAGGAGATTTAGCTGAAAATTGTGCTCTCTGTTCCAAGCTTAAGGACAAAAGGTAACCAGAGCTCAGCTTATTGTCTGGGTTCTTACGTTTCGTGAATGTAATGTGTGATGTGGCCCAGAAACTTGGTAAAAACAAAGTGAAACTGTTGTATCACTAGAAGGAGCCATGATCACTACCCATGATAGGGATGCGTTAAGACAGAAGGTGAGAATAAAACGGGTATGTGCACATGATTATGTAAACAATGTGTAACATTACCATAACATTGGGAAAAGTATGAATGAAAAAATTCACTTTGGTCATGTGTGTTACATACCTTGTGCAAGTTGTATGTATATGTTTGTGCATACATATATATGTAAGTACACATGTATATACTCACAATTTTCCATATATACACATACACAAGTATATTTGTGTGTGTGTATATATATGTGTGTGTGTATGTTTGTGTGTGTGTGTGTGTGTGTATATATATATATATATATATTTATATGCATCTGTGAGCTTTTACAGACTAGGGCCCGAGAGTATTTTATTTGTATCCCTATCACTTAAGAAGGTGCTTGCCTGTACAAGGAACTCAGGGAGTGTTTAATGCATTCATGCACGTTTGAGCGAATAATGGTAGAATCTCTGAAAACAATATTTGAATGCAATAGAAGATCTAACTAGCTGATGCTGTACTGAATAATGAGTACAGTGACTCTAGGACAATACTTGTCCAGTTTTAATGTGTGTATAAATCTTGTTAAAATGTAGATTCTGACCCAGTAGGTCTGGGATGGGGCTAGAGGTTTTGCATTTTTAACAAGCTCCCAGGTGATCCAGTGCTGGTTCTGGGCCTACACTTTGATGAGCAAAGCCCGTGGGTTTCCTGCTGAGCCTCTCATCGCTCTGCATCTGCAGGTCAGGGCTAACACTTCCAGGAGGAGAAGAATTATAGTTCATAAAAAAGTCTTTTTTAAAAAACTTTTTAAAAATAATGTAATAGCTTATATTTCTTGAATATACTACAGGTTATCCATTTTGTTGTTAATAAACATGCAGTTGATTTCCACTTTTTTCTTTGTTATCAGAAATAATTATAAAGACTGTGTACCTATCTCCTCATATGTGGAAAGCATTTCTTTAGGTTATAGGTACACATGTAGGACAACTTGGTGGGTTGTTTCTACCCCACCAAGGCTGGGTTGTTGGATAAGCAAAATTTTTTTTTTTTTTTTTGTCTTGAGATGGAGTCTCGCTCTGTCGCCCAGGCTGGAGTGCAATGGCATGATCTTGGCTCACTGCAACTGCCGCCTCCCAGGTTCAAGCGATTCTCCTCCTGAGTAGCTGGGACCACAGACACACGCCACCGCACCCGGCTAATTTTTGTATTTTTAGTAGAGACAGGGTTTCGCCATATTGGCCAGGATAAGCAGATATTAAAAGTCAATGTCAACATGGTTTTCCAAAGGTGGTGTACTAAATTTTACTTCTAACAAAACTGTGCTAGTGTTTCGATGGGTCCAAACACTCCAAAATTTAATATTGTCAGAGTTCATAATTTTTGCAATCTAAGGGATATAAAATATTATTTTTATCTTGGTCTTAATTTACATTTGGATGATTACTAATGAGGTGGAGAATATTTTCACATGGTTTCGGGCCATTTGTATGAATGGCCATTTTTGTGCATTGCCAATATTTCTGTAAGATTGTTTTCTTCTTAATGATATGTATGATTCTGCTGGGATCTGAATATGTGCATTCTCCAAAATTCATGTGTTGAAACCTAATTACCACTGCATTAATAGTAACAGGTGTGTCATTTAGGAGGTGATGAGGTCAGGAGGATGGAGCCCTCATGAATAGGATAAGCGCCCTTACAAAACAGAACCAAGGGATTTTACTTGTTCCTTGCATCATGTAAAAATGCATCAAGAAGGCACCATTTCTGAAGCAGAGATGGGGCCTTCACCAGACACTGAATGTTCTGGTGCCTTGATCTTGGACTTTCCAGCCTCCAGAAGTATGAGCAATACGTTTCTGTTGTCTATAAATTACCCAATTTAATAGATTTTGTTATAGTAGCCCAAATGGATTGAGAGAGATTCTACTATGTATTCTGGAAACTTTTGTTGTTGTTGTTACATGTGTAGCTAATACCATCTCTCAGTTTATTTCCTGTCTTTCGTATTATTTCTAGTATCTTTTGATATCAGAAGTCTTAATTTTACTATAGGGCAAGTTTAAATGGAATGCTTCAAAATGTTGTCATGAGAAATCACATTTGCTCTCTCTCTCTCTTTTCTTATAAGTGTATTCATCTTGCTAAGGATCTTCTGTTTTAAGATTTTTGTTAGGAATGAATGTTATTTTATCAAGTATATTTTCTGGAACTATTGAGATGAGTCTGTGGTTTTTCTCCTGGATTTTTTAATGTGGTGAATTATAAGTTTTTGCTATTTAAACTTTCCCCCTCTTTTACTTTCCTGGGATTAACCCAACTTTGTCATTTATTATTTATTTATTTATTTTAACATGGCTTGGTTGAATAGGGTCTGCTAATACATTATTTAGGAATTTTGCTTCTTATTCCTGAGTGAGGTTGTTCTGAACTTCTTTTATATCCTAGGCTGTCTGCCTGGGGATCAAAGTTATACAAGCCTCAGCCAGGTGTGCTGGCTCACACCTGTAATCCCAGCACTTTGGGAGGCCGAGGAGGGTGGATTGTTTGAGGTCAGGAGTTCAAGACTAGCCTGACCAACATGGTAAAACCCTGTCTCTACTAAAAATACAAAAATTAGCTGAGCATGTTGGTGGGTGCCTATAATCCCAGCTACTTGGGAGGCTGAGGCAGGAGAATCGCTCCTACCTAGGAGGTAGAGGTTGCAGCAAGCCGAGATCGTGCCACTGCACACCAGCCTGGATGACAGAGCAGGACTCCATCTCAAAAAAGAAAGAAAGAAAAAAAAAGTTATACAAGCCTCATGGTGTGAGCTTGGGAGTCATTCCTCTTTCTCTATTTTTTAGGAGTTTATATAAAAGTGGAAAAGTCCCATAAATCTACTTGGGCCAGATGTTTTTCTTGTGGGAAGATTTTAAACTACTTATGTACATTTTAAAAAATAAGTGAGAACTCAGGCTTTCTCTTTTTTAAGATCATATTTCTCTAGAAACTTGTCCGTTGACTCTCTTTTCTAATCTCTTGGCGTAGATTTGTTCATAGTATTCTCTTATTACTCACTTAGGCTCCTCTTCATCAGTGGTTTCCTCTCCCTTTTCATTCATGGCCTGGGGTGTTTATCCATCCTTCATGTTGATGGTTGTCATTCTCACCAGCAGTTTGCTTATTTCCTTGAAAAGCCAATTTTTGATTTTGTGAGTTATCTGTCTTGTATATTCATTTCAATTTTAATAATTTATGTATTGCCTCTTTTTTCCTAATTTATTTAAATTGGTTCTGTTGTACTATTTCTAGCTTGTTAATTAAGGTATCTATCCTATCATCTCTTTTCAGTTGTACAAATGCAAGAATCTAATATTCTTTGAAATACTGCTTTGCTGAACTCCGCAAGTATTAATATGTAGTTTCCTTATTGTTGAGTTTTCAGTATTAAAAAAAATTCCATTGTGGTTTTTATTCAATTATTTAGAGGTATCTTAGATTTCCCAAACATATGAGAATTTTAAGTTTACTTTTTTGTTAGTTATTTGTCTTATTTTTACTTTATGATATAAATTCTTTGACTTTTTTTGAGACTTTTTATAAGTATGTGACAATTTAAAAAATTTCTATATGTGCTTGAGAAAAATACATACTCTCTGTGATCAAGGTGCTAGGTATGGTCATTAAATCAAGGTTTTAGAATTTTTTTCTCTATTGACTAATATTTTTGTCCTCTATATGTTCAATAATTGTGATATCCAACTGTTGTGAATTTGTCAATATCTCTCCACAGTTCTATCAGTTTTTCCTACTTTTTTTTTTTTTTTTTTTAAATAAACTTGGCTATAGGCATGATGTCTTTACTGGAGGCACAGGGTATAACTTTGTCACCCTGGTATTCCCCAGGGTGCCAGCTGTTGAATGAACAGATGAATACATGGATGTTCTGAGAAGGCTGAAGGAATTTATTAATCTGACTTTGTGTATGAAATGGGAATACCACAGTCACAGGAGATCATTGGAAACACTGTCCAGGAATGGATTATGCCTGACAAAGCTTTCCATTAGCTATCACTTCACAATAGTCCAAAGATCTTGTAACTTTAGTGAAGGACCTTCCATCCAATCGTGTTTGCTATCATCATGGGGTAGAGTTTCAGATGAAAGCAGTGTGAGTTCCAGAATTTGGAGTCATGCCTGTTAGTTAAGTGAAAGGCATTCCACACATTTGCTTTTATCAGTTTATTCATGCTGATAGGTGCTTTTAGAGGGAATTCACAGCTCATGAAAGGCTCTGAATGAAAAGATCCAGTGAACAAAGTCTTCTGTTATCTGTAGAATGTGCCTTAGGATGGGTATCAGCAGCCCTGCAAGTTTCTCCTGTGTGTTTAAACACATAAGTGAAGGAAGAATAGTGAAGGTTATTTTTTGTGTAATTTGACTTTATTAGATTAAATCAGTATTTGATCCCATACATTACTTCAAGACACATATTTAATACTTAGGCTCATTTTATGGAAGAAGCTAATAATTCCTTAAATCATTTGAGTATGTTTAGAATTTTCAGGGACACTTAACTGTTAACTCTGATGCAGTTTAAAATAATTGTCATTCTAAACATCCTCTATGTAAAAGCTTCAGATCAGTAGCATAACTGCTTAAGAATGAAAATTTGACCCCACATTTATCATCCCTTTCTTAGCATATGAGTATGAATAATCTTACAAAATATCCAATATACTGATGCTGTGTTCAGAATCCCTTTCACTTCACATTCTGCCTGTTGAGCAGTCACTACCCTATTGACTTGCCATTCGATACTCTCTTGCAATATTCCTGAGTCTACAAGGCTGTTCTTTATTCTTGCTTTGAGAAAAAAAATGTTATTTAAAAGAGTGCTATAGGGAGGCCGAGGCGGGCGGATCACGAGGTCAGGAGGCTGAGACCCTCCTGGCTAACAAGGTGAAACCCCGTCTCTACTAAAAATACAAAAAAAATTAGCTGGGCATGGTGGTGGGCGCTTGTAGTCCCAGGTACTCGGGAGGCTGAGGCAAGAGAATGGTGTGAACCCAGGAGGCGGAGCTTGCAGTGAGCTGAGATGGCACCACTGCACTCCAGCCTGGGTGACAGAGCAAGACTCTTTCTAAAAAAAAAAAAAAAAAAAAAAAAAAGAGTACTGTAAAGCTACTCAAAATAGGTATTAGATTTAGGAAAATTCTTTTTTGAATGAACAGCAACAAGTAGTAAAATGAAATTGAGAACTATTTCTCTATTGACTGCTCTCTCTAATCCTGGAAAATATACATACCAGACTATCTATAATTTTCTTTTTCTTTTTTCTGTTTAATTTTCATAATGTTCTCTAAAAGAATGGAAGGATTGCTGATATTGCATTTGTGAAGAATACTGGCTTATCTGCCTATTCTAATTCTACTGTTTTCAATCAAGAATGCTCAATATTTCCATGGATTATGTCTCTGGGGGGGAACATATGTCAATTTCATTGCTAGTTTAAGAATTGTGAGAGTTTCTTGATAATCAGTGATGTAACTCCTGACAAATTCTTGTCTTTAACATATTTTAAATCTAGTAAATCTTTATCTGAAAAGCAGAATAAAGTTCAAAAGTCTACCACTTTATGAGGAAATAGAAACAATATATATTTTTATGTGTCTTGGTTTTATTCTTGGATAGGTAGTAATCAAATATTTTAAAATAATAAAAATATTTTAAAGAGTATCTACCATATATAAATGTGATTATTTATTTATATTTTTGAGATGAGGTCTCACTCTGTCTCCCAGGCTGGAGTGCAGTGGCGTGATCTCGGCTCACTGCAACCTCCTCCTCCCACGTTCAAGTGATTCTTCTACCTCAGCCTCCTGAGTAGCTGGGATTACAGGCACCTGCCACCATGCCTGGCTAATTTTTGTATTTTTAGTAGAGACAGGGTTTCACCGTGTTGGCCAGGCTGGTCTCAAACTCTTGACCTCAAGTGATCCGCCCACCTCGGCCTCCCGAAGTGCTGGGATGAGCCACCGCACCCGGCCAGATTACTTAGTTATTTAAAAGCTGATATGTTATCTTAAAATACTGTAGAATTATCAGAAAAAGAACATTTTCTTAAAAGTTTTAGACTAATTTGAAATAAATTCCACAATAAATGTATATAACAATAATATTCTGATTACTGTATGTTCCTTTTTTTCTTGAAAATGTCAAGCATTTTTTCATGTGTCATCCTTTCTAAGCAAAATTTTTAGAAGATTTTGGAGGAATTTCACATAATTATAAAATGATTTAAACAAAATGAGCACAGAATATGTATGATTTCACTTAACCCTATCTCATTTTAATCACTGTATATGTTATAGCTTTATTTTATGATGAGGACATTTACAAACTAACATCCTAGGCAAAAACAAACCTATTTGAACTAGCAAAGAATTTGTCAAGTTTTAATGTATGAGACTCTTTCTTTCTTCTGCTCTAGTTTTTCTTGTACTTCCCATCTGTAGGAACCTTCGTCTTTTTAATTCCATGCCTCCACTTACCTGAGTGAAAATGTTTGCTGGTTCGTTGGTGCGCTCTCATTCTTGATGTGTTTGCTATTGCAGCTGGGCCACGTAACGGGACCTCCCAGGGCTGTGTTTGACATCTCATCTTTCTGTTCCTTCCTACCCCATGTTGGCATCTTGCCCTCTCTCCATATGGAAGACCACCATTGCATCCATACTATCATTGCACTTTTTCCCTCTTCGATCTTTGATCTCCCAATTTCCTCTCTTAATTGCTTTCAGGAGTCTTCTGCCACTAACTCTCTTTGATTAGGTGTTTTTGCTTCTCTTCCCTCACCCTGCATTTCACTTCTTAGAATTATGAGCAGATTTTTAAGTTTTGAGAATGTCCACTTTATGCACTTTTGTTATAAACATCAAGCATCGTATTATCAACTCCACCTTAATATTTCTTAATACATTTATTTCTTTTATATTGAGTTGTGTTTTAAAACATGCTTTTTCTACTGCTTGAAGACACATTTCCTTTAATAAATAAGCAGTCTTCTGCTTAAAGAGTGATGTAACTTTAACCGTGTTTTCATATTTTAAAAATTCTTGCCATAACTTCATTTTTCATTTTGTTGTTAATAACGCGATATTAAATCATCTCTCTAGAAACAGATTTGCAGTGATCATTCCTAATTCTCCATGAATGTGTTGGGGATAGATTGAAATGGAAAACATAGAAGATGACCCCAAAAGACTGTCTGATCATGATTTATATGTAGACAGCACAGTGTCCAGCTCATAGTAAGTACTCAAGAATGAAGTTAATAATCAAAACTATGAAAGCAGTATACAGCAATCCATCCCCACCTCTACATACAATATTTGACGTATCAATGCTGTGTAAAACTATAGATTTGAGTAATAACTTTTTAAATAAGATATCTAGTTGGAGTAAATAAAACCAACAGACAGACAGGCAAGGAAAAGACATTATATTCCAAAGAAGGAGGGAAGAGGAATTTTAATTTCCACTTATACCAAATAAGAAAATGGAGGTGCAGATAATATCAGTGGGTCACATAGCCAGGAGCAGAGCAGGATACAATGGAGGGGATAATTTGTCGATAAGTTAATTGGCATTTTCTCTGTGTGGCACATCTTCTGCCTGCCCTTCTCGAAACCCTCAAGGCAACTAGATTCCTTTTGTGGCTTAGGTTTTCGTCTTACCTCAGATTCTTATAGGCTTCAGAACAAACACTGGTTAAACACAACAACTCTCTCTAGCTATTTTATTTTATTTTATTTTATTTTGGACCTCATGATGCAACAGTAATATTTCTAGCTTTTGTGAGGCTAAAATTTATTAAAGTGAGGACGTTAGGGAGAAATGCTTTTGAGGAGAGGGTGGGATGTTTCCTTCAGACTGGAGAGACATCAAAGGGAGTCCCCTGGGTACAGCCAGTGGGTGGCCGTCCCTGTGTGAGATAAGTGGGTGCTGCTTCAAGCAGCTGGATTCCTGGACACATGCCTCCCGGGTCCCCCAGGCATCTTGTGCCCCAGCCACTGCGTGGAGGCGGCAGAGCTGCCAGAACTTAAGGGCCAGGCCCAGGCCCAGTGAGAGAGTCTGTGGATCGGTGATAAGGACGGTGGATTCATAACCCTTTTCAAGACTGGTCTTTAGATCTTTGGCCATGCATGGAAACCTGGGATCTTAGCAAATCCTTGAGAGGGGATTCCCAGGAATAACTAGGATAAAGTTTCCTGCCAGTGAAGTCAGACGGGAGTTTGGAATCGAGTGTACGTCTGTTTCAGGGAAAAGAACAAAACAAACTGAAAGAAGAAATAAATGGAATTTTTGTTGTTTTTAAAAGAAAAATTAGAGAAATAAAATACATTAAATTAGTTTGTATATTCTTCCTGTTATCTTCTGTGTGATGCACCTTCCACAAAAGGTACAGCTCTATGAACAGCTACTAATTTTCTCATTCACCAAAGTTTCTTTTGATTCAGACAATGTCAGAACTCTTGGCATGTTTACAAAAATACTCAGCACTCAGATTTATCTTCCCCGTGAAACATTCAGGTTGTGACTGTGGTAAGTGTATTCTCTTGCGTGGTTCAAGTACACAGTGTAGCAAAGGCTGTGAGAGGAAAGAGCTTGGCCAAGTTGATATTCTCCAGGGAATGCAGCAGTCCTGTGCACCAATATCGGTTGGTTTCCTTAGGGGAGGTGTACCTGTTCCAAATAATTATATTTGATATACAAAAGACTTCTAAAATTTGGGACTTTGGGAAGGCAGCAGAACTATTAGCAGACAATGAACTCATCCTATGGGTCTACATAGCTTGTGATCTATTCCCTTAAGCATAACTACACAGTCAAGTTAGCACAGCCACTCTGCACTGCAGTTGTGTGGCTGCTCCCAGTCCATCCTCTCTAGGGACTGATGAGCCCTTTCCCCAGATGTCACTCCAAAAACTAGCTCTCCCTCTCTCTTCCCAGAGTATCTTCTTGGTATTAGGGAATTTAGTGATCATTTCAAAGCGCTATCTGTCCCGCATTTCATCAGAGTTCAACTCTTTGTTACAGAGTCATCATTAACTTTACTTTTAAATAGTTTGCCTTTATTAAGCTGCTTGGGCTAATACTTCTCAGGAGGCTGCCCCTGGTCTGGGCTGACTCTCACCTTGTCTTCCTGTGACAGGAAAAGTAGCAAAGATGACAGCCTATTCTGAACTGAGTTTGACAGTATGAGGATTTCTTTCTAAAAATAAATTATGTGTCTGTAACATTTTCCATATATCCTCATCAAATAACCTATCTGGTATTTAGCCATTTTATTTTCCTTTTATTCTTTAGGATTAAAAAGATAGGATGTTAAGAAATCAACCAGCTATAAAACAGAAAAAGTAACAAATCAAATTGTGTATGGGATTACCATAAGAATATAGATTTATTAATATTTATCAGTAATGTTCTACAATGAGCAAACTACATAGAAAAGTCAGTCAAGGTTTCCATATCCTGTAATCGTCACTTGCTTTATTATTCTTTAAAGCAAGCAATACAGATTTTCCTCAATGAAGAGGGGCGACATTCTCGTAAATGTATTGTAAGTTTAAAAGATTATATGTCAGAAATACATTGAGTACACCTGATCTACTGAACATCATAGCTCAGCCTCGCCTTCCTTGAGCATGCTCAGAACACTTACATTAGCCTCCAGTTGGTCAAAATCATCTCACACAAAGCCTATTTGATAATACAGTATTGAATGGCTCATGTAATTTATTGAGTACTGTAATGAAAGTGAAAAGCAGAATGGTTGTAAATGGTTTATGGGTATTTGTAACATAGTTCCTACTGAATTTGTCTCTCTTTTGCACCATCAAAAAGTTGAAAATTCATTAAGTTGAACCATTTAAGTCAGGGACTATGGGTACTCATATTCTCTCCCCTCCCCTCTTTCTCTCGCTTCTAACAGTTCACATCTGATTCCTGGACTAGATAGAATTACCTTTGTTGATACAACCATTTGCAACCACTTATCTATGGAGAAGTAAATAAGAACTTTATCCTATAACATGAGGTCCATAATGGGTTTCAAACCTCAAGCACAACCTAATACTGGCCAGAAAAAAAAACTACATATGTTCATTCAGATTTCTTGCCAGAGGAGAACACCCTAACTGGTAAGAGTGTTCTAATTTACTCACACCCAGGAAACAAAAAGTTAGCCACCATCAGAAGTGGGGGAAAGAGGATGTAAGCTTTTAGACTTACTTGTCTACATGGCATTGCAATTTAGCAGAACCAGAGAGCAGACAGAATTATAAATTCCTTGACTTATGGTTTCTACGCACCGGTTGGTTACCGCTGCTGTCTCTTAGGTGGATCAGGACCTTGGTCAGTGGAAATTTCATTAGATTTTGGAGGTTTTTTTGTTTGTTTGTTTGTTTTGGTTTTTGCAGCTTCTAATCTTCATTGTATAAAGTGTTTATGGGTTTGTAACCCATTTCAATCACTACTCACTTTATAGAGAAAGTTGAGAAGTTCTCCCTCACTTTCTATTACTGCAAACTATACCTGGTAGTTCTTGTTTCCTGGGACAATGTTTGCTGGCAGTTGTAGAATAGATACAGTACTTAAAGAAGCTTTTCAGGTTCATGCCTTAGAAAAGGAAATCAAATGATATTTCCTTTCCTTTCCTTTTTTTTTTTTTCAGCATGTTCCACTGAGCATTAGTAAGTAAACATTGAAAATGTCATACACGCCCGGCGTGGTGGCTCACACCTGTAATATCAGCACTTTGGGAGGCCGAGGTGGGTGGATCACCTGAGGTCGGGAGTTCGAGACCAGCCTGACCAACATGGAGAAACCCCGTCTCTACTACTAAAAGTATGAAATTAGACAGGCGTGGTGGCTCATGCCTGTAATCCCAGCTACTTGGGAGGCTGAGGCAGGAGAATTGCTTGAAACCGGGAGGCGGAGGTTGTGGTGAGCCAAGATCGTGCCATTGCACTGCAGCCTGGGCGACAAGAGTGAAACTCTGTTTCAAAAACAAAAACAAAAGCAAAAAAAAAAAAAAGAAAAGGAAAAGGAAAAGAAAGTGTGAAAGTGTCAGACACATTTTTCCTTTTGGTAGCTGGATTTTGTTGCATGATTGCCACTTACTTTTATTTTTCCGTAGAGTGGGATGTTTGTACGACGAGTGACGAGTGACTATGTTCATTCAAAACCTTAGGAAAATCTTTGCAAAAAGCCGCCAGATTAATCAACCTGTAAATGTCTTCGCCTGATGTATAAAGATAATCATTCACCAGCAAATGGCTATATTCTAAAACCTTTCAGAAAAGTTGCTTAGAAAACATCTTCCTTTAGAAATCATTGCTTGTGGTTGTGTTCGTTCCTCCAACCTGAAAACATCTCTGCCGCAGTTGCACCAGTGCTCGTGAGTTCAAGTGTTCTCCCTCCTCGTCCCTTCTCTGAGTGGTGATGGAAAAGCTGACTAAAATCCCAGAAATCACTTGTGCTGTTTTAAAGCAGGGACTTCAGCATGAAGGGGTTGGAGAGGTGGGGTAGGCCATGAAAAAGGAGGAGAAAGACCGAGTTTGTAAACCCTCAGAGAAAGCCACTCACTTCTTGGTTTTCTCTGCAGGACTTTAATGACCACTTTTTTTTTTCTTTTCCTTTTTATCTTGTTCAGTAAAGCCAAGGTGGTTTGCTTTACTTTTGGCTGCTGACAGGTATTGTGTCCGTGCAGATTCACGAGAAGATCAGACATTCTTCAGGGTGCCTGCTCCTCCACCCTTTCCGTCCCCAAGGGCAGTCAGTGGTCCCTGGGAAATTTCAGAGGGCTTTGTTTTGATTCATTTCTTTATTTGCTTTCAATCAGATTCCCATGAAGCTCTCCTAGGCGGCAAAGGCATTCTTGCCAGGGTTGACTTGTTTTCTCACTAGTGGCAATGGCACAGTGATGTGCTGGGAGATCATCCTCCCTGGGCTTCTTGGTTTCTGCTCATCTTCTGAGAAAAGCCCTGACTGCCCATTGTTGACTGTCTTTTCAATGGTCTGTACAGGGAACAGTCTTGGAAAATAGAGATGTTGTCTCCCTCGGAGCAAAAAACAGGCATGCTTACTGTTCTGTATAATAAAGATAATGCTCCCCTCTGGTATACCTCCAATTCTGAAGGTTTTATAAAAGATTTGGGTTCCCTCAGCTCAGAATTTCTGTGCTATTAACATAGCTCACTGGCTGGGCAGGCATCACCTGGCCGTATTTACACTCCCTTTGGAGTACTGAGGCGTATGCATACAAATGCTGATCCTCTGGCTACAGCTGTTGGTGTGAATACTAGACTGTCCTTCCTGGCCCCACAAATCTTGTCTGTTTTGCCAGCATTCCTGACTGTCGCCGACTAATGTGCTAGTTTAAATGTAGAGCAAATGCTCAGAGGCTTCCTGATTCTTGATACTGTTTCCTATGAGCATTGTGCTGGGTTGTTGAAATGGCCCTGGAGGAGATGTGGGGGCAGGAGGGAGAGAAGGAAGAAAAAGGTCTTTTATCTCCACCGTGTGTCCTTCCCACGCAGCCCTTCCTCTAAAGCAACATTAAGTAATGTGAGAAATGGGACAAGGATGGAGGGGCGAGATCGAGGGCCCAACGGAACGTGATGTGGAGGCAGCTGGAAAAGACAAGTGTCACAGCAAAGGAGGTCCAAAGTGGCTTTGGAGGGGATGGAAGGACAGTCAGCCAACCTGACCCTGATAGGACCTCATGGCTGGACTAGTCTTTCTTTTCTCACATGGTTTCTAATTTGTAAGGGATGCTCACAGGCTGTTCATCAATGGTCTTCAACTATATATAATGTGTAGAGCTTGAATTGTGAAAACTTTCAGATGTGGAGGAACATAGGGTAGGAGAGTATTTGGGAAATGGCTTTACCTGGAGCATTTTTTCCAAAAGCATTCATTGGCCTTGGGCTTTGTGGCATCATGATTATAACAAAAGTGGAATTTTAAATACAGCTTTTTTTTTTTTTCTTAAAACTGGTAATGATTTACGTACCTAGGGTGAGAGCAAGCCTTTGGCCAAGGCATATGTTCAGACAACAATGAATTCCTGGGAGTCTAGTCTTGCAGATTTTCTCAAGTTCAGAAGCGTTAGCTACATTTTTCCAAATATTACAATATATTCATTGTCCCCCTTGGCTCTGGAAGCGAAGGAGAAGGATTTTCTTTTTGTTTATATCCAAGAAGGAAACTCTAAACTTTTCCTTTCTTCTTCCCTATGTATAAATATATTTCTTAATTCTAATATTTATGTAAAGAAAGCAAAGGAAGCTGATTCGGAAATAGACATAATCCAGGCATTTAAAATATTCAGAATGTTTTCCCCCTCATTTTAAACAGGAAAATGTCACAGTTTTTACTAAATGCCTAAATTAAGAGTAAAATACTTGGAAAAGTAGTAGCAAGACCACTTATGGATGGCTAAAATGTGCATAGCTTTGGGGCAAATTGTCTGCTTTTTATTCTCTATTAAATTCAGGTTAAGTGATCGGCTTCACTTATACTTATTTTCTGCTTTGTTCTTGAATTCTCTCAAGTTGTAAGTTTTTGCCTCCATGCTTGTCTTCAAGTGTGATGATAAATAGAAGTTCTATTTAATTCTGTGGTTTTGCATTAGGGTGGCAGTTCCTGAAGGACGCTGTCACCTCTGTCAGCATGGAATTTTTGTTTCCAATTATAATGATTCTCTAAATAATTTGAAAGAACAATAATTAGATGTAGGTTTATTTTTTACTTGCTGTGTGTGGTCTTCTTATCCTGTAGCCTTCTAATTTAATCAAGTTAAGTTATTTCTAAGCTCCTAATTTGTACTTTTTCTGCACTGAAATGCTGACACTTTATTGACCTGATTCTGTAACTTTTGCCGTCACAGGCTTATCTACCTTGGACTTTGTGTCTTTTTGTCCTGTCATTTTCTCTGCACAGCTGGTCTTGTCTCCAGACCACCCACCTGAATTTAAAGTTTTAGTTTCTTTTCATAACACAGACTAGGAAACTTGAATGGACATTTAATTGATAAGTCACATGATATTAAGTTTGCCTCCTTAATTGATCAGTTCAAATATACTTAAATGAACCCTAGAACGACCTCCCATTCACTCCAAGGATCATTCAATATTTGATTATTTTACACCTGTCAGCAGGAGTTGGTTTGGCAAAAATTTCTGAGTCCATCAGCTGGTCAGTTCCTATTTGTGAAAAAGCTTATCTCACGGCAGTGTGCATGGGAGCCGTGGTGGAACCACATAGGAAACTGCACATGTATGTATGCGTGGGTGGGGTTATTGATGATCCTGCATAGGTGGAAGTATATCAGTTTAGGTTTTCAAATGCTTCTACTCTTGACTCATTTGCTGTTAGATATGGAAAGAAGTAATGCATTATTACTTTGTGTCTGTCAAATAGACTCTAATATCCATTTTCCTTAATGAGTGGCTATTAAAAAATACAAATAAATCATATACACAGAAGTTTCCAAATAGAATGTGAATTTCAGTGAGTATTTATGAAACAGCATTTTTAACAACCTTATTCAGATTACAATCCACACAATACACCATTTGCCATTTAAAGCGTATGATTCAATGGTTTTTAGTTCATCTATAGATATATGCAATCATCACCACAACCCAATTATAGACCATTTTTATCACTCTAAAAACAAACTTCAAATTTATTTGCAGTTATGCCAATCCCCTTTGAGCACGTGGCCATCACTGATCTAATTTCTGTCTCTATGGATTTGCCTATTCTGGACATTGCATATGAATTGAATCATACAATATGTGGCCATTTGTGACTGGCTTCTTTTCACTTAGTATAATGTTTTCAAGGTTCATCCATGTTGTAGCAGGTAACAGTACTTTATTTATTTTTATTTTTTATTTTTTTTTGAGACAGAGTTTTGCTCTGTCTCCCAGGCTGGAGTGCAGTGGCATGATCTTGGCCCACTGCAACCTCTGCCTCCGAGGTTCAAGCGATTCTTATGCCTCAGCCTCCTGAGTAGCCGGAACTATAGGCATGTGCCACCACACCCAGCTAAGTTTTGTATTTTTAGTAGACACGGGGTTTTACCATGTTGGCCAGGCTGGTCTCAAACTCCTGACCTCAGGTAATTTACCCACCATGGCCTCCCAAAGTGCTGGGATTACAGGCATGAGCCACTGCACCCGGCATCTTTTTATTTTTGAATGATCACCCATTGAATGGTTATATTACCTTTTATTTATCCAATCATCAGTTGATAGATATTTGAGTTGTAGCAATATTTTGATTATACTGTTTTGAAATAGCATATTTACATGGTAAAAATTAAAATGAAACAAGAAGTCACACACTGAAAATTCTCACTCCCATTTCTGTCCCCACTCACTCTGCATCAATAATTGTTTCATTACTTTTTGCTTGTCCTTTATGCAAAATCAAGAAATACAAACATTCTTATTTTCCTTTCTTTTTTATGCCAAATATAGCAGCCTATATACACTCCTGTATGAAACTTTTTGTTTAACATATCTTAGCATGCCCTCCAAGTCAGTACATACACATATTCTTTACTTTGTGTTTTCAAACAGCATTATTTAGGTGTACTTGATATAAAATAAACTGTACATATTTGCTATATATACAGATTGATGTTTAGGCATACGTATACCACCATGAAACCTTCACCACAATCAAGAAAATGAATATATCCACCACCCACAAAACTTTCTTCCTGATCTTTGATAATTCCTATTTCTTCTTCCTGTCCTCAGGCAACCACTGATCTCCTTTCTGACACTATACATTGGTTTGCATTCCCTATAATTTTATATAAATGCAATCATGCAATGTGTACTTTGTTTTGATCTGGCTTGTTTCAGTAAGTGTAATTATTTTTGAGAACGTTCATGTTGTAGCATGTGTCAATTTTTTTTTTTATTGCTATGTGGTATAGCGTTGTATGGATATAGCAAATTTGTTTATTCATTCACCTGTGATGGCCATTTGGACTGTTTCCCGTTTCTGACCATTACAAATAAAGCTGCTGTGAACATTAGTGTACACGTTGCATATGGACAAATTCATCATTTCTTTTTAGTAAATACTTAGGAGTTAAATGGCTAGATTGTATGGTTGGTGCACATTTACCTATTTAAGAAATCGCTAAACTTTTTTCCACAGTAGTTGTATCATTTTACACCTCTACTGCAGTGCACAAGAGTTGTGGGTCCTCCTCAATTTTATTGACATGTTTATTGTCAGTCACTCATTTTAGGCATTCTAATATACATGTCGTGCCTTTTCATTATGGTGTTGATTTGCATTTCCATAATGACTTACGATGCTAAGCATCTTTTTTTTCTTTTCTGTTTTTCTTTTTTCTTTTTTTTTTTTTTTTGAGACAGTCTCGCTCTGTCGCCGAGGCTGGAGTGCAGTGGTGCGATCTCGGCTCACTGCAGGCTCCGCCTCCCGGGTTCACGCCATTCTCCTGCCTCAGCCTCCCGAGTAGCTGGGACTACAGGCGCCCGCCACCACGCCCGGCTAATTTTTTTGTATTTTGGGTAGAGACGGGGTTTCACCGTGTTAGCCAGGACGGTCTCGATCTCTTGACCTCGTGATCCGCCTGCCTCGGCCTCCCAAAGTGCTGGGATTCCAGGCCTGAGCCACGCACCCGGCCAAGCATCTTTTCATGTGCTTAACTGATATGCATGTATCTTTTTCAATGTAGTGTCTTTTAAAATCTCCTCATATTTATTTACTCAGTGATTTTATTAATAAATTTTGAGAATTTTTTTATGTTCTTTTTTCAAAGGCATCATGTACAAAATTTTTTTTCAGCCTGTAGCTTGTCTTTTCATGCTCTTAACAGTGTCTTTTGAAGACCATAAGTAATTTAAATGCTACCCAGTTTATCAATTTGTTCTAACTAATTGAGAGTTTAGTGTCATATTGGAGAAATCTTCTTCTAGTCCAGGATCACAGAGATTCTCACTGTTATTTTTTCTGTGTTATATAGCTTTAGGTTGTATATGTTGGTCTGTGAGCCATTGAGTTAAGTGAGGACTTACTGTGTATATATAAAAAAGCTCATCAGAAAAAAAAAAAGATGAGCTGTAAAGTTGATAAGGCTTGAGAAAGAATTTTTCTCCAAATATACCACTTACATAATCAAATTCAAATCTCTATTTACTGTATCACCCATACCCCCATATTTGAAACTCCTTTCTCTTTCCTTATAGTTCTACCCAGTGAACTCAAACCCTATTAAGGGCAGTGGCCGCCCATAGGAGATAACAAGAGGCGGCTATTGGAGCTCAGGTTCAGATGTTCATAGAAACAGTGGAGCATGTTACATTCACTTCTTCCTCGGGATCCAAGTAGCTGCTCTTTACATAGGTTGTTTACGTTTTCTATGGTTTTGTTGATCATGACAAAGTTGCACTTGACACAGATTGTTTAGGTTTTTATGGTTTTGTTGATCATGAGCCATCTCGTCTGTATCCCAGGATATCTACTGGAAGATTCCCTCTACCTCAGTGATAAAAATGACATCACTGTGAATGGAAAGGAAAAGAGTTGATTACGAGCAGATTTAAAATTATTCCTTATCCATATCTATGCAGTCTGGAATGAAAACATCCAGAAGCAGAGACAGTTAAGATTTCAAATCAATATAGCTAAATTTTACACTTCACAGGGAAAGGAATTACATTTTTCTTTATTTCAACTGCCTTTTCAAGTTATAATGTCAACATGAAGTAAGGATTTAAATTAAATTTAAATAATATGCACAATAATTACTTTTCTGCATAACACAACCTAGGGAAATATCTTAAAGACAAATTACTAGGAAATCAGCAAAGCTTTCTTTTTTATGATAATAAAGATTAGAATTCTCCAAGTACTTCAGCAAGAATAAGAATCTGGCTCAATGATGACATAAAAATAACAGCAACATTATAGGAAATTGCTTGGAGGTGATTATAAAATGCCTGTAGCTCATAGGAACATCTCATGATTTATTTGTCACTGCTTGGAGGCTAAAAGAACTTATCTAAAGCCATTTAAAATTGTATTTATAAAACTGAGATGGATGAGTGGTTAGGGGAGTCATTGTGTGTAAACATATAGGAATAATCGATCTAATTACCCATGATCCGATCACTATATTGGAAAAATATTTATCTTGATAAGATCAAGTTCATTTTTCATGTCACCCCTAATGATTCTATCAGAAATTATATCTCTCAATTTCTCATCATTATTATCTCAGCCTCAAAACATATTTGTATTTTTAGTCTGACTTTAACAGTCTTCTCATTTAGAAGATGCCAGTCAAATATCATCATGGATAGCAACCACTGAAAATGATAACGATTTGGATTCTAATTCTATGCACAGTGACCACAATGGAGAGACTGAGGATCGTTATCCAGCACCACATACCAACACAATAACGTGTGTCACTGACATGTGAGTAGAACTGCAACGAAGCAGCCAGTTCGTTGGTCACTGAGAGGTGAGTCATAATACCAGGGAGAGTTGTGAAGACAAAGAAATAGAAGACAAGTCCATGATCTCCTAGAGCTTCTCTCTTGGTTTAAGAGGCAAGAAAAAGTTACTTGAACACATATGATGAATGCAAATCATGTAAACGAATCCTAAAACATGGTGGGAGCAGCCCCACCAGGAAGTGCAGGAGTGGAGAGGCCCTGACATCACAGGGGAACCATGGTGGGGCTTCATGAAGGAGCAATCTGAGAGGCCTGAAGGCCAGCGAGCAGCCTGAGAAGGGCATCGCAGCTGTTGGAAGAGAAAGGGCTGGCTGGACAGAGCTCAGCTCGTGCTTGAGGAGGGAGCAAGGAGTCAAGTGTGCTGATGTCCTGATTTGGAAAATACTGAGATGGTGAGAAACAAAGCTGGCCAGCTGGTGGGGCCACAGCATGGAGGTCCTCAAATACTCGGATGCAGAGTTTGAACCGATATTCTTATCTGTGCTGAATTACGACTGGTCAAATTGTACATTACAAAATTCTTAATGCTTCAGCAATCTTTACTAACCACTTTTTTTCTTCTACTGGTAAAGCCAAAGAGGGACAAGAAAGGGCTAGAGGAATGTCTCTAGAATCAAAGTCAAGACCTCCAGATTCTAGTACTACCTGTGTTGGTACTTAATTATATGAACTTGTGCAAATCTTGTTATTCATCTGTAGTTTAACTTTGCATTTGCAACACGAGATGGTAAAACCGATACATAACTCAGTATTTCTTTAAAAAAAATGGAAACAATAAATGCACAAAACCCAAAAGTTAGCATTTAGGGATATCAAGACTACTGTTGTCATCACTGTGATTCTGCAAGTTCTCCAGAAAAATTCACGTTAGGACATATAGATGCAGGGCTACCTTCAGCCATCCATCCATTCAACTCTGCCCCAGGCGCCCAAACTGCACGCTTTGTGGAGCTTAAATTCTAGTGGGGAAGTATAATGGTTGCTAGGGCTGCCATAGCACTGCAGACTGGGTGGTTTAAATAACACAATTTTATTTTTTACAATTCTGGAGGCCAGAAGTTTGAGATCAAGGTGTCAGCAGGGTTGCTTCATCTGAGGCCTCTCTCTTGGACTTGTAGATGGCTGTCTTCCCCTTGTGTCTTCACATGGTCCTCCCTCTATGAGTGTATGTCCATGTGCTTATGTGTGTGCTAATCTCTTCAAAGAAGGACACCAGTCATATTGGAAGGGGGGCTACACATATGACCTCATTTTACCCCAATTACCTCTCTAAAGGACCTATCTCCAAACACAGTCACAGTCTGAGGTACTGGGTGTGAGAGCATATGAATTTTTCAGGGACACAAATTTGGCCCATGACAGAGAGATAAATAATAAACAAGTAAACAAATAAAGAATAAATGGAATAACATGATGCAGACTTGTGTGAGTGGAATTGCTATAGAGCGAAGAATGCAAACACCACCAGGCTTTGAAAGACAGAGTGGACTGTCCCTGCAGGAGAGCAGCAATGGAGGTGTCGCAAGATGAGACAAGCTCTGTGTGTTTGAGACTGAGCATGCACCAGTTGGAAGGCTTGGTTTGGGTCCCTGCAGCTTAGGGGCACAGTGCAAAAGTGTCTGAACCACTTCTATCAAAAGGGCTCCTGGCTAGAGCTGCTGAGGGTGTCCATGCCTCCAGGAGAGTCCGCCTCTGGGAAGTGGCTGGCTTAGGTGGTGTCCTCAGACAGACTGGGGGTGCCTCCCATCCATCCCCAAGAGGAGCTCAGCACGGCAGGGCTGAAAGAAGGAAGGGCATGGCTGCAGGTAGGTGAAAACATAGTGATGTGATTTAAGGGGACTTCAGGAGAGAGATTCCTGGAAATAGGGGTTAGCCTCGGACAAACCCCTCAAACACACCAGAGAGTTACTTACCATTTGTTGCTGCCTCTGGAAACTGCTTGATTGCACCAGGGACTGCTAAATAACGACTTTTCCCTTTTTTCCTTTTCTTCCCCAACCCCACCTCCACCTTGGAGGGCAGGGAGGCACAGGGTGGGCGGGCAGAGAGGCAGGGAGCACAGCCTGAGGCAGGCAGGGGTTCTGGGAGTTCTGACTGTTGCGGGGGACTGAGGTTTTTACTGATGGGAATGAGAGAGTTACTGTGTCGGGGAGAGTAGAGCAATTATCTGAGTGTCAGGACGCAGATGAGACCTGCCTGCCAGCCTGCTTTAGACGCCAGGAGGGAGGAAGCGGGGGCAGAGTGGGATTTTAGGGGGCGGCGGGCAGGGGCATCAGCATCGTTTTCCACATGTATTTTGGGGAGGCCTGGTCTTTTGAAATACTGGTTTTACCTTCCAAGAAAATACTGGTTATCTAAATCACAGCTCCGCAAACTCTGTCAAGGGCCAGAGAGGAAAGAGTTTAGGCTTTGTTGGCCAAGGGCAGCATCAGGGATGTTTTGCAGGTCCTTACAGAACAAGCAAGGAAACATATCTGCATGCAGTTTTCATTGATGAAATTCAGAATATAATGATAGAGCATACATTTTTGTAATGCAGGTCTTATGGAAGAATGGGATTCTTTTCTTAAGGGGAATATTGTTTTCTTCACTGGAGTTAAAGTTAGTGTTCCCCTCACAAATCAACTGTAAATGTTCATCTGTATCAGCCATTCTTAGCTTGAGGGCAGAACAGAAAGATGGGCCACTGGTTCCTTTGGGCCCACAGGCTATAGTTTGCCTAGTTTGATGAGCTTGGCCTAAAAAAATATGTTTTATTTAGCTTTATTAATCCATTCGCAAAAATGAAATGAATAGAAAGAGATGGAACTGCTGGTAGAAAGTGAATTATATTTGCTGAAGCCCTCTGGGGTGATGGATAATCCCTATCCTCTCAGAGAAAGAGCAAAGGAGACTTGGTTTTCTCTCTTCAATATGATTTCATGAGAAGCATGGAACAATTAGACATATCTCATGATACCAAAGTAAGTTTTTATTTTGTCTTCATCAATCATTTAATAATTGATCTGCATTTTTCTGTGCACCCTTTCATAATTGTTAATGCCCAAGAAAGTGCAAATATTAGTCAACCTCTTCCCAGTTTGTGGCAGGACATGAATGGAGTTGTCTAAATGCCACAGTTCTGAACGTGACAAATATTATCGACTTCTAGGTTACAAATCGTGTGTGTGTGTGTGTGTGTGTGTGTGTGTGTGTGTGTGTGTTGGGGTGGAATGAAGGGCACAGAAAAAAGAAGAAAGAAGAGGGGCAGAATGACAGATTATGTGTAGTAAAATGGGATGGGGCATGCTGGGACGGGATAGCTGGAGAAGTTTAGACACAGGATTCGCCGCATTTGTAAATTATGGCTAAAATATTTCACAGATCCAATAGGATTCCTTGACATTTCTGTACCTCACATACAGCAGCTTTATAAATATATACATAAGTGAGGATCTTAATGTGGGAGGAATATAAGTGCACTTCTCATGAGCAATTGCACCTTGAATTGACAAGACTTGTGGATTGTTAATAATTCAAATCACCCAGCTCTTTAATACAGTCACCATTGCACCTCTTCATTATTGATACTATTGACTGCAGGTACCTTGCAATTTTTGTTGTATTCACATCGCCCATTATTCTTTTCTAACTTTTTAGAAAGTCAGTTGTGTCAGTGTACAGTTCTCTTTGTTAAGAATAAAAGCTACAAATGAATGAGCCTTTAAAAAAGGCAGTAGAAATAAACTCTCTCTAGGTTAGGAAACACTTGCTATTTTATTGAAATTTCCTACACTATATAATCAGGAACAGAAAAAAAAAAAAAACTATTGTTATGTGTACTCATTTCATTCCTGTTAGTGGTTAGCACTGGTATATCTCAAGTCACCCTGTTATAATTCTTAAATCTTCAGCAAATATTTATTGGGCACTTACTGAGTTTGTAATCACACTATGAATTCTGAGTTTTCCATAGCTTTTGGAGAAGTAATTCTCCTTTCTACAATATTTCAGTCTTGATAGCAGTTGTTATTATTTATTTTTAGATGATACATCAATAGGATATAAATTGTATTTTCATAAACATACCAAGTATTGAAGTAATTGCATTTATTATTTTTCTTCAAAGATGAGAACTTTGCTATTTTTACCTGTATTTCATTCAACTCAATGAATTAATCTTTTCCAACTGTACTGTTTATTTCAGTGTAGCGTAACACATTTAAACTTATTTATTTATTTATTTTTTCACCATGCATAGTATTTTATTTTCTCGTTTGTCAGTTTTGATTTTTTACTTTAAACTTTAGGTGTCATTAAGAAAAAAATACCTATCATAGAATTTGAGCATTTTTAGAAATGCAAAAAGTCAAGTTCAACTTTCCAACCAGTGGAGACATTTTCTGCACTAGAACCTTAGCTGAACACATTGAATGACAGAAAACCTATAAGAAAGCATATTCAATTTATGTGAATTTCCTTTTGTTACAAAGGCAGATAGGACAGAGAAGGAAATTGATTGACTTAGCGATGCATCAATTAACTCTTCAAGGTCTGGAATAAACTTAGAATTTGAAGGTGCACACTCTTGAGCTATACATTTGAATATTGACTGCAATTGCACGTCCTATATCAATACTCACCTGTGTTTTTTAAACTGTGAAACCAGTAAAGCATGATGATGATTGGCATCCCTCTGCAGTTAAAAAGAAGCCTAATACTGTTAACAATTCAATTCATCAAACACAAAGTTCTAAAATTTTTATGCCTTATAGAATTACTTGAGCACTCTCCAAAATCCCATATCCATGTCACAACCAATATTAAGTCCAAATATAAGCAGTCCTTTTCTTTTTAATAGTCTTCATTTTTTTAAGAGCAGTTTGAAATCCACAGCAAAGCTGGGCAGAAAGTACACAGAATTTCCATATCTGACCCCGCCCTCAAACATGTGCAGCCTCTCTCAACATCTTACACCAGAGCGGCATATTTGTTATAATCAATGAACATACATTAGCACATCATTATCATCTAAAGTTCCCAGATGATTCTAACGTGCAGCAGAGTTTAAAACCGCTAATCCAGGAATTGGATAGAAACACAGCTGATCGTGCACTGATTTGCATCTTGTAGCTATAGTTGGTGTTTACAGCTCAAGTTTATGCTGGTGGATCGTGAGTCTGTGAGTGGTCAGTAGCCATGTCACACTTACTGTTAAGTATTGTGAATACCACACAGGATATGACTATGAAATCCACCTTGCAAAGTACTCCCAGAACCATAGTCATATCACATGAACACCCTCATGTAACATGGGCCTTTGCCTGTTTTCGATGTGAATGGTCTCTGTGAGTGGGTTTGGACGTTCTACTTTAACCAGCAGTGTTTATATGCAGAATCGAAAGTCCAGGACGGATTTTGCAACCAAAGTCTAGATTTATAAATTACTTTTGTAATTTATTCCTCTTCTCCAAAGTTATTTTTAGATTCAAAGTGGAGGTAGGAAAGGCAGGGTAATGAGGCAGCAGTGAAAACTCCATGACTGTAGCCACTCCCAATATGATGTTCGTTAGCCTTGCAAGAACTGACAACTGGTAAAAACTGCAGGAGGTAAAATTCAGCCATATGCAGGAGGATGCCTCCCGCAGCCCTCAGTGTGCCTTCTGTGGCCAGGTCTGCTCAGGGAGAGCTTGATGTGATTTCACCACACTAGAGAAATTGAGCCAGTGGAACTGTATTTTACTTTTTCCATAATTTCAGCCTCCCCAGGATGAGTCAAGATGTCCTAAACTTCTTGAAATGAAGTCCTAAACTTCCTGAAATGAATAATCTGGAAATATCAATAAAATATCTTAAGCTAGCTTTACAGGGAAATGGACAAATTAAAAAAAACACAATAGCACAGAACTGGCTGAATCATTTCTGAATTGATAACACAAAGAAAACTTTCATTTCTTTTTAATTATATTCTTTACACATATTGAAAGACAGGCTTATAAAACAGTGTAATACTATTCACTCAGGAAAATTAGAGGCTTCCCATTAGGCCAGAATTAAACCTGATTTTCCTAATAATAAGAATATTTTAGCTCATTTACCCTTGGATCTATCTATGTATCCATCTGAGTACTTAATTGATCCTGTTTTCTGAACAGTGAAACAGACAAGATAATTTCTTTATTTTATTTTATCTGACCACAATATATACCCCGTATGCTTTCTATGTAGTCAATTATGTTTCTGCTAATGTTATTTCTTATATATGATATTTCTGGTAATTAATAGCATTAAAATATGAGCAATAGTTTACATTAAACTATATTTTTGTTTTTGTTGTTAAAGACAGCGTCTCGCTTTGTCATTCAGGCCAGAGTGCAGTACACAATCGTACCTCACTGAAGCCTTGAATTCCCTGGGCTCAAGCAATCCTCATGCTTTAGCCTCCAGAGTAGTTGGGACTATAGGCATTCATCATGTAATTTTTTGTACTTTTTATAAAGACAGGGTCTTGCTATGTTGCCCAGGTTGGTCTTGAACTCCTGGGCTCAAGAGATCCTCCCTCCTCAGCCTCCCCAAATGCTGGAATTACAGGCATTCACCATGATGCCTGGCCACATTAAACTGTATTATGACTCCACCATCCCCCATGTCCCCCTCTATCCATTGATACCTCCATTCCTCCAGCAAGCCAGCATGTGAATTTTCTTTTCTTCCATTCATTCAAGAATTTACGGAACACCTCTGTACACAAGACACTGTTCAGTCACTGAGACTTTAGAGATGAAAGAGATGCAACCACTCTCTTCAAGATGCTGAGGCCGACAAGGAAGATAACAATGGTGACCCTGTGTGATTAGTCACATGTGGTTACAGGTCACCCTGGCTTTATAAAGGATGGGGCTCTAACTGCAGGCAGCTGGGAGATGTGGATGTATTTTAGTCAAAGAAGGAATCTGATGGGTGTTTTATTTTGAGTGTTATTTGCTCTTAAGAGGGATTCTCTGCTGGCAATCTGAGGGAAAGATTGCAAGCAGATGGGGTGGACATAGATAGATCAGAACAGAAGCCACCGTTTCAATTAAAGAAGAAAACGTAAGTCCTGAAATATCTCTGTGGCAAGAGAAAGGAAGGGAAGATGCATACAGAAAAATTAGGGAGATGAGCTCAAAGGAATTATTGAATGAATAAAGAAAGTAAAAAAAAGGAACGGATAGGCAATGGCTTTTGTAAATTGTGGTAGCATTAGTCTAAGGAGGTGATAACTACTGCCCTGACAATATCTTGGGCCTTTCACTTTCTTACTTTTAACAATGGCTCTGATCTATTTCCACCACATCTGTTTACAGTTGATTGTTTGCTCCATGCCAGTGCTGTTCCACATGAATCAGTTCTTCTGATCATCAGCATAACCCTAGCAGTAGGTTTTATTATTTCCATTTCAAAGGGGAGGAAACTGAGGCACAAGAGTTTAAGTCAGTTCCCCTTTGTCCTGCACTGTTCAAACACAGCAGAACAGGGCAGAGCCCCCATGCTTCAGATTGTCTCAGCGCAGCCAGCACCAGAGGTGCCATCCACAGAGATGGTGATGTGAACGTTGTCTCTGGAGCTGAGGAGTGAGACAGCTCTGTCCAGAGCCTGAACTCACCAATGGTGCCCCAGACAGCCTCTGGGGAGGGAGCATATTGCAGGGAGACATGTTTAGTTTTGAATGTGTTCAACCTGACGTATCTGCAATACATGCTGGTAGAAGCATTCTCATAAAGACCCTACAATGTGGGGAAGATTTATAGACCAGGGAATCATTATTGTATGAATAAGAATGGAGATAAAGTATAGGTGAAATTTCACAGGGAAATAATAGTAAGGACAGACACACCAGTTAGGTAGCAAATCCTGATGATGTTGTACAGCAGTAGCTTTTAAATATGGATGCACAGAAGAATCACCTGGGGACTTCAAAAATTCCTTATGTTCAGGCTCCACTCTTGGCTAATTAAATCAGAATGTCTGCGCATGAGACCCAGGTATGGGCATTTTAAAATCTCCCCAAGGTGATTCTCAGATGCGGTTAAATTTATGTGTCATTGATTTGGAACTGTTATTCTTATATTCTAATGTGCATCAGAATCACCTGGAGGGCTTATTAAAACACAGATTGCTGGGCCTGCCCCTAAGTCAGGTTCTTCAGATGTGTCAAAATGCCTAAGGACTGGAAAGCACTGTTGTAATTCCAATATTATATGACTCTTCCTTATAGAGATGACTCAATTAAAAATTGAAAAGTGAATTTTAACAACTTGTCCTTAATTCTAAGAAATCTTCCATCACTATCTTTTGGGAATAAGTATTCTCCCCCCATACCACAGGGATGAGAAATACCAGTATATTAATTCTTCTACTAGAATATAAATTCCATATGATCAAGGATTGCCTGTTTTAGTCACTGTTCTACCTTAGGTTTAGAACTGCACCTGGTATATGGTATATGCTTAATCAGTATTTGTTAGGTAAATAAATATTGCAAAACTCTATATTCAGTTTTCAATTAATCCATTCTATACATCTGATGCTGTGTGGCAAGAACTGTGCTCCTGCTGTAAAAACAGGTAAATAAAACTGCTGTGCTTTCTGTTTTCATGAATGGAACTTACAAACTAGAGTTGAGAATGCAATGCAAACATATTAATAAATGTGTGATAATTTTTATTTGGCATATTTTTGCTTCTGTTGGTAAACAATTATTTTATTTTCTTTTTAATCTTTAGTTTGATAAAATTGTTCCATAAAATGCTTTCTTTATATGTAGTAGTTACTATGTGTTTTAGAATTAAATACAGTTCAATTATATACATATAGATGACTAGTGTGAAGTGGCTATTATAATGGGGCAGATAATGTATATAAAGATAGAAAACTTGGTGGTCTCACAGTACTCCTGAAAACATTAAGAATTTTAATAAAGTCAGTAGATTGTTTAAAAGATGTATAAATTATTGTCAAAGTCTCAAGTTTATGTACTGATTTCACCAATATCTCTGGGACAATGCATTGAACAAGGTCTTATGTAGGTTTTATATTCCTAAAGGCTAGTTTTGAAAGCCATGTAAGTCTGAATGACTATTTAAAAGTTAGAAAGACTGTAGTCTGTTGACCCAGGACGTTAACAAATTCTATTTCAGGAGTATAATCTCAGATCATAATAATACAAAATTGATGAGGACCCTAAAATTGTCCTTAATTATCTTTATAACACATCCACCAACTGATAATCTGGCTTTGGAACAAACTCCTCTAATTTGACAAAAGTCTCCTCCAGGCACATTATTCCCTTTTTCACACCAGTGACTTCTTTATACTGGATTGTCATCTCACTCTCTGTTTTTCGTCACCATTCTCAATAATCATGGAGAAAAGATAAGAAATGCAATCTCTTGTTCATATTTATTATTTTCTGTTCTCTCTTCGATGCCTTTTTTTTAAAGAAAAAAAATTCCTCAATCTTCTCTCCAACAATATAGTTTACAGTTTCTTTTTGTATTCATACTTCCTCATATAACAAATATTTGAGATTTCCTCCAATTCTTCTCCCTTTGAATCAGATACATACGTATGTATTGATAGACAGGTAGAATATAAATGCAGATATACATACCTGTTTGTACATACACATATTCACATGCATTTCTGTTAATTTTGCTCACTCAGAATTAATGTCTAGTTTCAGATGTCTTAACAACTTTTCTCCTTTGTTTCCCAACTGCTAATGAATGCCCTCCTTTCCCATGCTTGCTTAGGGTAGCAGAGTTCCAGAACAGTTACTGTATTTCCACAATTACAAGATATACCATTAGTGACATTTCTGTTTATCAGTTTCTCTTTTCTTTCTTGATAAGACTCCAAAAGAGTTTAGAGCCAAGAGTGATCACGGACTCTTAGGATGAGCATGGTATCTGTTAGACTTTTGAGTATTTATGAAAGGTTATGATATGTTCATTTTTCTAAAGATAAGATTCATAATTCCATCAGAATCTCCAAGTGTTCATGACCCACAAAATATTAAGAATCATTGATTTAGTTCTGGATGGTGACATCTTAAAATATTGCAAATCGTTTCGTCCTCTTCAACTATTTGTGATTGTTTGTCATTTTTATCAGCCTCCCCAAGTCCATTCGGGAGTAACATGGAATATAAATGGATAAGTACCTTGGTGAATATTTCGATTAGTAGGCTGGGAGTTGTTTTTCTGGGCATTCGTCAAGCATTATTTAACAAGGGCTGCAGACAACGTGCTCTCTACTACAGACAGCTGTGGGCCAGTTAAAGGGCTTATGCCTGGCAATTCGGTTAGCCTCTTGAGCCTGATTTTTTTTTTTTTTTTTTAGATGGAGTTTCGCTCTTGTCGCCTAGGCAGGAGCCCAATGGCACGATCTCGGCTCACTGCAACCTCCGCCTCAGCCTCCTGAGTAGCTGGAATTACAGAAGCCCGCCAACACGCCTGGCTAATTTTTGTATTTTTAGTAAAGCCAGGGTTTCACCACATTGGCCAGGCTGGTCTTGAACTCCTGACCTCAGGTGATCCGCCTGCCTCAGCCTCCCAAAGTGCTGGGATTACATGCGTGAGCCACCACGCAGATTCCTAACATGCAAAATGGGAGTAATAATGTCAATTTCATGTGTTTGTCAGAAAATTAAGTTACAGAACATACCTGAAAGACTCAATGAAGACTCCTCTTTGTTTCTTATTTGGCCTTAATAAAGTCTCGGTGCCACACACTTTTCCAAGTCCCTTACACATTGTGATGCTTAAATGCTCATAACAGCACTATGCGGCGTGAGAATGTCACCATCATGCCTAATTTATAAGAGGGAAAAGTGGGCCGGGCGCGGTGGCTCACGCCTGTAATCCCAGCACTTTGGGAGGCCGAGGCGGGCGGATCATGAGGTCAGGAGATCAAGACCTGGATAACACGGTGAAACCCCGTCTCTACTGAAGAAAAAGAAAAAAAAAAAACTTAGCCGGGCGTGGTGGCGGGTGCCTGTAGTCCCAGCTACTCGGGAGGCTGAGGCAGGAGAATGGCGTGAACCCGGGAGGCGGAGCTTGCAGTGAGCCGAGATCGCGCCACTGCACTCCAGCTTGGGCGACAGGGCGAGACTCCGTCTAAAAAAGAAGAAAAAGTGGAGAACCGGCAAGCTAAGTGACTTGCTCAAGGCCCCCCCGCCGGTGTGGAGAGCTGGGATCTGAACCCCTCCGTTGAGCTCTTGGATTTTGTTTGTTGTCTCTTTTCCTCACGATGCTCTAATATGTTACCTCCCAACAGCTTGAAAAACGTGTTTGAAAGAGAACCCCGCCCTGCTCCTAGAATCTCTACTCTCCAGGACTCACTCCGGAATTGATAGGAGATTCATTATTCTAGAGCCAGTGGCCTCACAGCTGTTGGCAATTCAGCTTTCCTGTACCCTCCTGGAAGCGTCACAAAGCAGCTGTGGGAAAGGCTGAGCTGCTGAGTGAGCAGAGAACACCTCACTGCATGCGAGCCGGTGCCCTGCTGTCCGCAGGACCGGGAAGGCTGATCCTGAGCACAGCCCAAGGCTGGTGCACAGGGAGCAGGCAGGGCCGCGGGCCCCTGGGGCTTTCTTTCCAGGGGAGAGTTTTGAAAGGAATAACTGATTCCAAAACATGGGAGGGAGTTAAGGCATCTTGGTGTTTATAAAAATCACTACCAGAAACACATGTGCTCTCTCCAAATGGGTATTCAGTTCAAAGCTGGTGATTAATGAATTTCTTAAAATCTGTGTGTGAGTAACAGTCATGTAAACTCTATATGGGGTGAACAAAACAGTCATTAATTTGAAGATAAATTTTCTTTCTTAGTCAAACTTTCCAATGTTCCTTAAACATGTGTTTATGTAAAATTTATTTATAGTGAATTTTTACCCTCCCTTAGTAATCACTGAAGATGTGTGTGTATGTGTATGTGTGTGTATAAATAGGAAATGTCTCCCGTTAATTCCAGCTAACACCTTTGTTATTTATACCAGGGTACATAAGTCTCTCTTTAGGACAGAACATCTGTTGCTGGAAGAATGGTTTTGCTGGCAGAAAAGAGTGATATATTTTTGAACCAAGCAAAAGAAGAGATCAATCATAGAAGAGAAAAATAATCTTGTTCCATACGTTAAATATGCTTCAGGACGAAGTTAAACACTTGCCCACAAATGGACACAGTGATTGAAAGCTCTTCCTAACTCATTCCTAGACGGCAGCTAAAGCTGAGAATTTAGTCTGTATGTTCACTCTTCTACATGACCTTATAAGCTTTTAGAGGCCCTATGATTTATCCCATTTTTCATGAAGTCATCCCTATTTGTGAGCAGTTTGTGTTTATGACATTTTAGTATTTGCCCTTAACTATTATATTTCTTAAAACTTCCAACATTTGCTGTGAAATTAAAATTTAATCCTTATTAACTAAACATCTGAAAGTAATATCTTCCAACTTGCTTTAGCGTATAAATTCAGTTTATTCATAGAATTTATTTTTTTATTATTATTATTTATTTATTTTTATTTTTAATTGTTTATTAAAACAACAGTTTATTATTAATGAATATTTTTTCTTAGCTGTATTTTTGTTAAAATGAAGCAAATTGATATAAAGATGTGACTCAAGATGAAAATCTCATCTGATAAAAAATGTTAATTTCCTTTTTTGGAATTAGGTATAATTAAGAAATTATAAATCTAAATGTGCACTGTAGAAAACTTGGAAAACATTAAAACACGGAGTGAGAGAAATAAAATTTGCTTTCAATCCACCTCTTGGGTCTCCCTCTGACATCAACAACTCAGAATGAGGGTGTTAGATTTCAGAGAAATAAGAAGGGCAGAAATTACTTGGAGTGAATTTAATTATAAAAATACTTAATATGTGATATTTTAAAATAAATGATGATAATTAGATAATAGTTATTACCTTCTATTGGCCTAAGATTGACTGCTTCAGGTGATAAACAAATTACACGCTTCTAGAGAAAAGGAAAGCTGCACGTGCCTTCCAAGTCCCCATCTGAAAGACTATTCGTGTTTCACATCTGTCACTTGTGTCAGATTTTTCTTAAGACTTACAAATCCTATGAAGATTGTATGAGCGCCTATAATTCTAGAAGGTGAGGCCAACTTACTTGGACAACGTGGCAGTGGAGAGTAGTTTCAGTAGTTCCAGCACAGCATATTGGGAAGAACTACTTGTGTTCATTACCTACTCTTTTCCTCCAACAGTCCTGTTTTGAAAAGAAAACAGCTAGTTTATTAGTAATGCTAAATGAACTAGGGATATGCCAAGGAAGATAAAGGAAAAACAAACATGTCTGATTTGTTTTCGGATTGCTAATATTTCAGAAAAATTAGAATAGATTCTAAAATTTATGAAAGATAATCATACTTGATGATGTGTTGATATAAACAAATGTGTCCTGCAGGCTAAAATTATAATAATGCTTTAAATCCCCATTTTATTTGAAGATTCTTTTTCATTCAGGAAAACAAAGTTCTGCATTGGGGTGCATCATGAACTAAGACACAGAGTGGCTCCCAGGGCAAAGAGAAACCCAGTTTCTGGCGTCCAGTGCCTTCCTGCGCTCTGCTGTTGCTTTTTGAGCACCAGCGGCGTTTCATTGGTTCTCCCTGAATCATGGATCTTTTTTTCTTGCTCCTTTTTAAAAGGCTCCTCATGTGCTGTTGTCTCTCTCCTTAAAAGCAGGTGTCCCACAAGATTCAGTTCTTAGGTTTTTGATCTTCCCTTTGTACATACTATCCATTTTAAGTCTTGTCCAGTCTGAGAACTGTGTTGATATCAACAGATTGATGATGGTTTCCAAATTTGCTCTGTAGCTCTGTGGCTTTTATCTCTTCCCTAAGCTTCGCTGCTTTATCACTACCTGTAAGATGAATATCTTCTCACTCTTGTGCTGAGACCGCTGCAAAGGTTTCGTGTATTGGCAGGATTCTTTTCTCTCTTCCCCCCAAACCTGTAGATGACACTATTTGCATTATCTGCCGATGACACTATTTGAATCGTCAAAAGCTCAAAGTCTTGGAGGATGAGGAGAAGTATTCTCAATTTTGTGCTGGTAAATGTTTAACAACCATTTTTTTTTTCAACAAAAAAGACAATCCTTGATATGTACCAGTTGCAGATGTCCATGGGGTAAATATTCCCAGCAGACTGATTTAACCTGCCAGTCAGAGTCACTGCCAGGAGCATAGGGAGGAGATGTGCACAGCTGGCCCTGGCAAGCTGGTACAAGATGGCTAAGGCACACTACAGGTGATTCTGAAAGTCATTCTGGTAGACTGAAAAGAACTGATGTGTGCATGTGATCAATGTTGGTTGAATTAAAGGATACATAAATGGCTCTATAAGACAACTTAGAAATATTCAATGTAAGTTTTGCTTGTATCCAGAGAATACGGCCATGTGCAGAACATAATCTCCGATATTTATTGGGTGGGAGTGAGGTGTGAGTTTTGACTTCGTCACTGTAGTTCAGCCAAAACCTCATGAACTTGTGTAGAAGGTAGAGAAATACAGACTGGGTACCCAAAGAGTTATGTAAATGAATAGCTCATCAAGTCAACATTTAAGCATGTTGATTGAGGAACACTATTCAATCTGGCTGAAAAGCTCTGACGGTGTGCCGTTGCCCCCATCTTTTGATCCTCTCAAAAATGCGTGGTAGAATGATAAATTTTGTCGTTACTCAATGCATGGAGGAGTAGCTGTTACAGAGGATGACAAAGTCAGGATGAAAAAAAATTGACAGATTAAGATAATGAATCACAATAACAAAACCAAAATTTAACAGTAGCCTCTGGTTCTGCATCTGGGTTAGAAATCATTTTTAAAAATGAAAGTGTAATCAAGCTTGACAATATTTGCTGAAAGACAGACGTGCAGGCTTTAGCTGACTGCAAATTCAATATAAAGCAATAGAGAATACGACTGCTTAACCAGTTAATGCATTTATAGAGTGATTTTAATAGAAACGCAGCGTAGAGCAAGGTGTGGCAGCTCCGATATCGCCAATCTGGCAGGTTTGGAGGGTGGGTCTGCAAGCTGGAGGGAATCCAGAGGGAGTGACATCTTGCCATGCCCCTTACATTGCATCTCAGGGGTTTGCTCCTTTACCTCAAGAGGTCCCACAACCTCGTATCATGTCCACATGTTTGTCCATCCTGTTCCTTGTACATATATTGGTTTCATTCTCTTCCAATTAAAGCTCTTTTATGTTTTACTACTCAACTGTTACTTTTTCTTGTGTCAAAATAAAAATATTCAACTCTTTCTTTCTACTTCCTCAAAGTTGCTTGTACCTTTATTCTGCACTTTTTTTTTCAACCTTTCCTTGTAGCTAATTACCCGTCTTTCCTGTCTTGTGAACATTTATCACGTGCTGAATTGATGTCAGGCACCTCACTCTGTCCTGTCACATATGTGATTTCTGCAGTAGAAGTTAGTGCATTGAGGACAGAGATCATGTCTTGTCATCTTCATTCGTGCTTTAGTGATTAGCAGACTCTCGAGGATAGAAAATTGACTCGAATGAACATGAAATGAGTTGATAAAATCTGAACATAAAGAAAGTCATGATAGAATCACCACCAAGATTCAGGCTTCTCCCAGCTTTCTGGACTTTTTCAGTGTCAGCGAGGGCTGTCTTATACACACTGCATTTTTGATCTTGGATTCCCACAAGTGTGCATTTATTCATTCACAAATGGGCCAGGCACTATGCTAGACTGTGAAGATGAACAACTTTTTATTCAAAATTTTGTACTCCAGAGATTCATCTTTGAATTGTCAGGCCTTGACATAGTGCTGATTGATGGTTGCCTATGAATTGTTTTTAGAGTACAAAAATCTATGATAAATTCTGTACCGGCAGTGCAGTTTGTTCTTTAGGGTTCCCAAAGATTCAAAAAAGTACCAGATAATGAATCATAAGTATATTTTTTATGACTAATGGTGGAAAAGTTGGTAGAGAATCCTCAGTCCTGTCTGGAGTTTTCCCATGTCTATGTCTGCTTTTCTAGTTACGTCAAAAAAAAAATCATTGTTCTGGTAAAGCAAGCATCTTCTCAAGGATCTCTGAAGATTTAACACCAGGCAACCTGTAAATGATGGAAATTTATTTCTCACAGTTTTGGAGACTGGGAAGTCCAAGATCAAGACAGCAGCAGATTGGGTGCCTGGTGAGGGCCCCTTCCTGATTTATAGACGGCACCTTCTCTCTGTGTCCTCACATGATGGAAGGGGCAAGGCAGGTCTTTTGGGCCTCTTTTGCAAGGGCGCTGCTCCCACTCATGAGGGATCACTCTCATGGCCTTATCATCTCCAGATGCCATCTCATTGGTGATTGGGTTTTAACATGTACATGTGGAGGGCTTCAAACATTGAGGCCAGAGCACCTGCTCAGCAGTATTCCAGTACCAGCAAGCATATTATCATCAGCTGAGTGCATGAGTTTTATAGATTTTCTCATTCTATTTGTATTAGTCCATTCTCACACTGCTACAAAGATACTACTTGAGACTGGGTAATTTATAAGAGAAGGAGATTTAATTGACTCAGAGTTCTGCATGGCTGGGGAGGCCTCAGGAAACTTACAACCATGGCGGAAGGTGAAGGGGAAGCAAGGCACGTCTTACATGCTGGCAGGTGAGAGAGTGCAGGGGTAACTGCCACTTTTAAACCATCAGATCTTGTGAGAACTCCCTCACTATCACGAGGACAGCATGGAGGAAACCACCCCCCATGAACCAATTACCTCCCACCAGGCCCCTCCTTTGAAAAGTGGGGATTACAATTCAAGATGAAACTTGGGTGGGGACACTGAGCCAAATCATATCATATTCTATTGGAGTGAATGTGCACAACAAAATAGGGAGAAAAAACTAAAATTCTGAATTTTTTTTTTGTTAATTGGGAGATCTTCATACAAGAAATTTACAAAATGGTAATTTTAATACTGTATCATTCACAAAGTAATGGTTTGTTTACTTGTGAACTGATGACTATTAATTTTGAGATTGGTGGATTAAATATTTTAACATATGTTTGTGGTCAAGGGGAGCGGACAGTTCTCACTAAATATAAATACTGCACAGAAAGACTTGAATTACTAAAAATGCTAGTTTCTTTTAGCCTGTGAAGTAAAATGTTCCCTATTTCTTAAGTCGTGATAGATAGACTGGCGTCCATCCACTTCACGACACAAAGTGTATGTGAACATTGGATGAGTATATCATTCTTTTGACTCTGAAATCCAAAATGTCTTTACTCACATTATTTCTGTAATATTCGTTGTGTTCCTGATAGGAAAATGTCAGATGGCATTTCTGCCAATGTAGCATCTGAGAAGTTGAGTCAAAGCAGTTCCATGACTTTTCTAAGGTCGTAATCCAAATCAGCAGAAGAGCAGTGACTATACTCAAGTTGGTGTTAACCGTTCCTCACAGGAAGCTATCCTATTACTTTGTAATGTATGTTCACTATAAAAATATGACTAAAAGGCCAGACACGGTGGCTCATGCCTGTAATTCCGACACTTGGGGAGGCTGAGGCGGGTGGATCACAAGGTCAAGGAGTTCGAGACCAGCCTGGCCAACATAGTGAAACCCCGTCTCTACTAAAAATACAAAAAATTAGCTGGGTGTGGTGGTGTGCGCCTGTAATCCCAGCTATCCTGGAGGCTGAGGCAGGAGAATCACTTGAACCCAGGAGGCAGAGGTGGAGCGAGCCGAGATCGTGCCATTGCACTCCAGCCTGGGCGACAGTGCGAGACTCTGTCTCAATAATAATAATAGTAATAGTAATAATAATAATAATAATAATATGACTAGGGTACATTTCCTCTCTTGCACTGTCTCCATATCTCTTGCTGATGGCAGCTGTAACTCTTCATGCTTATCTCAGAAAAAATTTAGCTCACAGTATCTATAGAATTTGCCATTGCCAGGTAATTCCAAACCTCCATCACTTACGCATGTACTTTGACTAATAATTTTAGTCAAAAGGAGGGAAAATTATGCTGGAAAAGAATGAGGAAGATTGAGGGACTGTATCATTCTTAGTGCACAAAAAGGCAAGCTGAAATGAGGAAGGAGAAGAATGGAACTTTGATTGTTAATAGAAGCTTAAAGACTCAGATCATTGTTCAATGGAATTTTAGTTGCACGTGCAATGTCCTCTTTAAGATTCATTCAAAAGAAATGTATATGTGTGTGTGGATGTGTGTCTCTGTGTGCACACGCACACAAGATGTTTGTGTACATTGGTTTATATTCCCACCTCTGTGGCTTTTCTTGCTGTTTGGAATATCTTAATAAATCAAGCTGCTCTGCCACTTTATTATATAAACCAGACCATAAATGTTAACACACTCAACATCAGATTGTTTATTTTTTATATTTAGGTGAAACAAAAAATAATTAACCTGAAGTTAATTTGAAGGGCATAATTACAATTTTAGACAACAAATGGGTGTTTATAAATGCCCTAAGCACTGTTTCACAAAAAGGAGATGAAACATTTGAGAAACAGCTTCTCTTTAACTGGAATACAGAATTTATGAGTTGCCACTAAGAGCCAGTCTTCTACCACTTAAAATGGTGAATAGATTCTAGCAAACTAAAAGTTTAAATTTTGAGAGAATAGTGAAAAAATCAGTCCTGGTAGAAACACCCATATGCACACACACATACCATATGATTTCAGTTTTTAAACAGTGAGTTGCATGGAAGTACTGGTGGTCATTTAGTTTTGTAAATATCTGTGAAATAAATCCAACATCTTCAATATTATTAATTACTAAATCCTCATTTCAAAAAGCAATTAATATTCTTGACTTTTGATTATGGTTACTTAAAT
Source organism: Pan troglodytes (assembly GCF_028858775.2). Lineage (NCBI taxonomy): Eukaryota > Metazoa > Chordata > Mammalia > Primates > Hominidae > Pan > Pan troglodytes. The sequence continues at coordinate 111,652,488 of NC_072412.2, read as the reverse complement.
ATATTTGTCCATGCTTGGTTTTTAGTATAGGTTTTTATTTTATATTGTGGGTGCGTGTGGGTGTAGTGTCACTATATTTGTCATTTAAATGTAAAGTTACCCAGCCATCTATCTTGTTTACATTTTCCACTGTCACACTGAAGGGATATATATTACTCAGTTTTGAACTCTTTAAGTGTAACTCTTTAAGTGTAAACAATGACTTTTGGTCTTTGAGTTCGTTAGTATTGAATGTGGGTTGCTTTGTTGTAATGGTAACTCTAATAGTGTAATTTTTCATAACTGAAGTCCTCGTAGCAAGTATAAGTAGGTTGCAGTATATTACAATTATGAGGTTCCTTAATAAAGTGCTAATTGTAACTTGGCTTTAAATGTTACATTTTGTATGCAAATTGGCCTGAGGGGAGTTATTATTTGGTGAACCACACTAATATTAGTTTGTAATTTGTATCAAGTGTCACACCATTATTACTAATATGTTAGATGTAGTTTATAGAAAAATACTGCTTTCTCATGAAAGAGAAATAAATTTTGAGTTAGAAGCTTTGGATATTGTTATTATACTTTAAAGGAAAACAAACAGACTCTAGTCAGATTGAGAACCGGACTGTTTAACACAGGTAGATGACAATGGGAATCTGTAACACATTAAGTGATTAAAATCTTTTTTCATTCCTAATTAAGTGTTTAATATCCTCATAGCAAAGGCTGTTTCTATTATATTATCTGTATTTACAAAATATAGTTTTTCTGTTGCTGGCTTATATTAGCATATTAAATCTTTTATTTTCTTTCTTATATAGAATTATTGTGAAAGAATGCAAACAGGTAAAATGGCCTTCTCACTGGCTTAGGTGGGAGCAGAGCTGAAATCTGTTTGAACAGCAGTGGTTTTCTTTAGGTCTGCCTTATGGGTGGTTGTCCGGGTAACTGACTTGAAGGGTGCGTATGAGCTCTAAGCCTGGACATGTGACAGCGAATACTCACCATGACTTGATTCAGTAACACTAAGATTAGTGCGGTAGTGTGTGAACAGGAGTGAAGAAAAAGTAGTAGTGACTCGCATCTGTCTCGACTCGCATCTGTCTCCATGTTCTACCCATGTTAAGTTTCTGAATTTAAGTTAAAGAATCACTTTATTCCTTGATGATGACTACATGTCATGACTGGAAAAATGCAAGAAACAAAATAAAACAAAACTCTGATAAATGCCTGACGGACCTGAGCACGAGGTTTCCTGCTCCCCACCTGGGAGTCCAGTGAGTGAGACTGAACTGGGTCAAGGCTGTTGGGCTTCAGAATGAAAACCCAGTGCTTGTCTTGGCTGAACTTAGAGCATGACCAGTGACAAGATGTCCACTTTGCTGAAATTAAATTTCTGCTGGACATCTCGAAGTGTTCATGAAGCACTAGGTTGTGAACGGATCCAGATATTAAGTAAATCACAAAAAAACCTCAAAAATACTAGCCAGCGAGCGATTCACCCATTTCATGTGGTTTCATTGACTTGCTTATATTTTATTTTTATATAAAACATAGTATTCATTCACTATTGTTTGAGTCATTGATTCATGGAATTTCAAAACTATATTTTGATATTATTTCTAAACAATTACTTTCAGATAATTGTAAAACAAAATAAAACAAAAATCTTTCTAAGTATGCTTATATTTTACTCTGCTAACATATTTCTGTGCAGTGTGGAACCACACAGCCAGGAATACATGGCCCCTCTTATGGATGTCAAAGCTCACTTTGGGAAGCGGAGGGTGTGGGATGCTCTTAGCCAACAGTCATGAGTCCAGGGAGTTCAGGAGGGTAATTGATTTGAAGAATAAATCAGCAAGTTCACACTGGGGCTGGAAAACAAAGCCTCCCTCAGCATTTTAATAGATAGGCAATCATTAATTTTACCCCAAATTACAAGCATGCTTATAATGTTTCAACAGCTGTTGATTAATTGTTGAACAGCAATAATGGGAGGATGAGAAAATCTTGTTGACAGAAAGTGCATGAGGGTCAGCAGATTTATGTGAGCACAGCTGTCCCTTCTAACCTCCAGTGAAACTGTCAGGCCAGAACGCTGCCTTAAACCTGCTCTTACGGCTTACAGAATGCACTATTTATTTTATTTTTTTGAATACATTGGGCTGACTTGTTAAAGCTGTTGCAAGTTTTCATGTGAATGAACTTTGCAATTTTAATATTTCAGGAGGGTTCAAAGTATAGAGAATTATGGTAAATTATGTTCCCTAATAAAAACATCTGAGCTGATGGAGATTGGTCTATGTGTTGCTGCCTTTGGACAACATATTTAAAGAGGGTGCTTGAGTGTGCTACTTTTCAGGCAGACATTCTGTAGACCTTTACCCTCTTTGAGACTTAGTTTAACTATCTCTAAAATGTAAATGTCAATAATTCTTTTTTTTTTTTTTTTTTTTTTTTTTTTTTTTGAGATGGAGTCTGGCTCTGTCCCCCAGGCTGGAGTGCAGTGGTGCGATCTCGGCTCACTGCAAGCTCCGCCTCCCGGGTTCACGCCATTCTCCTGCCTCAGCCTCCCGAGTAGCTGGGACTACAGGCGCCCGCCACCACGCCCGGCTAATTTTTTGTATTTTTAGTAGAGATGGGGTTTCACTGTGTTAGCCAGGATGGTCTCGATCTCCTGACCTCGTGATCCGCCCGTCTCTGCCTCCCAAAGTGCTGGGATGACAGGCGTGAGCCACCGCGCCTGGCCAAATGTAAATAATTCTTACTTTCTCATGATATTGTAATAATTGAAGAAGAAAACACATATGATATCTACATATAGAGATCGGCCCATTAAAGATATGAAATAAATCTTTCTCTTCCCTTCCCTTTCTCTGCCATTCCAAATGAATGTGAGTAAATAGATTTATTTCCATTGAAAAACAAATAAGTTAAACCATTATGTTTTACTTATCAGTTGTATTTTTTGAAAATTTTTATGCCATTCTGATTTTAAAGCAAATTGAACTAATTTGTAAGTGTATAGCAGATTCTAGAAGTATTTGTTTCATTAGTTTTTACAAGAATATGTGTGTTTATTTGTTTAGGGAATAGAAATTATTTTTATGCAATAAGATTAGACCTGCATCCAACATTTCTGGATTATTATAAAATAAATATAAAAAAATACCTGGGAAGAAATTTTTTTAAAAAAAATTATTGTATCTTTATTAACAAGAGCACCAGAGATTACCTTTCAGGATTATTTCATGTGGATGACACCTATGGATTAGAAGAACATGTGGCACATTTGAACCTCAAGGCCCTGGGATAATGGATGCTTCTTTATCATATTTACAGCTACGGTCATGTAGGTAAAGAGAAACTGCCTCTACCTACCCATCAGAAGAGAGTGCATTCTGAAATAATCAGTTGTTCGGAAATTTTTACCAGTAAATAAAACAGTTATGCTGTAAATGGAAAGATGCAAATGTGGGTGCTCAATTTATTCAGAACGTGGGAGCAGTGAAGGGAACCAATTTTCAAATCTCCTGTCTTAGAAGACATGGCATGTCAGCACCTACTACAGCAGACCAGCTGTTTTTGAAGCACAGACTTTGTCTTTAAGCAAATGTTGTCTAACTTATCTACCCAGAGAGAGAGATGACTAAATGCTGCATGGTTTCAATGAAAAGACATGTCTAATTGCAGGAGCATTTTCCTCTTTAGGGTCTGACCAGAACCTTGTAGAGTAGTTTGGACACTGCCCTTACTCACCATTTTTCAAAATTCTGTTTTTTTACTTTAAACATGAGATATTCTGTATAATATGCATCAACAGTGATTTGTTTATGCTACTCTTATAGCACTGAACACATTTTCCTTGAATGAAAGCACTATGTAGACTCTGAAGTGCAACCCCAAAGCAGCTAGCATTAATTGATGATATCAGTATTAAGTGCCTGCTTCATTTCTTTTTTTTTTTTTTTTTTTTTTTGAGACGGAGTCTCGCTCTGTCGCCCAGGCTGGAGTGCAGTGGCGCGATCTCAGCTCACTGCAAGCTCCGCCTCCCGGGCTTCACGCCATTCTCCTGCCTCAGCCTCCCGAGTAGCTGGGACTACAGGCACCCGCCACCACGCCTGGCTAATTTTTTGCATTTTTAGTAGAGACGGGGTTTCATCGTGTTAGCCAGGATGGTCTCGATCTCCTGACCTCGTGATCCACCTGCCTCGGCCTCCCAAAGTGCTGGGATTACAGACGTGAGCCAGCGCGCCCAGCCTTCCAGCTTCATTTCTAAATGGGCTTTACATTCCTAAGGGCAAGAGTTGGGATTTTTGCCGTGGACACCATAGAGACTCACACACTCACAGAAGACGCTGGGTGGAGACCCTCCTCCGCTCTGCAAGAATTAGGCACCAGGGAAGCTGCCCTTGGTAGGAGGGAGACCACAGGAGAGGAGACCCTTACCCACTGTTGGCACTGGGGATTTTCATCCTGCCATTTCTCTTCTTCTACCCTCTTTTCAAAGCAGTAGGAAGCTGCCTGTTGTCCCAATCCTGCTTACATGGGACTTCATCCCCCCTTTACTGCCAGTTTTTCAGAATGAGTTTGGAAGTTGATGTTTTCGGGTACTAACTTGACCAGATCTACTCAACAAAAAAAAATTCTACTTCGACAATCAGTTCTTATCTGGTCTCCTAGGGGCAGGGAGAGTCTATTATTTGTACCTGTCTCCTGAGCGTGGGATCTTGTTTGTCTGGATTGGTTGCTTAGGTTATCTTTGTGCTCAACCAAATGCCGACTCTCAGGCAGGCAACTGGAAAGGCCCCAGGTTTTCTGTGGTGGAGAAATCAGGGGTACCCTCCAACTTCACGTGGCTAAGTGGGAGGAGTCAAATGGTCACATGTAATCTCACAGACAAATGTACAATCAGAAATCATCACAAATGGCAGGAAAGAAGACGATGTCAAAAAAAGAGAAAAGTGGGTAAGCTAACTTACATCAGAGCATCAGGGAAGGCTTCTCTGAGAAATGATGTTGAAGTGGAGACCTATATCTTTGTTTGGAGTTGGCTAGAGAAGCGGAAGGGAGGGAATAACACTCCAGGCAGAGGTGGCAATGTGTGTGAAAAGTCTGGACCAAGAGACAGACTGACCTCTGCAATAACAGAAAATAGTCGTGAGGCAGAGTGTAATAAACTAGGAGGAGGATGAGGATACACTGAGTTTCTAAGATCAAATTCTGTGGGTCCTGACTTTATTCAAGACACCTTATAATTTAGTAATCTTTTAAAAAGGAAGCCATGGGTGGGACCCACATATTCCAAAAGGAAGCCATAGGTAGGACCGACACCTGTTTTAAAGATTACTGTATTAGTAATTTAACTACTGAGTTGCTAAAGAACTTAGTAATTTCTAAATTACTGAGAAATAGATTAGAGTCAGTCAAGAGGACAGGCTGGTATTCCAGGGCAGAGGTTTTAGTACTTACTCACAACAGAGGGAAAAGAAAGGGGGTGGAAGGAAATGGGCAGATCTGAGACACACTTTTCAGTTGAAATGGCCAGTTGTGTGTGTTAGGCTGGGTGCAGGATGGAGGAAGAAAGAAGGAACCCAGCCACTCAGGTTCCCAGTGTGAACGATCAAATGTAAAGAGGTTTGCTAAAAAGTGAAAGATGCAGCCAAGAAGAGGTGGCAAGGGCTGAGGATCCAGAGATTTGTTTCAATTATGAAGTAGGAGATATCAAATAAGCTCAGAGAATAATCCTGAAATACAGATAGAGGTATGAAAGTTCGAGGCACGTAGATGACACGGTCATGGGGCAGAGATAGCTGTCGTCTTTTTTTTTTTTTTTTTTTTTTGAGTGTCCAACATTCAAATTCCTGACTGATATGGTTTGACTCTGTGCCCCCACCGAAATCTCACCTTGAATTGTAATAATCCCATGTGTTGTGGGATGAACCCAGTGGGAGGTAATTGAATATCGGGGGCAGGTCTTATCCTGTGCCATTCTTGTGATAGTGAATAAGTTTCATGTGATCTGATGGTTTTATAAAGAGCCATTCTCCTGCAGAAGCTCTCTTATCTGCCACCTCGTAAGACGTACCTTTGCTGTTCCTTTGTCTTCCACCATGACTGTGAGGCCTCCCCAGTCATGTGGAAGTGTGAGTCCATTAAATCTCTTCCCTTTATGAATTACCCAGTTTTGGGTATGTCTTTATTAGCAGTATGAGAATGCAATAATACACTGACCATGTTCCAGTAATTCTCCAATTTATGAGTCACAGTGTGGGTAAAAAATGCCTCCCCCAGAGGAATTGATCCTACTACATCCCCAGCCTTCCTTGTTGCCACAGCTCTGGACTCTGTGAATCAGATTCACCAACTCTAGACATTTACTCAGGAGCTGGAGGTCCAAGAGGGGAGAGTTGGGGAGCTCTTGCTCTGGGTGGGGATCAGAGGTTGTATTAGTTCATTCACACACTGCTGTAAAGAACTGTCTGAGACTGGGTGATTTATAAACAAGAGAAGTTTAATTGAATCACAGTTCTGCACGGCTCTGGAGGCCTCAGGAAACTTACAATGTGGCGGAAGGTGAAGGAAAAGCAAGGCGGGTCTTACATGGTGGCAGGGGAGAGAGAGTGTGGGGAAACTGCCACTTTTAAAACCATCACATCTCATGAGAACTCCCTCATTATCATGAGAACAGCATGGGGGAAACTGCCTCCATGATCTAATCACCTCCCACCAGGTCCCACCCTTGACGTGTGGGGATTACAATTTGAGATGAGATTTGGGTGGGGACACAGAGCAAAACCATATCAGCCATCATTGTGGCTACAGGGTTACTTTGTGGGTACAGAAGGTACAGTGGTGTTGGTGGTGGTTGCAGTAAACTTTGAGCCCTGAGGCAGCAGGGACAATGGAGAAAGGGTGTGATATTCCACCAACCCAGCCGTATGGCTGGTTTGGGGTATTGCTCCTGGCAGCTTAGCTTTAAGTCTGGTTCCCCAGCCATCTTGATAATTTGGTGAGCTTCCCCAAAACTTTTTTCTTTTTGGAATTATATTGTTATTTTATTTTATTTTAAGTTCTGGGGCACATGTACAGGATGTCCAGGTTTGTTAAATAGGTAAACGTGTGCCATGGCGTTTGTTGCACCTATCCACCCTTCACCTAAGTATTAAGCCCAGTATGCATTAGCTATCTTTGCTGATGCTCTCCCCATCCCACCCTCCCCCCACAGGCCCCAGTGTGTGTTGTTCTCCTCCCTGTGTTCATGTGTTCTCATTCTTCAGCTCCCACTTATAAGTGAGAACATTCAGTGTTTGGTTTTCTGTTCCTGCGTTAGTTTACAGAAGATAATGGCTTCAAGCTCCCTTCACATCCCTGCAAAGGACATGATGTCATTCATTTTTATGGCTGCATAGTATTCCATGGTGTATACGTGCCACATTTTCTTTATACATTCTATCACTGATGGGCATTTGGGTTAATTCCATATCTTTGGTATTGCGAATAGTGCTGCGATGAACATACGCGTGCATGTATCTTTGTAATAGAATGATTTATATTCCTTCCCCAAATTGTTTTTTAAAAATTTTTTTTAGCGTAATCAATCAAAGTCTGCTTCTGCTCTTTGCTACTAAGAACTTTGTCTATCATAGATGGGGCTGGGTGTGGTGACTCACACCTGTAATCCTAGCAGTTTGGGACACTGACATGGGAGGAACACTTGAGCTTGGGAGTTTGAGACCAGCCTAGGCAACATGGAGGGAAGGGTCCGAGCCCATTGCTGGGCCCTTGCTGATGCAGGTGCGGTCTGCAGGCTGCCAGGCCTGCTCTGAAATCAGCGCTGGGGAAGGGTGGACCAGTGGAACAGTAGGAGCTGTAGAGGGCCAGCTGTCCTTAGAGAAAGGGAGAAGGTAGCAGAGTCTGGGAGAGGTAGGGGAAGCAAGCACGGGATGAAGTTTTCCAGAAGAGTTTGAGGGCATAGGAGAGTTTGCTGATTATAGAGCAAGTGTCAGAGATGACACAGTAAAAGAGAGGGCGATATGGGGCAGTGCACGGTGCTGGAGCCCTGTCCTTAGGAAACTGTCCTGAGTGAGATGGGAGAGCCACCAGCAGCTGGGTGGCCCTTGCCAGGCTTCTCCACTGGAGGGTACCCCTGATTCCTGAGTCCCTCCACTGACCGAGGCCTGGGGGACAGTGATTCCTCTTTGCAGGCCCCTCTTGCTGCAGCCTGAAGCCTGCGGAATGGAGCCAGCACTGCCAGCACGGCCAGCACGTTCATCTTTGCCTTCCCAATGGACTGTTGCTCTGTCCCTGCTGGGAGAGCCTGGGAAGGGGTTCACCTTGCAGCTCTAGCTTGTCTCTTCCTGCCCTTGCCTTCCTTGGGTGTTCTGGTTTATTCCAGAGAGGACTGTCCCAACGAGGGACGGTGAGTGCCTGGCTGCTTTTCCCATCATGGTTGCTGCTCCACCACCAGGGACCCTCTTCCGTGGGCACATCTCTCCACCATCCTTGAACTCAGGCTTCCTCCATTTCGGAGGGAAACTCAGCCTGAAAAACCTAATACGTGAACATTTTCTCCCCCTCCGTGAATTGGATTCTAGCTGCAGACAACTCGCTGACTTGTGGAACAGGCAGGCCCATGTGAGGAAGTGTAATTTTTGTTTCAAAACAAAACCAGCTACAACTTTGTTGATTTTAAAATAGTACAACATTCATAGCAATATGTAAACAATACAGAATATTTGTTTAGTTTAGTTTATACCTGTATGACAGTCAGGCTTTTACCTTGTTTTTGCTTTTTGTTTTGTTCTGAGACAGAGTCTTGCTCTGTTGCCCAATCTGGAGTGCAGTGGTGCAATCTCGGCTCACTGCAACCTCCGCCTGCCAGGTTCAAGCAAAGTGATTCTCCTGTCTCACCCTCCCAAGTAGCTGATATTACAGGCACGTGCCACCACGCCTGGCTAATATATTTTTCTTTCTTTCTTTCTTTCTTTCTTTCTTTCTTTCTTTCTTTCTTTCTTTCTTTCTTTCTTTTAGTAGAGATGGGCTTTCACCATGTTGGCCAGGCTGGTCTCGAACTCCTGACCTCAAGTGATCCATCCATGTCAGCCTGCCAAAGTGCAGGGATTACAGGCACGAGCCACCACCCTTGGCCCTGGGACATTATTTAAAAAGTTAATTAAATATCATTTGAACTACCACCTTAATTGGGTGTGGATTCCACCATGTCTTTGACAGTCATTATTCTAAATGTTAGTCTAGCTGTAAATAATTTTACAGAAACAGCAGCATTAAATTCTTGATTATTTTGTAATTTTATTTTCTATTGACAATTGATACTTTACATTTAAATAAATATATATTACACAATGAATTTTAACATGTATATTTTTTTTGACCAATTACCCAATGGTAGAACTCTATTGTCTTCATTTTTTAGCGTTTAACGTAACACTCTGATGCATACCCTTGTATATATACCCTTAAGAAGTTTCCTAATTTTTAAGTTAGAGATTGTGCGTCTAAAACATTTGTCTATATGTGACTTTCAGGGAGGTTGAGCAATTTATACTTCAACTTACATAGATGTTGCTTTTCTCACACATTAATACTGGTCAATATTTTACCTATTTTTTACTAAGTAAATAAATCATACTCCATTTTTACTATCTTGACCCCCTGAATATTGGGGCTGAACTTTTTTGTGGTATATTTCTTAGCCATTTGCATTCTCTTTCTTTCGCAGAATATCTTTTCAAAGATATTTTGTGACCCCTTTTCCCTTATGGGATATTTTTTCTTGCTGGTTTATAAGAGCTCTTTGTATATTAAAAAAATAAAACTATCCTTTTCTGGGTTATTTGTCAATTAAGCTTGATTATGTTTTTTTGTGGTACAAAATTTTTAATTTTTTTTTTTGATAGAGCCTGGCTCTGTTGCCCAGGCTGGAGTGCAGTGGTGCAATCTTATCTCACTGCAACCTCCACCTCCCAGGTTCAAGTGATTCTCATGCCTCAGCTTCCCAAGGAGCTGAGACCACAGGCACACTCCTGACATCTGGCTAATTTTTGTTAGCCAGGCTCGTCTCGAACTCCTGACCTCAGGTAACCCACCTGACTTGGCCTCCCGAAGTGCTGGGATTACAGGCGTGAGTCACCATGCATGGCCTAAAAATATGTTTTCTATTCTAGCAATACTTTATCGATGGCTTGGTGTGTTTTGTCTTGAGTATTAGTATTTGCGCACAGCCAGCATTTCAGTTGAGGTACTTTCCTTCTGCACTCCCTGTGCACTTCTCAGATTGTAACTGATCTGTTGCACAATTAAATGCCTTGTGGAGAAGTTCTCTAACTGGAACTCATTCTGTACCGTGGCACCCCAAGTGCGACAATGGCTGGGAGAAAGAACAAATATAAGTAGATGTTGGAAGTTTGCCATAGTTAGCATGGAAAGGCTCTCCTCTAACCTGCGGAGGTTGGGGTAAGAATTTGTAGATTTTTAGAAGGATGGTTTACTCACAAAGCTTTAGTGATAACATTTAGCTGGGCACTGCTAGATGTATATAGAATTTTATCAGAGAACTAGGAAATGTTTAGTTTATTGCCATATCTTCAAAGTGCCTTAACATTGTCTAGGGACATAGAGTGGCTGTGTTGGTACACATGCTTGGTATTGCCATCCCTTGCCCCTTCACTGCTGGATTATTCTATGGGTGTGTGGGAGAGAACTCAGTCAGACACCACCACAAACCCTGGCACTACCTGCATGCTAATTGTGGTTTATAAGAAAGTTAGGCAAGTCATAGCTGCAGGAGATCCTTGGTGATGTGATTTATGGCCAATTGACATGAATGTTGTTGTTACTAAGAAACATTTAGCGAGCCAGCCATTGTGCTCGGCGCTTTACATGAATTATCTCATTTAATCACGATTTCTCAGATAAGGATACTGAGGCTGGAGAAGTGGTGTTTCTAGCTTCAAATCATCTAGCTAAGCAAGTGGCAGAATGAAGATCCCAAAAGATTTTTTTTTGATACTCAATTCTACATTCTTCAGCACTTTTCAAAGAGCCCCGAAACAGGGACATCTATGAAACCATAACTATCTTTGAAAAACCTAAGAGAAATGGTCAAAAGAGTGAAATGTACTGCGTTATCTGTATTCCCTTGGGATTTATAGCAGCTGCAGTATGAAATAAAAGCTCATCTCAGAATCAGAATATACACCAGAAACTTGACACTGTTTTCTGAATGTTAAAATTTTTGGCTACAGGAAAATAGGAAATACTTTTCTAAAGCATAGCACTTTAGAAAATGTGACATGCTATGAGAAAATTGGCAAAATAAGTCACCCAGATTACCCAACATGAGGTAAGAATTGCTAATGTTGACATACAAAGCCGGTGGACGTGGAGTTGATGATATCTGCAGAACTGAACTGCTATGTGGTGACTTGGGGAATTGCATACAAATTTATACTTTCTGAGCAAATTCCTTTTTGTGAAAATAATGTATTTCCCTTGCCCTGGGTGGAAAGAGAAAATGGATGTCCTGAAAGTGTGCTGGGCAACAGAGAAAGACAGGCCTCACTCGCAATGTTTCTTAGTTAATCCACTTGTTGAGTTAACTGTGTGGTGCTTTGAGGGTTTGGAAACTTTTGGAGGAGTTACTGTTTACTTGATTTAGCCAGATCAGTGACAACTACATGGGAGTAATGTCACTGGTTCTTTATCTTACCAAAGCACATTTTAAGAATTTATTTCTATGCCCATAATTGTAGAATACAATTGTTTGTTTAATGTTCAATGCTGTCTGACCTATGTTTACTCAATATGGTATATGGAAAGTAGTAAAGTTAGCCATTTATAAAATTACTCTTCCCTATCTTTTCTGTTCTACATATTTCTTAGCTTTGCAATAACACATAGACATCTGTATATACTTCCAATCCAGAATCATTACTCATTATAGAAGATGGATAACTATGTTTCAGTAGGAATCGTGTGAGATTTCCGGGACTTGTGGTAATCATTATTTTCTTAGAACTATATCTGGTGATCAAACATTGAGCCTATATTGAACTTGTTTTTTTTTTAATGGTAAAATTTCAAACACAGACAAATATTAATGTTCAGATTTAGCTCTTTAAAAACAATTTCCACATAAACACTGATTGCTTTGTATCATGCTTGAGTATGTGTGTCTGTGCATTTCTGTTATAAAAACATTAGACAAGACAAGAAGCTACAGAACAAAAAATGAGCTATAGAGTTTTGCATTATAAAAATGTAAATATATTAAAATAAGTTAGACTATCTTTTAGCAATTATGTTGATGCCAAATTGAATACTTCAGAAAATGTCCAATTAGAGGGTTTGCATTTGTCAGTTTTGATGAGAGGTTTTCACCTCAGTTTAGATAAAGCTTGTGCTTATATAGAGCCAACTACTGGCCAAAAGGGGAGAAATGGACTCAGTCCTTGAATGGGGTTTAAAAAAAATACCCATACAAATGTGTCCAAAATCCTGTGCATTAACTGGCATCACTGTAAACGCAAGCCGCTGAGCAGCAAAAAGACTTTCTGGTGCACTTGTCCCAGAGATAACCCCTCAGGTCTGAATCTCATTTGCTGGGGTCTGAGAAGCAACTCCACTGCCCATTTTGTGATAATAAAAGGCTTGTAAACCCATGGCTGTCAATTAATTCCTTTAACTCTGACTTCTCTCCTTAATTCCATTTTAAGTCCATGTTCATGCTATGGGTTTGATCTGGATTTGATTAGGAAGATGAATGGTCGGAAAGAAATGTCTTTTTATACTTTCTTTTACCCAGGATTTAAATTTCTTTAAAGGAAAAATAAAATGTATTTACCTCCCTGACTTAATCTTCTTCTGAATGTTAATTACTATTTTCCTTTTTAAATAACAGCACATATGGTCCCTACTATGATTCCAGTCTTTTAAAACTTGGTTTGTTGAGCCTGGAATTTTTTCCTAAACTTTAAAAGCTTGCAATAAAAAGAAAATTGTGATGACACAGAGAAAAACCCCTGCTTTTTCTGATGTAATTCAAAATGGGTTAAAAAATGTAGCTGAGTGAATTTTTTTTGATTCTGGTCAGTTCCACGACCTGCTTTCCTTCCTAGTCATGACTTGCAAACTGGGGCAAGAGGTGAGGCAGCGCCCATCATTTCTCATCCTTTCTTTTGCTTAGGGTTCAGTTTCCAAAGTTAGACAACCCACAGGTGAGAGGCTCCTGTGTGAATAGCTTTGGGAGATTCTAACCTAAACAACAACTGGGAATTCGATTAGGGGAGAGTCTAAGAGCCTCCTCTCCCATGGGGAGAGGCAAAACACTATATTTATTGATTCTTTGATCTGTCTGAGTTTGAAGTTAGAACGGAACAACAAGTACATTTATAAATCAATTCAGTGTGTTTTCTGTAGGAAGCATGAGGCATTTCATGTCTAGCACATGGGACATATTCATCCAGGAATTTTTTATTTGTCTTTTTTAAAAATTCCTATCCAAATATTTCAAATAAAAATTTCCAAGACTTTAAAAAGTCTTATGAATGATCGATGTCAATGCTGCTTTCCAAGAAACCCTCTCTTATTTAATGTTTAATCCCTATTTCAGTTTTTTCTCCCCATCTGGCAGTTGTCACTTAGGCAGATGGCTACCAGCTGGGAGGGCAGCCTGTTCGTCCCCCCCCGGATCTATGGGGCTCAGCAAGCCCCAGGTGAAAGGGCATCACGGCACACCACTGGCCTTCTGGCAAGCTTGGATACTGACTTGTCACCACCCGAAGGCTTCTAGAGGGACCTCTTTTATGAATTTGAGATCTTATTATGTTGCATTTTTCTGATGTCATGATAGCCCAACGGGGTTTCATATAAGGCAATGTAGCTATTATCCCCACACAATCCAGTGCTCCCAATTAAGAGGACACACAGGAAAGCAAAGACTTACATTAATGAATAGATGGATGCAGAGGAGGTGAGGGGAAGAGATAGTGAGTCTTTAAAGAAATACACCCTGGCTAAAGTCTAGACATAGTTCGATGTTTAACGAATAGGCTTATTCTTCTCTCATATATATGTGCACATTTTAATGACCATTTGACCTAATTTTTTAAAATAAGATTTTATAGCCATTTGATATAGTCTTAATGATCTATGAGTGTCTTGTTTGTAATATATGCACTATGCTAGCAGGCTTCTGAAAGAAACTGCCTTTTTCAGGGACTGTTTTGTGGCTCTAAGGTCTTACTGACCAGTTCACATGTAAAAATTACTCTTGATTAATTTCATAGTTGCAGCTGCTTTTTTGAGAAGCCTGTTGTTGTATTCGTCTTAGCCTCTGAGCCTCTGGGTCAGCCAGAGGAGAAGTGGTGCATCAGGAAAATTATGTTCTTTTTACAAACACCTGCCACTGTTTTTTTTTATTATTATTTCTTCTTTTTATTTCAAATGAATGTTCATGGGTGAGGAGCAGAAGAGAGAATACAATTAAAAGGCAGAGTTAATAAATATTTGTATATTTTCAGGTTTCTTTGCATATACCTGTACACACCTGCAACAGGCAGAAGCACACACATGCACACACACACACACAGACACAGATGTTGTGCTTGCATTTGTCCAAAGCCAGATCAAACTATCCATATTTACATAGTTTTAATTTATTCTTATATGATAAGTATGTTATTATGCTTTAAAAACTCTATAATATTTATAGTTGCATACTTTCAAGTTTATGGGGAGTGCATGTTTACTTAAATATTCTTTCAGTGTTAGACATTTGTTTCTGATTTTTAAAAATTATAAATAACATTTCAAAATCAAACCCATTTACCTAAAATGTTTTCAGCATATGTTAAAAAATTTCATTCCTAAAAGTATAGTTTCTGGGTCTACAAATATGTACAACTTTCAGGCCATACAATTTTATCCTGCTGAATTTCTTAAGAAGGGCAAATCTGGCAACAATGAATGAGAGTATCTGAGAGGAGTCTATTTCTGGTTGCTCCGTGTGATTCTGGCCTGTTTGTCCTTCTGTTTACCTCCAGACCTTGGCCCTGCCACAGCTTTGAAATAGTGTTTCAGCACATCCGTGGGATTTTTTTCCTTTTTTCTTTTGGCACTCCTAGACTGCAGCGATTCGAGGTCGGCTCATCACATGTGAGCTCTATGGGAACCTTATTGCTCTCTGTTGTCTGTGCACAGGCCAGAATTTGATAAGAATAGTTGCACAGATGGTGGAATGCTCATCATAAAACAAATCCAGTTTTTCACTATTTTTGGTCATGGCTGATGAGGCTGATTTAAGGTGTAGCTGGCCTTTGTGAACCACAATTTCCTTGCCAATGCATCCAGGATGAATATTTCATAGTGACATGTGTCTCTCTCCTTCCTCACACATGGCACAGTGTCATTTTAGATTTATTTGAGTTAGTCTTTGAGTAAGGCTTGCAACAGAAATTATATATTCCATTACTAAGGAATGTTTAGTCTTTTTTTCCATTTTACTCCTCAACACCTAGCATAGTGTCTGATGCTCAATTATCCCTGGGCTAATGAATGAATCAATGTCTGCCTTGTAAGAATTGGATGAAATGAGCATGTTCGAAAGCTACTTTAAAGAATAAAAATAGCTGTAAAGTACACATATCTGACCTTGTCTAAGGCAGTGGTCCCTATACATTTAGTTTTTGTGCATCAGGTGAACCCCAAGAGCTTGGTAACAATGTAGGTGCTCGATCCACTCCCAGAGATTCTGATTCTGATGCAGGTGAGCTTTGCCAG
This sequence comes from Pan troglodytes, assembly GCF_028858775.2. Classification (NCBI taxonomy): domain Eukaryota; kingdom Metazoa; phylum Chordata; class Mammalia; order Primates; family Hominidae; genus Pan; species Pan troglodytes. The sequence continues at coordinate 111,636,702 of NC_072412.2, read as the reverse complement.
CAGGTGTGAAAGTCTTCTGTGTTAAGGTGTCTCCCAGTCTAAAATCTACATCTTTCCTCCATTGCTGTGTGTTGTATTTGGTGTGGCAGTTTCCATATACTCCTCTGAAATTTTCTGAGATGAGATCAGAACATGCAAGGAGAGAATAATTAAACCTGCTTACAAATGGAGAAACTTAGGCTGGAGAAGGTAAACCGCTACCAAAGGTTGTGTGGACATCATGGTCCGAAACAGGACATGTGTCCAATTCTGACATATTCCAAAGCCCATGCTATTCTGACTACAATAGGCTCTTTTGTCCTTTGCATTATTTAGCTGTGACTAATTAATTAACAAATATCAGAGAGCCTGAAAATGTTAGCCATTCAATTACTGGGTTAAAGCGTAAAATATAGCTTCTTGAAAAGTGAGTAAATTCATGAAGTCATTGCAGAAATATTCACAGAGTGTCTGCTGCTAACAGGCCTAAGGGACAATCCCTATAAGATTAATGTCACATAGGCACAAGTTTTTATTTTCCAGTTTCTCAAAACAAAACAAAACAAATTGGCTCTTTTTTGTCTCCATGTTCCACATTTGTTTCTTCTTGTTTCATTTTAAAATGTTGTCTATGCCTCAATGTTTTTCATTATAAAATTCACTTGTTATTCATTCAAAAAACCATTATTGATCATCAACTCTTTCCCATGTAATGATGGGGATTCAAATATAAATGAAAAATGAATCCTTTTTTTTTTTCATTAACTTCAAACTCTTCAGTCACTGAATATACCTCATTGGCCAAGACAAGGTTTCCATTAACCAGAACAAGAAATCTAAGAGCTTAAGAAGATGTGGAGGGCCAGTGGAAGGCAAGGAAGTTAATGACATTAGTTTCCAAACCACTGAGATTGAAGTTCTCAGATGGATATTTCCAGCAGCAATTGGCTATGAAGAATTTGAGATTAGGAAATAGATCTCAGTTGGCAATAAAGATTTAGGTGTGACCTGTACATAAGGGGTGTAAATGAGATTCCTCTGTGAAGCCTGTCTATGTAACCTAAGGGAAAAAGAGAACCAAGGACAGAGGACTAAGGAATCATTTACCTGGAAAGACCGAGCAGAGTAAAAGAGACAGGGGACTGCAGAGAAGTCACGTGAAGGGAAAGGGAAGAAATCTCTATAGAGTGACATCCCAGAAATCCTGAAAGGAAGGGTTCCAAGAAAGCAGAAGTTGAGAGGTGAATGGAAGTGAGGATGGACGAGGGGTGAGCTAATCATCTCTTCTCTCAGGAAACTTGACTGTGAAAACATTTAGTGAGGTGGGTTGGTGTCTAGATGGTGACATTCCGCAGGCTTGAAATAGAGCAGGATGATATGTGAGCTCTGTCCAGAGTCAATAAATATATTGCTCATCCAGAAAAGTGACTGTTTGTTATTTGTATTGTTGTTCTTTCTGAAGCAAAGTCACCAGAAAGCAGTAAATTTGGATTTCTCTTTCCAGAACTTCTGATGGTGTTCTTAGCTACAAAACTTGGTGAGGTTTTCCAGATGTCCAAAAGCATACTTCCTAACCTGTTTGTATCTTGTGGTACATTTGCCTATACACTTGTTTTACTGCGAGAATGAATTGTTCAAAATAGACATTAGTTGATAAATACACAAATTCCAGCGACAGTAGATATGGTATTTTAGCATGAAGGTAAATGTGATAGGATGACTTTGTTTACCTGCTTTTTAGATGTAATTGGCATAGAAACCATAAAGTTATCTTACATTTCTTGTATATGCTAGGGAGCAAGTACCCAGTGCCATACTGTCAGTGAAAATTGCATTGCAAATATTTGCGCACGTTTAGAGAGTCTAAGAGGATTTTTTGCCATTATTTTGCCAGTGATCAAAAGCTAAAGGTGTGTGACTTTCATGCTAGTAATGGCTCACTCCAGGTTGAAATGAATATTATGTTGTGTAGGTCTTTGTTAATTGTCTCTATGCTCTTGTATTTCGAAGTGGGATGCATACATGAAGTATTGAGCATTACTTGATATTAAAAATAAAATTGGTTCACATATTTTGCTTAATAAAGAGGTAATAAATAAATGACATTCTCATACTCACAGAGCATCATTTGAAAGGGTAAGATGATCTAAATATTTTTGAGTTTGTCTTGGTGGCAAAAGAAATGACTAACCAATATGGTGACTCTCTTAGTTTCTGGGATACCAAAACTATGTAGGAAATGTTACTGTATCATTTAGTAAAGAACCATTCCTCCTTTGATAACTGTGGTTTGATTAGCTACTTTAGGTTAAGTGAATGTGTAGATGTCATCAAGACATCAAAGTTGAGTCCCACATGGGCATCATCTATATGCATTCTATCTTGGACACTTGGATGTCTAGTTCTCCTCTCCATCTGTGGTTAATAAGCTTCTTTTGATATTTAAACATGAAGATATTTGTCTTAATTTATGCTTTCACAACGCTTAGAACTGTTGCTTTGGTTCATTCGGACTATACTTGGGAAACTGCTAACCTTTTTTCTCTTTTTTACCGATTTTGCTTAGATTTTAATTTTCATAACAGCATTATAGTTTTACCAGTAAGCATTTGATATGCAGATTTATTTATTATTGCCATCTGTTTCTGTGAAAGCTATTTAAGTGCTAAGCAGTTGCCTGAATGATGTTCAGGTCTGCATGGGGGGTAATTTTGGAAATCAGAATCCTTCAAAGACAAATATTCAATTACTCTATCAAAGATCATACCCAAATTGGCTTATTTAGCATTTTATTGTGATCCCACCATAAGTGTGCCATCTGTATATACGAGTTTTGAGGAGGTTCTATCTTTTCAAGATTGATTGTTAATAAGCATTTTCTTCTGTCACTAAATTATATTTTCAATATATTTAGAGTGTTACTAGACTGAGATTATAGCTCAGCGTAATGTATTTAGAAATGCTAGTGAAAGTCTCTATTACCTTCTCTGGATTATTTTAGTCCTCTCTAGCTGCATATACAAAACTTCACCAAATTAGATATAACTAAACATTTTAATGGGCTAGATTCCAAGAGTGGAAGTCAGGTGGGGAATGGTGTCTCTTCGCCTTGCTCAGTGTTTGCCACCTGGACAGAGCGATTGGGAAGTCACCGAGCTTTCCACCCCACCACGTTGTGCCTTACTCAGCTATTCCCAGCCTTTGTCTTCAGCTTCCCTGGGGCTAGAATACTCTTGGAAGGGTATGACAAAATTCACTCATTCTACCCAAATCCTTTCCAGTTCAGTTTTAACCACGACTCAACTTCCCGTGACACTTCTAATGTGCTTTGGTGATAGAGTGAAGGTCTCCTATTGAGTGCTTTCCCTTTTAACTTCTCTTAGAATTGTTGATGAGTTTGCACTACCTATTGTATTTTAAGCTATTTGAACGCAAACTCTTAGTCATCTGTATACCTTCTATGCCATTATTATTCAAAATTATTATTATTATTATTTGAGATGGATTCTCCCTCTGTCGCCCAGGCTGGAGGGCAATGACTTGATCTCGGCTCACTGCAACCTCCGCTTCCCGAGTTCAAGTGATTCTACTGCCTCAGTCTCCTGAGTAGCTGGAATTACAGGCCCATGCCACCACACCTGGCTAAGATTTGTATTTTTAGTAGAGACGATGTTTCACCATGTTGGTCAGCTTGGTCTTGAACTCCTGACCACGAGATCCACCTGCCTCGGCCTCCCAAAGTGGTGGGATTACAGGCATGAGCCACCGTGTCCAGCCTCAAAATTTTTTTATCCAATTAAAATATTAAAATAAGGAGCTGTTGTTTATGTACCATGAAGTTTTATAAAGTAAAAAAGTTAATAATTAGATGTTAAACAGAACTCAATGTCTTCTACTTTTCTCCTTTTTTTAAACATTTTAATATTTATTCTCTTAAGACCTAAGAAAAAATATTCCTCATCCCACAAATTTACATCTTTTTGTAGGTTTTAAAATGATATTTACTAATTGTACATATTTTGTGGGTACATGTGACATTCTGATATAGGTATACAGTGTGTAATGATCAAAATAGGGTAATTGGGTTGTCCGTTGCCTCAAACATTTATCTTTTCTTTGTATTGTGAACACTACATGTCTTCTCCTCCAGCTACTTTGAAACATACAATAAAATAATGTTAATTATAATTTCTCTACTCTCCCATCAAATCCTAGAACTTACTGTTTCCCTCTAACTGTATTTTTGTTCCCATTGACCAACTTTTCTTCATCTTCCCCACCCCATTTTCCTTCCCAGCCTCTTGTAACCACCATTCAACTCTGTAGTTCCATGAGGTCCATTTTTGTAGCTTCTACATATAAGTGAAAACATGCAGTTATCTGTCTTTTTGGGTCTGGCTTATTTTACTGGAATGACCTCCAGTTCCATCTATGTTGCTGCAAATGACAGGATTTTATTGGGTTTTGTGTGTGTGTGTGTGTGTGTGTGTGTGAGACTCAATAGTATTTTATTGTGTATATATACTGTGTTTTCTTTGACCATTCATCAATTGATGGACACATTAATTCCATATCTTGGCTATTGTGGGTTGTGATGTAATAAACATAGGAGTGCAGATATCTCTTTAATATACTGATTTCCTTTCTTTCAGGTATACTCAGCAGTGGGATTACTGGATCATATGGTAGTTGTATTTTTAATTTTTTGAGGAACCTTCATACTCTTTTCCATAATAACTATACTACTTTACATCCACAAACAATGTATGTAAGAGTTTCCGTTTATCCACATTTTCCCCAGCATTTTTTTGGGGGGGTCTTTTGATGATAGCCATTCTAATTGGGGTGAGATGATAGCTCACTGTGGTTTTGATTTGCAATTCTCTGATGATTAGTGATGTTGAGCTTTTTTTTTCATAAGTCTGTATGTTTTCTTTTGAGAAATGTCTATTCAAGTCTTTTGCACATTTAAAAATCAGATTATTGGTTATTTTGTGCATTAGTCTGTTCTCACACTGCTAATAAGGACATACCCAAGCCTGGTAATTTACAGAGAAAACAGGTTCAATGGACTCACAGTTCTACATTGCTGGGGAGGCCTCACAATCATGGTGGAAGGCAAAGGAGAAGCAAAGGCATGTCTAACACGGTGGCAGGTAAGAGAGGTTGTGCAGGGGAACTCCCATTTATAAAACCATCAGATCTCATGAGACTTATTCACCACCGAAACAATGGTATGGGGGAAACCACGCCTATGATTCAATTTTCTCCACCTGGTCCCACCTTGACCTGTGGGGATTATTACAATTCAAGATGAGATTTGGGTGGGGACACAGAGCCAAACCACATCATTTCGCTATTGAGTTGTTTGAGTTCCTTATATATTCTGATTATTAATCCCTGTTGGATAGATTATCTCATTTTGTAGGTTATCTCTTGACTTTGTTGATTGCTTTCTTTGTTGTGAAGAAGCTTATTCGCTAGATGTAACACGTTTTGTCCATGTTTACTTTGGCTGCCTGTGCTTTTGAGGCATTACTTAAAACATCTTTACCCAGACCAATGCCCTATGGTGTTTCCCCAATATTTTTTTTCTGTTAATTTTATAGTTTTAGATCTTACATTTAAGTCTTTAATTCATTTTGGGTTGACTTTTGTATCCACTTCCTTTTTTATTTAATAATATATCATGGAGTTCTTTCCAGGTCAGAATATATAGACCTAACTAAATATGTTTAAAGTAAAAACTCTTAATATATTCCCCTCATGATTAATATCTTTTTTCAGATTTGCTAAAATTATTACTGTTGTTATTTTGCAACTATAAACAATATTACAGTAAATATCCTTATGCATATATGCTTATTCACATATCTTTCATCTCTTCAGGCTAGATTTCAAACACGGAACAGACAGGTCAAAGTTTATATGTTTTATTAATTTTAGAAGATATTTCCAGAATATTTACCAAAGAAGATGTACTAATTTGCCTATTTACTGGAAATATGTGAGAGGGCAATTTCTCTTTATCCTTGCCAGAACTGGATGTTATTTCTTATCTATACTTTGATCCTACTGTACTTAAAACAGACTTGTATATAAATCTTTGTTGACTAAGTAAATCACTTTGGTATTTTGAAGGCACATTTTTCTTTACATCTTTTACTTAATACTAGTTTTCCTTTATTTATATAGATATTCATAGTCTTTATTCATAATGTAAATTCATAACTATGAACTTGAATCAAAGTTTAATTCATACGATGTTACTATTTGTTTGTAGGTTTGAATATGAACATTTTTGAAATTTTTCTAACCCCTTGTCTCATGTATATCTCCATTACTACTGCTTTTATTATGATAATTACTAATAACAGCATTTTGTAAGGACAGTGTTTTTGCCATCATTATTTCACATGGATTGCCACAAAACGCGAACACAGATGGGTGAGGTCAGTAATTTGCTTATTGTGTTTCTGGATTCTTAAGGGTAGGTCTTTGCTGACTTTTTTATTATGATGCTGTTTGTGTGCTTCTATACTGTCCCTGTACTACATGATATGTTATTCTTTTGCAAGGACCTTTGCTGAAAAAACTGCAAAATCCCTTTCACCATTAATTTGAATAATCTAATCATTTACAGTTTATTTCTATAAGCCAAAAATATTAATCAAAGTGCTTCAAAGTATAATACTAATATGTGTCTGGTGTTTATATACGTCGTAAAACATATACAACATTCTTTAAAGAAATTTTTTTTACAATAACCCTGTGATACTGGTGCGATGGTGTCTTTAGTTTTACTGACACAGAGACTGAAGTTCCTGAAGAGGGTCTGAATAGTTTCTTTAAGAAATTACAACCAGTAAATTTGAGAACTAAGATTTATAGCAGGATCTCTTGATTCTAAATCAAATGGCGTTTGACACTGGTTTTCAGAATCCTACATACACACTGCTCCTTTAAATATTCCAGTGTAAACAGCACTTAACTAAACACTCATTTTTAACATTTATTGGCTATGTTCTGTGTTTACTGTAGTTTTAGTTAAATTTGTCTTTGATATAATGGAAAATGCATTAATTTTAAATATATTCAGTTTTTCTCAGAAGGAAGATGAAAAACCTTTTAAACCACGAAGTTCAGAGGAGAATAGAGGAAATCCTTAATTATTAAACTGTTAGGAATTACTATACTAAGTTTGACCAAATTTTAATTTTGCAAATTAATATCACTTTTTGATCAACCATAGACAATGTTGCTGACCTTAAGAAAATCATCTCTCTTGTTCTTTGTGTGTGCACACACACACGCATCCACACGCATGTTGTAGTTCTAGTCCTATTTCCTGCTTGTTTTCTTGACTGTATTTGTACACAATAATACAGTCTATATTTTTAGTGAAGTGTGCGTCTAGAATCAGATATCACTACAGTTATACATCTTTAGAGTGAAAGAAGCATACCTTAAGTGTATTCTGGTGTTTACTGGATTCCTTCAGACTAAGCGTATATTAAGATACATTTTTAAATAGGTTATCAATTTTCTTTATCAGGTGATTGGTGAACTTCCTGGTTCTGCTGGGGAACATGTCTTGACTACTGGAGGGATTGTGGATTCTTGGAGTTTCCCTGAAAAAAGCTCACTCGGTGTGCTGTTTTGTTGAACTCATTTGATGAGATGTCTTAGAAAGTGATGTTCTTTAAGAAAAAAAGGGGAACATCTATCATTTACCTATTTACCTCTTACATCATATCTACTTGAATAATACTTCCCCATGTCTGATTTTACAGGTCCTTAAATTACACTTGTTTTTACTATCTGAACAAAAACAACAACAACAAATTTTGAGTGTTTTTTCTTTGTTTTTGCACTGCTTTAATTTATTTTATCTAGTGTGTAGTTTGGCTTTAGTTTTGACTAAGTGTTCTCTACATTTTTGCTGTTGATACTAACACCCATTTATTAAAGGGTAAGATACCATATGTTCATTTCAGAAGTATCAGTTCCATTTTGTTCATTTTCAATTTTAGTATTTGCAAAGCAGTTTATGATTTACTGTTAACTTGCAACAATTTGTATCCTTGCCATTTTTCATTTTTACTTACTTTTGTATTTCAAAGAGTTTTATTTTCTATACTTTTGATTTTGCTAAAGATGTACATATATATATATATATATGCTCATTGCAAAGAAAAAGCAGGCAGCAGAAATTTTCGTATTTAAGCATAACTGAAGAAATTTGGCATGAATTGTTGAGTCCTAACACACCAATGGATTAAGAATTGCTATCCAACAGTTTAATTAAAGGAGAATGAAAATGTAATATAATGGAAAGAATTATAAACCAAGGTACACCTGGATAGGTACTAAATAGAAGATGTAAAATATGTGTCAATATGGAAATCAAATCAAAGTTATGAAACAATCATTTTTGAGAATTGGTCTACATGATACAAAATATCTGAATAAGTCATTTTTAAAAAACATGGACTTCCAGTTGTTACGTAGAATTGAAATCCCTCATAAAACTGGTTTTTCAAGCACACTCACTTATGATGATAGCAGTATCATTTTGGGGATAATCCTTGAAGTCGGATGCTAAAAGGGCATGTTGATTAACGGCCATTCACTAGTGTGACTGCTTATCTTTATAGATTTGTTTGACTTTTACTGACTTACATTTTAGACTCAAGAGTGAGTTTTATCCAGGCAATACTTTCAAATGGAATTTGCTACAGAAAAAATAAATTTAATTGACCCCACTCACATTTAAATTTAGAGGTACAAGTATAAGTATGGTGCCATTGAAGTTTAAAAGATGTGTAGTAATGAGATTGCCAACATTGTCTCCTGTTACTGTGACTTTATCCATTATACTTAGAGTGGTCATTTATACCCTTAGAATTGCTCATCAGAAATGTCACTAATAATGTTCCCAGAATGATACAATCCATAGAAAATGTTTATGCTAAAACAGTCTTTGAAAAAATAATTTCCTTTAAAATGTGAATGTAACTTTAAAAAAATCTCTGTGTCTCTTCATTTTACATTTTCTTACTCCAATTTCTCAATTAGACTTAAGCTTCTCAAGGGGAGGCAAAGACCTGGGTTCTGCTCTGCTTCTTAAATGCTCTTTGGAGCAGAAAAAATTGGTGCATATAAGTGGAGGCCAAACCAATGTGTTTATGGTGATCTGTAAAGCCAATCCCATAAAGATTTAAGAAAACACGAGCTAAATGTTCATTATCTCTGAAAATTAGTTTGGTAGACAGATAAATCTTTGAGGAATTTGGATTTATCCTACTGGTAGGTAAATCAAAATATTTGAAGTCTAACCATTGTTTCCATGTTTTACTACCATTTTATTAGTGTCAACATCCTTGTCATTTATAAAACTATAATATTATTGATAAAAACTAAAGTTGGAAATCACAGAATGGACATAATTAAATGATTAAACTTAATGATATCTGTGGAAATTATTGGTCTAATTTTCTAGGATCTATGATGACATGATGATCTATGATGATCCCTAAGCTACTCAACTAGGGTAAATGAGAATATTTCTTTTGCAAAGATTATACAATCGAAGCATATTTTGTTTTTGTAATTAACAAATATCAAGTTGGTATTGCATCTCTAAGAAATGTACTTGAAGAAAATAAAGCATATGGCTTCATATGAAGTTCTAGGATCTGATTCTGCCTTGAGTCCCTAGCCAAGAGAGCTGGGCTGAAGAGGGAGGGAGTCCATTGCTGATATTATTTGTTATTATTTATTCTGGAAAGCTTATTAGTGACATTCCTGATGAGCAATTCTACAGGCATAAATGACCACTCTACATATGTTATTTATTATTTGGTATATACCCTTATATTGTGATCTGAGGGTATATCACAATACGAGGGTATATACCAAAGAGTTTAAGTGTAAGAGACATTTACAATTTTAAAAAAACAAAACAATAATAATTTACAAAGTAGGAGAGTCAACGTTATAGGCTGAACTCTGAATACTTATGTATTCTGAGAGCATTGGTGGAAATTTCGAGGCTGAATCTTCCTAAACTCTCAATTTTCTTGGAAATACACAAGTGTCAGACAGATATGAGGAATGCAGCTTTATATGGCAAGTATAGATGCAGTTTTAAACTGATAAGTATAGATGGCTGAGAAGGAGAAGCTACAACCATTTCAAGTCAAATCACTCAGTGATTAGAAACAAACTTAAAAGACATTCTGAATTAGTCATTATAATTTACAGTCCATGGTTTTATTACAGCAAACCCCAGTAAATGTTCCTTTTTCACATGGCATTTAATATTTCTAGAAGGACACTAGATTGACTGCTTTTTTTGAGAATTGTTTTCCCTTTTTTTCCAGTGATGTCATTTGGTCCACATTTAACACTGACTTTCATAATAAAAGTACTTAGTTTGAGAATTTATTTTTTGAAAGCATGTTTGTGAATACTCTTTTTTCCTCCTTCCTACTCATTTCCTGGACCTTGCCACAGTTATTTTTAATTGTCATACTTTGTAAACAAAAAAAATACTAACATAGTTCTCACATTAAAGCCTTTTGCTTGGAGCATTTGAAAGAGCATTGGTTAGCTGAGCCAGGATAAATTCATAGAGCAAGAAGCCACACGGAGCATAAAGGGGAAAATGTATGAACTCCAGTTAATCAGCTGCACACAGTGACTGGGCCAGCTTGAACACTGAAAGGACTGAGAGGCTCTTACAAAACAGCATTCGATCAGTGAGTCAGGACCCAACATTACTGAACTGTTACCATAAGTTGCAAAAATAAATATCAGATTGTGTGCTGTGGAATGATAGCAAAATAATTCCAAGGATTATAAAGAGAGATCAGGTTATAATAAATACTCAGTTTCTTATTAAATATTTTTAGATAGGAATAATTACTTTGCTAATGAAAGAAGAAGCTGTGCATATCTTATTTTAGGCATATGGTGAATGGATATTTGTTAATATATGCATGTATACAAATGTGTGTGTATATGCACACTCATATATTCCCTATATTCATTTGGAAAAGTTAAGCGATGGAAAATAAAGGTAGAAGGCAGAGTATGAAACGGGGAAAGTAAGGAGTCACAAGCTGAGAAGAGCAGTTACAAAAAGGCAGAAACATTGATCCCTATCCAGGTGAGGTATAGACACACACACACACACACACACACACACAATGGACTAATGTATTATCTTCCCAAAGGCAAACAATTACATGAGTTTTGTTGTTGTTGTTGTTTGTCCCTCTCTCGTATCTGATCTGACACTTGGTAACTTACTTGGAACTGAGTGTGCAGATGCCAATGGATAACTTTTCATAAAGAAGACTGATGCCATTTCATTATCATGTGGCAGTTGAATCTTACTGAAACAACCTCAATTCATCTTTCGCCAATTCAATTCAACCAATATTGTGCAATATATCAGTTTCTACGCAAGATAACTCAGGGTATGCAAAAATGAAAACCTTTAAGGAGCTTGGAATCTCGTCAGGAAGATAGAATCTGTTTATAATTCACTATAATACACCACAGAATACGTTAAGTGTTATAATAGAGGTACAAATGCAAATACAGATGGTCTCAGGAAGCAGGGAAATGCTAATTTCTATTTGGGAGTGTAGATTATAAAAGCCATCACTCAAAAACTGGCATGTGCACTGGATCTGACCTGTGGAGAGGGAGAAAGGGCAGATGGGGCAGGGGCAGCATGGTTACAGGTATGGAGGCAGAGGCTTTGGAGGGAAGGATGGGGACTCTGGGAATGTCGACTACAGTATGCATGGAAAAGTCAGGGCCAGGCGTGATGGCTCACGCCTGTAATCCCAGCACTTTTGGAGGCCGAGAAAGGTGGATCACTTGAGTTCAGGAGTTTAAGACCAGCCTGGCCAACATGGTGAAACCCCGTCTCTACTAAAACTACAAAACAACTAGCCAAGCATAGTGGTGTGTGTCTGTAATCCCAGCTACTTGGGAGGCTGAGGCAGGAGAATCGCTTGAACCTGGGAGGTGGAGGTTGAAGTGAGCCGAGATTTTGTCACTGCACTGCAGCCTAGGTAACAGAGCGGGACTCTGTCAAAAAAAAAAAAAAAAAGGAAAGAAAGAAAAAAAGAGAAAGAAAGCAAAGAAAGAAAGAAAAAGAAAGGAAGAAAAAGTCTGAGGTAGGAGATGTACTTGGAAGTGAAGGTCGGTCCTTGGAGACCCTTGCTCAGAATTTTTACTCTGTTCTTAAATGCAGGGGAGAATCCACAAGGATTTTGAGCAAGAGAACGACAATGAAAGTCAAAGCTTTCCCGTAAGAAAATTAATCTCATTTTAATATCAGAGATGAAGAGGAGGTGGATAGGATCAGCCTCAGAGCCATCCAATCATTAGTTGTTTTTATAACAAGCAATTACTGAGCACTGATTTGTTCTGAGGGCTAAATAGGAACAGCAATGTTGGGAATTGAATTAGTTTCTCAGGATGTCATGAAAAAGTAGTAGAAACTGGGTGGCTTAAAATAACAAAAGTGGATTCTCTCCTAGTCCTGATGGCCAGAAGGGTGATATCAAGGTGCCGGCAGGACCACACTCCCCCTAAAACCTCTAGGGAAAGATCGTTCCTTGCATCTGCCAGCTCTGTGGCTCCAAGCACTCCTTGGTTTACAGCAGCATAACTTCCATGTCTACCTCTGTTTTCATGATTGTCTTTCCCCTGGGTCTCTTCTGCTCTTCGTATAAGAGCTATCACGTGGGCTTCATCCCTGGGATGCAAGGCTGGTCCAACATATGCAAATCAATAAACGTAATCCAGCATATAAACAGAACCAAAGACAAAAACCACATGATTATCTCAATAGATGCAGAAAAGGCCTTTGACAAAATTCAACAGCCTTCATGCTAAAAGCTCTCAATAAATTAGGTATTGATGGGACCTATCTCAAAATAATAAGAGCTATTTATGACAAACCCACAGCCAATATCATACTGAATGGGCAAAATCTGGAAGCATTCCCTTTGAAAACTTTGGAACAAGACAGGGATACCCTCTCTCACCACTCCTATTCAACATAGTGTTGGAAGTTCTGGCCAGGGCAATCAGGCAGGAGAAAGAAATAAAGGGTATTCAGTTCGGAAAAGAGGAAGTCAAATTGTTCCTGTTTGCAGATGACATGATAGTATATCTAGAAAACCCCATAGTCTCAGCCCAAAATCTCCTTAAGCTGATAAGCAACTTCAGCAAAGTCTCAGGATACAAAATCAATGTGCAAAAATCACAAGCATTCTTATACACCAATAACAGACAGACAGCCAAATCATGAGTGAACTCCCATTCAGAATTGCTTCAAAGAGAATAAAATACCTAGGAATCCAACTTACAAGAGATGTGAAGGACCTCTTCAAGGAGAACTGCAAACCACTGCTCAACGAAATAAAAGAGGATACAAACAAATGGAAGAACATTCCATGCTCATGGATAGGAAGAATCAATATTGTGAAAATGGCCATACTGCCCAAGGTAATTTATAGATTCAATGCCATCTCCATCAAGCTACCAATGACTTTTTTCACAGAATTGGAAAAAACTACTTTAAAGTTCATATGGAACCAAGAAAGAGCCCACATTGCCAAGTCAATCCTAAGCCAAAAGAACAAAGCTGGAGACATCACACTACCTGACTTCAAACTATAGTACAAGGCTACAGTAACCAAAACAGCATGGTACTGGTACCAAAACAGAGATATAGACCAATGGAACAGAACGGAGCCCTCAGAAATAATACCACACATCTACAACCATCTGATCTTTGACAAACCTGACAAAAACAAGCAATGGGGAAAGGATTCCCTATTTAATAAATGGTGCTGGGAAAACTGGCTAGCTGTATGTAAAAAGCTGAAACTGGATCCCTTTCTTACACCTTACCCAAAAATTAATTCAAGATGGATTAAAGACTTAAATGTTAGACCTAAAACCATAAAAACCCTAGAAGAAAACCTAGGCAATACCATTCAGGACATAGGCATAGGCAAGGACTTCATGTCTAAAACACCAAAAGCAATGGCGACAAAAGCCAAAATTGACAAATGGGATCTAATTAAACTAAAGAACTTCTGCACAGCAAAAGAAACTACCATCAGAGTGAACAGACAACCTACAGAATGGGAGAAAATTTTTGCAACCTACTCATCTGACAAAGGGCTAATATCCAGAATCTACAAAGAACTCAAACAAATTTACAAGAAAAAAACAACCCCATCAAAAATTGGGCAAAGGATATGAACAGACACTTCTCGAAAGAAGACATTTATGCAGCCAACAGACACATGAAAAAATGCTCATCATCGCTGGCCATCAGAGAAATGCAAATCAAAACCACAATGAGATACCATCTCACACGAGTTAGAATGGTGATCATTAAAAAGTTAGGAAACAACAGGTGCTGGAGAGGATGTGGAGAAATAGGAACACTTTTACACTATTGGTGGGACTGTAAACTAGTTCAACCATTGTGGAAGTCAGTGTGGCAATTCCTCAGGGATCTAGAACTAGAAGTACCATTTGACCCAGCCATCCCATTACTGGGTATATACCCAAAGGATTATAAATCATGCTGCTATAAAGACACATGCACATGTATGTTTATTGTGGCACTATTCACAATAGCAAAGACTTGGAACCAAGCCAAATGTCCAACAATGATAGACTGGATTAAGAAAATGTGGCCCATATACACCATGGAATACTATGCAGCCATAAAAAAGGATGAGTTCATGTCCTTTGTAGGGACATGGGTGAAGCTGGAAACCATCATTTTCAGCAAACTATCACAAGGACAAAAAACCAAACACTGCATGTTCTCACTCATAGGTGGCAATTGAACAATGAGAACACTTGGACACAGGAAGGGGAACATCACACACTGGAGCCTGTTGTGGGGTGGGGGGAGGGGGGAGGTATAGTATTAGGAGATATATCTAATGTAAATGACGAGTTAATGAGTGCAGCACACCAACATGGCACATGTATACATATGTAACAAACCTGCACGTTGTGCACATGTACCCTAGAACTTAAAGTATGGAAAAAAAAAAAAAAAGAACTTCTGTGATACTGGATTAGGGCCCATCCTAATGACCTAATCTTAACTTGATGACATCTGCAATGACCTCATTTGCAAATAAGGTCACATTCACAAGCACAAGAGGTTAGGACTTCAATATTTCACTTTGGGGAAGACGGTTCAACCCATAACAGAAATGGAAGGCAGAGCCCAATGGCAAAGGTAGTGCCAAGGCAGATGTGATCCCCACAGCCTAGAAGTTGGGGAGAGAGGAGGCCTAAAATGCTTCCAGACTGGGTCTACCATAGAGGAAGGTAAGAAGGTAAGATACCTTAAGATTCGGGCATGGGGAAGGGGCAGAGAAGGAAAATTGCATGATCTCATACTAGGTGACTTCAGTACCAGTGAAGTTTTGATTGGATTTGCGAGCTGATCTAAGCCAACTCCAACATTCAACAATGGTAAGGGAACCCTTAGGAATTGACTTGTAGGTAAGGGCTACATATATTCTTCATTACAACCTGACTGTCTCTACCTCATTATGCATTTATATCTTTATTATAGCAGAGGTAGTTATGATTAAAGTAACTATCAGACTGAAATCCTCCCAAAGGGCAAACATTATTAGCAAGCAGGAAGGAAAAAAGATATGTCTAGGAGAGATTTTTAAGTTCGGAAATATCTCCACTCCGTCTTTTAAATGCTGAGAAGCATTTTGCATGAAAGGTTAATTCTCAGATTGATGCAATGGTAATTTGACTTTAGGATTGGCCGAGTCAGCTCAGGAGAGTTCTCCCTTTGTAGCTGGAGTTGAGGGGTAGGGTGAGGGAAGTGGGAAGTACAGAAGATGAGAGGGTTTTAGGGGCACAAAAAAGGCTAAAGGTAACCGTAGGCATGCTGCCTAAAGCTATCATGCGGCTAGGATCGCTGTATTCCAATATTTTCTATCTCATCATGTAAGGACAGGAGGCTCTATAAAATGTTTCACAAATACTATGCATTTCACCAATGCGAATTTATTTCTGGCATAGTTTATATAAATAAACCTGTGTAATTTAGATAAAGGTATTTAAAGCATTTGCTGTAGCTACTATATAGATTACTGATTACTGGTTAATATATTTCAAGGACTAACAAAGCAACACAAGTAGATAAATTGAAATTAATGTATACACAGAAGGACTCAACACTGTTTATCCTGAAAGATTTTAAAGAAATTACCCAATAGACAATATACAGGAGAATGTCCTTTTGAAAGCAATCTCACACACAGGGGTATGTGGCTCTTCAATGAAAAAGAAAAGACTGGAAGAATGGTAAGTCACTGAGACAGCTGGTGTAAGGAAATAGGGCTGAAGCCAGAAGCTGGAGGGAAGGCAACTATAGATCCGAAGTCTCAGGAAGAGAAGCTCAGCAAGGAGCCTGTGCCAGGTGGATGGAGTCTGGAGATAGAAAAGCTGGGAGTCAGGAAGTGTGAGTTTCGGGGATGAGGGGTTGGGAACACCAAGCATCACAGAGAAGTGATAAGCATGAGGACTAGGAGGTGGTCCTTGGAGTTGATGAGGAGGCAAACTCTTAAGACTTTCAAAAGATTGTGCTGTAAGGATGAGAATGAGAGTCCCACAGTGTAAGGAACTTTGATGGGTAGATGGCAGTGAAGGCGGGGCTGTGGGGAGGCAGGTGATGTTGGTGATGGAGGAGTTTTTACTTGTTACACCTGCCCTTTTTAATGAGTGCAATTTTGTTGGGCGTGAGAGTTAATGGGACTGATATGGTGCAGTGGGCTTGGAATAAAATAGGAGACCGGTATTAAAGCAAAGTCTGATGCTGAGGCTGAGGCCACACAAGCAAGATTTTAAGGACAGGAGTGTTTGGGGATTATGAATGACCATGGATAACTCAATGATTATTATACTCAGTGGTTCCTCTGAGTGAGTGACCATTGACTATAATAAACGACCTTGACTATAATAAAAACAGACCATGTAATAGATGATGTTGACTATAATAAAAACTAATATATGTAGATATGTAATTTTCCCTTTCACTTGTATGAACCACGATTAAAAAAAATCTTATGTCTTTCTCAACAAATACTAATTGAATTAAATTTCCTCTTGAGGGATATTGAGTTCCTGTTTCCATTGGCAATCTAGTTCTTACAGTTTTTGATGGAATAGTAAATTGATTTAACATGATAAGTTTTAACATATATGAGATTTGCGATTAGTCTTCAGGAAACATATTCTTTGCTTTTTTGGAGGAAGGGCTACTGTGGATTATCTTGGAATACTAAATCTCAGTACTTAATCATACTTATAAATGTAGTCAAAAGTATTTCTTGGGCAGCTAAAATATATGAAACAAGGGGCTGAATGCTATTGATGGGCAAAAGAATGTGTAGAACATTTTAATCTGGATGTGAACCTTATATTTTCTTTACAAGGACCGTGGAGATTCCTGTTATTTCCTGGCTTTTAGAGAATACCTCAAGCAAAGATACATATAATGTGTATACAATACTTTCATAGCATTGTGTGCACTTATAGCTATGTTTTGCATACTCTGCATTTATTCACAATTTTAACATATCATTCCCCGTCTAATCTTAGTGCATGTTTTTGCTCCATCCTGTAGCTTTATTTGTGAAACATATTGTTGTTTATAGAAGTAAATTGACTTTTAATTGTAAAGGTTTTCTCTTTTGTTATTTGCTAGTATCTATTTGTACCTACTTTTCTCACTCATTATGATTTTGATTCAGGCTGAACATTTTATTACAGAAGAGTTGAAGACCTATCATTTCCAATCATCTCTGAATTATCATCCTCAAAGTGTCAATGCTATTAAGAAACAAAAAACAACCTTAAGCTTATTAATAAAAGCAATTAATATCTGCATAGATACAATTTACTGACCACTTCCCCAAAACATTTTCTCATTTGATGTTAAAATATCTATATGAAAACAAAAGTATGTGAAATAAATACAACAAGTTTTGTTGATCTTATTTTGGCAATGAGAAAACACAGCCCTGGAAAGCTCATTGTTGGGATGTATAGTCCACCCAAACTTCTGCTAGTCATCCTACGTACTTGGCAAGTCTACATACACGTTGCTTCCTGCCAAGACATACACCATCCATTTTATGGGATATTCTTCTTTTTGTCTTAAAGATAAGGCATTTTTCTTTGATACATGATCAATATTACTATTGCTCTAACTGAAACTATTATTTCAGTAGTTCGTCCAGAGTACAGTTGTTCACATCTTGATTTGGGTGATTTTCAGGGTTAATTATTATATTAGCTTCCTATGACTACCATAACAAAGCATTCCAAACTAGGTGGCTTAACAAAGCAGAAGTTTATTGTCCCAGAGTTCTGGAGGCTAGAAGCCTAAAGTCACAGTATCAGCAGGATTATGCACTCTCTGAAGATTTTAGGGGAAAATCCTTTCTTGCTTCTATCCAGCTTCTGGTGATGGTCGGCAATAGGTGTGTCCTTGTCTTGTAGGTGCATCTCTTCAGTAACATGATGTTCTCCGTGCCTGTCTTCACATCACCTTCCCTCTTCATGTAACTCCCTGTTCAAATCTCTCTTCCTAAAAGGACAGTCATTTTCTTAGGGCCCACCCTAATCTAGTATGACCCCATTTTAATTAGACGACATCTTCAAAACTCTATTCCCAAATAAGGTCACATTTTGTGGTTCTGGGTAGACAATCATTTTTGAGTGACACTATTAATCTAGTACATTTCTTAACATTGAAATTACTTTGGAATGTCATAATTCAGCTTTCTTCAAGACAGAAAGCTCAATTATGGGGTTTAATAGTGAGCAGCAGCAAATGAACTTTATGGGATACTGTGAAAAAAATTATTAGTAATGCACTTACAGTGCTCTGAGGACCATGCCTTTCCTCTACCATGCCATCCCCTTTATTCAGCACATCTGCGGGGCATTTGGAAATTGTGCTTGTTTTATGTATGATCTTAAATCATCTGCTCAACTTTCACGTCTTCTTGTCCCATGTTCCTCTAGCCACTCTGGATTCCTCCATGGGTCATCTCTTACTTTACTTCCAGTTGTACCTGGTTTTTGCCCAAAACAACTATATAGTCCAGCCCAGGAACATTCTGCTTTCTCTTCCTGGGGTCGTGGAGGGTGAATGTGGGCCAGACCACACTTTCTGTCAGTCACCATTTCTTAGACTCACTTATTTGTATGCAGTGTTCATACTCTGGACTGAGTGTTCCACTATGAGATCGTCTATTCCCTTTTGGGAAAACTGCATTCTTCTTACAGGACTTATCTTGCCTAAGAAACCAAGGATCCAAAGACCCATTCCCTAACAGTTCACTTCCCAACGCTGGTGGAACTCACACCATGAGCAGGAGGGTGAGCTAGGCGGGGGTTTCTCCAGGTCAGTCCAAAGGGAGCTGAGTACTCCACTCTCTTACCTTCTCTAGGGGCTGATTTGGAGAAGCAGGATTATTTTTTATTGTCAAGCAGAAAAATTTTCATTGGTTCACACACACACACACACACGGACACACAAACACACACATCTAAAGACTAAAAATAGTTTTCAGAGGCAATTTAGCCTAGAAGCATATCAGGAGAAAATTATTTTTTAAAGACAAAATTATCAAACCTGATGCCATGCTTTTAAAATGTTTCTTCTGGTTTCCATAATGTTCTTCTGGACTGATGTAAAAGTAATGGATCTGTTACTATGCTTGTCACTTCATGATGTCAGTAGGTAGAACTTATAGAAACTTTGAAATTATGATGGTTTACTTTGTCCAGATTGTATGCCTTGGCAGGTGGTTTTCATGCCACTATTTCTCTAAAAATAAAAATAAAAATAAAAAAAGAAAAGCAACAGAAAGCTTCACGGCCAAGTTAGCAGGCAGTGGTCTATGGGTTGACGGTGTCAGTGGCGAGTTTTCTTCAACTTGCCTACGCATTTGTCTTGGACTAAGGTATTAGCTTACCACAGCCTGAGCTGGCTGCCTTTCTATGGTAAGTGAATTCATTGCACTCTGCTGAAAGCTGGCTCTAGTGCATGGCCAATTGATGGCATGTCAGTGGCATTATTTTTATGAATGCAGGAATAATATCATGTAATTGGAGAACATCAAAACAAATGACCATCTACGGTGGGCTCCACTCACTGAGTTAGGAAATTAATGATGCCTTATTGAAGGAACATTGCATGAAGCTCTGTGGCATATGCCTTGGTGGTGCTACGTAATTTCATAGTCCACAAACCAGAATGATTGAATTTTCTCAGAGGTGCATTCATCTATGTCTAGTATTGATTCCTATTTATTGTTAACTAATTTGGGGGTTATGTCATTGTTTACATGAGCCAGAAAATGACCAAAAGAGGGAAAATAATACAAAATGAAGGATTTAAGGAATCTTCTAAAGAGATTAACAATGAAATTTACTCTTTGAATGTCTGGGTGCAGATTTGGTTTTTAAAGCAGAATTTCTGTCTGCATCTTTAATCAATGGATTTATTCACTCATAGACATATGACACATATTGGTAAACATTCACCCTTCACCAGGCACTGTACTATGCTCTGAGCTGGGTACAAAGGTGAATTTTAAGAAATCTTGCCATTAAGGACTTTCTGGTCTAATTGAACTGGTGACTCATGCAACGTCTTCCATCTTCTATGCCTTATAGTAAGTGCCAATGTCAGAATGCTGACATTAAATAAAACTCTATCATTCAGTTGAGAGTTGCTAAGAACCACAATTAAGATGGGAAAAATGCCATAGGCATTTAGAAAAAAGAGAGAAATATAACTCTTGGAAGACTGGCCTCCATTGGGCAGTCCTACTTTCTTACTTTCACTTCATTCTTAAAACGCCTGCTGCATTTGTTTGTTTGTCGTAACCATAGTATGACAATGTTGATTCTCCTGTCCCCTCCCCCCCTCCCCTTCCCTCCCCTTCCCTCCCCTCCCCTTCCCTCCCCTTCCCTCCCCTTCCCTCCCCTTCCCTCCCCTTCCCTCCCCTTCCCTCCCCTTCCCTTCCCTCCCCTTCCCTCCCCTCTCCTCTCTCTTTTTCTCTTTTCTCTTCCCTGTTCTTCCTTTCCCTCTGCCTCCTCTCCTCTCTTCTCTTTTCTCCTCTCCTAGTTTTTTTCTCTCTCTTTCGTCCGTCTCTCTCTCTCTCTCTAATTCTATCTCTCTTGTGAACTCTCTGTCTTTGTCTATCACAATCTCTATCCCTATCACTATTTCTCCTTTTCCTCTCAAAATGTTTGCATCTCTTTATTTAAACGTAAGACAACCTCTCTGTGTACCGTCTACCTCTCTGGCCACACTTTTTAGTCTCCTATTTAAGGTCTACTTTCTTTGACAATCGTGGCTCCCAGAGTTCTAGCAAAGATTCCCAGGTCTTTGAATACCACTCAATCTTAAAAGGCTAAAAACTGTATAATTTCATTTATAAGATATTCGGGGAAAGGCAAGACTGTAGGGATAGGATATGAATCAGAGACTGCCAATGGCTGAGGCTGGGGATAGGAACTAACTACAAATGGATATGAGAGAACTTTTTGGGGTGATAGAAATGTTCCATGTTAATTGTTGTGATGGTTACACTACTGTATATTTGTCAAAATTTGGCTGTGTGTGCATTTACCTCAATAAGCCTGACATTAACAAAAAAAGAAAAAGGAAACAGGAAACCTGTAGAGAGGAGGGTATTCACATAATTCTTTCCATTCCTTGCTTTTTTTTTTTTTTTTACATGGGAAGACTTGGAAAATCTTCCCTTTTCCCATCACCCTCTTTATGTTTTACATTTAGTACTCTTGACTAAAATTAGAACATTGTTGTGAGATTATAGACCAAGGAATCATAATTACCCAAGGATATTCTATGTATATGGGGTTCTCATTGTTAATCCCAAAAGGAGATGGCTAAAGCAAAAAGCACCTCTCAAATACTTCTAACTCAGTTATTTACATAACAGGGATGACAGCAGAATCTACAAAATCTCATTCTATGCTGTCTGGCATTTTAGAGGAACTAAAGCAATAAAAATTTAACTGGCTTTTTTAAGCCCTGAAACGTTAGTAAATTTCCATGCCAGGTTAACTCATAGCTAAAGGGTTAGAGACATATTTTTTATGACTAACAGTACTGAGGGAGAAGGGCTCCAGCTTACAATGGGAATTCAGTGTTTATAAACAAAGCTCGATGTTTTGATCCATTTCAGAAAACCATTAAAAAAGAAAGACAGTACTTCTCTCTTTTTTTGGATGTGATTTGAGTATATGCTTGGAGAAAGTGGGATTTTCAAAATAGAAATGTATATATTCCCAATTCCATATTATACATCTTGTATTTTAAATGAGCCATGGAAATCTCCTTTCTCACTTCTGACAGACAGCACAAAACTGTTGAATGAACTTTGGGTTAGCATTCCAGAGACGCATATTTCCATCCAGCTCTGCCATGAAACTGGCTCTGTGACACTGGGGAGTGGGTGAGGAGGGCATCTCTGCCTCAGTTTATTTTTTCCATCTGGTTGGTCTGTAAATAAATGGGAAGTTGGATTACATGATCGCTGGGGGTATCTTCTTACATTCAAATACATTTTTCACAGCAGTTCAATACCCTGTCGTATTGTGGATTTTCATTACCACAGCCTTCCTCCTTGAATTCTCATACTTTTGAGTGTTCATACTTTCCCACCAAGATGGCCTTTGTTTATCCCTAATGCATTCCTGGGCACTATGGTGACCTGACCTTCTATGGCTCTTGCAACCTGGGTAGCTGCCATTTGTAGCAATCAATAAAAGGTGAATATACTGTCAAGCACGAAGACTTTCCAAAACTCATGTTCTGCTTTCTCAAGTAGTATTCTTCAGCATCTTGACCAACGGCATACTGACTTTCATAATTAATTGAGATTTCAGAATTTAGAATACACGTTTTAAAAGGAAAAATGCTTTTTAGTTTAAAAGCATTTACATTAAGTCGTATACATTTTATGTATTTTCTGAATCAGGATGTCATTTGTCTGTGTAAGCTTTAGCTATCAGGATGCATTTTAGGTAAGAACAATTGGTTTATTGATGAGTCTATGGTAAATGTGAAAGAACTAGTAAGAAATTAGGAAACTCAAGTATATTGCTCTGAAATAATTACTTCATAAAATATTTGTAATGATGGAAACATCAAGATTGAGGAAACATGAGGTTATTTATCTCCCATTCAATTTCTGGTCAGACCAAATTATTTTTATTTAAGAGTGTATTACATACTTGCACTATCAGAGAGTGTTGTGTGTATTACCAGGCATTGCTGTGCAATGAGAATGCCTTGTGCTGTGGGATTCTGGTCTGGAAAGACATAAGAACAGAGATGACTTCCCAAAGATTTTTGATGCTCTACTGTAATTCTCCTAAATTATTTGAGATATTTTCATTTCTTTCCCAACTGTAAGATCCTTAGTGAAAGAGATTCTACACTCTTGCCAGTTGAAGAGCCAATTTCTCTTATCAGGAAGTTCCTGATAAATTGGATATCTCCTGCTTCTACTTACTTCAGCTTCTTCTTGCTCAGCTTTGAGTGGGAGTACAGAACCGAAGGGAAAGTTTATTGTTCTTTCGGTAGTAATCCCTCACAAAATAAAGCAATCTTGGGAAAATGCACACTTCAGCATCAACCTGGGTAATCTGAGCTTAGAGGCAGGGCAATTTAAAAAAAAAGAGAGAAAGTGAGAAAAAATATAAGATAGTTTTAGAATTAATGACTGCATTATTATTCAACACATTAAGAAAGGGTTCTAAGTTGTAAGAGTTTGTCTAATGGATATGGGTTGAGGGTATGTACCTTACTAGGGTGCTGGCAAGACACATGGGAAATGTAAAATAGTGGAACTATGATAAATAGAAAGTTGGCTGGGTATTATTTTGGAAGAAATAAAGTGTTGGGAAGAAACAAAGTCATTTGTAAATTCAAGAACCATAAATGCAAGGAGATGGTTGAAGTATCTTAAAAAGAAGAAATCCATGGCAGGAAGAAAAAGGCCAGGGGTTGTGCAGGAGTTACCACACATGAACTTGCTGAACAAGATTCTTTCATGTCAATTGGTAGTACATTTTTATCATCTTGAAGGAATTTGGATCTGATGGTGATGAATGTCACATTCTCTTTCCTAAAACCATAAAATGGAAACAACACAATGCAAAGGCTCTGGATTAATTATTTTGTGCATCATTAACTTCTCCACAATTAGAAGTTCCCCCCTTCCACATCTCTCAAGCCAATTATGCATTACACAGTCAGTGATGGCTGCGCAACAGTGGAAAAATTGGCACAACTACGAAGCCTTTCTTATCTTTTCTTTTTACTATAGCCAACTATTCATTTACAAGGTAGGTCTAGGTCTCTGGTGCAACTCTCTTGGGATAACTTATGTTGTATGAATAATCCTTTTCACATATTTCCATTTATCTTTTCATTCACTCAGTAAGCGTTTACTTGATGTCTAATAGGTTTTAGAGTCTCCTCTAGCCAGAGATAAATCTTAAGTGCTTTTGTCTTATATTTTCAGACTATCAGTCCTTTTAAACATTTATTTAAAAAGTCATGGTAGGAAGCATCTTGAATCCCATGACATAAAACACATTTATTCGTAGGTTAATCCACTACTAATTCAGTCATTTAGCAAATATTTATGGAAAACCTCTTGGAAGCCAGGAACTGGCCTTGGTGGTGAAAACCCAGCAAAGAGCAGAGCAGAGATGTTTCCTGCACTCATGGTAGTTCTTATTCTTGTATACATGATAGAGGTTTAAGCTAGAGAAAGGACTGACAGTGTTGGTTTGGAATGTGTGTGTGAACAGGAGAGAAGGAGAGGATGCCATTGAAAGGTTATGGTGGAGATTTTCTTGAGTGTGTAAACTTCGAATTGGTTGAAGCTTCTTAACAAACCTGTGCCCAGGTAAAAATTCACAACACTCCACAAAGGAGCTTAGGCTCTAGAATGGGATATTTGTTTAAAAAATAGTCCAGATTTAGTCTGTTGATTGATTCATGCTTCTCAGTCTCATTATGGAAAGACACTTTTCATAATCATGTCATGGTCCAGTCTTTGTGCCTGTCTCCAAGTTGTCATTGTCTTCCACCATTTCAAGATATTTAAAATTAGACATTTAATATTGTAATCTACAGTAAGTATAGTAATATTTGATGCCTTCTGACTCAGAGTTGGAAGGGGCCATGAGTGTGTGATTGTCCAGAGGTTATCATTCAAAGTCTTAATAAACTGTATGTCATATTCAATAAGTGGTAAGAACATGGGTTTGATGATCAGATGTGTTTTCAAATATTTCCTCTTATTAATGGCACATTCATGGAGAAGCCTCAATATATATATTGGTAAGTGGGAATAATTAGATCTACTTTTCAAGGTTCTCATGAGAGATAAATGAGAAGAATGATGCAAAGCAACCAATCCAGGCTATTCACTTTTCACCATCAAGCTATGATGACTTTGCAAATAAAACATAACAAAAAGGTTATTTGCTTTGTTAAGAAACAAAATGCTTACCTTGACACAGAATCAGCCCAAACCTGTTTCTGTTTCTGTTTGATTTTTTTTGCAAGCATAAGGTTAAATGTTTGCTCTTAAATTTAATGGAAAGTATAGCAAACAAACAAAAACAAAAACAAACAAACAAACAAACAAACTCAGCTTGTTTCAATGCAAGTTCTCCAAGAGTAGATGGGGCCATAATCTGGTAACTTCCCTAAGCAAATACAAATAGCTGGGCAACTCCAAAGCTCAAAGTGAATAGAATGACTAATTTGTGACATCCTCGCAATGAATATTGCTTTTACTTTATTGTTGAGTGTGTGAGATTAACTTCTAACCTGGGGGAGTTTGTCCTTGTAAACTGATGCAGAGCACGTATTTGTGTTTGGCACAGAGCATAAAGATACATACATCACTTTCATTTTGTCTTAAGGCAGGATGAAAAGGGCCACACAGAGAGGATTAAGATTCAGGATGAAAAAAAAAATCCTTCAACATCTTGGCTGCTCCTTCTCTCACCAGTTAGATCCATTTCTCTTTAAACATTTGGAAGAGGATAGAAGTTGTCATCACTCATCTGTTTTTGGGAAGTAGCCTCGTATTAACATCCAGGTGGGTTGGGTTGGAGAAAACAAAGAAATCTTCCTTCAGAAATGAACCTAGAATATTTATCTTGCCTATGCAGACCTCTTAAAGCTACATTTGCAAAACGAACACTTTACTGGACCAGAAATTTTGACATCCTGTACACTTCACAATACCACATTCAGCATCTGGTTCTCAGCTGACCACACTGTAAATCAGACAGAAGATGCAGCCCACTTAAGAAACCAGTGAAGAAGGTTTTCTGTTTTTTATTTGTTTGTTTGTTTGCTTTTGTTTTAATGGGCAAAGGAGAATGCCAAAGAGAAATTCCCATATCCTACCATGATGCTTAGTGGGTCAAAATTCCAAATTGGATGTTTTCTCTTGCCTTGCTTAAAGCAACTAAATAAATAAGCATGTTCCAGTTATAAACAATGTTTTATTAGCCCTTTGGAGTCTTGATTTTCTATTCCTGGCACCAGAATTTTGTACTTAACATACCATTAAATAACTCTCTACTTAAAAAAAAAAGTATATGAGCTGCTTATAAGTTACTATATAGTTGTGCATGACCAAGAAAATACCAGAATTACGCAGGCACAGCAGGAAATTAACAATGCAGAAGATAACCATGCCTGGTTATAGATAATGCATTCAGTGCTTTAAATAGCAGTTTGCCATCCATGTGTCACTTCACACCAGATGGTTGGAAGAGCACAGGACATGGTTTTTTTTGTATTAAAAGGGTACATATAAAAATCTGCTAATAGCAAGGCAGTGAAAAAAGAAAAAAGTTCTATAATTTAGGATAAGTGAGTCTTTGTCAAATTACCTTCATCTATATCAAAGCTTTTTAAAAATGTATTCAGTAAGTAAAAATATTCCGTTTAATGAAATATCAAATAAAATTGTGACATTAAGCTTTTTTAGAGTTTTTAGTAGGGACCGGCTTTTGAGCCCAGTGCTCAGCTTGAACAGGTTAATTGAGCCTTCTGGGACAAATCTCAGCATTGGTTATATTATTATTTCATTTTTAATTCCAAATCTCAGGAGAAAAGTTACTGTCACTCCGGCAAGAGAGTACAAGATGTACGTGAAGGTGGAACTTATTGTTTACTGCTCTCCACATGTTGATGTCCTGCCCACTGCAGACTTATAGGAATATTAATTATCTTCCTTAACCTTCGATGTGTTAAAATAGCATCTGAGTGAAAATATAAGTTTCTGCAAAGCACAAGCATTACTAGTTGGGTTCTGTACTTTTAAACGGTGGCTAACGCAGAGCAGACTGGGATGATACATAATGGCCTAGAAAAGTGGTTCTCAACTGGGATGATTTTGACCCTCATCTCCAGGGGACTTTTGGTAATACCTAGAGGCATTTTTATTTGTCACAAGTGGAGGGACTGCTGACTGGCAAGAATGCTGCTAAACCTCCTACAATGGTGTGGGACAGCCTCCCTCAACAAAGAATCATCAGGTAGGGCCCTGTGATGATTAATTGTATGTGTCAATTTGGCTAGGCTATAGAACCCAGTTACTTAATCAAACAGGAATATAGATGTTGCTATGAAGATATTTTGTAGATGTGGTTGATACCTACCATTAGCTGACTTTAAGTAAAGCAGATGACCCTCCATGATGTGGTGGGCCTCAACTAATCAGCTGGAGGCCTTAAAAGCAAAACCTGAGGTCCCAGGATGGGAAATTAGTCAGATGTATAGAATACAGAATAAGATTTTGTCATTTGCAACAACATGGATGGAACTGGAGAACATTATGTTAAGTGAAATAAGCCAGGCAGAGAAGACAAACTTCGCAGGTTCTCACACATTTGTGGGAACTAAAAATTAAAACAATTGAACTCATGGAGTTAGGGAACACATTGATAGTTGTGAGAGGCTGGGATGCGTAGGGGGGACTTGGGGGAAGTGGGGATGGCTAGTGGGTATAAGCATGTAGTTAGATGGAATGAATAAGATATAGTATTTGATATACAATAGGATGACTATAGTCAACAATAATTCACAGCACATTTAAAAAATAGCTAAGAGTATACCTGTAGTCTCAGTAACTTGGGAGGCTGAAGCATGAGAATCATTTGAGCCCAGGAGGCAGAGGTGGCAGTGAGCCAAGATCACACCACTGCACTCCAGGCTGGGTGGCAGAGTGAAAAAAAAAAAAAACAAAAAAACAAAACAAACAAACAAAAAACTAAGTATAATGGGATTATTCCAAACACAAAGAAGTATACCCCATTCGCTGTGATGTGATTATTACACATTGTACACCTGCATCAAAATGTCTCATGTACCCCATAAATATAAGCACTATGTACCCATAAAAATTAAAAATTAAAAAAATTATATATCTATAATTATATATATGTGTATATATATATTTCCTCTTTCTCTGGAGAACCCTGCTATAGACTATTGGTGACCCCTCAAAATAATTGATATATTGAAGCCTAAATCGTCAATGTGATGGTATTTGGAGATGGGAGTTTTTGGGAAGTGATTAGGTCACGAGGATGGAACTCTCACAAATGGGGTTAGTGCCCTTATGAAAAGAGACAGGAGAGCTCATGCTCTGTTTCTGCCCTTTGCTATGTGATTACACGGCAAGAAAATGGCCATTTTCTTTTTTTTCTTTTTTTATTATTATTATACTTTAATAATATATTATTATTATATTTTTAGGGTACATGTGCACAATGTGCAGGTTAGTTACATATGTATACATGTGCCATGCTGGTGTGCTGCACCCATTAACTCGTCATTTAGCATTAGGTATATCTCCTAATGCTATCCCTCCCCGCTCCCCCCACCCCACAACAGTCCCCAGAGTGTGATGTTCCCCTTCCTGTGTCCATGTGTTCTCATTGTTCAATTCCCATCTATGGGTGAGAACATGCGGTGTTTGGCTTTTTGTCCTTGTGATAGTTTACTGAGAATGATGATTTCCAATTTCATCTATGTCCCTACAAAGGACATGAACTCATCGTTTTTTATGGCTGCATAGTATTCCATGGTGTATATGTGACACATTTTCTTAATCCAGTCTATCATTGTTGGACATTTGGCTTGGTTCCAAGTCTTTGCTATTGTGAATAGTGCCACAATAAACATACATGTGCATGTGTCTTTATAGCAGCATGATTTATAGTCCTTTGGGTATATACCCAGTAATGGGATGGCTGGGTCAAATGGTATTTCTAGTTCTAGATCCCCGAGGAATTGCCACACTGACTTCCACAATGGTTGAACTAGTTTACAGTCCCACCAACAGTGTAAAAGTGTTCCTATTTCTCCACATCCTCTCCAGCACCTGTTGTTTCCTGACTTTTTAATGATTGCCATTCTATCTGGTGTGAGATGGTATCTCATTGTGGTTTTGATTTGCATTTCTCTGATGGCCAGCGATGATGAGCATTTTTTCATGTGTCTTTTGGCTGCATAAATGTCTTCTTTTGAGAAGTGTCTATTCATATCCTTTGCCCACTTTTTGATGGGGTTGTTGGTTTTTTCTTGTAAATTTGTTTGAGTTCATTGTAGATTCTTGATATTACCCCTTTGTCAGATGAGTAGGTTGCAAAAAGAAAATGGCCATTTTCAAACCAGGAAGCAGACCCTCTCTAGACACCAGATCTGCTGGCACCTTGATCTTGGACTTTGCAGCCTCCAGGAATAGGAGAAATAAACGTTTGCTATTAAAGGCACTCAGTCTATGGTAATTTGCTATAGCAGCCTGAATGGCCTAAGGCAGATCTTGACTGATGAAGTCCCAAATGTCAATACAGCCAAGGTCAGAAATGCTGGTCTAGGGACAAAAACAGACCTTCAGGCAGTTGGAAGACTGTGCAGTTTTGATCTGTCTTTGTATTCCTGCAGCTGGCCACATACTCCACATAGAGCCTTCTCTAGACCACACAGGTGCTGTCTTCTAAACTGTTGCAGCAGTTTTCTACGTAGGGCCTAATGACCTAAGAACCCCTAAGATCTGGGTCTCCATGGTTAAAGCCCTTCACTCAATGAGACTTGGTGAGGTGCAAATATCATTCCTCACCTTCCTGTTCTTTGGGGAGGATACATTAAAAGCAGCAGCTCAAATCAAATCTCCACCTTTTATTTTTCTCCCTTTTATATGATGACTCCATTTCTCTGATCCCTGTGGCACTTTTCTAAATTGCCCTCTAAACAACATATTAATGTTATTTCCAGATGTTGCCTTATATATAATTCCAGACTTAAGGTGATACAGCCTTTCATCAAGAAAGACTAGTCTTCACCATCCTCCACAGGTTTTTAAAAAAATAATAACCCATATTACACACACACACACATACATACACATACACACATATGTATGCACACCACACACACATACTCTACACACACACATTCACACATACATACACACACATGTACATACACATACACACATATGTATGCACATGACACACATACTCTACGCACACACACATTCACACATACACACAGACCTACGTACACATACACACATATGTATGCACACCACACACACATACTCTACACACACATTCACACATACACACACGTACATACACCTACACATGTATGCACACCACACAATACTCTACACACACATTCACACATATACACACATGTACATACACATACACGCATATGTATGCACACCACACACACACATACTCCACACACATATTCACACATACATACACACACGTACATACACATAAACATATATGTATGCACAACACACACACTCTACACACACATATTCACACATACATACACACATGTACGCACACCACACATACATATATAGATAGATACACAATACATACACATAAACACATACACACATATATGTACTAACACCACACACACACACATACCTTGCACATGAGATGTGCAAATGTAGGGACGCTGTCTTTAAGTTTTGAACTTAAAGTTGCTGGTCTAGGATGTTACATGAAAAGCTTAAAACTTCTGGGATAATTTTTCAGCCTTTGGGACTGGGTTTGAGAAGTGGTTCAGCAGAGGAGCGGAGCCTGCCGGGCTTAGTGTGCATAAATGCGTCTTTGTCTGCGGAATCCTCTAAGTTCAACCACTGTCTGAGGGAAATCTGAGAGTGGGAAGGACAGGGCTAAGAGGATCAAACATGTGTGGTGTCGCCTTCATGGTGATCTGTGTTCCCCTCCGTCTTTCTGCCTGAGGCCCTGTCTTGACAGCTGCCCGTCGCGGTGCACACCAAACCCTCCGTGAATCAAAGCGGAACTTGTCAAAGGGGCCTTTTTGTGGGGTTAAAGGCGATTGGCCTTTCCTAGCTTGGTGGCCCTCATGGAAACAGAAATGAAGTTCCCCCTCAGGCTACCTCCAGCTGCCAAAGTGAGCAGAAAGCATTGCTGTGGCCAGGGCAGGGTGCGGCCTGGGGCCGTGAGACCCCGATCCAGCTGGAGCCTGCCCCTCACTGGCACTAGGCGTGGAGCAAGAGTGGCTGCGGCAGCAGAAATGGGGCATGCAGCCTGCGTGGCCCGGGGCCAGTGAGCACGGGGGGCTCAGTCCTCCTGGGCCGCGGGCTCATCTCCCGCACAACACCGCGTTGTCCTCTCGGAACAGCTGTTTTCATTTCCCCCTCCTTCCTGGAGTGTCATCCAATTATCACTCCCACACACTTCTTGCAGCTGTACTTTATGGATGACAAACGTTTTTGCTTTATTGTTCAGGGAGAGCTCCAAACATGAAAAACAGCCTATCATTTATCAAGAGGTTTGAATACAAAATATGCAGCGAGAACCCAGACTGGCTTCGGAGGCGGCAGTCAGCAGCACTGAGGCCTGTCTTCTGGAGGTGTGACCTGTTCAAGTTCAGTCGCAGCTTACTGGGGGACAGACTGTTTTGTGAAAGAGCTAAAATATTGTGGTTTTTTTTTCTTTTTTTTTTTAAATTCTTTTCTAAAAAGGCTTTGTGCAAGTAACAGAAAGGTGAAAATTATTCACTGTGGTTGGAACCCGTGAAAAATACGGGGCAGCAGGTTGGTGCAGATGCAGGAAGGGGATGGCTCCACTCCTGGGGTGTCTAACTGTCCTGTTCGCTCGGTACTCAGGAGTTTCCGGGGACGTGAGACCTTCAGTGTTAACAGTGGGACAGTTGGCTGGTTACCCTCTAGCCACTTCTCTCAACTGGCAGAAGGGAGGCTTGTATCCTGGTTTAGATTAAGTCAAAGACAGTTTCTAAACAAAGTAGCTTTAGGGTAAGCCGATTTTTCAGTGTGCTTTAGCGAGGTCCTGGGGATATCACTAATAATTTTTAAAAAGCTCAATCACTTGAACAGTCACAGCTTGCTCCTATGTTCAGACTATCTGCACCACATAGCTACATGTTTGCATAGGGCTTAGAAAAATTCGGAGAAGAAAAACTGTGCCCTTTGAGTTCTGGGAGAGAGAGAGAGGAAAAAGATCGGTAGCAAGAGATGTAAGCATGTGTTCATTGGTGGTGATGCTTGCATTTGGTTTCCATTCCTTGTGTGCTGTAGAAAAACACAACAGGCAAGCACAGAGCGACAAGTGCAGTGGGGGCAGGGGAGTGGGCAGGACGCATTGTTTTGCTTTTATAAGATAAATCATCAGCATGCATGGGAAAGGAGCAGCGGTCAGCGGGAGGGTAACCTCGTGAAAGGTGGAATGATATCAGCCTGGCTACCCAACTATGCATCCTTTCTGCGAAGAGAACATGACACAGCTGTCCCAAGGCCTGAGTAGGAGATTAACACGGCAGAAATCACAGTGGCATGTGTGCATTACTTTACCGTTTGCCAAGTACTTTCACCCACTTTATCCTTGTTCGTCCTCACTGCACACCCTGAGATGTGGGGCGGGCAGGGCAAAGATTAGTAACTTCATTCTTAGAAATGGGGATGCCAGCTGGGCGAGGAGCTTGCTTCGGATCACAGGGCTAATTAAATCAGAGAGCCAGTACTGAGTCCTGGTCTTCTGGACCCTATTCCACTAGAAAGTTTAACATTTTAAAGGTTGTCAGTGTGAATACAAAACCATGGAAATACATGCTAGTAGAACCTTCTTGACATAGGGCTCTATCTTCCCAAGTTAAGGTGTAAGAACAAAATCTAGAATAACAAAAGACGCAGCTTCACATAGCAGGAAGAGCCATAGTTTAAAATTGAAGGCCAACTCTGCAAAAGCCCTAGAATGGCGACCTTGAGCCATTATTCAATCTCTTTGACCTTCGGTTTCCTTGTTTGAAAAATAAGCAATATGATGGCTTCCGGAAGAGTTGCTGTGAGAATTGAAGAAGATATTGTAGGTAAAATGCCAATTTAACACTGAAAAAATTGTTATTTTTTACTCTTATTACTATGTTTACCAATGCAAATATGGCAAGCAAAAATGAATTTGGATAAGTTAGTTGAAAACAACTGCTGTGTTAACAAGAGGATGCTTGAATGTCCTAATGCAGGGTGTGGCTTTTTCCAAACACTTCTCCCATTAGCAGGCAACATTCCTGTCCAGCCCGAGCCACCACCGCTAAGAAGAAAGAGTCCCACTCTCCTGTATGGCCTCTAAAATACCCAAAAAGGAAGCATCAGAGACTTTGAGAGCAAAATGTCAGGACAGCAGGCCACATAGAAATATGGACAAGTGACAGTGACACTAATATTCCTGAATGTCATTGTGACATTCAGTTTAGCCCTGCAATGCAAATGGTTCTGTCACATAAGACAATGAGTTAGAAGTTAGCCAGAGAATAAAATTAAATTCAGAGTCACTCATCAGCTATGAACAATGTTACCTGTTCACTTGATTCTGTGTTGAAGCTGAATGTGGCTGCAATAGCCTTAGTAGGTTCTTCAGAAAGAATCTACTTTAAACAAATTAACACACTAAAGACTTCCTTTGGCTTTGAACTTTGTTCATCCCTAATACCACTCTAATGGAAAATCAGGATTACTTTTAAGAAAGTAGTCATCGAATATATGTATTTAACTTAGCTATTTTCTTTCCTTCAAAGGCATGTAACATCCTGAAACAGAAGGTGCCTCAGGTCAACTGCCTAGTCTAGTTCATTCAAGAAAGATGGTTGGCTCTGCTATTATAAAAATTCCCCAGATTTCCAAAGGGGTTTATAATTTGCAAAGTGCATTTTTGTTAGTGAATGTCAAGAAGGTCCATTGCATAGCATTTTGTTCTCTAAAATCTATTTACCTCATGAACATTTTCAAGACTTCTCCTAACCTAACGCGAAATAAAATCTAGACACAACAAATTAATAACATTTGAAATATAAATGCTGTAAACTCAGATTTTTGTCCTTATCTCATTCCTCTTTTTATTACTTTCATAAAATGATTTACTCTCCTGCCAGATCGCTTTTGTTCTTTTGCAAAATTAGAAGCCTGTGCTTCACAAGCTGTGCTATCATGATGACTTTATCTCTAAGGTCTTACATTTGGTTTTAATTTCTTCTACTTTTCTTTTTTAATTGGACTTTCTGCTCCACCTCTTTAAAATCACATTGTTCCCACACTTTCTTTGACACTTTGCTTACCAACCGACTTGCAGGCTTTCATAGTATGATACATTAAGAGCTCTCCTGTGGGCTGTAACCTCTCCTGGTTCCTGGAGCTGTGGATAGGGAGGGGCTGGATCAGAAAGATTAAGTTTGAATCCAGGCTCTGCCTCTGAGCAGTTGATGACCTTCTGTAAGTGACCCAACTGATTTCATCTACAGCATGATAGGCTGCAACAGGGGCCATTCTTTGTCCCACCCTCTGCCACACCCTCAGGAACGTAACGTTGTCATGCCCACCCACTCTGACTCTGGGCCTGGTCACGGTCCTATGACTTGCTATAAACAATGGGATGCTAGCGGAGGCTTGAAAATGCACCTGCACATTCCTACTTGCAATCTTTCTCAATGCCATTGCCACAGAAGGACAGGTCTGAACTAGGCTGTTGAGGGATAAGACATGTGGACCCCACCTGAGTTGCTCCAGATCTAGCTAAGTCCATCCTGGAACAGCTGCCATCTGGTCTGTCCCCTAAACACAGGGCTCTAGCTTACCTACATTTGTTCACATACACTTGAGCAGGTTCAGCCCTTGTGCATGGGGCCTGACCCAGAACAGCTTCTCCCTGCACACTCCTCAGCACAATTATTGCTATTTTCCACTGAGATTGTTTAGCTGGTAACTTGCAATTCTTGTGGCAATATAGAAGTGAATCACTCTGGTTCCTCGCCTTTAGATATGTGAAATATTTGTGACTACTTCAAAAGTTATAGAAGATGAAATGCTAGCATGCATATAAAGCACTTCAGCTGGGGCCCGCCATATAGTACAGGCCTGGTAAATATTAGTTCTCACCATTCAGAGACCAGGGCCTGCCATGACTCCTTCCAGTCTCGACTTTGTTGCATCTTTCTTTTGGATAGATTCCTCCCTCTGAACGTATATTTCTTTTCGTTGGAAAGCGAGTTATTTTGTTAAGCATGCCATATATATCAACTATGACTTAATTGTAATTATTCATTTTTTTCAATCGTTTTCAAGATGATGAGGTTACATTTTTACTTCATCCTTGATAGTTACAACAGGTATAGACTTCCTTTTGTATTCCATTATTCATAACTCCAAGATTTGCCTTTGTAGATTCTTGGTCATCTCTAATCTGTTAACTTCTGTTCATGCTATTTTGAAAGTTTTGTTTTGTTTTGCTTTTTACAACATCTTTGCTATTATTTCAGTTCCAACCTCTTTTCAACCAGGCATATCAAATTGAAGGTTTGTCCTTCACCTGTTTTTCCACTCCAACTCTTTAGGATTAGGCCACAAAATGTAAATGTAAAACAACTTCCATTGACCATGCTGAATTCCCTCTCTCCAATGGCAGGTGAACCCTAAATGGTCAGGCTGCTGGCAGCATTAAGAACTAGGATCAGAGCTTAAACCAGAAATACACATACCAGCCATTGCAACACAAACGAATCAGTTCCTATACAGCTCACATATATTTTTTCAGAAGACAGAAATATCCTCATTTCAGGACAGTACCTACTCATAAATGTCTGACTAGGTATGTGCTATAGACTGAATGATTTGTTCCCCACAAGCTCACATACTGAAGCCAAGTTCTCTAATGTGATGGTATTTGAAGGTGGGGCCTTTAAAAGGTGATTAGGTTATGAGGGCAGATCCCTTATGAATGAGACTAGTGCCCACACAAAAGAGACGCCAGAGAGACCCCTCACTCCTTCCACCATGTGAGGACACAATGAGAAGATGGATGCTTATGAGCTAGGAAGGGGGTTCTCTGCAGGTGCCTTGGTCACGATCACAGCCTCCAGAGCTAAGAATAATCAAATCTCGTTATTTATAAGCTACCCAGTTTACAGAATTTGTTACATCAGTGCAAGTGGGCTGAGACAGTATGTGATTTAACACCTTTGATTTTCTGGTTTCCCTAACAGCTCCCTTGAGTCATAAGATTAATGCAGGACAGAGGTAAAGTGTCAAGAAGTAGTTCAAGGGCAAAGTGGAGAGAAGCCTTAAGTAGATATCCTAACAGGAATGAAGAAGAAGACCTGCTTGTGACTGGGCATGGTGGCTCAGGCCTCTGTTCCCAGCACTTTAGGAGGCCAAGGCAGGCAGATAGCTTGAGCCCAGGAGTTTGAGACCAGCCTGGGCAACATGGCAAAACCCTGTCTCTCCAAAATTACAAAAATTAGGTGGGCATGGTGGCACATGCCTGTAGTTCTAGCTACTTCAGAGGCTGAGGTGGGAGGATACCTTGAGCCAGGGAGGCGGAGGTTGAAATGAGCTGAGATTGTGACAGTGTGCTCTGGCTTGGGCAACAGAGCAAAACTTTGTGGGAAAGGAAAGAAAGGAAGAAAGAAAGAAAGAAAGAAAGAAAGAAAGAAAGAAAGAAAGAAAGAAAGAGAAAGAGAGAAAGAAAGAAAGAAAGAAAAGGAGAAAGGGAGAAAGAGAGAAAGAGAAAGAGAAAAAGAGAAAGGGGAGGGGAGGGAAGGAGAGGGGAGGGAAGGGGAAGGGAAGGGAAGGGAAAGGAAAAAGGAAAAGAAAGGAAAGGAAAGGAAAAGAAAACAAAACTTACTGGAAGCAGAGAGGAAGACAGATAAACTGGCGACAGATAAACAGATAAACAGAGAAAGACAGATAAACAGTAGTGAGTGATTTCTTTATGGTACCTGTAGGCATAAATTAATTAAAACTCATATAGAAATGTATTCTCATAATGATAACTCCAATATAGAAGGAGAGTAACATTATTTCTGGAATATCCTGTTGACCAAGTCAGGGAAATATATAATGTGGTTTTAAAAGTTTTTAAATATGAAACTGAAAATGGCAATACACTGGCTAATAGACTCACTCAACTGATCTCTTAATGATGTCAGATATTCAGGTCTCACAAAATAAACAGAGTTTGTTGGTGGCATTTTAAACACTGACATACATAATCTATGAAACAAAGTCTTCTAGTTGGTGACTAGAATAGACTGGTTTTCTGCTTTGGATTCATCCATTCATCAGTCATTGGGCAAGAGAGTTTTCATTAGCTTCCTCCATTGTCAGCACTATCTAGGCATCCGAAAGGCAAAGGACTATAAAACACAGTCCATTTTGCTCTATGTGCTCATTGTGAGCAGCTGGATTCAGGCATGAAAAGTCAACACAGCAAAATATTACAGGAGCTGTGGCAGGAGTATGTGCAGAGCCCAGTGGATGCCCCTGGAAGGAGGCTCACGGTGTGGAAGGCCAGGGCCCTCCTTGCACAGTAGTGAGAAGTAAACAGCCGTTGCAGGTGGCATTCTTGGCAGAAGGCATTCCTGGCAGAAGGAGCAGTACAAGCAAAGGTATGGGAGATGTGGGGAAAGGAGCGGCGTGACAGCTGGAACTGGAAACTTAGCATGTCGCAAGAATGCAGTTGGAGGGAGGACTGCTGAGACAAACCACAGTAGCCAGAATACAGAGGGCTTTGTGTGTCATACCAAGGAGTTTGCACCCATCCTCCAGGCAACGGGAGCCATTCCAAGTTCTCAGTCAGGGTCAGCATGATCAGACTTGTGTTTGGAAAGTGACTTTTGTACCAGGCAGAGAATGGGTTGGAAAGACATGAGTCAAAAGACCAGCTGAGAAACCAATTATTTAAGAAAAGAATGGTGAGGAACTGTGCTAAGATAGTAAGCAGGTAAGTTCACTGTTATTACTCATTTAGACAAATAATTAAGAACATCTAAAATGCATATAGCTGTGCTAAATACTAGAGTGTATGAAGAAGAATATGACCATAGTTCTGCCATCATTAAGATTACAATCTGGCAAAGCAGATACTATTAACACTACACGGGCTATACCAGGGGATGATGTGTAACCTGACAGAAGAGGCAGTATGAACAGCTGCAGAGATTCAGATGGGAAAGTGAATACATTCTGTTGGGTCAACCAGAAAAAAATGATTTGTGAATATTGTGGAATATCAGACTGGCTTTGAAAGAAGAGTGAGCTTTTTTAGGGGAACATTGTGGAGGAGAACACACCAAGTGAGGTAACAGCATGAGAAAAAGGCATCAGGGCATATGCATAGCCCACTTTTGATGAGCAGTGAGCCACCCTGTTGGTACTTGTAGAGGAGATGTGTGAACTGAGACTGGAAAGGGAGTTGGTGCCATATGGTGGAAGCTCTGAAATGCAAGAGTGAGCAATTTGTACTTAATTTGGTCTATCATTGGGAAACACTGAAGGTTCTAATGAAAGAAGGGACATACTACAAGCTACCTTTGAGAAAGCCTTATCTATCACCGCTGGATAGGATGAATTAATGATAGGGAAACCAGAAAAAAGCTATTGGCATTAATGTGAGATCACAGAGGCCAGAATCTAAAAGATAAACAGGAAAGGGAAGGAGGGGCTTGGGAGTAGAAGTCAATGCTATGAGTCTTAGTGATGGGTTGGGTGTGGAGGATGGGGGGTGGGGGCTGAGTCAGACATAGCACAGACATGTTGAGCTTGAACGACTGAGGAAAAATTAGACCCACAAACAGAAATAAGGAAGTGAGAAAAATGGGATATTTGGGGGAAGAATTTAATTTAGGTCAAATGGCTGGCAGGACATACAGTTAGAATTCAGTAGTTCTCAAGCAGGGCAATTTTACCACTCCCCTACCCCACCCCACAAGGGACATTTGGGAATGTCTGCAAACACTTTGGTTGTCCCATCTGGAGCCAGGGAGTGCTACTGATATCTAGTGGGAAAACATCCTGTGAGGCACAGGGCAACCCCAACCACAAAGACTCATCTGACCCAAAATGTCAACAGGGTTAAGGTGGAGAATCCCTGAGCCAGATGTTTCTAGTAGAATAACAGAAATGATACTTAAGGCAGTCAAGATTTTGGAAATCACCAATTAAACAATATAAATTATAGATATAAATTATTGTGAAGGTAGGCCCAGGAGTTATCTATCTAGAATCTACTGTTCTTTACTACTGTTACTCCTGGGCTACAAACCTGTACAGCAAGCGACTGTATGGAATACTGTAGAATAACAGTAGTAAAGAAGATAGATAAATTTGACTTCAGAATTCTACCCTTGAAAACCCCACCTCTAAGGGAAGGAGACAAAAAAATGGAGCCACATAGCAGACAGAGATAGAGGCACCAAAGAAACCTGAGAGCAGTGGGCGGTGGTGGTGCCAAGGAGCTGGTGCTGACAGTCTTGGGAAAGGCAGCAGGGGCCTAGGAAGAACACAAGGGGATGCAGAAGTCAGACTGTCCCTCAGGGGATCCACGGTAACCCCCTGCTAGCTGCACCGTCTTGGACAAGTTACTGGCTTCTATGTTTTAGCTTCCCCATCTCGAAAATGCAAGAACAATGCTCACCTTGAGGGATTGTGAGGATTAGGGTTCCTTTACATGGTCATGCATCATATAATGATAATGACATACATAACACAGGTGCCGTAAGATTCTAATGGACCTGAAAATTCCTATTACTGAGTGATGCTGCCGCCATTGCACCATTGTAGCACAACTCACATGCTTGTGGTGACGTCGGTGTAAACAAGCCCACTGTGCTGTCAGTCATGGAAAAGTCTAGCACATACAGCTATTAATATATACAGCGCCTAATACTTGATAATAATAAATGACTGTGTTAGTTGCTGGTTTATGTATTTACCACACTACATGATTTATTGTTATTTTAGAGTGTATTCCCACTATTTATTAAAAAGAAAGTCACTGTAAAGCAGCCTCAGGCAGGTCCTTCAGGAGGTATCCAGAGGAAAGCATTGTTATCCCAGGAGATGACAGCTCCATACACGATACTGCCCCTGAAGACCTTCCAGTGGGACAAGACGTGGAGGTGGAGGACGGTGATATTGATGACCCTGACCCCATGTAGGTCTAGGCTAATGTGTGTATTTGTGTTTTCATTTTTAACAAATCAGTTTAAAAACTAAAAAATAAAAAATCTTAAAAGTGAAAAAAGGTCATAGAATAAGGATATAAAAAAAGAAAATACTTTTTGTACAGCTGTACAATGTGTATTTTAAGCTGTTATTACAAAAGAGTTAAAAGTTTTAAAAATTTAAGAATTTATAAAGCAAAAATGTTATCATAAGCTAAGGTTAATTTATTATTAAATAAAGAAATTTTTAAAATGAATTGAGTGTCGCCTAAGCGTATGGAGTTTATAAAGCCTTCAGTAGAGTACATTCATGTCCTAGTCCTTCACATTCACCCACCTCTCACTCACTGCCTCTCCCAGAGCAACTTCCAGTCCAACAAGCTCCATCTGTTGTAAGTGCCATGTACAGATATACCTTCTCTTTTTGTCTTTCATACTGTGTTTTTAACTGCATCATTTCTGTTTAGATATGTTTATTTTAGAATCACAAATACTTTTCATGATGCTGCAGTTAACTACAGTATTCCATACAGTCGCACGCTGTACAGGTTTGTAGCCCAGAAACAACAGGCCATACTGTATCTCCTAGGCTATGCCAAATCTCACGTCTAATTTTAATCCTCAGTGTTAGAGGTGGGGCCTGGTGGGAGGGGATGGGATCATGGGGGCAGATTTTCTCCTTTGGTGCCGTTCTCATGATAGAGTTCTCACACAATCTGAATGTTTAAAAGCGTTCAGCACCTGCCCGCTCTGTCTCTCTTCTTCCTTCTCTAGCCGTATAAGGCCTACCTGCTTCCCCTTCAACTTCCACCATGATTAAAGCTGAGCAGATGCTAACATGCTTCCTGTATAGCCTGCGGTACTGTAAGCCAATTAAACCTCTTTTCTTTATAAATTACCCAGTCTCAGATATTTCGTTATAGCACCGTGAGAATGAACTAATAGGCTATCTTCTAACTATATATGTATATGTAGCTATCTTTTATCTATCTCTCTCTGTTTCTCTCTGTATCTCTTTTGCATACCTATCTATCTAGTTATCTACCTATCTATCTGCGATGATTAATTTTATGTATCAATTTGGCTAGCCTATGCTAGCTAGTTAACTGGTCAAATATCAGTCTACATGCTTCTATGAGGGTATTTTATAGATGTGATTAATGTTTAAATCAATAGACTTTGAGCAAAGCAGATGACCTTCCATAAGGTGGGTGAACCTTATCTAATCAGTTGAAGGTCTTCAGAAAAAAGACCGAAGTCCCCAGAAGAAGAAGGAATTCAACTTCCAGACTGCCTTTGGACTCAAGACTGCAACATGAACAACTGCCAGCATTTCCAACCTACTGGCCTGCCCTGCAAATTTTGAACTTGCCAGCCTCCATAACTGTATGAGCCCATTATTTAAACTCTCTCTCTTTCCCTCTCATCTCAATTTCTTTCTATATATATCTGTATCCTATTGTATCCTGTTGGTTCTCTTTCTCTGGAGCACTCTGACTAATATACTCTCACTCGTTGTCTATCTCATCTTTTTTTTTTTTTTTAAAGTAAACTCCACAGGAGCATACTATGTTCATTGCTTTTTATTTTATTCATTTACTATCTGTAAGTATGGTCTACCTTAGTCTCATCTGTATAAGCATGCTTCATATTGATACACAGTGCTGTGCATCTCCTGACTGATGTTCGTTTAGGGAGACTGAACACTTTGGCTGCATTGAGCATCCTTGTTTATACTCTCCATGCATGTCTAAGAATACACCTGCGGTATACACTTCTAACAGCAGAATTGCCAGACAGTGGGGATGAGCATATTACATTTTGATAGACATTACTGCGTTGCTCTCTAAAATGTTTGCACCCATTTACAAAACTGGCACCAGTCAACGAGAGGGGTTGCTTTCTGTATTTCTGCCACCATTTATCATTGTTAGGTGAAAAATAGAATCCCATTGGTTTTGAAACTTACATTTCTTTAACTGCATGTGAAAATTAGAATTGAAAATTACCAGCTTATTTTGTTTGCGTTAACTGCAAACTGGTGCCCATTTATTTGGTCTGCAAAAACATATGCAGTATTTTGATCATACAATGAGCCCCAGTGCTAATGCAAGCCTGTATATAGCACCATAGGCATCTGGCTTTGACCTGTAGAGCCGCTGGCTCCATCAACTCCCTCAGTCATTTGGTAAACCTCATTGTACCATGGTTTTGCATTTGATGTGATTGCACTTTCAAGACCCAATGACAGCATTATGGTAGGCATTTATTGTTTAAAATTAAGGCTAGAAATTAAGTACTGAATTTTATTAAAATATAAAATTTTAATAAATATTACTGATTTTTTAAAAAACAGACACCATTTACTGTAATATCACAAGTCTATCTCATATACT
This sequence comes from Pan troglodytes, assembly GCF_028858775.2. Taxonomy (NCBI): domain Eukaryota; kingdom Metazoa; phylum Chordata; class Mammalia; order Primates; family Hominidae; genus Pan; species Pan troglodytes. The sequence continues at coordinate 111,593,637 of NC_072412.2, read as the reverse complement.
ATTATATATTCCTATATAATGTAGGAATAAATCCAACAAAAGTATTAAAATTTGTTAGGATAATTTTTTAATGAAAGAAATCATAAAGCTTCATTGATCACCATTAAAAATGGCTTAATTAAATGGACAGATATCTCCTATCTATGTAAGTTGGCTAGTTTCAATGTTTTAAAGATATCAGATCTCCCAAATAGATTCAATGTACTCCAATAAGAATCTTAATAGGTTTTTGGTAGAACTTAAAATGCTAAATCCAAAGTTTATATACAACTGGCCGTTTATATGTTTTATATAAAAGGGCCAAGAATAGCTAAGACATTCGTGAAATGGAAGAATCAAGTGGGGAGACTCGGTCTAACAAGTATCAAGAATTCTTATGAAACTGAAGTAACAAAGGCAATGTAGTAAAGGAAAGGACAGATGTGAGCAGCTCAATGAAAAAACATATGTGTACATACTCGGAAGCAGCACTATGGAAGTAAGGAGATGACTAGATTCCCAACAAATGGTGATAAGAAAATCGAATACCTGTGTAAGAAAAATGAAATTGACACTTATCTTACAACATAGCCAAAATTAGTTCCAGTTGTATTAAAAGAAAAAGTGTAATAAAGCCATACAACTTTCAGAATATAAGATAGAAGCATATCTTCATGGTCTCAAGGCAGGGAAGAATTTCCTAATGTCCTTAACAATTAAGGAAGAGATGATAAACATAATTACATCAAATTTAAGATATATTTTCATCAACATAAACCTTACAAGAATGAAAAGACAGCTATGTAAAGAGAGATTATTACCAATTTATATCAACATCAATATTCAAACCTATATTCCTATTTATATAACCAAGAAAGGTTATTTATAGGATTTGCAAATCAATAAGAGAAAATCAATAAGATACAAATAAATAAAAGAAAGATAAGTCAATAGAATAATGGGTAAAAACATAAATAAGCACCTTATAAAAGATGATATACATTTGGATATTAAATATGTAAACATTGCTAAATTCCATCTTTAAACAGAGAAAAGCACGTTAAGACTACAGTGAAATGTATACTCACAAGAATGGTTAAATGAAAACACCGAGACTACCAAGTGTTGGCAAGTGTTCAACAGGAACTTTCAAGAACCCCTCTGAAAACAGGAATGTGCATTAGTTTCCTATTGCTGATGTAACGAATTACCACAAATGTAGTGGCTTAAAACAATACAAATTTATTCTCTTACAGTTGCGGAAGCTAGAAGTGAAGAATCATTTTCACTTGGGCTAAAGTAAAGGTGTCAGCAGGCTTGTTCTGGAAATTCTGAGATTCACTTGTTTTTCTTGTAGCTTCCCCTTACATTTTTAGCTAAATACTTTTATTCCCATTAATGAAAATAGTAATTAGACTCAAGAGAGGAGCTAAAGAAACTATGTGAACTATTGAGAGCTGATTGTCCAATTTGGTATTCATTGAAGTATAAAATGCCATTTTGATATAGTTAGGTAGAAATACAAATGAGATATTTTGTGGTTTGTTGGTTACAAGAATAAAACAGATCTTTATTTCCCTTTAAGAAGAAATCTGCAAGATAATTCAGGAGAAATTTTTAACTGTGGAGTGCCCAGGTAGCCAGTTTTTCGTTTGGTTTAACAAGAAGATACCAACAGCTCACTCAAATGCTCTTGCTAAGCATACATCAGTAGTTGAAACATGACATGCTATTGCAGTGTTTTCTGCAATAACTCCTTCATAGATTATAGTAAAAGTTATTCCAAGAGGGGTAAGAAGGAAGCCACAATTTATGGACATTGCAACAAGCCAGCATCGGTAATTTCAACCAACGTAATTGGTGAGCTACAAGCTGAGAATGGGTGATACTCCCCAAATGAAGAGATGTCACTAGAAAGAAAGAGATTAGCTTTTCAGAGTGCGGCCTGGATGAGTTAAGATAGTCGGGGTCCTGGTGGTTGGCCAGGCAATGAAATCATAAATCGCGGTGCAATGGTTCCAAATGGTTTTGGCTAGAGAAGACGATGCTGCCTGACCTTCTGGCCCTGACACTTAATTACTCTGCGAGTGAGCTTCCGGATTCTCCTTAGCCAGCCAACTTCAGAATGACAGGCCCGGACCTGGAGAAATGGTTGCCCCAAACCTCTGCTGCTGATCCATTCTGAGGGGAGGCACACACTGACAAGGAGCCTTCAGGCCACTACTGTTTCTTGAATAAAGAAGGCATGTGATTGGGAGGTGGCACCGTTAAAGGACATGTTACACGCCTCCAGAATCAGTGTGACGCCTCACTAATGCTACAGCAGAGTGAAATCAAATACATACGTAGAGGAAATAACAAAAGATGCCGCTTTTGCTCAGGCTTGTTTCAGGGTTTAAGGATCTGGTGCGGAAACTGCCTGCAGAAAAGTTTGGGACCTTTGGCTCAAACATTCTGAAATTTCCATTCAGGTAGAAATGGTGATCTACACTATTATCAAAAATGTGTTTATTTTGGCTCTGAAGCCTCTTATGTCAAAGCTAAGGAATTTAGAATGACAGAACTACTTTCATAAGAAAAGACTAGGAAACTCACCTATTTCAAAATCTACCTAAGCCCTGGCTCAGATTTCATCTGGCCAATTATCCACAGGGCACTAAAAATGCAGACAGAAGATTTTATTTTCTTTGCTAAGATTGATATATTCTTGATAAAACTGATATATTGTTGAACGTATTTGATAATCAATTCATATAAGGAAGCCTCATTTCTTTTAGTCCTGTAGGAGGTATTGAAAATATTTGAAGCTTTAAGGGACAGCAAAGAATAAGCATACAGAAATTTCAACAGCCATAGTTGTAGAAATACCGGCAAACTGAAATTCTACAAATTGGAGAATTATACTCATCCACAGATTAAAAATGAATTGGCAAGTATAGTTCAGTTGTCAAAAGAGGATAATATTCCAATACTCAATATGAATAAAACATGTAGGGTGCATGTAGCCAGAGGCAAGCATGAATGCCAGGGTATTATTGACAACTGATGGTTGGCTGTTAATTGAATCTCCCATCTTTGGCACTTGGAACTTCTCTCTTGCTGTTTGCCTTGAATTTCCATATTGGACTTATTTACTTTTATTTTTTTTCCAGCTGAGGACTCAAAACTAATTTGTGCTTATATTTAAAAAGCTTCTAGTATTAAACTTAAAGTTAACTGCAAATGTACAAAGACTCTGTTAATCATTGTGTGTTTTCATATGTCATATCCCATACAAAGTGTGTTTGGACAGAGACGGTTCTTAGCTTTCAACTTGATATGCATGCTGTGTCTTTTTTTAATTTAATGAATTTTAGACTAATGACCATTCTTTGTGTGGCAGTTTCTATTGGTCTGTAGATTGCTATCTGACTGGATATTTATCCTTTACAGCAAGTTTCATCTACTAAATAAAAATAGGCAAATTCCTACCCAACATGAGTTGAGAGGTCAACAGGCAACAGCCCCTGCTCGGAACTAGGCCAGCCATCCACAACCATCTCCAGCCACAACCTCTATGGAGCATATTCCATGTACCCATCACTATATGTGCCCCTGTAGGACACACATGTGCATTCCAATACAAACCCCCAGGCCTCCTTCCTTCCTAAGAGTCACTTGACTAAGAGATGGTGTCCCATCTTCCTATTTTATCTATGTCCTCATTTGTGAAACATTTGAGCTGATTTTCCTCTTTTCTTTATTTTTATTGAAATGAGGTCTCATTATGTTGCCCAGGCTTGTCTCAAACTTCTGACCTCAAATGATTTTCCCACCCCGGCCTCTGGAAGCACTAGAATTACAGGCATGAGCCACTGTGTCTGGCTTGATTTTCCTCTTTGTGGGTTGACCAAAAGGAAAAGCAACTGCCTCAACCAGCATTTACTCAAACAAGAGGAGATTTACGGCTTGCTATAAGAGGGGCAAGGTGTATCTTGGACATGGGTGTGATCACCCCAACTCAGCTTAAGCCCTTTCTCTCTGGCTCTGCAGCAATCCTCAGTTCGGCACCCAGCTGAGAGTCGAATCCAGGGAAGGCCTGACCTGCTGGTGAAGCGATGTGCAGAAGGAGTCCCTGTCTTTGGCCACACGCACTCATTTGTTTACTCAGAGGTGAAGGCAGTTTTCTGTTTCTATAGTAATGGCACCTGCAGTCCCCATAGCTCCTGCACTGTGGAGCCAAACTACATCCCTAAATATTTAACTTCAGAGCCCCGGCTGCCTCATCACTCTTCCTTCTGCTGTTCCTCTGAGGCCGTAAAAGGATTTTTGGTATTTAAATGTTTTTCACTGTAGAGCCTTGGTCCAAAGGAAATACCTGGCAGAGAAGAGATAAAATCAGGCCGTTTTGGTTGCATCTTGAATACTTGAGGCCTGGCCCTCTAGGCATCTCTATTTGTTTTTCCCCAGGAAGGTTTCTGGGTAGGGACCTGAGTGTGGCTGTAGGGTGTGTGCTGCACATCTGTAGGGGGCGCTACTGGCATCATAAACATGAGAACTGCCACTTGGAAGTACCCCAGTCAGCTACAGGAGGGGGCCTGTGTGGACTGTAGCTCCCAAACCACTCTTCTAACTATGCAAGGGTCACAGATGGAGCTTTATCATAAATTTGTTAACTCCAGTTTACACTTTCTCAGTGTTTAGCAGAAGGGAGCTAGGTCTTAGGAGGTCAAGGGTGTGGGACAGATAGGTGGAGGAGGGGCTGGGGAAGAGATGTGAGTCTGTCTGGTGTTAGAGAAAGGAGCCATCAGAGAGACATGGCAAAGCAGCTCTCTCTCCTTCAACGTTTTCCCCATGCAATCCTTCTCTAGGTGCTTGGGCTGGCAAGGGGTAGCCTGCCATTCTTTTGATTCTTTGATAATCACAATTCCAGATTTAGACACGAGCCCAGAGAAAGAGCTAGGAAAGCTTCAGCTCTCTAAGGCCCAAAGGTGGTCAAGAAGGAATTATGAAGAGGTTTAATTTTTAAAAATAATGATATGATCTTGCTGCTTTAATAAACAGAATTTTGTGAAGTTCTAAAACAAAAAGAAACAACAAATAATTTTTTTCTCTCCTTCACCCCACCTCAAATGAAAAAGAAATTCTTTAAAAATAAGCCCATTTCCCCATCAGTTTTGTTCCTGGGTCCCTGTAATGTCAATCTTCCCATACACCCATGAGTGGTATAGAATGGCAGTAGTCTTAGGATCTGAAATTCTCTGGTTTCTAATGTATTCACATGACATCAATCTGTTAAACAGATGATATTTAACTTATGTAAATGTTTGATTCTTTATTTTTAAAAGTCATTTAAAGCTAGTTTTGAATAGCTAGAATTCATTCTGGATTTTCTTAAAATCTTTCCGGATTTAGTAGCACAATTTGTATTTCATGCCAGCCCACCCAAGGTGTTAGCAGAGATGGAATCTCTGATACAGTGTAGTTTTTAATGGCCTGTTATATTATCCTTTTCTATTAGACTCTATAAATATTGCAATGCATTTGCAAATAGAACACCAGTTGAATAAAACCATGAGTTTGACTGACTGTAATATTATTTCTTAAGAAATAATAATGTGAAAAATAAAAAATAAATTCAATTAATACTTCAAATACCTTTTATATGACAGCCAAGCAAAACTTAATTAAAGTTAATCATAAAAGCTTAAAATACCATCTATTTTATTTGATCATTTTGGTACAGTATGTGTCAGGGACCTATCTATATGGAAACTGTTCTATAAGCCAATTGTATTTTACTGCTTAATTATATAGCTTGAAAAGCAATAGTGTGAGAATAAAATATTTAAAAAGATGTGGAACAGGCATAAGTGTTCTTATTTGACTTGCAGGCTTGGATGCTGCTTTCACAAAGATTTGCTTTTTATATGGTATTAATCAGTTACTTTAAAGGCAGAATCGTTAATAAATCCATCCTGCCAAAATCGAGAGCTTGGTTTTTGCAAAAATACCAGTGACATTTTGGTTGGACTGGGATATAAGGTGTCTGGAGGATTAACTGTTCATACCGTTGAGAAAGGCATCGTCTATGCCCTTTAATGTATGTTAACAGGAGTTTTAGTGCCTTTTTATGAACCTCTTTCCAGGTGTTTCATTGTCAATCTTTAGGTTAACACTGTCTTCTAAGGCTACAAATACTTGGGATGCGAATTAAGCATTTAGTTGTGTATTAGTTAATTTTGCTCTAATGTAAGTCCTTTTAATTTGATCCTTTGTTCTTGCTCTCTTGTCACAGAATGAGAAACGCTCTGGGGAGGAAGAGAAACAAGTACCCCCCTTCTGCCCCAGACTTCAGTTAGGGAGCTCCAAACCTGAGCACACACTGTCAGAGTAGCTGGAGAGGGGAATAAAGATGAGACCACCTTACAGGAAGCCTGATTCTAAGAACTGAACATAAATTTGAAAATAACTCTCCTGATTTTATATTATTTTTAAAAGAACTGTCCCTGAAACTGTGATCACATATTCCCAGAACATCTGAGCATATTGTGATACCTAAAAGCAAAAGCATTTGTTATCTTGTATGCCAGATTTGAGACTTAAAAATCTGATATTCAAAAGAGAGTTTTCTGAAAAAACTTCCCAACACAACGAAAACAATAACTCAATAGCACATACACACAAAAACAAAAGAAAGAAATTGCAGACTATAAAAGGAATTTGCTTTTACTAGCAATAGAAGTGAGAAAAATAGGGAGTAGAAAAAATTTTTTGCTCTACCTAATTTAGTTCTTATAAATAATTTCTTTCCACCAAAAAAGAATGCAATGAAGGTTTTCCAACTCATTCTTTGGTTCCAGAGATTTATTGCTGTGAAAATGTTAGCTCTCATCTGATTTAGTGTCTGGGTGGTGGTGTCCTCTGGTAGAAAGAGGAATCCCTTGACAAGCCCAGGCAGTCTTGGCCCCTGGAGGTCTTCCAATAATTAGAGTCAAGCAAATCCCTGGAGGAAACCAGTAAGTCTGAGAAGCATTCCTCTTGTCTCTCTGTTGTCCTCTGCGCACTTGGAGTTATTCTGATAAAGCCACTCTGTGTCTCAAGAACTCAGCTTGCTAAGCTGTTGAAACTAAGGTAGAGATAATTGACGGGAGATGAAAAGGCCTGGATGCTGGGCTGGAAGTACTGGGGGTGTGAGCAGTTCTGAGCTGTGAGGCTGTGAGCTGCAGTATCATGTAAGTACAGACAGGCAGTGTAAACACGATGATTATGGGCCGGCGCTTTCAGGTGAGTAGACTATGTGGGAGTAAATTCCAGGCTGCTTTTCAGTTGAACAAACAACATTTTCAGGTTCCTGCTGTTTCGTTTGATTCATTTCTACTGCAAGGCTCTAGCGATATAAAATCGTATGAAAGTGCCCATTTTGCAATGTTCTGGGATTATGTCCTGCAGCATAACAGCCCAGCCAGTCTGCCCAGCCTCCGCGTATGATCACACAAAATTCAGCTGTGCTATAGAATAACTGCTCTTCAATTAGGAATGCTGTCAATACAATTGATTCTTCCAGAAACCCTGAGGCAGATTGGTCATATGTTGAACACACTTGTAGAGTCACTGCCTGCTCATCCCAAAAGGGATGGTCAGAAGTTAATGATCCCAGTAACTTCAAGACCTGCATAATGGCTGGATCTGCCTCTCCTAATCTGTCTTTCTATTCCGTTCCAAAGGTAACCTCCACCCTTGTGAGGCCAGCCTTAGGCCTGCTGGAATTATCCCTGACTTTAGGTCATTGCTCATATATGATATTTATTCCCCATCAAGGGTTTTATTTATTTTACTATTTAGCTATTTCCTGGGATTAAGGTGGTGATTTACCTTATATTAAGCTGTGAAAGTTCTTATTATTTTAGTCAACACATTAAACCTAGGGAGGCATCTAAATTTTATGATTCTCTAATTAGAAATGAATTCCTAGAATTTTTCTCTAAATCATCTGAGGTGGTGGTATCCCACTAACCCTAACACGATGGGACACATACACAGATAACTGAGCATAGTAGATTGGACGTTACCTTGAATTTTCTTTAAAGTCTTGGATCTCTTTGGGGAGGACTGATAGATGTCCCTATGAGTTCATGCATGTAATGCTCTCAGAACAGTGTCTGTGGCCCAGTAAACACCCAGCGTTAGCCCTTATTTTTTCTTCACTTTTCGCTGTTCCGCAGTAAAGACAGAAGTGGACATCTTTTGAGTCTTGCCAATAACCAACATGAACGGAGAGGTGAGAAGACTCCACCCCACTGCTAACTGAGGTGCTAAATGAGAAGATAATGCTACCTTGCCTGACTGTACGTCACTGCCCTCTAAATTCTGTTGATTCACGGATTACAGAGAAAGGAGATGAACACACTCCTCCCCACTTTCTGGGAGCCCAGTCTGGCCACATTTCCAGCTGTGAGCAAGTGGTAGATGTCCTCAGCCTGTGCGTGTTGATGTTTCACACATGCTGAGATTCAGAGACAGGAGGGCGCCCCTCCTACAGCCAATTTCCAGAGAAGGGCAGGATTCAGATTTCCTTTTCAGCCAATGGTGAGACTAAGGTTAACTTGAAAAATGATCCAGGACGCAAAAAGAATTGAAAACACTTTGGCAGGACGAAGTGGCTAACGCCTGTAATCCCAGCACTTTAGGAGGTCGAGGCAGGCAGATCACCTGAGGTCAGGAGTTCGAGACCAGCCTGAATAACATGGTGAAACCTTGTTTCTACTAAGAATACAAAAATTAGCCCGGCATAGTGGCGGGTGCCTGTAATCCCAGCTACTCGGGAGGCTGAGGCAGGAAAATCGCTTGAACCCAGGAAGCGGAGATTGCAGTGAGCCGAGATAGCACCATTGCACTCCAGCCTGGGCAACAGAGCAAGGCTCCATCTTAAAAAAAAAAAAAAAGAAAAAAAAAAGAAAAGAAAATACACCAAAAAAATATGGCAATCAATGTTTTCATGTAAACCCTGATTTACTTCAGGCACTCATCTGAAGTGTTGGGTGTACACGATTTGTGGAACTTTTTAATGGCAAGATGATCATTGGCCAAAACACCAATGTACCAAATTTCTTTGGGCCCGTGAAATATGAATGGGCCTTGTCTGCACGTCCTCTTGTGACTCTTGTTGTCCATGCTCTCCTTGAGGTCAAAGGTGAACAGGTTTCAAGCCTCCACTCAAAGGAAGGCTCCTTCAGGGTTCCCCACAGGCTCCCCTCATAATTGGATACAATAACTCTGACTTGGCACAGTCTGGTTCCTTGTCCATGTTGGCATCCCAGCTCAATGTCTGTTAGAACCACACATAAAATCCACACAACATCTCTAGTGTGCTCTGTCCACTGCCTCTGCGAGTCTTCCTGAATGAGATTGCCCACATCATGTGTTCTGATGCTTGGAAAGCCTGACAACTGCTTTACAAAGAGGCAAAAGCAAACATCAACACCCAATACCATGTGTATTAGTCCATGCTCACACTGCTGTAAAGAAATACCTGAGACTGGGTAATTTATTTAAAAAACAGAATGAATTGGCTCACAGTTCTGCAGGCTGTACAGGAAGCATAGCAGCTTCTGCTTCTGGGGAGACCTCAGGAAGCATCTAGTCATGGCAGAAGTCAAAGGGGGAGTGAGCCCTTTCCATGGCCAGGGCCGGAGGAAGAAGAGATCTCATGAGAACTCGCTCACCATAAACAACCAGATCTCACGGGCATTCACTCACTACACAGCAGCTAGGGGGATGATGATGAACCATCCGTGAGGAATGCACCTCCATGATCCAATCACCTCCCACCAGGTCCCACCTTCAACACTGGGAATTACATTTCAACATGAGATTTGGGTGGCAACACAGATCCAAACCATATCACCATGGGCCCGGAATGTTCATTTGTGGCTTTGGGAAAGAAAGAACCGTAGATAGGTCATTTGTAACTTTCCTTCATGGAGTTACAAATACTTGGGTTGCTTGTATTCCAAAGCTTCTCGATCACTTCTCATATGGTTTGGCTGTGTCCCCATCCAAATGTCATCTTGAATTGTAATTCCTATGTGTTGTGGGAGGGACCTGGTGGGAGATAATTGAATCATGGGGTGCTGACTCCCCTGTATTGTTCTCATGGTAGTGAATAAGTCTCACAAGATCTGATGGTTTAATAAGTGGTTTCCCCTTTCACTTGACTCTCATTCTTTCTTGCCTTGTAAGATGTGCTTTTATCCTTTTGCCATGATTGTGAGGCCTCCTCAGCCATGTGTAACTGTGAGTCGATTAAACGACCTTTTCTTTATAAATTACCAAGTTTCAGGTATGGGGTCGAAGCCCCCACACAGAGCCCCCATTGGGGCACTGCCTACTGGAGCTGTCAGAAGAGGGCCACTGTCCTCCAGACCCCAGAATTGTAGATCCACCAACAGTTTGCACCGTGCACCTGGAAAAGCTGCAAGTACTCAGTGCTATCCTGTGAAAGCAGCCAGGAGAGGGGCTGTACCCTGCAAAGCCACAGTGGCAGAGCTGCCCAAGACCATGGGAACCTAGCTCTTGCATCAGTGTGACCTGGATGTGAGACATGGAGTCAAAGGAGACCATTTTGGAACTTTAAGGCTTAATGACTGCCCTATTGGATTTTGGACTTGCATGGAGCCTGCAGCCCTTTTGTTGTGGACAATTTCTTCTATTTGGAATGGGCGTATTTACCCAATGCCTCTACCCCCATTGTATCTAGGAAGAAACTAACTTGCTTTTGATTTTATAGGCTCATAGGTGGAAGGGACTTGCCTTGTCTCAGATGAGACTTTGGACTGTGGAATTTTGAGTTAATGTTGAAATGAATAAAGACTTTGGGGGACTGTTGGGAAGGCATGATTGTTTTGAATTGTGAGGACATAAGATTTGAGAGGGGCTGGGGTGAAACGATATGGTTTGGCTGTGTCCCCACCCAAATCTCATCTTGAATTCTAGCTCCCATAATTCCCAAGTGTTGTGGGAAGGACCTTGTGGGAGATAATTGAATCATGGGGGTGGATTCTCCCATATTGTTCTCCCGGTGGTGATAAGTGTCATGAAATCTGACGGCTGTATAAGGGGTTTCCCTTTTTAATTGGGTCTCATTCTGTCTTGCCTGATGCCATGTAAGACATGCCTTAGCACCTCCTATGCCTTCTGCCATGATTGTGAGGCCTCTCCAGCCATGGGTAACTGTGAGTCCATCAAACCACTTTTTCCTTATAAATTACCCAGTCTCAGTATGTCTTTAATAGCAGTGTGAGAACAGACTAATACAACTTCTTTCTGTTTGATAGGGATGATGATAGATTTCTCTTTTCCTAAGAATTTAAGTCATGCCCAGTGGGAGGATGGAAGTACTATCCTTCTTTAGCAAATTTTAATGGTTCTATACGTAGAGTGGGCTTGAGTAAGTACTGAGAAGCACTGTTTTTCTGTGCTAGGAAGAGTAACCCTGAAAGAGGGAGAGAAGTACCTGCTGGGTTCAACTCTTCTTCCTCAGGGCTTCCACCCAGACAGGTGGCAGTCGATGGGCTGGGTGTTGCACCCACGTTCTGTTTTGGACCCATTATTTAATGAACATTTTCCTTGCAATTGCAGGGTGAGTGTTGTTAACAGGGAGTCTGTTAACATGGCAAGGGGGTCTTGCCATGGAATCCAGGGCTTCTCTCTCCTCCCACTTCTCTCTCCCGTCCCTGCTGCCTTTTCATCCTCAGCCTCCTGTAGTTCTCCCCTTCTCATTTCCAACTTATATGGAACTCAATTTGCATAGAGAACGTCTCTGCTCCCAGATTCCCTGACATATTTCTTTTTTCCCATGGAAGAGAAAAAAGTCCTCATGCATTTATTTAATCCTAAATGTTCTTAGGCTCAGTCTCAACCTATTTGTCAAAATTAATATATTGATATATGTCTGACGATTACTAGTCTATGCTCTTTGCACATGGTGCTTTCGGGACAGTATAGAGATTAAGAACTGGAGCATAGAGTCTGCTCTTCTCACCACTTTTTGGCTGTGTGGCTCCAGACAAGTTACTTAACCTCTGTGTGCCTCAGTTCCCACCGCTATAGAACGGGAATAATTGTGTTACCTATTTCATATGTGTGTTGTGAAGTTTCAGTGAGGTTCAGGAGAAGCATTTTTATTTGTGCCTAGTACAGAGCAAACTCTCAGTGTATGACAGCTAATTATTTTTATTTGATTTTAATTATTAACTCTCCAAATTCTTTGAGCTGTCATCAAAATGCAAATGCAATGACAAATATATTACAGTTTCTTAATTTTGAGAAAATAGAGGTAATGATTCCCATTACAGTTAGCTAGAATATCAGGCTATGCTTTATTTATTTATTTATTTATTTATTTAAGATGGAGTCTTGTTCTCTCACCCAGGCTGGAGTGCAGTGGCATGATACCGACTCTCTGCAACCTTCGCTTCCCAGGTTCAAGTGATTCTCCCTTCTCAGCCTCCCAAGTAGCTGAGGTTACAGGTGCATGCCACCACACCCAGCTAATTTTTTGTATTTAGTAGAGACAGGGTTTGATCACGTTGGTCAGGCTGGTCTCGAACTTCTGACCTCAGGTGATCCACCCACCTCGGCCTCCCAAAGTGCTGGGATTACAGGCATGTGCCACCGTGCCTGGCCCAGGCTGTGCTTGAAGTGGTGGAGTTCCAGGCGGAAGCTCTCCTCTCTGAGAAGGTGCCACCTTCGCTTCACTTGCTTTTGTTCAAGAAGAATGGTCAGAAAAGAGGTGGGTAGGCAGGACCAGAAATGAGGGACCAGGAATGTCTACAATCAAATTTGCCATATTAAAAAGAACATTAAGAGTTTGAGGACCTGGCTGTATATGCAATTTTGGTAAAAATAACTTTTCTTCAGTTTTGCATATCTAAAAAATGAAGATGATACATTAATCAGCTAATTTTCCAGGGTTATTTTGAAGATAAAATGCATTGGTCTATTTGAGTAATCTTTAGACATTATTTATACGCAAGATATAATTTTTCTTTCTGTTTCTGGTTAAGCCCCCAGGGAGTGCTTGTGGGATTCCAGAAGGTGGAAAGAAATACTTTCCCCCTTCAAATCCAGTAAGGCATGTTGCTAAATTGTCAGTGTGCTTAAAAAAAAAAAATAGAGACACATTCAGGTTTCCACACTTTTTAAAATCTGAAATATAAAGCTTCCTTAGGGAAAGTTACTGTCCCAATTAAGAAATTTATTCATACATGTATTTATGTAAAACGGATGTATTAGACAAAAGCTTTGATGCTTTTCTCAGGATTTTAGAAAATTCTCACAATTCATAAGTTAGAATAAGAAAAAAACTCATTTCTAATTTCTCTTTACTTTTTTCACTTAGTAACAATTTACTGTGACTACTTAGCAAGCACTTTTGACATCTCTGATTCTGGTATCAAATGTCGAGAATATGAGAAACTGCCTTTGTCCAGTACTCCCAGAGTGTCTGAATCGGCATCAGGTTCCAGTCCTCACCTGGGACACTCCTAAGTTTTTTTAAGTTCCTTGAGAGTTGGGCTTGCATCACTCATCCACATCTAGCAAAGCCCTTGGCTCTTTACAGGCAGGTAGGAAAAGTGTGTTTGCGGAACTGCACTGAACTGCTGAACTGTGTCAGTCAATCCATCCACAATGTGAAGCTACAGAGTGACGGCCCACGAGGCCGTCGCAGAAATGGGCAGTGATAGATGCATCGTGAGACCGTTCAGCCACCGTGAGCATATGTCCACCTCAGCGAGCCTTTAATTAACGAATGTCCCCATTTGCTCTTAGCCAAGACCACGCGCCTTTGAGCTGAGACGAATTCAGACACTCAGTCCCTCAGAAGGATGATCAAAAACAAGATCAGAAAGATGTCACAATTTACAATCTGCTGAGGCACTGCTGGGCTTCCTGCCTAATTTCCCCTAGCTCTCCCTGTAGATTCTAGGAATGTAGAAGAAAAAGATATTTGCAAGGCAGGCTTAGCTAGCATTCCACAAATACGTAGTAGAATGAGTGTTCATGTTGACACCTGTGAAAATCTTACTTGAATTTTTCCACATTTATATTTCATATGGTAAAGCATTTTCGCTGTAGGGAGACAGTCAGACCTCATCTGTCCTGAGGCATTGATACGACTACTTTCACTGCATTAAAAAACTTTCTTAGTGTGATTTCTAGGGACATCTAAAATCAGCAGCTGAGGATGACATGGATATTTGTTTTGCTTATGGACACAGGATGTAGATTAAATAATTCCATGGCAACAGGTATTGCAAAGGTACTTTTCCTCGGGAGTTTTCCTTTTGGCTGTTTTGCTCTTGGAAATATCAAACATCTGCCCAGGGCAAATAGCTAAATAGCTGCAATTTTCTAGCTCCTATTTTTGGCTTTCGGTGCCAGAGGCATTTGAACACCCATGTTGGAGGCTGGGTTCTCATGGAGACTTGGGAACCGAAGAGAGCCAAGCTGTTTTAGATCAATTGCTCCCCGTGCTTAAAGGGCTAGTAAAAACAGGTTATAATGTTGACATGACTTTTTATGGGTCAGAGTTTATTACAGTTCTATTCTATGGCCTACAGCAGAGGAACATTTTACAAGATTTTGCTACGTTTGACAGTTCTGTTTCAGTGCATCTGGTAGGGGAAGTATTTTTTTTTCCCTTCTTTTTATTCTGTCTTTTTCTTTCTGTTTTATTCTTGTTTTATTCTTTCCCTTCTGAAAACAAAGTGGGCTCTTCAGCCTCCCTGATTGCAAGCAATCTTTCTTTTCCTTGGAAAGCTATAAACCAGTTTAGACCCAAGATTCTACAGAAGGTTCTGAGAAACCCTACAATTTCAAATAGCTTTCAGTCTTCCTTTGGAGGTTCATATACATAATAAACAGAAGGATCTTTTACCGATATGTTTGCATTTGCATAAATGTCTTGTGATTTTTCTTTTCTCTGTGTTAGTCAGCAGAGTGTGGTGAACCAGGCTCTGGACTCTGGGGACTGGCAAGCTGACATTTTTATTATTGTTCCACTATTTGTTTATTACTTCCGGCAAATTTCTTAACCTTTCTGAGTTTGGGGTTAACGACACCTACTCACAAAATCATTGTAAGGGTTAAAAATGAAATTATGCATCAGTCAGGCATAAGATAATGGTCATTTTATTCATTGTTTTATTAATAACTATTGTGGAACACCAACTATGTGTTGGACATTGTTATGTGCCTTAAAGATAAAGCAAGTGAACAAGAGTCATGGTTCCTGCTCTCAAATTCTTCTGGGAGAGAAATAGAAGATACACAACTGATGTTTGCCGGAGTTAAGTGCTAAGAAGAAAAATAAATCAGAGTGAGAAGCAGGGAGTGCTGTTTCAACTAGACTGGTCAAGAAAAGCCCTGTGATGAAGTCACATTTGAATAGAAGACTAAATCTAATGGCTGATTAGATTAAGCCTTAAAGCTGAGGAAGAATAAACAGGAAATGCAAGGGCCCTGAGGCAAGAGAAAGAGTGATTTGTTCCGGAGCAGCATGGAAGTCCAGGTGCCGGGCCCCTGCACTCTAGGGAGAGTGGCAGGAGACAAAACTAAAGAGATAGCTGGGCCAGATCAAGTAGGGCCTTCCAGGACGTTGTGAAGGCTCAATATATAGTCTAAGAACAATAAGGAGCCATTGGAAGCTTTGAGCAAAGTTAAGCCATAATCTAGTTCCATGTTAGAAGTATCTATCGCAAGAACAAAAAAACCAACACCGCATATTCTCACTCATAGGTGGGAATTGAACAATGAGAACACATGGACACAGGAAGGGGAACATCACACTCTGGGGACTGTTGTGGGGTGGCGGGGAGGGTGGAGGGATAACACTGGGAGATATACCTAATGCTAAATGATGAGTTAATGGGTGCAGCACAGCAGCATGGCACATGTATACATATGTAACTAACCTGCACATTGTGCACATGGACCCTAAAATTTAAAGTATAATAATAATAAAATAAAAAAAAAGAAGTATCATTTTGGCTTCCATTTGGAGAACAGACTGTAAGGGAGAAGGGGAAGGAACTGGGAAGAAAGCCTCCTCTTACATAGCCAGGGTCAACACAAACCCTGGCAGCCTCGCTCTCCAGAAGTTAATATTTTATGTGTTGAATGGGTATCTTGCTTTTGCTAATATGTGACTTAGCTTATGTATTGAGATCATATTAATTTCATTTGTTTCTGTCATCTTTTTCCTGTTATCAGCTTTATTTTAAATGTTTAAAATGATAGCACATCCTCTTAAGTGACGTTTACTCTCAGCTGCTTGTGTCAGAAGACCAGCTATCGGTGTCTCTCTTCCAGAAGTACTGTGGTTTTTAAAAGTCAGAATAATTCAGCCCAGGTTGGTTATAACAATGGTGGCCAGGACACTGTCCGGTGAGTCCGTCAGGGGATGCTTTCTGCTCATGGAGTTATGAGTTCAACCAGGGTATTTGGCTCCTGGAGAACCTCATTCACAGATCAAATTCAGCCACCCAAAGTCTACCAAGAACTGTAACAGGAGGAAAATGTGAACTCCCCAGCAGGGTGGTTCTCAGTCTTTCTGTGCATCAAGTTTATCTGTGGAGTCCTTAAAAAATATAGAGGCAACTGCGCTGACGTTCCGGTTGTTTAGAAACTTTCACTGTCAGCAAAGAATGCCCGCACTTTTGTGGGAGGAAGGAGAGGGAGGAGATGGGGCGTTTTAGTGATACAGACACTATGGAGCAATTGAACGTATTTATCTGTTCTCCCATCCTTATAACCCAAGCACCTAAAATAACCGTTTTCATCTTATGAATCACACAGAACAATAATGTTCAGAGCTGTCCTTACTTGCAGGCAAACTAGAGAGCTGTCTATGGGGCGAGACTTGAAGGGGCTGAGACTACAGTCCTCAGGTCCATGCTGCCAATCATGCCTGAAATTCCACCACAAGAGATGAACGTTTTAAACATTTGACCCCTATAAAAATGCAAACGCTGCTGGGAGGGATCGTAAATCATTAATACCACTCTGTGAGTTTATCAGATCACTCCTTGCTATGTTGTAGGAGGGAGAAGGGCTGGGAATGAGTAAAGAATGCTTACCTGGTGTCGAGTGTGGCAGGGAAATTGAGAACAGCATTCAGATTGGATCTTTTGAGGACAGGGCAATCAGGCCAGTGAAAGTTTAAAGTGCAAAACCTTACTTGTTACATACTTTGCGTGGGGGAAGCTGGTAGTAGCAGCGAACACTGTGATAACATGCAAATAATTATTCTATAGTTTCCATTTACGCAGGGGTAATTAAAACCATTTATGCGATTGGCCACAGAGAGATGGTCAGAGAGGTGGGTTTACACTCCAAGTTGCTCTAATTCAGCTGTTTGAAATAGCAGGCTCCCCCATCTGTTAAGAAATATATATATATATATATATATATATATATATATGTTCTCCTGAATTTTTATGAGTTGGACTCATCACATCTCTGCTTTGGCTTAAGAAAATAGTAAAAGCCAGAATATATAACTGGTTTCCATCCCCAAGAGTGGGTACACGTATCATATTATGTGATCCTTGGAAAACGTCCCTTCCTCTGCAAAACCTAGCCACACTTGGATGTTTTCTTATGCTCAAACTGACTCTTTTTGCCAACTGTTGGACTCACTCTCACAGTACAGGTGGTCAAATCAAAATCAGGAATGAACACATGGCACATTTCTTTTGACCTTATCATATGCGATATTAAAAGATAGCCTTTGTGTATTTACTTTCCGTCCAGGCCACACACACATACCAAGCAAGGTATTCTTTGTTTAAATATATAGGACATGCTTAAAATGTTCACTGGGATTTTATATGGAATATTAGTTTTTCTTGGAACTTTTGGCCAATGGCACATTTTTGGAGAAATTCTCAAACCTGCATAATTCAAAATTGGCTGTCATACCTGCAATTGTCCAGACAAAAACAAACGATCCAAGATTCCCAGTGCAAATATCATGGAATCATGACACAGAAATAAAGAAGATTACTTTGCAAGTAAATTACCTTGTCCATCTTTGTCTCCCCTTCAGGTTAGAGCTCAACGCTTGCATATTCAAACCCCTCAGAAATGTGTGCTAAATGAATGAACAAAATCGAGTGTATGTTAGGGAGCCATGACTAGGATGCTGGTGGGCGTCATCTAATAACACTGAAGAAGGGAAGGCGTGTCTTGGCTAAGCAATAATTTGGATAAATATAATCACCGTCTTGATTGTTGTGAAGGTATTTTAGTGGAAGTGCACTTTTCTCTAAAGATATGGGACCAGAGACAAAAGTTTGATCAGTTTTCAAGTATGTAATTATGACATTTACAACTGTTTGAATTATAGAAGTATCAAAAAGTGCTGCTCTAAAGGTTGCTAGCTCCTTATCATAAAAAATATTCCATAAGGGGTTAGATGATGACTCCTCAGGTTTTTGGGCAACAGTCTCTAAACTGAGAGAATGATTGATATTGATTGTTAGAATCTACTTCAATTCTATTATTACATGATGTGTCTGAACTCATATATTGATATATTAGTATCTCATTTCCTTCACATATGGCTGTTTCTAGCCAATATATTTTCATTCTTCACATAATGCCCTTAGTCACATGGTTGTGTTTTGCTATCTTTTGATATATCGTTTATCCGTTGCATAAGATTTCAGTTTTCTCATTTGACTTGTGAGATCAATCTCATAATTTTAAGGTCACGCTCTGTAAAATACTTAGTATTCTTGCATGATAAGTACAAGTGAAGACCAAATGCCCTGAGTTTTACGTGAAATTATCAGTGGGTTTCCTAGTTATCACAGCTGAACTGGAAGAGTTAAGGCACTACAGGTGTCTTTATTTCAGTTGACTATTTCTGACAAGACAAACTTTGAAGAATCAACTTCCTCTATATAAAACAATATTTAATTTATAATTCCTTATTATAGCTAAAAGTAAAAAAAAATGCAGTATCCATAATATGCAAAATGCAAACAATCTGCAATTTATTAAGCACTTTATTTTATTTCTCAAGATAAATGGGAATAATACATAATAAGATGCTGTCTTTCGAGAAGTTTAGTTTCTGGTTGGGAGAAAGTAAAGGAGATGATATGATATGATATGATTGATATGGTATGATATGATAAATGCAGAAATGACTACTGCACATGATGGGAAGTGTTAACTGACAGAGGTGGCACCATTTAGTTGATATTTCAGTTCCGAAAAGGGAGTTGCTGAAGACTGGAAGGTGAGTGGAAAAGTTGGCTTCGAGAGGGGCTTGGAGGGAGCACAGAATGTGAATATACAGGTGAGGAGGAAGGGCTTTGAACCAGCCACGGAAGGAAAACAATGTAAGAAATTGTGTCTTCCACTCCATGAAGGGAAGTCATGGGAAACAGTCCACAGTCTACACAGCCTGAAGGGCTGTGGTGATGAACTTGGGCCATGTGTCAGCACATGGGTGAGCCAGTGAATGTTGATGCAGGTAAATGGACAGAGACTCCATTATTTGAAGATGACCTGGAAGAGATGGGTAGGATTGATTACAGTAGGAAAAGAATGATGTTAGTGAGAGTTTAGGGAACACTCTCATCATTGAGCCAAAAGATAGCATGCAACAAGGGCCTGAAACAAGAAAGTGGTATGCAGACAAGGAGAAGATGAATAAGAGATACCATGAAATCACAGTCCAAGTTGACTAGATGTTCAGCCTGAGTTTAGGAAAAAAGATGTGATAGGAACTTCAAAGAGAAAAGCAGGTTTGGAGAAGATGTTGAGTTTCTCTGTGACCATGCTGAGATGGGGTGTGGGCATGGCAGGTGGGCTTACATGTCACCAGGTGGCTGGGAAGGTGGACCAAATTTTAGAAAGTGGTTTGGGCATCTGTATATCCAAATTTGGGAGTGATCTACAAACAAGTCTCAGTAAAAGAATGAGATAACTAAGGGAGGAACACATAATGTATATTTTATGAATTATTTAAGCTTTTAAAATACGAACGCATGGTATTTTTCAAAGCATATTTGTTTTCTTGAAAGAATGAGATGGATTTTGTGATTGGGACGTGATTTTTGGGCATATTCCTGTAACAGAGAACTGGTTTTAAGAGAAAGAAAAGATTTCCTATATTAACTTGTCTTTATTTCATGTTTGTTTTTGCAAGAAGATGAACATGAAGCAAGGTCTTTAACAAAATATTTATGCTGTTTAATATCATTTTAATAAACTTCTAATATTTTTCAACCAAAAACTGATAAATTTTTAAATGAATCACAATGTAATATAACATTTTATTGGGATTCAAGAAGCTGCCTTTTTAACTGCATGTAAGAAATGATGATTTCATCAGCCTCCTCAGAGGAACAATTAGCATGAAAGGAGATACTGATTTGTGCTCAGCCCTCTATAACTGCAATAAGCCAAGAATTCCATGGTCTTTCCTATAATGATAATAACCATTGTCTACATTTAATTTCTCTGCAGTTATTAATCTGTTTTCTCACTGTTCTTGATATAATGTCCTGGAAAACAGGAAAATAAGTGTTTTTATAATCTATGTGGCATAAGTCCCCCAAACCAGAACGATTTCATGAGATTGTAAGTTCTTGAGCAATGAATCTCAAATATTGTATATCATGGAAGAAAAGTGAGCCACCGTATCCCTTTTTGGACAACTGTACATTTTCAACACTTTTTCTGCACAATATCACCTCAAAGGGATACTCTAATGAGTCAAAGAACCTTTCCTCCCGGGTGTGACATTTTTGCAGACATGATGTCACCTTCCAAAATTTCTTGGCTCACTGAAGGAAATATGAAACGTGTTGACGTTATGCTGGAGATTAATTGGGTTCTAATTTTTAATTTTGGAAATCTTCTTGGTCCTTTTGAGTGACAGCTGAGATCAAACTTGCGAATATATTGGAATAAATCACCTAAGGGGATACTATCCCTAGGGAGCTGAAGATCTTCATGGAGATGTCGTGCAAGTATGAGGTGTTTCGTGGGCCGCCTGTGGCAGACACACTGAGCTTTGTGTCAGGTTTCACTAGAAGAAGAGATTAAACAAAATGTAGATAAAACTAAACTAAATTAGTCCACTATTTTAGATTCTAGGCATTTGTTACTGAATTTTTCAGACTCTCTCAAATTTCTGGAAGGCTTTTGAAGATTACCTGGCTTTGTGATTTATCATTACTTTTTAAAATTTTAAGGATTTTTTTTTACTTTAATCCAAAGTAAGATAGTAGAAACTTTCTATTTTTAAATAAGTCATTAATTATATTATATATTATATAATATAATTATATAATATATATTATATATAATATATAAATTATATAATATATATATTATATAATATATATATTATATAATATATTATATATTATATAATATATAATATATATTATATATAATATATATAATATATATATAATATATATATTAATCCAGTAATATTAGTGTATGTATTTTGAAATTAAGTCATACTATTTTAACTTAAATTGATTTCATCATTTTTTAATATACATCTAGGTAAAATTCACAAAATACTTATAAATCAATTTCTTAGCTTGGGATTGAAAACTAATGCTACCTTAATATCACTTACACTTAATACCACTTTAGCAACATAAATACAGGTTAAATTTATTTCATCCATAGGAAACAAAAGAGAGCATGCTTTAATCAAAGCTTTCACCTTCACATATGTTGTAAAACGTAATTTTATGTTAATATTGAGAATAATATCTCTTTACCTAATATAACAATAACTTTTAGGAGTTGAAATCAATTTGCTCTTATACATAGTAGTAGGTATATCTAAGAATATTTTAAAAACCAGTAAGAAAAAAAGGCTGAATAGCTTTAAAAAGGTAGTGGCATCTTGAGATTAAGAAGAGTCGACTCCAGTGTTTAGAAGTTCTAGAGAAGATCAGATTTAGAAACTGAAGGTGAGTGCCAAGGAAATCTTACTAGTTAGGAGGCCAAAATCTCCAGGTGGGTTCTGTAATCAGGGCCATAGACAGGCAGCCACAGTCTGGAAGCAGGAAGGGGATTGAGGGGAAAGCCTGTGTGTCAGGGTGGGGGCATGCTCTAAACTGACTTAAGGGCGGCACACCCAGCAATGCAAGGTATGGGATTTTAAAATATCTTTGTCTAAGCTCTCAGAGCATAGGGGCAGTGTGGGGGAAGAACACACCAATGCCAAAAGAAAAGCTACCAATGCCGGAATCCAGGCAGATTTTTAAAACCACCTTGACCAGAGCTAGAAAATCTGATGCCTGAGAGGGTCATGAAGTGAACCACCGTGTGAAGCAGGCAGGTATAAGATGAGCTGCTTCTGCTGCCAGTAGGAATAACACCGGCTTCTTACACCACAGCGCGGGCATGCAGTGGACACTGCCGGAACATATAGAGGAGACAAGGTCCAGGGGCAGCAGAGCCTGACCTTGGATGACCTTGGACATGAAATAAGGAGTGTGGATTCAACATCGATGGAAAGCCTTTGGATGTTTAAACAGGTGGTGACACAATCTGGTTTGCTGTTTGAAAGAATGACTGTGACTTCCAGGTAGAGAATGGAAGGGGGGGTGTCCAGAGTGGAATTGTTTAGGCCAATTAGGAGGCCGGGACTGCTCCAGGTGCGACATGATGATAGTTGGGAGTAAGAGGTGGTGTTGGATGGGAGAATAGGAGATGCCAGATCCAAGCAGTATTCTGGAGGTGATGTCAGCAGGACCTGCTGAGCGAGGATGTGGTGGTTGAGGGAGAGAAAGAAGTCCACCATGACTTCTGGTCTCTACCTTGAGTAAAGGGACAGATGCTGAAAGCACACCTCATTTATGGGTGCTGCAATCTCGTTGTTTTAGGTCGTCTGAACTTATCAAATAATCTTCTTGTTAGTGTATTCCTGTGAAAAGCTCAAGCAACCATCACCCAGCTAATACCATGCTTTCTCCTTACCACTGACAAATGTTGCCTCACTGAGAACCTAGAAACATCTTTAAATAAATCTTTGCTCAGGAATGAGTAGGCATTTTTGTTCCAGTGTCCTAAGTTTCTGTGGAATATTTTGACAGGTTTCATTCAAAGCATACTTTATTTTAATAATGAAGAAAGATGGCACAAGACATGAAATAGATAGAAAAAACAATGAGGTGATTTGAAGGTCTTGGTGCACATGTGCTGAGGGCAATGTGAAGACAGAGGTAACCATGCTATCTGTGCAGGTGCCTGCATCCGAAAGCAAACCTGAAATGTCTTGAAGAAAAGTTGAGAGTTGGCAATGATGAAATCTCACTGTAGCATATAAGCTGTGTCCCATTACTGGGTATATACCCAAAGGATTATAAATCATTCTACTATAAAGACACATGCACACATATGTTTATTGCTGCACTATTTACAATAGCAAGACTTGGAACCAACCCAAACGCACATCAATGATAGACTGGATAAAGAAAATGTGGCACATATACACTATGGAATACTATGCAGCCATAAGAAAGAATGATCTCATGTCCTTTGCAGGAACATGGATGAAGCTGGAAATCATCATCCTCAGCAAACTAATACAGGAACAGAAAGCCAAACACTGCATGCTCTCACTCATAAGTGGGAGTTGAACAATGAGAACACATGGACACAAGGAAGGGAATATCACACACTGGGGCCTGAAAGGGGAGGGAGAGCATCAGGACAAATACCTAATGCATGCGGGGCTTAAAAGCTAGATGATGGGTTGATAGGTGCAGCAAACCACCATGGCACATGTATACCTATGTAACAAACCTGCATGTTCAGCACATATATCCCAGAACTTAAAGTGAAATAATTAAAAAAAGAATATAAGCTGTGTCATAAGTACAGTGATAGAAGTTTGCATGGATTGTAAAACCACTCTACCTGGACACATATGGAGATTCCTTTGCTGCCCTTGCAGTACACTTTGATCAGGACCAGATCTGGCTTCCAGTCCTAATTCTGCCGCTTACTATCCCTGTGGCTGCAGGAAAATCATTCGTCTTTCTGAGTCTCAGTTTCTTTATTTGTAAAAGGTGGATAATAAGACCTACTTCGCAAGATTGCCATGACATTTAAAAGTACTCAATTTGAAGTGCCTACCACACCTATTTGGCCCAAAGTAATTTCTTTTTATTAAAAATTTTTATAAGATTATCCATTCATTTACTGCCTTATTCACAGACCTATTTGAGGCTCATTAACGGTTACTACGGACCAGGCTGGCCACAGCAGATAGAAAGATGAATGAAAGCCCTGCCTTGGCCTAATATTACAAAATAAATTCTAAACATAATGTGCACTAGTGCTATTGGAACTAAAATTAGAAAAAAAAAGATTATCTGGGAAGGCATGAGAAGGGAGTGGAAGTTCGTTAGAGCCTTATTCAAAGCACAGAAAGTTAGAGAGAGGTAAATTGTAAAATGAAGGCAGGAAATGAACAAAATGAATGCAGAGAGTTGCATTGCATATGCAGGAAACGGTGAGTGGTCTAGTGTAGGTGCGATGTGGAGCATATGAGGGGGGTCAGACAGGAGAGATGGTAAAATCGAAGAGAGCAGGGAGTTTGGACTTCACGTGACACAGAGAAACAGATAAGTGTCATTACATTTCTAAGCCAAGTCTTGAGCACTCAGCATATACGTGCACACCTTCATACACAACATCTTGGCATTTGCCATTTGAAATGGCTGGAATGTGTTTCACCTGCCCTTTACACTGGTAAAGAGCCCTTTTATGAGGTTCTTTATGAGGTACACTTGGCATGTGCTAGGCGCCCATATGTAAAGTGTGCAGTATGGTAACTTCTGACATACGTATAAACCTGTGAAAATGTCATCATACTCAGGACAGAGGACACATCCAGTGTCCCCAAGAGTTGCACAGGCCCCTTCGTCATGCTTCCTGCTACCTCCTTACCTCCCTTCTCTAGGCAATACTGATCTATTTTTTGTCACTGCTGATTAGTTTATAATTTCTGGAGGTGTATGTGAATAGAATATTACAGTCTGTCCTCTCTTTTTTGTGGACTTATTTTCCTCAGAGTGACTATTTGAGATCCATCCAGATTGTTTTCTTTATCAAACATAAATTCTCCCAGTGCTGAGCAGTGGTTCACAGAATGAGTATGTTAGGATGATCTATTCAGTCCCCTCTGGATGGATGTTTCCAGTTTGGGGCAACCATTATTTCCTCTCACTCCCACTGAGCAGACCTTAGTCACATGGTCACTCTGAATCTCAGGAAAGGCGGGAAGCTGTCTTTGACCCAATTTCCCCTGAAGCAGGATGAAAAGGATGTGGTGGGCAGCTATTGCGTGTGTCAACGTGAATGAGCTGAGTTTAGCTTGGTACATTTGACTATTTCACCAAGCTAACCTTGTGGGCAAGTGACAGGAGGTGTAATGTGACGGGAACCTGTGTGGCTAGAACCACATCAAAAACAGGCTTCGGAAGAGCGTTTGAAACACATGGACACACACGAACATTCCTGCCTCCAAGGCTTTCCTGACAGACAGGTAAGGCACATTCAGAATTTGAAAATCATTTTATATATACTGTATTCTCTCAAGCCCTGTTCCATTTTTATGATTTATAAAAAGTAAATTTAGACTTAATAAACCCTGTAAACCTCCTTTTAGTTTAACATCCATCAGCAAGATTGTGAAAGACAACATTCACACACTCACAGAACATGCCCGTGCCCTGGAACGGCAGACCCCAGGCTCTGTGTGAACCTCATGCACATTATTCAGATGGGAGTGTCCTATCATCGTCAAAATAAAAATGTTCTTGAAGGCCTTTTTAAACTTTAAAACTTCAAGATAGTGATCAAAACCTACAATTTCCTATCAGAAATGTAATGTCAAAAACAAATAACCCAATACGATAAAATAGTTTATTTTTTAAATTAGCAAATGTCAGTTATGGTATAGTAAAATTATCACAAAGAGAAATATTATATTATTCATATTTTTGGTTTTTACAAGTTAAATATCCATTTTTTTGTTACCTCCACCTTCCCATCCTCTAATGAGAATCACTAGCATTCAGACACGCATTATCAATATCATTTGATTTCACAGTGAGAAAACGACACAAGAAGGTATTTAAATGGTAGGCTCAGACACAGAGCAGTATAATGAATGCACATTAAAAACAACAGAAATTCCTTTAAAATGTCTAAGTAACTCCTAATCCTTTCTTGAGAAATCGAGATATTAATTTTTGACTTGTTCATTTTGTAGTATTCAATAAACTACTTCAAGTAAATGAATAAAATTAAAAATCATTTCTAGGATTACATTTAGTGGAATGAGAGCAATGATGAAGCTTTTCCATTAAGTTCCAGGGGTGCAGTGAATATATTAGCTTGCGGTTGCCACCACGGCAGATCAGCATGAGGCAGCACCAATAGGCATGGAGTTGTTTACCCATCCTGCCCTAATTGGCCCCCTTAGGCTGTTGCCAGCAGAACTGGCTTTCTGATTCTAATGAGTAATGAAGGCACTCGGTATCTCATGCCAGTATCTGAATGGTGGCCCAGTCCGGCCCTTGCCAGGGTAAGCAGTGGTGGTGTTAATAATCATGAAGCAGCCTTGTGGAGCACCACTCTGAAATTAACTCTGCAATCACAACTTATTCCTAACCACTTAGTGTCACGAGTCGTAACAAATGTTGAAAATTACATCAAGGTATTCAAATAAGTGATTTTAAAATGTTACTCAAGGCTTCATAGTTAGCATATTTTATCTAGGGAATTTAAGACAACTTATTGCATCCAGACAGTATAAAAAGGGTCTTTCAACGTAGATTTTGGTTTTTGCTAGAGGTGTGGAGAAAGAGTAATTGTACATTAACCTCTGCAGTCTTGCCCCCAGTCTCCCACACACTTTATAAATGGAGGCGCGTCTCTGAGACACGGTCTGTGACCAAAACTCCCTGCTGTGTCATGGCATTAGGGAGAGCCTGGGAACTTGAGAAGTACTCCTGAAATGGAATGGAATATCCAGCTCTCCACATTCTATTTTATCAGTGTCTTCACTGCTCGGCTCATGCATTTGTTACTCTGCTTATCCATTCTCATGATACAATACGGCCAATGCACTAAGCACACACATCTTTGGCTTCCTTTACTTCAGTTACTTTTCCCCCCACTCTTCTTGAGCAAATTGTTTCCAGGGCAAAATCTGTATGTTTACCTTGATCTTTCTAATCACAGCTGTTCATTTCCCTTCCTTTCTAACCCTACTCTTCAATGTCAAGATTTCCAATGTGCTGACCCACTCCACTTTTCTAGTCTACCATTCTCTGCCTGAGGCCTGTATGGTCCCCATTTTCCCTTGATGACTTAGAGAATAAATTCAGTTGCAGACTCAAGAGAACACTTAATTTTCTCATTCCATTTGTATTTAACTTTAAAAAAATCAATATGAAAATCGACCCAAATATTCTCTTACCAGTCTTCTTCTGGTTGAAAAAAATTTTTTTTAGTGGAGACTATTGAGACCAGTACAAGTTTCTTACTTGAAAAGCAAATTGTAACCACAACAGGACACCTCTACACACCTACTGGAATGGCTAAAGTTTCAAAAGGAAAGACTGAGAAAGCCAAATATTAGTAAGGATTTGGAGCATCCATTGCTTGGGGTGGTGGGAACTAACAAAACCACCTTTGAAAACCGTTGGATGCTTTCTTTAAAAGTTAAACATTTGGCCGGGCATGGTGACTCACGCCTGTAACCCCAGCCCTTTGGTAGGCCAAGGAGGGCAGATCATTTGAGGTCAGGAGTTCTAGACCAGCCTGGTTGAAACCACATCTCTATTAAAAATACAATAATTAGCCTGGCCTGGTGGCGGGCTCCTGTAATCTCTGCTACTTGGGAGGCTGAGGCAGGAGAATCACTTGAACTCAGGAGGCAGAGGCTGCAATGAGCCGAGATCACGCTGCCGCACTCCAGCCTGGGTGACAGAAGACTCTGTCTCAAAAAAAAAAAAAAGTTATTATATGACCTTGCCATCTTCATAAGATACATTTTTATACATAGTGCTGCAAAATTTTTGAAATAGCAATATCAGTTTGCTTTACTTCAAATCCGATAGTCCAGTTAGAGCCTACTGCAATATTATACCAAGTCTGCTCTCAATAATGTTAATAATTTCCTAACTGGTCCATTTACCTCCTCTTTCTAATTCTCTTCCTTGTTGACTCTTAGGCTATTTGACACTGTTGACTACAAGCTTTCTTTTTAAAGTTCTCATCTTCCTTGGTTTTTGTGATATTATTTTGTTCCAGTTTCTTTTCTATCTTGAATATATCTGTTTGGGATACTTTCTTTTAATAATTAAAGGCAAACGCTTGTGACTTCCCCAGTTTCTGCCCTGTGTCTTCCTTCTCTTTGCCTGTTTTAAATATTCCCATAGAATTAAAAAAAATACTTTGATGCCAATTATTACTAAATATCTAGAATAACTGTTGACCTTTTGCCTGAGATACAGATTGCAATTTTTCAGTGCAATTATTCCTGGCTGTGATGGTTAATATTAAGTGTCAACTTGATTGGTCTGAAGGATGCAAAGTCTTGTTCCTCTGTGTGCCTCTGAGGGTGTTGCCAAAGGAGATTAACATTTGAGTTAGTGGAATGGGAGAGGCAGACCCACCTTCAATCAGCTGCCAGCACCAACTAATCAGCTGCCAATCCGGCTAGGACAAAAGCAGGCAGAAGAACGTGGAAGGACTGGACTGGCTAACTCTTCTGGCCTCCGTCTTTCTCCCATGCTAGATGCTTCCTGCCCTCAAACACTGGACTCCAAGTTCTTCAGCTTTTGGACTCCTGGACTTACACTAGTGGTTTGCCAGGGGCTCTCGGGCCTTGGCCACAGACTGAAGGCTGCACTGTCAGCTTCCCTACTTTTGAGATTTGGGACTTGGACTGGCTTCCTGGCTCCTCAGCTTGCAGACAGCCTATTGTGGGACTTCACCTTGTGATCATGTGAGTCAATTCTCCTTAATAAACTCCCTTTTTGTTTACATCTACTTTATTAGTCCTGCCCCTCGAGAGAACCCTGACTAATACACTAACAGTTCCACATACACCTCAAAATCAAAACCTGAACTTCGTGTCACATCAGCTAGAGAATCTCTTCCATCTGTACCATTTCCTTTCTGGCCAACAGCCTCAGTAGTTACCGCTAATGTAAGAAACAAACAACACCACCAAAAGAAAAAAAAAACCCTTTAGTTAACTTTATTTCTTCACCATCCTTAACTGTACTCCATCCTTAACTGTACCCCCAACACTCAGCCAATCAGTTACTTTTACTATAATCAAGAAAATAACATTAAAACAACTTTACTGCCATCCATGTCCGATTCTGCTTCGTCCAGGCTCTCATCTTTTCTCACCTAAGCTACAGTAAGTGCCTCCTGGCTGCTCTATGTTTATTCTTTTTCCTGCCCCAGACTAAACTTTCCATTACCAACAGAATCATCTTCCTAAATTACGACTCTTGTTGCAGTGATTTCCTACCAAATCTTTCCATGGTTATTCATTAACACCATGCTAAAAGCCCATTTATTAATACAGGATATCAAATAAGGATTCCATATCTGGCCCCCAAATACAGACAATAAACATTGCTTATTGCCTACTTTAAGCCACCTCCTCCTCCTTTTTCTGCAGAATCCAATTTGTGTGAAGTGTCTGGATGAGACCTCTTTATCAGGGAAGCTGGGGCTGAGCTACTTGTTTAGTTTTGGGCATGTGATCTTCCTCTGCTGTATATTTGGGAAAACCTCATGGGAGTTTCTGGCAGAGATGTTCCTCTCTGCCTGAAGCCACAGCTCCTTGCATTTCAGCTTTTGAATGCAATAGTTTGAAGTCCTAATGCCTGAAGCTCTTGCGGACGGACTGTAGCCATAAGGACAAGCCAAGGGAGCTGGAGAGATGCCAGCTCAAAGCTGAGATGTCGCTAAACAACACCAGCAACATGCCAAGCCTAAGAGAATTTAGATTTGAGAAAAAATAATCGCTATTTTAAAAATTTCCATTCACCGAATGAATGCCTTCCTGAACGACCCCTGTCTTAAGAGAGATGAGCTCCTACCATTCCCTCCCTCACTTCCCAGGATCAAGTCCCAGTAGTTTTCACTCTGTCTAGGGCACAGTGTTGCTCATTTTGTGTTTTGAATTACTACTATTACTTTGAGACAGAGTCTTGCTCTGTCACCCAGGCTGGAACGCAGTGGTGCTATCTTGGCTCACTGCAACTTCTGCCTCCCACGTTCATGCAATTCTCCTGCCTCAGCCTCCTGAGTAGCTGGGATTACAGGCGCCCGCCACCATGCCCTGCTAATTTTTGTATTTTTAGTAGAGACAAGGCTTCGCCATGTTGGCCAGGCTGGTCTCGAACTCCTGACCTCAAGTGATCCGTCTGCCTTGGCCTCCCAAAGTGCTGGGATTACAGATGTGAGCCAGCATGCCCGGCTGAATTATTTTAATCTCTTGGCCTGGAATATTTTTCTCTGCCGTGTGGCCTTCTACTCATTTTGAAGATATACTCAGCCAAGGTTTCCTCCATGAAGCCATTCCCTAGAGCTAGTTCAGATTTTCTCCATGTTTCTATAACCCTTGATATCTATCTATCTTCATTTTTGCCCTTATCTTTTTTCATTATTAATTACTTTTGTACTAATATACCCTCTAAAAATTGAGTATATTGTCCACAAGAACTGCAGCTTATTCCTTTCTATATATATTTAGATTAGTTCTCAGTAAGTATTTGTGGAAAGCAACAGAGGAAGAGTAGTGAGCTAAACCTCCCTGTACGTGCATGCATTTTTCTACCAATCTATTCATTTGTTCTTAAAAAATATGCCTGGGTGCTTTCTATCCAGGTAAGCAGTGAATATATTTAGTTATAATCATTGATGTGATGGTCTTATACAACTTTATACTTTAACATACTATTATAGAATTCTATTTGTAGTTTTATTGGAAACTATAAAAGCATTTATTTAATGTTTGTAAATTTTGCACATGTTGTCATTTACTTTGTGTTTGGTTTTCAGATGAAGAAACAATCAATGTTCTCAAAAACTTACATGCCAGAGACACTTCTAGGGCTAGGAGAATAAAATCAAATTCATTGCCTTCATAGATTTTATATTCCAATAAAGAATACGCCAGGTGCTGTGGCTTACGCCTATAATCCCAGCAGTTTGGGAGGCCAAGGCGGGTGGATCACCTGAGGTAACCCTGTCTCTATTAAAAATACAAAATACTAGCCAGACATGGTGGCTTGTGCCTGTAGACCCAGCTACTCAGGAGGCTGGGGAACAAGAATCGCTTCAACCTGGGAGGCAGAGGTTGCAGTGAGCCAGGATGGTGCCACTGCACTCCAGCCTGGGCGACAGAATGAGACTCCCTCTCAAAAGAAAAAAATAAAAACAATATATCTGAAACACATGTAGCTGCAATTAACCAGATGCTAATACATAAGGAAGGTGGTCATGTCACAAATGTTCTTGTAATCTTTTTTTTTTTTTTTGAGACAGAGTCTTACTCTGTCGCCAGGCTAGAGTGCAGTGGCGCAATCTTGGCTCACCGCGATCCCCGCCTCCCAGGTTCAAGCCATCCCCCTGCCTCAGCCTCCTGAGTAACTGGGACTACAGGTGTGTGCCACCATGCCTAGCTAAGTTTTTGTATTTTAGTAGAGACGGGGTTTCACCATGTTGGCCAGGATGGTCTTAATCTCCTGACCTCGTGATCTGCCAGCCTCGGCCTCCCAAAGTGCTGGGATTACAGGCGTGAGCCACCGCACCTGCCCTATAATTTTTAAATAATATAGGTTATGAATGACATTTACCCTCAAGATACAAAACTGTGAAATTTCTTCCTAGTACATGTGACACCAAAATAATTCTGAAAATAAAGACATTATTAAATTACACATGCCAATATTTTTTTAAAAATCAGAAGATTTCTTAAAAATCCCCTGTTATAAGAACTAGGACAATGGCTAAGAAAAGAACCACCCACACTCACATCTGCTCCAGAATAAAACAACACAGCTAGGCAGATGCCTGAAGGATTCCCTTTCTCCCATCACTGTTGAAAATTTACTGTAAATTTAAAAGGTAAATTATTCCTGGAAGTTATAACACATTTCTTGAGCATATTGTAGGAAAAATGCATGGTGCGTGAGGCACAGTGGATTTTCAATAAGTCCATTTGTTCTCTTTGCACATTCTTTCAACGCACAGTCTATTTTACTATCTTCCACCTTTGTTTATAAGGCGGTTTCTTATTCCAATTCGCTCCCTACCCACTGTGTCTACTTGAGAGTCAGAGCTACTTCCAAAGACTTACCCATTCTTCCAGGAAACAATTCCGGATTTGGAAATCCCAAATCTGTCTCCCAAAAGCACATATTTACAAAATCAGAAAGTGTTATTTTAATCTACCAAGCAACTACAGCACTAACTTCTATATCATCACTTACTTACACCCATCTGTGCCCCTCTGGGCTAAGGTATGACCATGCCTTTGTATCACATAATGCTCTTGCTAACACCTTCTTCTGGATGAATTCACTTCGCTCAAATGTAAGTGAAAAGAACCAGCGCTTGACTAATGAAAAGATACTTCAAGAAAATGAATCACATACTGCTATAAAGGAGATCTCAAAGTAGAACTCAAAGAAGTTACGGTAAGGCAATAGAAGAAGATAAGATGCAAGTTGGCAGTATTCACAAAATATTATTTGAACAAATATTTATGAATAATATTAAATAAAAAAGTAAGGATGGAGGCAATTAAGGCAAAAACCAGCATATACGCTGGGCACGGTGGCTCACGCCTGTAATCCCAGCACTTTGGGAGGCCGAGGTGGGCGGATCACAAGGTCAAGAGACCGAGACCATTCTGGCTAACACCGTGAAACCCCATCTCTACTAAAATACAAAAAATAAAAATAAAAATAAAAACATAAATTAGCTGAGCATGGTGGCAGGCTCCTGTAGTCCCAGTCCCAGCTACTCAGAGGCTGAGGCAGGAGAATGGTGTAAACCCAGGAGGTGGAGCTTGCAGTGAGCTGAGATCGTGCCACTGCACTCCAGCCTGGGCAACAGAGCTAGACTCCATCTCAAAAAAAAAAAAAAAAAAAAAAAACCCAGCATATACATAATTAATAGCTCTGAAGAAAAAATAGTGGATAAAACATTTATAGATATTATTCAAGAAAACTTTCCAAAAATAAGACAGATGACTACGTATTGAAAATATATCTTACGTATTAGAAACAGTTGAAATAATGTTCAAATATGAGTTTTATCCCAATAAATATATGGGCATTAAA
Organism: Pan troglodytes; assembly: GCF_028858775.2. Taxonomy (NCBI): domain Eukaryota; kingdom Metazoa; phylum Chordata; class Mammalia; order Primates; family Hominidae; genus Pan; species Pan troglodytes. The sequence goes on along the minus strand of NC_072412.2, from coordinate 111,560,233 downwards.
AATCTTTAGAACATACAGACAGAAAATTAAGTCATCCATCAACAGGAAAACTCAGGCTGACTAAAGAGTTTCCCACTATAACATGCAGAGATAAAAAATGTGGAACTTTGTCTATCATGTCCTGAGAAAAACAGAGCCTCAAGGATTTTCTAGGTCAAACTGTCTCTTAAGTAAAAATGCAGTAGAAAATTATTTTTGGATGTGGACATGAATACAGGGAATGTATTTCCCATGAGTAATATATTTTCCAAGAGTCAATACTAGAGGACCAATTTCAACTAATCAAGAAATATACAGAGAAACTGGCAAAAGATGCAAGCCAAGCCTTTTCCTTTGAGTCTGAACTGGTATCCTACATCATTTACTTCTGTATAAATTCATCCTTAAGGCTTGATCTGTAACGTCCAGATTATGTTTTAAGGGGCAGGGTCACTGAAATCTTGATGAGTAAACACTGTTATTGTGCACCAGATTCGGTTGCCATCTCCTTTTGGTCAGGTGGAAGGATTGTGTATTCAGGCTCTGATGAGATTAGCCAATAGGCCTGCTTTGTTTAATGTGTTGTTAGTGGAAATGAAATATGTTACCTCCAAGGGGACATCTTTAGCAGCCAACACTGACAATCTTCCTCCTATTTTCTCCACATGTTGAATAGCACTTGTTCCTGATGATGGATGCTCCAAAGATCCAGGACCCTGAGTGAGAACAATGTGGAACAGAGTCCCTCACCAATCCAGGTTGAGTATGTAATATGAGCAAGGCATAGGAGCCTGTGGTTTTAAGCCAGGGAAATCTCAGGGCTGTTGGCTGGGAATTGTTTTATTCAGTATGTGCATAACTAAACTTGTCCAGACAATAGAATACCCGTAAAGCAAAATGAATATAGACTCTTAGATTTACACATTTCTGCCCCAATCTTTTTCTCCCTCACGGTTGTCTCACTTCCCACTTCACTTGTATTTTCTTTTTAATTATATAGTCATCTTAAGAGAATCTTCCCAATGCATTAAACTTAGCTTTTGTAGAAACATATCTTTGTCCTATCCTACTCCTATTTAATTGGTTTATATCATGCTTAATTAAATTACATAATTACACTTACAAATGCAATTTGCTTTAAAGACAAGCAGAACTAAATCTTTGTAGACAGTGGGGAGGGAGGGTTGGAAAACCTATTATTAGCAAGTTGTAAGCAGGTAGTAGATGCTACTGTGTTTTGTAAGAGGAAGTGGAAGTGAGTGGGTGAGTTAAATGAAAGTTGCTTAAGACAGTTATTATAAATATTCACTCAAAATAATACTATGTAGCCATTTTAAAATTGTAGATATATTTTGTGTAGCCATTTAAAAATTATAGCTACCCATATATGTATACACATGTATGTATATCAACATTGCTTTGTGTGTGTGTACATGTTCACATAAGAATGTCTAATCTCTCAATAGTTGTTATCTTTTACACTGGCAGTAGAGAACCAAGAGGAAAGAAAAATATACATACATATATATATGTATCTTTTGCTTTTTTTAAAAAAAATCTGAAAACATTTTTATAAAGTAAAATTTTAAAAGTAAATATTTTCAACTGCAGTAACACAGTCATAGAAAATGTTATTCAATATCAGATTGCATAGCACTGTCGGTCTCCTGGAAATGCAAGTCATCATCAGAATGACGTGTTTTTTTTGGTTTTTGTTTTTGTTTTTTGTTAAAAATCCAAACTGAGCCTTCTTTGCTATGCTTTAAGAATGGGGGACATATTTTGATCATAGGAGATGATTGTTGAGTGCATATTGATTTCTCTTTGTTCAAAAAATAACCTCATTGATTAAACAAAGAGAGCCTTTGACAGAGTAGAAAGTAGAGGGACAAGAATTTTCAGGACCACCCTTGGATTTAAAAATATTTAATGTTTACTGCTTTGTCTTATCATTCCTCAAACATGTTTTCTGCTTGTCTGGGCCACAGAATGAAGTGGAAATTGGAAGACCTGGAGCCCATTAGAGGACAATTCTTTTGCCTCCAAGGGTTGCAACTTTTCCCCAGCAGATACTGGACTCCATCGTGCAGACAACCTTCTTTAGTGAGAAAATGCACAACTGACTTCCAATCAGCTAACATTTCTTCCCGGCCTGAGTCATGACTGAGTTATTTGAGATAAAACTTCTTTCTTTTCTATAGCTATTTTGCTTAAAATCATCATCAAAGACTATGTTTTGTTTTATTTCTACTCTCTTTGAAAGTATGGACACTTACGTTGAGTGTTTGGTGCTAAGTTAGATAGCCACATTCCTATTTTTTTCAAATCTTCATTCCTTATTTCTTTCTCTTTATTCCAAACCTTGTCGGAGTTGCTACAAAATTAATTGAACTCTCAGTTAAGTAGAGCTAATATTAATCTAGTTCTTACCATTTTAGGATATTCGTTAAAGGAATTAAGTACAGTTGGGAAGGAGTTTTATTTAACCTGAAAATGGCTTGAAAATTACATCCTATTATATTGTTGTGTTATTGTATGTTTTTCCACCCAGTATGGTTTCTGACTTTCAACACATTTTATGTGAAATGTTTTGCATGGAACTAATTATTCTCAACAACAAATTCCTAATCCAGTATCAGCCATTCAATGGGTACCTAAGCAAGAAGGTTTTATGCTCTCTAAAACTAAAATTGCATCGAATCTACCTTTTCTCATTAGGGCAGAGTTTAAAAAATGAACATAAAGATGTGTTCAAAGAAAAGCTCATTTAAAATAAATATTTTGTGCAAAATGCTTATTTTGTGTACATTTGATCAGATTGTTGGAGAAATTATATCCCTTCCTCAGGGCCTCTGTAGTAGCCAAGATGGTTTACTTCATTTATCAGTATTCAAATCTGACATTTGGAGGCTGAGCATTTAGAGAGAAATACCCATGGCCTGGATTTCACATCTCTCCTCAGCCAATGAAGCCAGGTTTAAAAAAATGGAAAAAGAAAAACAAGAAAATGTTTAGTAGCTAGCATTAAATCAAGTTTTACCTGATGGACTTGAAAGGATAGTTTTAATAAAGTGAAGGTCAGAGAATGCATATAATTTTCTTCCTCCTTCTTTTTGTTAATTGTTTGAACTTTTTACTCTGTAAAAACATTTCAGATGGGCCGGGCATGGTGGCTCACGCCTGTAATCGCAGCACTTTGGGAGGCCAAAGCGGGCGGATCACGAGCTCAAGAGTTCGAGACCAGCCTGGCCAACATGGTGAAACCCTGTCTCTACTAAAAATACAAGAATTAGCCGGGCATGGTGGCGGGTGCCTGTAATCCCAGCTACCAGGGAGGCTGAGGCAGGACAATCACTTGAACCCAGGAGGCAGAGGTTGCAGTGAGCCGACATCGCACCACTGCACTCCAGCCTGGGCAGAAGAGCAAAACTCCATCTCAAAGAAAAGAAAAGAAAAAAAGAAAAAAAATTTCAGGAAGTATTATTTATTTTATTTGTTTACATTTTAACCAATTTTGGGGGAACGTGTAGTTTTTGTATGCCAATAAATATGGAGAGCTACATGGGGATGGATCTTACTTTTTCCCAATCCTATTATTTATAACTGTATTATATCATGGTTTCTATGAAGAACATTTTTGTGCAAGACGGTATGATATAGTAAACTCTGCAGAGGAGTTCAGAATGACTGAAGTCAGGGGCTATATTTCTGGCGTGTATTTACAATGTAAGCTTAGGGCAACGGTTTACCCTTTCTAAATCACAGTATATTGGAATATACTGGACTTGTAGCATATTGGATTTCCTTTTTTAAGAGAAGAAAGTAATGTACAGACACACAACCGCCCCCCCACCCCTACTCTGCACACACTAAAGTACACATATGCATAGTACAAGCACAAAAGCAAGACATTATGCCATTTTAAAGATAAAATATTTACATTTCTAAAAATACAATGAACTCTGACAGAAAAAGAATCTTTACTCTGAGATCATACTGCAAGATCTGCCATTCTTGTAGGACATCCAAAGGTGAATGTCCTTCATGGTGCACCGGCTATGCATAGCAATTTATTACCTGGCCTTATTCTGAGACTTTAATAGGCAGGAAAATGCTCCCACCCTCCTACTCCTCAAAAAAAAAAAAAGAAAAAAAAATCCAGGACTTGATCCCTGAAGCCTGTGCATGTTACAGTACAGGACAAAAGAGGTTTTGCAGATATAATCAGGACTATGGACCTTAAATATGTGGAGCGCCTGGATTTTTCAGGTGGGTTCAATCTAATCACATGAGCCCTTAAAAGAAGGGAATTTTGCAGCCCAGGAGGAAGTCATGGGGATTTTGAGTGTGAGCAGGACCTGCAGTGTTGTTGCTGGCTGGGATGCAAGGACCACATGTGAAGCCCAGGGACAGACCTCTAAGAGCTAAGTGCAGGCCCTGGTTGACAGCTAGCAAGGAAACAGGAAACAGCTCCCACAGCTGCACACAACGAAATTTTGCCAGGCTCTAGATTTTTCTCCAGAGCCTTCAGGTAGGAGCCCAGCTGGCCAACACCTTGATTTGGGGCTTGTGAGACTTGAAACAAAGATACCAGTCGAGCTAACCCAGATGTCTGACCTACAGATCTCTGAGATCACAAATTGATGTTGGTTTAAGCCCCTAAATTGTGGTAATTGATTATGGCAGCAATAGAAAACTAATACAGAGTCTGAGTCTAATGGCCCCAGGATTAACGAGAAGCTACGTCCTATCCCCATATCTCAGGCTCCCAAACAATCAAGCAACTACCCCACCCACAACCAACAGACAGTGAAGTTGAAAAGGGAGTGTTCGTGGATCACATCCTTAATGTCATTTACACTTTTAGAGAAATATTGTTTTGTCTGCAGAGCTGAGTCCAGATGACTTACCTTAAAAACTTCAGATCATCGCTGAAGAGGAATTCCAGTCTGTTTTGGGGGGCCTTAGGACTATACTAAATAAAGCTGCAGCTTAAATTCCGGAGAGGTTTTAAAGCAGCCTCTCAGACTGAATCCATCTTCACGGTATCCCTGTGTGTTTGTCAATGATGTATTGAGCTTCTCCACAGGGCCAGATGTTGATGTGGAGTCTTATTTGCTAGACAGGGGAGTATAGGGAACTCTCAATATCCAAGTGTCCATTCTGGATTTCATTAGGGAACACATGAGCTATGGCCACTCTCGGGTTTAAACAAGGATTCAGGCTCAAAGCACAGCTGTTTCCTTCTCTTTTCCAGGTCAGAAAAACACAGTGCTGCTCGAAATTGACCAGGTCTCCTGTCTACCCCCTACTGGTCTCTCAGGCTGCCCTTTGATTTCAGCTGCTCCCCAGCTGTCCCCACATCCTGCCTCCCTGACTACCTGGGTACACCTCACTTAAGAGGGATGAAGACCCAGAGGGACAGCATAGCTCATCTACTTCTTTCCGTCACAGTTAATTTGTCTATTTTCCTTGGTAAGGACCCAGCATTTCCAGTAGTAGAGTGGATTAAATTTTGGGAAACCATTTTACCTGATTTGGCAACGTGTTTTCCTGTGCCCCACAGCGAATCCGTCAACTTTCATTGGAAGGGTTGTCGGGGCATTTCCTGTTTGCTTGTATACAGCTATGACTCACTGTGGGGAAGGAACTCTATTTTTTATTCCTACCTCGGCGTTCATCTGACTACCCCTGCTCTGAATAATATACAACGTGTACTATATGAAGAAGCACTTTAGTTGTACTGGTTCTAAATTTATTGCCTTTTTAATTTTATAGTATTTCTTTGCCCCATCTATAATGCATAGTTTCATTTTTGGCAGTCTGAATGTCTACCAGCACACCCGTCCAAAAACCCAGTCCTGGTGCTAATCAATAAACAAGAAGAGCCTTTTGTCAGAGTCATTAGTCTCTGTATTTTATTCTTTCTCAGCAACATATATCCAAAAAAAAAAAAAAGACAGGGAGAGTGAAAACTATTAACAAACACAAGACCTGCGGGGGTTGCTGTCAGCCCACTTTCTTCTCCGTTAAAAACTTTTATTTTTAATCAAACCTTTCAAAAACTTTTTTCATTCTACACAGATCAATACCTTCCTATAAGAAGTGGGTATACCTTTTCTGGTAGTTACATTAAAAGTTTCTAAGGGGTCATTTAGGTATTGATGCTGCAGTGCCAGAACCGAATAGAGTGTATTTGACTGTAATCAGCTGAACTAAAGCATGAATTTTGTTTTCCAAAGTTCTCCAAGAGTTTTGCTAGAATTTCACTTACTCATATCTTCTTTCTTTTATCCACTTACCTCTTTTCTTGAAATTTAGTCCAGTATTTCTGAAGTCTTAGCTCACGTGTGAATTCCATGGGGCGCATGGAGTATAGACACAGGCCCATCTGGTTCTCTTCTGATTCTGCACTCAGGCGAGTTACTTAAATTGTCTCAGTCTTCATTTACTCATATGTAATATTACCTATCTAACAATTTTGCAGGAAGTGTAAGATGCAATAATGCATGCAAGGCACTTAATATTATGCCTAGCCCTTTGGAAACATTCAATAATGAACAATTATGAGTTTTACTTTTTTTCTATCTCCAACTTGTATACTCCTATTCAGGTTTTTTATCCATCTTCTCAAAACAGCTCCTAGGCAGGACATAGTTTTCGGGGTTTCTGTAGGAGGCATTCTTGTAACAGCAAGAGGAACATCAGAAGTGCCTGCTGGCAGGAGAATTCTGGGGAAATAGGAGTCTGCAGTGTATGTGTGCTATACACTGAATGTTTGTATCCCACCAGTGTTGAACTCCTAATCCCCAGTGTGATGGAATTTGAAGGTGGGGACTTTGGTAGTTAATTAGGTCACAGGTAGGACCTTCATGAACGAGATAAGCACCCTTTTAAAAGAGGCCACAGAGAGCCTGCTCCCCTTCCTCCCACCACATGAGGTTACAGCAAAAATGAACCGGAAAGTAGGCCCTCACCAAACACTGAATCTGCTGGCATCTTGATCTTGGACTTCCCGGCCTCCAGAACTGTCAGAAATAGATTTCTGTTGTTTACAACCCGCCCAGTTTATGATATTCTCTGATAGTAGTCTGAATGGATTAGGCTGACTGGCACATTTCCCCATCTGCAGGAAGGTGACCAGAGCTGGTGAGGCCACTAGGAAAGGTGGTATGAATAAGAATGCCCAGTGCTGTTATGGTGATGACAGGTGCCTATGTCCAGAAACACCTGTTTTCTAGGTTGCTGTTTAGGAGCAGGTGTGTTGCAGAACAGAAATTACATTCGAGGTCATGTAGAGCAGGCCAGGCTGCTCCCAATATTAACTTCATGGAACAACTACCCTGACCCACAGATACATCAGCTAACCTGCTGCCTTTGTATGGGTCTCTACAATTTATAATACATTTACATGATTTTCCCTTGTTTATTCTGTACACCTCACCTGTGAAAGAAAGGGTACCATTTTGACTTTCATGGTTAAGGACAATTATGTTCAGACAGGCCCAGAAACCTGCTCCAGAAGTGGTGGGGCTGGTCAAGCTCAGAGCCTCTGATTCCAGATCCAGGTGTTCCCACTGCTCCCCCATTAACTCCCATGAATGGATTAATGCCAGTTATCAAAGGGCTTGAGGCTGTGAGTTCCATTTCTTTCACCCTTTCTTGCCTTTTACCATGGGATGACATGGCAAGAAGGCCCTCACCACATAACAGCACCTTAATATCAGACTTTCCAGCCTCCAGAAGTATAAGAAATAAATTTATTTTCTTTATGAATGACCACCTCTGTGGTATTGTGTTACAGCAACACAGAGTGAACTAAGGTGGAAAGGCAGTTGCAGTGGTGGAGTGGCGTGATAAACACATCCTCGAGAACTTGTCTCCTCATTTCCAATTCAGCTTTCTTTACACAAAGCTGCTTTCCCTCAGCTTCCTTGATTTCATTCTTAAGGGCAAGATTAATATCCAAACCTGGGCTGAGCACTGTGGCTCGTGCCTGTAACCCCAGCACTTTGAGAGGCAGAGGTGGTCGGATCACTTGAGTCAGGTGTTCGAGGCCAGACTGGCCAACATGGTGAAACCTTGTCTCTACTAAAAATACAAAAATTAGCCAGGCGTGGTGGCACACTCCTGTAGTCCCAGCTACTCAGGAGGCTGAGGCAGGAGAATCGCTTGAACCTAGGAGACAGAGGTTGCAGTGAGCCGAGATCACTCCACTGCACTCCAGCCTGGACAACAAAGCGAGACTCCTCTCAGAAACAAACAAACAAACAAAAAACACCACACCCAGCAGGAACCAGAAGGTATGTATTGAATGCCTTCAGTGGTGGAACGTGGCAGGTGGGTTTGGCTATCACAGTTGGTGGTTTTGTTTCTGCTGCAGCAGGTTTCTTCCCTCATTTCTCTTAATAAGGAATATTGGTTACAAAACTGGACACATCCCTGTGGCTGGACCAATTACAGAATTTCATATTGTTCTTACTGAGTTGCAGGTGAATTATGTGACCTAAATGAGCCAATTATTAGATTCATTCACGGAAGCTGAAACAAGCAAAATTAGAGACAAAAACACTTCAAAAGTGAAGAACGGCTGGGCGCAGTGGCCTCACGCCTGTAATCCCAGCTACCCGGGAGGCAGAGCTTGCAGTAAGCAGAGATCGCACCACTGCACTCCAGCCTGGGCTCAGAGCGAGACTCTGTCTCAAAAAAAAAAAAAAAAAAAAGTGAAGAAGGCAGACATGGGAGGAAGAGTGTGTGTTGAAGGCAGAGCATCCCTACCAAGGTACAATTTGTGTCCATGGGTCCAGGAATGCCCAAGGCCACCTCCTTGTCTTGGAAGAAGACCTTCTCATCACATTAGTTATTGAGTTGCATGGCACTGCCTGTATGTTGGTTAGAACTCTTAATTCTACTCTATTGCCCAGTGAGATTTAAGATGGCCACCAAAGTGTTCATTTGCAAGAGTCTTGTCAAAGACTCCAGGGACTTTTTATAGTCCAAGCATCATTCAAAATCACCATCTTTTTACCAAATATATACATCATTGCCTACATCATCTTCTGTTGTACATGTAACCATCATGCTTCACTCCGGCAAATGTGTTTTCCTGCTGGGCCAGCACCATGGGTAGTAGCACACATTAAGTTATTGACAGAAGTACATTTTTAACGGGCAAAATGGAAGCCCAGGGGGAATAGAAAATTTGGTTGGACAAAAAATGTGGGGAAGGATTTCGAATATGGAGTACATTGAGAAAAACATCTTTTCCCAGGTAGTCACAGGTAAGAGATGTCCTGTGTAGAATAAAAACAATGGCACCTGGACATTATGGATGACGTTTGTTGAGGAAGGAGGGAGGAGTCACCAAAACCAAGAAAATCAGCAAAGGGCCCCCAAAGATTAACTTTGCTTTCTTCTTCATTTGCCCAGAATCCATTCCCTTTACATTATAGGCCAATAGACCCACTTTTATCTTCAGATTTATTTTGGATTTCAAATGATCTGAGCGTCATTTCACTTGGCCTGATCAGAGTCAGATAAGGAAGTTACCATCATGTTCTTAGACTCTATGCTAGATATGGAGAACTCTTCATTCATATTTTCCGAGTGAGATTTGTCTATAGTAGACACTTCACATTTGCAAAACTGGACCCACTCGGGGTAATGAGCTATTTCATTACTGTACAGTCCTTTCTTATACACAATGCTTTGAAGGCTTGAACTTATGTAAATAACATTTTTTTAAAAACCCATATTTTACGTGGAAGATACAACTTTATGGTGCAAAATATGTTGTATCTGTTTTACTGCAGAGATTCCAAATGATTCCATCTGAGTTTTAAGCCTATGTTGTATGAAAGGGAAGGACTCACTCTTGCTAAATATGCGTAATTCACCACCATCTGGAGGCAGAGGCATTATGGGATTAGTCCTATAAAATGAGCATTATATATGATTTGAAATGTGCTAAATTCTTCAGTTTAGTTTAAAATATTAATTTGGTTGGCACTAAAAACATATCTTTCGATTGGGTCATTTTATATCTTTATGAGGTTAATTAAACTTGCATAGTGGATTTATCCATGCGAAATTTCTGTTTTTCATTAAGACTGAACTTTCAGGGAATAAAAGGACACATGGTCATGTAGAGCAAATTTATTAAAATAGAGCAAGTTTTCCCCTCTAATCCAAGAAAAATGGGCATTCACTGACAGGTCCCATAGATGCCCACACATACACTTACACACTCACATGCAGCCATGCACTTGCACACCTCAGCCAAAGAAATGGAGTGATCTAATTCTTTTTTATTCATATTTCTACCCACCATATTTATTGACTCTCTTTCCCCCCTTAAACGTGTATTTTTCTACTAAAATGGACAGTAGCTAAGGAATGTGTGCAATGAGGGGAAATTAAATGGTATACTCTTGTGAGGGCCATTTAAGCCTGCAGGTGAAGAAGATGTGGAGAGCTCAAATGTCTTCGCTAACTTGGCATTATTTCTCAAATGGGAGAGATTGTTATTTGAGTCCAGGTAATTTACAAGAGACTGGGTAATTTATAAAGAAAGAGGTTTAATTGGCTCACGGTTCTGCAAGCTTTACAGGAAGCACAGCTTTTGGGGAGGCCTCAGGAACTTTTCCTCCTAGCAGAAGGTGAAGCTGGAGCTTGCAGGTCACATGGCAAAAGCAAGAGCAAGAGGGAGAGAATGCGGGTGGGGAGAAGAAGGCGTCTCACATTTTTGAATGACTGGATCTTGTGAGGACTCGCTATCACGAAGACAGCACCAAACCATGGGGGATCCGCACCCATGTTCCAAACCCCTCCCACCAGTCCCCACCTCCAGTATTGGGGATTACAATTCAGCATGCCATTTGGGCAGAGACAAATATCTAAACTAAATCACCAGCATTGGCTGACTCTTCCTTAAAGTTTAACAGTTCTCTCATTGTCTGTTTCTGAAGGGAAGGAAGGTTAAGGCTATCCTATCTAGTTCAACTGATTTGTGGCTGTGGCTTATAGGTTCCACCTCTCAATAGCCTTTGAATTTTCTATTTTATTACTTTTCACTTTAACCACCATATGAATTGAATCTATATCCTCTCTGCTATTCTTCCAAAACGCTGATGCTACGTACATCATCCTAAAATAGAACTTTGGTTAAATCACACTCACACTCAGCAGCTTGGAACAAGGCTGACTCTTGTTCACTTAATTAACTTGCAATGCTTCATGCCTATCCATCACCCCAGTGAATGAATGAATGAATGAATGAGTAAATGTGTAAGTGAAGGAAATCTCCATGCTGACCTTTCATTCATGTTCATTTTTAAATGAGGAATTTCCTTTCTGTGTTCATTACCAATTTTGCTTTTTTTTTTTTTTTTTTTAGCATACCCATATTTCCTTTCTTATTGCCATCTTAAGAGGAAACACTTTACTAGCAATTTTCAGGCCATGATAGATTTAGAGGTGGCATAGCATTAATTGTGATCAACTGTGGCAGTGACTGCAGAGATCCTGTTATAAAGTTTAATTTACATTCTTGCTTTTTGTTTATCAGACCCAAGGAAGAATTATGCTATTTTTTATTACTTAAATATAAACCATAAGCTTAGACTTTTGAACAAAGTACCTCTCCAGGTCGATATAAGATCAGTAAATAATTTCTCAGAATTGTTTCTGCCTACGCTCAGTTGTTTATTAATTTTATCAGTCGAATTCCTGTCAGTGTTTCCATCCACTACACTATGCTTTTTTTCTATAAAAACTCTTGCTCTCAGCATCACATGAATCATTTTGTGGCTATAAAATTGGTAAATAGTTAATTACATCCTGTTGGCATACAATCGTTCACTGGGTGGAGGAATTCCAAACTTCAGTATGATCGAGCCCCTCATCTGTATTGTTCAAATTTGCAATTGGGCAGCCAGTTTTGAAAAGACCCCTGATTAGTCACAATACAGCATTTGAAACAGAACATTTCTTCCCTCTGCCTCAAGTATGTTCCTGCAAGAAATTAGAGATCATCTGACATGGCATGTTAAGGATATGTCATTCAGATGAAAAATACAGATTGGTCAATAAAGTCTGACTTATTGATCATTTCATTCTCAACAAGGGGGAAGGTTTTTACCTACTTCCTAAAGTTATCTGGGTTTTCTTGGATACAAGATTGAAACCATCTGATGTTGCTAAATTAAAAATTAATAGAAAATTACAACTGTTTGATACCTGCAAACATAAATATCTACAAAAATAATACATAGTTTTACTTGACATATATGCATGTGTATATTCTTTTTCTAAATTATTAATTACTACATATTTCAAAAAATTTTTAAGTATCATAAAAAAATCACCATATGCAACTTCAATTTTACAAAAATTCTACAAGAAGAAATAAGCACAGAAACTTATTTTTAGACTCTGTGGTTATTGCTATACCATCATTAAAAAATATAATTCCTTATCTTATGTAAGACCAAAAATATAGAACATCTTTAAGAAGAAGAATGAAGCTTTCCCACACACCATGAAACATTTTGTAGTAATTTTTCCCACTGGATTCACAGAGTGAGTTCTTTGGAGGAAAGAATTGATGACTCATCATTGGCTCAACATCGGTGATTGGCTGTTGTGAGATTTTCAGGTTGTTTAGGATTCAAGGCCTCACAAGGTTCTATATTATTATTATTATTATTATTATTATTATTATTATTATTTTAAATCAGAGATGACCTCAGAAATTGCAAGGAAATACTGAGTACCTGGTCAGGTTGTGCCCCCAAACTCTCTATGACTCGAGGTTTGTCCTAGCTCAGCACTGCCTGCTACTGGATGGCGGTGTCTGCCTAACTTGGGGATTAAGTGTTAGCAAGCCCATTTTTCTCTTAAGAGTTATAGCTACTCCCTCAAACTCCATTTTTGCCTCTATATTTAATTTTTTTTTCTTAACTTACTTCTCAGTTTCTTTGGGTATAGAGGAGAGACTTCCTTTCTTTCTTTTTTTTTTAATTTAATAGGAACCTTCTCTGAAACCTCAACAATATTGGCTTTTATTTATTTTTATTTTTTTCAAATGATGGTTTCTCATAAAAGTTTATCAAAGAAACTGTTGCTTCTTTTTAAAAAGTTTAAAAGCTAGATTATAGCATTTCAAGGTTCATAGTATTTTAGAGACTGCAGAAATACAGTAATTTCAATACCCTTAAAACAAATGAGGAAACTGAGGTCAGGTGTGTTAATGAAAGGACTGAGTTAACAAGAGCTGAGACAGCTGAATGGATAATTAGCTCAGGGATTCTTTCATTCTACCATTTGCTCCTCATAACCATTCCTTAGTACTAGGTCGTTCTCACATTGCCATAAAGAAATATCTGAGACCAGGTAATTTATAAGGAAAAGAGGTCTAATTGGCTCACAGTTCCACAGGCTGTACAGGAAGCATGAGGCTAGCATCTGCTCAGCTTCTGGGGAGGTCTCAAGAAATTTACAATCATGGCAGAAGGCGAAGGTGAAGCAGGCTCATGTTACCAGGCCAGAGCAGGAGAGAGAGACAAGTGGGCAGCGCTACACACTTTTAAACAACCAGATCTTGTGAGGACTCCTTATCATGAGAACACACTAAGTGGATGCTGCTAAACCATTAGAAACCAGCCCCATGATCCAGCCACCTCCCACTAGGCCCCACCTTCAGCACTGGGGATTACAATTTGATATGAGATTTGGGTGGGGACACAGATCCAAACCACATCAGTGAGAAATATTCTATACCATATCACAGCTTTGGCACCCTTTTATTATTTACTTACGTATTTTCTGAGACCTAGAATATGAGGAAATGCTCACCTGTATTTCACTTTCTCCAAGACACTGTGTATCATCTTATTGCTTTTTCTCCATTCAACGTTCAATCAACACTTTCTATGCCCTGAGCACTTTGGTAGGATTGGGAAGTACAAGATCATGACTGTAGTTGTTGCTTTTTGGAATCAGATGTATCTGGACCAAACAGTCATTTAGGGTGTGCCGTGATGATCCCGTCCTGTCCTGTGCTGGTCTGTATTTGGTGCTTCTTTCTCCGAGAAGAATACTCAGCTCAAGGACGTATGGTGTGTTGCTTCAGGTGGGGACGCAGGGCTGAGATGGGAGACTAACTGGATCCTGGATAGTTTCTTTCAACGTGAACAAGTTTCAGGATGCTCAGAGTAGTCTACTCACACCTATTGCATGCTACTCCTCTACTGAAGGCTGGACTGTGTCTGAGAACAAAGCAGCTACTCCACAGCAGGATGAACTAACACCACCTACACACTGCATGTTTATAAATCATCCAAAGAGGCTTAAATTATGAGATGTGGAAGGACTAAGGAGACTGCTCTCTGAAAATTACTTCCTAAGACACTCATTATTTCCACCTCTGTCTGCTTGCTTCATAGAAATGAGGTGAGTAGGAGAAAAATGGTGACAGAAACAGGTGGTAATGGCAGAAATTTGTGAGATGTTCATGGGGGGTCAAAATTGGCCACATGACTGAGGAGAGTCGGGTGTCTTTGTGGCTGATGCGTGGCATGACTTTGTGCCAGACAAGTGGCAACTCTGTTCCTGGGGTCCCTCCTAGAAACACACCCAGTGCCCAGAGAGCCCCAGGCTGAGTCCAAGGCTGCTGCACTCAGCTCTCTAAGGTGAAACTGAGGAAAGTTTGTCACGGGAAGAAACATTTGACCTGGACCTTGAAGAATGAGAAAGGTGAAGGACGAGGAGTTTTTTCAAAAAAAAAAAAAAAAAAAATCAACTTGTGGCCAGGTGCGGTGGCTCATGCCTGTAATACCAGCACATTGGGAGGCCGAGGCAGGCAAATCACGAGGTCAGGAGTTTGAGATCAGCCTGGCCAACATGGTGAAACCCGGTCTGTACTAAAAACACTAAAGTTAGCCAGGTGTGGTGGTGAGGACCTGTAATTCCAGCTACTTGGGAGGCTGAGGCAGGAGAATTGCTTGAACCTGGGAGGTGGAGGTTGCAGTGAGCCAAGATGGCACCACTGCACTCCAGCCTGGGTGACAGAGCAAGACTCCGTCTCAGAAAAAAAAAAAAAAAGAAAGAAAAAAAAATCAACTTTATGTTATTTGATGACTATATTAATTATTATTTTTTTTTGAGATGGAGTTTTGCTCTTTCGCCTAGGCTGGAATGAAGTGGCACAATTCCGGCTCACTCAACCACTGCCTCCCAGGTTCAAGCAATTTTCCTGCCTCAACTATGTTAATTAACTTTTATTGACCTGTGAACTGGTGGTGATGAGAACCAGGTTGGAGGAGATTGAGGATAAAAAAAATGGAAGCAGAAGTCTAGTCTACTCCCTGAAGACGTCACAGCGTTTGGTGTGCACTCAAGGTACTTTCTCCATATGTCATAGTGGTGCTTGTGAGTTACAGTGGGCTTGTGGATGTGTCTTTCACTAGACTTGGGACTGGGGAAAGGTTTTTGGAGTCTGTCCTTTACTTTAGCAGGAGACTTGGTGCATAGTAGGTGCTCACTAAATTTAAAGCCGTTAGTGAAGAAATCAAAACTCTTGCTCACGTTTCCTGGCAGACCAGGCTAGGTAAATTTGTTTTCAGAAATAAATTAACTCCCATAATTTCTGTCTTCCTCTATGGGAGGCCCCTTGACTCCTTTCTCTCATCTTCTGCTTACTTCCAGGTGCCCAGGCCTCTGCATTATACAAAACCCTTTCATCTGATGTATTTAATACATTTTACTTAAATATAAACTTTATACAAAGTTACTCTTGAAGTATGTTAGATCTTATTATTGTTGGGTAATTCCAGGCTGAATTACATTAGAGGAATTTTAGGCACTGGTCAATGGTGCTTGAGGGTATGAAGGTTGGGAAAGCTGTTTTACTGGAGGCGAGCACTTGGTTTCCTGAAATGACCTTTATCTGGGAGGCTGTTGTCCCAATCTGTCTGGCTTTCTCAGTGCGTGTGATCTTCCATATGGTGTCTCCCTTCCTGCCCAGGTCCCTAACGCCTGCCTGTGCTCAGCTGCCCTCAGGGCAGGCTTCCTGCTGCAGCATCCCAGTGCACTCTGTTTATGGGTCCTCTTTCCCTCTCTTCTTTGCTAACTCTGACTCATTCTGTCTTCACATGATCGGATACTTCTTATTGCCTTCCTACCTTTGATTTAAAATAAATCTATGAAGAAACTGCCTATTTGGGAGACCAAACCTGAGTTTATACCGGCTAAGCGTAGCCTGAATTTTTCTATCTTTCTCAAGTTGTTCACTTACCATTAAACTTCCTGAGACCAGCAATGTTTACATTATTTAAAATTGTCATAAAACCTCTGATATTGGTTAGGGTTTTTTTTTTTCTGCCCAAGATACATTTGATTTCACCCTAGTTTTTTGCTCTACTTCCCTCGTTTGATGTCATCTGCAGGAATCCCACGGGGTTTGGGGGCTGCCAGAGTTGCTCCCTGCCAAGGGGAAACTGCATATTCACTAGCTACGTTCTGGGAAGTAATTGAAAATGTGGCTTTTCAGCAAAAATGAAAAACAGCATGACATCCCTCCCCTACAGCTTCGCCTTCATGTCATTCTACACACATGCGACTGGCTCATCTCAGCGTCTCCACTTCAAGGCAGACACAGAGGCTGTGGCCACTCTCATGCTGAGTCAGTGAGACGTACATGTGGAAACTGAAGCTTTTACCTAGAAATGTGATGTAATAATAAACCACCATCTGCAAGAAGTCCGAAATATGTTTCTGATAGGCTTTTGTTGGAGCTATAAGCTAGTTTTTCCTCTGTTGGAGTGGCACAGAAAGAGATATTGTTGAATGTCAAAAATGGCACAAAATTAAGGTTTAGAAGAAGTAAAAATTGCAGCAGGAGCTTGAAAGATGGGATTTTACTGACCTGGGCCCTAGATTTGCACAGTTCCCTGCACAGCAGGCAGCAGGCTTGGTCTTACACCTGAACGCTGTGTAGTTTATGTTGTTCGATTGGGGTGTTTAAAGGAGTGTTGGCTGTGGAGTAGCCTGTGAAGTGTGCTTTTACATACTTCGTATTTATTTGAATTGGGACTCATGTTAGTTGAAATGCCTACCTGTGCACCAATGTGTGTGCAAGGCCTACTTCTTTGCAGGTCTACTGTGAGGGAATGTGAATATCAGAGGAAATAAAAATTTACTAAATGGCCATCTAGGAACCATCCATGTAACTGAAAATATACATACAATTTCCATTTTTAGCTGCCTTTGCAAAGCCTTCAATAAAGGAGAACAAATATTGAATAATCTAACAGCCAATAAATATGTCTTGTATGCAAAATGATTACCTGAAGAGACACAATTTGAAAACATCAACAATTAGTTTTGTTTATAAATCGATAAATTGACAAGTGTTTATAACCCATCCTATGTCCTTCCCACTAAGATACAATGGAAGTGTCATCCAGGGAGTTTACAGCCAAGTCTGAGATAAAACCTACATGATATAAAAGAGTGCACCATTACATGCTGC
Organism: Pan troglodytes; assembly: GCF_028858775.2. Classification (NCBI taxonomy): domain Eukaryota; kingdom Metazoa; phylum Chordata; class Mammalia; order Primates; family Hominidae; genus Pan; species Pan troglodytes. The sequence continues at coordinate 111,542,724 of NC_072412.2, read as the reverse complement.
ATTCTGTGGTTCATTTCATAAGTATTCAAATGTTAGAAAGAAAGAAAATAAGTGAATAGTGTATTTCATTAAAGTGCAGCAAATCACTTTTATTTCCATATAGGTCATATCAATAGCTAGTATTTAAAAGGAGCTAGATGATGTTGCAAAAAATGAATAGATGTCAGTCTCTTCTCTATTTTCTCTAGGTGAGACATGCATCCCTCTTTTGGACAGCTTCCCTAGAGGTGTTCTTCTTAGTCAGGCAAGTCCTAGCCTCGAGGAAGAGAGGTAACCAAGCCTTTACTTTGACATAATCAGACACTCCTTATTGTGCCAAGTGTAGGGAGCTTTCAGGTGGGGCTGGGTGAAGAGAGAGTTAATTTTTACAAGGCGTCCTTAGACGAGGAAGACTCTCTGGTGTAGACTTGGTTAGCCCTAAGCAAAAATCTACTGACAGGAAAGGATTCAGTTTCCAGAAATGGACTTCCTAGAAAGAAAGAGTGAGACCAGGCTAAAGATTTGCTTTCAGCATAACTTAGCACCAAAGTATTGGGAGAAGGACTGGCTTTTACAGAGCAGGAAGTTAGGCTGGAGGCCACTTGAAGACCTTGTCATATTTTCTTTGCCGTGTTTTGGGAAGCAGAGGCTGGACACAGAGTGTGAACTAAGAGAACATTGACCTTGAAAATAATATATATATTTTTCTCTATTGAAGACTCATCAAGGAAGTTAAAAGAATGGCTTATCTATATTTTCATTTGCTGGTAGGCTTCACTGATGAGTGTCGGTAAATGTCTCTTGACTCTCATTATTTCTTTACCCTCAGAACAGCCCTCTGATGAATTCAACTTTTATACACACATTTTTCTGCATGGTGTATCTCCAATAACAGGAGCCCCAGTTCAAATAAATACCAACTTAAAAAGAAAAAAGCACACTTCCCAGCCTCCTCTAGAGTTCTGTCCATTAAATAACCTTAGCAGAGGAAGCTAAACTCCATGTATTCCATCATAACTGCAAAATATGCTGCCCACTTTTCCCAGTGCTCCAACGTCACAAATTCTTATAATCCTTTAGGCCTTAATTGCATTTTAAAATTCTTGCTTTGTGCAGATCTTCACCATTCTAAGTGTGAGGCCTCACTCTGCCTTATGGTGCATTTTGGACTAGCAGAAGCATCTCGAATCCGGACATACAGAGTCACAGGACTGTGCAGCACTGGCTCAACAGCAGTGCCAAGTAGAAGCAGTCAAAGCCACAGTTTTAGTGGCTGGGTCTGACTTGCTGGTTTTTTGTCTTTGTCTTGTTTGGAAGTGGCACTGAACACTTAAAACAAGTAGAGTTCTTCAAATTGCAGGGAAATATCAAGAAAGAGCTACTAGACTTCTTGTTAATAGGATCAAGTTCTTGAAGAACTGGGTTAAGAATTGACATACTAAGTAAATTGGGAGGAAAAAGAAAGAGAGAGAGAGAGAGAGCTGTAACCACATAGGTACACTAAGCTGCCAAAGAGGGTCGTGCCCGCTCAGATGATGGTGCAACCAAGAGCCTCACAATGATATTTTTGACAATAGATGAGGAAGTTAAAGTCCAAAAATAGTCACATCATTTACTCAGGTTTACATGATCAGACAGCAACTAAGCAGAGGCTGGGAATATGGCCAGAATCCCTTCTTTGACTGCAGTTTAGTGAACTTTCCACTCCTATGGAAGGACTTTACTGAAGTGGTCCAGATATTGGTCTACATATTGATCTTATTCATCAGAATACGAGAGATTTGAATAGATAGGTATGTGTATGTGCATATATATACAATCATTGCAATCAAAATTTAGTTTCTCAGACATATTAAGTCCAGAGAAGCAGAAATGTCCATGTTTGTTGGGCTGTATGGTTCCCAGTCCTAACTCTTCTTTAACTTTCTAGGTCAACCATACACAAGCAATGTAAATTCTCAAGTCTTAGTTTATAATTAAATAAGTGAATGCAGTTATACTACCTCTGTGTCCTAGTTCACTAAATGGCAGAATTGCTAATTTTCTACAATTTTTAAAACTCTACTTTCACTGTATTATTGGAATGAACTGAAATGAATTTGTTGAACTGGTGGATGGAGGCCTTGGAAATCCAGATATAAACTTTTGTTATGAGCAAAGTAAAGATAAAATGAAAGCAGCAGTTTTACTAGATTAATCTGGTAAGAATACACTCTGATAAATGGCTACATCTGAATCATCACATATTGCATGAAGCAAAGCTATTTTAGGATCTGAACTTTAAAGTCAGTTATAAGGTTTGAAAATGTAGTTCTTCAGGAGTTTTATACCGATTTCAACTTCCACAGAAGCCTGGGATTTGGACAGGTGAAATTAATGACAAAGACCATCCTTAGGGATGGACTGGACCAAGGCAAGGAGGAAAATGTACAGGAGGAAGTATCCTGGGCTGAACGGGGGAACCACTGAAATGGTCTTAAAGGGAAGAGTCAGAAATTTACATTAGTAGAAGGAGCAAGCGAATGCTCTTGAAGAGCTGGGTTAAGAGAAGAGAAACATGATTTTAATAGAAATTTGGATTTGCAGTGCGCCCAGTTGGACATGGCCAGGGTGTCTTAAGGAATGTGGCTTTCAAGGAAGAGATCAATGGCAAACTCAGGAAAGATGGTTGAATTGGTTTTCAGGTACTTACTACATGTGGATTCTGAAGGACAGCCTAGCGTCTCAGTCCTAAGAACTTGTAGTTCTAAAAATGAAGTGCTGATGCCATAATCATGATGACATCCTTCCTCTGTCACTCTTCACGAAGAACGGAAGTAGTATTCCCAAAGAACATTAAACATTTCATCTTCATCTTACGGGGGAGGTGATTACAATAAGGTGCTTTCCCATTTCAGGAAATAACATAGGTCTAATGAAAACTTTTAATAATCAGAATAATGACTGGATTCTTCACTGCAGTCTCCCATCTCCTAGATTTTCTCTGTTCCTTTTAAAAGGAGAATTAGGACTTCTGATTGTCTTTCTCCCATCCACTTTAAGGGTGGTCAGCTTCTATGAGTCCTTGTAATACACAAGATTCAAAGAAAGAGGAAGAACAAGCCAGACAGGTGTTTCCACTTGGTGAGACACAAACTCCAAGGGGTTCCTCTTATGAAAGATAGGAATAGTGTCAGTCTCCATGTCTGCTTTGTAAAAAAAAAGGTGATAAAATAATAATTTTGAGCTTCCTTTTTTTAAATTTTAAGGTTGGCTATTTGAATAACTGTTTCATTTACAATATGTAGTGGCAACCAGATGATAATGTGTCGATCCACAGCTGAATGTCACTAATATGTATTAGTTGATAGCCTTCATTTTGACCATATTATTGCTTAAAAACATTGATAGTGAAATGCATTAAGTATCAAAGTGTACAAAATTGATACTAATTCTGCAAATTTGCCTCAATATGAATTGATCAGCAGATTGATAATTTGCATTCATCTAATCCAAATTCTTACATGGCATCTTAGGATGTCTGTGGCTCTTTAAAAACACATGTTTAAGAGGAAAAATGTAGTGATTATTATGTCCAAATTGTCTTTCGTTTGTTCAGAATAAAGCCTTTCCATGTCCTCAATGCATTATTTTTAGAAAAGAGCTTGCAAAGAACAGCCTGAAAACTCCCATGCCCTAATTTAGAAATAGCATACAAAATCTATACAAATATACTCGTTTTTTTTTTTCAGAAAAAAGATTATAAGCATCAGTTTATGAAACACATTTGATGTTATAAGTATAGTTAAATTTCAATTACTCTTTAGAATGCAGGAATGCACATGCCTTTGATACACAAACCAAAAATGATACAATGTGCAATTTTGTATTTATTTGTTGGAAAAACCCAAATCATTTCTTACATAATTATTTAACAGTAATTGGAAGCACAAGTGCTGTTATTAGACACAAAAAGCTGAGATTGGTCTTTAAATGTTGTGAATAGTATTAGATGGTACTTAAATAAATATTTTAATAGAATATTAAATAATGTATCGGCTATTTTTTAGACTAACAGTGTATATTTTGTCATGCTCCATCAAAGTTGTGAAATTATATAAAATAATTACTAAGAGAGTTGAAATGTCACTCCATTAGAAGTTCAAGAGTAAAAGATATTGGGGAATTCAGATCAATGCAGTAACTCTTGAGACATGTTAAAATAAATAAATATAAGAAGATGGAGGCTGCAATTAATAATAATGTTTGCCATGTACCTATTATTCAGTTAATGAAATAAAAAGCTGAGACAAATTGCAATTGTTACTATCGAGACTTCCAAGGAAACCAGAAGTAACTTATTTATAAAGCTGCATAGAGAAATAAGTCTAAATTTATTCCTCCTTAATTTGGGAGGGAATTGGCTCAGAAAAATTTTGCCACTCCTGAGAAATGTCCAGAAGTCTCGAGTCCATATACTGACACCACTATACAATTCTTTCAGGGAATTCCAACTAGTGTTGAGTGGGCTTTCACTAAATATGAGATGCTGGGCTAGTGGAGTGAAGAATAATGACATCAGAAACATCTGAAAACATTCCCTGTCCTCAGACAGCCTGAGAGCTAATGGGAATTGATGTCACTGAACTGTAGTTGAAGGCGGAATGATTTTTATTCATCCTTGGACCAATACTAAGTGTTATGGACTACGTGTCTGTGCGCCCCCAAAATTCTTATGTCGAAGGAGGACGTGGGGCATTGGGAGGTAATCAAGCTGTGAGTGTAGAGACTTCATGATGACATAAGTGCTCTTGTAAGAAGACGAAGAGAGTAAATCTCTCTCTTTCTGCCCTGTGAGGATACAAGAGGGCAGACATCTGCCACTCGGAAGACAGCCCTCACCAGAATCTGACCATGCTGGCACCCTTGATCTCAAACTTTCAGCCTCCAGAGTGGCGAGATATTTTCTGCTGTTTGTAAGCCACCCAGTTTATGGTAACCTGTTATGGCAACCAGACTGACTAAGACTTTAGGGAACTATAATTGCCCAGATACTGTGTTCAGCACAGTTATAAAAGTGAATGATAACAGTACTGATAATAATAGCCAAAAAATTGCAGTGACACCTGAAATTTGTCTAATTTTGACTGCATGCCAGGTGGGTTCTAAGTGGCTTACATGTGTTAATTACTTCCTGTAATCTTATGAGGCAGTGTTTGTAGTATCTCCACTTTAGAAACAATACAATGAAATAAGAAAGTTCCAGCTTTCACAAGATGTATAGTTTAGTGGGCAAAGCAGGGAATTTATCACAATTAATAACACGGTGTGAGCTCTGGAGTGTGATGAGAGCTATCCCGGGAGCATCTCACCCAGTCAACTTGAAGATGCTGTCAAAATACCTTAAATATGCTAAAGAATTGAGGGCTCATCTAAAGTCATTAGTTTATGGGTGACTTACACACATATTTTTAGCACACTGAAAACTTAAAATATGTTTTTAATGATCAATTCTAAAGATTTTGTTTCATCACTTTAGGAGAAATTTATATTTTAATTTAGTGAAAAATTGTTGCCCAATAAAATGTGAGCGTTAGTCTAGGGTGCCAATGATTTGACTTAGATAGTAGATACCAGAGCCTGCTATTTACGTAAATAAACAAATTGCAAGAAAAAGAGAATGAATTTAATAAAAGATTCCATGCAAGATTGTTTCAATGATTTATGTTGGTAGCACATCATTTAGAGTCACTCTGGATATTAAAATAAGATACAATATTACAGAGACTATCATCATGCATGCTACCTAGAAGGCACTCAGCAAGCACTTGCTCCCATATATATATGGGAGTTTTTATGGCCGGGCACGGTGGCTCACGCCTGTAATCCCAGCACTTTGGGAGGCCAAGGAGAGCGGATCACCTGAGGTCAGCAGTTCAAGAGCAGCCTGGCTAATGTGGGGAAACCCCATTTCTACTAAAAATGTAAAACTAGCCGGGCGTTGTGGCGGGAGCCTGTAATCCCAGCTGCTCGAGAGGGTGAGGCAGGAGAATCACTTGAACCTGGGAGGTGGAGGTTGCAGTGAGCCGAGACCATGTCATTGCACTCCAGCCTGGGTGACAAAAGGGAAACTCCATCTCAAAAAAGGGGGGAGGGTTTATTAAGGAATATTGACTCACAAGATCACAAGGTCCCACAATAGGCCATCTGCAAGCTGAGGAGCAAGGAAACCAGTTCGAGTCCCAAAGCTGAAGAACTTGGAGTCTGATGTTCCCAGGAAGGAAGCATCTCCCAGCATGGGAGAAAGATGTAGGCTCATATTAAGCCAGTCTAGTCTCTCCACGTTCTTCTGCCTGCTTTTATTCTGGCCACACTGGCAGCTGATGAGATGGTGCCCACCCGGATTGAGGGTGGGTCTGCCTCTCCCAGTCGACTGACTCACATGTTAATCTCCTTTGGCATCACCCTCGCAGACACACCCAGGAACAATACTTTGCATCCTTTAATCCAATCAAGTTGACGTTCAATATTCACCATCACAGGCTTCCACAATACCACAGTCTAGATTGCTTAAACAACAGAAATTCCTTCCACATAGCTCTGCAGACTGGACTTCCATGAATAAGTTGCTGGCAAGGTTGGTTTCTCTGTGGGCCTGTCTCCCTGGTTTGCAGAAGAACATTTTCTTGTTGTGTTCTCACATGGCCCTTCCTCCTGGTGTCTCTTTCTCTTCTTTTAAAGCCCCCAACCCGAATGAATCGGGACCCCACCCTGATGCTTTTGTTTAACCTTAATGATCTTTGTAAAAGCTCTCTCTCCAAACACAGGCACATTGGGGATTAGAGCTTCAACACAAGAATTTCGGGGAGACACAATTCAGTCCATAGCATCATCTGTAGCTTTCCCTGTCAAATAGGTAGCTTTCTCCACTTGATTTTGTAATTTCTTTTTTAGATTGAGGTTTCAGCATGGGTCTGTTGATTCATCCCATCATTCTTTAATGAATTCAGTCTCCTGTGCACCAGGCAATGTGCCAGGCTTAGGGAGACACTCCTGTTAAGAGCCTGTCCCTGCCTCAGAAAGCCGTCTGGACAGGGGATAAACTCAAACAGACCACTTGTCACCCTGGAGTGTCAGGGAAAGTTGAGAAAGTCCAAGGCGAGGTTGAGTCCTGGAAATAGAATGATCCAGGCTGAGGACACGGGTGTCTGATCAGTGGGCACAGTGAGAGTTCCCCTTCTTACTGGGAGATCCTGGTGTGGTGTGATCCGGGGACTGCCAGTGGCCAGAGTTGGTGGAGCATATGGTGAAAATCAGGGAAATGAACAGAAGTGACCTGGAGGGGCCACAGTGGCTACGTTATCATCCTTTGCATGGGCCATTTTGAAATGTGCACCAGAGAATTGATTTTCAGCGAGGAACCTTTGAAAATGTAGACATTTTTGAAGTGATTTTGACTGGCAAGCAAGGAGTCTCATGTAGGCAGCAAGGCTGAGGAAATCATTGCACAATGGGAAAGGAAAACCTGATAGAAGCTGGGAGAGTTACCCCTTCATGGGCTTAATGTGGCTTTCAGCTTCCGGGTGCATAGAGGAACCATACAGCTGTAACCGGCTGCAATGAACTTCCCAGAGAAAAAGTGGAGTTAGAAGCGCCTGCTTCTATTATCGATTGTACTGGACTAGGAACTCAGGACAAGAGGATACTGTGACATTGTTTTCTTTGGATTTCTAGATTAAGCAGATGTCCACTTGTGAAAGGTATTATGGACAGGAAATTGTATGAGAGAAGTAGTTTTTTAAGATGTCCCTACGTAAAATCCCCACAGAGAAAATGGAAAAAGCTGCTTTGGGAAAGTGTGAGGCTCAAAACTAAGTAAGGAGAAAGAAGCACACTGTTTGGCCCTTGCACTCACACCCACAGTGCATTTCTTGAGGTCAGCTCCATGCCCCAAAAGGGATTTCCCAGCCAACCCACACTCTGCTGTGGAAGGACAGAGGCAAAGACCACATCCAAGTCTTTGAGGAGAGTTGTAGTATCAAGGCATTACGTGAAGACTGATTTGAATGGACACTTTTATTTTTAATATACAGAATAATTAAACATTTTAGTACCCACGTTGTTTCTGTCCATTTAATAGCTAAAGAAAAAAGAATGAATCTCATAGTTAGCAAATAACCAATTTAGACATTTTAAAAACTAAAAAGAGAGTATGCATTTTCATCTCCATGCAAAGATTTATGCTAATTATCGATTACTGAGTTAAGACACTTCTCTCAAATATGAAAAAGGGGTACCCGAAGTCAGGCTTATTTTCATTGCTTAGGCCTAACTTCCAAGGTTTCCACTAGAAACACAAAAACAAAAATTTCCTTTTGTGTTCCTTAAAAATTATGGCAATTTAGATCGAGGAAGTTTAGGATTTACTTTCATTGTTTCTGTTATTTGATGCTGTGTGAGAATGAATAATTGGCTTATAATTATATTTTAGAAAACAATCAACAATTACATACATTATTAAGTTTTTTATTATAATCGGCACAGATTCCATAAAAATCAATAAAGAAATACAACTTACTACAAAATTAGTTTTGCTTTAGGCCTGATGGATGAATGGAAAACCCTGTCTCATTGTGAAATTACTGTCTCACACGAAATGCTCTTTTCTTTCTCCAATTGAAGTAAGCATCAGCTGAGGAGCTGCAGAAACTGAAACCAGTGCTCAGGATTTGTACAGAAACAGAAATTATTACTGCAAAGTATATTTTTGATTATTAATTTATGCTTTCATCTTTGACTATCATGAGGTTAAAAAAACGTAATTGTATATTCCATTGATCTAAACAAAGGCGTTTAAACCTTGGACTTACTGAAATTTTGGAATAGATAATTATTTGTTGGGGAGTTCTGGGCTGTACATCATAGGATGTGTAGCAGGATCCCTGGTCTCTACCCACTAGACGCCAGTAGCTCCCCTCCCCCAAGTTGGCATCTCCAGACATTGCCAAATATCTCATAGAAAGGGGCTGCACAATCGCCCTGGGTTGAGAACCACTGCTCTAGATAGAAAAAAATGCATTTAAATAAATACTAGCCATCCAGCTTTATTTCTAAAGATTAAAACCTCAAAGCTATAATATAAACAGAAATTTCATCACAATTGGTCAAAAACACCACCATGTCAAGACTCCCTTGCCTGAGGATTCAGTTGAGTCTGCTCAGGCCTCCCTTTCCAGGCCCAGAGCTTTTCTGTCTCCACATTAGAAAGCTGTCAGTACACAAGCAGTCTGGATACAGCCAAAGCTTGTTGGCCCAGATCTTATTAATTCCTGAGCTGTTCAAATTTAAAAGCTCCTTTCTGACACAAAAGTTCTTTGAAAACCTGTGCTCCCTGAATTTCCACTGACACTTCTGGGTGTCACTGAGTTATTTTGTTTGAAGGAACTCCCATGTTAACTTAATCTTCTTATTTGTTTCGCAGGCATTCTGTCCCCTCTTACCTGGGAGGTTGTTTGGTACAAATTATTGTGTCACTGTCCTGCCAAAAGCATCACCTAAAAGGGATTTTCCTTGCAAACCAATATCAAAATGTCGACAAGATTATCACAATTTGAGAGGTGGCACCCTCACTGCCTCAGGGGCCTTAGCATTAAATCTCTTTGCTTTTTGAGTGAAACTAGCATGGAGTGGAGTTGAGAAATATATTAATAATTAATATCCTTATAAAGAGTATTTTCACGTGATGTTTCCTGCCAGGTTATGAGTATGAAGGTGGATGTAAAGCAAACATTGACATCTCAGCCTTAGACACATTTAGTCTGGGCAGCTTTATATGCTGATGAGGAAACAACACACTGAGTAATTCAGAAATAGTTCAGAAAAAAAAGATGCATTCAGAAAAAAAATACCAGCAGAAACGATGGTATCAGTCCAGAAATATCCCATTCAAAACATTGAAATAACATATTCATTTCTTAAGGGAAAATGAAATTCACTTTTCAAGTTTAGGTGAAGGAAATATAGGAAAGTAAGTTATCACTTACTCCCTGGAGGAATTTAAGAACAATACCTGAAAAACTTTTAGAATTTGACATTATGCCCAAAAAGGAAATTTTTAAATTCAAAAAAAAAAAAAAAAAGAAAAGAGTGGGTTCTGGAATGTTTACTACATGAGAAGACCATGGAAAACAGAAAATAAAGAACAGCTCCCTGGTGAAAAATGGTCTGCAAAGAACAAGGCAGTCTATGTAAGGAGATTAATAAAAAGACTAAAAAAGCATGAAAAAAAGCTATGGAAGACCCCAAAAGATGTGTCAGAGTTATTTAAAAAGGTATTACAGAGGTCTAGAGTGCATGATAGAACAGGAAAGCAAGACACACCCACAAAATCCCCTTCCAAGACCTAATCGCTCAAGCACTATTCATGTCATATCAATCCTCTTAAGTACGTAATAGTCACTGCTCTGCAAAAGCCTCCAGATGTAGACAATGAGATTAAACTGACTTTACAATGCCAAGAATAGAACCAAATTGCATAAGCACCACTGCAACCTTTACAACATAGTAAAGACAAAGAGATCCCCAATAATGCCTCATGAATCATGCTTTAGTGGTTACCTTTGAAATGTACAAATACATTGTACTTTCTATTAGATGCAAGAGGGCCACACATGCATGTATAGGGGTGTGTGTGTGTGTGTGTGTGTGTGTGTGTGTGTGTGTGTGAAGGATGGAGATAGTTAAGCAACAGTAAGCTGTAGATGGTACAACAAACCCAGATAAAACTGAAGGTTTGTTGAGTTGCTAAGAAAACAGCAAAGAATCACACTATTGATTAGAACTCAATTTCAAGAGAAGCAATTGTAGTTTTCCTTCTAAATGAGAGAGTTTTTATAACTAAGAGAAATAATTATTGTATATCAATAATTTTAATACCACACTGAAAAACAGCCAGGAATAGGGTATCACCAATAACTCCCCAGAACTCTTTCCTTGTAGCCACAGCACTGGTGCCCAAGACAGTCACAGCCTCCACTATGATGAAATAGAAAGGGCTCTGCCACTTACTACACGTCCAGATGGAGGCACTGGTAACATGGCCTTCCTTGCTACTTGTGCTACTAGACATAAACTGGATCTCCATCCAAGCTCTGACAGTCACTGATGGAATCAATGTCATTGGGGCATGGAAAACAGCACAGTTCATGGTGGGTCATCCTCCTGACACCTTTTAAATGGGCTGAGCTTAGTGATAGGAGACACTCGTAAGGGAGAGTGAACACAAACTTACGCAGCACTGAATAACAATGGCAAATGTAGGAATGCAATTTTCCCAGTGTATTATTTTAGGGATAAGGGCAGAATTACTTACAATTCCTACTTTAAAAAAAACTGTGTCTGGAAAGATTAAACAAGAAGTCATCCTTTGATGCCTCGTCTGGTGAACACTCAGTGAACACTGCAGTAGTAAATTGGCATTCTCAGAGGAGCACTGTAGAAAACAGTCTTTAGTGGATCCTTCTTCTGCTTTAAAAGAAAAAAGTATACGTAAAATAAATTGGAAAAATTACCAAGATATACCTTCGTGTGTGTGTGTGTGTGTGTGTGTGTGTGTTTTCGACCATGCCTGGCCTGGGATTTTGATTTGAAGCTACAGGCCAGAATTCCTGGGTCAGTCAAATACAGGCATACCTCACTGTATTGTGCTTCACGTTATTACACTTCACATAAGTTGCATGTTTTATAAATTAATGGTTTGTGGCAATAGTGTGGCAAGCAAGTCTGTCTGTGCCATTTTTTCCAACAGCATGTGCTCACTTCATGTCTGTGTGTCACCTGTTGGTGATTCTCGTGATGTTTCAAACTTTTTCATTATTATATCTGGCATGTTGATTTTTCATCAGATCTTAGCTAGATCTTCTGGATAACTTGCTGCAGCTTCTACATCAGCACTTGCTGCTTTGCCTTACACTTGTGTTATGGAGATGGCTTCTTTCCTTAAGCCTCATGAACCGATGGAGAAACAGACAGTTGGCGGAGCAGTCAGAACCCACACAACATTTATCAATTAAGTTTGCAGTCTTCATGTGTTTTACATGACCCTTGAGCATGGCCTTTTAGGTGGAATGACAGGCAGTGCCTATGTTTGTAACTATGAACACCCTCCATGGTTGGCCCTCCTCCCAGTAGACCCAGTCAAGTCCTGCTCTCCTTTCTCATGGTGCTCACTGAAACTTGGAGTGCTGTCCTCTGTCGGGGCATGCGCCAGTGTAACTACCTGCATAAGGTCATTCTCACTCTCCTGGGGCCAAAGCAAGAGAACATTCTTGACTTTTGGGCACCATTTACCAGGGTTGACTTCCTCCTTTTTGAAATGTGTCCTTTTCTTTATGTCCATAACATCCATCTCCTTGACTTTTCTCCTCACTCTTTGAAATTGCCTTCTTCATTTCATTTGCTGCCTCATTTTCCACTGCTTATCTTTAAAATATCCATGTTTCCTGGGAGACCTCTTGGCTTTCTTCTCTCCTTACTGTGTGCATGTTCCCTGGGTGAGCCTCATTCACACCCAGGCTTCCATTGTCAATGTGTGCAATGACTTCTTAGTTTGTATCTTGATTGTTTCTTCATTTCAGAGCCCCATGGCCACTTCTGGCTTGGTACAACTACAACTGTGATCATCCTCTTCATTTCCACATCTGCAGCTCTTTTTCCAGCTCTCACGTTTCCTGAAGAAACCTCAGTTACCCTGGACTTCTTTTCTTCTTTTCTTTCATCACACTACTGTCTCCAAGTCCTCTTGATCTTACCCTTTTGGTATTACTTGAATTCATCAATTTCTCTCCATGTCTACTTTCGTTTTCTTAAATCTTCATCATTTCTTCTATGGATGACAGCAATATTCCCTTCTTAGGACTTCTAAAACTGCCCGCCCCCCCCCCGCCCCCCATTCCTCCCTAATTAGAAAGGAGTCCCAGAGAGATAGCCTGAGACAAAACTGGACATAATCTGAAATGATTTCCATTACAAGTAAAATATGTTTGTCTTCTTTTCTATCTTAACATTTCATTTGCATTGTACACGCCTCTCTAGGCTGTACATGCTAGCCATGTTAGATACTGGATTTTAATCTATGCATCATTACATAAACCTGAATATTCTGTGAAGAGCTTCAGAATGATCCCATGGTTTTGCTTATTCTCACTCCAAATGTTTAACAGAAACATAGCCCGATTCATCTCCCTGTCCCAAATCACTCTTCCCACCATTTATTTCTATTTCTGCTAGAGGGATTTTCTAAAATACAAATCTGATCATGATTGCATTCTTCAGTTTCTTAGGATGAGTGCTGACTCCTTCCTGGCAGGTACCATACTCTTCACAGCCCAGTGACCCCACTGTTACCCCATACTCCTTATTCCCTTCAGCCATAGTGAAGAGTTGTGCTTCCTCTGTCTCACACAGTTTTTGCCTCATGCCTGTGTTCTCCCAGTGTGAAAGGTCTTCCACCCATTTTGTAAAATTCTTCCAACTTCTGTTCATCATTCAGCATTATCTAAAGTATCCCCACAGAGGGAAACTCAATATTATTTAATCATGACATTTTTGCATTTTAATTGTTTGACTATAGTTGTGTGCCCTCATTTTATTACAAGCTTATTGAGGGCTAAGCGAGGTTACATTTTTTCAGGTTTTCTATTGAAGTTTCTGTCATATAGTGGATACTCCGTGCAGAAAGTCCTTGAATGAAGATGGGTTCCCTCCCAGTAAACCCGTCATTAGTTGAAGATATTGTAAGTTAAAAATAAATTTAATACACCTAAACTACTGAACATCATAGCTTAGCTCAGCCTTCTTCAAACCTGCCAAGGACACTTAGCCTGCAGTTGAACAAAATCGTCTCACACAAAGCCAATTTCTGTATATATTTTCAGAAGAAGAAATGGAGGGAAGAAGGAAGGGAGAGAAAAATGGAAAGAGGGAAAGAGGGAGGGAGGGAGAAAGCCTCGTCTCCTGCCTGTCTTCTTTTTCAGCCCCAGTGGTCTTGCCTGTAGAGGCAGGGCATGTCTGCCCTTGAACTTCTTATCTAACCAATTTACAAAATGCTTTATTGAACACTAATCTTAAGCCAGACATCCTGCTATAGGATGGATAAAGGTAAATAAGGTAGTTCCTGATAACAAGCAGTTCCACCAGTCCCTTCCAGTGTGCTATTAGGGAAGTCAATAAACTCCTCTGTGTCTCAGTTCAATTTAAAGAGAGGACTCTGGCCGGGCATTGTGGTTCACGCCTGTAATCCCAGCACTTTGGGAGGCCAAGGTGGGCAGATCACCTGAGATCAGGAGTTTGAGACCAGCCTGGCCAACCTGGTGAAACCTTTTCTGTACTAAAAATACAAAAAAATTAGACAGGCATGGTGGCACATGCCTGTAATCCCAGCAACTTGGGAGGCTGAGGCAGGTGAATCACTTGAACCCAGGAGGTGGAGGTTGCAGTGAGCCGAGATTGCACCAGTGCACTCTAGTCTGGGCAACAAGAGTGAAATTCTGTCTCAAAAAAAAAAAAAGAAAAAAAAAGGACTCCAAAAAGAGGATAACAGCAATACTTTTCCAATACATTTGCCATAGGGATTAAGCTCATGTAAAACTACTTAATAATATAATGTGTCTGACAGAAGTGCCCCCTCCCCAGTCTCTCTCTCAGACTCCTCTGTCTCTGTTCTTCATCCCAGACCCGTGGTAGTAGGCCGAGCGGTGGACTAAGACATCGGGGGTGATATGGAAGGTAAGTCCATGTCCACTTTGTCGTGGCTCAAGGTGCATCTCAAAAATCAGGCTCGTCTGGATACGAATCACCCTCTGCCACTCATTAATTGTGAGTGGGGTTTAGGACAACTTACTTAACCTCTCTGACTGTAAGCTTATTTGTCTTTAATGTGGAGAAATTAAATGTATATTTGTCCTTGTGTTTTTCAGAAAATGGAATAAGTTAGTACTTGCATTAACAACAGTACAGAGATATCATATGCACTAGCTACCCTTCTTACCACCTGCCTAACTTGCCTCCAGTATTCTTGCCTCATTTTCCTCACCATTTTTTAGAAAAGCCTGTATCTTCTTCATTCATTCTCCTATTGTACCATCCCTACCCCATGGCCTTCTCCTGGGTCACTGTTTTCCATGCTTAGTGTTATTGCCCTCTGAATTTACTGATGTCTCTAAATCATGTTATAAGGGCCAGAATCAAGAAGAAGTGGTGTAAAGAGAATTAACTTTTATCAATTATCAGTATTACCTATGGTTCATTTAGTGCTTGGTAGATGTCATCTATGTTGTAATTACTGTAACATGTTTACACTTAGGATTCTGGATCTAGAGCTACCTTCTCCCAAGGAGCAGGATCTCAGCTTTCCCTTTTCTTTTGGAGATAATGTAAGCAGCTGGTAGAGGAGCTTTGAGTTGAGGGGTATAATAGGGGGATTATGAGGCATTGTGTTGGGGCAGAGGACAGAGGGAGCAACTCTGCAGAGTCAGGGAGGCTCCAAAACGGAAGTGACCTTTTGCCCTGGGTTTCTATTACAACTCACTGGAAAATGGTTTACAATGCTGATTTGCACAAATAATACCAAAGGCAAAGGAAGAAGCGAAGAAATCCCAGGCTGACTCAGATATAGATCACTCGTGTCTATGAGGAAATCTTGACAGCTTGTGTCAAAAGTTCACTCTTCGTGACTCAAATGGGTGCAATACCAGAAAAAGAGAACCTGATTAGATCAGTGGTTCCCAGACCCCTAGAATGGGAGGACAACTTTGTAATGACCTTTTCTCTCAGATTTTTTCTTAAAAAAGAAAGTGTACTTTTAGAAAAGAATCAATTAAATGATTAAGAACAAAAGTTACTAGGAATTCAGTATCAATTGCATATGAATTTCCATTTTGTTCAGTGAAAATCTGCATTTGAAAATAGTAATTTTAAATGTGAAAATGGTAATAAATATGCCAAAGGTGGTTACGACTTTCAATCTATATGGATTCTTGGGCTTCCTGCAGTCACTTTAAAGTCTCCTGAAGTCCCTTTGCTGTACTTTAGGGTCCACTGATCTAGGTTTTAATTAGAAGCACTCTTTCAAAGGATTTCTTAAAAAAATTAACAAGTGAAAAGAATTGTACAATTTTAATTTAATTAAACATTTGTTTATTTCATAGATAGTCTCCTTATCCGCATTGTTTTTTAAAATCCCTCCCACCATGTTTTATCCACATTGTTTTTTAACAATCCACAAAAAACAGCAACGATCAATTAGCTGATAACATATTACAACTACATAGAGGCCTAATTTGCTCCTGTTTTAAAAGCATATTAGTGCTAGTTGTGCTCATTAATGGTTACGGTTCTATTAATCAGGAACAAATCCATGTCATCTGAATTTTCTTGCCTCTTGCAACAAGGTAAGCGCAGATGGTAGATGACACGGGAGGTGAGTCTCTCTGCAGGTCGGCGCTGCCCGAGTGATCTGTTAGGTGTGTGGATGCACAGACCACACGGTGTATTTCTGGAATGTCTGAAAATGTGGGCCACATGTGACCAACAAGATAATTATGAAACCTGACTGCTGGATATGCTGATGCAGCCAAAAAACATCAAGGACTGTGAGTGAGGTTGGAGGTGGGAGCAGAGAAAATTTCTGCAATGTGTAAAAATGGACCGTTCTCAGAGAAAAGGAGCATTTAAATTCTGCCCAGTTTACGGGTTTCCAGTTCCTGTCCTTTCTCCTGCTCATATCTGCATCTTGCTGATCTCCCGGGAAATCAGCCGCTGCTCTGCCGGGTCAAGCCCCTCCTTCCGGAAGAAGGGCTGAGGCAGGAATGACTCATTGCCAGGGAGTGCCTTATAGAACCGGGTGAAAGAGCAGTGTGACAATATGACTGTGAATTTCTTATCAGTGTAGGCTCACCAGTGATGAGATAAAATGGAAAGAACGTATCCTGCTGTCATCAAGGCCAGTATCATAATCAACTTTTATGATTTATCAGCATTGTAACCTGGGGCTATTACTGCAAGTTTTGAGCCTCCATTTTCTCATCTCTAAAGCAGAGTCACAGGGACCAGGTGCAATGGCTCACACCTGTAATCCCAGCACAGTGGGGGGGCCAAGGTGGGAGGATCACCTGAGCCCAGGAGTTCGAGATCAGCCTGGGCAACATAGTGAGGCCTTGTCTCTATGGAAAAAAAAAAATAGTAACAATAAAAATGAAAAAATAAAATAAAATAGAGTCATTGCCTCATTACAGGATTGGATGTGGACTAAACATGATCATATGTGTGAAGTTACAGGAAAAGCCTTCTGGAGCAGGATTAGAAAGAACAGAATGGGATCTAATTGAGATGAAATGAAGACCTCCTAACAATTTCTTATGAAGCTTCCTAAATCTCTTGCATGTGACAGTGTAAGTCTCTTTTCATTCCAACTACCCTTAAGCTTCCCCAGTGGGGAAGAACTGTAGAGCAAAGAGCAGCCTTCGAGGGGAACACTGCCTCGGCCCTCACCTTCGTCCAGGGCTTAACCACTGGACACAACTCAGAATCTTGGAATCTTGCGTTTATTCTTAATTTAAAGCCTTATTCCAGCCTGAGATGCAGTTCCCTTAGCTTCCTGCTAATCTCTCATTTAAAATAGTCTCTTTCTCAAATCCAAAGTACACTGAGGTGTGGGGGAGATAACAAAAAGTGAGCTTCATTGACAGGCTCAAGAGGGTCACGTGCATTAAGAGACTGTACAATTCACAGGCCAAGCACAAAGGCCACAGACGGCCTTGAACGTGGGAGTTAAAGCGAGGGTTCTGGGGCCACAATGCTCAGATTGTGTTTGAGCTCTACCTCCTATTAGCTGTGTGACCTTAGCTGTTGATCAAGACAACTTTATCTTTATGTATCAGCTTCCTCATCTGAGAAGGATAATTATACCATTATCTTCACTGGTTTCCCATGACAATTCAATGAAATGATAGATAAAAAGGGCTTAGACCAGACCTCAATTAATAGAAGGTGTTAATTTTAGCAATATCTGTATGGCTTAAGAGTTCCTGTCATCTAAGTAACAGGATCAGAGGACACTGTGGCATTAGCATAGCAACATTGGTGGGGACAGCAGGGATGTCAGATGGCGTCTGATTGTCAGGGTTAGTTCGTAGGGTCAAACTCTGCAGCTGCTTTAGAAGAGTCGTGTGTGGGAGATTCGCTCTGTGCGTTGGTAGACTATAAGTACAATCCTAGGAAAGTGATCCCACAGGTGACTGAACAGAAAAACTCATAGACCAACTTAAACTTTTCATAGACCACGGTGTATTAATCAGTTTGCATCTAGACCCAAGGGAGAGTAGATGGGGTAAGTTAACAGTTAGGATAGGGTGCAAATGGGGTGGAGGAGTCGTACTCCTGAATCCCAGGATGTGCAGTGTTTCTACACGCACAGGCTCTCTCTCAACGCCACATCCATCTTTCCTGCAGATGGAGTAATTGAGGTTTGAGCAAGATGTCCCGGGTTAATAGCACTCATCTGGTCTCCTGGAGAGACACAGGGATAAGTAAGCCTGGAAGATGGCTGTGGATTGTCCCCAGCTAACTGAACAGCCCTGGGATTTATTGCATTGCTGGGGCGGAAGACTCTGGGACCGGAGTGGGTGTCACCAGTCGGCGGGTGTCACCAGTCAGGCATACCGAGTGCTCGTGTATATTTAGTGTGTCCTGAGAAAGGACTGAATGTTTCTTGTATATTTGCTGTATCATGGCTCGTCCATATTTAGAGTAACTTGGATATTTCCCAGCCTGATGGCTTATGTTTATTTAGTGTCTCGAGAACACTGGGTGTCTCTTGATCCTTCCCTTCTTTTCTATGTATGTTTAATACCCATTATTCCATTCACTAACGACCTTAACAAGCTCATGGGTTGCATCCATCCCACTTGTCTTCTTGTTTCTATAGTGAGTTATTAAATAATGTAAAGTGTGTATTGGAGTTTACCTATTGGGCGGCGGCCTTGAGGAACTATTTAGCACGCATATTTCCAGTCTTGATAAACAGCCTCTGAGCAGATTTGGAGGTCACACAAAAAGGTCCTGAAGTTAGAATATCTAACCAGCAACCCATCCAATAGTCTGTAGGCAGCACATAATAGACTTTCTACAAAAGTTTGCCAAATTAATAAATGGTTAATATTTTCAAGCACAAATGAATTATCTTAAGTGTTTCTGTACCTATTCATAATTTTCACTGTGGCTTCACATCAAATATCTGTTTTAGTTTCCACAACAATGCTGGGGTAGGTAGAATATGATTTGCTATCCTTGTTTTACAGATTGAGAGCCGAAGTCCTAAAATGTAACTTGCTTAAAGTTACACACAGCAATTCTCAGATGGAACAGACTCTGGAATTCAGATTTTCTGTTTCCTAGTGTTTTGGGGCCATGAGTCTTCCTTTCTTTCTCTGTACAATCCCAGACATGTAGCAGAAGCTCTGTCCTCAGCTGGACCAGGAAGAGCTCATGATTTCCATGAACAGTTGGCTGTGAAAAGTTCAGCACAGCTATGAGACTCAGGCAAAGATGAGAGAGCCAGCACCTTGTGTTGCATTATTCTTTCATTTGACTAATTAAAAAATGCACCTATCTTATTATATCATGTAAGTATGACATTATCATACTTATCATTATCATATCAGTAGTCTCTAAAAGTTTCCTGGAAAATGTGTGATACTAAAGTTTACCTCCAAGAAGAGTGCTAATATTTGTATTCACAGAGCATTGCAAAATAGGTTTATCAACCTATTTTTAAGGCATTCAGAAACACAGTGTCATTTCTTTCTTTTTTGATTAAATTAAATTTTAAGTTCTCGGATACATGTGCAAGATGTGCAGGTTTGTTACACAGCTAAACGTATGCCATGGTGGTTTGTCGCACCCATCAACCTACCACCTAGGTATTAAGTAAGCCCTGCATGCATTAGCTATTTATCCTGATGCTCTCCCTCACCTACCCAACAGGCACCAGTGTGTGTTTTTCCCCTCTTTGTGTGCATGTGTTCTCATTTCAGCTCCCACTTATAAGTGAGAACATGCGGTGTTTGGTTTTCTGTTCCTGCATTAGTTTGCTGAGGATAATGACTTTGAGCTCCATTCATGTCCCTGCAAAGGACATGATATTGTTCATTTTTATGGCTGCATAGTATTCCATGGTATATATGTACCACATTTTCTTTATCCATTCTATTATTGGTGGGCATTTGGGTTGATTGTTGATTCCATGTCTTTGCTATTGTGAATAGTGCTGCAACGAACATATGCTTGCATGTATCTTTATAGTAGAATGATTTATATTCCTTTGGGTATATACCCAGTAATGTGATTGCTAGGTCAAATGGGATTTCCGGTTTTAGATCTCTGAGGAATCGCCACAATATCTTCTCCAATGGTTGAACTAACTTACATTCCCACCAAAAGTGTAAAAACATTCCTATTTCTTCACAGCCTCGCCAGCATCTGTTGTTTCTTGAGTTTGTAATATCACCATTCTCACTGGTGTGAGATGTTATCTCATTGTGGTTTTGATTTGCATTTCTCTAACGGTCAGTGATATTGAGCTTTTTTTCATATGCTTTTTTACAGCATTAATGTTTTCTTTTGAGAAGACAGTGTCACTTCTTTGCACTTGATATTTGGAAGGTTCTGCAGAATCCTAAGACTCAGTCCGACATTGCCAAATGTGTGTCAGCCATACCGTAGCTTTCCAGAATTCTCCACTATTTAGATACTTTGGACAATGGAAGAACTTGGCTGTTCTCAAAGCCAGATTCACATTAAGTAACCCCATGAGGGGATTCATTCACACAGGATGTAAATTTGGCCATCCACACCCCAGGAGGCAAGCAAGTTAATACTGTCCCCCAAATGATAAAATTATTCCTGCAGATTGAATTTGTAATCTTTGTGCCTCAGAAGAATGAAAAAAATAAAACAAATGGAAAAAGAATAAGAAGCAGAAGATAAGAGGAGGGTATAAACAAGCTATTTTCTGTCCCTCCGAGGGCAATACTTAAAAAAAAAATGACCTGGTATCAGTTGCTGGAGCCAACTGACATGCAGATGACCCTCCCCAGCTCACCCTGTGTGGCGCTGACTGCTTCCATTTAGATTTGCTTCCATGGTGGATCCTAGCCATGTCTCAGGATTTGCTTTTTTGCCTTTAAGTTGCCAGCTGTGGTCATTGACTACAGTTGTGTGAGGAGGCTGCTCTGAATTTAGCTTGGCTTTCTCTAATTTTAGACACTTGAAGAGGCCCAGGAAGGGATTTGTAATGGGTTACAACATTCTTTCATTTTTGGCCAATGAGTGTCACACAGCTGTGTGTATGTGTTTATGCATCTCGTGTGTGTGTGTGTGTGTGTGTGTGTGTCTGTGTCTTTCTGTGTGTGTGTGCAGGCACATGCAGAAGATCAGAGAGAGAAAAGGAGCAGAGAAAATGCTTCTGGGACATTATCTGCCACTTTGCTTGTAGAAACCATAACCTTGGTACTTTTAAATAAAATTAACAGTGAAATACAAAATGAAAATAATAATTCATATTTGAATAATTGCATGTGGACATGCAAAACCTTTTCTCTAGGAGATTGAATATAACTTGGAATAGATACTCAACAAATCATAACATATTAGTAAAACCATGGGAACATGGCAGAAAGCCTTTTTCTCCAAAAAATTGTATATAATTTGGAATTACACCAAATAATTTGGCTTTCAGACCTTTGAACATTTACAAAAACAGTGAAAAATTCTTTGTCTGACAACATAAGAAAGTAATCAACCTATCATAGGAATAATAGGATAAGAAGATCTTACTTTCATTTTTGACACTGAAAAAGGAAATTTTAAATATAATTCCTTTCAAAGTGTGTTCTATCATCATATATATTTGAATTATAAAGTTATCTGTATATATATGTGTGTATATGCAAACATATACACACATGTATAAACATTCATATACTCAAACAGAAAGAATTTATGTAATCATTAGATTGTTATGTTCTAATATTTCCTAAAAACATTTTCTTCAGCCGGGTGTGGTGGCTCACGCCTGTAATCCCAGCACTTTGGGAGGCCGAGGTGGGCGGATCACGAGGTCAGGAGATCGAGACCATCCTGGCTAACACGGTGAAACCCTGTCTCTACTACAAATACAAGAAAAATTAGCTGGGCGCGGTGGCGGGCGCCTGTAGTCCCAGCTACTCGAGAGGCTGAGGCAGGAGAATGGCGTAAACCTGGGAGGCGGAGCTTGCAGTGAGCCGAGATAGCGCCACTGCACTCCAGCCTGGGCGACAGAGCGAGACCCCGCCTCAAAACAAACAAACAAACAAACAAACAAAACACATTTTCTTCGATATGTTTAATGACTCTATTTACAGTCCATATACTAATCCTAATTTATGTACTTCATTTCTAAGACACTTAAAGATAGCCCCATTGCTTTTTACTATTTTCGGATTTCTCCATTTAGGGTCTGCAATGTTCAAATTGTTTTGTTCTTGAGGAACATCCCAAGTATTCTTTCTTCTAGAGCATTCCAATTATAACTTTTTTTTCTGTTAAGCTCTGTAACGAGCTCGAACAAAGCTAAAACAACTAGCACTATGTAAATGTATATTTCCAATGTTAATTTTCATTTTACTTAAGATAATTAGCTGCTGTGTGTCTGGCACCAGGAGCTCTGCTAAGCATTTTTCAAACATCTTTTCATTAAGTTATTATTAAATTCTTGTATTATTACCTTTATTTTTATTGATAACTAAAGGAAGCATAAGGAGTCTATGAAGTAACTTGCAGAAAAGCTCAGAGCTAGTTAAGTTACTGAGCAGAGACTCCAAAACACTATCCCATATTGTCTCTTTTGGAAATACACATTCTCTTATTTGTTCAAATATTTTAGCTTAAGAAAAGGATGGCATAAACATCAAAGTTAATTACCACAAGTACGCATGTGCTGTTCATATAGATTTCCTTCAATATATAATTGATAATAACCTTCTATTGTAACATACCAGAGGATCTATTTAGAAATTGCTTCTTTTTGTTTTTAAAGATTTTTCTTCTTAATATTAAAACCAACATGGACCCATTTTAAGATTACTTCAATACTGTTAAGAGTTAAAGCTCATTTTTGTTTTTTCCTCTTTGCAAATAGTGAAATATAATGTGATGGGCTGGTTACGCTAAGGGTGACTGATGTTAATTGTGACATACTGATTCCAATGACCCTTGAGAATTAGTCTAAATTTCATCTCTGATTTTTTTTTTTTTTTTTTTTTTTTGAGACAGAGTCTCCATCTGTCACTCAGGCTGGAGTGCAGTGGCGCGATCCCAGCTTACCGCAAGCTCCACCTCCGAGTTTCATGCCATTCTCCTGCCTCAGCCTCCTGAATAGCTGGGACTACAGGCACCCGTCACCAAGCCTGGCTAATTTTTTGTATTTTTTTTTTAGTAGAGTCGGGGTTTCACCATGTCGGCCAGGATGGCCTCGATCTCCTGACCTCATGATCTTCCCACCTCAGCCTCCCAAAGTGTTCATGTCTGATTTTTAAAGTTTCCTGATGTTTTGTACAGATAAAAGGTCATATAGATGTAATATCATTTTTCAAAGTCTTGAGTATTAGAAAACAAGTATGATTATTACATCTTCTCTAGATAGGGAATAAAAGACAGTAATTTGTTAGTGAATCAGATATCTGTACAAGGGTTGTTAAGGCAGATAAGGCTTTCGAGGAAACCCCTCCCACTGTTAGGGAAACTAAAGAGGGAAAACCTGGGCTATAATGTCTCTGTATGCTTCCAACTAAGTCAAAAGATCTCAAGGTAAAAGATTTTCTGACAAATGTTGAAGGCAAATATTGATTTATTATCATCTATTAGCAAGCTATTATCACCTGAGATGTTAATATACTTATATTTTTCTGTGGCAGCCTTAATTATTATATAATACTCTCTATATGACCAAATAAGCAAGCAGAGATAAGCTGAAGGCAGCCCTAGATGTTTGTGGAATTTGCTTGTCATCTGCTTGAGTGGCATCTTGAAACTACTGATTGCTCAGTTGATTTTAATGCTTCTCTTCAATTCAAGTAGAATCATTTAATGCTTTGGGCTTTTATTTTTACTTTTTCCACTATGTGATTTACTTGGTGATACTTGGGCTGTTTCGAATGAGACTGCCAATCACTTTTGCCAAGATGTGTATATATAATTTTTTCTGAAGTGCTCAAAGCACCTTGTATTTTCTGCCAGGCTATCCCTGTGCCTCAATGCAGAAAACTTGCCAAGGTTAATGAGCTATTCCGAGTAGATATACTGTAAGCCACGAATGAGGACTGAAAGCAATAAACATTAACAAGGGCTCATTAAAATCTGGTTTTCAAATGAGTGCTCCAAACTTTTCTTTATCAAATAAAAGTATCATCACTTATGAAAATTGAAAGTCCCTTGTTGAACATTCAACTCCTAATTCAAGCTGTAGTATAATATATTCTACATACCTGATGTTTCATTTGTAAGATGAATGGCAATAGGTCTTCCATCATCTTTACCAACCTATACATTCTATTTTTTAAAAGCCATCAGGGTTTCAAAAATCAGTCTTGCTTCTCAAATTAAGCAGCCATTAAAGAGATTATTTATTAAATTAAAAGGGTTTGAAATGGATGATCCAGTATTTATTCCTTCTTTCCATTATCAGAATTCCAGGCAATCCGGCTGAGCTTGGTGGCTCACGCCTGTAATTCCAGCACTTTGGGAGGCCAAGACGGGCAGATCACTTCAGGTCAGGAGTTGGGGACAAGCCTGGCCAACATGGTGAAACCCAGTCTCTACTAAAAATACAAAAATTAGCTGGGCGTGGTGGCATACACCTGTAGTCCCAATATTCTCCTGAGGCAGGAGAATATTGCTTGAACCTGAGAGGTGGACGTTGCAGTGAGCTGAGGTCACACCACTACACTCCAGCCTGAGTGACAGTGAGGCTCTGTTTCAAAAAAGAAAAAAAAAAAAAAAGAAAAAGAAAAAAAAGAATTCCAATGTTTAACCTGCTGCCTCTTCCTTCATGAGTTAACCTTCTAAGCCATTTGCAGACATCATTTACAAACCCTTGGATGCCAGTTTATCTGATTTATCTTCACTTTCTAGATCACAATGCTCACTTTACATTCTTCTGGCCCTCCTAGCTATTCTAACACTTTCTGGTCATTCTATCATCCCCAACTCTCACAGCATAGCTGATCAGTGGTGATTGAAAGTTATTTTTGTTTGTTTGCTTTGTGTTGTTGAGGGGTCGTTGTCTAAAAGATTTGGCCCTCCTGAAATTGCCACTAGTCTATTCAAGCACTCAAAATAAACATATGGTTTTGTTAAAAACACTAAATTTACCAAGAGAAGTCTCTTAATTACCACTATCCCCTTCCCACCCCAAGATTATTTCTGCTCCTAACTTCCTTCTAGATAGAAATTCGATAGGAGAGGCTGAACTAGACCATTTCTTTACCTACTAAATATTGTGTTGTTGCCATGCTTTCCCGACTTTTCCTATCAAAGTAGTTCCTAAATCATAATCTTCCCTGTCTCTTTCCTCCAGCCAGAATCTTACCCCACTGATTTTGTTCCCCTAATTAGACAGTTATCCAATCAGCATCCCAAACAAAGCACTGCCTTGTCTAACTGTTCTAAACTTAAAAAAAAAAATACTGGGACATAAGAAGGTTGTTAATAATAGCCTCTTTTAGGCTATTAACATTTCATTTGGAAGAAAACTGTGGTATCAGTTAGACCATCCTATTATTTTTGTCTTTTTCTTGGGAAAGATTTTGATGAAACTTTCACAGAGACACCGATGAATAACAATAAAGTCATTCAAGGTTGAAATTGGTATGATGCTATGGACTGAATTGTGTCCCTAAAATTTATATCTCGAAACTTTAACCCTAAGGTGATGGTATTTGGAGACGGGGCCTTTGGGAGGTGGTTCAGTCAGGACGGTGAAGCCCTCAGGATGAAATTAGTGCCCTTATAAGAAGAGACAGGAGAGAGATGATCTCTGTCTCAGCATGTGAGGATGCAGCAGAAGACAGCTTTCTGCAAACCAGGAAGAAAGCCCTCACCAAAAACAGAATTCCCCTGCAACTTGTCTTGGACTTCTCACCCTCCAGAACTGTGAGAAATAAATTTCTGTTGTTTAAGCCAGCCAGTCTGTGGTATTTTGTCACAGCAGCCCAAACTAATATATAAGGATACCATGAAGTTTTCATTTCACGTATCTTCTTAAGCCAACTGGGTGAAATGTCCTTTTTAAAGATGTCTTTCTTTGGTCTACCTTGTTTTATGAAGGTAAAGAACCCTAAATTCTTAAGGCGTTATGAATCTCACACATCTTAATAGGAATTTGACCCATTTATTCCTATTATTCCTCTGACATCTCTTATTTCTCTGACAATCTTTGGAAATTACGGCTTTGAAGAAATGCACATTTTGGTAGGGTTGGTTTGAGAAAGAAATAATTGTATATGCAATGAGGTGTCTTCTGGAATATGTTTTTCAGTCCATTAATTTATCTAAAAACCGAAGCTGAAAATAAAAGGTGCTATGTATCCATATGTTCCAAGTTTAGAAAGCTGCTTGTAATTAGAACTCGCTACCTCCTTTTAAGGCTCAAAGAGAAGTTCCAGAGCTAATCTTCCCACTGCACAGTCACCATCACCGCTAGCCCCATTATCATAATCATTGTCTCCTGGCAAATTCAAATGAAGGAATGGGAGATGGAAGTAAATTTGGAGGGAGTGCAAAGTTCATGAAAAGAGCCTCTCTCCTCTTCTGTGGGGGAGGAGCTGGGTGTTTCCTTTTCCCACAATTAGAAAAGGAAGAACCTGAGGGAATCATCAGTAATGTTTGTGCGGAACCAAACTGCCTTTTCCCCTCACTAAACCAGAACTAACGATTGTCTCTCATGAGGATTGGTCAGGCACCAGCCCTGCTCACTGCTTAATATTTTTAAGGGAACAGAAAGACCAGAGGAGAAAACTGGTGAAGCCAAGAGAGGGGAATCGGTAAAGAAGCCAGCACCCCAAGACACCTGCTTTTCTTATTGTCAAGTAGACATGGTAGGATATGGCTGAACTTAATCCGTAGCGTAGATACCTCCAAGAACGAGCAAAAGACTTCAGATTGGTTTACCTGTGGTAGGAACTAAGAAAGGAGAGATAAGTGCACAAGAAGATCTTTTCCCATTTCAAGAAAATGTGCATTACTGAGGCTTCTGTGGGACTTCCTGCAGAAACCACATCTGAGCTCCAACAGAGCCTGCATGGTGACACATGCTGTGCAGACATTGACGATGACTTTTAAAAGAAGTAGGAATCTAGAGGATCAGATCTTGGCCCAGGAAATGAAGGTCATCGTTAAAAAAAAATCTGTGTTTCCATTTCTGTCCTCCTCACTGCATGACTGGAAGAGCCAGACAGAAACGAGAGCCCAACCACTCCAATATAACCATGCAGTTCCTGTGGATTTTATTCTTACCTGTTTGGGGAAAAGGGAGAAAATGGACTTTAAACCAAAACCAAGATGAACCAATAAGATAAAAAGAACCAAGTGTTAAATACTAAAATAAAACTATACAAATAACCCAAATTGACTGAAAGTATGTACTCCAGCCAGATGCCATTAATGGAAACACCTGAAAGAGGACAATAGACGCTCAGTGTAGCATGGTGGGGGACATTGATGAGAAAAGTCAAACCATTTCTTCATGCCAATGAATTTAAACCTTTTACGTCCTAAAATTACATTAATTTTTTTTACCATTGAGCACTGACCTGGCTCCTATGGGGTGCTGTAGTAGACAGCGTGTATCTGTGAATCTCACTTCCGGAATGACTGTTGATTCCTTATGATCTATCTGCACTCTGTAACATGTAGCTATAGCTATCCCAGCACATATATTTTGGATTGGCCATAGTTTAAAAATACATCCAAAATAATTTCACTTATGCAAAAATGAAAATTACAGAGGCAAGGTTAGGGGTCAAGATATTATCAAATGTGACTTGAGATCTTGCAAGAGTGAAAATGGAGCTGCTTATGCTAGTATAGAGATAAGAGCCTGAAAGGTAACAAGTTGACTTCAAAACTCAGGATGTAAAATAAAGACTAAGGGCTGTTTGCGGTAGTGCTAGTTTATCAATGCCTATGTTGTATTGGTCGGTGTTCAGCAGACAGAAGAGGTTACTATCCTTGCAGAACCCAACTAGTTTATCTAGGTCGCATATGTTTGAATAGTCCCTCCCTGAGTATACTTATATGTTAGTTCTATGTAAATATTAGTCATATAGTAGTTGTACATTGCCCATAGACACTGCAATAAAAAATATAAATAGGTAGTTAAAAAGATAATTAATAAACATTGATATTAAGTGAAAAAATATGATTTAGCATTATAGATTTAACTCCACTATTATTAAAAATTTACACTGTAGACTAAATTTTATACTGAAAGGAGGGGGAATTCAACCTCAATTTTTATCTAGTGGTTTTAATTTGTAACTGATTTTCCATTTGTAATTGCGTCATTTTTTTATAAGCAAAGCAACAGTAAACAATATAAATAGCATGTTGATATTTATTAGTCTAATTAGTTGCATTTTCAAGATCCATTTAATATTCAATATTAAAGATTCCATGATCCTCTAAGGAAGAAATATCATCACCTATCATCATAAAATTAAGCAGAGCTTTACAAGATGACATAGTTTTAATTTTTTATGTTTTAATATGCATGATGCATATTAGGTATTAAGTGGATTTGAATATAAGTGATTTTCAGGTCCTGTATCTTATAAGATAAGAAACAATTATCATCGTTTTCACAGAGAACATCTGAACCAACTGTGTTTATGTCTCACGATGATGAAATGCTTTGGGTCATGGGCACTCTTTCCTCCCCCACTGCCTCCATCTGAGAGGCACACATGCCATTTGACGGCAGTGTATTACGCACTGTTCTCCACAGGCCTGAATGGAAGGTCACTTTGACCTGCTGCACATTTTTACTTAAGAACTGCTTTTGACAATAAGCCACTAGCGTACTTGTTTCTAGACTGACTTGAGTTTTTGGCACAATATGAAAAGCATTTGGAAAGTGTAAGTAAAAGCCTTCCATTTCAGAAGAAATAATGGCCCCATTTGCCATGGAAACCAGAGGACTTTATGAAAATGCACTCAACTGTTTTCTGTAGTGAGCCTAAAATTATTCTAAAAATAAATCGTATTCCCGGCATCTGTTAGCCAATGCACAAAGATTGCATCTCATAAGGTTTTCCCTCTTAGAGAAAAATGCCATGCCACTTGAATATTTCATTTTTCTTATTATTCAGAATGTATGGGATAATATATGTGCTACACAGTAGGGCCTCAATAATCAGTTTTTTCTTAAATTAAATGTCTTTTGAGAGTCGGCAGATGATAATTTGAGTGCTGCCTCTGAACATAGACCACGGTTGAGGAAACCAAATATAGGGTTTTTATGCAAAATTAGAGCAAGTCATATTCAAACATTTTTTTTTCTATAGATAAATTTTATTTATGTCAGGGGAAACTAACAAAATAGAATGTTCAATGATAATGAAAATTTTAACAGACAAATATTGGTGAATAAAAGCAAGGAGCCCAAGTCTCTGACCAGGAGTTCCATGTTACAGACCCAGCTCCAGTTGCTTCAGGTGTTCACGAGGGCAGATGGGGAGCAAGGGTGTGAAGCCATGAACCTGCTCAGTTGTAGGTACCCAGGGCCATTGCATGGGGATCTATTACTTAATTAAACTCTAAAGAAGCCTCATGCCAGGAGGCAAAATGTTATTTGTTACCTGGAAGACCAAGAGGATAGGCTGACTGTGTGACAGGACAGGGCAAATAAAATTCCTGAAGTGAGATGTGGCAAAAGGCAAAGTATAATCCAAACAGATGAGATTCATGTTCGTATCCATATGTCCTCACTGGCTTAAGAATATAGTAATAGACTCATACTGGACAGATTAGGCCATTGGTTAACAGGAATATTCATTAATTCAGTTTTCATTCAATAAATTTGTATGGAGTGCCTCCACGTTCCCGGCACCAGGATGGCTGTTAGGAATGAAGCAATGAACTGAGCACAAGCCTCAAATATTTTATGCTCTTCAGTGACACAGGTGCCTAAACACTCTGCAAATATTATTAAAAGGGGAAGAGAAAATGGCTTCCTAAACCCTCCTTGGAGATATTACCAAGGAATTTTAAGGAAGAGGAAGTGATAGAAATTTGGTTCATCATGGCAGGGCCATAGTACATAACTTATTGTTTGTACCAAGATACTTTTCAGGGTGAATCGGTGTCTGTTTAATAACCGCCTTGGGCCACAGTGTGAACTGAGACTCCTTGGTAGATCAGTACACACAGGTACTCTTCATGCATACTTGATTATTTCTTGGAAACGATCTAACAGTTTATTTTCTGTTTAACTTGCTGTCACTCTGTTGGTAGGGATCCTTACAGCCCTTTATTCTACAATTTGATTGGCTATGAATAAGTTTCTACAATAACATTCAGTTAGGAGCCTGTCGGGACACTTGCTGACCCTCTCTGTATGTAGATGGCAGAGGTTCAGCCTGGCAGGCAGACTTGTGTTTCGCCAATAGGACTCTGCCTTGGTGATCGTTTTTATAAAGAGTTAGGTAAAGTGATGAAGACCTGATGATAATAGGTGTCAATAACCCGGTGCTGGTAGGGTGAATGAATCCCCTGGCTCCATGAAGTTCTTAATAAGCAAGAACGATAGGTCAGGTTTTTAAAGATGGTGTGTTATGGGCACATGCACAAGATAGAGCACTTAAATTTAAACAAAAATAAATCTCCTGCATAAACATGAGAAGGAATAAATATGGCTTAGCGGCAGTATTTGTCAAGGAACAAATACATTTTAGCTATTAATTCCAGCTCTATGGTGTAATATAAAACTTTGGCAGAGACTTGATAGAAGGGATTCATGCTTTAGCTGGATAATTGGGCAAGAATGTGCCTTCCAGCCCTGAGATTCTGTAGTCTTGGAACTACGATAGCACAGCCTGTATCTTATTCACATCTGTCCCCTAGCTATAGATGGCACTAAACATATGTGCTGTATAAATCAATAGATGCATTATAAACGATGAGAGCTTAAACAATGACGTTGACAGATTTTGTAGAAGTTTGTATCTTCGTTCACTTGTGTCCCATCTCCCTCCTTACCTGACATCTTCATATCCAATCTCCCACCTCCTCATTGCCAGTTCTCATTTCTTCCTGTATAAACATAGAAGACTGAGAATCAGCCTACGGAACCAAGAAGGACTCATAATTTTGCAAGGCAGATCTTGTAAATCAGTAATATAATCCTTTTTTTCTCTTGATGCCAATGCATTACTTACGTAAGATTAATCAAACACATCCAAAAGATAACCAGCAACTTCACCTCACAGCTAGTGAACAGACTGGTTTGAGCAAGATTTTCCTGAAAAATCTTGTTATCCACACCCATATTTACTCTTGTTTCTCCTGGAGGCAGAATGTTGCTCTCGGATACAGGCTGGGTGTTTATCCTGTATTTATTCAAATCTAGAAGAAAAAACAGTATATCTATGTTGCCCATCCCATTCCCTCATAAAATTTAGAAACGCTGTTTTATCTCTTTTTGCCTATATTAAATCCTCTTCAGTTAGCCAGTAGGTTGAGGAAAGTGCAGACGACCAGGGTTTAAATTGCCTTACTGCCTAGTCACACTGCTGAGATCTACAGGGTAATTACCCACTGGCCATTGCGTTTCACACCATGCCCAGCTGGGCTTGCCTAACAGCAATGGCCTTCTCTTTGTTGACAGTTATTTAAAGATGTGGTATCATAAGCCTATTTGTCAAAGTGACCTAACATTTTATTCTACGAGTATCACTGGAAGTAACCTTTAGTCCATAAATTAGGGATTCTGTAGCTGCACAGATAGAACTCATGTTATAGATACTCTTCATGCAAAGTTAAAAACTACTCTGGCAGACTCTGCAGCAAAGAAAACTTCTGTCAAGCAGTTCTATTATCCCCAAGATTTCCATTATTTTGTGTAAATTGCCCATTTTTTTTTTTTTTGAGACAGGGTATGGCTCAGTTGCCCAGGCTACAGTGCAATGGCACGATCTCGGCTCACTGTAACCTCTGCCTCCCAGGCTCAAGTGACCCTACTGCCTCAGACTTCCCAGTAGCTGTACTTTCCAGCCCTGAGATTCTATAGTCTTAGAACTGTGATAGCACAGACTGTGTCTTGTTCACTTCAGGTGCACACCATCATGCTTGGCTAATTGTTGTATCTTCTATAAAGATGGGGTTTTGCTATGTTGCCCTGGCTGGTCTTGAACTCCTAAGCTCAAGCAATCTGCCCGCCTGGCCTTCCAAAGTGCTGGGTTTACAAGAGTGAGCCACTGTGCCCAGCCTGCTTTTTTAGTGGGTAATTTTTGGTTTTTTGTTTTTTTTTTAGGCAGGTCTTGTTTTGAAGGAATGATACAATTTCATCACTACATAAACGATCCTTATCTAAAAAGCCACATATTTTAAAACCAATTTTAAACCCTCCAGCTTTACAACTGTGGTAACTGTGTGTGTGTGTGTGTGCACAAGTGTGTGTGTGCACTGTTCTGACTAGACATCGCAATCCTCTGTCTATCCAGTTCTTCCAGAGAGCATAAATTTATTTTATAGAAGTATATTTAGACAACAGGAGAGAGCCATGATGAAGCTGAGCTCTAAAATATTCCATTCTTGCTAATGAAGGGACGCTCATCTCATCATTGGCTGAAGTAACAAATTAGGATACAGGTTACGGCAAATAATGAATGTGCCTACTCCCTGAACAAATTTTCTGTTTGTCCAATGACAAGTAAACCTATTGGACATGAATGACATTTTATTAAAGAAAAATTTAGCAAGACGTTGATCAGTTCTAAGCATGTATTAATCTTTGGAGGTTGGAAGAATGCATATTGGCACTTCTTGTAAATCCAAATACCCAATATCATTCAAGTAAGAGACAGTTGTAATTTTGGTAAATTAGGACTCTTTTAGAAATAAAATAGATATAGGTATTTTATTGGATTGAAAACTGAATGTAGGTTTCCAGCGGCTAGGTCACCACCAGGTGGGGATATGATAGGAGGAATTCAAGCACAGTACACAGTAGGTGCTCAATAATAGCTTGCAAAAACTGTTTAATGTGTCCTAATTTACTGATATTTTCTGTAGCTCTTCTTTTTTTACCACTCTCCCTTGAAATATACAACAAACAAACAATTACAAGACTAGAATAATGTCTCTCTTCAGAGGAAACAGAAACACATATTTAACCTCACACTCAGGCAATAGCCAACTAAACCCCACATTATAAACATTTAAATTTAAATACACAGAAGGTTTAAAGCAAAAAACTTGGTACTAAATTTCCTTTGAAGACAAGAGGATTCTCAGATATTGTGAAACACTGTTTAGATGGGAAGGCAGCTCCGTGACTTTGGGCAAATTACTTAATTGCTCTGTACTTATTTCCTGCTCTTAAAATAGGACAAATGATAGACTGATGGTTATTGTGAAGATTTATTGAGATAATATAAGTAAGGTGCTTTGAACAGTGGCAAATAATAGCATTATAAGCATGTTTCTATTTCTGATCTTAATATTTGGTAAAATATGGAGATTTCAAATGTTTCTGTTGCCACTATCTCTACTAAGATTGTGGTAATCGTTCATGACTGTGAGAAAATAATAGCAGAATGTACTGAATAGTGTTTTAAATGAGACTTCAGTGTCATCAAAAATGTAATTTTCTCAATTGGAAGATGTTATGGCTAAGTGATTTCACCTGTAATGTCCAGACCTGTGTAAGAAAACTGATGGTCATCTTAAATGTTATTTCACTGACTTGATACTGTGACCTTTTATTTTTAATAAAAAAGGTTAGTTGGCAAATATCAAGTATTTTATCAAAATATTATAATGGTAGTATGAATTGAAAAAGTTTTTTGCTCCTAAACAAAGTGGTCAGAAGATGCTGGATTTCACAGTTGCTGTTTCATTTATTGTTAATTTTGTTTTGTTTTGTTTTAACCCCCGGGATCAGTTCTTACTTCATTATCGTTTGATACTGTCTGAGAGTGGTATTATATTTCTACAATTTTCTTTGCCCAGTGTGACTTACTAGAAATTGAAGGGGCTTTTATATGACCCTAAGGTGATTAAAATTTAAAATAAATTGTGTTAATTTTATTCACAACTCTAAGTCAATAGACTTTTTCTGAAGACATGGAGTTAACTCCATTCTTCTACCTTGAAGAAGAAGACACATGTAATGATTATTATTTCTATTACTCCATACATTTCCTAGTTCTTTTATGAGGGATAATGGGCTTATGACATTGTTTTCAATGTTAAACATTTGTGACTATGTTTGTTGCTAGATAAGCGAAGAAAAAATGGTGCTTGCCACAGGAAGTCTGTTCCAATGAATGCTTACTTATTTTACAGGGACATTTTTGAAGGATTTGCCAAAATTTGCTGGGCACCAAGCTCTAGGCAGTGCAGTGAAGCAGTTAAATAAGAAATAGAAGACCCTAAACTCTGCACAGTAACTTGCAACTAGGTGGACTATGTTGCCTCAAGGGCAACCAATTCTAAGGAAGAGATGAAGGGAAAAGTCAAGCATTTTCTTTCAACCTGTGCACTTTCAAGAAATTAAAAGTATATTGTCAAAATGTTCTTTTTAAAATAGCTTTTAAAAACCAGGCTTATTTTCGTGATTTAAAATGTCTACACAAAATGAATTAGTATAATTTATATTGTAATGCAGTTGTTTGAGAAATATTTCTAATTCTGTTTCAACTTTATTTCCCCAAGGGTATAATATAAAAATTGCTTCTGTTATTATTCTCTACCAGTAGGGAAAAAATTGAAACATTAGATCCATTAAGAAAGACATGTAATAAATAATTAAGATTAGTAATAATATCTATCGGGGTGATTATGACCAGTTGAATCATCTCTTTCCTTTGAATTATTTAGCTAACAAATTAACTCTCCCAAATATTTAAAATGTAAAATCATATTTTACTGCTTATTTTACTGTGCATCAAATTTAGTTTTTAATTTTTTCAATTTATTTGCTACTATAAATATGAAAGGAGGGAGAATCTTTTTTACATAAATGCCTTGCGTCACTGTCCAGTCCCCGCAGTGGAGGGGGGAAAAGAAAAGCATCGCTCAAACTAAAATATTTTTGTTTGACATTGAGCACCAGCTAGTCATACTAATAAATACCCATGTCATGCAGATGGCTGGGCAAATAAGAGATATCTAAAAATATGCACCGGTCTTGGAAAACATGGCACAAGTAAGGATATCATATTGTCTGATGTCTGTTTATTTTATATCTGATTTCTTTTAAATGGGTAGTTGGGGACTCCATTTCTAAGGAGAATAGGTAAATAAAATGACTTTTGGCATTAAGAAAAAACCAGGCTTAATTCAGTCGTTTGTTTTCTTCTTGGCAATAGTTAGTTTTAGGAGGTACGTAACTGCATGGTGTTCTAGTAATTGGCTCTTTTGCATGAACAGGATGGGAAATTACCCTTGGTAGTTCTTTCCTCAATGGAAGTTTTCAAAGGTGAGCTGGGTATATTATCTTGTAATTTCTGATTGCTGGTTACTAGGGGCACAAATTGGGAATTAAAGATAAAATTTAATTATTTCAACCCAAGCAGTTTCATATATGAGAAGGGAGGTGGTGTGAGCATGCAAGGG
This sequence comes from Pan troglodytes, assembly GCF_028858775.2. Taxonomy (NCBI): domain Eukaryota; kingdom Metazoa; phylum Chordata; class Mammalia; order Primates; family Hominidae; genus Pan; species Pan troglodytes. The sequence continues at coordinate 111,506,838 of NC_072412.2, read as the reverse complement.
GACAACGTTTTTGCTTCAGCCCAAGACGCACTGAGGCTTGGCACCATTTGAGAGATGCCAAGCACACTTCAGAAGAAAGGAGAACTAAAATAAGCCAGAACGGATAAATAATGCCTCAACCCCTGGAGGGCTGGGGATCAAATAAGCCAGAACGGATAAATAATGCCTCAACCCCTGGAGGGCTGGGGATCAATTAGAAAACAGTCCCTTAGTATAAAATTGCTAAATATCTAGGCCCTAAACTCTTTTTTGTCCATTTATTTATTCTTTGTATTTTTTTTTTTACTTTTATTTTAAGTTCAGAAGTACATGTGCAGGATGTGCAGTTTTGTTACACAGGTAAATGTGTGTAATGGGGATTTATTGTATAGATTATTTCATCACCCAGATATTAAGCCTAGTGCCCATTAGTTATTTTTCCTGATCCTCTCCCTCCTCCCACCCTTCACCCTCCAATAGGCGTCAGTGTGTGTTGTTCCCCACCATGCGCCCGTGTATTCTCATCATTTAGCTCCCACTTACAAGTGAGAACCTGTGGTATTTTATTTTCTGTGTCTGCATTAGTTTGATAAGGATAATGGCCTCCAGCTCCATCAATGTCCCTGCAAAGAACCTGACCTCGTTCTTTTTTATGTCTGCATAGTGTGTCATGGTGTATATGTACTACATTTTCTTTATCCAGTCTGTCATTGATAGGCATTTAGGTTGATTCCATGTCTTTGCTATTGTGAATAGTGCTGCGGTGAGCATGCATGTGCATGGGTCTTCATACTAGAATGATATATATTTCTTTGAATGTATACGCAGTAATGAGATTGCTGCATTGAACGGTATTTCTGTTTTTAGATCTTTGAGGAATTGCCACACTGTTTTCCACAATGGTTGAACGAATTTACACTCCCACCAACAGTGTATAAGTGTTTTTTTTTCCTCCACAACCTTACCAGCATCTGTTATTTTTTGACATTTTAATAATAGCCATTCTGACTGGTGTAAAATGGTATCTCATTGTGGTTTTGATTTGCATCTCTCTAATGATCAGTGATGTTGAGCTTTTTTCATATGATTGTTGGCCACATGAATGTCTTCTTTTGAGAAGTGTCTGTTCATGTCCTTTGCCCACTTTTTAATCTTTTTGTTTTTGTTTTCTTTTAAATTTGTTTAAGTTCATAATAGATGCTTGATATTAGACCTTTGTCAGATGCATAGTTTGCAAAGATTTTTTTCCCATTCTGTAGGTTGTCTGTTTCCTCTGTTGACAACTTTTTTTTTTTGCTGTGGAGAGTGCTATTCTTATTAAACTACCATTGACATTATTCATAGAACTAGAAAAAGCCATTTTAAAATTCATATGAAACCAAAAAAGAGCCCGAATATCCAAGGCAATCCTAGGCAAAAAGAACAAAGCTAGAGGCATCACGCTACCTGACTTCAAATTGTACTATAGGGATACAGTAACCAAAACAGCATGGCACTGGTATAAGAACAGACAAATAGAACAATGGAACAAATAGAGAACCCAGAAATAAGACCACACACCTACAACTATCTGATCTTCAACAAACCTGACAAAAACAAGTAATGAGGAAAGGATTCCTTATTTAATAAATGGTGCCGTGATAACTAGCTAGCCATATACAAGAAACTGAAACTGGGCTTTTTCCTTGTACCATATACAAAAATCAACTCACGATGGATTAAAGACTTAAATGTAAAACCCCAAATTATAAAAACTGTAGAAGAAAACCTAGGCAGTACCACTTTGGACATAGGCACGGGCAAAGATTTTATGATGAAAATGCCAAAAGCAATCACAAAAAAGCAAAAATTGACAAATGGGATCTAATCAACCTTCGTATTTTTTTAAATTGCCACATCATGGTTGTATATATTTTTGGGGTACATGTGATATTTTGACACAGGTATACAATGTGTAACTGTCAAGTCAGTCAGAATAATTGGGATTTCCATCACCTCAAAGGTTTATATTTCCTTCGTGTTGGGAACATTACTATTCTTTTCTTCTAGCCATTTTGAAATAGGCAATAAATTATTGTTAATAATAATTTCCCTTTCATACTACCAGATATTAGAACTTACTCTTTCTATCCAGCTGTAGTTTTACAACCCTTAATCAACTTCTCTTCATCCCCTTTTCCCCTGTTCCTTTTCAGCCTCTGGTAACCACATTCTAGTCTCTACCTCCATGAGATTCACTTTTTAATCTCCCACATATGCACGAGAGCATGCAATATTTGTCTTTCTGTGCCTGGATTATTTCATCCATATTCAATTTGTCCTCTAGTTCCATTCGTATGGCGGAAAATGAAAGGATTTCATTTTTTATGGCTGAATAATATCCAATTTTGCACATATCATACATTTTCTTTATCCATTTATCTGCTGATGGACACTTAGGATCATCCCATCTCTTGGCTTGGTTTATTGCGACACTATTCGTTATTGTGAGTAGTGTCGCAATAAACACAGAAGTGCAGCATCTCTTCAATATACAGGTTTTCTTTCCTTTGGATAGACACCTAACAGTGGGATTGCTAGATCGTATGGTAGTTCTAGCTTTAGTTTTTTGAGGGATAGGTCATTTCAAAGAAGGTTCACGTGGCTGTGAGACCAAGAACTCTTAATGCTGTTACCAAAGATTGCAATAGGATATGATAGCCCTCAGTAGTGCTATGTTCCTCTGGGGAGATATTAATTAAAAACACACACACACACAGAAAAAAGATGCCTAAACTTTTAAAAAACTATTGATAATGGGCCGAGTGCGGTGGCTCAAGCCTGTAATCCCAGCGCTTTGGGAGGCCGAGAGGGGCGGATCACAAGGTCAGGAGATCGAGACGATCCTGACTAACACATTGAAACCCCGTCTCTACTAAAAATACAAAAAAATTAGCCGGGCGTAGTGGCGGGCGCCTGTAGTCCCAGCTACTTGGGAGGCTGAGGCAGGAGAATGGCCTGAACCCGGGAGGCGGAGCTTGCGGTGAGCTGAGATGCCGCCACTGCACTCCAGCCTGGGCGGCTGAGCGAGACTCAGCCTCAAAAAAACAAAAAAGCTATTGATAATGAAGATTTGCAACTTGGAAACCGGGTTATGAGAAAACAATATTTCCAAGTTTTATAAGGGCAGTTTATATAAATGTCTGAGTTAGACAGAAAATAATTTCAGGGAAATATTTTCTACATTAAATAGCAAAATAATGTAGCTCTTGAATTTCTTCAACGTTACTTTAATTTAAACTATGCAAACCCGAAATTGTTCTAATTAAAGCCTGTCATTAACTTTGAAATCTCAACTTGGCGTAACAAATCTGGCACAAAGTGGTATTAAACATTTTTACACAGTCATAAATTTTCAAATTACTTTATTAGATGTTTTTCACAAAAAAACAAAATGAGCTGAGGCAATAGATGAAGTGATCTGTATGATTTTTGTTAAGTATATTATGCAATTGCAAAGGGCAATTTGTGTCATTTATTTTTCAATTAAGAAAGGACGTAAAATGTTTTTGTAGCTTCCAGGTGCAGAAAGGATTCTAGAATCTCTGCACTTGGCAGAGGAGGAGGCGTTGGAAATGCATGTGGTGGGGAAGGTTGTGAAAATAAGTGCTGACATGGAGTGGAGGGTCTCAAGTGTAAGGCCTGCCTTCCTGTTGTCTTTGGGCTTTTCAGCATACTTACACCCGATACTAATTTCCTTAACTTGGACCTCTGTCTTCAGCATTTTTTATTGATAAATGTTTACTGAATATCTCCCAATACAATATCCTTTCAGAAACATAGAAGTAACTAAGTTGGTGTTATGTTACCCAGGTGGTGTACAGTATAGTTGAGGTGAAAAGACATATGTATATGAAAATCCCAGCATTTTGGGAGGCCGAGGCAGGTGGATCACCTGAGGTCAGGAGTTCAAGGCCAGCCTCACCAACATGGTGAAACACCATCTCTACTAAAAATATGAAAATTAGCTGGGCGTGGTCGTGGGTGCCTGTAATCCCAGCTACTCAGGAGGCCGAGGCAGGAGAATCGCTTGAACCTGGGAGGCGGAGGTTGCAGTGAGCCAAGGTCAGGCCATTGCACTCCAGCGTGGGTGCCAGAGTGAGACTCTGCCTCAAAAAAACAAACAAACAAACAAAAAACAATATAGTATGTACATGCATAATTAAAACTATAAGAGCAGTACTATTATTACTATCAGGAAAGTCAACTTCATGCCTACAGTCTTGTAATATCTGTTTGGTCACATGAGAGAGACTTGGGCCTGAAACATTTTCTTATCAAGAGTCATAAAGCTCTCCAGTCTGGGCTCATCATCTTGTTTGGGAATATCTTTCTCTATTCTGGGCTCAATATGTATCCCTTTCTTTTGCCTAAATGCATGCCTTGATGCCCCCCTGGGATGCTTCTAGCTTGCTGTATTTCAGACCCCAGGGGAAAAGATGGGAATCCGTCCATGGCAGCAGTAAGTGAAATGCATGGTTAGCTCCACAGTCAATCCATTGGCCACGGAGGACCAAGGCCAAGGAGCTGGATCTTAACACACACATACTCTTCTCTTGGTGTAAGTAAACACCATACAACTCGAAATGTATTGTGTTGTCTGTTCTCACCTTGAATCGTGCAATGATCTCTTCCTAGGGTGGCATTTATCGGCCTTTTAACCTTGTTTACAGTCATGTCATATTCTATCCTGCAGACCAACCACCTAGTGAGCAATGAAATAACTAGAGTCAAGTAGTAGAAAGGATAACGTTTGGCCCCGATGGTCTAGAAGATTCACTGGCGAAGTAGGCTTTGAGCAGACATGAGAACGAGTTGGATTTTGATAAATAGCAAAGGACCCAGAGGCCCCTCCAGTTATGTGATCTCACACCGAAACGTACAGAGAGAGTGGGAAATCAAAGGGTGTGCTCAGAGGCTGCAGCAAAAGCTTGTCTGGAGTAGGGAATTCCTACAGCATATCAATGGGTCAAAAGGTTGGAAAAGTAGAACAGAACTGAGATGATGATATTACAGTCATCTTGAAATTAATCCTCTAGGTGGATAAATAACAATAGAGAAAACACATCAGGGAATCTTTTTCGGAAGACAGGTGCCCAGTTGTCACTTAAGAATTTCAAATGGAGTGTATGTTTAGATTCAGAAAACTCCCAAGATGTATGTTGATGTACTCTGGTGATACGGAAAATATTTAAACACTAGTGCAGCATGGGCCCTGCCCCCTCAGCGTGGGGGCAAATTAGAAGAATATCAGTCCTGCTACACCCTTGGGCAAGGCAGTGGGAATCCACTTAGGGCATTTGAGCTGTGGAATGATGCAATCAATGTGCTTCTTAGGAGCACTAATAAACCACAGTGGAAGAATGAAAAGGAGGAAGGCATGCAATTCAGTTTTCATGCTTTTTGCAACCATGATGTATTCAGAGATTCAATTAGGGTTGTAGCAGCTGGAATATAAATAAAGAGAGAGACAGGAGTAGATTTGGAAGATGCATTAGTGTTAGAAAGACAGAGGAAGATAAAGTTCTTTCTGAGGACTAGAGCCCATTTACAGGGAAAAATCATGATACTTTTAACAGAAATAGCAATTGTGTTTTAGGGGAAAAAAAGAGTTATGTAAGGATTAAGATAGAGTCAGACAGTCCTGGATTTAAATCTTGGCTCAGCCTCTTTCAAACAGTATATCCTTAAACTTGTTACTAGACCTCCTTTATGATTCAATTGTTTGATCTGTAGAATGGATATATAACAGTGTATCTTTCATGGTGTTATGGAGTCGTACCGATCAGGGTTCTCCAGATAAACAGAACCAATAGGAGATATGTATCTATATGTCTATATTCATATCAACATCTATGTCTGTATCCATCCATCCATCCATCTATTGAGAGAAGATTTATTATAAGGAATTGGTTCATGCAGTTATAGAGGCTGAGAAGTCCTACAGCTTGTATGGTGTGTTGGCAAGCTGTAGCCCCAGGAGAGCCTGTGGTGTAGTTTCAGTCTGAATACTGTCAGCCTTGAGGCCTAGGAAGAGCTGATGTTTTATTTCAAGTCTGAAGGTAGGAAAAGAATGAAGTCCCAGCTCAAATGTTGGTCATCATTCTACAATGTGCAGAACAGCCTCAACAGAGAATAATCCAGCCCAAGATGTCAGCAGTGCCTCAGATGAGACACTGTGATGTACAGGGTATTTATTTATTTTTTATTTTTATTAAATGCAATTAATTAAGTAATTATTTCTTTGAAGACAGGATCTTGCTCTGTCACCTAGGCTGGAGTACAGTGGCACAATCATAGCTCACTGTAGTCTGGAACTTCCAGGCTTACTCAATCCTCCTCCCTCAGCCTCCTAAGTAGCTGGGACTACAGGCATATGCTACCATGCCTGGCTAATATTTTCTTTTCTATATTTTTGGTAAAGACAGGGTCTCACTATGTTGTCCAGGCTGGTGTTGAACTCCTAGGCCCAAAGGATCTTCCCACGTCGACCTCCCAAACTGCTGGGATTATAGGCGTGAGCCACTGTGCCCAGCCTCTGTAGGGCATTTAGAAAGTAATTGTGTAGAAGTCACTCATTTCTACACTCATAGACAGTTTAAGATAAATGATTCTAAACTGTCTTCCAACACTAAAAGTCTATGGCTACTGTGAACGGGGCTGCAGCAAACACGGGAGTGCACATATCTCTTCCATAGACTGATTGCCTTTCTTTTGGGTATATGCCCACAGTGGGGTTGCAATCCTGGAGACGTCTTCATAATATGACATTGGTTTTTAACTGTCTTGCAGGCAAGCCTAAGTTGTTTTTTTTTTTTTTTTTTTTTTTTTGAGATGGAATTTCGCTCTTGTTGCCCAGGCTGGAGTGCAATGGCACAATCTCAGCTCACTGCAGCTTCTGCCTCCCAGATTCAAGAGATTCTCCTGCCTCAGCCTCCCGAGTAGCTGGGATTACAGTCATGCACCACCATGCCCAGCTAATATTTTTGTGTTTTTAGTAGAGACAAGGTTTTCTCCATGTTGGTCAGGCTGGTCTTAAACTCCCGACCTCAGGTGATCTGCCCACTTCGGCCTCCCAAAGTGCTGGGATTACTGGCGTGGGCCACCGCACCCAACTGAGACTAAGCTTTTTCAACTCCCAAGCTCATGTTTAAAACTCTGTAAAGAATGAAGACATGAATTGTAGGTATCTTGACAATTTTTTTTGCTTTTTATTATAAAAAATTGCATGTTGACATAAAAGTAAAGAGAGGGTGGTATAATAAACCCAACACCTATTTCCAACAACTGTTACAATCTTTAGCAAATTTTCAAGTAATTTATAGAAATGTGGCCCATGGGTCACAAGTAATTATCACCCATTTCTGTACTTTTTTAGAAATGGAAATTAAAGGACATCACTAAAACTTTCTCAAAGTTATGGTGGGCTGAAATGCTTGGAGTCCCATAGTTAGGGACATTCTTCTCCCCAACAAAGCCCCAGTATTACTGGGATAGGTCTGGGTGTCATCGAATGAGAATTAACCACTGTAGCCCTTGTATAAACAGTCAGCATGTAAACATCATTCAAAGAAAAGTGTGGATTTCTCTCTCTCTCTTTTTTTTTAATCTTGATAGTCAGATTTCCTTTATAACATTTTGTCCACTTAAGCCTTCAGTGAGTGTTTATTGTGGCTTGGTTTTATTTGTATATAATTATTCGGAGTAGGAGATGAGGGAGAAGGGTCTGACAGCAAGATGTCTTCAAATGCCCCTGGCTCCCTAAGGATGCACCATTCTCTACTCAGGACGCCTTTACTGTGACTCTCTATAGACTACAGAGTATTTCCCTCTCTAAGGGTTCCTCACAGCCTGACCTCTATCTTGCAAGTCACAGAATCAGACAGTTCAGAAAGAAACTCTGCTTCAGGAGTAATGCGTGCTTTGCAGACAAAATGACTCTTTGTAGTGGGGCAAAGGGAGAATCTTAAAGCAAAATATGAGCTATTCTAGTTGTTATTTAATAGTTACAAAATTCAAAAAACATAAACAGAATGGATATAATTCTAATGGAACTTTTTGAAAAATCCGATACATGAGAATGCCTGAAGGAAGTTTTTGTGATTATGCATGAAACTCAATTCCAGATATTCAATTTCCAGATTTTTCCACCATCAGCATCAATAGCTTACATAATAATGGACTCAACTATTAGTAATAAAATGTTTAAAATACATCTTCTCCCACTTTATGGAGGCACTGACCTTTGCTATGGTGAGAAGACTTTAAACAGTTTGCCTTCATCCATCCCTCAGTCTCAATATTATGGACAACTACGCACAATTTAAAGTATTCTCCATCTAAAGTCCATTCCCCACTCCATTGTCACAGTATTCAATTTCTTAGTAACATATGGGAACCACTTTCTTCTGCATGGCTGGAAGTTGCTATTTTATGTTTAGAAATAAATTATGTGTCAAGAGCAGTGTGAATAACAAATATCTGTTACTGGCCAACCGATATTCAGACGCTCTAAAATCTGTGCAAATATCATGAACATTGGGACTAATTTCTTAACAGTAGGCCAAGTCCAAAATTAACACTATTTTAGAGCCACACTGTACCTCTAAAATGAAGATCTCTGTGCTATTTATTTCCACCATGTTTTACCCCAAGACAGTTGGCAGGTAGTAAATAATAGCAATGAGTATTCAAATCATAGATTGTTATTTCTCCTGACTTAGAAATAAAGTAACATCTAAAAAAATATGGACAAAGGGCTCACATTGTTTACCATTAAATGGGAAAAATTCTATAAGACATACTGAACAGGAAAATAGTATTCTGGTCATGAAAGTGTAAATTCAATCATTCAATTTAAATGCTAGAATTTAAATTTGGGTTATAGAGGGAATCTCAGAAGTTTTCTGGTTGAAACACCCTATATTACAGGTGAGACAACTGAAGTGCAGTGATGGTAAATTACCTGCCTAAGTAAAGCCTAATAGCTCAACGTGACTGCAAACCAAGTCTCTCCATGATGCTGTTTTTCACTCTATCATTTTTTTCTCACTGGTTTATTGGTACGATGGTGATACAATGAATAACTCACATCTAGATGAGGCTTCTACATAAAAGAATTTTTATTCTCAATTGAGAAACTTCTACCAAACTGAGTTTGGAAGAGTAATTTTGCTCTTGTTCTCTCTCTCTCTCTTTCTCTCTGTGTAAGACACCTTACACACACAGACAGAGTGTGTAACACCCTTATTGAGATAAAATTCACATTCCATGCAATTCACCAATTTTAAGTGTGCAATTCAATGTTTTTAGTGTAATCACTAATGGTATACAACCATCACCACAATCAATCTTAGAATATTTTGTCTCCTCAAAATAAAACCTAAACACATTACCAATTATTCTTTGTTTCCCTCCTCCCCCAGAGGCCTAAGGTGAGATCTAATTTCTTTCTCCATAAGATTGTCCTATGGACATTTCATGTAAATGAATACCATTGTGGCATTTTTGTGGCCGGTTTCTCTCACTTAGCATAATGTTTTCAAGGTTCATCCATGTCATAGTATGTATTTGTACTTCATTTCTCTTTATTGATGAATAATATTCATCATCTGGCAATGCAACATTTTATTTATGCTTTCATCAGTTGCTAGACATTTGTTCTTTTTCCCACACATTTTTTTCACTATAGTGAATAATGCTTCTTTGAAAATTCATGGCAATTCCAAGATGGCCAAATAGGAAGAGCTCCAGTCTACAGCTCCCAGCATGAGCGATGCAGAAGCTGGGTGATTTCTGCATTTCCAACTGAGGTACCAGGTTCATCTCACTGGGGAGTGTCAGACAGTGGGTGCAGTACAGTGGGCGCAGCACACTGAGCATGAGCTGAAGCAGGGTGAGGCATCACCTCACCTGGGAAGTGCAAAGGGTCAGGGAATTCCCTTTACTAGCCAAGCAAAGTTGTGACAGACGGCACCTGGAAAATCAGGTCACTCCCACCCTAATACTGTGCTTTTCCAATGGTCTTAGCAAACTGCACACCAGGAGATTATATTCCATGCCTGGCTCAGAGGGTCCCATGCCCACGGAGCCTCACTCTTTGCTAGCACAGCAGTCTGTGATCAAACTGCAAGGCAGCAGCAAGGCTGAGGAGGGGTGCCCGCCATTGCTGAGGCTTGAGTAGGTAAACAAAGCCACCCAGAAGCTCGAACTGGGTGGAGCCCACCGCAGCTCAAGGAGGCCTACCTGCCTCTGTAGATTCCACCTCTGGGGGCAGGGCATAGCCAAACAAAAGGCAGCAGAAACCTCTGCAGACTTAAATGTCACCGTCTGACAGCTTTGAAGAGAATAGTGGTTCTCCCAGCACGGAGTTTGAGATCTGAGAACACACAGACTGCCTCCTCAAGTGGGTCCCTGACCCCTGAGTAGCCTATCTGGGAGGCACCCCCCAGTAGGAGCAGACTGACACCTCACACAGCTGGGTATCCCTCTGAGACGAAACTTCCAGAGGAACAATCAGGCAGCAACATTTGCTGTTCAGCAATATTCACTGTTCTGCAGCCTCCGCTGCTGATACCCAGGCAAACGGGGTCTGGAGTGGACCTCCAGCAAACTCCAACAGATCTGCAGCTGAGGGTCCTGACTGTTAGAAGGAAAACTAACAAACAGAAAGGAAATCCACACCAAAACCCCATCTGTATGTCACCATCAACAAAGACCAAAGATAGATAAAACCACAAAGATGGGGAGAAAACAGAGCAGAAAAACGGAAAATTCTAAAAATCAGAGCGCCTCTCCTCCTCCAAAGGAACACAGCTCCTCACCAGCAACGGAACAAGGCTGGACAGAGAATGACTTTGATGAGTTGAGAGAAGAATGCTTCAGACGACCAAACTTCTCCAAGCTAAAGGAGGAAGTTCAAACCCATTGCAAAGAAGTGAAAAACCTTGAAAAAATATTAGATGAATGGCTAACTAGAATAACCAATGCAGAGAAGTCCTTAAATGACCTGATGGAGCTGAAAACCATGGCATGAGAACTACATGACGAATGCATAAGCTTCAGTAGCCGATTCGATGAACTGGAAGAAAGGGTATCAGTGATGGAAGATCAAATGAATGAAATGAAGCGAGAAGGGAAGTTTAGAGAGAAAAGAATAAAAAGAAATGAACAAAGCCTCCAAGAAATATGGGACTATGTGAAAAGACGAAATCTATGTCTGATTGGTGTACCTGAAAGTGATGGGGAGAATGGAACCAAGTTTGAAACCACTCTGCAGGATTTTATCCAGGAGAACTTCCCCAACTTAGCAAGGCAGGCCAACATTCAATTTCAGGAAATACGGAGACTGCCACAAAGATACTCCTCGAGAAGAGCAACTCCAAGGCACATAATTGTCAGATTCACCAAAGTTGAAATGAAGGAAAAAATGTTAAGGGCAGCCAGAGTGAAAGGTCGGGTTACCCACAAAGGGAAGCCCATCAGACTAACTGCTGATCTCTCGGCAGAAATTCTACAAGCCAGAAGAGAGTGGGGGCCAATATTCAACATTCTTAAAGAAAAGAATTTTCAACCCAGAATTTCATATCCAGCCAAACTAAGCTTCATAAGTGAAGGAGAAATAAAATCCTTTACAGACAAGCAAATGCTGAGAGATTTTGTCACCACAAGGCCTGCTGTACAAGAGCTCCTGAAGGAGGCACTAAACATGGAAAAACATGCCAAATTGTAAAGAGCATCAATGCTAGGAAGAAACTGCATCAACTAATGAGCAAAATAACCAGCTAACATCATAATGACAGGATCAAATTCACACATAACAATATTAACCTTAAATGTAAATGGGCTAAATGCTCCAATTAAAAGACACAGACTGGCAAACTGGATAAGGAGTCAAGACCCATCAGTGTGCTGTATTCAGGAAACCCATCTTATGTGCAGAGACACACATAGGCTCAAAATAAAGGGATGGAGGAAGATCTACCAAGCAAATGGAAAACAAAAAAAGGCAGGGGTTGCAATCCTAGTCTCTCTGATAAAACAGACTTTAAACCAACAAAGATCAAAAGAGACAAAGAAGGCCATTACATAATGGTAAAGGGATCAATTCAACAAGAAGAGCTAACTATCCTAAATATATATGCACCCAATACAGAAGCACCCAGATTCATAAAGCAAGTCCTTAGAGACCTACGAAGAGACTTAGACTCCCACACAATAATAATGGGAGACTTTAACACCCCACTGTCTACATTAGACAGATCAACGAGGCAGAAAGTTAACAAGGATATCCAGGAATTGAACTCAGCTCTGCACCAAGTGGACCTAAAAGACATCTACAGAACTCTCAACCCCAAATCAACAGAATATACATTCTCTCAGCACCACATCACACTTATTCCAAAATTGACCACATAGTTGGAAGTAAAGCACTCCTCAGCAAATGTAAAAGAACAGAAATTATAACAAACTGTCTCTCAGACCACAGTGCAATCAAACTACAACTCAGGATTAAGAAACTCACTCAAAACCGCTCAACTACATGGAAACTGAACAACCTGCTGCTGAATGACTACTGGGTACATAACGAAATGAAGGCAGAAGTAAAGATGTTCTTTGAAACCAATGAGAACAAAGACACAACATACCAGAATCTCTGGGGACACATTTAAAGCAGTGTGTAGAGGGAAATTTATACCACTAAATGCCCACAAGAGAAAGCAGGAAAGATCTAAAATTGAAACCCTAACATCATAGTTAAAAGAACTAGAGAAGCAAGAGCAAACACATTCAAAAGCTAGCAGAAGGCAAGAAATAATTAAGATCAGAGCAGAACTGAAGGAGATAGAGACACAAAAAACCCTTCAAAAAAATCAGTGAATCCAGGAGCTGGTTTTTTGAAAAGATTAACAAAATTGATAGACTGCTAGCAAGACTAATAAAGAAGAAAAGAGAGAAGAATCAAATAGATGGAATAACAAATGATAAAGGGGATATCACCACTGATCCCACAGAAATACAAACTACCATCAGGGAATATTATAAACACCTCTGTGCAAATAAACTAGAAAATCTAGAAGAAATGGATAAATTCCTCGACACATACACCCTCCCAAGACTAAACCAGGAAGAAGTTGAATCTCTGAATAGAACAATAACAGGCTCTGAAATTGAGGCAATAATTAATAGCTTACCAACCAAAAAAGTCCAGTACCAGATGGATTCACAGCTGAATTCTACCAGAGGTACAAGGAGGAGCTGGTACCATTCCTTCTGAAACTATTCCAATCAACAGAAAAAGAGGGAATCCTCCCTAACTTATTTTATCAGGCCAGCATCATCCTGATACCAAAGCCTGGCAGAGTTACAACCAAAAAAGAGAATTTTAGACCAATATCCCTGATGAACATTGGTGCAAAAATCCTCAGTAAAATACTGGCAAACCGAATCCAGCAGCACATCAAAAAGCTTATCCACCATGATCAAGTGGGCTTTATCCCTGGGATGCAAGGCTGGTTCAACATATGCAAATCAATAAATGTAATCCAGCATATAAACAGAACCAACGACAAAAACCACATGATTATCTCCATAGATGCAGAAAAGGCCTTTGACAAAATTCAACAGCCCTTCATGCTAAAAACTCTCAATAAATTAGGTATTGAGCTATTTATGACAAACCCACAACCAATATCAAACTGAATGGGCAAAAACTGGAAGCATTCCCTTTGAAAACTGGCACAAGACAGGGATGCCTTCTCTCATCACTCCTATTCAACATAGGGTGGGAAGTTCTGGCCAGGGCAATCAGGTAGGAGAAAGAAATAAAAGGTATTCAATTAGGAAAAGAGGAAGTCAAATTGTCTCTGTTTGCTGATGACATGATTGTCTATCTAGAAAACCCCATTGTCTCAGTCCAAAATCTCCTTAAGCAGATAAGCAACTTCAGCAAAGTCTCAGGATAAAAAATCAATGTGCAAAAATCACAAGCATTCTTATACACCAATAACAGACGAACAGAGAGCCAAATCATGAGTGAACTCCCATTCACAATTGCTTCAAAGAGAATAAAATACCTAGGAATCAAACTTACAAGGGATGTGAAAGATCTCTTCAAGGAGAACTACAAACCACTGCTCAACGAAATAAAAGAGGATACAAACAAATGCAAGAACATTCCATGCTCATGGATAGGAAGAATCAATATCGTTAAAATGGTCATACTGCCCAAGGTATTTTATAGATTCAATGCCATCCCCATCAAGCTACCAATGACTTTCTTCACAGAATTGGAAAAATCTACTTTAAAGTTCATATGGAACCAAAAAAGAGCCCACATTGCCAAGACAAGCCTAAGCCAAAAGAACAAAGCTGGAGGCATCACACTACCTGACTTCAAACTATACTACAAGGCTACAGTAACCAAAACAGCATGGTACTGGTACCAAAACAGAGATAGAGACCAATGGAACAGAACAGAGGCCTCAGAAATAATACCACACATCTACAACCATCTGATCTTTGACAAACCTGACAAAAACAAAAAATGGGGAAAGGATTCCCTATTTAACAAATGGTGCTGGGAAAACTGGCTAGCCATATGTAGAAAACTGAAACTGGATCGCTTCCTTACACCTTATACAAAAATTAATTCAAGATGGATTAAAGACTTACATGTTAGACCTAAAACCATAAAAACATTAGAAGAAAACCTAGGCAATACCATTCAGGACATAGGCATAGGCAAGGACTTCATGTCTAAAACACCAAGAGCAATGACAACAAAAGCCAGAATTGACAAATGGGATCTAATTAAACTAAAGAGCTTCTGCACAGCAAAAGAAACTACTATCAGAGTGAACAGGCAACCTACAGAATGGGAGACAATTTTTGCAATCTACTCATCTGACAAAGGGCTAATATGCAGAATCTACAAAGAATTTAAACAAATTTACAAGAAAAAAGCAAACAACCCCATCAACAAGTGGGCGAAGGATATGAACAGACATTTCTCAAAAGAAGATTTTTATGCAGCCAACAGACACATGAAAGAATGCTCATCATCACTGGCCATCAGATAAATGCAGATCAAAACCACAATGAGATACCATCTCACACCAGTTAGAATGGCAATCATTAAAAAGTTAGGAAACAACAGGTGCTGGAGAGGATGTGGAGGAAGAGGAACACTTTTACACTGTTGGTGGGACTGTAAACTAGTTCAACCATTGTGGAAGACAGTGTGGTGATTCCTCAGGGATCTAGAACTAGAAATACCATTTGACCCAGCCATCCCATTACCGGGTATATAAGTCATGCTGCTGTAAAGACACATGTACACGTATGTTTATTGCAGCACTATTCATAATAGCAAAGACTTGGAACCAACCCAAATGTCCAACAATGATAGACTGGATTAAGAAAATGTGGCACATATACACCATGGAATACTATGCAGCCATAAAAAATGATGAGTTCATGTCCTTTGTAGGGACATGGATGAAGCTGGAAACCATCATTCTCAGCAAACTATCTCAAGGACAAAAAACCAAACACCACATGTTTTCACTCATAGGTGGGAATTGAATAATGAGAACACTTGGACACAGGAAGGAGAACATCACACACTGGGGCCTGTTGTGGGGTGGGGGGAGGGGCGAAGGATAGCATTAGGAGATATACTTAATGTAAATGATGAGTTAATGGGTGCAGAACACCAACATGGCACATGTATACATATGTAACAAACCTGCATGTTGTCCACATGTACCCTAGAACTTAAAGTATAATTTAAAAAATAGAAAAATAAAAAAAAGAATATTGCTTGGTTGGGAAACCAATAATCTGTTATAAACAAGATGTGCTTTGCAAAGTCTTCACTGTAGAGACATTTGTAGGACCATGCAAGATTTGCTATCATTATGGTTCATATGATCAGAATTGGAATCTTAAAATTACCTGCCACCCCCTTATCCTCATCCCTTCAAAAATGTAAGTGGAAGGATTATCTCTGGGCTGTCCATCCTGGAACCTTCTAACGTTCTCTTTCCAAAAGAAGGACTGGGAAACATGATGGAAGCTCTTGGAGTTTCCATTTAGGAAGAAAACAAACAGAAATCACACAAATTCACACTCAAGTGCTACTCTAAATGGGAAGAACATATTTCAAGAAATAAACACTATTTGACTAATCAGAAAAAAAAGAAAATTCATGTACATGTTTTTGTGGGGATATAGGTTTTCACTACTTTTAAGTATGCACTTAGAGTATATTACTGGTTCTAACTTTATATTCAACATTTTTGAACAACGCTAGACTGTTCTCTGAAGAAGATGCATCATTTTACATTGCAACAAGCAATGTGTGAAGGTCTCCATTTCTTTGTATCCTTTCACTTTCTGGATGGAATTCCTTCAATCAAAAAAGTTCTAATTTTGGTGAAGTCAATTGAGCTCTTTTTTGTTGTTGCTGCTTGTGCTTTGCCATCATGTTTAAGAAGACGTTCAACCAATGAACATAATGATTTACTCGTATTTGTTTTTTAACGATTTTATGATTTTAGCTCTTGTACTTTTGTTCGTGATTGATTTGTGTGTAGTCTCTGAGAAAGTACTCAAAAATTCGTTATTTGCTTTCTCTTTTTGTATGAGAATATTCTGTTGTCCCACACAATTTGTTGAAAAGAATAGTCCTTTCTCATGGAATTATTTTGTCACCCTTGTCAAAAAGCAATTGACCATTAGTGTATTTAAGGGTTTATTGTGAACTCTGAATTCTATTCCATTTATGTATTGATATGTCTATCTTATGCCAGTGCCACTCTATCTCAATTACTGTAGTCTTATTCCGTATTATTGACTATTCTGGGGACCTTGAATTTGCATATTAATTGTAGGATCAGTTTGTCAACTTCTCTGAAAATGACAGCTGGGATTTTTATAAAGATCGTGTAGAATCTATAGGTCACCTGGAGAGTATTGCTACTGTAATAATATTAAGTCTTCCTGTCCAGGAACATAGACAATTTGCATTCATTTGGGTCTTCTTTAATTTCTTTGAACAATATTTTGTAATGTTCACAGTATTAACTCTGCACTTCTTTTGTTATCTTTTTCCCTAAGCATTTTATTTTTCTGGATGCTACTATAAATGAAATTGTTTTATTAATTTCCTTTTCAGATGGTTTATTGCTAAAATATAGAAATGCAATGATTGTTGCATATTGACCATTTAATCCTGCAGTTTTGCTAAAGTTGTATATTCGTTCTAATAGTATTTTTAATGAATTCTTTTAAGTTATCTGTATACAAGATAATGTTATCTGCAAATGAAGATTGTTTTACCTCTACATTTTCAGTATGGATGATTTTATTTAATTTTCTTGCCTAATTTTCCAGGCTAGGACCTCTAGTACCATATTGAATAAGAGTGGAGGGGCAGAAATTCTTATTTAGGTTAAGCATGTTCTTCTTTCAGTGTTTCATTATTTATTTGATGTCTTTGTTCTTTCTTATTATGGATGCTTAGAGGTTTAGAGTTTCCTCTCAATACTTCAGTTATATCAAACACATTTGGCATGTTGTGTTTTTATTTTCATTTACCTCAAAGTATTTTCTAATTTCCCTGTGATTTCTTCTCTGACTTAACACTTATGTAAGAGAGTGATGTTTAATTTCTACATTTTTGTGAATTTTTCAAATTTCTTCTTGCTGTTGATTTCTGAGTTTATTCCATTGTGGTTAGAGAACATACTTTGTATGATTTCAATGCTTTTAGATGAATTGAAGATTTGATATGACCTAGCATAGGTTCTATCCTGGAGAATGTTTCATGTGTCTTGAGAACGTGTGTGTGTGTGTGTGTGTGTGTGTGTGTGTGTGTGTGTTGAGGTAAACATTTATACAATAACATCTATAGGTTTAAGGTACACAATTCAATGGATTTTGATAAAATACACACTTGAGTAACCACCACCTGGATCAAGATGCATCATCCACCCTGAAAAGTCCCTTGTGTCCATTTCTGGGAAATATGCAACCCTCCCTCACAGGCAACCATCATTCTGATTTATACTACCATATTTTAGTTTGCCTGTTTATGTACTTGAAATAAACAGACTCACACAGTATGCGCTCTTTCGTGTCTGGCTTTCGTTTTCATTCCAACTAAAATTTTTAAGATTCATCCATCTTGGCTTTAGGTTTCAGGTTTTGCAATTGTGAGGATAGTTGATAGAAACCTACCTGTACATATCTTTTGTGTACACATATTTTTATTTCTTTTGGATAAATATAAAGAAGATTACTTAATCAGAGTGTAGGTGTGTCTTTAGTTTTCTAAGAAACTGCAAACGTTCTCCTGAAATCGTTGTACCATTTTATATTTCCACAGAGAAATGCATGGGAGTCCCATTTGCTTCATATTCTCACAGCTGTTACTGTGTTCACATTTTTCTGCTTAATTTTACTCATTCTAGTAGATGAGAAAGAATATCTCATTGTAGACGTTATGTGAATTTATCTGATGACTAATAATGTGGAGTGCTTTCATATACTTTCTGGAAATACATCTTTTTTCTTGAAGTACCTTTTCAAGTCTTTCCGATTTTTAAATTGCATCGTTTGTCTTTTTGTTATTGACTTGTAGGAGTTCTTTATATATTTTCATTGCAAATCCTTTGTCAAATATGTGTATATATGTATTAAGTTATACATATTTTCTGCCTCTCTGTGGCATACCCTTACATTTTCTTAATGTCTTCTACTGACAAACACATGTGTTTTCTTTATTTTGATGAAGTCTAATGCATCATTTTTTTTGGTTATGTTTAACAATTTTTGGGTCTTCTCCAAGAAAATATTACCTACCCCAAAGTTACAAATATATTTTACTATGTTTTCTTTTTGAAGATTTATAGTTTCAGCTTTTACATTTAAACCAATTATTTATTTCAATCATTTTTTGCATTGATGTTAGGAAGGAGTTCAACATCCATTTATTAACACACATTCATCCAATTGTTCTAGGGAAATACTTTTTCCTTGTGAAATACCCTTGGTGCCTTCATTGAAGATCATTTGAACATGTATTCATATATGTTGTTTTCTCTTACTATTCTGTTCCATTGGCTTATTACTCTAACCACACAAAAATACCATACTCATGTGACTGCTGTAACCTTATGGTAAGCCTCAAAAGCAATTTGATTTAAATCTTCCAACTTTATTTTTCTTTGCCAAGACTTTCTTTTGAGTGATGTAGATCTTATATTTTTTTGATAAACTTGTCCTTTTATTTTCTTAAAAATAAAAAAAATCCATTTGGTATTTCAATTGAAATTGCATTGATTTTATAGATCTATTTTGGGACAGTTGACATTTATTGATGCTGAGTCTTCGACTGATGAACAGGGTGCATTTCTCATTTATTTAGATTTTCTGTCTCTTCTTTTATCAGTTGTAATTTCTGTCATTTGGGATATCTGTTCTTTTCACCTAAATTGTCATATTTATTGGCATAAAGTTAATCATAATATCCCTATATTATCCTTTGTTGACTATAGGATTTGTAGTCATTCCCCACTTGCATTGCTGATGTTGTTATTTGTGTTTTCTCTCTTTTTTCTTGACCAATCTGGAAGAATGTTTCTATTTTTAGAACCTTTTTATTGAACCAACCCTGAGACTTGTTGATTTTCTGCATTGTTTTCAGCTGGCTCTCTGAACACTTCGCCCCATCAGGAAAGAAGCCATGTTAGAGCTCTCTGAAATTCAGGGACCAGGGCCGGGGTTCCACTTGTCTGTGTCTAAGAGTGGTACTCTTTGCTCCTTCTGATATAGCTAGAAAGATTCTTGTCCTTGCCTACTTCAGCATGTCCCTGAGGTAGACTGTATTATTATTAAAAAAATACTACCTCATCGTGGGATGGTTACTCATCAGGGGGATGGTTAAGTATCTTTTTCTTGCACCATTAATATAAGGCTTGGCTCTTTGACTTGCTTTGGCTGATGCTCAAATTTGGCAGAAGTCTTAAATGTCATGAATTACCACATCTCTTTCCTCTGCCCCCAGATAGGAGATGTCTCTGATAGAAGCTACTTCATCAATCGTGTTCTTGAAGTGAAGGTGAGATGGAGCCGTGGTCCCAGGTGAACCATAATGGTGAGTTAGAGAGAGAAAAGTCAAACAACAAACATTCAAACAAACAGCAACAAAAATCCTTGTTGTTAGTTTGGGATTAGAACCATGTAACCTATCCCAACTGGTCAGAATCACTTAAAGCCCAGGAGTTCTGGGTTTTACACAGAAATGAGATTATGGGTCTTCTCAGCAATTCAATGCTGCACTTTATCTTTAGAGCAGAACTGTTTCCTGAGACCTCACTGTCTTCTGAAAACTGTCCCTAGAGTTGTCCTCTCATTCACTGACTTTTAAATCCAATCCAGGAGACTGATTTGGTGACATATAATAGGATTTGAACTTCCTTGTTTTCAGCCACCTGCTAAGGTGAGCATCTGGGTTTGGAAAGAATGTTGTTTCTCCAGCATAATTTAGTTTTTGGTTGAAACCAAGCCTAGAAGGTTAATCTAAAAGGGGTTTCTTTGTGGAAAAGTTATGAATAAGTGAAAAGAGCAGAGTTTGATATCATATACTTTCATGAATTCCATTATGTTTTCCCACAAACACTGTACTAAGAGAGGAAATAGAAAATTTGTAATTTTTCTAGGTAAGCAGCTTCATTTACCAAAGGTAGAGTACATATTTAGTTTAAGAATAGGTTAGCTACCAACTGTTAAACGAACCAACTAATCTCAAATATTCATTATATCAAAATACGAATTCAGAATATGGATTTTCCATTTGCACATTTTTTTTTCCAGCAGGGACTGTCCTGTTTTGTTTTGTTTTAATAAAAAAGAGTGTGCAGAAAAACAGAGTTTCTAGGAAAGTTTAAATTTTTGCTTTTCTAAATACAATGAAGGAATATGTATTCCTTTAACATAGTTACAAACACATTCTGTCTGCAGGGATGTAGTACTGTTGGTCCGTGTAAACTATAATACTGGACACTGTCTGGTCACTCGATCTATAGTACTCTTACTTTTATCTGACTGAAAACAGACTAAACTTTGCAATTTTCATAGTGCTTTCATTTTTTTGCTTTTAAAATTAGCAATTAATTCGTGAAAACCATTACTATCGATATGTATCTAACCAATATTAACATATTTACTACTTAGAGAAGAAAATTCTATTACGTCTTCTTAATTTTATTTTTCATTTCCTTGCATAGAATTTGAATGAACAGAGTGCTCCATAGGGACTGTATAATTCCTTTTGCTTTACTTAAAGTTTAAAAACACGAGATTTGGGTGAAATTTTTTCTTGCCTTTGCTGAGGGTTTTTGTATTCGCTCGCAAATGTAAAAATAAGCACTACTGCAGAGTCCTGACCTCAGCAATCCCGAGGTAGCAATAGATAACTCGAGGGGAGGCTGAGGCAGGAGGATTGCTGGAGTCCAGGAATTCAAGATGACACTACTTAAATTACAGTTCTCACAGTTTGATGAAAATACATGCACTCATTTCTAAGTTATCAATGTCCCGTAGTATTGTATATTTTAGATTGTTTTTGAATCAACAAGGCATGTTTAAAAAAATCATGTAAATCAAATACATCTGGTTGTATTTTCTTCTACTTCTCCAAGATAATTTACCTTTGGATTGAGACCAACTCTTGAAATTCAATCTGAAAAAGGATTATTTTGCGTAAAGGTTATGAACAAGAGACTAGAGAGGAATATGCAACACTTTCATGTACACCATTGTTTCTCCTACACACACTACAATAAGAGGGGAAGTTCACAGAATATAAAGCAAATAATGAAAGGAAATTCACAGAGTGGTTCCCATATCCTCACTGTAAGGCAAGTGAATGAAACAGGAAGCATGATGGCATATGATTATTTGACTATATATACTTTTGTGTGTTGAAATGTGACATCACTTGCCAAAAGGGATTCCCTTTGCTAATGATTGCAAATTTGTTTCTAGCCGTTTTGAGCCTCTGTGTAATGAAAATAATAATAATAGTGTGTTTCTGTAAAATGCTTTTCAAAGTAAATTGCCGTTGGAGTAGGTGAAACTATGTTCTTTTTTCCTATTGTTAAACCAGTGGCGTTGATTTCAGATACTTTAGGTGCTATAAAAGCACCTATAATCAACTTTTTTTTTCTTGGACAAAAGGTAATTATTGAGCAATTACTAATATTATCATTATGAAGTCATTAAAGGTTTAGCTCTCATTTAAATACAAAGATTGAACATAGCTAACCTGTTTATTTTTATTGATTCAGATCATCTTAGTGGTTCTGATACTAGTTTGGCTCTGTGTTGCCACCCAAATCTCTTCTGCAATTGTAATCCCCACATGCAGAGGGAGGGATTTCATGGGAGGTGACTGGATCATGGGGGCGGTTTCTCTCATGGTATTCTCGTGATAGTGAGTGAGTTCTCATGAGATCTGATGATTTAAAAGTGTGGCACTTCCCCCACCGCCGCCTCCTGCCACCATGTAAGAGGTACCTTGCTTCCCTTTTCACCTTCCACCATGATTGTTTCTTCAGTTCCCCTCAGCCATACGGAATTGTGAGACAATTAAACTTCTTTTTTTAATAAATTACTCAATCTCAGGTAGTTCTTTATAGCAGTGTGAAAACAGACTAACACAGGATCCAACCAATTTGTGCTAATTGCCTATTTTATAGCAGGAAAACTGGGAAAAGATGTTAAATTACTTGGTCTCTAATTTCATCAGTAGCAAAGCATGGGCAACGCAGAGATACCCTGGTTTCATCTGAGGGGACTGGAAGGACTACGACACCCCCACTAAACACCAGATGTTTGGCTTCTTTAAATACGGCTTTTAGTAAATTATTCAGGTAGAAACCAGTGGTATAGAGGGGCACTGGCACAGTCTTTACCATGCACCATGTGATCTCATGCACTGTGGCCTATGGCCAAACACTGTGAATTTCAATATCGCTTGAGGTGAGAGCAGGTGGTTTGAGGAAGGAGAAAAAAGATGTATCTTGTCTAGTGGAAACAGGCAGGCTGCATGAGGGCCAGAAGGCTGTCCAGGTTGTATCTAGGATAGATGTAATATCTTTTTGAAAATGAAGAACAGTTACTTTATAATTCAAAGCAGTATTCAGGAAATCTTCCACAATTTTCTTTTCCTTTTTCTATTGTCTTGCTCTTTAATAGAGATAGTTTTGAAAATATCAGCCTATCTTGAATTCCTATCAGAGGTTTGGGTTCTATTTTAGGTAAAAAACTTAAACGGGCATTTTAAGTGAGAAGCAAGAGTAGCAAGGTGGTAACAGAGGTAATTACCCAATGTGAGAAATTCAAAAGAAGGAAGGAACCCATAGGAAAAGACTCCAGGGCTTGGCTGAGATACCTCTTGCCACTTTGAGTCTCATTCCAGTACTTTTCTCTGGTAAGCTCTTGACTTTTTTTGTTTTGTAATATGGCCCAAGCTCTCTAGAGTAAAGGACTAAAGGAGACAGTGTGGTATAATGAGTTCAATTTTCAAGAAAGGAAAAATCAATTTCAACTGAGCATATCACATTATGTAGTATGAGGATGACTTTAATTTCCCAAAGAAATATACAAACGGATATTTTCTCCAGCCCTACACACAATCCTTACTCTGCATAATTTGTCTTCAGAATCACATCTTTCCCATTCTTGTCTCCTGGCTTCTCAGAGTGCTTCTGCTTTCAATGTTCTTTTGGCTCTGCTGTTCTAGACAGTATTTTCTGTTTGGTTCACCTACTTCTTTTACCCCAGGAAAAATGTATTCGCCCTATATGCCACCTCTTTTCTGCTAAGAGATGTTACCCCACACAAAAGAACTTTGACTTTTTAGAGGAATACTTACTTTGTAGAGTGGGGAAAATAACTTTTGTTTGAAGTGATGTGTCTGGTTTGGTGATAATACCAGCATTAATATCTTAATTATGTACTAAATGTTTGCTTGTGTGAGGCCTCTTGGAGATCTAATGGGTGTGCATAATTCCTTCTTACCATTCCAAGGCATCTTGAAATTTTTATGCACTCAAATCACCCGTGTTCAAATCTACCTTTTAAGAGGAATGGGATGTAATTCACCTAATTGAAGGTCTGTTTCAGAATATGGTTCAAATTCTCACTCTCCACAAATATGCCATAACTCTAACCCTCTGGAGTGATTGGTGGGCCTATTTCCAAAATTTAGCCAAAGATTCTTGTGGCAGAGTTTGTTAATATCATTTGGAATGAACCAAATGGTAGTTTGGGGTTTGTGTAAAGCCAGGGTTCCCTATCAATCCAACCAAATTTGCTTGAGCAAGTCCACTAGTTGAATTTTCTCCTTCTTCACTAGGCACATACAGAATATGTGATTAATTTTATGGGTACCAGTAGATGCTCATTTTTCTTATAAGAGAGTCAATTTCTCAGGGACCATTTAACTGCCTGTATTCTTTCATTACATTTGTGTGATACTGACATTTTTTTCTAATGCTTAGATATTAGGGAGGTTCTTAGTAGGTGACACCATGTTCTTTTAAACAAAGAATATAAATATTTGAGACTTTTAAAATCCATCTTTGACTCATTATTTAGTGAACATTGACACAGGATGACACTAAACTGTAAGCTTTACAATGGCAGAGAAGTTGTGTCCCCAGCTCACGGTGTAGGGACTAACCTATTGGTCCCAGGAAACACTTGTGGGGTTAAAGAATGATCATGAGAGTCCTATGCCTTTAAGACCTGATACCTCTTTATTTCCAAAGTTGATTCTGTCAGCTTGGCTGGATGGATAGGCTTCTGTTTGCTTGTTCATTGTTGTTCCATATGTGTCCTTGACATTGCACTTCTGTCCAGAAGGCACCTGGCCAGTAAGTAGCAAGGTATGAATCTTCAGTTAAGGGTGCAAATTAACTGCTCCCCTAAATTAGAACCAGCAGAGAAGTGCTATATTTCCTTTGAAGTAGCACATCCCTTTGAGAAAAGAATATCAGGAGACTGATAATTTGTCTTAAGTGTGAGTGTCCCTGGTGGAACCTAGTTTAAAATACTGGACCCTCAATTTTCAGTATAAATACTTAGACTGGAGTCAGTGCCTTGAGCCAAGTTATCTTGGTAGTTATTGCTGAAGTGATCCCTGAGGAAACCAAAGTCCAGACTATATGGGGTGGTGTAAAGGATGATGTCAACACCTTAAATTAAATCTTGAAAATATATGCATGTGCTCCCCCATAGAGAAAGTTCTGTTTAAACATCCATGTAATATTACATTTTCTTAGCCATACAGGTGAAAATAAATAGTCAAAGATCACTCTCTTCTTGGACTAATGACATTTCAGGATATGGACATACTTCTAGCTGGTATTAACTCTGTTTTCTTTTCATACATGTGTGTAAAGTAACTGGCCGTGGATTTTTAAAATTTGTGTCAGTTTATTTGAGAGAGGGTGACATACAGGGGTAATGGATTATTATTTCCCAAAGACGGATAAACTTTTTAAAATTTTAAATTAGAGAGAAATAAATTTCAATGTATGCAACATTATAGGTTTTAAAAATAAGATAGCATTTGTGTACAAAAACCATGGTGCACCATTAGTGATTTCTGTATGATATCTGGGAAGACAGATGATGGTGAGTGTTTCTCTTGGCTTGAAGGTGATATCAAAATAGTTCCAATGCCAAGAATAATTCTCAGAAATGTGAGCATTAGTCAATGCATTTAAAAACCTATATATGATAAAATTCATTTAAGAGAGACAGGAGTTTTATGAGTTATCTAAATTAAGTGTTAAAAAGACAAGCAGACTGAAATTTTAGTTATTTTCTTTTGTTCTCTCTTTCTCTCATTTTCTTTTGTTCTCTCTTTCTCTCATTTTCTTTTGTAATCCACCTGAAAGTTATTTAAAGCCATAACTTGGCCAGGTGTGGTGGCTCATGCCTGTAATCCCAGTACTTTGGGAGGCCGAGGCAGGTGGATCACAAGGTCAGGAGTTCAAGACCAGCCTGGCCAATATGGTGAAACCCCGTCTCTACTAAATATACAAAAATTAGCTGGGAGTGGTGGCGTGCGCCTATAGTCCCAGCCACTCGGGAGGCTGAGGCAGAAGAATCGCTTGTACCTGGGAGGCAGAGGTTACAGTGAGCCGAGATCATGCCATTGCACTCCAGCCTGGGTGACAGAGCAAGACTCCGTATCAAAAAAAAAAAAGAAAAAAGAAAAAAGAAAAAAAAGGGGAATAACTTATCTCTTTCAATAAGACATTCTCTCGTAGAAATATTCCTACTAAATCAACTGTCCTGTTCGCTATGTTTAATTACCTAGGCTTTCTTATATTTTCCGTTTACAAGAAACAGAAAGATTCTTACAGACAATCTGTAAGGCCCAGATTTACTGTTAAGGCCACATGAGTGACAATTAATATATGTCCTTTGTTTATCCGTACTGGAAGATAATAAGATGGGAAATGGGAGCTCTTTTTTCTTGTCGATATCCTATGGATGCTATGTCATTTACTGATGAAATATGGTCTTTCTCCAGCTATGAACATGGAACATTTACAAGTATTTGGAAAACTTGAGCGATTACATATGGTAATTGACAATATCTTTTTAGTTGTAACCCTCTCTTTCACTACCTAATTTATGACTTAGTTTGTAATCTTATGGCTTAATTTCAGCACCCATGAACCACGAATTCTAAGAACTGGAGTCCTTAGAGGGATGCATATGACTTAAATGTTCCCTATAATTAGCCAGAAAGAATATTTCATCAATGCATAGCAGAATGGATATTACTGCACAACCTGTAGGATGGAACCGCAAACATTCCCCCTTGCACAGGGTATGGGTTGGCTAGCTATGCTGCAGCATGACCCTAGCTACAGACCTGGACGTGGGGTTTTGATGGGTTAACTGGGGGAGAATATTCAAGCCAAGATATCCCAAGAGGAAGAGCTATAGAGGTGAAACTGAGCCAAGCCCTGAAGAGATCACTGGGAATCCAAATCCGGAAAGACCGCATTCAAACACCAAATTAAAAAACAAAGAAGAAAGCCAGAGACAGTGGCATGAGTCTGTAGTCCCAGTTACTCAGGAGACTGAGGCAGGATGACTGCTTGAGCCCAGGAATTCGAGTCTAGCCTGGGCAACACAGCAAGACCTCATCTCTTAAAAAAAATTAAATTAAAATAAAGAATAAAGTCAAGAATCAGATTGCAATAAAGCATAAAAGAAGCAGATTGGGAACAAATAAGCAAGAGCTTAAGAAATTGCTATAAAGAGCTTATTGGGAGGGGCAGTTGGAGCAAGAGCTAGCCCTCGTTCACGGTAAATGTGTAGTATGCAGGGTATTGGGTTGGAATAGAGCACTGTTTCTCAACATTGGTTGCATATTATAATTATCTAGGGAACTTAATATATGCCCTAGTCTCACTTCTAGAGATTCTACTTTAATTGATCTGGGAAAGAATCTGGATATTAAGATTTGTGAAATTCGCCAGGTGATTCCACTGTGCAGCCAAGGTTGAGAAGCACGGCTGGCAAGGCTGGAAGGAAGCCACAGTAAAAGCATTAGCGATAGTAACAGGGGAACTAGGAAGGAAATGCAAATACAACTTTCAGCACAACTTGCCCCAAGAAGTTTTCCTTGAGTAGCAAGCTGAGCTGGAAACCTTTGGTGATGATTTTTACACACTTTCTGTATAACTCTCATGTAACGAAACTCATACAAAGATAGTAGTTGGGAAAAAGTTAAAGGTTTTAACCCATGAGCTGCTGCAGCAAGGTGATAATGTTTAATGGTGTTACATGGGAACTATCAAGGCCTAATGATTTGGTTTGCTGGGAAAAATCTATTTTCACTTGGGTGATTCTAAGACAAGTTGCTCTTCTTGCTGAAGGGGTTAAAATGCTAGTGGAACACAATACATGTGGCATAGGATTTCCCGCTGCAGTACAGAATGCCAACTTGAACTTGAAATTTTAATAAACAACAAATACTTTTTTAGCAGGTATCCCTTGCAATATTAAAGACATATTTAAATATTATTTGTTATTCATCAGAACTTGAAACTTAAATGAAGGTCCAGTTTTTGTTCTTTTGTTTGTTTTGGTTTGTGTTTTCTTAAGTCTGGCATCCCAGTGTAGGAAAAATCCCTAGCCAGCAGAGTGAGAGACATTCAGAGATAAGCCTGAGAGGTGGATACACATTCATAGGAAGTGAAACTGCTTCCCGGGGCAATCATCAATAGGTGACAGGTATTTTGCAGTCCATGTTCAAGAAACCCTATCTCAAAATAACAGTCGGTACAACAGCTCAGTATTTAAAATGATTTTTGAGTAAGTTATCAAGCCAATGAAGGGTGTCTACAGTTTGTTGTAAGACACCTGACATAAAAAAGTAAACACTTGGGGCAGAACTGAGGTGAGACAAAAACAAAACAAAACAAAACCAAACAAAAAAACCAGCCTGGGTCAACACACACACAGAAGGACCAGCAGAATCTGCAAAACTCAGTGAGAAGAAAAAGAAACAGGCACAAAAGAATAGGCAAAACGAATCTATGGTGATAAAAATGAGATCAGTGGTAGCTCCCACTATGGGGAACTGTTTGGTAAATGAGCATAAGAGAAATTTCTGGAGTGAATGAATTGTTCCATATTTTGATTGGGGTGTGGGTTACAAGAATGTGCACATTTGTTAAGACTCATTAAAATGTTCATTTAAGATCTGTGAATTTCACAACACATAAATTATGCTTCATTATAAAACAAATTTAAAAATTCGGAGGACTCTACAAGAGAGAATTGATGAATAGATTGAATTTAAATGTGGAAAACATTTCCAGTGAAGTGCCACCAGGCACCATCTCAGGCTTGTCCTAGTCTTCATTCACAGGGATAGCCATGACAAAGACATTGTCATCAGATTTCAAGATGAAACTAAGCTGAGAGGAATGGCATGCACATTAGTAGTTCAAGATCCACAAAGATCTTGAAAATGAAGAAATGCATTTAATTCTATCAGATGAAATTAGCTGGAAATAAATTTAAAGTCCCATATTTGAGGAGAGAAAGGGGGGATTTAATAAGTGTTCACAGGAATCCTTCAGAATTGTAGTCTGGACCACGCTGTCACTTATAATCCACAGTGGGTCACAATCATCACTGAAGTGCAATGTGGTCTCACACTGTGGTGTTTGAAGAGGCTCCCTAAAGAACACTCCCCCTCCCTGCTTCAGCTCCTTAGCAAATGCATAGGAGAGGATCAAGGAGGTGCAGATACAGACAGCGTCTTCACTGTGTCAAGCTTAAGTTATAAGATTGCCTTGGGTGTGTGGTAACACTAGGCTTCTATCCCTGAATTTCAGGATCTCACAGACTCACCTACACAGTTTCCGAAAGTTCTGCAGAACCACAGGTGTCTCCTATGAGAACAGCACTGTTACTCTTAAGTCTAACATGACAGAGAGAGTGCTCTCTCTCTGCAGGCAGGCTGGTCTCATGAGGAGAGGAGGGGCTGAGTGAAGGTGCTCAGTTCTTTTTCCAAACTCACCAGTGTGATAAGACACACCAGCACTCAGGTGTGCCGTAGGAGAGGAAGCAGAAAGGGAAACCAAAAATGATATACCCATGAGTGTTGCTTGACTTTGGAGAAAATGTCAGGATGAGGGAGTGCTTGCATGATCAATGACAGGTTATCTATGAAAAGCAGTGAATATATGATATTCTAAATTGACACCACAAGTACCTCCAGCAATCTTCTATAAAACAGCTTTCAAAAATACCTATTTAAAACTCTTAAATTTCTTAAAAAATTCTCATAATTATATAGACTTAGCCTTTAAATTGAAAAAAAATTATCAATAGTTGGACTATAGGGGATGAAAGTGAGGATTTTGAATGATAAAATTTTGAAGTAAATGCAATTATACTTAATTTGAATATTGGTTTAAAATGCAGGATAGAGCGTAAAGAGGAAAAATACAATGCATTTGTTAAGGAAAGAAACATTATATTGTGAAGAATAGTATATTGTTAGTGAGATGACAGCTTCATAGAATCAGGTTTCAGGCCAATAGGACGGTTGGTGGAAGAGCGGCATTGCTGGTCATCTTGGTAATGATGGAACTTTGACAGGCATATTTCATGTTAGTGACAGAATTACTTCATCCTAGAAGACAGCCTTCTACCCCTTCGACAACCTAACTATACACATATAGAGAATGACAGACAGTATGCCTGGAGCTGGAATACTGTACTGTAATAAGAAATAGGCTAACTGTTTTCAAAGATATTAATTCGACTATGAGGTCAAGAAAAAAATAAAATCAACAGTCACTAAAAAAATCACTCATATGGCTGGATATATGGATGTAAAGTAAGATTTTACATACACACATGCATACACACACACACGCACATACACTCAGAAATGACAAAAAATTGATTACCTATGAAGTATACGGCACACAGTTGCTTTTTACTACATTATATTTTATCACACATTTGAGGAAGACTGAACAAAATGAGCACAGCTCTTATCATCAGACAACAATCTGTTTGAAAGAAAGCTTACAATAAACTTATTTGTCTTTAAATTTTTATTTTAAGTTCAGTGGGTACATGCATAGGTTTGTTATATAGGTAAACTCGAGTCATGGCTGTTTGTTGTACAGATTATTTTGTCACCCAGATATTAAGCCTGGTACCCAATAGTTAGTTTTCCTTATTCTCTCACTCCTCCTAACCTCTACCTTCCAAGAGGCCCCAATGTCTGTTGTTTCCCTCTTTTATGTCCATGTGTTCTCATCATTTAGCTTCCACTTATAAGTGAGAAAATGCAGTATTTGGTTTTCTGTTCCTGCATTAGTTTGTTAAGGATAATGGCGTTCAGCTCCATCCATATTCCTGCAAAGGACATGATCTCATTCTTTTTTATGGCTTCATAGCATTCTGTGGTGTATATGTACCACATTTTCTTTATCCAATCTACCATTGATGGGCATTTAGTTTGATTCACTATTGTGACTAGTGCTGCAATGAACATATGCATGTGTCTTCATGGTAGAACAATTTCTATTCCTTTGGGTATATACCTAGTAATGGGATTGCTGGGCCTAATGGTAGCTGTGTTTTTAGTTCTTTGAGGAATTGCCAAACTCCTTTCCTCAATGGTTAAACTAATTTATACTACCACCAGCAGTGTATAAGCATTGCCTTTTCTCTGCAACTTCCCCAGCATGTTTTTTTTTTTTTTTTGACTTTTTAATAATAGTCATTCTGACTTGTGTGAGATGATATCTCGTTTTGGTTTTGATATGCATTTTTCTCATAATCAGTGATGTAGAGCTTTTTTATATGCTTGTTGTCTCTGTGTATATCTTCTTTTGAAAAGTTTCTGTTCATGTCCTTTGCCCGTTTTTAATGGGGTTGCTTGCATTTTTTCCTTGTGAATTTGTTTAAGTTCCTCATAGATTCTGGATATTAGTCCTCTGTCAGATGCACAGTTTGCAAAATTTTTCTCCCATGCTGTAGGTTGCCTGTTTACTCTGTTGATAGATGCATTTGCAGTGCTGAAGCTCTTTAGTTTAATTAGATCCCATTTGTCAATTTTTGCTTTTGTTGCAATTGGTTTTGGAGTCCTTGTCATGAAATCTTTGCCTGTTCCTATGTCCAGAATGATATTGCCTAGGTTGTCTTCCAGGGTTTTTATATAGACTCAATTATTGTAATAATCTTCTGAACCTAAAGACAGTGATAGGAACATTTAACTAGAAGTAATATCTTTCATAAAACTTACTTTTTGCCTCTTTTCCCCTACCTCCTAAAACTAATATTGAGCTTCTTCACAACAATGCTGTTTTGATTGAGTTTACTTTGGGAGGGGGAATAAATTCTAATTCTTTTAGATTATTCCTCATTAAAATTTTTGATTTAGCTGTCAAGGAGTAGGTTTTGACAAATGTGATCAATGTGTACAACATAATTAGAAAATACTAAGCTACCCAAACTATACAAAGAAATCTGCGTAACCTACATGAGTTGTTTACATTAGCATTTACACAATTAAAATATTTTTTTCTAAGTATGCGTCTTCTAACAATTCATGGCATGTAGAGAGAGTGGCATAAACCTACAGGTAAATTGTGCATTTAAGAAAATTGGTAAGTATAAGAAATAATTGGTGGTTTTGTATATTGGTGAGAAGAATATTTGAAATAAATCCTCAATCACATCTTCAATCTGTGGTTTGTTTTGTTTTATTTTTTTCTGTTTTTTGGTGAGGCCTGAGTTTGGGTTGTTTATGTATAATGTTATACTGCTTCAAAACAGAAACAGCAAGGCAACAACTAGCCCAGGCTTTATAAAATGGCTGTAATTTTGCTTAATTTGTGCATATGTGATGAGTAAACGTTTTTCACGTATCAGTCAAGAAAACTGGCACTAGAATCTATTAATTTTTGCTTGATATTTTTATATAAATATCAGCCCCTTAATGTAAATGGGTGATTTTTAAAGATTAGTAAAGGGTGGAGGGGACTGTGGTGTTTTGGAATTCTTCTTAAGTTTTTAGGAAACAAACTTTATGTTATCTTATAATACTCTGAAATCATCACAGCCATTAGTCTTAAGAAAAAGTTGAAGAAAATTTATCATGGATTTTCCGTTAATGTATTTTTAAGTCAAAATTCTAACTAACATTTTAAAACAGTATTATTTTCAACAAATGTCGCAGAGTTAAGTATTTTATAATAAATGGTGTGATAGTGTATTATGCAACTATTGAAATCTCTTTTAAATAATTCAAATAATAAGAAACTGCCTATGGTATGACTTTAAATCAGATTTTTGACTCTGTGCATTGTAGGATGTTTAGCAGCATTCTTGGCTTTTATCTATTAGACACTGAGAGCCATCCCCCAGTCTGTAGGTATTATCAGCGTCCCCTTGGAACAAAATCACTCTTCATTGGGAACCATACTTTACCTGGAAAAAAGAAATGCATGCATGGTTCTTTCTACTTATGATAGACTTTTCAAGAAAGAAAAACAACAACAAAAAAGAAAACTTTACAGATCTATTCGTGGTAGAATAAGAAAGTATAAAATTGTTTATGTACTGAACTTTCTTCTGTTTTGGTTGTTAATTAATTCTATGATAAAATTATCTTAAAGAGCAAACATACATTCCAAATTTAACAACCTGAAATTTAAAAATTAATTTTTTTTCTTTCAACGTATTGATCAACTACTTTTGTTTTGTGCAGCAGAACCTAAAATATTACAGAAACCTGGAATAATTAAACTCATTTAACAAAGCTATGTTCTTCTTTTTTAAATGTTCAGACTGCCAATATCACCATCAAGCTACCCAACATCACCTCTCACTCACATGTTCGTATGAGGGGAACGTGGCAGTGCATTTAAATGACATTATTTCTTCATCCTTTTAAACCTGCAACTAGTTTTGCCCTCTGTGAGGAGCAGGAAAATGTATTTATTCAATCAGTTGGTAAATGCTTTTCCATACAGTTACTAGTTTTCTCTCTTCTTTAGTTGTGCTTTCCAGAGTAAAGTTGTCTAGTCTCCTAACTTCTTAAAAATAATTCGTCAATCTAGACTTTTATTAGTTCAGATTTGCCTATGACCTCTATTAGTTCAATCTTTCTTTCTTTCTTTCTTTCTTTCTTTCTTTCTTTCTTTCTTTCTTTCTTTCTTTCTTTCCTTCCTTCCTTCCTTCCTTCCTTCCCCCCCCCCTTCTTTCTTTTTTTTTTTTGACGGAGTCTTGCTCTGTTGGCCAGGCTAAAGTGCAGCAGTGAGACCTCTGCTCCCTGTAATCTCTGCCTCCCAGGTCCAAGCAATTCTCTTGCCTCAGCCTCCCGAGTAGCTGGGATTACAAGCGCCCACCACCACACCCAGCTAATTTTTTTGTATTTTTAGTAAAGACTGAATTTAACCATGTTGGCCAGGCTGTTCTCAAACTCCTGACCTCATGATCCACCCGCCTCAGCCTCCCAAAGTTCTGGGACTACAGGCGTGAGCCACTGTGCCCGGCCTAGTTCAGGTTTTAATTACACATTATGTAAGAATGAGGATTTTAATATATAATGAAAAACGAGAGTAATTGCATCTTCAGTATAATAGCTAATAGTCTATCAGTTAGCCTTTGCTTTAATAAGGTAAACATGTATGTTTACATAAGCAGTTTTTGTCCTGTTTTCTTCAATCATCTTTTTAAATTAATATTTATTTTTCTATAAACATCTGATTATTTCCTGTGAGACTAATTTATACTTTTCTCATGCTTATCATGTTCTTTGACTCCGTTTTTTTTTAATCCCTAGAGATCATACCACAGTTAATTTTTTCCTATAATATTTTTGGAAGAAGTCCATTAATTATAAATATGGTTAAAAATGCTATATTTTTGAGTTCCCATTTTATTCTGCAGTCTTATATATCTTTTACAAATTAAAAAGTTATAAATAATCAAGAGTTTGTTATAAATAATCAAGAGTTTATTATAAATGTCTAAGCATTTAATTGTTTACAGCCATGTCATAAAATTTGTTTATTTACTCAACAGACATTTACTGAGCACTGGCTATTCCAAGCAAAGAGGTACCGTAGTGGCTACACCATAGTCGCAGATTTGAACGTTTGATTTTTCTCAATTTTGAAGAAGGTTTCTTCTGGCCTCTGCCGTCTGATGACCACACCCTTTTCTCATTAACTGGGATTAAGTATTCAGTTATTACAAGTTTTAACTAAGCCTAAAGTAAAGCTTTATTCCACCTATAATATTTTCTACCTGCCTGAAACATAAGTTAGTCATCATCTAATATTCACTATTTATACTATTTTTTTCTCATTATCATTTTCACACCAGCAATGAAATTGCTTAACCATGACGTACGTAATCCTAAGTCAGTTAGGCCCATGTTAACTAGGGAATTTGAGGGGAAACAAATTTTATTTTCCTCTCAATTTGCACAGAAAGGAAAAAGAGTCATTAGTATTTGAGATATCTTAATAAGTTCACATGCCTGACCAAGATTGAAAAAAAGAGAAATATTTTGTTGTTTGTTTGCAAATGTCTTTACAGTTGAAAGAAACCCTACACATATTTATTATATGCATCTTCTTATTAATTATATGATGTGTTACCACACATGCTCTCTAAAAATCACAAATAAATTATTAGTTTGGTGCAAAGGCAACTGCGGTTTTTTGCCATTACTTTTAAATAGCCAAAACCGCAATTACTGTTGCACCAACCTAACAGAAAAGATACATTTTTAAGAATATACATGGACATTTTATCTTTTGCTTCACACCCTTATGATGGTTTTATGGCCTCTAATTCCAGAGTAGATGGACTATGCATTTGGAAAGCCGCTGTAGATTGTTTTCTGCTCACACAAGGTGCTAGAACTTTTTACTCAGCTGTGGAATCTCATAGAAATTACTGCAGGGGCTGGGCACGGTGGCTCACTCCTGTAATCCCAGCACTTTGGGAGGCCGAGGCGGGCGGATCACGAGTTCAGGAGATGGAGACCATCCTGACTAACACGGTGAAACCCCATCTCTACTAAAAATACAAAAAATTAGCCAGGCGTGGTGACGGGCGTCTGTAGTCCCAGCTACTCGGGAGTCTGAGGCAGGAGAATGGTGTGAACCCAGGAGGCAGAGCTTGCAGTGAGCTGAGATCGCGCCACTGCACTCCAGCCTGGGTGACAGAGCGAGACTCCGTCTCAAAAAAAAAAAAAAAAAAAGAAATTACTGCAGACGTCAGTGGTGGTGAAATTGCATCATGAATTAAAAAATAGTAGCCAAATAAATTTGTAAGAGAGGTAAATACACATACTTTATATTGAGACTTATATTAGAAGACGTTAAAGATCAATGAGAAATCCCTCTTAATAAAAAGGTTTGCTCCCAGCTCATGACACGTACAGACCTATTTGTTCTAAACCTCCAAGGAAGCAGCAGACACCTGGAAAAAAACATAAGCATGCATACATGGGTGCACACACACACACACACACACACACACGCACACACACGCACCTCTAAGAGTTTTAATTAGAATCCAGGTCATCACTGCATAAGAGATATACTAATCCTTTGAGCAAGGTGTTAATTGTTAATCTCATTTTTCCTGTCTAGTAGCCTTGTATAACACTCTGTTTATAATAGGCTTCCTGTGGTAAAAGAATAGACTACTAAACCTCAATACATGTTTTCCAGTAATCATTTTAGTGGCCATGGGTCTTTATAATAGTGGCTAATCTCCATAACATCATCATTAGTGGATGAGGGTAGCTAAAATTATAGAGACCCTTTGCTCTAATTATAGACTCAGAATTGCAAATCCATTCTTTAATCAACTGTAAATGCATTGTAAAGGGAATTGTAAGTTCTTTCCAGGGAGCAATATGCATTCAAGCTAGCAGAGTAGAACAGAACAACGTAATGTGTTTGGGGAATAATCACTGAATACGCTCCTCATAGAGCCTGTGTTACATATGGCTACTTGCTGAAGGAGTTGTCACCGTAAGTCATATGTTTCTAGTTCTTCTGTTTTCTAGCGTCATTACCACAGCATGGTATTAATATGCTACTTGTCCAGAATCCTCTATATTTAGTGTCAAGTATGTTCATGAATGTCTGCTTTTTCACCGTTTGCTCATTTTCTGATATTTTTAAGGGCTGAATGAGAGAAACTGTGTTTCTCAAAAACCAGAAGCCTATGAACTTAATACAATTCTACAT
The DNA here is from genome assembly GCF_028858775.2 of Pan troglodytes. Classification (NCBI taxonomy): domain Eukaryota; kingdom Metazoa; phylum Chordata; class Mammalia; order Primates; family Hominidae; genus Pan; species Pan troglodytes. The sequence continues at coordinate 111,469,966 of NC_072412.2, read as the reverse complement.
ACTTTGTTGTTTTAGAGGTGAATTTTCCATTTTCTTTCACTGCTAGTATACAAAGACTTAAAAACCCATCGGCTTCCATGATTTCACAAATATTTTAGCATTTAATATGGAAGGTGACAGATAAATTTTTAGACTTTTGCGTCATAGGCAGCAGCTTGATTTTAATCAAATGCTAGGCAATATATGGATATTGCAAAAATTTTTTGTTAACTGACTTGAGGGAATTGTAGCTAGAAATGGGTTTGTCTAGTGATGTTATCTTATTGTCTTATTAATGATAGGATAGGAAAATACACCTCCGCGTATTTCCTTGTCAGAATATAAGTAATGTTTCCAAGTCAAACTTTTCAGCAGAGGAAACAAATGCAAAACTCAAAAACAGCAGTGCAAGTGTTGGGAGTCCCATCTACGAACTCTCAAGTCTTTACTTCATCTTCAGTCCTCAATGTCTTTTTATATAAAAACAAACACCAAATAATCACGATCTTTTTCCCTGTGAGATCTCAAATCTCACCTGAAGGAAGCTAATAAGAAAACAGATATTATTTCTGTGTTAATACTGGCCTGATTGTTCAAATACCCAGATTTCTGGAGATCATTATTTTCCCTTAACTAAGTTCCTTACCTTCTTTCACTCTTCCCAAACCACCTTCCACCTTTGAAATTAAAATAAAGATATCATCTCATCGCCGTCTCTCTAATCTCAACCTGCTCTTGCATTATAATTATTATCTCCCATATATTTTGGAGGTAAACTATGTTTTATGAGTAATTATATAATCTTCACAGCTGAGAAGTTTTAAAAAATCACTTATTAAATAAGCTACTCATCATATATTAATTAAAAAATCCAACTAAGTGTCGTGTATTTTGAATTTAAATGATTATTTCTCTTCTGTCTTGTAACAGTTTTTGTTTGTAAGCTTTTATGTTGAGATGGTTAGGTCTTTGATTGAAATACATAATTAGAAATAAAAAGTCTCCATTTTCCAGGCAAATCCAGTACAACAAAGAATAATGGCACTCAATATTAATAAAAATTTCTGTTTAGCTTTTAGTGTTATAGTAGAATAATATCCTGCCAATTTCCCAGAAAACTGGGGGGTTCATTTATTACCATGACGTTTTGCTCTCTGCTTTAATATTACTATGCTTTCAACAACAATTTTCCTGTATTTGAATTATTACTGAAAGCTACAAAGGTTAACATTAAATATATTAACTTTTTAATGTTATTCAGCTTTTTCAGCCATTAGTCTTCCTTAGACGTCTATCATTATTTACATAATTATTTTGTCAATCTAGCCACAGCTTTTTACCTTCAGAGTGTAATACAATGAGTGTCCATATTTCATTCTGCGCAAGAAAGGCAAAGGGCTAGATGAATGGTATAAATGGTGTCCATTCATAAGGCTGGCCTAAAACAGATCTTTAGCTTGGTGGGAATTTTACTTCAAATCTACAGGACAGCATGTGAGGCCAAAAGCAGAGAGACTTAAGGCGGCAGGTAGCGAACACACAATTGTAGTCATTTGGTTTTTGGAAAACCTACATCTTGGTAGCTATAAGATTTTAATTTTTAAGTGAACCCAGTCCTCATAAAACAAGCAATGATTCTTCCAAACACTGGTGCACCACAGTTTTAATCTGAATATTTCAGACTTACGCAAACATTTCCTTTTGCCCTTAACTTTAATCGTTACTAGCTTGGATATTCCTACGTGGTTCTTGTTCATTATTTCTTAGTAAATATACCTCATTGTATTGAGCTTTAGCAAGGTGGCTGATATCCAGTTGGTGCCTTCTTGACATCATTAAATCACTCACTGTGTTTTTGGTTATTATCTGCTGAGATGTATGTGTTTCTTGTGCACAGCTAAAGGGCCACTATGACAATGCCCTGTGTTATCTCATCCTCCCAAAGCAACAGTTTTGAAAAGGCAGATTTAGAGAGGATTTTTGAAGCTTAGGTTCAGTGTTTCATTTCTCGTAGCAGCACCACTCTAACAATGGATTCAATTTATGTTTCGGACCCCAATGCCAATAGAAACTACGAAAACATGATAGAGTGTCTAATCCCTGCCCAATTTCTAGTCTAAAATTTCCAATCTCAGATTCTTAAATGAAATCTGACAAAAGTATAAACAAACATACTGGATTTTATGTTTTTCTTTTCATACAGTTTTAACATGTTAATTTTCTTATTTTTACTCACCTTAGCAGAAGAATGCAACTTTGAAAAACAGTAAAATCACTCAGGGGGAAAGAAAAGGTTCTCTTTAAGCCAGAATTCCAATCACTCTGTGATATCTGTCACTACTCACATCTGCTGATCATTCTTCTCTGAAAGACTTTTGTCCTGAATATTTGTTTTAGAGAGATATTTTCTGTAACTCATTTTTAAGTTGGTGATGTTTATATCTACCAAACTAAGGAAGCTAGACTGTTCTTTTTTAATCCAGGAAGAAATGCTATTCATTTAAAATGTTATTCTTTCACAATTAAGAAGTATGCCCCTTATATGAAATCGAGGAAGAGTGTAAGTTGATTCATTGCTTGTATTGCTTGTCATTACTCTTCCATTACTGCTCTATCTTTTACATTAAATCTGGAGAATAATATTTACTTTAAAGTGAAAATCAGGAGGATTGATTGCAATGATCTTTTCTAACACATGGCTAAATTTCACATCCCTTCATCTCCTATCCATTTGGCCTCAACAATCCTTGTTTTACAACTTTTCATTTAAGACCCTGTCTCTGGCCCCCACTTATCTGACTATCTAGCCATCTCCTCAAATTTATTCATGATCCTTCATTTACTTCTTTGAACTCATTCCAACTGCTTCTCATGTCTCATGAACTAATTAGAAAAATCAAAGTTTCTTTGGTAAGAGAAGGATAAAGAATAGCATGTCCTAAATGGAAGTTACCCTTAATACAAATATTATCAACTTTAAAATCAACACTTCCAATGCTCTCTAAAGTGTGCATCTGTGTATATGATCTTATGGAATCCTAGTAATCACTCTATGGGATATTTAGCAGCATTGGAGAGCATCCATTTTTCTCCCCAGGCCATTCTCTGCTGTGTGCCCTGCCAGAAGGGGCTCTGTCTTCACCAGGCTTCCTTGCAGCGGGCTTCCTGGGCTTGGTCTCCAGTGGGCACTAGGAGGAGATGTGGGATGCATTGGGAGAGATTAGGGCAATGTCTCTAGGAGTGGCTGCTCCATTCTCTAGCCAGTGCTCCCTCCACGTCGTCTATCCTACATAGCTGTAGGGCTCAGTGGGCTTCGCTAACACTATTCCCACTGCTTTTCCATTCAGTCCTGGGGTTGGTAACAACGTCCTACTGTTAATAGTCTCAGAGTGTCTGTCTATTTTTCCAACCTGCCCATACCTTTATAAGTAATTCTTTTATTAGCATTTTCATTTGAACCATCTCAGGTGACTTCTACTTCCTGCTGGTACCATGACTAAGAAAACTGGGCACATTTTATTAGCCATGAATTTTCGGTGATGGGAAAATTGCACAGAGAAGTAAGTGACTTAAGTCACACTGGGAATCCAGGATGGAACAAGACCTAGAAGCCAAGTTCGCTTGTGCCTAAAGTAACCTGTACTACTCACCATACTCTTTAGAATGCCGAATGATGACCTCATTCAAATATGCAGTAACATCATTTCATCTTGTTCACTGAGGTGTCTCAAGGTCCTAGAACAGTAAAAGTACTCTATGGTTGGGTCACTCAATATACACCCAACTTCCTTTAGATTGCCTCCATGTACCATTGATAAGAGAAAAGCAAAATCACATATTTGACCTAGTTTCTGTTGATGCATCTGGATGAGATTTGGGCATGGACATGAGGATTGTGAAGCTGTGGACACACATAGAAAGAGGGTGTTTTTTCCTAGAGTGTGGGCAAGTATCTGTTTTCTCTGCAGCTCCATCCCCAGACATTGAAGATGAGCAGCTCATAGCAACAGTGGCCTTTCAGCAGGGGCACCTTCCTAGTACAATTGAGGCTCTGTCCAGGCTCCATTTCTGTGATTATATCCAAGTACCTTTTCCTGACCCTCCCAGAGGCTTTGTGAAGCATCTAGTTTTTTACTATCTCTAAGCATGAATTAGTGAGAAAACTAGATATTCTGTTTTCTGCAGATAACATTAGTCAGTGTCTTCCAGATAAAATAGTAGTTATGCTTTTCTTTTAGCTGTTTGAAGTTACTCAATCTAAAAATGAAAACATTTTTCCCCTATTTTCTACGCCTTCTTTTTCTTTGTTGTCGCAGTACCAAATGATATGGTTTGACTGTGTCCCCACCCAAATCTCATCATGAATTGTAGTTTCTATAATCCCTACATGTTGTGGGAGGAGCCTGGTGGGAGGTTAATCATGGTGACAGTTACCCTCATGCTGTTCTCATGACAGTGATTGAGTTGTCATGAGATCTGGTGATTTTATAAAGGGCTTTCTCCCACTTTTGCACGGCACCTGTCCTTGCTGCCATCATGTGAAGAAGGAAGTGTTTGCTCCCCCTTCTGCCATGACTGTAAGCTTCCTGAGGCCTCGCCAGTCATGCTGAACTGTGAGTCATTTAAACCTCTTTCCTTTATAAATTACCCAGTCTTGGGTATACGTTTATTAAAAGTGTGAGAATGGACTAATACACAAGGTTTTATGTATCTATTCCTTAAATAGACCCTTTGTTAATGATCAAGTCCAAGATTCGTCTCCTTCCTGTCAAACATAATTCACCATCATTTGCTCCTTTACTCCTTCCCCTCATGAAGTCAAACAGGTACAAACAGAAGATCTTTTCCTGAGGTTTCTTTTTTTACTAGGGGTTACTATGAGAGCTGGCTTTCAGGCAGGAATGCTACGTACAGAAATAGGAGGTTTTTGGAAAATTTTATCCCTCTGCATTTTTACTGCAGAGAATAACATCTGATATAACTAGATATTGTAGGCTTTTACCTCTTCCCCTGTACATGCACCTCTGCCTATTTTCTTATGACTTGAGTTAATATAGCTCAGAGGAGTCTTAAATAAAAGAATAAAAATAGCAAAATACTTTGGAATTTATATATATAAATGTATGTACACATACATACATATATAAAATTTAAAAACATATCTTGTTTTTCAAAGGAACCTAGGAAATAGAAATAGGCTTATACAAGTTCCACTAAGTAGCTGGAGAACCTGAGAGTCTTGTGAGGTCTAAAGACTGACTTGTTGTACATTCACAATCCCAAATATTAAAGATCTTGTCTTAAAGATGTCCTTGGAAGGCATAGGAATTTTGGAATATGATTTTATCATGTCTTACACTTTCTCTACTGTGTTCATTAGCCCTTATAATTATTTTGATTTTTATTTCCAAATAATTTCATAAGTAAAAATTAACATCGAGACAATTTTGAAAGGGAAAGTAGTACACACACTAAATTGTAATGCATACCTGGATGTGTATTTTTGGTATACCTGAAGGACGGGAAGCTTTATCTTTTTCTCGTTTTACTGTTGTTAGAGAAAAAAAAAGTGTGTTGTCTGTTTGCAGATGCATTTCATGACTCTTAGCCCCAGCTGGTGGTGCCCCTCCTTTGACCCAAGAGTGTTACAAGACCAATAGGTTCATATGCCTACTGCACAGTAACAGACCCACTACACTGAGACAGCAGAGTTTGCAGCAGAGAAAGAGTTTAATGATCGCATGGCACAAGTGAGAAGACAAGAGTGTAACTGCCCAATCAGTTCTTCTTGCCCACTGCCTAGACAGAATCAGTTTATCAAGACTGGGGAATTGCAATAGAGGAAGAGTTTAATTTATGTAAAGCCAGCTGTACAGGAGACAGAGTTTTATTATTACTTAGGTTAGTCTCTCCAAAAACCCAGGGATTGGGGTTTCTAAGGATAATTTCATGGGTCCGGAGTCAGAAGGTGAAGAGTGCTGATTGATGATTGGTTGGGTTGGAGATGAAATTATAGGGAGTTAAGCTGTTTTCTTGGTCTGAGACAGTTCCTGAGTGGGGGCCACAAGCTCAAATGAGCCAGTTTATCGATCTGGGTGGCGTCAGCTGGTGCATTGGAATGCAGGGCCTGTGAAATATCTCAAGCACCAATCCCAGATTTTATAACAGAGACTCCCAAACCATAATTTCTAATCTTACGGCTAATTTGTTAGTCCTGCAAAGGCAGTCTAGTCCTCAGGAAAGAAGGAGATTTGTTTTGGGAAAGAGCTGTTATGTTCTTTGTTTCAAAGTCATACTATAAACTAAGTTTCTCCTAATGTTAGTTCAGCCTGTGCCCAGGAATGGATAAGGACAGCTTGGAGGTTAGAAACAAGATGGAATTCGTTAGGTCAGATCTTTTTCACTGTAATAATTTTCTGCTATAATTTTTGCAAAGGTGGTTTCAGGAAGAGACTCTGAACTCCATCTCCCCAGGAGTTCCAGGCCAGGGTCTTTAAAGGGATCATAGTGGTCAAGGGACTGGAGAATTGGGGTTGTTGATTGATGGGGTTAATTGGAATGAAATCATTAGGATGTGGAAATTGCATTCTTTGGTGAATCAGCTTCTTTGGTGAATTCATGGGGTCCCTCAGACCTGCTGAGTCAGTGGGACCCTGCAGACCAGCTGACGTGGTAGATTCCAATTCTCCAATCTCCCTTGACTTTATGATCCCCTTAAAGACCCCAGCCTGTGCCAGGCGTGGTGGCTCACACCTGTAATCCCAGCACTTTGGAAGGCCGAAGTGGGCAGATCACCTGAGGTTGGGAGTTCAAGACCAGCCTGGCCAACATAGTGAAACTCCATCTCTGCTAAAAATGCAAAAATTAGCCAGGCGTGGTGGTGTGCACTTGTAATCCCAGCTGTTCGGGAGGCTGAGGCAGGAGACTCGCTTGAACCCAGGAGGTGGATGTTGCAGTGAGCCAAGATTGTGCCAGCCTGGGAGACAGAGCAAGACCGTATCTAAAAAAAAAAAAATCCAGCCTGGAACTCCTTGGGAAGATAGATTTGATGGTCTCCTCCTGAAACCACCTTTGCAAAAACCGTAAATTTCTCATTTACCACCCAGCCTCCAGTCAGTGCCCAGATGGCACAAAAACTTTCCATCCTATCACTATTCTCAATGTAAAAAAGTTGTTAAAGCCACTGATCTTACAAGACCTACCTAAAACCAGTTATGCTTTTAACATTTTGTTTTCATTCATACATTCATTTATTTCAGACATTTGTTTTGCGATATCTACAAGATGTGAGGCTCTTGCTTAGTGCTGGAGATACAAAGGTGAACAAGAAAAGTGTTGCTGGGAAAAGATACTGCTAGCCAAAGATGATGGACTCCATGGATTACAAGTGACTTGCTATGAAAACAATGATGAGAGAGACTTATGGAGCAGGCTTGGGAAAAATAATTGTGGAAATGATTTGCTTTATTCTTACATCCCTCAGTAAAGGAGAGAGTTCTACACCTCAAATGAGGACTATACCATCAAATGGCATTGGTTTAAAGCACTAAAGCCCTCTTTTGAAGAACAATTACCCATCAGTATACATTTTAGAAACACCCTAAGCCATATATTCTTTGAAAAGGAAGACCAAACTTTTTTTTAAAAAAAAATAATTATATTTAAAAGTGAAAATGCTTAAAAGACTTTGTTTTTTTGAGACAGAGTCTTGCTCTGTCACACAGGCTGGAGTACAGTGGCACGATCTCAGCTCCCTGCAACCTCTGCCTCCTGGGTTCAAGCAATTCTCCTTTCCTCAGGCTCCTGAGTAGTTGAGATTACAGGCGCCCACCACCATGCCCAGCTGTTTTTTGTATTTTCAGTAGAGATGGGGTTTCGCCATGTTGGCTAGGCTGGTTTCGAACTCCTGGCCTCAAGCCATCCACCCACCTTGGGGTGGAATTACAGCCATGAGCCACTGCACCCAGCCTTAAAAGACTTTAAAAAAAGATATTCTTGTAACCACCCAATGGATCTATCTTGCCTAGATACAGATAATTTATCAAAAAAGAGGAATTATGATAGAGAAAGTGTTTAATACACGTAGAGCCGGCTGAACTGGAGAGTGGAGTTTTATTATGACTCAAATCGGCTTTATTGTGACTCCAAAAATTCAGAGGATACAGTGTTTCAAGGATAGTTTGGTGGGAAGAGGAATGCTTATCGGCCGAAGATGCGATCATAGGGATGTGCCAAGTGGCCCTCCTGCACTGAGCCCGCTTCTGAGTGGGGGCCACAGAGGAGTCGCTGGTCTGGGTAGGGCCATTCGGTTGTCAGAAATACAAAAGCCTGAAAAGACATCTCAAAAAGCCAATCTTAGTTTTTACATTAGTAATGTTATTTAATTGGGAAAATTGCAAATCTTTATGACCTCCAGAATAATGGCTCGCAATCGTTTACACTCACATCTTAGCAGAAGTCAGGCCCCTCTCATCTTCCTGACCTGGTAGATTTTCATTAGTTTTACAAAGGTGGTTTAGTTTTAGCAAGGACTATTATCATTTAAATTATAAACTGATTTTCTCTCAAAGTTAGCTTGGCCCATGCCGAGGAATGACCAAGGGCAGTTTGAAGGTTAAAGGCAAAAGGTTGGTTAGATCAGATCATTTTCACTGTCATAAATTTCTGCCTGTTATGATTTTTGCAAAGGCAGTTTCATCTTAGGATAAAACACTTATCCTCTTTGTAAACTAATGAATGTGGCTTTTGCCTTCATGTATGAGCATAGATAATGTGACTGTCTTCTAAATGGTAATGTGTTTTTTTATGGATTTTGTGCATTTTAGTCAATTAGAGTTTTGGAAAGATGTACAGAGAACTCCATATTTGCCATATTATCAGCATTCACATTACTGCAAACACTTTTGACTGTGAAATAGTTAAAATTCATTTTGTCAATGTACTGAATTTAATAAACAAATATAATTTTGTGATGTATTTATGACAGTAGGATATAAGATTTGATTTATTGATTTGTTATGATCATGTATAGCCAAATACCTATGGAAAATTTACAGTAATATTTAGCAATTAAGCATATTTCCTTATGATTCAGATTTTGAATTTAAGTTTTATGTTCTCTTTAGTTCCTTCGCCTTTAACTTACTTTTTAAACACTCATTACTCCTGTAGTTATATAAATGTAGACCTTAAGATGTTAGATGTACACGTGTGTGGAAAATCAGATAGATAGGGCATATTTGCAATCAAACATCTATTGCCTTTCTCAGGATGCAGTAGTACGTTCTGCCCCAATGACACTTGTTATTCAGTCTCTTGGGAAGCGTGGAAAAAAAGACTTTCCTTAACAGAGTATCGTGTCTTCATCTTAATCTTCACCCTAAAGATACAGCAGCCCCACTTATTTGCCTTGTATTTGAAGCATACCTTTCAATTCTAGACAATAGATTATCTACTTCACTACAGAGAGATTTTAGAAAAAGCAGGAGTGATCTGGTTAAAGTGAAGAGTTGGGCAGACTGGTGCATAAATCCTCCCCCTGATCTGGCACTTCTTCTCATCCTTGCTTTTAAAGTTACCAGAGATGACGTAGGTGAACATCCTACACAGAGGCAGAGCCACAAGGCAGGAGTGCGGTGTTGGTGTTGCTGGAAAAAAAATGATTTTTCTGAAATGGGGGTGATCAATTGCTAGCTTTCCTGATGTCAGTAATCAATTACTTTCAAACTCACTGGAAGTATTGTGACTTACTTGCACTTTTTACCTTCAACAAATTCAAGACACACTGAAACTTGTCATTTGAATTTTTAATAGGTTAGGAAAAAATTCGATATTTGACGTTTTTAAGTACACAGAATTGAAAGTTTTACAAGTGACACTTTGCTTCCAGCAAAATAATCATGGAGTTGGTTATATTTCCAAATATATATCAAATATTATTTTTTCAAAAGCCTAAGCACGCGTTATTGAAAAGACATCATTACCTTTAAGGAACAGATTGTGTGTGTGGCTCATGTTTAAAATCAAGGAAGCATCGGCTTTCCTATTTTGTTATTGCTCACATGTGTCTATATTAGCAGTATTGCTTTTGAACTGCAGGGTTATTTCGTTTTGATTTTGGAGATTTTGGGGGGGGGGATATTATGGTGAAGGCATCACTTAATTTGTAAAGATTAATTTAGTTAATGCTAGATACAGGATCTCTAAAACTGATTAGCAAATATGGATTGAGCAAGGCTACTTGTGCGATTACACTTTTGGGAAAGGTTATTTTCTGCTTTTATAGACTCAAAAGCATAAAGAGTGGGTCTGACATTTGTTTCCTCACTCTGATGGATCCGGAGCCTGTGCCCTAAGATGCCTCTACCTCACACTGAGGACTGTAGGAGTAGAAGACCTAGGAGGCTACATTTTCGCAGGAGCCTCGGTGGGAATAGGGAGGTGCAGGATTGATCCCAAGTGCTTGGAATTTTGCTTCAATTTAGTGTACACTGCGGCCCCAGTTCTTTCTGAAACCTGAGAATTTCGGCGATTGCTTGCCAGTCTGTTGGGACTTGAAGCTTGAGTCAAAACTTCATAGTATGTTTCGATGTTTTTGAAGTCAATTCTCAAATTTTCAAATATTCATTTTTAGATGTAAGGAAGGTGGTGGCGAGGCCTGTATTATCTTGGTTGTTGGAAATCAGAATTGCCGTGATGGAAATGAAACCAAGTAGGCTTTGTGATTTTTTAAGTTTTTTGCAAGGTTCCTTCAATGCATAGAAATGCCGATTTTCAGCTTTTGCAGTTTTTCAAACAAATTATAAAACAAAACACAAAATTCCTTTTTGGATTATGTATTTGAATAATTCATTTTGCATTGTCTTCAAATGCATTTTCATTCTCTCTATTAATACAAATTATCCATATAAATGTTGATATATTTGACTAATTTCAATGTGAGAAAGAATACAATGCTCTTTCGTATATATTGAGTTGAATTTCATCTTTCTTTCAATTAATAAACAGAATTCACATATTATTCTATGTAGGGGAGCAATTGTCTGATTTAAAAGAAAATACTGAGTAATCATTTGATTGTAGTTTAGGTTTTATGCTAAGTCTCAGCTGTGCTAATACAACTAACGCAGACAAGCAGCTGGAATGATAATTGGGCTAAAAGTATTTCTCCTAACCCTCTTACTAATGACAGATTGGCAAGAGATGGTGGCATTATCGTAGTTAACTTTTTCACAAATGACAATATCCCAGGGCAAGCAATTGGTATTAACCATCAAGCTTCCTGGCTTTACAACGGACACTCCTTTGTCAGTATTAGAATTGCTTCTTACGTAAGAGCAAATGAAATTTTAACAAATGGTATTTTATTATGACAATGCTGAGGGCCATGCAAATGTACAGGCTCAGTCAGTGGAGGAAACAGTTTTGTTCTTAAATTATGTTGACACGTGCTTAAGTACATTACTTTCTGATTTAAACTTTCAGGGTCTAATAACCCTAAAACAGACCCATTGATTGTCCTCATTTCAGAGGCATCTCTGTTTGACATTCTTTTCACAAAAATACCAAAACATTTTTAATTAGGGTACGAATAAGTGCTAAGCATGGAAAGATGTGAAGATAGCATTCTCCTCTGCCGTGTTAGTTCTTTCTTCCCTTTTATCTTCATTCATCTTGTCTGCTTTGCTCCGAGGGCGGCCTCTCTCTCATCTGTCTCTGAGAGCACTCAGCCCCTTGTAGTACAGTTATTGGTTTCCACGTCCCTTGCTGGGTTATGACTTCCACTGGAGCAGGGATTGGAGAAACCCACTTGTCCTGGGATGATTTGGGAGCCAGGTGTTGAATTTGCTGGCTGCAGGACAGGGGCAGTGGGGGACTCAAAGAGAGAGCAGAGGGGAGGAGTGTGCAGCTGGAATGCCTGTCACAGTATCAGCCTCAGATTCTTTATTTGTAGGCAAGAGATAATAGGAACCACATCCTAGTTCTGTTGCAAGGATTAAATAAATTACTCTTGGAAGAGTTTTGTTCCTTGGAACTGCTAGGTAAATATAAGTTACTCTGAGAGCCTAGCAGGTAGAGTAGATATGGCAATAGAGTATATGGACCTGCTTTTTCTCCTCTGAGGAGCTGATGAATATTAACTAGCATAAAAATAAGGAAAAACCCACAATTTTACAAGTTTAGAACATTTTTCTTTGAGCACTTCTAAGCACAGTTGAGCAAATAGTGCAAATACAATTTTAGACAGTGTGAATCAAACATTCTATCCAGATGCTTGCAGGATAGCCAGTCCTAGAAGACCACATTAGGAGGATTTTAATCCATTTTCACTGCCACCTTTAAGGGGAGTATCAACCTGTTAGTGTGTGCTCATAGATTATTCTTGTATGTTTCTGAAATTAAGGTAGAAAAATGATGAAGATTCTCAAAAATGACTTCACCCAAGTAATAAGTGAAGGGACCGAGGTGTACCTGCTAAAGATGACTGTCCCAGAGGAGGTGCACATAGGGATGGGCTCAGTGGGCTAAGAATGCTTCTTATATCTTTAGTTCATTGAAAATACTCAAAAGAATAATATTTTGTGATACGTGAAAATTGTATGAAATTCAAATTTTAGTATCCACAAATACAATGTAGATGAATACATACAGCCAAGCCCCCCTTTTTTTCCCTGTATTTTCTATGGCTACTTTCATTCTCCAACAGGAGAGTTGAATACTTCTGGCAGAGACCTACTGGCCTACAAAACTGAAAATATTTACCATCTGGACCTTTACAGAAATACTTTGTCACTCTCCTTTTAGGGATCCCTGGCTGAGGACTTTTGATGAACAAGCACTTGGAGGAAAGAGCCTCCAGCCTCCCAGCCTTCATCACAAGCGAGTGGCCTGCCCATAAACACGTATAGCTGGGTTACAGGACGGCCGCTGGGGGCATGGGAGAAATGCAGATGAAGCTAAATGTCATGGCAAGTAGAGTCTTAGCAAGACAGTGGTCTTAACCTTTTGAAAACTGTGGTGTTACAGAGAATGGAACTGATTTTTCATCCTCCAATTTATTTCACCAGGCCTTATGATCAGCAAAGAGAATCACCCTGCCCTCCTGGACACACAGAGCTTTTTGTTGTTGAGTTCCTTAGGATGACACTTCCTCTGTAAGGACTGTCCTTCTGCGTTCCCATCACTGGCCTTCCTTAATGGAGCTTGTGCAATGATAGGATTCAAGGTCCTTTTCATCTGGGTTTGTGTCCTTGCTTCCCCCACCTCTGTTTATGTGCCAGGGATTTTACCTCACCAAACTTCGACCTCCTCATCTTCAAAACGAGGGTCCTGTCACATTGTAGGGTTGTTGGGAAGACTCCACTTCAAATCCAGCTCCCAGGTCACCTCCCATTCCACCGGCTAGTCAGTTGTTTCCATCACAGTGTTTCCACGTATATTTTGATCTTGTTTCTCTTCCTTAGTTTTCTTTCCTTTTTTTTTTTTTTTTTTTTTTGTAGTTTCATCTGTATGCAAGATCATCCCTTCCATGCGACAGAGAACTCTTTGAAAGCAGGAAACTTGTCTTATTTTTTTATTGCCCTCCAGAACACAGCACACTACCTAGTGCCAAATAGGCCCAAAGCACATTTTTTTGAATGAATACATTAATTTGTTTTCTTTACTATTTATCTATAGAATGCTATCCTTTGTCTTCAGAGAATGTCGATTACATGCAAAAGTTACATAGCTTATCTGATGTGGAATAAAATCTATAAATCCATAATTCAACATCCCAAAAACTTATTTTGAGGTTGTGAAAAATATGAAAATAATTTCTGATCCACTTGGAAAACTAAATTGTATTCAGCATGACTGCAAAAATAAATAAAGCTGATAATTTTTGGCTTAAAAATTAGCCATACATTCTATAGTTGCATTGCCCAATTAAAAACAATATGAGCCATGAATATGAGCCACATGTGTAATTTAAATTTTTCTAGTAGTCACATTAAAAAATGCAAATTGGCAAAATTAATTTCAATAATGTATTTTGTATAATCCAAGACATCCAAGCATTTTAACATATATTCAACATAAAATTATTAATGACACAACTTACATCCTTTTTCACACTAATTCTTCGAAATCCCACATGTATTTTATATGCACAGTACATCTCAGTTTTGATTAGCCCCATTGACAGTGCTCAATAGCCACCTGTGGCTAGTGGTTACCCCACTGGACTGCACAATTCTATAGCATTTGTGGTAACTCTGACAGAACGTGGCTATACATTCGTCAAAATGCTTCACTCACCAGCTGGAATTCAGCAGAGAAAATGCCACTGTAGACCATCGTTATCTGAATACAATTCTGTTATTCATGTATCACTACCTGTGTATGAAAGTGCCTGACAGATAAAACTGGTGGTTGAACCATCATTGTCTTCATTAACTAGGCACTGTTAAAATCATTGTTGATACGTTCGACCTTGCATCCATCCCTGGTGAAACACCTGAGCGTTTTGCTCAGAAGCGACTTCTTGCTGGTAAGACGATGCTGGGAGCTTCAGCCCATGCTACTGTTGTTTCCTGGGAGCTGTTGACACTGCCAAATTAGATGAAGTTGTGCTCAGGCATGCTCCTGTTTGTGATGAATGTGTCTCGGTGCAAGTCCCAATTTGTGCTGTTTGGCATCTGTGCAGACAGCCTAGGAGCCTCTGGCTAAAATGAACTCAATTGTACAGACCCAGCTGACTTTCATTGCCTCAGGTAGACACGACTGTAAGACGTGCTTTTCTACAGACATATTTATGTTCATGCTTTTAAATGGAAGACAAAGTCCAAGGCAATATCAAAATATGGGTCTTGATTTATGTTGAAAAAGACAAATATCAGTGATCCAAGTTACCTGTTTGTTCACAAACACCTTATTAGTTGCCAATGAGTTATTTTTTTCTTTTCTTTTAAAACCTCATCCACAAAATGTATGCAGATGTTATGTCTACACTTTAAAATAAATAATAAAAGCTTTTATATATTCTATAATGCAGGCTTTGGAAACCCATTTTGTTCTTGATAACTGTTTGGAAGGTTTTCATGGGCTGACAGCCAAACCTAAACCTGGCTTTCTGGGAAAGCAAAAGAAGGATGAAAAAGGCCCCTTGCAGCTCTGGCCGTCTGTGATTCTATGACTCTGAGATAAACCTTTCAGAATATGATGACTTCCTAAGGCCTGAAGTGTGAGTGGCTTTAGAGCACAATAAAGGGAAAAGATCCAGCTGCGATTTATTATAGTCAGGTCAATTAAATAGATTCAGAGCACCATCATCTTGTTTATATCTATCATGGATCATAAGAGAAGAAAAAAAATATCTTTGTGGTCGCGGCTCCTGCCTCCCTCTTTCAGATAAAGAGCCGTGGAGACCCGTAAATAATTGTTGGGATACATTTCAGCAGCAGCATCTCCACATGGGCAAGCTATTACATTTAAATTGGTTAATATTCCATTGTTAATGGTCTGCCTTTTATATATAAAGACATTCAGGAAAAAGATTGGATCACTACATAAATAACAGCTCTCAGTCTTGGCTTTGTCCTATGGAGTTGCTGCCAAAGACTACTGGAGTCTTCATGTTTGTTCAGTAGGTAAAAAAAAGCTTTTGCTTGTCACAAACGGTGTCTCATTTATTTACCTAGATCCCTTTCCTTCTGTTTTGCTGCATCCTGTTCTAAAAATATAAGGCATATGGACTCTGACAGCTCTGGTTTCTGCCCCGTCAGTATTCTGTTTATGCCACTTATTTCCTTTAAAGAAAATTAACTGCCTTCAATCCAGCCTCTCTTGAGACCACTTTTACAATCAAAATATAGTATTTAGATGGTCAAGTGATTAAACAGATAGGCCAGAAAAATAGTAGCAGCCTTTAGAATTTCACATTTTTCCTGTGCTGCAGGGGAAGTGTTTTGCAGCAGTAATTGAAAACAAATCCAAACATGGATGAAGAATAAAAGGAAAGAAAAGTGTAATTCAGATTCCAAAAGCCTATCAACATTTTAACCTGCTGATTTTTAATTTTGAATTGCTACCTGCAAGATTTGGGCTTATCTTCATGAGGAAAAGTCCATGAGATGGTGCCTGACCTTGTAGTTCTGCTTTTTTGTTGTATTAAATTCATTATTGCAGTTTTCATGCCTAAAGGTAAACATTAAAACTGTGAACTCCTATTGAGACAACTGAACCTGTTTTTTAGTTTAAGACAGATGCCAACTTAGAGTGGTTGTCATTAGCATCACTATCGACAGTTTTGCTAATTCTTCCATATCCACTTTGGCCCAGGTACCTTTTCCTTCCTTCTGCTCACACTTGTGCAAGACATTTTCATTTGTCTTGATCACATATCTTCTAATTCATTTCATTGGCTAAGATATAAACAACTGGGAAAGCAAAATACAAAGCAAAACGAAAAAAAGATCAAATTTCAAGATGGCAGGTAAACAACATGGTTTCAAGTAGCCGCAGTGTACCCCACACCAGATTGCAGCGTTGCATTGTGGGATTGCTCAGATTGCTGGTGTTCCTGTTGGTGACAGCAGTCTTGCCGGATGCCACCTTGGAAAGGCAAGTGTGGTGATTAGACCCAAGGGCCACAAGGCGATATTGTGGAGGAGAGGCTATGTTTACACCTGCACACAGGGGTTCTGATTATACCTGTGTAACCTTGAACAAAACATTTCAATTACACCTCTGTACAATTGGGAAAATCATATTTTCTCTATTCCCCTTTCGGAATTACTGAAAGGATGAAATAAGCAAGTGAGTATAAAAACACTGTATAGAGAGCAAATATGAGTTGTAAATAAGTGGCTCATTCTCTCGATGCTAGTTTGTGTGCGTGTGTTGAAACTGATGGCTTACTATTCTTGTTAGCTTCACCTTCCTCTTTTCCCTCCAGACACTTCTACTGGCCTCCTGGTCCAAGAACATTCCCAACAGCAGGCCATGCGTGCATTCTTTTTATACACCTTGTTGAGGCACAGAGTAAGCTGGGGGAAGTATCAAGCCTCCTCCATGGCACCATGAGTCATTCATTGGCAAAGATTGGTTCTTGCTCCTTTTAGCATGAGGCTGGTGTTTGAAATATGGTAGTCACACAATAAAAAACATGCACTGAAAATGACTTGTGTACTGCATGTGCTTATTAGTAGTTGACAAATAGTTATCCCTTACTTCAAGTTAACTTGTTTTATATAATTTCACTAATTATAAGGACTTAAATTAATTTGATTTTAAAAATCTGAAGCTTTGAAATGAAATATTCAAGACTTATTGAAAATGAAGGTTTTGCATTTTCAACTATTCTTATCTTAAATGCTTCATGTTTAACAGGGACTCACAGTTCATTTAAAAATTATAGGAGAAATTGTTTGAGCTAAGGACACGGATAAATTGTAGTCAACATTTTAATTTTTATATTTATCTTAGATATGGAAAGCAGTTTTTCCTGTTAAATGAACTAGATCATTTAATTTTTTAAAACTCTATCATTCAACATTTATGGTGAATTTACTCACTACCAAGCACTGTACTGGGTTTTGAGAATGAAATAATAAGAAGGATCCAGTCCTACCTTTCAACATTTGAGGTCTAGAAAGAAGGCAAAAATGATAAGTAATTATTATAAAGTGTTGCTGGATCCATGAAAGACATATTAGCGAATGTTACAAAAGCCCTAAGGAGATAATACTCTTTCTGCTATTAAGGGTAGATGAATAGGTTTTAAAGAGGACGCTTCCTTGTGGGAACCTGAAAGAGAGGTAAGAGTTTTATCACCATGAAAAACAGAGAAGAAAGTTTAGATTGAGTGAATGGTACTGAGGCCATACAATAGTATGATAAAAAGTTGTGCTTTGGAAAGATCTTTGTGTTGTAGTATGTAGAGTATAAACTAGTGAAATAAGACACTGGTCAGATAAAGAGATAATTACAAAGCTTTTCTGAGTATTATGAGGACAAATATAAGAGCTTGGAAAGGCAGGCTGACGTAGTAGCTCATGCCTGTAATCTCAGCACTTTGGGAGGGCAAGGCGGGCAGATCACTGGAGGTCAGCAGTTCAAGACCAGCCTGGCCAACATAGTGAAAACTCATCTCTACTAAAAAATACAAAAATTACCCAGGTGTGGTGGCATGCTCCTGTAATCCCAGTTACTCAGGAGGCTGAGGCATGAGAATTGCTTGAACCTGGGAAGCAGAGGTTGTGGTGAGATGAGATCATGCCATTGCACTCCAGCTTGGGTGAGTGAGCGAGACTCTGTCTCACACAAACAAACAAAAATAGAGAATAGAGGGGCAAATAAATTATGAAGAATAGGGTGCAAATCCAGGTGTGTCAGCATTTGTGTTTGCAGGGGTGGCCAACGCATGGTACTTGTCTGTAGTGTGGAAGAAGTGGAGGGCAATGTGCAGTAGTGATGCTACAGAGAGATATGTATGTGATTATGCTTATGGACAAATAATGCTGTTATCTGGAAGATGGGGCAAAGGATGGAAAACAAGCTTGGGGAAGAAGACAAAGAGCTCTTGGTGATTTTGCTGCTTATAGAGTGGTCCTCAAACCAGTGGTGTTGGCATCGTCTGAGAGCTTGTCAGATTCAGAACCTCAGGCCCACTCCAGATCTACTGTATCAGAATTTGCGTCTTACAAGATCCGTAAGTGAATTTCAAATTAAGGTGTCTCTGAAAGCATGGTCCGCAAGACGGGATGAGTTGGAGATGCCTGTCTGTATGTTATAAAAGAATGACTACAATATCAACTTGTAAGTAAAGGAATAAGAGAATTCCCTGGGTAATTAAATACGTAAAAATATTACTTTTAAATGAAATTATCTTCAAAATAGCATCCTAGGCTTAAAAATTCTGAACATTATTTTCTAAAATTTTCTAGTATTCTGTTGAAACACTGAATTTCTGAGCTATGATTTCGGCTTGAAGAAGTTTAATTTCAAAAGCATTATTTAAAATCATGACTTTTATATTTGGAGTCAAAATTGCTGCAGGCAACTTTTCTGATTGTCATATCTTTGGTATTGTGTCTGTTCAGTCTTTAGTTACAATAACATATAATGCAAAGCAATGACAACATCACAAAAGACGTTTTAAATTAATGATTGCACTTTACCTTTTTGACAAGGTTTGCTGTTATCAAGCCTTTCCACCCCTCGCCAACTGCCCCGCCTCCTTGTTCTATCCAATTCCCTTAGCATTGCCAACCCTGGGACTGAATCCCTTTATTAAACTAAACCAGGCAAAGCCAATCAAGGCAAGTCTTATGCCAACTGGTTACAATAGCTGATTCTAATGATGAAATATAACCCAGTGTTAAAGTCAGCCCCAAAACAAACAAACAAATTCCTCCAAATTGGATGCCACATGCACTCACTTGAGACACTGAATATCCAGGATAAATTTTCTAATGAATGGAATCAGATTGAGTGTAAGCATTGCTTTCAGGAACCATGTAATTTCTGTTCTCTGAAAATAATTTTAAAATATGCTTCAATGTCTTTAGACTCCCCCAGATTCCTGAGCTTGGCCTCTCTACAGTAGTTAATTATATTTATTGTAATGATTTGATGTTTGAAACTCTACTTGTTCTTGATGCTTGTGGTTTTGATCCAGGCAAAAGTCTATGACCACAATAACCACATTAGCCTGGCTCATCACCCCCATATTTTACAAAGTAACTCCGCACTATCTTCTCTTCCTAAAAAGCCTCCAAGATAATAATCTATTTTTTAAATATATAATATTTGAAAGCACTTTGGTATCACCCCAGATTAAAAACAATAGAAAACATTCCATTTTGAAAGCATACAATGTCAGCTAGAGACTGACTCTAGCAATGATTTTACTGTAAAGATAAACTTATCACTTAAATTTAAGAAATATATATACATACATATATACATATAATTCATATGCATATTTATGCATCAATAATACATGTATGTATTCAAGATTTATTATAGGTAGATAAATATATAAAACGTATTTTAAGATATATATTTTTGAAAACTTTGCTGAACATTAAATGTTTTAACACCATCAAATAAATAAAGACAATTTTTTAATATTCTATTTAAGGATCTCACTGGCTCCAGCTGTTTGCCCACTTTATCACACTGTTACATTAAAGCAGATATGTTCTGAAATACAAATTAAAACAAAATTTGCCTGAACCAAAATTTTGTTCCTCAAATCCCAGCTGCCCCTCATGTGGATGTCAGGGGGATGCAGAAAACACAAGAAGATGAGCAGTTTAAAATCAGAGTTTATAGAATTAGCAAGCCATCTTTTTAACAAGTACAATATTTTTCTTTGTAGACTTGAGTCTTAGTAATCTGGTCTCTTTAGTCTGGTCTTGGGAGGATTTGTACGTGAAACAAAAGCATTTTACAAAATGGTACAAGTCTTGGCCTGAGCTGCTGAGAGAAATATTGACTTTGAACATGGTCATATAAGAAGGTGATCTTGCAGAGAGTTTAAAAAATTCATGAAAACCACTCCTGGTAGAATTTGCCCAGCATACTTTTTACATGATTAGTAAATACTTATAAATGTAATACCCTCTTTGTTTCCTACACACTTTGAAATGCATCCCAATTAGCATACAAATGTAAAGATTGAGCAACAATAGCAGAATCAATGATTTAGACTTGCTTTAGGCCCGACACTAATTTTTGCCAGTCCCAGAAACAATATGTTGTCATCTTTTTCATGTCACCAGTTTGTCTTCCTGAGCTATCTTGAATTGAACTTAAATATTTTGGTTTTGTTACATGTAGCTAACAAGTGTATCCATAACTATCATTGTATCTAGAAATAATAGCACATTGAAGCGATCTTTACAAATAAAATAGGGTTTATCTCGCATATATTTTAAAATCTTCAAAATGCACATTTTCGGCTCAAATTTCTCTTGATTCCAGACTCATTTGTCTGACTGCTATCATCGAATATATTCTTGAATGTCTCCTAAGCATCTCCAGTTTATTATGTCCAAAGCTCACTTTTTTAAAAACATAAAAGATATCATTTATTTAATGCCTCCTAACTTCCAAGTACTGCATGCCGGGTGCCGGAGATATGCAAAACTCACTCTTGATCATCTCTCCAAACCTGCTCAGACCCTGTTCTTTTTTTTCTTAGTATATGACATTACAGTCTATCCAGTTGCCCCTGTCAGAAACCAAGGAGTCATCTTTGACAGTTTTCTGTCCCTTATCTCCGTGTCTAGCCTATTGCCAAATCCTGTTGTTTCTTTCTTCAAAATATGTGCCCGTCTCCTCCAGCGTATTTTTCACCCTGTGGCCTTTCATCCCCAGCACGGCAGTAGCTTCTTTTCTCTACCACCATTCTTACTTCCAACCTAATTAGTTCCTTCCCAGCATCTAAAAACCCATTTAAAAATGCAAACTTCAGGGTGCTATTTCTTTATATAAGGGCTCTTTATTCACTTAGAATACAATCCTAACTGCTCACCACAGGCTACGATGCCGTGGCCAACACCCATTCTCATCACCACAAAGCCAAACCCCTCTCCAACTTGCTCACCAGCCCCCGCCTTGGGGGCCCCTGGGTCATGGGTTGAATTGTTCCCTCCCCTACTGCAAATACATGTTCAAGTCCTCACCACTGGTACCTGTGAATGTGATCTTATTTGGAAATAGGGTCTTTGTGGATGTAATTAGCATGAGGTCATTAGGGTGGGCCCTAATCCAATATGATCAGCGTCCTTATAGAAGGGGAAGATGGCTATGTGAAGACACAGACACATGAGAAGAATAGCACGTGGCCATAGAAGCAGAATCAGCATGATGCAGCGGCAGGCCAAGGAAAACCAGGGATCCAAAGACCACCAGAAGCTAGGCAGTGGCAAGGGTAAATTCTACCCAAAACTTACAGAGAATGGCCCTGTTGATACCTTAATTTTGGACTTGGAGCCTCTGAATTGTGAAAGAATAAATTTCTGTCATTTTAAGATACCAAGTTAGTGGTACTTTATTATGTCAACAGCAGGAAGTTAATGTATCGTCTTTCTGTTTTCCAGACCACGAAATTTTTCTTTACCCTAAGCTTCCACCTACAGGGTTCTCACTGCCTGGGGCACCTTCACTCTCATTTTGCAAACCTGAATCCATTCTTTCTGGTCTTTGCTTAAATGTTATTTCCTAAAATATGCCTTTGGCCCGGCACAGTGGTGCATGCCTGTAATCCCAGCACGTTGGGAAGCTGAGGCGGGCAGATCACTTGAGCCCGGGAGTTCAAGACCAGCCTGAGCAACATAGGGAGACCCCGTTGCCAAAAAATAAAAATAAATAAATAAATAAATAAATAAATAAGCAAGCCAGGCATGGTGGTGAGCCTCTGTAGTTCCAGCTACTCAGGAGGCTGAGGTGGGAGGATCACTTGAGCCCAGGATGTTGACGTTGCAGTGAGCTGAGATTGCACCACTGCACTCCAGCCTTGGTGACAGAATGAGACCCTGTCTCAAAAAAAAAAAAAAAAAAAAAAGATGCCTTATTTGGCTACTGCCCAGGAAGGTGCTGCCACCTGTTTATCTTCTCTTCTCTTCTCATGGCAGTCTCCCATCATTCTACCCTTAGGAACCATCCAAACTCACCAGCACAACCTGGTGTATGAGGTTCTTTCATGCTGGCTCCCTGGTGTGCACCTCTCAGACCCTCCTCTGGCTGTGTCCTCAGACCACATGCGCTTCCAGACTCCCTCACACCTCCCTATTATATTTTCCCAAACAGCCTGTCAACTGCTGATTTTCTTGTTATCAGTCACCTCACACGCTCACCAGTATATGTAAGGGTCTTAAATACACATATAATTTGCAACAACTGTTCCTTCATTTCTAGAATAGCGATTACAGGTATGTAGTAAGTATTCAATAAATAACTATTTTTGGGACGAATGAATGAATGAGTGAATGAATGCTAATTAGTTCCTCCAGGATTTCTTTAAAGTCTTGCAAATTGGTCAGAGCTTTTTTTAAAAAAAAATAACTGAAAATGAATAATCACAGCGTTTTCCTTTCCTTAAAGTACTTTGAAAGTGAAAAAACCACCTAAGAAAAATCAGTTGTTTCCACAATGAATTGCAGTAACACAATACCCAGCAGAAAATGAGAAATCAAGGAATTTGCATTCTGAGATTATACTTGAGTAGGGAAGCACCTTGTTTTGTCAATCAAAGCTGTTCACATTTTTGATGACTGATAAGTGTCTGCCTTGAATAGAATAATTACCCACGCTTTCAAGGAGTGACTGGCTTTGCTGAGGTAGGTGCTTCCTGGTTTTGTTTTTGTCAGAAACATGGCAGTCAGAACAGAAATGGCTGTTTCTGCTCATTATAAATCTGTCATTTTAGTACAAACTTAAAATCCCTGGATATTTTTACAAGTGGGATTCTTGAATGTTTCCAAGTTTCAAAGAGTTCAGTTTAGCTCAAATTGTATAAAACAGTATGAGGTCATAGATCATCTTAGATAAATTGTCACTTGCATAAAGCATTCATACAGTACAGTCCTAGTGGGGTTTTGTGAATGCTCATATAGTATTAACACACTAGCACTGAAAGAATGCAAATGATAAGTAAAGGGAAACAAGTACTTAGTTTCCAATATATGTCTGAACACAGGATTCCATTTTTTGTTCAAATGTGTGATGGGATATTTTACAGTGTACTTAAACTATTGGGTGAAAAACACATCAACATTCAGAAATATTAAGACAAAGATTTTATGTGTGTGTGTTTGTGTGTGTATATAATAACTGTCTGCTTCCCAGTCTGCCAAATAGTAACTACAGGCACCACTATACGTGTGTGTGTATAATGGATTCGTGATCTAGTTAAAAGACTAAACTTTCACACAGCTCAACTGAAACTTTCTCCTGAGAATCTTCAGTTAGCTGAGACCTAACTTTCCCAATTATGAGGCTGTGTTTTTCTGTCTATCAATACGCTACAGTTTGGGGTGGAGCTCAAATAAACCATTCAGATGCACTTCGGAAAAAGAG
Organism: Pan troglodytes; assembly: GCF_028858775.2. Lineage (NCBI taxonomy): Eukaryota > Metazoa > Chordata > Mammalia > Primates > Hominidae > Pan > Pan troglodytes. The sequence continues at coordinate 111,445,918 of NC_072412.2, read as the reverse complement.
AATTGGGTCTGGCCACGACTGAGCGTGTGTTTAACATGTGCAAGCTGTCGTGTGTTTAATAGGATGTGAAGGGTTGAATGTGTGGCATCTCTCCGTTGTTGGGGACCTTCCTCGGAGAGGCAATGTATGATGACTCAAAGGGGCAGGTGCGATTTCTGTTGGTGAATATCACTGTTGCTGCTCCCACTGCCAGGTGTGGGGAGCCGGAGCCCAGCAAGGGGGCTTTTATCCCCTTGCTAAGTGGCTGAGATCTAGGGTGGCTGAGATCTAGGGTGGCTGAGATCTAGGGTGATCACACTTGCTGGATGAGTCTCCAAGCATTATTAGGGCCACTCCTACTGAGGGATGATGCTATGTCAAGAGAGAGGGGGCCTGTGTTTTGTGCCTTTCTTCAGAGGACCAGACGTTCATCCAAATGCACAGTCTGCCGTTGCTGTGGCCACTGAGAAGGCACCACGAGATGCTGGTTTTCCTCTGAAGCTTGCTGCTAGGTGCCTGCCTCCAACTGTGAGTCACTGTGGAACTTCAAAAGGAAGACAAAACACAGCACACCTGCCAACGAAACCCAGAAAGGATACATGTCCTTCATTACTGGGTGCCTCAGCGCCAAATAGGATCCAGGCCTCTGTCTCCTGTTCTTAGGCCTCCCCTCCCCCTTTTTAAAATGAAATTGAAACAAGAAAACAACGATAACAACAACAACAATAAAACTGGAGACTAAGGAGAGAAAAACCTTGAGCTAAGTGTCTTCCAGCTTCAACTCATCCTCTCACCCACTCTCTTTTACATGACTTTTTCTCTTTTATTAGTCCCCATTTAGAAGCTCCTTCATAAGTCTTCCTAGGAAGTCAATACAGTAATCGATAACCTTTTATTTTTAGCATGATTGCTCAAAGCAATGATATTTTTCAGACTTATTTAAAGCTATTTTTAAAGCATTTAGTGAGGGGGGTTACTAAAAAGAAAATGAAATAGGAATAATCTGAATATTTCAAATATCTCCAAATCAAATTCATGGTAATTTTGCCATTTAAAGATGAAGCAATTTGGACTTGTTGATACAGTCCCAGGCAGAATTTCTCTTAGAAAATCCCAAAATGGAAATCATGTTTCCAATCTGACCCCAGGCCTTTTGCTTACAATGAGTCTAGGGAACCTCTTCCCTGAAGACAATGATTGTTCTTTCTGAGGAATTGGAGGCACATGTACGCTTATGTGGAGCCATCATTTTCAGTAGTTAATCTTGCCCCTGGCTTGGCTGGGGAAAATTTAACATACAGCATTGGGGAATTACAGATATCTAGTGGTACTCCAAGGAAGCACTCACAGAGTTGTTGGAATAATGACAAAGACTTGGCCGCAATGACTATACAGAACCCTATGATCATATTTAAAAGTGGGATCGGCCAGGCATGGCGGCTCAAGCCTGTAATCCCAGCACTTTGGGAGGCCGAGGCGGGTAAATCATGATGTCAGGAGTTTGAGACCAGCCTGGCCAACATAATGAAACCCCATCTCTACTAAAAATACAAAAAAATTAGCTGGGCGCAGTGGTGGGCACCTGTAATTCCAGTTACTTGGGAGGCTGAGGCAAGAGAATTGCTTGAACCCAGGTGGCAGAGAATGCAATGAGCCGAGATCACACCACTACCCTCCAGCCCCAGTGACAGTGCAAGACTCCATCTCAAAAAAAAAAAAAAAAACAAGGAAGAAGTGGGATAATTTGGCCACTTCTGAGTCCATTCTAGGACTCCACGTTCTTCTCCTGGCCTTGTGAAGCAGAAGCTTGAGCTCTGTGGGTGGAAACCGAAGTTGGTTTTGTGCTGCTCTTGTCACTTAGGAAGCTCACCCCATTTGTGTTCTGGGGTTGTTAATTCAGGTCATGCCTCAGCTCTCTGTGGTTGCACCTCCAAAAAAGAAACTGACACATACTTCTATCAAGCAGAAAAGAGAAGCGGCACTGACACGCTACATTACAGAAGTATGCGATCTTAAGAGATGGTACCAAGATCTCATTTGTTAAAGCTCTGAGGCTGCTGGAAGGGAGTAACATTTTATTTTAAGTGACATGAAAACCGTCTTTTTTTCTTTTTCTGCAGGATTACATTTGTCATACATAAAAATACTATTCTTAGTCCCCAACATGATCCATTCATTATTTCATAGGCCCAAAGTCCTCTAGCAAGGATTACAAAATCACATCACAAAATGTTTGCAAGTGTTGCTTTTGTGTGAATCTGACAGCTGTGGAATCATCCACAACTAAGCCATGCACTAGTGAGTCCGCATGTGTGGATAGAAAGAGTGCACGCGAAGATGGGATTGTTTATGTGCGTTTTTGTCTCCTGATCTGCCTTTTTTCTGCTAGAAAAATGTAACTAATTGGGTAAGAAACAAGGTCTATTTAACAGATGCTGTTAGGAAAGGGAGACAAGAGACCTCAGGTCCAGCCCTAGTTCTGCTGTTTCTTGTCGCTGTCATCTTTGGCAAGTCCCTGAACTTGTTCAGGTCTCAGTTGCATCCTCTCCGGAGTCTAGAAGCTTCCAGTGTGAACATTAATAATGTGTACTGTAATGTATCTGTAAAGTGCTTGCAGGAGAATTATAAAGATTTTCTTCTAGAGAGTGAGATAATCCTTTTTGGTTGCTTTGGAGGGTTCCGGCCATTTCAGATTAATACACACAGTGGTTAATTAGGTTGCCTCTATTAACAACATTACAGCAAAGCAAATGTAGGCAAAGAAAGGCAGAGTTGTTGAGCCCCTACTGAGGGCTGGTTGTTTCTCAGCTCAGTAAAACATTGCACGATTTTGAAAGTTAGGTGTTGCTTTTTAGAGATAAGGAAAATGAGGCTCAAATAAGTTTGATAAGTTGCCCACACATCTCAGAACTGCTGCTGTTGGTGGATTTGAATCTAGATTTTTCCCTCTGTGCCTGCTGCCGCAGTGACCAGCCAAGTTGCCTCTGACTTTCGTGTGTCAAAGGAGGATGCTTTCACCCAACAAGACAAAACAGGTAGGGAAATACCAAGGTGTCCCATCACAGGAGGCCTACTGGCCTTGATATTTTGATCCGAGCAAAGAGATCCTCTGGCTTCTGGAATTCTTCTCTTCAGCTCCCTAAGGACTAGCGTTGTTTGCTGTTTGTGGGGAGTATGTTTGATCATCTGAGAATGTGCTTTGCTGCATGCCTTGAAAGAGGAAGCCACTGTCACGATGTGGAAACAGAAGAGCCGGTTCCAGTGTCCAGCTTCCTCCAGTCTGACCCTGATTGTGTCTCCTTTGAAACAACCAATCACCAAAATACTCCAGAAGGGAAGCAGCACTGAGAGAGGGCCTTGTATTCTTTTAAATGGATCTAACTGGGTCTTGTTAGGTGCTGACAAATACATACTGAACCTCAACAGCACAAATTCATTGGTCCTTTTTTTTTTTTTTTTTTTTGAGGCAGAGACTCGCTCTGTCACCCAGGCTGGAGTGCAGTGGCACAATCTCGGCACACTGCAAGCTCCACCTCCCGGGTTCACGCTATTTTCCCACCTCAGCCTCCCGAGTAACTGGGACTACAGTCACCTGCCACCACGCCCGGCTAATTTTGTTTTTGTATTTTTAGTAGAGACAGGGTTTCACTGTGTTAGCCAGGATGGTCTCGATCTCCCGACCTCGTGATCCGCCTGCCTCGGCCTCCCAAAGTGCTGGGATTACAGGCGTGAGCCACGGCGCCCGGCCCATTGATTCTTTAACATAACCCAATATTCCCCTTTTTCCACCCTGCACATTTAAGAGGCTATTCTGGAATCAGAAACTTGCCCCAGTAAAAATCCATAACAGAGCAGCAGGTGTGAAAGGTGACTGTGAACTGGAAGGAAGGAATGACTCACACAAAGCATCTTGAGAATTATCAATACATGGGCTTCATTAGAGACAGTTACGACTGTTCTTAGAGACCCATCATTTCCCCACTGAAGGGTCTGTGAAGTTCCTTACATTTTGACAATTTCTTCACAGTAGAAAGATGTTGAGGAAAGATGTAGGAGCGGCTGGCTTTCACTGGAGAGCTTGCCTCACATGCGGCAGAATATGAAGTTACCTAACTCTTTAGGTAAGCCAATAACAGCACCAAGTAAAGTTAGTAGCATTTTAGAAGTTAACAAATTATTCACTCCTGCATGTTTTAAACTATGAACAATCTCATTGTAATTCAAAAGATATCAGGTGCTGGAGAGGATGTGGAGAAATAGGAACACTTTTACACTGTTGGTGGGACTGTAAACTAGTTCAACCATTGTGGAAGTCAGTGTGGCGATTCCTCAGGGATCTAGAACTAGAAATACCATTTGACCCAGCCATCCCATTACTGGGTATATACCCAAATGACTATAAATCATGCTGCTAGAAAGACACATGCACACGTATGTTTATTGCGGCATTATTCACAATAGCAAAGACTTGGAACCAACCCAAATGTCCAACAATGATAGACTGGATTAAGAAAATGTGGCACATATACACCATGGAATACTATGCAGCCATAAAAAATGATGAGTTCATATCCTTTGTAGGGACATGGATGAAATTGGAAACCATCATTCTCAGTAAACTATCGCAAGAACAAAAAACCAAACACCGCATATTCTCACTCATAGGTGGGAATTGAACAATGAGATCACATGGACACAGGAAGGGGAATACCATACTCTGGGGACTGTGGTGGGGAGCGGGGAGGGGGGAGGGATAGCACTGGGAGATATACCTAATGCTAGATGACGAGTTAGTGGGTGCAGTGCACCAGCATGGCACATGTATACATATGTAACTAACCTGCACAGTGTGCACATGTACCCTAAAACTTAAAGTATAATAAAAAATAAAAAATAAATAAATAAATAAAAAGAAAAAAAAAGATATCAGATAATGAGATGTAATAGAAGCTGGTGAATACTTAGTGGCTTTCTAATTCATTCTATTTGGTTGCAATTTTGTGGGCAACTACATGTATTGAGGCTTTGGATGCCTGAAAATCCAAGTATGTTTTTGGTATTGAAGCAGAATTAACATAAAGGAATTAAGTGGCATGAATAAATTTGCAAATAGATGATAGGTCATTGAGTAGAAAAGATATCAATGGAAGAAAAGAAAAATGGGAAAATAAGAAGGATGACAAAGGGGTGAAGGACGGTGGAAAGGCAACATTTAAGGGGGTGTGGTCAAGCTATGAGAAAACAGTTGTTGTTAATTCCCTGAGGCCTATGTTTTTCCTATCAGTGTGACATAAAAGGAGTGACAATATCACGTTTCATTAATAGAAGAGAATGTTAAACATAAGGACAATGTAAGTTATGTTATTAAGTTTTAAAATGAGAGTAATAAACAAGGGAACCTAAGGAATAGCCAGTCTAATTTTCCGTAAGATTTTCTGGGGAATTGGCTGGGTAGGAAGGAGAGCAGCCAATGTGCTGTGGACAACTGGGGGCACTAGGGCAAGGAAGGGGCTGGCAGCGAGCAGTTTAGGTGGAAAAACTTGGATCTTCTTGCACCTCTGAGTAGTTTAAGTGACTTTGCCACCAGCTGCTCATATCAAACCTCCTGACCAGAATTTTTTAGTACTCACTTTGCAGCTAATAGTTGAGTAATAAGAAGTTATTTAAAGGGAAGGATGTGAGAAAACCTCACATAGTTAAAAAAAAAAAATCAAAAGTAAGACCAAAAATGACTATCACCAAAACCCATTTTCAGAATGAAGTCCTAAAGTTTTATTCCTGGAGATTTTACTTTCAAAGCTGTCAAAAGTATTTCACTGCTTATAACTGAAGTAAACACAGCATTTTCTGCCTGGGTGCTACAGTAATATCTGTGAAATCAAGGTTGAATTGTGCTAGTTATAGATGAATGTGTGAAGAATACATAACTCCTAATGTAATTTTAGAAAGTTTGTGCACCGCCTCTTATAATTTCTTGTACCATGTTCCGGGAAATGCCATATGTCTAGGGATACATATTTGGACCTCTTGCCTTTGTTAATCACCAGCTTCCTTCTGAACCCGCGTGCTGAGCACATTCTATGGCAACTCTTCCTCCGTCAATGAGTTCTGGGATCAAAGACCCGCTCCTCTGGCGTTTGAGGGCAGAGGATGTTATTTTACCAGCCTGTTTGAAACTCAGCACTCTTCAGTGGCAGCATCCCTTGAGAAATATCAGAACACAGCAGTGACCCCAAATCACAAGATTAACTATATCCATGAGTTATCTTAGAAAACAATATGTACACACTTGGAATAAAACTGTTCTTCCATTATTTCGCCTTTTACAGTGAACATGTGGCTGTGGAATACAGAGGAAAGGAAGAGAAAAACCAACATACTTCTAACAGGCAAGAGTCTTAGAAAATCCATTTTGGTCTTCTAAAAAGGGGGAAAGATTACTTCATTCTTTCAATCAATACAGTAGGACTTTTATCTAGGAGAACCTCTAATCTTTTATCTAGGAGAGGCTCTTATCACTAATAAGCAACAGGCATTGCACCAGGCAAGCCAAAAGGTAAGGGAGACCACCCTTATCTTTGAGAGCTGTATAAAAAAGACACTCAGAGAAAGCACAGACAACTCCTTTCCAGCTCCATTGAGTAGATACCCCAAGAGCAGTGGACTGTCCTCATCCCCACCCATACATACAGGGAGGAAGATGCAGCACAGCCTCTGGTCTTTGCCTCTGCAATTGCATCCCATATCATGTCATGGATCAGCCAAGGTTGTTCTAGCATCTCTCTGAACTCATGAACCAATCCCAGTCTCATCAACCTGATTCCTATCTTCCCTTCCACTTTATGCCCGTCTCATGTAGAATTCCTGTCTTCTTTCTCTGCTCCTGGGCATCACTCGACAGCCACCCTTGTCCTCCATTACCTAAGGATGCTGACTTCCTCGTGTTCATCTGTTGCTTGTCTCCTCTGGAACTAGAGGCCAAGCTTATACCACATGCTGGAGATGAGCCAGGACCCTCCTGTGATGACCGCCTGTTCCCTGGTAGGCTCTCTCTCTGCTGCTTACTCCATGTCCACATCAAAGTGTTGAGTCTACCCCCAAAACAGCAGCTTCTGTTTCTTCCCCACCTACTAGTCTCTCAAGTTCTTCCCTGTCTTTTCTCAACACCTACTAGCATCATCCCCATCAAGTCCAGGCACACATTGTCTGGCTGGTGGGGCTGCCCCATCCCAGGCCACAGACCAGCTGCTCCACATTTGACTCAACCATCATTCACAGATTCCCAAGTCTCCCTTTGGCAAAAAAGCCTGGTAGATCTAATGATATTTGATCAGTTTTAGTAATTTGTTATGATTTTGTTCACAATTACAGAGAGATAACATTTTATTTATCTGGCAGAGTATATAAATGCTTCTGTTTATTTTGCCTTATTGGGAAACTACTTTGATAAACTATTTTGGTGCAGAAGACAGTGCTTGAGGGAGTTAACTGGAGCCAAGGCAATGGAAGAGGGATAAAGCTAAGCTGCAGAGTGGGAAACAGCCCACCTGGGCTCCACTCTGTCCGCTGCCCCCTTGCTTGCTGAATGGCCCTGGTGGAGTTATTTTATCCCGCTGTATCTTAGTTTCCCAATCACCAAACTTTTCTCATAGTGCTGTTGTAAATATTAAATTAGTTAATAATTATGAAATATATAGAACCATGGTTTTATCACTAATTACAAAATAAATATATCCTTGATGCTGAATAGTTTTGAAATATAAAGAAACCCCAAAACATATTACCTAATACCTCTTCTCCAAAAATGTTAATATTTTGCATACTTTTAATATTATTAGCTATAGGGATTTATGCTCTGTTCAGAGCAAAATGACATCAATATACCATGCATTATTTTGATTTTTTGACTTTAAATTTTTTTCTTAGCAATCTACTATCAACTTTCTAAGTAAGTTATATGTATTATGTACAGTGTATTCAGTTACAAGTAACAGAAAGTGACAAAAACTGTCTTAAACAATAAGAAGTGATTGGCTTATGTAACTAAAAGGGAGAGGGATTCTTTATTATGATTAGACAGGCATTGGTTTTACTGCTACTCCTGAATAATCTCTATATTCAGAGTCGTGGGGAGTGAATGCCTTGTGCTTATTGGTTCAGCTTTATTTGCTTGCTAAACCAATTCCTGTGGCAAGTGAGATGGGAGTGTGCTGATTGGGTGCTGGGGTTAATCCCATGTCAATGGCTATAAAACAAGGGGGAGGGCTGAGTGGGTTCAGGGTATGTATATCTACAGTGTCCCTTTTTGTATTTTTAAAAATATTATTTTTATCAATGGAATAGTGTTCATAAGATTCAATCACTGTATATTCTTAAACAGTGTAATTTCTGAACACTTAGAAAGTTTTCTAATATAAATGATGCTATAGCGATCATTCGTGGGCACACTTCTTTCTGCTTCATTATCCGTTGCTCATATCTGCATTCTTGTTCTTTTTTTCTCCTTTCATGAGTTTCTTCTCATTTCCTACAACTGTTATTCATATCTTCAAACTTTCTTTAGTTTGACACTTTCTTTTGCACAACACCCTCCCATGTATTTTTATCTTTATGGAAGCTGAGAAGGATAGTAGAAGGCATATGAGATTCCATAGCAGGTGGACTTTGACTCATACTTGAACTCTGCCTATTAATAGCAGTCTGACTTTGGAAAAGTCATTTAATTCCTATGAATATCGTTCCGTTTTCTTCAAATACAGGTATATTAGTCTGTTCTCACACTGCTTATAAAGACATACCCAAGACTAGGTAATTTATAAAGAAAAAGAGGTTCAATGGACTCACAGTTTCACATGGCTGGGGAGGCCTCACAATCATGGTGGAAGGTGAATGAGGAGGAAAGTCACATCTTATATGATGGCAGGCAAGAGAGCATGTGCAGGGGAACACTTTGTAAAACCGTCAGATCTCGTGAGGCTTACTCATTATTATAGGAATAGCACAGGAAAGACCCACCAGCATGATTCAATTACCTCCCACTTAGTCCCTCCCATGACACATGGGAATTATGGGAACTTCAATTCAAGATGAGATTTGGGTGTGGACAAAGCCAAACCATATCAATGGGCAACAGGCAACAAAAGTAAAATTAAATTAGTTGAACTGTATCAAAATTTAAAACTTCTGTAAATAAAAAATCACAATCAATAGAGTGATAAGGCAACCCATGGATAATAGAAAATATTTGCAAATGATATATCTGATAAAGGGTTAATATCTATGATATATGAAGAAATATACAACTCACCACCAAAAAAATAAAATAAAATAATTTAAAAATTGGCAAAGGTATTGAACAGACACTTCCCCAAAGAAGTTATAGAACTGGACAAGCATGTGAAAAGATGCTCAACGTCACTAATCATTAGAAAAATGCAAATCAAAACCACAATGAGATACCATCTCATACCTATTAAGGTGGCTACTATGAAAAACAAAACAAACAAACAAAAAACAGAAAATAAGTGATAGCAAGAATGTGCAAAATGTAAACCCCTGTGTACTATTAGTAAGAAGGTAAAATGAAAATGGTGTGGCTGTTAGGGAAAACAGTTGACCGTTCTTTAAAAAATTAAAAATAGAATTATAATATTATCCAGCAAGTCCAATTTTGGGGTATATATCCAAAAGAATTGGCCAGGTAAGGTGGCTCACACTTGTAATCCAGCACTTTGGGAGGCTGAGGGAGGATGATAACCTGAGGTCAGGAGTATGAGACCAGACTGAGCAACCTGGAGAAACCTTGTCTCTACTAAAAATACAAAATTAACCAGGCATGGTGACGCATGCCTGTAATCCCAGCTACTCGGGAGGCTGAGGCAGGAGAATCATTTGTACCTGGGAGGCAGAGGTTGCGGTGAGCCGAGATAGTGCCATTGCACTCCAGCCTGGGCAACAAGAGCAAAACTTCGTCTCAAAAAAAAAAAAAAAAAAGTAAAAGCAGGGTCTTGTACACGCATATTGATAGAGGCACTAGTCACAATTGTGAAAAGGTGGAAGCAACTTAAGTGTTCATTGACAGATGAATCAATTTTAAAAAATGTGGCAAGTATATATAATAAAATACTATTTAGTTTTAAAAAGAAAAAGAATTTTAAGACATACTGTAACATAGATGAACCTTGAGATCATTACACTAAATGAAATAAGCCAGTCACAAAAAGACAAATACTGTATACTTATACTTGTATAAAGTACCTGGAGCAGTTAAATTCATAGAGACAGAAAGTAGAATGGTGGCTACCAGGACCTAGGGTAAGTGGAATATGGGGCTTTGTTTAGTGAGTAGAGAGTTTCAGTTTTGCAAAATGAAAAAGTTCTGGAGATCTGTTTCACAATAATGGGAATATACTTAGAACTACTGCACTCTACACTTGAAGATGGTTAAGATGGTGTGTTAGGCTGTTCTTGCATTACTATAAAGAAATACCTGATACTGAGTAGTTTATAAAGAAAAGAGGTTTGACTGGGTGTGCGGTGGCTCATGCCTGTAATCCCAGCACTTTGGGAGGGCAAGGTGGGCAAATCAAGAGGTCAGGATTTCAAGACCAGCCTGGCTAACACGGTGAAACACCGTTTCTACTAAAAATACAAAAAATTAGCCAGGCACGGTGGCAGGCGCCTGTAAACCCAGCTACTTGGGAGGCTGAGACAGGAGAATCTCTTGAACCTGGGAGGCAGAGGTTGCAGTGAGCCAAGACCGCTCCATAGCACTCCAGCCTGGGCAACAGAGCGAGACTCTGTCTCAAAAAAAAAGAAAAGAAAAGAGGTTTAGTTGGCTCATGGTTCTGCAGGCTGTACAGGAAGCATGGTGCTGGCATCTGCTTGGCTTCTGGTGAAGCCTCAGTGAGCTTTCAATCATGGTGGAAGGTGAAGGGGGAGCAGGCAGGTCACATGGCGAAAGCAGGAACAAGCAAGGGGATGGGAAGGTGCCACACACTTTTGAATGACCAGATCTCCAGAGAACTCACTATCATGAAGATCAGTACCAAGTTACAAGGGATCCACCCCCATGATCCAAATACTTCCCACCAGCTGCCACCTCCAGCACCAGGGATTACAATTCAACATGAGATTTGGGTGCGACCAATATCCAAACTCTATCAGATGGTATATTTTATGTTGTGTGTTTTTATTTATTTATTTTTACCGTAACTTAAACAGCCTATATTGTATTAAAACAACTGATCGGTCGGGCGTGGTGGCTCACATCTGTAATCCCAGCACTTTAGGAGGCTGAGGCAGGTGGATCATGAGGTCAGGAGATCGAGACAATCCTAGGCTAACACAGTGAAATCCCGGGGTCTCTACTAAGAATACAAAAATATTAGCCGGACGTGGTGGCAGGCACCTGTAGTCCCAGCTACTCGAGAGGCTGATGCAGGAGAATCACTTGAACCTGGGAGGTGGAGGTTAAACTGAGCTGAGATCGCGCCACTGCACTCCAGCCTGGGCGATAGAGCAAGACTCCATCAAACAAATAAACAAAAACCAAAAAACAAACAAACAAACAAAAAAACCCACAAAAAAACTGATCATTTCTGATTAAGATAAAAGTTTGATTATTTTTCCTACCTTATTGAAATAAAAATGTTCCATCAGTTAAGAAAAATGGAGATAAGTCTACCAGTCAGACAGGGCACAGAATCAAAGGGATGACACAGTGCCTGGGTTCTTCTGCGATCAATAAAGTGCATGATCACTGTTATCTTTCTCTCTTAATTTTTTTATGCTCTTTGATTCCTAGTTCTTAGTTTTAATTTTCCCATTTTTAGCATCCAAAAAAATCTAGTCCTTAAAAGAGTACAGTGACTTCTGTTGTGGTGGTTGTTGTTATTGTCAAAGGGAAGAGCATGGTTATAGTGCATTGGTTCCTTCATGTGAAAGGCGGCACGCACAAGCATTCTCAGCCTGCTCAAAACAACACTGAAGGAAATAGGGGATTCCTGCTCCTAACAGCATACATTGAAATTCCCTGCCTGAGTGGCATCAAGCGAAGCCACATATAACCTTTCAGATGAGATGGAGCAAAGGCAGCTGAACAAGAGCATTTCAACAAACCATAAATCTTATCTTAATTGGAAATTTAAAGTACTCGAAGCAAGGGAAAAGTGACAGAAAAAGAAGTAAAACTAATATGATCAAGCTGAAAGCAACCCTGGTCACCAGTGAAGACACTTAACATTTTCAAGGGAAATGCTTCTGGATAATGTTTCCTGGAAACCAGATGGGAAGTTAGATTAGCTGTTTTCTCTCCAAAATAACTTGTGTTTTTGTCATTATAATGGAACATTTACAGAAAACCAACAATAGACTGGCTTTCTTGTAGGCATAAGCCTATGTGAAATGGTTCTTTCTTGTAGGCGTGGGCCTATGTGACAACGATAAAGTGATTACAGGATTAATCCAAGTCTTTGGTCACATTAAAGGTTAGGGATGGAAAGAAGGACAGGAAAGGACACAAGAGAAAAACATGACATATTAAAGGCAAGTGAGGAATAAAATTCACCTGAAAGTACAGTCATGAGATAGGAGGAGAAATGATAGCTGAGCATATTACCATCACACTTCATTAATATAACAACTTCTGGGATTCATGTGCTCCACAGAAGTGAATTTCCAGGTCACTGAGACTAACAAAACTGCTAGATTAATTTTCTATTTAACAATTTTTGCCGGATATGGCAAAAAATGCTCTTCATATTTCTCTAACATTCCCCCAAAAAAGATGATTAATCGATTTTCATCCTTAATTAATTAGTCAAAGGAAACTTTACCAACATTTATTAAAATTATCGTGAGTTTACATTTCCTAAAGAGGATACTTTTGGGAGTGTAAGGGGCACATTTAGGGACTGTGCAGAAACTCAGGTGTGATTGGACTCTGTCCCAGAAGGTCGGGGTGTGGTCAGTCTATAAGTCTCTGCTGATAGAAGTACTGCGTTCAATTTTGTTTTCCAGCATCTTTTACCCTTGAGAACCTGGGTAGTCATGTTGCTGGCATTGAACAACCTTTATGTCCCAAGTTTCTTCTAGTTTATTGCTTCAAATATTGGGCATGCAAATGGGAAATCAGATGGCCACGCTAGTTTCAACATAATATTACACAAGGGTCATGTCTCAGAGTCAGAGTAGAAAAACAGGAGAAATTACCCTATTACATGAATAGTGTCAGATTTGAATCCAGGGGAAGGATTATATGTCTCTGCTTAAGTAGCAGTGTTAACCAAAGCTTACATTTCTCAAATCAAATGCAAAAATCAGGTGTCACTTAATCCATAAATTATGTTTTGTTTCACTAAGGTCAATTTTGTTCTTATGATTTAGTGTAAGGATAAAGAAAGCTGCTGTGGGTTCCTCTCCTGGGACATTTCAGTGGTCACAGGATGTGCACTAGTTGGCAGTAGCCCTTAGTCAGTGTTTGCACAGCATCACTATAGTCCGCCTCTGAGTAGGTGGGGATGATAGCCATAGAGAGAATTTCCAGGACACGCACCACGATTACAAGGAGACAGACACCCTTCTAAGCACATTACACACAACAGCACACGTCAATATGGATGCATGTGTGTATTCATATTTTACTTGAAATGCAGTTTTAAATCCCAGGTAATATTCATTAATCTTATTTAATATTATGAATAATTCTATAGTGAACACTCACCTCAGAACGGTGGGATTCACTCAAGGCAACCGCCAATAGCTGTATCCCAGTGAAATCCCAGTCAGTTGGAAAGCCTGGAAGTAAAACACGCGGGAAGTAATGGGGAATCCCCTTTTCAAGGAGTCCCTGACCCTGTTGGGAGTGTCAGAACTCAAGCAGCCTGAGTAAATCCTGCTTCTGTCATCAACATTTCAGGACAGAGTTACAAAGAATTCAACCCCTTAAGATGTTTATCATCAATTATTCTTACTTTACTACCACTATCAGTGGGTTATTAAGATAGGCACTTAATCACTCGCATGATCATGGGCTAGACAAGTGTTGGCAAGAGCCAGCTGACTTTACACCTGCTTTTTGAAAGCAAGGTGGGGTGAATGAACTCTGCAGATGCTGTACTCATCTTTCCATTGCTTTGCATCATACAAAGGCATTCACTTTATGTTTATACAAGATGTGGTTCTGCAACTTACCTCTCTTTCTTTTTTTTTTTTTAATAAAAATCTGACTTCAGTAATCCATGTCTAGGTTACCAAATATATAGAGAGACTAGTGATTTTGCCACTCAGTAAACAATTATATTTTAAGAAAATGGATTGTGTCCGGGTAAAATGTTTTTCTGAACCCAGAGCTAAAATATTTAGGGAAATAACACACCATACATGGTATTGTACAATGTTCAACTCCTGTTTTCTCCAGTAAATCCATCACAGCACCAGGAGGAATCAAACACAGCATGTTCTTTTTGCACGGTAGAGCTAGGCAATTCTGGCAGCTAATCGGTCATCTAAAGTAAGTGACTACTTAATAAACACAATCTTTGCCCACTAGTAGCTTTCAGTTCAAACAGAAATTAAAGACAGATGGCTGTGTATGGGAATGTGCAACCTCTAAGATGATTGGATATACATCCTGCAGGTAAGCCACTGGATGGAGAAACAAGTTATTATTTACACTGAAGAGGGAAGCACTCATTTTGGGTTTTGCAATGAATGACTTTTCCCATTCCCAAGCATGAATCATGTCATGTCATGTCGCTATGTGAAGTGGCCGGGGAGTTGCCATCCAAGCTGGCAGTGGGAAGCCATTCCCTGGGTGGAATACTTGGACCTTCCTGAGTCTTTGAAGCAAGACGGAGTGTGCTTTATAGTCATGGAAAGAGGAATATTCCAAGAGGCAGGTGTGGTGCTAGGAGGGGGAGAAATTGTGGGAGGAGTGGTAAGGATGGTAGGTGGAGCATGGTCAAGGAGGAGCAGGGCTCTTGAGGATGCTTTTGTCAGTTCAGTGGTGTTTCCGGGTCGTAATACCAACCTGTGATCTTATGTTCCAACGTCAGCATTCCTATGTAAACTAAACTTAATAATTATTATTTTTTTGAGACAGAGTCTCGCTCTGTAACCCAGGCTGGAGTGCAATCTTGGCTCACTGTAACCTCCATCTCCAGGGTTCAAGCGATTCTTGTGCCTCAACTTCCCAAGTAGCTGGGATTACAGGTGCACACTACCATGCCCGGCTAATTTTGTATTTTCAGTCGAGATGGGGTTTCATCATGTTGGCCAGGCTGGTCTCAAAATCCTGACCTCATGTGATCTGCCCACCTTGGCCTCCCAGAGTGCTGGGATTACAGGCGTGAGCCACCACACCTGGCCCCTAAACTTAATTATTTTACATAGGTATACATCTTTTATTGATTTCAGAGAATAGGGTAAAAAAGCCATCATCTCTGAAAAAGAGCAAATAGAGCTAGAGAAAGTGTGTGGAGAGAATGGGAAAACAAAGGGAAAAACATGAACTGCTGAACAACAGGGTCAACACCCCAGATCTAGGAAAATAAGAATTTAAACCAGCAATACTTCATTCTTTCATGTTTCTATTCATGATTTCAGTAGCCATTCACTCACCTTAATAAACGTTATTGATTTCTTTTTCTATACAAGGTCACCTGGACAATTTCTGTTAAGACAAGAAGATTAATTAAAATCATTCTACAAGCTCATGTTTGATAGGTATTAAAAACAAAAAATATTAGGGAGTTATGAAGTAATATGGAGAAGGAACAAAATATTTTGAAAGCAGCGGGCAGAATTCTTGATTTTTGCCTGTGAACTAGATGAAGGCTTTTCAGACATGGCACCGTCCTGGTTGTGGAAGGGTGAGGAGGAGTAGGCAGCTGTGGAGAAGGAGGCCGTGCAGGGTCGAACGTCCCAGTGCTCCTGACACACTGCAGGGCTTGGAATCTGGCCTCTGGTTCTTCCTAGTCCTGGGACTTGAGGGATTTACTTAATCTTTCCGTCTCAGGCTTTTCATCTGTGAGAACAGGAGGTTGTAATAGAAGGTACTCTGGAAGATTATTGTCTAAATTAAGAAAGACAATAAGTCAAGAAAATAGCAGAGTGTCCAATAAACAATCTGCAACATTGTCATTAAGAAGACATCCTAGGACACAGATCTTGGTTTGCACAAAGGCAAGCTCCTGAAAGGTCATGGTGGGTTTGAGAAACACTGGCACTTTGCAGAAGCCAGGGCTGAGCCAGGAGGACTAGGTGGTGACAGACATGAAAGTGGAGCTGAGACCTTCCAGCGTGGATGCAGTGGGAAGCCACTTGTTGAGCGAAAGCAGAAGGGGATGTGGCCACAGGTACCTGTTGTGAGGACACCCTGGGGCACGGACGATGATGGGACTGGAACGTGAAGAACCCACAGCAGAAGGCCAGCTCTCTAGGCCGAGATTCTATTGCAGCCCAGGGCTGGGATTATGAGAGTGGCAGGGGCGAGAAGAGGCAAGGTTATGGAGCCATGCCTGAATTAAAACCAAGAAAACTGGGTGACTTGAATGTGGGGTAATAGAAGAAAACTTTGATGAGGGTGACTCCGATGTTTCTTGCCTTTGTGACAGAGTAGCTCATAGCACCATTAACAGAAAACAGAATTTGGAAGAGAAAATAATGAAGGAGGAAGGAGAAGGTGCTTTTGGGGTTGGGAGTCAAGTTAATAAGCTTGTGTTGCCATCTGGACATCAAAAGAGAGACACCCAGGGGTCAGTTAGACATAGCATCTATGGACTGGAGTCATCACCACCCAGATGGTGGTTAAAGTAGGGGGTGTGTGCCAATGAATTCCACAAGGACTAAATGCAGAGGAAGGATTCTGGGGACACCAGAGTTGTACGGTCTTGCTTTAACCTACCAGAGCCAGCAACACTCTATCTGTCTCGTGGTGAGCTTTCTCATCTTCACCTAGTGTTTGTGGCTTCTGACTTTGTAACTCTTTCCCTATCACCCTCCTCAGAGGGAGTATTCTGGCCCTTCCCTTTCCCCTGAGCACAGTGTGTATTTTCATCCTCACATACTGCTGTCAGATACTCGGGGAAACTGGATCACCTGGTCCAGCAGAGCCTGTAGGATCCTTAGGCCATTGGGTTAGAGGTGGGGTTGGCAAAGAGGAAGCTAAGATGCCTGAGAAGGAGAGATAGAAATATAAAGCAATAGTTGAAGATGAGGTGTCTTGGCAACCAAGGAAGAAGAATGCTTATAAGGACGAGTCAAAAACAGCTTCAGTGAAGACACGTTTTCCTTCATCTAGATTCTCTGAGCTCTGACCTGAAGCTACAGATATTGTAATCTCTGTTTATTACACGGGATGAGAAAAAAGTAAAAGACTTTTACTTTCTTTTCTAGAAAGGTTAGCTTCAGAAACCAGTACTAATTTACCTCAATTTATCCTCTCAGTAGTGGGTTGCCTCATGATTTAGTTTTAGAGCTTGAGTTTCCTTGTGAGCAAGATCAGAGCAAGACATACCCCACTGGATTGAGTATTAAATAATATAATTTATAAATATTAATATAGAATTTCGAACACAATAAGCCCATGAAACACAATTCATTTCATGTTTTCTTCCCACTTTTTTCCTCATCCTCCAACTACTTTTAAGATATTTCTGGGTCTGAAGTTTTGACTATTCCCATAACATGGTCTGAAATACTCACTGCCTCTGAAACATACTGTGAAGGCCCCAGCATTGTCTGCTTGCCAGGCCTTTTCTGTGATGCTAGGAGGTTCACTGGGGTGGTTACAGCAGAGTTCGGATCTCCTGGGTACATAAGTGCCCCTTTGACAAGAGGTTCTTTGTGATACATAGCACATGGAAATACTCTGTTACGGTGGTTTGCAAAGTGGTTTGTTGACTGAGAATCTTAGACTTCAAAATTCTCTTATTTTTATAATTGAGTTATAAAATAATAAAGAACTCTGTGAAAACTACCACTAAGTGGTGTTTAATACATATGACACTATTACACTCGGCGTTACACTAAGCTCTTTACACAAGTGATTTCACCTAGTTTTTGCAACAAATTTATAAGTAATGTCACGCACATTTTATAAAGGGGAAACATAAGGATTTTAGAGTTTGTAAAGTAACGAGTTCAAGGTCACATGGCTAAAAAGTACCAGGGACTAGATGAAAGGCCAGGTCTTTCTCATTCCCACACTGATGTGGTTGTATCTCCCTGCTTGCCTCTGCTAAGGCAGGATTCTGGAGGCATCTCTTTACTATATAAAGAGCTTGAGAAACTGAGTAGGTAGAACTTGACCCCCAGTTTATTTCCATCATTTAGTTCCAGTAGCCTCGTTCATGGGTGAACATGGTGGTTTTATTATATAGTGGAGGCCATGCAGGCAGTTACTCTCTGGCTTCATTTCTGAATTGCTGCCTTTGATTCGCTGTTTCGTGAGAGCTCCTGAATTTCCTAGGATGTTGCTTTGCTTATGCTCTCTAGTTTCAGATCACTGGAAAAAGGACACTTAGTATCCCCCAAATTCAATTTCATACTGACTTAGCCCGCAGAGTTTCTGTGAAACTTAAATGATCTTAAGCTGGTGAGGTGTGCTTTCAATTGCAAAGCATCAGAGACATGGAAAAAAATTGGAGTATTCAATCAATAATTTGATTATTCAATAATTTCAATAGTTTTGATGGCTGAGTATGTCATATGTCAGCACTTTTCATGCTACCCAAAGTAAATCAATAAGGTAATAGTCACACTTAGCTAAATAGTGTTGAGCTCTAACCATGTGCTATGCACTATGCTAAGAACTTTACCTGCATGAGTTCAGACACTTTTCACGCCACCCTGTGAGATAGGTAATATACAAATCCCAGTGTCACAGATGGGGAAACTAGGCTCCAAGTGCTTAAGAAATGGGGCGAGATCATCTAGATATGAGTCCTGGATGTCCGCCTCAGATTTTGTTTGTTTGTTTGTTTGTTTGTTTTCATCTATCCTTCTATCATTGCTATGTCTTATTTGTTAGATGATGCTTATTTCACTTAAAAAGCACAAGCAAAACTTTGCAAATCAGATGTCCAGGATTTCATTTTCTCATATGATATTTCAAACGTTCAGCTACATTCTATCCTGATCCAATTTTAGCGCATATGTATATTTGTTTGAAGTTCAGCAGTGTTTTCTTCCTTTTTCCTTCTGACCAGGAACCCATGATACAGGTTTTGTTTTGTTTGAGGCAGAAGCAGTTTTAGCAACAGTCACTCAATGTCTCCTGACAGGCCAGGGAACTCGCAGACAAGTCATTGTCCTGGAGTAGAACATATATCTGAAATACATCACTCTGAATGAGAAAGAAATGGAACAGCAGGCAGAAATCTGAATTTGATTAGTGTAGTGATATCAACTCACTTTCTGGACAAATTAAATGCAATTAATTCCATGCTCCCTAATCAACCAGTATATTTGTATCAGAATTCTCTCTTCTGTGACAGTTTTTGGGTAAGATAATGTTTTTTATGTAATTATATCTTCTGTTTCTTATATTTGATCATTTAATAATTTATTCATGCTTTAAAAAACTCATGTGTACAGCACATTTACAACACACAAAATAAGACTTTAACATAAATCTTTAGTGGCCAAGGGCACTTCTGACCCATTTAAACCTCCAGCTAAGATTTTCAGACCAATGTCTAGAGATACAACCAAGGCTAAATGAAGCATTCCATACTTCTGAAGCAGATGTTCTCTGGGTAAACTCAGTAGAAGAATACAGCTTCTGAGCTTTCTATACTTAAGGCTTCACAGATCATTGTTTGGGACAGGAATATATCAAGAATATTTTTCTCTGAGTAGCTAAAAGCCCTCTCACTCCCCATTCCAGTGAAAAAGAAGAAGACTCATTGTCTCTACATATACAAGTTTTATAAATAAGTGTATCTCATATTACACTTCGTGTTCAATAGGTGCTACACTAACAAATAAGCTCTAAAAACTTTTTTTAAAGATCAGTCTAACAATAAAGAGCTCACGCCTGTAATCCCAGAACTTTGGGAGGTGGAGGTGGGCAGATTGCTTGAGCATAGGAGTTTGACATCAGCCTGGGCGACATGGCGAAACCCTGTCTCTACAAAAATGCAAAAGTTAGCCAGGCATGATAGTGCACGCCTATAGTCCCAGTTACTTGGGAGATTGGGGTAGGAGGATCTCTTGAGCCCAGGAGGTCCGGGTTGTAGTAAGCTGTGATTGCATCACTGCACTCCAGCATGAGAGACAGAGCAAGACCCTGTATAAATAATAGTAATAATAATAACAATTAGTAAAAGAAGAAGAAAAAATAGCCTTTTGAAAGTTTCCAGGGAGAGGAACTTCCTGGAAGTATTTGTGTATGTAGCAGGGAAGCAGGTCTTGGTTGTCTGTAGTTGACACAGACACTAAAACAATATTCATTATTATAGGTTCAGGACTGTGAACCCATAACTTCAACATCTGTACTGTTTCCACTAAAACATGCAAGCTATCTTACAACTCAAATTCTTGTGACAGCTTTGTATTGAAAATGATGCAAATTAATATTCTCATCTTATCAGGTCATAGATTTGAATTATATTTTACATGAATCTACATTTTAATTTAAAACAAGAAGTTATTGGACTTTTTGGGGGGGTGAGGTCTTTATGTTTATTAGTGACTTTAATGAGTTCCATAAATTACTGTGAGATTCCCAGGTGTTGTTCTGATCTAGACCCCTCAGAGGTCTAGGTCACTTTCACACTCCGAAATCAATCCTAATTATAAGCAGAGGTTGTAGCATAAACAACAGGAAATTGACTTAGTAAAAGTAAACTGGTATTTATTAAGAGCCTATAACATCGCAGGCATTATGCTAGTAGGCTCTCCACCTAGATTATTTCCCAGCCAATTAGGTATAATCCACTACGTTTTAAAGAGGAAGGATACAGGCCAAAGGTTGGAGTTGATTTACTCAAGGAAACAGACTCAAGCGTGGTAGAGCCGGAATGCAAGAGCTGCCATCAGCCTGGCCTTGCATGTCATGACTCTGGTCTTGCCACCTCTGTTCTTACCCAGTCCTGCCACCTCCGTCTTGTTTAGATACTGCTGAAGACTGTCATTGCAGGCTTCCCAGACATCTTGTTCCTTAGTATCTGACTCTGCTTCTGACCTTGCATAAGGTGGTTGAGTCTGTGTTGTGGCTCACCCTGCTGGACCTAATCCATACCTGTCCAGTCCGAATGTGCCTGCCCACTTCTCCCTGGCCTTGCTTTCATTCTTGGGATGTTACATTTGGTCTGCCATATGGAGGCCTTCCCATTTACTTTTTGAATAATTCGTATTTTACTAACTCCGTCCCCCAACCTCTGTGTGTGTGTGTGTGTGTGTGTGTGTGAGAGAGAGAGAGAGAGAGAGATCAGTGAAAAAACATCACCGAGATGAACTTTCTTATGAACCTGAGAGTGACTTTGGTTGGCCTCCTGGGCATCTATGTAAGCACTGGGCTTTATGAGCTTCTCATGTAATGCCCACCCTACGTGGCACACGTACCTCCTGGCCTTCTGCCCAGGTCTGGAAGTCGCTCTCATGAGCCAGGTGGGGCCAATATTGCCTCTGGGTCTGGGCAAGGCTGAGCTTGCTGTACAAGGCGATTCTTGCAAGCAATGGGTGTAGCAGAGGAAGGCAGCACCTAACCCAATACTCACACCTCCAAATAGGATTCAATCCTGGACCCTCTACCCAGCCTTCCTTCTTCAATCGCTGCCCAAACTTCAGCATGACAAAATAACCAAGAGCTCATCCTTTCTGACATTCTTCATTTCTGTCCCAGAGATCGATGTTGTTTATAGAGGAATATGTCTGCATCAAGTTAGAGTTTACGAAGGATCCTACCTGTGCCTTTCACATACCGATGGGTATCGTCCTGAACTGCTGCAGGCGTCCTGCAGCCATTAGTGTTAACAGATGCCGTGATAATAATTCTTGAAACTATTGCTCCAGGAGTGTTCCTTTGAGTGATCTCACTCATCAAGACGAAGGCCATAAATTCTGAGGAATGTTAAACAATCAAATTCCTGACCTGTCTGTGACTATGGGAACTAAGTGCTGTTTACAGGTAGGGCCCTGAAGTTCAAAGAAAATCAGCCCTGCAGCTTTTGTTTTTCATTTGCATGAGTTAAAGCTGAGCCAACCTACTGTGCTTAGTGAAGTGCAAAATGAGGTCTGAAGAGTCTTTCCAATCTGAGGCTGCCTGCTCACCCAGTGACACCTATTTATTTCAGCTTGGGTCAGTACCAGAAGCCAAATTGCCATAATCCATGAGGGAAGCCTTGCAGTTCTTGTGGAACTCAGAAGGCCTTAGGGAGTGGAGGGGACTCCAAAAGGGATCATGACCCAAGGAAGAAAAGAGTACAAGACAATGGAAAAAATAGTTGAGAGAGAAGGAAAGAGAGACAGAGAGAGATGAACACCCTGATTTGAGCTCCTCTCCAGCTATCTCATACTCACACAAATTTACTTAATATCCAAGGAACTGAGTGTCCTCTAGAATAAACACTAAGGATCAAGTGGCATGTATGTGATTTCACCTGTTTGTCTTGCTCTAATCCCCATATCAGTTCCTAACTGCCTTAAATTCAGGAATCATGACAAAATATATTCACTGTGGTTAAAAAAATCCTTAAGATTTAACATGTGCCCTTGATGTAGAAGAGTTAATTTTCTAACTAATTATTTGTGAAAGCTATATTTTGTGTCAGTGCATAATGAGGAAAAATTAATTTCCTTAAACACTAAGTAAAAATTGCAAGACATCCATCTGTCTCCCATTTTCTTCTCTTGACACTTTGGGTACTGATAGTGCTAGCAAGTTACCTAAGGCCCTAAGGCCCTACATAAAATGAACAGATGTTTAGCTCTAGTTTTGCAAAATTTGTTGTATGAGTTTTTAGGTTTTATGTTTTCAAACCCTAGAGTCAGAGATCGGTAGGCTTATGATGTAGCTATCTAAAGTTTTTATTGTATTTCCAAAAAGTTTCCATTTTCTCCCAAATAAAATAAATTGTGAAGAAATGTAAGTTTAAATTCGATGTAAATGAATCATTTTACATAATTTTATTGTTAAAAATGTACATTACAAATTCCATGATTCCACACAACAGTTTATTGAGCATATACTATAAGTCACTGATTGCACCAGTGAATTGCTACAGGAATATAAAAACAAAACAAAAAAAATGATGGAGATGCAGCGCTGACATGAACAAGTTTACCAGCTTACCAAAAGGCATGATTAGAAACTAGTTAACTGTAAATCAAGACCAAGCATGATAATGTACCAGAGAAAGGCTTCAAGATCAGAGGGGGAAATACCTTTCTGTCCCACCAATTGCAAAACCTGGGCTTTCAATGGTCAGTGTGTGGGTAGTGCTGACTGAGCATCTGCTGTGGGTTGGTGCTTTATGTAGTTGTTTCATCTCTACCCTCATTTTACAGGTGAGAAAACTTAGGCCCAGAAAGATTTTATGAAATCTCGCAAAATCTCTGAAAGCTCATCAGTTTATGCAAGTCTAAAAACTCTCCAGTCCATGTCTCCCCGTAGGCCTACACCCAGTTCTGGCCCTCTCCACTCCTCTGACTATACTGTAAAAGTGGCTTTTGTCAAGGTGACTGGGGAAATAAATATTGGAGAAGTTACATATTTATCTCCTGGTGTTAATTATATCTTTAAGTTGATGCTATTTCTTGAAGATCATTTAATTGCTTCAAATAACTTACCCAAAGATATATTCAGTCTTGAAGGTTTGCTGTCTTAATTCCACCCCATTTATCTGGCTCAGTGTAGGTTATCTAGAGTGCAATACTAAAATTTATTTATCTATTTTTCTTTGCTCATTTTTTTCATTTTGTTTAATACAGAATTTTGAGAACTGAAGCAATTTTTCAATAACAATAAAAATCAAAGAAATGTTATTAAATATTTATATAATTTAACCTTTGTTCAAATCTCTAGATAATTAAATGTTACTAAAATATCTAGATAACATGTTTTATTAAAATATCTAGATAATCAAGGCAACATATTTCCATATGGAACTAAAGTATCTGTATATGACCTTACAGGTGAAGTACGTGTTATCTAAGCAAGTTTAGAAAAGTTAAGGTATCTGAATCACGGGATCTGGTATTAGTCTGAGCTCTGACCCTGACTAGCTGAGGTCACTATGAGCACTTTGCTAATCCCGATGCAGTACATCTGAGACACCCTGAAGGGCGTGATAGGGCAGATAAGATAATGTATAAGAAATGAATTGAGGTACTGCCAAGCACCATTGAGAATCAGTCCCCATCACTGGCCTCAACAACAGTCATCTCTGTTGTACTATTTTACTGTCCCCCTCCTAAATCACAGCCCACTAGGTGACACATCCCTGACGGGTGCTGGACACACCTGCTGATGGCTGTGATCACCCTAGACATCTAATGAGCCAGATACTTGTCTGTGCCAGCCCTGTTGTTCACACTGCATTCAGCATCTGGATTTTTGGTGCCGTGCCAATCTTAATGAAGTTGTCTTGTTGTTTTCTAAATACCTTTGGACACCTAAGGGCATAATGACCGAGCCAGGGTGTGTGACAGTGATAAAATGTGGCACAGGCTGGATGAGCTGTAGCATGAGGCAGGTTTGACATGAAATGATGAGATTTGTTGTAGTCTAATCTACTCCTTTTGCTCCTTTAAGAAAATATGGGGCAATGGGAGACTGCTGGCTGTTTGGCATCAACTCACAAGAATTGCACGTCTATAAGACAACATTAATTTGTATTGCATGACTCACATTGCATAAAAACAAGTTTGCATTCAAGAATCATGCATTCCCAGTTAATTAATCGCCCTTGTAAATGTTGGGGTGGATTATTGGTTAGTCACACACGTTTTTTGTTCCCAGAAAGAAGGCAGGTGTGCCTCTCTGGCTCACCGTATAATTTTTTATGCCTGAATCAGCCTTGTGTGCTTCTGCCATTCTCTGCATCCCTTTCATTAAGCTCTGTCTAAATACTGAACTGTCCAAGTGTGTTATTGTAAATCAAGACTATCCACAAGTATTTCAAAACTGACATTTCATGGCTTGAAAAGAATCTAATCCAATTCCCTTTATTTCAGAATACATGGAAAGAGAGACAGAGTGACTAAGGAAGTTGCCCCAGGTTACACAATTAATGACAGAGCCTGTGATATCTAATGAGATCAGCCCCTTAATGGGAAGCTTGGGGCATTTTGGGCCAAAAGAAAATAACAGATTTTTGCCCCTTATCTACATAAGATAAACCCACATTTATGAGAAGAAAAGTTTCAACTCTTGAGAAAAATAGTTTTTGTGATATTTGTTGAATAACTAATGGGTGTGTAAATGAAAATTTTACAAAACAATATTCAAGTTCATGTCCAAAATGATTAAGAGATTTATTTCAAAATTTTAGCATTCATTCAAAGATACCCTTCTATTTATCTTTAAAAATAATTGGTATGTTAAAATTACTCAAATTTATCTTGATGCTTCTTTGAAAAATAAAATAATTTATCATAATGCCATTTTCAGAGTGGGTAATTTTTCTGCCTCACAGACATTATTAAAAGCATTTTTTAAGATAGACAACTGAAGCAAAAGGAAGAATAGATAATAGGCTTTATCAGAAGAAAAATATCTAAGACTTGGATCACTTAATTTCTAATATATATTCAAATATTTATTCCTACAGAAAAATATTTTGGTACTAGTGATTCTCAGCTGCAGTGTTGGTCCTTCATGGTGCCTCTTATTATTTCAAAGAAAAGGCAATATTGATATAATTTATTAAATGCAATTCAGCTTTTTTTCTGTTTTACTTAAAAAATGAATACATAGAACCTTCTAAGCTGATGTGAGAGAATGGCTAGGATTGGCATTTCTCCCAAGCCAGCAGATCCCAGAGAGAGTCTCAGTTCCAAATAGGTTAGAGGCCATTTTTTTTAACCAAAAGGAAAAATGTCCTAAATGCATTTTGAAATTCCTGGTTGACTCCAAAGGCATCACTCAAAGCATCAAGGGATCAACTCAGAGGCACTCCATATTATTTTTTTTCAATTGCTTTATAATTTTTAATTTATTTTTATTTTTTATTTTAAGTTCCAGGATACATGTCTAGAATGTGCAGGTTGGTTACATAGGTAAACATGTGCCATGGTGGTTTGCTGCACCTATCAACCTGTCATCTAGGTTTTAAGCCACATTATTTTTATATTATGTTTATAAAGGAGATTACCTACAGAAGCTGCCATTCAGAGGACAGACTGCTAGGAGTTGAATTGTGTCACCCAAAAAGATATATTGAAGTCCTTATCCCCAGTACCTGGGAATGTGACTTTATTTGGCAATAGCATCTTTGCAGATGTAATCAAGTTAAGATTAAAGTGGGCCCTAATTCAATATGATTGATGTCTTTATAAGAAGAGAAGAGCCATAGACACCCAGGGAGAAGGCCATGCAGTGACAGAAGCAGAGATTAGAGTGATGCCGTTGCAAGCCAAGGAACACCGAAGACTGAAGACCACAACCAGAAGCTAGGACGAGCCAAAGAATCTGCTAAGAGTCTCAGAAGAAGCCTGGCCCAGCTGACACCCTGGTATTAAACTTCTAGACTTCAAAGTTGTGGGAGAACACATTTATGTTACACTAAAGAACTCAAGTTGTGGTAGACTATTATAGCCACCCTGGGCAACTAGTACAGATTTTGATGATTTTTAAATCCACTGCATAGAGTAGCCGCCTCAGAATGCACAGAGGAATAAGTATGTGTACTTTTAACAATTGCAACGTAATTGAGAGTTTACTTAAAACCCTTCTATTTCAGTAGAATTCTGAATAGTATATTCAATATATTAAATATTTAATTTTGAAATTATTAGCTTATTTCTACTTCTGTAAGCTTTAGATTAATATTAAATTTTAAAGCTGCAAGTTTTTAGATTTGAAATAAATATCTGCCATTCACCAGAACACTCCCAAATTGGGTCATCTGTCTCTATTCATTTTTATAATGCACTAAACACCCAATATTGCCTGATTTACAGGACAGCTGTTTCTTCTGCAGCTATTTCCTGCTTTGGATATTCTATTTTATTATTCTACCAATTTGAAGAATATTGTGACATAATCATCACATGTTGTTATGGGTTGAATTGAGTCTCCCAAAAAAGTATGTTGAAGTAGTAACATCTAGTATCTCACCATGTGACTATCAGAAGCTAAAAGAAATACATGGAACAGATTTTGTCTTAGAGCCTTTCAGAAAACGCAACCATGCCAACACCTTGATTTCAGCCTTCTTGTCTGCAGGACTGTTGGAGAATAAATATATTTCTGCCATCTTAAGCCATCGAGTTTATGGTACATTGTATGCCAGCCTTAGTAAATAAATACGTATGTGAAGTATGAGTCGTCTTTGACTGTAAGTGCCTTATTTTTAAAAAATGAGAAGTAAATTGTGAAAGTCCTTGACCTTTCTCTTTCCAAAAGCATAATCCTAAATACTAATTTACTAAAAGGTACAGGAAATGTCATTTTCAACTGGTTGGTTCATAGAAGTTTGAACAATAATCATTGACTTATCTGTGCAGTCAAACTGTGAAGAGTGTGAGGTTTTAGCATTTTATGGGTCAGAGATGAGAAACAAGGTTATCTGAGTGCTTGCTCTTGTATGTGCATACAAAAAAGTAACCAAAATATTCACTAGTTTTATGATCATTGTCTCAGTAAGACACTTTAAACAGTTATGAACACGGAAAGCAAAGTTATTTTTTCTCAAAACAACATTATTGTTGAAGAAAAACATTACATTGAAATGTCTTGTGCTAGTGATGGTGTTTCCATATTGCTAAACTATTTCCTGCAGCCTGTATCTTACCAACAGCATTAACTCTTCCTCCTAGAAAGATCTGTCCTGTGGCATGCCGCCAGCATCTCCTTGACAGGACTACCTACCCTCCGGAGTTTCCCATCTTGGTTTAAGGCATGTGATGACTTGTGATTTGAGTAGTCCATCTAAATACCTCCAAAGGATTTCAAATTTAGATTTTTTTCTGAGTTTAGAATTTTCTCACCCAGTAAAGCATTTGTTGACCATATCTGTTTCTCCTTTTAGGTTGTGAGTTCATTAAGGACAATGAATGGAGCATTTCTTTTTATCTCCAGCACTAAGGACAGTGCTGGGCACATGGTTCATAGTGAGATCAAAGTTAGCTGAAAGGAAAGTATCCATTCTAATGGCTACAGTTACAGGAAGGGAAGCTGGGAGATTTTTTAAAAGGTTACATTTTCTTCCTTACCTTTCCTTTCTTTTTTCATTTTCTTCCTTTCCTTTCCTTCCCTTCCTTTCCTTCTGCTTCTTCCTTTCCTTCCCTTCTTTTCCTTCTGCTTCTCTTCCTTGCTTCCCAGTAATTCTTCCCAGTAATTCTTCTCTTCCTTGCTTCCCAGTAATTCTTCTCTTCCTTGATTCCCAGTAATTCTTCCCAGTAATTCCCAGTAATTCCTTGCTTCCCAGTAATTCTGTACTTTCTTTTCAATCACAGTTGCTACAATATTTGCTAAACTCTGATGGTTACCATTAATGACTAAATTTTTTTATTAATATTAAACCAAAACCAATATTAATATTAAATATTAATATTACAGCCAAGAAAAACCAAACAAAAAACTTGATTAAAGGTATTACCTCAATTATGTACAGAAAAAAATGATCATGATTGTTGTATTAAAAAGTAGCAGAGGCTTGTGACAGCAAGTTTGGATGGACTTGCAAGCATTCTTTAATTTGTCATTTGCACAGATTATAGCAAAGTGAATGAGTAGGTGTATATTGTCTAAAAGAAATCAGGAAGATGCTGGGTAATACAAAGCACTCAATAATGAGACTTTATCATTTTTTTTCTATGCAAAATTACTTATTTTACTGTTAACTCATTTTTGTTGGAGTTTGTTTGTTCTTCTCCTATGTGAAATGGTACATTATAAAAAAAAATCAAGTAAGAAAACATTCTTTGCCAAAATTGTAGGCTCAAATTGGTCATTCTTTTCAGATGAAGAGGTAATTAGAACTATTTCTAGTTTTTCAAAAGACATTAATTTCTTGGTTTTGCTACATCAAGTGTAAGGAGATTACCTTAAGAAGCTCTCCTAACAAGAACAAAACAACACATCTTTGTAAATAGTTAAGAGAACGTAACGAAGATTCTAAAATGTCACAAGAGGAAGACATTCATTGAAGAACAAAAATTACTCCATGGAAAAGACTGAAAATGGGGGTGGAAGAAAATTACTTTTCTGCTTTTCTTTTAAATGAGTTTCTTTTTAAAGGATAAGCATTTTGTGTAGTGATCTCTGTTTCTCTTTCTGATTTTTTGTTTTCATGCTGTGACTCTTTCTGGTTGTGATTGGTTTTTAGTCCTCTGAAAATCTATAATATTCTATAATTGAGAGATCGGAGGGATTAAAAATAATCATCTGTTTTTATAATTGTCTATTGTATATAATGGACAGATAGTTGGGGCAAGTTTGAGATTAAAGCCAGCAAGAAAGACTTGGATGATGGCATGGAAGCAATTTGGAAAACTAGCCAATCAATAACTCAAGAGGATGTCAGGATGGAGCTGAAAAGAGGCTTTCCGTGTTGGAAGGTCGGTGGTGTCTACTCATCAAGAGATGGGTTGAATTGCAGTGTATGGGTTCTGTGAGGTCACCGACGGATCTGTGAGGTCTGCCATGGATGTGCATGTGCAAGAGTCTTGATAAGATTCTTGTACTTTTGTAGCCCCATATTAGTGTAAAAATGGATAAAAAGTGGCTCAGAATATGCTGAGGTATATAAAAGCAAAAAGTGCAAGGAGTTTCAACTCAGCTTGAGTGACTAAGTCTGGGGAGATCCTGTTCAAAGGAATCCAACATGAGTTTAAGGAACTGCAATATTAGTTTAGGTAAACTTGAAGCCCAGATGAGAACATAGGAGTCATATTTTAAGAAGACTGGAAATGAGGAAAAAATCACCTTTACAAAATGACTTGTGTGTATGGCAGACACTAGGTTAGACACCATAGATACATAACTTATTCACTTTCTAAAACAAGTTCGATATTATTTTCTCTGCAGTGAAGTCATTGTGCCTCGCAAAGGTTAAGTCACCTTTTCAATACTGTACGACAATCAGCACCTGGATCAATAAGACTCCCGAGCCATTCTTTCTCCTGGACCATTCTGTCTTTCTTTGTTTTTCTTTTCATTTCTTCTCACATGATACATGGCAGATGATACAGTTTGGATTTGTGTCCCCCCCCCCCCAAATCTCATGTTGAATTGTAATCGCCAGTGTTGGGGGAGGGTCCTGGTGGGAGGTGATTGGATCATGGGGTGGATGTCTCCCTTGCTGTTTTCATGACAGAGAATGACTTCTCACAAGATCTGGTTGTTAAAAAGTGTGCAGTACCTCCTCCTTCGCGCTCTTCCGCCTTCTCTGCCACGTGAAGAAGGTGCTTGCTTCCCCTTCGCCCTTCCGCCATGATCGTAAGTTTCCTGAGGCCTACCCAGCCAGCTTTATGTACAGCCTGCAGAACTGCATGTCAATTAAACCTCTTTTCTTTAAAAATTACCCAATCTCAGGTGGTTATTTAGAGCAGTGTGAAGTGTAAAAATGGGCTAATACAGTAGATAACCCTCTGTGTGTCTGTGTATGACTCCTTCTCATAGGAGAACCTGGAACTTGGCTAAGTTTCTCCCTTTGTCTCCACCTCTTTCTTGTCTCCTCCAGAAAGCATTTTTGAACACGGGTGAATAACACTATTTCAAAAAGTTAATCCTGAATCTGTCCTAATAAAAACAGCAGCTACTATTTGCTGAGTTACTTACTTTGGGCCAGGCAATGAACTAAGTATCTCACAAGTGTTAATCTCTTTCAATCTCTCCACCAGACCAATGAGGTAGTAAAACTAGCCTTAGAAATTAGGAAGAGCCAGCAGTGTTGTTTAAATCCACATTTCTAATTTCAAAGTCCTGCTCTTCACAACTGCTGAGGGTTGCTCCTCAGAAATGCAGAGTGAAAGTGGTGCCAAAGCTTTTCATATATACTTACGAGAGATGTGCTATATACGTGAATAAGAAATAATTTACAAAAAGGTAAATCATTCTCAACCTCTCATATTGTGACTGAATGCTAATAAAATATTTGCAATAGTTTTGACACCTGACATCAACCCATGGGTGGGTAATAAAACTGTAAGAGAAATTTTCCCTTGGTCAGTTTCTCTTTGTGGCAAATGCCTGCAATTTTCTTGCAGAGAGAAAAAGCCAAAACTAGAGAAAGCAAGTGAGATGATGAAGACATTGGGAAGTATATGATCTCCCCATACCGATGGTGTATAAGAACTGGTAGTTGTTCTGGCTGTGTTTCAAAATAATGACACACATGGTCTTTGCCTGAGAGAACTCATTTTCCAGTGTGAGAGCAAAGGACAGATAAGCAAAGTGTTGCAAGGTGCTTTGTTAAGGGTTCCAACAGAGGCAACTGCTGAGTACCATGGCATCCGAGAAGGGTCTAGTGCCACCTCAAGAGAAGAGAGGCAGTGACAAAATTTAGGTACTCGACAGGAATCAAGTTGATAGCTTGGTTTATGGAGAGGATGGACAGGTTTATCAAATAAAAATAAAAGCATCCCAATTAAATTGCAATGTCACATAAACATTCATTTTTTCTGGTATAAATATGTCCCAAACATTGCATAAGATATACTTAACTAAATAAAACAATTCCATGTTCTTTGTTATTTTAAAGATGGTGTCTTGCTCTTTCACCCAGGTTGGAGTACAGTGGCACGAGCATAGCGTACTGCAGCTTCTAACTCCTGGGCTCAAGCAGTCCTCCTGCCTCAGCCTCCTGGGTAGCTGAGACCACAGGCATGCCATCTTGCCAGCTTAATTTTTGTATTTTTTGTAGAGACTGGGTCTCACCATGTTTCCCAGGATAATCTCGAACTCCTGGCTTCAAGTGATCCTCCCACCAGCCTCCCAAGGTGCTGGGATTACAGGGGTGAGCCACTGCACCCAGCTGATCTCCTGTTTATCTGAAACTTAAATTTAACTGGGAAGCCTATATTTTATCTGGCAACCTTGTTTATTGGTAATCTAGAGCCCAGATAAGTTGACGAGTAGGATAGATAGAGATTTTCATATCTAATTCACACTCTCAGGTCGTCACCTTTAATAATCTTTAAAAAAATTACCACTTGTACTCTTACAGAAATTGTCTAATATGAGTTTGTAATACTATGGAGGGCTGTGTAAACTATATTCTCAATTGAGAGTGAAGGCTTACTTAAGATATTTTTCTAAATACTAAAACTTTTTCTCAGCCCAAAGTAGATCTGATTTACCAAGATATTTTGAGATATCACCACTTAAATGAAGCACAAGTGGGGGAGTTACAACTGAGCACGTTCCAAGTTCTTGTCCAACCCAGAGATTGACTCAGAAACGAAAAAGCAGCAGGAGGTACAATTCCTTACTCACCTCAAAAATATTGCCCAAATGCCTCTTAGAATAGACCTGGGTTCAAAATTTTCTTTCTGAAGTTGGATATTACCTCATGTTTCCCTAAGCCTTCTATTACAAATATAATAATTAAGTAATTAATAATGGTTAAGTGACATGCCTGAGACTACACCCTGGGTCACCGGCTGAACAGGGAGCAGAGTTCTCAGCTTTGAGTTTTCAGTCCTCTGCCTCAGCCATGCGGCTGCTCCTGGCTTCTCCCTACTTTAAAATGCATGTCCCTGATAGCTTCAGACATTAACTTCATCAGTGATTGAACAGACGCAAGAAAATCGGGCCTTGAATGCTATATGTGAATCAGCCAGGATTTAAACAGTATTCTCTGGGAGCCTCGTTCGAAACTTAGTTGTAGAAAGATACAGATTCGTTTCTCCATAAAATCACACACCAATACCTATATCCAAAAACCCAAAGAAAAAGGAGCTGACATTTCTGTAATTCCACTGAAAAATAAATGTTTACTTGGAAAATGGACCTTTTTAATATGTATTTGCTTATGAACTCTAAAGAGAAACTCCAAGTTGGATGAGCTAATGTAAACAGACTTTAAAAAGCAAACACATATTTTTATGTAGTTTTCAGTTTTCCTAGTTGTATGTTTCTTTTGCCAAGTCACGTAGTCTCCCTCACTCCAGAGCTTGTGGGGAAAATATATGGGACAGTAATAAGTGAGCACAAATTCTTTTCTTTTAAAAAATGCATATACCCTCATTCTCTTCTCCAAGAAATAAATTGTAGAATACTACCAGTAATTGTTTTTCAATAATTTTAAAAGAACAGTTTCTGGCATTTTATTCTATGCAAATATACAGTTTGCTTAATTTTCTAGTCTTTTCTTCATGTTTCTATAAAGAATTTGGCTCAGGCAATGGAGATAGATCACCCTATCTGTTTTTCAACTGTTTTTAACCCTGTCTGTTTACTCAACTCTCAGTAGCATCCCTCATATTGGAGAGATAGATTATTTCACAGGCTGTCCTCTGGCTTTGCCTCCTAAGGTCACTCACAATCACATTAGGCCACTGACTGTTCAGTAGTCTAGCCCTTCAAAGGAGCATTATGTGTAAGCGTTGATTAAAAAAAGAAAAATAAATCAGTGTGATAAACTCCTTTCCCAAATGTTGCAGGAATTTTTCTCTGCATTTATTGGCTTTTCTAACACTTGGTGATAAATATTATAACATGTTTAATATCAAGAGCAAAAAATGTCAAATGGTTCTTTCCAAAATATGAAGGAATGTTTGGGAGATACATTGAGATGCAGGGGGAATCTGGATAGAGCAGAAAGTGGCAGCGACAAGCCTGACAAGGAAAATATGGCTCTAAGATCCTCAGTGACAGCAGGTAATGGAGACCCTTGCCACAGACATGACCTCAATTATCCGTGCAGGACAGGTTCCCTTCATTCTTCTTCCTTTAATGGAGCCTGTTAGGTTGAGATTCTAGCCCAGTGCTGTCATCCTTCCTCCATCTAGAGGGACAGTTGGAAAGCCAAAATCATCAGCCAACCTGAAGTCTACTATGTCTGGAAGCAGCCAGGAGATGCTGCTGCCGTAGCATCTGCTCATGGTAAGGGCAAGAGAAAGGAGCCTTAGCAAGGGAAACTCTTCTCCTGTCCAGTTTGTGCCCTGCATTCACAGAGAAACCAGTTGTGCTGGTTAGTGATATAAGCACAAGCCATCTGGGTCTTCCTCATGAAACTTGTCATGTCTATTAATCAATTGTATTGCTTTTCGTCAGGACTGCATAGGAAAGCAAGGGAGATAAAAGACTTGGGTGTACTTTGATCTTAAAGGTCAGGTGCACAAAGACGTTGGAGATTTTTACTTCATTTTTCTTGACTACGGAGATTGGATGTATCCTTCTAGGCTCTGAGAGGACCGCGTGTGGCTCATGCTGCTGAATGTCTGGTACATTTCCAAGCTGTGCTCTCTCTTGCTTATTTATGGAACTCATTCATGGAGCCTCAGCACTTTTCATCAGGGAAAAGAAAGGAGCCTATTGATCCCTTAAAATGTACCTTTTCTCACATTTATAGTACTGTATTTCTGCTCCTTTATACATTTTTAACCACTATATTGTGAAGAAAACATTAATAGAGATATAGAGACATATAGTTGTGCCTTGTTGGTAAACATCTCTCATGGAATGTTCCATTGGTGGTTCAAAGAGCTGTGCCTGAAATATATATACATATATATGTGTATATATATCATATATACACATATATGTGTATATGTATATATGATATATATACACATATATATGTATATATGATATATATACACATATATATGTATATATGATATATATTATATATATGATATATAATATATATTATATACATATATGTATGTGTGCTTCTGTGTATATATATATATATAAAATTTAGAGATAATTCATACGTATTACCAGACTTTTCTATATCGTGAACTATCTGACTCTTGTTTTTAAAAGTGGGCCTCAATTCAGACAGAAGTCAATCATAGAAAATATAATTTGTCCATAGTTAGGTAATTCTAACTTTAAAACTTTACTTTCAAGTTAAGTAAATTTGGAGTGGAAAAGAGAAAGATGTAGACCAAGTACACAATGCAATCTCAGAATTAGCATCTTATGTTTTACTATTTTCTGAGTATAAAAGCAAAGTCAAAATTATGGACAGGTTTTAAAATACAGAAAGATATAAATAAGAAAACAAATACACTTATATATGTGTGTGCACATACATGAACATACATGGAAAATCAATGCTGCATGATTATCTATTCTCTACTCTCTTTCCCTCAGCTATTGCTGGCTGAGGATTGCTGCCCAGATTAACTTGAAAAAGCTCCCTGTTGAAAATGGCAGCATTTCTATCAGAATGAGTCCCTGAATGACAGCCTCCTAACAATGAGATTTTATATGTTAAGAAATAAATTTTTATGTGGGGAAACCTTCTAGAATATTTATTTATTATAGCAGCGAATTCAACTTTAACTAATATAGGCCATACTTAATAATTTTTTTTCTAGATTTCTTTTCCACAAAAATATGAGTATTTTTCCATGTCACCACTTTTTTCTTCTTTGTTAAAAGTATTCAATGTTTGCATGATATTCCACTATATGTATACAGAACATTAAACTCCTGCTATTGCGCATTCACATTGTTTCAACTTTTCACTATTGTATCTGTTTGTTGCAGCATATTTTTACATATCTCTATTTCTGTAGGAAACATGCTTACATTTATAATTATGGCACCAAAGGGTTGACCCGTTTTTGTGTGTGTGTATATATATATATATATATAATATATATACACTATATATATAAAAAATATATATACACTGTATATATTATATATATTATATATACTATATATAGTATATACAGTATATATAGTATATATATATACTGTATATACTATATATATACTGTAAATACTATAAATATATATAAATATATACTGTATATACTATATATAGTATATATAATATATATATTTTATGTAGTATATATAATATATATTATATATAGTATATATACTATATATACTATATATAGTATATATACAATATATAGTATATATATACTATATATAATATATAATATATATACTACAAAAAATATATGTATAGTACAAAAAATATATATATATAGTTTCCTGTGACTTTAGAAGGGTTGCACCAATACTGCCAATTATACATGTATACATATATAGTACATATATACTTTATACATATACATACACATATATACAATATACATATATATGCTACTCTCTCTATATATATATTTATTTATTTATGTTTTTTCCTGTGACTTCAGAAGGGTTGCACCAATACTGCGGATTGCTCCAATACTACTGAGGAGAGTGTAACCTCTCATAATACTAACTTTTATTTTGACTTCTAAGGGCTTCATTGGCTGAATTTTAAGGATTGTGATCATGAAACCATTATTGGACTGGTTTTTCATACAAGTGACATAAACACTGTTCATACAATTGACATAAACACTGTTCTATAACAGTGTTATGAAAAAAGGGCCTCTTGCTCATGTATTAGTAGATTCATGCATAATTTTCTTCGAGTGCAAAGATCTTCCTCTGAAAGAAAATAGCATCATATTCAGCTTCTTTTTAAAATCACCATTCTTAAATTGAGGATGATTTGCTACAACAATATTTCATGCAGCTCTTTCTTCTGCTTCCTTACTCTCCTCCCACTCACGTTACAACCATTCCACTTGTCCTCCAGATACATGGTAATAGAATCTTATTCTATGGGAAAATAGCTTCTTCTCCCTGTATTTTCTAGTTATTTTAATTTTTTAAAATTAAATTACAGAGAAATGGGAAAATAGTTCATGTCCTACAATTATCATTGCTCATATTAAGTGGTAAAATATGTTGAGAGTAGCAGCAATAGAATGCTTTAAGAGATATCTTCCAACTCATATGATATGTTTTCCCATCTGGGGACTCCAAATCTTTCTCTTTCATCATAATAAAAAGGCTTATATATTAGAGTTTTTAAATTTCTATATTTCCAACTGAATTATTAGTATTTATGAAGAAAAAATAAAGCTGTATTATTTTATTACATGGATTACATACCTTATTTTTATCAATGACATAAATAAGTACAAAAATAATAGATGCTTAGTGAGATGTCTTTCTTTTTTTTTTTTAAAAACTGCTTTCAGATTACATAACAGGATTAATTATATTATGAGTAATTTTTCTTTCTCATATTTTTAAAAATTAAAGGCCCAACAAAACTGGCAGAAATATCTGTAGAATCTTTGAGAATCTAAAACACTTGCTAGTCATTTGTGTGGAGCTCTTTATATGAGTATTTAGATGGGTATGCTAAATGCTCTGTTTGCTATATTATTAGCTAAATGAGTCAAGGGGTTCTGGCTTTTGCAAATTAATAGAGCATCTTTTTATCTTGATGTAGTCTGTCAAATGATTCTCTGTACTTTTTTAAAAAACAACTTTTTATTCAAAAAGCCTTTATAGGGTAGTAAGGACTTTGGGTCAATTTTACCCAGAGCTACATGTCAAAGATCAACTATTTTATTAGTCTGATGTGAATAAGGATTATAATTACAGTTCAGTGTGATTGATTTATATGTGGGCTTTAAAATTATTTTTATTAATGCATAGTAGACATTATCTCCTTGGATTCTATGTAATATATTCAGTATAAATTTGAAATATAAGTTTGTGAAAAATAATAGAGCAAATTTTATTTGTTTCTGAACCAAATCTGTACCCATTACAATTCTAGAAAACAGTAAGTCTGTCCTGTACAGTGAATAATGCAAACCATAAATGACAGCATTCCTTCAACCAGAGGAGTGGATAAAATTATCCACTAAAGTCCAGTTTGGTTGCTTGTCTAAAAGACCATATTTTTTTCAAATATGTTCAAATTAAAATACTTAAGTAATGAGATTAAAATGTTTACTTTAAAGCAATTGCATTTGTTTAGCTTGTATTATATTAAAAAGAAAATAACAGAGTTCAGTAATGAAGAAAAGGAGAGGGAAATAATCACAACAAAACTCTAACACTGTAAACCTACCACAATTCACTCTGAGCTTCTTTCTGAGCTTTCTAGTAGCCAAAGTAAATACAGAAAACCAGAAATTTTATGGCTCCCCTTTTCTAATAAAAGGAAGTAAATTAATCAGAAGAGATCATTTTTGCCTAATCTGATAGAATTTTTTACACATCTTTTATGAGGAATATTGAATACCATGGTAAAGACTGTCTTCAGAGGGAGTTTTACCGCAGAAAATGCATTGGTGTTTCATCTATGGCTATGTGATACAGCCATCTTCCATAAAATCTGTTAGCAGACATTGTTTGGCTTCATGAAGGCCTGAAGGTGCTTTATCTTGCCAAACTGTGGGCAACTACAGGAATGATTAGCGTCCCTAAGTACCTGTGATGAGCAGATACAGTATGTTGTGGTGAGAAAGGACACAAGTGCTGAGGCCAGACCACCTGCATTTAAACTACAGCTCTACTCCTAGGTAGCTGTGCGACCTACGGCAAGGTACTAACATTTTTGTATAGGAGTACATTACTTAGAAAATGTCTGATTTATGTTAATTACTCAAGATAACTTAGCCATTATTATTTTTATTAGTATTGTTATCAATGTGTACTTTGAAAACTAGAAATATTCTACTTGTTCAAATATATTGTAATAAAGGTGAATTTGTGGCCAGTTAAACAGCTGTTTCTCTTGTTTCCTGTCCACATTTGGCAATCATGAGATGTGTTGAAGAATTACGTTCCATTGCTTCAAAGGCATTGTGCAAAAGGGTTTCATGAGGAAAGCCACATTCCAAATGACACACTCTGCTTGTCACATATATGGCACTTTTCCATTGGAACGTAAAAAACAAATAAAAGAGAAAGAAACTGCATTCAAGTAAACAACAGTGTACTTTTATGTGCAAAAATAGAATATTCATGGTGGTGGGCAGTAATAAGGAATAAAGACCTGTTTATAATATGAATCTTTATGTGACAAGCTAAAGGGCCAAATGGCAGCTATAATGAGGTCTTGGAACACAATGTGTCACTTCTTTAAACTCTGTTTGCCCAGAGGTGTCCACTGGGTCAGACTCATCACCTAGGTTGCAGAAATTATAGGGCCAGAACCAATTTCTTCTGTTTTTCCTCACTCACATCACTAAAATCACCTTACAGACCATTTTTCCTAAGACATATATAACGATCTCGAGCAAAATGCTCAACCTCTTTGGACATTAGCTAACTCATCTGCATTTAGATTTAAATACCTGTTATTTCTGACTAATAGAGGGGTTGTGTTGATCAAATGAAAACCAGATCCATGAAAATAAATTGCCCGTTGTGATGGAATAACAGGATACAATGAGAAGATCTCTGCCTGCCCAGCAGATTGTTACTAGCTGGGTGAGATTGTTCACTTAACCCATTTGGAAATGAGCTTTATTCTTTGTGACATGATGGCATCAGTGTCTATCCCACATAGTTATGCTGTTATATTCCCTCATTATTTCAACATATATTTATTGAGTGGCTGTCATGTGCCAAGAATTGAAATTGTTGAGTGCCTATGACATCATTATCACCACCACCACCATGATCATCTTCATTATCATTTAAGCAGCTAATATTTTTTGTCATAATATTCTTTCCACTGTGCCACTATTCTCACATGAATTATTTCATTTTGTCCTCACAACATTACTATTTTATAGTACTAATCATACCATTTTACAGATAGAGAACTCCAGGCTCAGAGAGCTTATGTAACTTGCATATTTGCATGCAGAATGAGTATGCCTTGGTTATTATGAAATATTGCCTTGAAAATTATTAAATATTGTCCCCCATATATACAGTTTAGTATGAAGGTTTTGAAGGCTGCTAGAGCAGTGACTACAGACAGCAATATCCAGGTATGGAACATAGACTCAGTTCTGTTTTATATAATTATGTGAACAGATGGGAGAGGCTAATGACTTAATCCCAGTTGCATTTAACAATATTAAAGATGCTGACAAAGACCAAAGGTCTGTGCTGAAGACTTTCTATTGCATTACCCATATCCCAACTCATTTTGTCTCTGAGTGTTGGCATCGTTCTTTTAGCCTGTACTGAGGACTGTGTGTACTATGTGTGTAGGTGCATGCACTGCTATCTCTTTTTTCCCTATGACATCACAGAGCCTTAATACCAGCTTCAGACCATTTTGGTTTCCTGTTTATAGGAGGCTAGAAATGACTGCAGCCTTTGGGTACACAGCTTCATAGCTATTTTAGGCTCTGCTACTTAATTAACTGTGGATGGACCATCTGGGCTTTTCCAAGTTTTGCATGGCATTTTCTCCAACTCACCTTGGAATTTTATATTTAGGCATATTTGTCAACTTATGAACAAGCTTCTTGGGTAAACGGCAAGATCTGTTCATGAGCCATTCATTATAGAAGTGTAGGGGAAAATGGAGACATTTCACTACTTTTTTATTGCTTAGAATTGAGAAAGCTAAAAATGTGTAGGTTAGCATAACTTGGAATTACTCTGTTTGTCACATAATCTTTCTATACAAATTTTGGAACACAATCCTGCATTCAGTTTCCCCCATCTCATATTGCTTTGTGATATGAGCCTTCTTTCTTTAATTTTGTTCAATTTCAACTTCTGGCAATCGAATAAAATAAGGTATGGGGACATGTTGTAAATACGTTAACTCAGTTTCCAATATTACAAAAGAAGTTTATGAAAAACATATTGTTTCATATATACTTCACTAAAATTGGTTGAACGATATATTCTGTTTACACACCAACGGTTCTTTGTAACATAAGGCATAGCTAAAGACTGCCTGCTGTTGCCATCACTGTGTAGAGGATAGACGTAATGCATTTTCTTATGAATAAGTCTTCAGTCTGTTAATGCAGTAAGCCAATAATGGAGAATGAACTGTCTCAAACAGGCACACATATAACAAAGATACTACATGTATGTGGTAGATCATGTCTGAATGGTTTTAAGAAATTGTAACAAGAAGCAATATAAATCTTCATTTCTTCCTGCAAAGGATCTTAGATGTACTACTATGGAAGTGATTGGTTTCATAATTGTTTAGAGCCAATAGGCTTAGGAAATTCTTTGTAATAAAAACAGACCATGCCATTTGCTTTCTCCTTTTTGGAGAATGAACATATAAACTCAATATGTAAAATGCAAATAGTTTAATTTAAAATTACTTACATTTAAAGAGTTTTTGAAAAAAAGAGTTTAAAGACTGAAGCAATGACACAAGAACATGATCATAAATATTTATAAATTAATATTCAAAGTTGTGTATTACATTCATCACTTTCAGAAAATAGCCTTTTGTTTTCTTATTTTCTCTAGTATTGTACTGTATAAATCTGATAATCATTGAGAATATAAATACTATTATTGCAACAACCCAAACTGTAACATACATAGAGCTACTTAACCATAATGCATTACTCTGAACAAGTTCCATGTGAACTCAATAAAAGACTAACTGAAATAAATAGTACAGGATGGCAAACATAATGATAACAATGGCAGCAGTGGTACTAATAAAACCAACATCAACAATAACAAGATATTGTCATAAAACAACTTTGTGCTTAAAGAAATTACTGTTACCCTAAAGAAAGCTATTATCCAAAAAGTTTAAAAAAATAAAAACAGCACTTTTTTCTAAATCCATATAGCATGCTTCAACTTTGGCCTGACAGAAATTCTATGTTTTTCAAAGTATTAGCCTATCATCCACAAGTCTGACTAATTACAGCAGAAATTTTGGATCAGCATTATTTAAAGGCAAGTTGGTGCCCTTACTCCTTTCCAGAGCTTTTTGGCTCAGTGAAACTCTTTCTAACCATATACGCCTGCCTGTATCCTGGTCATTGTATTTATTATTGCTTTTACTGTTGCCAAAAATATTCATTGATTTCCCCCAAACTGTCTCTAAAATTTTTGTAACTTTAAAACTAAAATTAAAAATAATCTTGAAGTTCTGAACTTTACGTTTCAGGAAACACTAATACTGTAATACTAAGACAGGAATAGACTTAAGCATCAGTGCAATATCTTTTTACAGTGAACATGAAAAGAAATTGATTTAAGCATTACTGCCCAAAGCTTGAAATTTTTAGTGCTTTTTATTTCTTACCAAAGAGCTTCTAGAAAATAAATTTAAAATGGGAAATATTCAAATAGTATGGAGGTTTACTTTTTTTGATTTGCTTCTTACTTAACAGACCATTTCTTTTTCTTTATTGGTTCGTTTGTTTGTTAGTTAGACACATTGTCTGGGAAAGGGTGATTGAGAGAATGCTGGATACACTGGAGAGGGAATTCCAAGATTGAAATTCTCTGAGATGGGCAGAAAGGGGACGGAAGGGCACAGGACAGTAAACATCAATGGAAACATCCCTTTCTCCCTCAGTTAGACCTGGGCTTGGATCCTGGCTCTTCCATTTCCTAGTTGGATGCCCCTGGGCAATTTAATGAACTTTTGAATTTGTTGATCTTTAAATGACAGTAAACGTAGTTACTTAGTGTGCAAACATCCTGTTACATTCTGTTTTACTGCGAAACGATATCTTTGAATATCTGCTGTATATTTCATAAACGAATGTACTTTTGCATAATGTCTAATTTACTTGGTGGTACAACATAATGACTTGAGAAGACAAATACACAGAGGAAGATTTCTTGGGAGAGTTTACAACAGATCCTTGTGACAAACATTGTCAAAGCAATGACCTGATCCAATTCAGCAACTTCCAGATGTACCACAAAGGATATAGAAGACATAGTAGAGTGGAGTTATCCATTGACTGCAGGTTGATTGACGGAAAAGTGGCAAGGAGGAAGAATCAATTTCCCAAAATTCCAGGCAGGACTGCTTCCAAATTGTGTTGATTTTCCCATAGCAGAAAAGAATATATTTCATAATTGTAGTGCTCCCTATGTTAACAGAAAAACAGTCAAAATGTAAGGAATGACAGTGGTCATAATCCAACCTCTAGAAAAAACAAGGGCTCAGCCCAATCTTCCACGAGAAACATTTTAATGAGTCAAGACTCAAAGCCCGAGTGTTTTTAAATTCAATAAATAAGGATTGAAAACTATGTACGGAGAGAAATCAAAACTCTGTATTTGCATACTAGGCCAACTCTTTGGTATCCTTGGTGGGTCTTTTCTTATCCTCTTGGTCCTTCCTTTTCTCCCTTGAGAGTCCCTATGTATGGTAAGGTGACAGGGTGAGGGTCTCACCCCACTGATAGGTGCTTCCAATATTTTTTCCATTCACTATCAGAAGGATACATGGAAGCCTATGTAACAGACAGAGAAGTGGAGGTTTGAGACTGGCTACGCTTTTTGCACCTAGTTCATATTAGCTTTTGGTGTTTTGGTCTTTAGATATTATAGAAGTGATTCTGTAGCTTGGCTGGCAAGATGTGACATAGCATGCTAGGTTTCCTCAAAAGCACAGGATCAACACGCTGCATCTTCCTGGAAGATTCAGAGGTGGAGAAAATAATTTATATTAAAAAATATGGTCAGATATGGCAGAAAATTTGAAATTCACATAAATGTTGTAAAAGCAAAACTTTGAAAAAAATTTATGTGTTTGGCGTGCTGCATTAGGCCCTGACTCTGGGTGATGGTGCTATGGGCTTGGGCATGGAGGAGAGGTGAGAGAAATGCTTAGAGGCCATTGCCCCATAGTAATAAATAGTGCATGTTTTCTAGAGTTGCCTTTGAAACTCTCTCTATTAGGAACTGGAGTTATTCTCATTGATAACATGGAAATATCCATGCTGGCTGTCATCATTATGACCAAAAATTATGTATGTTGTTATATTTTGTAAAATGTAAAGCACAGAACATAAAGAAGGCTATATGATGTTAAATTTGAAGTGTTTTCATTCTGAACTTGTTAATTTTTCTCTATTAGAGAGAATACTCTTTAATCAAGCATATCTTTACAAAAATTATGAAGGTG
Organism: Pan troglodytes; assembly: GCF_028858775.2. Classification (NCBI taxonomy): domain Eukaryota; kingdom Metazoa; phylum Chordata; class Mammalia; order Primates; family Hominidae; genus Pan; species Pan troglodytes. The sequence continues at coordinate 111,401,732 of NC_072412.2, read as the reverse complement.
TATAGGCAAGTATGTGTGTTTGTATATGAGTTTGGTGAACTGAATTCTTTTTTCTACAGAAATTAGTTCTTTTTTCTTTATGGTACATTCTCAAATTGAGTTATGACACATTAATTGACTCTACTATAAATAAACAGAATTTTAGTGTCTATAACAATTTATAGTTCACATGGTAGATGATACACCATTGTTTTCTTTTAATTGACTGATATTTCTCCAGGAAAAATTTTATGAAACTTGTGGAAATGGAAAATTAGGAAAACTTGATTTGACAAACAGCTGCCTAAATTGCATTTCTCCACTCCTACAGTTTTTATAATGCCATTAATGTTTATACATGCACAAGACACAGGAAATACTCAAAAAGTTAAGAATTTGTTTAGGTTGATCTAATTGGTTTATTGGCTTACCTACAAGAGCTTTTGAAAAAACACATGTGGAACATCTTAATGGTAGCTATTTGTTTTAAGTTTCTTAAGTAAAATGCAGGCAGTAGTAAGTCAATTTTAAGTTTTTATACATTTTCTTAAAGAAACCTAAGAACATTTCCATGTTTTAATTTTGTTTCTTTAATTTATATTGCAAATACTGTATTGACAACTTGAAAAACATCATACATTCTCTCAGAGGTCACATATTTTCACAAGTGTTTCCGATAAGGCAGTCTACATACATATCAATGAAATGAAGCATTACATGAACGCATAGAAAGCTGAAGACCACTCCTGTTATCAGGTAAGCATTTTTACCAAATCCACAAGTGTACAAATGTTATCATTTAAGAATATTGTGCATGTAAAGAATTGATATGCATCTTTGAGGACTAAACACCTTAATATGGGCTCTTGTCACCTCTTTTATTACATTAATTGCCACCTGATATGGTTTGTCCCCACTCAAATCTCATGCTGACTCATAATCCCTAATGTTGGAGGCGGATCCTGGTGGGAGGTGATTGCATCATGAGGGTGGATCCGTCGTGAATGGTTTAGCACCATCACCTTGGTGCTGCTAGTGTGATAGTGAGTTCTGGTGCGGTGGCTCATGTCTGCAATTCTAGCACTTCGGGAGGCCAAGGCGGGCGGGTCACACGGTCAGGAGATGGGAGACCATCCTGGCTAACACGGTGAAACCCCGTCTCTACTAAAAATACAAAAAATACACACACACACACACAAATTAGCTGTGCGTGGTGACGGGCGCCTGTAGTTCCAGCTACTCTGGAGACTGAGGGAGGAGAATGGCGTGAACCCGGGAGGCGGAGCTTGCAGTGAGGCGAGATCGCGCCACTGCGCTCCAGCCTGGGCGACACAGTGAGATTCCGTCTCAAAAAACAAAAACAAAAACAAAAACAAAACAACAAAAACAAATGCAAAAGATAGTGAGTTCTTATGAGACCTGGTTGTTTAAAACTGTGTAGCACCTCCCCGCCCTTCCTCCTCCAGCCACGAGTGCCTCACCCCGCTTTGCCTTCCGCCATGACTATGTTTCCTGAGGCCTCCCTAGAAGCTGATGCTGCCATGGTTCCTGTACAGCCTGCGGAGACATGAGTCAATTAAACCTCTTTTCTTTATCAATTACTCAGTCTCAGGTATTTCTTTTTTTTTTCTTTTTCTTTTCTTTCTTTCTTTCTTTTTTTTTTTTTTTGAGACGGAATCTTGCTCTGTCGCCTGGGCTGGAGCGCAGTGGCGCGATCTCGGCTCACTGCAAGCTCCGCCTCCTGGGTTCGCGCCATTCTTCCGCCTCAGCCTCCTGAGTAGCTGGGACCACAGGCGCCCGCCACCACGCCCGGCTAATTTTTTGTGTTTTTAGTGGAGACGGGGTTCCACCGTGATAGCCAGGATGGTCTCCATCCCCTGACCTCGTGATCCGCCCGCCTCGGCCTGCCAAAGTGCTGGGATTACAGGCGTGAGCCACCGCGCCCGGCCTCAGGTATTTCTTTATAGCAATGTGAGAACGGCTTAATACACTACCTAATTCCTTTCTCCTCCAGTTGTTTCGCTATTTTACCTTTCTTAGTCAGGCAAATATTTTCTAAAACGTCTTTTTTACGATGGCATGCTTTAGCCTTAGAGCCTGCGTGAAACCTCCGTCCCTACCACTTCAAACAACTCTGCTTGTATTTTCAATTTATAAAGTGTTTCTTGTCTTTATATGTTTATCAGTTGTGTTCATATTTGTACTTCTCTGGCTAAAGATAATGCTCTCTTTCCTTTTACTTCAGGTGAGACTCTAAGTCTCACTTAAAATTCTTACTAATGCGTGTAAAAATGACAGATTTGGGGCCTTTCCCCATTAATGCAAGATCTGTTATTTATTTATTTATTTATTTATTTATTTTTATTTATTTATTTTTTGAGACGGAGTTTCACTCTTGTTGCCCAGGCTGGAGTGCACTGCTGCAATCTCGGCTCACCACAACCTCTGCTTCCCAGGTTCAAGCGATTCTCCTGCCTCAGCCTCGGTAGTAGCTGGGATTACAGGCATGTGCCACCATCCTCGGCTAATTTTGTATTTTTAGTAGAGACGGGGTTTCTCCATGTTGGTCAGGCTGGTCTTGAACTCCTGGCCTCAGGTGATCCACCCGCCTCGGCCTCCAAAAATGCTGGGATTACAAGTTTGTTTGTTTTCTGAATTAGAGTCTCGCTCTGTCTCCCAGGCCGGAGTGCAGTAGCGCAATCTTGACTCATTGCAACCTCTGCCTACTGGGTTCAAGCGATTCTCCTGCCTCAGCCTCCCAAGTAGCTGAGATTACAGGCACCCACCACCACGCCTGGCCAATTTTTATATTTTTAGCAGAGAAACGGTTTCACCATTTTGGTCAGGTTGATCTTGAACTCCTGACCTCAAGTGATCCACCTGCCTCAGCCTACCAAAGTTCTAGGACTGCAGGCATAAGCCACCGTGCTCAGCAGATCTGGGAATTTACATAGAATTTTACATTACAATCATGGATTTCTTATAACTGAAAAACTGTGATAAACTGAATATGACTTCAAAAAAGCCAAAGATCATGCTTACTAATAGGAGCATAACGCTGAACCTAACAAGTGGATTTGGGAAAAATGCTCACTGGATAACAGATGTGGTCTTTCACTTTGCATGCATTCACTGTAATGCCCATTTATTCATATGTATGTTCAGTGCATTATTGGCAACAATTTTTAAAGTATGTGACCTCTGAGAGAGTATATGATGTTTTTCAAGTCGAGACAGTATTTGCAATATAAAGAAGCATAAAATCAAAACATGAAAATGCTCTTGGTTTTTAAAAAGAAAAACTTACAAAATATTGGATGTTATTCTCCTAGAACTTATACTATGTTCTAATCCTTTATTCCAGCAAAATATTAATGAAATAAACATGAGAGTTATTCAGATATGTACTCCTAGAACTTATGCTATGTTCTAATCATTTATTCCAATGAAGTGTTAGTGAAACAAACATGAGAGTTATTCAGATACGTAAAAATGTTAACTTAAACCCATTTATTTTTTATTCATATAGTATAGTAGCTTAACATGGATTTTATGTATTATATTCTTTCAAAAAACCTAAATACACTTAAACTTAGGAAATAAATTAGAGATGGAACTTTCATCTTTATAGCTTCTGTTGTTCAAGAACAATTACATCTAAGTTGGAAACTATAATATTTTGATGTATAAAATTATCAAGATCATCACAGAGGTAGACGTATATTCATTCATATGCAACTATGAGATGAAATGTTTATTCAGTAACTTAAACAAGACCTTAGAGGTCCATTGGTAACTTAACTATTTACAAATGCACATAATGAAACAGTTTTTCAGTGTGTAGAAGGCCAAGCTATGTATTTAGGCATTGCGTTATTTGACATGTTTGAAAATTGACAGTTCATGCTAAGTGCTGTAGGTATTAATAGTTGAGTTGACATTTTTAGTTCATTTGGCCAATACACAACTTCTTTGTGGATGGAAACAAGGGGGAAAAGACTTGAAACACAACTATATTTTAGTTGCTTACTATTTGTGGTTTATATAGTTTTTCAAATATGTACACTAGAGAGTATATGATACAGTATATTTTTGTCAATATTGGAAATATTTGCAGACAGAGCAGAAGTCATAGGTAATAAAGTTGCCTCCACTCCCACTATTATAGAAACTTGGTAAGAGCAACGAATTTGCAATTTGTTAACAACTATATCCTAGCAAGTAGAAAAGGGCCTTATGTACAGTATGGTAGGTTCTTCATAGATATTTGTTAAAGAAAAAAAAGGATGTAACATCCTACTGTTTATAAAGTAGGAAGGACCTGATACACCTGTTCAAGCAAACCAATGGTCATGATTGATAATGATCACCTGATTATCCCTTATGAAGCTTAGCAAAAGAGCATATTTCAGGCTCAAATATATCCAATTTGAATTCTGGTGCTAATGCTTATACTAACTCTACGACTGTGGGCAAGATATTTAAGCTTTTTCAGCTCCAATGTGTTCACTTATAAAATTGGGATAATGCACTAACCTCTGAGAATACTGGAATATTATTGAATAAGTAACATATATGAGTTGCCTAAAATAGCACCTGGAATGAAATAGGCACTCAATAAATCTTGTTATCGTTCCTTCAATTGCAGAAGTACCATGGAAGTCATTATAACTTCATGCCCAGGTCTGTTACCTTTGCTCCTACCTGGATCTCTCCAAACCATCTCCTATTGGGACATTTTCTCTGCTTTGATCTGGTGACAACTCAGAAATGATCTGATGAACTGACATCCAATTAAAGTATTATTAACAGAAAATGGATTAAGACTTCAAGGGTGATTAGTTATTTATAAAGGGAATTGTTGAAGCCTTTAAAGTCTCACTACAATAGAACAAAGATGCAATGATACACTTTTAGATACAGGGTCAAGAAAATGAGCAAGAAAACTTTGACTAGGAGCACAACCTTCCAAATGACAATATCACTTTATATGGCTACTGGTGCCAAGTATTAACCTGGTAATTAGAATGAATGTTCTCAAACTTTCTGTGATTTTTTTTTCACTTAAGCCTTAATAATGAACTTGAGGCACTTAAGTATCTGAGTGGGTAAAAAGATGAATTCATGGAAGAGTATTGGCGGGTTTCTCTTTCTCCGGAATCTCAGTACATCCTGAGGAAAAAATAAAAGCAACCAACAAGTATGTGGCTATGATCCCAGTTTTGGAATGTTCTAATTATGGCTTTGAATGTTCCTGGTATATCATGACCACTGTTTAGGAAAACCTGGTCATATCAGGATGTGACTTTTTACTGGATCCACTCTCTTGTGTTATCTGCTGTTTATTATAGTAACAGCAGATGTTCTGCGAAGTAGGTCAAGGATTTTTAAGGTTATCTAGGGAAGATATGTGAGAATCCCACTGAAGAGACTAAAAATTGCCTTTCACATAGAACAACTACATCAGTTCATGGATTGTTCCCATGAAGAGAATTTTGGAACCTGCATGCTGTAGATCTTTGCTAATGATGACCATGGCTACATAAATATACTTTAATAATAATACAGTTAGAATCATAAGATCATCTACTTCACAGAGTGATTCTGAGTATCAATTAAGCTAATGAAATTAAATAGTATTGATCACAGAGTCTATCCCAGTCTGTCTCAGTCTTAAAGGCATATGACTCAGTTCCAAGTTAACGCTATAAGTGAGAATTTTTGTCAAGCATCTGAACCTGCTGCATGCAGTTAGAGGAGACCTTTGCTGGTATTTTGATGCCTCAGGGAATCTCCTGTTCCTGGGGAATGTGAGATCTCTAGAGGAAAGATAAAAAGAAATTATGTCAGCATTGTGAAAATGATCAACAGCTCACCAAAATCACCAACTGTCTGTTGCCAGGCAGTTATCAAACATATATTGACTGCCTACTTTGATTGAGATACTCCAGGAAGCCCTGAGTATAGAAAGATGAAAAAGAAAAACAGCACTTTCCTCAAGAAGGATAGTTTTTGGAAATAATCAGCCATAAAAGTGTTATAAGAGCTATAAAATGAGAATGTATATAATGTTCTTTGAGAACATAGCAGAGAATATTGGCTTCTGCCCAGAAAAGAAGGTTAGAGTCAAGAGAGGTTTCAGAGTTTCATAAAGGATGAGTAAGTGTTTTTACAAAGACGAAGAAATAACAAGTGTACAAGGGTTTGGTCTGTTCAGGAAGATTCATAAAATACAATGAGGACACATGGACACAGGGAGGGGAACAACACAGCACTGGGGCTTGTCGGGGGCAGGGGAAGGGAGAGCATCAGGATAAATAGCTAATACATACGGGGCTTAATATCTCAGTGATGGGTTGATAGGTGCAGCAAACCACCATGGCACATGTTTCCCTATGTAATAAACCTGCACGTCCTGCACATGTATCCCAGAACTTAAATTAAATTAAATTAAATTTGAAAAATATATAATATTTTTGTAATATAGGATATACTGGAAGACAGTGGCAAAAGAATGGGGTTGGAAAGATGGCCAGGGCTCAGACATTTGAGGATTTTGTTTGCCAAGCTAAGGAGTTAAGCCTTCCTAGTCTAAATCATAGAGTTCATTAAAGAATTTTCAGCAGAGAAAATAAAAACATGATTGGCTTTGAATTTCTTAAAGATTACCTTCAGCAGTGGGAAAAACAATACATATGTAGGCAAGCCAGGAGGCAGGAAAACACGTTGGAAGTTTGCTACATCAACTTGGTCCAGAAGTGATGGAGTTTGAATCAAAGCTGTGGGAGTTAAGGTGGAAGAGGACCACTAGGAAATAGAGACTGTTGCATGGAGAACAATGTGTGTGCCTAAAATTCAGGGCTTTGTTAAAGGAGAAAGGGGAGAAGGAATATTGGAGTAGGCAGATGGTGTTCTTAGCCATTGTCAAGAGGACCAGTCAATGACTCCGAACGATTTTCCATCTACTCCTCCCACAATTCTGGCCTCTTCTAAGCAGGTAGTCTGGCCCGATGTGACAACATTTACATTGGAGTGCTACACGACAGTAATTCCAATGTTTTTAAACTTTGGGTTTGAAAGTTTGTCTTGGCAGATTTCCCTCGTTTTGGGTTTGGTTTGTTTGGCTAGAAAGTGGCATATTCAGACAGGCTTAAATACCAACCTAGCAAACACAATCTCAGGCTTTTCAGATTCTTTAGTTCAACACACCGGTGATCCTAGGTAGACAGCCCTGGATTATACATGTGACGTGCTGGCGAGATGTGGAAGTTAAGTAATGGATACGGCGGCCTCGCTGGCATAGAGGGAGGAAGAAATCTCCATCTGGAGTCTGGAAACTTGGTTCAGGCCTGACTTTGCCACTTGCTCGTTTTATTCCCTTGGGGAAAATATGTCAAATTAAACTTTTGGATAAACAACAAAATAGCTAAATTTTAGACAAACTTCCTGTAAATAATCACCTATCCATTTCTTTCTCATTTCAATTTTGTTATCTAGAAAACTTTCATAAGCGAAACATATTTCTGCTTTGTGCTTACATCAACTTATCTTCCTATTTTGAGTAAAACAGCCACGTTGATAATTTAAAATATACTTTTGGATATTTATATGACACTACTGCCTTAAACAAAACGATTACTGGCATTTGATAATTTAATGAATCTTTATTTTTCCTGGAACCAAGCACATCGATGTAATAAAGGAAATGATTATAAATGTTTTATTAAAAGAAAATCCGGTAATCAAATATAATCTAAAATTGAGACAGGTACATATGGCTTAGTGGACTGGAGGAACATAATGTCTTTTAGCAGAAAGCAATCTATTATAAAAGAAATAACCAGCACTTATTACCTTGACAACTCTTTGGTCCAGGGATGCTTACATCTAACATTTGGACACTAATAGCTAGACTGCTGTTGTCTCTGAGCTTGTATAGTTCGTTCGTAAGTTGGGAAGGTCGTCCATTTCGCTGGCTTGTGAGGAGTTAATAAAACAACATACTATATGTAAAATCATATTGAATATTTAAAGCCAAAGTACAAATGTTTATTATTATTGTTATTCTCACAGGAGGCTAAGATTTTCCATTAGTTACAACGGCTCTAAGGAGGATTCAGAAAATTTTTCCATGAGACACAGTTTTCCATGGACACATAGAATTTGGGGTTTGACTCTTAGATAATACAAATGGGTAACCTTGCTTCAATTGCCCAAGGAAAAACATCTATCTCACTAAGGGAACTGGATAATGGCACTGTAAAGCACATTTGCAGACGGGTCTAGTGAGAAATATTAAACTTAAAATGGACATGGAAAATAACCTATTGCAGCATGAGATAGTTGCTTTAAAAATTGGCACAGAGGATATTGCTTCAGCCAAGAATGGCAAGAAAAATAAATGAGAGATTCATGTATGTGTATATAAACATACACATATAAACATATATATATATAAACATATATGTGTGGGTGTTTTTTTTTTCCTCTAGTGACAGAGAAAAGAGAAAAAAATTAGAATATGACATACAAAATAACCCTGGATTACAAATGTGAGTTTACCCATAGCACAGTGTTTTTATTAGGATGATTTAATTATGTCTATAATTCTAGAAGATATAACATTCACTTGATAGATGATCTGATTTCCATATAACAACTAAATTGTTTGATTATTATAATCAATCTTACGAAAAGATACAAGGTTTGCTTTGTCTATTGTTTTCCAAAAGTTGTTATGTATGTGATAGGTGCAATTCAGGTACTGTTGACCCTTGAACTACATGGGTTTGAACTGTGCACATCCACTTATGCACAGATTTTATACACAGATTTTTTAAAATAAATATACTGGAACATTTTTGGAGATTCGTGACAATTTGAAAAGCTTGCAGATGAACTGCCATCCCTGAGACAGCAAGACCCACCCCTCTTTTTCCTCCTCTTCAACCAACTCAATGTAGAGACCATGAGAATGACCTTCATGATGATCCACTTCCACTTAATAAATAGGAAATACATTTTCTCTTCCTTATGATTTTCTTAATATCATATTAAGTATTCAAATATCATATTTCAAATTTTCTTTTCTCTACCTTAGTTTTATTGTAACAATATAGTATATAATACATAACATACAAAATATGTGTTAACCAACTCTTTGTATAATCAGTAAGACTTCTGGTCAACAGTAGACTATCGGTAGTTAAATTTGGTGATTCAAAAGTTGTATGCAAATTTTCGACTGTGCAGGGAGGAAGGTCAGCACCTGTAACCCTTGCACTGTTCAAAGGGCAATTGCATAAATGTATCTTTCTCTAGCAGTAACAAGGTTTTAAAAAATAATCCCAGGCAATATGTTGATTTATTTATAAACATTATCTCATTTTATTCCCCAAAAGGAACCCTTAAAGGAGGTACTATTTTCATCTTCAGTTACATGGTCAACTGAGCCTCAAGACAGTTGAACAATTATCCTTAGATCACACAGCCAGCACATGGCCAACCCAGAACTGAATCCAGATCTGTCTGATACAAAACCCCTTGTTTTTAGTAAACTTACATACTGATGCTTAGCAAATTTACAATGGTTTGTTATAATCTCAGAGGGACTCTCAAATTATCTGTGATGAAGGGCCAATTTTTGTTTTTGTTTTTTAAATTTCCAGTTCATGGAGGACTCATGTTTTTATCAAATATGCTAAAAAGATACAGTGATGTCCAATTTCTGTAAAAGTTTTTAAATGCTTACTCTCACCGTCTACATTTACTATAATTCATTTTGTTCCAGCTTTATTGAGGTATAATTGGCAAATAGAAATTGTATATATTTAAGGTATACAGTTTGATATTTTGATACACATATAAATTGATGTCTTAGTCCATTTTGCTTTGCTATAAAGGAATGCCTGAGACTGAGTAATTTATAAAGAAAAGAAGTTTATTTAGCTCATGGTTCTGCAGGCTATACAAGAAGCGTAGCACCAGCATCTGGGTGCCATGGGAGGGCTTCAGGCAGCTTCCACTCATGGAGAAAGGTGAAGTGGAGCAGATGTATAGAGATCACATGATGACAGAGAAGCAAGGGAAAGAAAAGAGGGAGAGAAAGAGTGGAGGTTCCAGGATCTTTTCAACGATCAATTCTCATGGTAACTAATACGACAAGAATTCGCTCATTATCTTCAGGGTAGCACCGACACATTCATGATGAGCCCTCCTATTGATCCAAAAACCTCGCACCAGGTCCTGTCTCCAACACTGGGGATCAAATTTCAGCATGAGATTTGGAGGGGACAAATCTCCAAACCCTATCAGTTGTCAAATGATTACTACAATCAAGTTAATTAACTTAGCTATTATCTCACAGTTACCTTTTTGTGTGTATGTTAAGAATACTTAAATTATATTATCTTAGCAAGTTTTAAGTATGCAACACATAATTATTAACCATAGTCATCATGCTGTACATTAAGTCTCCAGAACTTACTCATCTTAGAACTGCAAATTTGTACCTTTTAACCAACATCTTCCCATTTCGTCCCACATCCTGATCCCAGATAACCATCATTCTACTCTTTGTTTTTATAAATTTAAATTTTTTTGCTTTCACATATAAGTGAGATCATTCAGTATTTGTCTCTGTGTTTGGCATATTTCAGATAGCATTATATTCTCCAGATTCATCCATGTTGTCATAATGACAGAATTTCTTTTTTTATTTAAAGGCTGAGTAATATTCCATTCTACAATTGACTCTTGAGCAACACAGTGGTTAGGGGGATTGATACCTCACAGTTGAAAACCTACATTTAACTTTTAATTTTCCAAAAACTTTTAATTTTCCAAAAACTTAACTACTAATAGCTATTGTTGATTGCAAGATTTACCAATGACAGAAACAGTTAATTAACCCATAAATAGACTAGTAACTATATATACTCTATGCATTCATGATACATCTTTTTTTCTCAATTTAAAAAATATTTCTAGGCTATATGGTTTATCTGTAAATTTTTTCAAATCGTCACAAATCTCCAAAAATTTTTCCAGTATATTTATTGAAAAATATCTGTCTATAACTGGAGCCACGCATTTCATATTTGTGTTGTTCACTGGTCAACTGTGTTCATATATACATAACATAAATATATACCACATTTCCTTTATCCATTCAACAGTCAATGAACACCCACATTGTTTATCTTGGCTATGTGACTAATGCTACAGTGAACATGGGAATACAGATATCTCTTCAAGATAGTGATTTTCTTTCCTTTAAATGTATACCCAAAATATAATTGCATAATTGTATAGTTTTATTTTTAATTTTTTGTGGAAACTTCATACATTTTTCCATAATGGCTGTACCAATTTACATTTTCACTCATGTTTTATAAGTGTCTCCTTTTCTACACATCCTTGACAACACTTGTTATCTTTTCACTTTCTGATAGTAGCCATCCAAACAGTTTGAGGTGTTACCTCATTGTAGTTTTGATTTGCATTTCCCTGACTATTAGCACTGTTGAGCATTTTTCATATACCTGGTGGCCAATTGTTTATATTATTTAGATAAATGTCTATTTAAGTCCTTTTCTCACTTTTAAATTTTAAAATTTTAAGTTTAATTTTCAATTTTACATTTATTTATTTGGCTATTTTTTTTTAGGTCCCACATATAAGTGAGATCATTCAGTATTTGTCTTTCTGTGTCTGGCTTATTTCAAACAGCATTACATTCTTCAGACTCATCCATGTAAAATGGCAGAATTTCTTTTTTTTTAAGGCTGAATAACATTCCATTCGATAATTGACCCTTGAATGACACAGGGATTAGGAGAATATACCTCTCACAGTTGAAAATTTACATTTAACTTTTGACTTTCCAAAAACGTAACTACTAATAGCCTACTGTTGACCTCAAGCTTTACCAATAACATAAACCATTGATTAACCCATAAAATAGACTAGTGTCTACATATATTCTATGCATTCATGACATATGTGATATACCACATTAACACAATGAAAGACAAAAATCATGTGACCATCTCAATAGATGCAGAGAAAAGCATTTGACAAAATTCAACTTTTTAATGATAAAAACTCTCAACAAAGTAGGAATAGCAGGAATGTCCCTTATTTCTCTGGCTAGGACTTTCAATATACCATGTTGAATAGAAGTGGTGAGAGTAGGCATCCTTGTCTTGTTCCTGATCTCAGAAGAAAAGCTTTCAACTTTTCGCCATTGAGGATGATAATAGCTGTGAATTTGTTATATATGGCCTATACTGTGTCTTGTTTAATTTATTTCATCAATGTTTTATAGTTTCAGTGTATAGATCTTTTAGTGTATGGTTATTTTGCATATTAACCCCTTATCAGATATATAGTTTGCAAATATTTTCTTCCATCCTGTAAGTTGCCTTTTCATTTTGTTGATTTGTTCTCTTTGCCATGAAGAAACTTGATATAGTCTCACTTGTTTATTTTTGCTTTTGTTATGTTTGCTTTGGTGTCATATCCAAAAATTGATTGGCAAGGCCAATATCATGCAGCCTTTCCCATATGTTTTATTCTAGAAATTTTATGGTCTCAGGTCCTACATTATTAGTCTTTAATCCATTTTGAGTTGATTTGTATGTATGGTATAAGGTAAGGATCCAATTTCTTTCTTTTTTTTTTTTGCATATAAATATCCAATTTTCCCAACACCAATTACGGAAGATACTATCCTTTTCTCATTGTGTTTACTTGGCACTTTTATTTCTGGGCTGTCAGTTCTGTATCCCTAATCTATGTGCTTTTCTTTAAGCTAGAGCTAGTACTGTGCTGTTTGGATTACTATAGATTCATAATATAATTTGAAATAAGAAACAAATCACAGCTTTGTTCTTCTTGTACAAGATGGTTTTAGCTACCTCTTCTATTAAGGTGATCACATGATTTTCATCCTTCATTCTGTTAATGTGGTGTATCACATTCATATATTTGTATATTTTGAACCATTCTTGTATTCCTGAAATAAATCTCACTTGATCATGCTGTGATCCTTTTAATGTGCTGTCAAATGTGGTTTGCTAGTGTTTTGTTGAGGATTTTTGCATCTATGTTCATAGGGGATACTGGTTCATAGTTTTCTTTTTTAGCAATATCTTTGTTTGGCTTTGTTATCAGGGTAATGCTGGCCTTGTAAAATCGGTTTAGAAATATTCCCTACTCTTTAATTTTTAAAGAAGGATTTGAGAATGATTAGTATTTAATTTTTCTTTAAATGTTTAGTAGAATTTATCAATGAAAGCATCACATTCTGGGTTTTTCTTTGATAGGATGTTTTTGATTCCTGATATAATTTCCTTACTTGTTATTGGTCTGTTCAGATTTTCTATTTTTTCGTAATTTAGTCTTGTTAGGTTGTATGCCTCTATGGGATGGGATATTCTGGATACGTTTGTTAGGCCTATTTGGTCTAAAATGTCCTTATTTAAACACTTATTCAAATAATCTTTATAGAGTCCAATGTTTTTGATTTTCTGTCTGGATGATCTATCCATTGTTGAAAGTGAGTGTATAGAAGTTCCCTACTAGCCTTGGATTGCTGTCTATCTCTCCCATTAGATCTGTTAATACTTTCTTTATATACTTAGATGCTCTGAAATTGGGTGAATACATATTTATAATTTTTATATCCTCTTGATAAATAGTGAAGATTGTATTTATTATTATATTGTGACCTTCTTTGGTTCCTGTTACAGTTTTTGACTTAAACTCTATTTTGTCTGAAATATGTATTGCCACTCCTTAAAGCTAAAGTGAGTCTCTTTTAGGAAGTATATAATTGGGTCTTTTAAAAAAATCCATTTACTTACCCTATGTCCTTTGATTGAAGAATTTAATCCATTTGGGTTTAAGATAATTATTTATAGGTAAGGACTTACTACCAACATTTTGTTAACTGCCTTCTCATTGTTTTGTAGTTTCTTTGTTCCTCTTTTGCTGTCTTTCTTTGTGATTTGATTATTTTCTGTAGTGATATGTTTTGATTCCTTTTCCTTTCTTTATTTATTTTTGTATCTACTGTTATGTTTTGCTTTGCAGTTATCATGAGGATTACGTTAAACACTTACTCTCACCCTCTACAGTATTCTCATTGTAATTCTATAATAAACTGTTCACAAACAGGTCCCAATCTCCTTCCAGCAGCATGAACATAAATTTCAATTGAGGGGTTCTTAGACTTTATTTTCTAGAAGTTTATGATGTCATTGAATTCAAGTTGCGGAAAGATTTTCCTCCAGGAACATAATTATATTCATTATTTGCAATAAACAATATAAATGTCTAATATAATTTGAGAGCACCAGGAAGTTTTATTATCTTGTCTCTAACAACAGTCATGCCCCAGAAATTCTCTTGGTTAGCTTTATAGATTGTATACTATAAACATAATAGTGTGTTTTAAAAATACCATTTTTATTTAATTGTGTTTTTCATCATTATCCAAGATAGTGTGGGGTGGTTTTAGGGTTTTATTATTATTGGTGATGGGAATAAGAACCAGTGTATTTTGCTGCAGTCTTTTTTGTTTGTATGTTTTTTTCTTCGCTTCTTAGTGTTTACTTGTCCTTCAGCTAGCTTGATCAGAGTCTGAACTTTAATACAGATTCCCTTTCACATGGCATGAATATTAAGAGTACTAGGCATTTTAACCTTGTTTTTTTTTTTTTTTTAATTGATGGATGGGGTTCTTACTGTGTTTCCCAGGCTGGACTCTAACTTCTGTGCTCAAGAGATTTTCCCACCTCAGCCTCTTGAGTAGCTGGCATTACAGATAAATTGTTCTGTTTTCAATCAAATATATTGCCTAGGAGAAGGTTATCATTTATTTAACTATTAGAGATGGCAACCTTATGTGGCCACAGGGAGCATGTCCATAATTTAAATGAGTACAGACATCAGGTGAAAAACCATAGCTTGTTAGGGCTTTGGCAAAGTGGAGAGTCCTTACCCCATATAAAGATATTCACATTCAGTATTGTAAATCACTTCACGAAGAAAAAAAAAGTGTCTGAGCAGATTTGGCTAATGACATTTCTATTTTCATCCTATGTACACGTTAGCAGGATGAATTTTCAAAGCCTGAATATACAATAAAATCAAATTCTAAACCATTAAGTTTTATCTAATATAAAAGTGTGTTTAATTTTCTGACTTATATGCTGCTTATACGAGTTTTCCCCTCACAAAATCCTCCCAGTTCTAAGCATTATAATGATGAAAGGGGACAAAATGTAAAATAAGAAGCAGAATTTGAGATGTATTTTAGACTAATTTGCTGATTCAGGGCCGGAGAACTCCTGGTCCCAAAAAGCTGGCATATTGTTTTTACACAGGGGTAAGGTGGGGTGGATTAGCTGGGGTGGGGGCTGACAAAGGAGGCTGGAATTCAACTAAGGAAGTGCTGCTACTGGCTGTTAACTTTTAATGGATTCTTACTGTGCGCCAAGAACTGAGCTGGGAAATCTTGGTGGCATGCTTTCAGTGACTATAAACGAATTACTCCCAATTTCTTATGATGTTTGCTGTGTTTTCCCAAGGAATGTTCAAGCAAATGTAGATTATTTTGTTCATCTTTATTTACATGCATAATTCACAACTCTCTATAGCAAACATTGAGGATGAAAGAGATTATATCTATTTCAAATGCTCGTATTTGCCTAGATAATGACTTATTTTTTTGTTCATCCCTCTAGCAGTTTTGAGATCCTCCAGGTCAGAGGACATGTAGTCCTTCTCCTTGGATCTCGTCTATGGCCCGCTAGAATGTAACCTTCATGAGGGTGGGGAGCTTTCCTGTCTAGTTCATTGCTGTATCTCTCAGATCTAGAGCAGCATCAGCCTCATAGCAAGATCTCAATAAATGTTTCCTAATGAGTAAAGTGAGTGAAATATTTTTTTTCCATTTTACAGGTAAGGAACTAAAATATTTAGTAATCTGATTAGGGTTACAAGATTCTGATAGTCTGAATAAAAGCTATTCCTCTTAACAATTGCCTTAACTTCTGTTCAATGAAGAGCCACTAATTAGAATAATTACTTGTACAAATATAGGACTCAGGAAGATCATCCTGGTATCATTAAGAAGAGATGGTGATACCAGTGTGTAGGACATGGTAGGCACTGAGCCCATGATGGCTCTTTTGGTAATTAAAGAATTGGGGACAAGGATTAAAGAGACACTCTTCAGGACAAATTAATAGTGAGAAATAAGAGAAGGATAGTCACAGATGGCTTTGAATTTCCTAAGATTGGAGTTTGAATCTTCATGGGAGTGTCCAGCATTTTCTTCTCCATACCTGACCCATAGAACAATTTCCCTTATTTGACTGTATTACCCCCTATAGCAGGAATCTATCAAGCAGAATCAAGCCTGGAAATTACAGAACTTGCCAGAGCTAGATTCTCCTCATATCCAGTGTGAAATACTGCCAGGAAAAGAGAACACAAGTGACTAATTCCTCTTAAGGTTGTGTAGAGCAGAGGCCTGACACTCATTCCTCATTCTGCTCATGATACCAAGTACAACTCTGGCCGTTAGAAGTTTATTTCATTTACTCACTGCCAATCCACTTCCGAGGCTGTCTGTGTTCTTGAACTTGTCATTTCGGTTGGTGCTATTCTAAAACATATTATCATATACTCTTTAGCAGTTGTTTCAGAGATATTCTCCTGTAATTCATGTTGAATGCATGCTTTAACTTTCATTAGATCACAAGCAATTAAAGAGAAAAGACAATCCCTTTTATCTATTTAGATTGCCTACAATTAAAACATCATCATCATATGCCATATATGCTCAAATGATGTTGATACATCAGTAACAATTTCTCAATTGAATAAATTCTTCCATTGAAGTCAGTGATGATAGCTAGTTAGCTAGCTAGCTAGATGATAGATAGATTTGTGATAGATAGATGGATAGATAGGTAATAAATAGATAGATATGGTCTGACCTGACCCTTCCCAGTGAATAACTCATACCTGGTGGAAAATTACCCACCTTTGAGAAGACAAGTTTCCTGTTTTTAGGGTATCATTGCCAAAAAAGGTTATTGTATTCTCATTTCTTGAAAAACAATTCATCTTCTAATCATAGGCAATTTATTTCAGGAATTGGTTTACTCAACTGGAATATTAGACATACAGTAAGCATCTATCAATTGATGTAAGACCCTAAAGAAGATGTAGTTTCAAGATTTTAGAGCCTACATTTTTTATTTTATTTTATTTTTTTAGACAGAGTCTGGCTCTTTTGCCAGGCTGGACTGCAGTGGCACAATCTCTGCTCACTGCAACCTCCGCCTCCCAGGTTCACATGACTCTCCTGCCTCAGCCTCCCTAGTAGCTGGGACTATAGATGCGTGCCACCATGCCTAGCTAATTTTTGTATTTTTAGTAGAGACGGGGTTTTACCATTTTTGCCAGGATGGTCTCCATCTCTTGACTTTGTGATCCGCCCGCCTCAGACTCCCAAACTGCTGGGATTACGGGCATGAGCCACTGTACCCAGCCGAGCCTATATTTTAAAAAGAACTTTAGCCTACCTGAAATTCACTGGAGAATGTAATAAAGAAAATAATAAATAACCGAAAGTCAAATTAATAGTGTAAGAGGACTCTCACAGGACTCTTGAAAATCTTCCTGTTTCTCTCAAACAATTTTCTTCTGCTGAAGTATTGATTTAATGTCACAGGTTGGGGCTCTGTATTACATTGGAATATAATACATAATGAACCTTAATGCCAGATGTAGCTTTTATCACTAAAGCCTTATAGAGATTGAATTTAATACAATTTATTGAAGAGATAATATAAGCTCAAAAGCATGACTGTTTGCTGAAAACAATATAATTCTAAGCTCAGTGACTCTTTATGCCAATTAACGATTTCTGGATTATTTACTAGGGCATTGCAAGTTCACAGAAAGTTTTAAAAGTGCTGAAACTGTTTACAATGCTATCATTTCAAAAGCAATAGAAATGAAAGCAAAAGGAAATGCTTCAACCACCTTCATTAAGAAGTTCATTGAGCTGCTCATTTCAACAGCAGGCTATAAACAGAGAAAACAGCACTTAGAAATAAATATTAAAAGCTCATCTCCATAGACCAATAGGAGAGAACAGAGAGCTAGCAACCTTTGATATCACAAGGGAGACCATTCCTCAGCTGGAAATGTACCAAAGAAAACCTTTCCAAGAAAGAAATCTTTTTCTGAGAATGAAACGGAAAATTTCTAAAAACCTATTAAAACACTCAGTGTGAAATAATAGAAAAAACTAAAGGATGCATCATAAAATAATATAGCTTAAGAAATCAGCAGGTTATAACAGAAAAGAAAAAATACCACCTCAGTCATATTAATAAAATGAGAAGTGAAATTAAACACTATAAATAAGATTTCTTACAGTCTTTAAAAAGAAAATGGTTCAAACAGAATCATTTTCTGAGGCTTAACTGTTTCAAATAATTTCTTTTGAAATCCAACATGTTTATTCTGAGTCTCAGATGGTTTGGGATCTTGACAATGGGATGCTGAGGGAGTATGGTGGAAAGAACCGGGATTGGCAAGAAAATGGATCAGGTTCAAAGCTTGGTTTTGTTTCCTGTTGTAGACCTTAGACTATTACCTAACTTCCATGGTCTTGCTTTGTTACCCATAAGTTGAGTGCTGTCCGTGTTCGCTGGTGGTTGGGAACACGGGTTTTAGATTAGGGCAGACCTGAGTTGGAATTTGCCATTTATGATGTTTGAGCAAGCAAGTGGACAGGACTGAAGAAATTAATAAGAAACACTTGGTTTAGCATCAGGCACATAGTAAGTTCTCAGTGGATCAGGGCCAACATGATGTTGGTGATGATAGTAAGAAAGATTAAATAATATGCCTTGTACAATGTCCCCAAAACCTGGCAAATGCTGGATAAACAGGAATTTCACTTCTTCTCTTACACTATTTTCCATCAAAATGTATGGATTTTAATGGCAAAGACCAGCAATTATTACAGTGTGTATTGCATATAAATACTTTCTTAATATTTGCTAAATGAATAACTGATTAAATACACACACACACACACACGAGCACACACACACACACCAATCTTACAGTTATATAGTGCCTGAGAATGTATCAGCCATTCTTGTGTGTATCACCTCATTTGAAATGCACAGTAACCCTATGAGGTAGATAGCACTGGCATAGATATCCTGATTTCAAAAATGGTTAGGATTCAGAAAAATAAACTAGGCTAATGACATTGCTGGTTAGTGGATTCAGTATTTCTGCCACTCAATTCAGTGTACTTTCCATGATCATACATCATCTTTGGTATGTTAGAGAATTTTATACAGAGAAGTTGTTGCCCACACACAAGAAGTAAGAGTCTTGCTGGGAATACACCAAAACTTCCCCAAAAAGATCTTTCTGGATAATGCAGAAAACTCTGTATCCCTCTCTTGAGGCCACCCCAGGATCTCACTGGCCTCAGACAGCCTCCAAGGATTATCTTCTCCAAAAATGCAAACTCAACCAAATGTAATTCTGCTCACTTTGCACACAACGACAAATCTTACGAAACAAGTAGAGCACGGAAACATAGTTGACCAGGATGTGCCTTTTACTGACAGTCAAGACCCAAGCTTTCCACCCAGCTTCCAAGTTAGCAAATGTTATGAAGTCAAAAATAGACTGGTAAAGATGGAGAGAGGATGCAGAACAGAGTTGCTTTTACTGACTGGGAAGGTATGACAGAAACGTAACCGAAAAGAGCAGAGGGCTCTGGGACAAGAATGTTTCTCTCTTCTCCCTCCCTTTTCCTGCTCTAATTATTAACCTTGTTCTTTTCATGTTAAGTCAATTTGTAAAATTCCTGTCTCCTGACTCCCCCCTTTCTCTTCCTGTCTTAAGCTCTGTGGATTAATGCACTGGCGGTCAGATCTTGGCCACCAGCAACCGCAGGTGGCTCTAGCTTGTAAACAGAAAGGCAAGGTGGTTTTATTGTTTATATGCAAGTCACTGAGTAGATCAGTGGATGGATTAACTTGAAACCTTTTCTTCCTGGGAAAGGCTGGACTGGTTCCTTGCAGGCTTGCTCCTACTGCATGCAAAGCACCCCACCTGCCTGCCCTTGGACCCCCTAGGACATAGATCATGAGTCCATTTTATTAAAAATAATTCATAATCATGCTATGGTGACTGCCACTCGGATGTTTTCAAATGGAAACACTCAGGGGGAGCCCACTGAAACCAAAAGATCTCAGGTTAGATGCACATGTGAGAAGAATCTTTAAATTAATTTAGAATGAGGCAATTACTGCCCTAAATAAATTGTGCAGTCTAAAATACTGGAAGCACTTTGCAGTTTCCTCTGAGATCCATTCTTTGAATAGGAAGCATAATTATCCTGAAAGTGGAGATGACAGGGTCTGATAAAGAAAGCTGAAAAACGGTGAATCCATTTCCTGACTCAGCAGCAATTCAGCTGCCTTTCGACTGCCTTGTAGCACAGCGCGCAGAAGGTTGGCTTGACTGAGTCACAGGCGTGGGTGAAAGCATGCTTTCTACTGAGAATGGACCTTGTGGTTTTGGAGAGCTTATTCAATCTCCACTACTTCTTTGTATGTTGCTCCATTTGCAGAAACACCTATGCCATAGTTGATAGTAAATATTCAACAAATGCAAGCTCTCCTTTTCACACAGACCCTCTTCTCAGACCAGTCATTCCTCTAACAGAACCATTTTGCCACTGGAGAATAGAATGTGTTGTATCTGGTTTTCTGTTTCCAGCATATGTGGCTGAGTGTTAGGCAAGAGCTGTGGATGTGCTAGATAGAGCCTTTTGTTACTCCTAGCATTGTGACTCCTAGTCATTAACTGAGATGAACTCCAGGAATCTTTTCTGTGCTTGGTTCTACTGCTGTCCTATAGAAACCATGTTATCCCAATCAGTATAGACAGTCAGAGATAACTCAGGCAACTTAATTAATCATTTTGTCTCTGTAACTTGATCCAATGAATTGGCTAATTGCCTAGTGTGAATGAGGTGGCGTACAGATAATGATGACAATTATACTAATGAAAGCCTGAGATATTGAGTTAATAATGGCCATATTAGTAATGCAAATAATAAATAGCTAAGCAATCATGAGGAATGGTGAGCACAATTCATGTTGTAATACTAATAGAATAAAGTGTATTATTATGCCAATAGGTCAATTAGGAAGAAAAAGAAAAATATACTTTTAAATGAATGAATGGTACTTTTGACAAACAGAGAGAGTATGTGAAATTAGGAGCTATCGACTCTCAGCCATGACCCTGAAACTTGGTAGAAAGCACAATTCCACAAGGAGGCTGTGTGCTGGGCTACCCCAGACTGCCTGCCTGAGGACGGCGGCAAGACACTGGCAACCAAGCACACTGAGATCAAAGGACACCCAGTGATCAAATGAGGAGGCTTTTTGTTAGTGTCTGGCTTCCTGAGGATGGAGAGTATAAACAAAGATAGTGGCCTTCACAAAAGCAGTACTATCCACCAGGACTTTGCTGATCTTGAGTAAAAAGAGTCCTCTGGAATTGAAATTTCTCAGGGGTATTACATCAAAAGATGATCGCTGAAATTTCTTCTTGCTTCTCTTTCTGTCATAGCAGACTGTTCTGAAAAGTAAACTATGAATTTTGTGTGCAGAAATGCTATGTTGTGGTGAATGCAGAAGAAAATCAAAATCCCAGGTGTATTAGACATTTATGTGAAAACCTTTCTCTCGGACTCTCCCTCCCTGCCTCTCTTTCACCTCAGATCCTCAAATTGCAAGGGAATTCAATTAATTAAACAGGATGTCATTCAGTCATGCCCTGTTCTGAAACAGGGCAGGGCTTGTCCATAGGTCTCTAGGCATTTTAGGGTACCAATTAGTGCCTGAGTGCCAACGCCCATCGCTATCTAAAGGGGAGCTGGCGCAAGGCACAACATCCCTCAGCTTCCTTTTAGGGCTGAACTTGCCCCTGGGCTCTGCTTATCAGCTCCATTATCTTTCTCCGAGGCCTTGTTTGCTAAATAACTAAATTTTTAGATCTGTGGCACCAAATATGACTTTTGTTAACTATTTAGATTTTCTGAAAAAGTGCTTTTGGACCATTATACTTTTATAGCCATAATTCTCAAACTTTAAGACATCGTTTAAAACGTTAACTTCCTAAATTGAAGATTTCAAGAATTGTGATTTAGTGACTCAGTATACAGCCGAGAAATCTACATTTTAAATAAACATTTCAGGTGTATGTCAGCAGTGAAGGCTGTCTGCAGACCACATGTACAATAAAAAATGAAACTGCTTTATGGTACCGGCTATAGCTTACTTCTCTCTAGTCTCAAACTCTTACCTATTTGTGCTGAAAATATCTGATTTTTCCAGCCTGTGTTGTCTTCCAGAGCCTCACCCTCGATTACCTGCTTTCTGCCAGCCTTCCTAACTCTGTTGGACTTTTGTTTCTGGTCATACCTGAGGAACAAAGTTGTCTTATACTTCAGAACAAATAAATATTGGTACTTTCCTTCATGCTGTATAGACAAGTTAGCAAATAGGAAAAGGGGAAAATTAATCTAGTATTTTGTCCTCTTCCTTTCTTACATCCCAATTAATAGAGGCAAAAGTATCTGTAAATATCTACCAAAATATTGAAGAGAAGTTCAGGAAGAGGAGAGACATCCAAAGACTATAGGTGAGTTGGGGAGATCAGGGGTGAGGGGAGAAATTATACATATTTTAAAGTAGTGGATAGACATTAACTACACTGAACTGATTCTTTCATTAATTTACAAATAGATCAATTAGCTGGATTTCCATTTTCCTGCTATAGCCAACTTTAGTTGAATACTTCTAACACTCCCTTAAGGTTTTCATGGGTAGTTATGGAAGAGAGGAGTATTCGTTGTATTTAGCTGTTTTTTATTTCCTCTGTCTTCGTCTCTGCATGTGAAGATGACTATAATACCTGTTTCCCATTGGCTGGCATGAGAAAGTCAGGTAGACACCGCCCCCATCCCCACTCCCCCTTCCCTCCTGCCATAGCCAGAATACCTGTAAACCAGCATGAGGCCTTAGCATGTGTTTTTAATAAAATAAAGATTATTTAAATATTAACTGTGCTTCTTTATATAGCCCAGATCTTTATATGTCATTTCCATTGTAAAGACTAATAAATAATTGTGGATAATAATTCTATCACAAAGATAAGCTGTATATTTTTTTCCTTTAGAAACAAATAATTGTCTTAAACATTGAACAGTGTTTAATTTATATAAAATAATTTGCTGCATTGAAAAATTTTAAATTAATTATTCTTTCACCTATACTGATAGAATTTAGGGCATTTAAGCTATAAGATTCTTATTAAGAAATCATTTATGTTTTTCCCCAAGTTTGTACAACCCCAAATAATTTCCTAGTGACTTCATGCTGACTTCTGGGCGCTAAAATGTAACATTGCATGAGATTATAAACCATTATTCTTAATCTGTCTGCTTACCTTTCTCACACTCCAAATTAACTCAGTTCTTTGCTATTTCTAGTCCTCTGTCCACAACCAGTTAACTTCCTGTGAAGTCAGAACACCATCATTCTGCTGAATGGTACTGGCTTGCTTTATACAAAAATTCCTGATATTCTTTCTAGGTTTGTTTTTATTTTGACAGAGAGATTATAAAGATCAAGAATGTGTAACACTAAAGTAGCTGTCTTTCAAACAGTGAGATTCCAGAAGTTATAAATAAATAGATAGTGGAAAACCTCAAATTACACCTGAAGGACATCCACATTGCTTGTTTTGTGTACGGAGCTTTTTAGACAACTGCAAATGTATTATCCTGTATATGAATAAATGTTGCATCAATGTTAATCACGTATGTACTTGGAATAATCTTTGGCTCAAGCAAGATCTCTATTTTTTTAGATACTTTAAAGAGAATATTTTCTGTTCTTGTTTTAAAATACTGGTATTAGTTTGAAGAGTTTAGAATTATTTTTGTGCTGGTGGGTTTGAATTGAAGATATCAGTACAAACTTATTTGGCTTAATACAGGTCCAGATGGCTACATACAGAAATATTTATAGGTGTGTGTATATATCCAGGTTAGTACATAAACACACATTTTCTTGCTCTGTCAACTGAGAGAACTAGAAGCAATGATACCTCAGTAGCAATGAGCACACCTACCTCCTAGAGCTTGCCTTCTAACACCATTTTCTAATAAAAGGAACCAAGCTTCCTGGTGAAATAGATGATTCTGGGACTTAGGAAGGAAAATACAAGTTAATCCCAGAGCATCTGGAAACGTCAAAAAGTATGGAAGTATTCTAAAGGAAAAGTGAAAAATGCCACCAAATTGATGAGATATGTCAAAGGGCTATAAGAGCAAACTGGAAGAGCCAACTCTGGAAAAATCAGAGCAAGTGAATAACTAAATTAGCATTAGATTATGATCCAACAAAAATAAATATCTATGCATCTATACTGATATATACTGATATAAATAAATGATGGCAAAAATAAACAGATGGGAAAGAAGGCACCAATATCCCATTCAGAATTTCAAATAATTTGTGTAGATCCTCCACTTTCAAGAAGTGAAGTAAAATTCCCCAATTCCTGGGTGTCAGCTACATGTAGTGACCTCCTTCCATAATACACTGTGGCAAGCGGTTAAGAAAAGAGCACCTGTACAGTCAAGAAACCTGACAAACTTTATCTCAGCCAGGTGATTAAAGTCAATGCCAACAGCATTTGTTGATATTACGTATCCTTGGTGTAATCTGATAGCCCAGTCTAATTATGAAAGAAAAAGACAAATTCTAATTGAGGGACAATCTACAATATATCTGACCAGTTCCCACCAAAACAGTCAAGGTCATTAAAAATGAAATGAATTAGAGAAACTGCCACAGGCAAGGGGAGTCCAAGGAGGCACAACAACTAAAGTGTCATGTGGTATCCTAGATGTGAAGGCAGAACAGAAAAGGACAATAAGTGAAAACTTAGGAAGTCTGCACCAAATATGAACTTTAGTTAAAAATAATGTTGAAATATTGATTTATCATTAGTAAGCAACATATCATCCTAATATAACATGCTAATATTAGAAGATATTGGGTGTGGGGAATATGACAGCTCTCTGTTCTATCTTCGAATTTCTCTGTAAATCTAAAATTGTTCTAAAAAATAAGGTTTATTTAAAAATGGTAAGAAAAGAGTCTTTAAAATATGTTACAACAAAAATAGCATTTAGGTATATTCTATCTAAATCATTCATAGGAAACTTGATAAATTCTTATTCATCCATAGTTTATCACTTTAGGAATTTTGAATGTGATAGATTTTAATTTTTCCAGTAGAGAGGAATTAGACTGCAATCCCACTAGACAATTTTCTTCCACAGCCTCTTTTCTCCGAATACATGCTTTGAATATTTTTTTTCTATTTGACACTTCCCCTTATTTTTGCTGCCTTATTCTTTTGTTATAAACTTTTAAAGCCAAAATCTGAACCTCTCAACAGTACACGTAATAATTTAAGCTTCACCAAATAGATGTGGATTGAATTTTTATCTCCTAGTTACACGAGATAATTTAAGTGACACAAATTACTTTAGCTCATTTCGGAGGCAAGTCATGATCATCTTCATAAGCCAGAAGATTTGAGATATATCAGAACGATGTAAAAGTTGAATCTTGCTGTAATGTACTAGTTTACTAAAACTCACTTTGCATCAACAGTCGGGACAC
Organism: Pan troglodytes; assembly: GCF_028858775.2. Taxonomy (NCBI): domain Eukaryota; kingdom Metazoa; phylum Chordata; class Mammalia; order Primates; family Hominidae; genus Pan; species Pan troglodytes. The sequence goes on along the minus strand of NC_072412.2, from coordinate 111,375,918 downwards.
TGCTTTTAAGAGAGACAAAAATGTTTTTAATAAACTTATTATGCATACATTTAATGATTCTACTCTCTAGTGTACATTTTTATATTATAAGTGCTTTTCTATTAAAGAGTCCAAAACATTGTTGAATTGTTTTTAATGTAGAATTACAGCAACGTGTAAGAATCTATTTTTAGAAGAAATGTTTTATTTTGCTATAAATTGTTCACATCATATATACAAAATTAAAGTGATTTCTTCTTTCTTTTTTTAAAATGTAAGCTAGAGAGGAGGTTATGATTATTTGCTGATTACTCCCAGACCCCAATATCTAGAGTCAAACTTTGATTCAGTTGCCCAGAGGCACTTCTATTTAGGTATCTCATCATCACTTCTTTCTAACTCAGTGTTTTTTGAGAAGATTGCACCCAATCTAACTTGTCTTCTCATTTCTATTGAGAGTTCCATTCTGCTCATCTTCTTATTCATGATTCCTTTCTCCCACTTTGAATGTCATATGTTCATGGCCAATGTGGGCACATCTGACTTTGTGTTGCATATTTTTTGAGATCCCTTCTATCCCCTAAGTTACATTAATCTTTCAAGTCTTAGACCACAATACCCTCGAATCTTAACTAATTTGGAGGGGGGATTCTAAAATGTGTTTTGGGTCTGGATAATTTGTCAGCTATGGTACCAAATCCTAGCTCTCTGAATACTCTTCTGTGGATTTCTGCAATGTCCTCCCCATGGTCTTCTGTCTACACATTTTCTCTGATGCTGAGGGTCAAGCCTTCCATTTGTCCTCTAGCTTCTACTATCTCCCCTGTTTAATGACTTTGCTCTTTCAATTACCCTCCCCATGTGCTAATTCATCCATCATTCCATGTATGCTAGATTATTTCCTTCAGCATAATACATTGCTTTAATATCTCCTATTTTACAAAATTGTGCTGATATACTATATCCTTCTTATATGACTTCCTCGTTTCTTTACTCACCATCCACCACACAATTTCTCAAGAGATTTGTTAAACCTCACTGTCTCTTTTCCTTGCTTCCCATTCACAATTCAATTCACTTCACTCAGAGTTTTCATCACCACTATAGTGAAATTGATCTTTTTAAAGTCACCATTGACCTTTATGTTGCCAGATTCAAATGGATACTTCTATAGATCATTCTTGAATTATTTAAAACACATCTAACCAGTTGAGTAATGCTTTCTGCTCATATTTTTGACTTGCATTTATTCTTCTTATTTCATTTGTACACACCAATTTGACATGAGAGAATCACCCAACCACGACCACTCTGCAAGCCAAGAATGAAGTTTATTATCCTGATCTCTGTTGTTTAAAGAATTCATGATAATCAGTGTTACCCTGCATGCTGTGCTTAGCATTGGCCAAGGAGGACCTGTAGCTTAACGTCTATGCAGGCCTCATCAAAACTCTTTTGTACATCTTTTACTATGCGTTCTTAAAGGAAAAGATGACTGTGTCTAAATGTTGTGAAAGTGTGTGGGTCATTACACTGCCCATATAGAGATAGGCATAGCTTCAGAATGTGGAGAAAGAGCTGTCATTTCTCAGTAGCGCTGGAACTGACTTTCTTGCTTCTCATTGTGCTGTTGTGCTCCAATTTATTTTTCCAGAGGAATGCACTAATTAGCATGATATTTGTGTGTGTGCCCGTGTGTGAGTGTGTGTGTCTCTTTGCATGGGGCAGTCGAGAAACATTTGCAATTTTCTACAATCCCTGTTACTCAAATTTAGATGTATGCAAGTCTATATTTACAGGGTATGACAATGAATTCTCATAGTGGCAAGTAGATATGCTTTAAATTCTTAATTGTAAGTTCATCAAAAAATATTATTAAATCATTTTTATAAGGGAAGCTTAGTTTTATTGAAATTATTTAATATATCATGGTATTAATTAATTGTAATCTACATTTTTTGTTGTTTGAAAACAACTTCAAACACCTTCAAAACATGACACATTTGAAAATATGAAAAATATTATCTTAATTTTTCTAATTTTACATGTACTTCCATTTATAACTTTTATGAAAATATGCTTTGGGTTTGATATGCTTTGAGTAATTACATTTTGAAAAAATGTTTTAGTGAAATTCAAATTATGTGAAATGCCTGATAATTATTTAATTAGTAATTTTATTGAAATAAAGAAAATTATTTGTATGAATAACTATATAATTATTTGTGAATTACATGTCTTAATATCATCATTTATTTAAACATATTAATAGTGATTTGATTCAATCATCTTTCATGTCTTGTCAAATTTCTATTAAAACCATATTTGTACACATATTTCTCAATATGAAGGTATATTTGTTCAGGTAGGAGAAAATATTTCAGTGAAAAATTTGTTAGCTAAGTTTATAGTATTTAACTATTTAAACATATGGTTTGTGGGTCTTAACCTGGGCTAACCAATTCTTGGGTATATAACTTTTGAACCGAAGAAGACAATATCCAAAAATATTTAAACTTGCTTACTTCTAACTTACAGTAGTGACACACTGACAAGAGTATACTACTGTTACTTAGATCAGCAATATTTTGAAATATTTCTTTTATCTTTGTTCAGTTTTATGCACTTAAAAATATTTTTCCCATCAACTTGTTTTCCTGAGGTTAGCTTAATCTGTATTCTGTTGCTTGCAATCAAAGTTTTTTAAGTAATACACCTATTTTTTGCCTTCAGTAATATTAAGTGGTCCTATATCTTTCTTCATACCTCAGTGGACTCTCTGTCTCTGCTAGCCCTTTCTCTAGAATAATTTGGGGTTTGGTCTTAGGCCCTTTTCTTTAATTACATCGGTTTTTTTTTTTTTTTTAGATGGAGTCTTGCTCTGTCTCCCAGGCTGGACTGCAGTGGCACAATCTTGGCTCACTGCAACCTCCATCTCCCGAGTTCAAGCTATTCTCTTGCCTCAGCCTCCTGAGTAGCTGGGATTACAAGCCAGCGCCACCACACCCGGCTAATTTTTGTAATTTTAGTAGAGATGGGGTTTCACCACGTTGGTCAGACTGGTCTCGAACTCCTGACCTCATGATCCACCCACCTCGGCCTCCCAAAGTGCTGGGGTTACAGGCATGAGGCACGCCTCTCAGTCTTCTAATTACATTCTCTTATGAGGTATTTTCTAGTTTCATGATTTTCAGTACCATCTAGTGCTGATGGCTCCTTGATCCATAAGTGCAGTTTCAACCTCACTGCTGAGCTCCAGACCCATGGTAAATATTCCATAGCTCTTTGTTAAATAAAAATAGCCATAGTGGCGGAGATTGCAGGGAATGAGGGCATTGCTAGTGGTGAAATAGTGGCTGAAAGGATTGACCCTAAGATCTAGATACTGATATCCAAATACTAGATAAATCCTGTATCAAGACAAGGCTTATAGGCTAAGAGAATAAGCAGAGGCAGTAGAAATGGTGATACCACTTAGGTCAATGCAGACATGGTGCATGTGGGGAGTGAGTGAGGTAGTGAAGTCAATAGGAAGCTGTGGCTCAAAAAGCAAATTTCAGAATTTAAAACATCCTACCATTTTAGGTCAAGACAAATAATTAAATGTGTGTATGAGAGTGGGTTACATCAATGAGGTATGCATAGATAAAGTAACAGTAAAAGATGACAAGAATGTTTGAAGCTAGACATGTTGGTGGGCATCTACCACATAAAACGTTTAGAAAGAATATGAGTTTTGTGTGAACACCTTGGTGCATAGAAGTCTATGGGCTGAAAATTAGCAAGGTGACAAGACTCAATATGGGAATAACAATATCTGCCCGTACAAAGTAAGAACAATAGCCAATACCCTCACCTTTCCATTTTAGCATGGGAACTACTGGAGGAGGGGTGTGTGTGAGAATAGTAATTAAATGGAGAAAAGGAGAGAGGGAGAGGAGGGGAGGAAAGAAAGAAAAAAGAAAAAGAAGGAGGAGGAGAAGAAGGAGATGGAAAAAGAAGGAGAAAGAGAAGAGGAAGAAGAGGAGGAGGAAGGGAGGAGGGTTAGAGAGGAGAGAGAGGAGAGGAGGGGAGGGGAGGGGAGGGGAACAAATGCTCCCAAATGCTGCTAAAATAAATAAAGGATATATGAATTGCAGGTACCACAAGCGCTGAACAAATCATCCTCAAGATATCCAATGACACAAACTAGGAATTTAATCCTCACTATTCCCCAGAGTGAGTGGTTTAAGATCCACAGCAGAGGTTCTGTTCCAAGTAAGTCTCTGAAGAATCAGGCTGATAGGAGATCTTTCATCTCTAACTTCTAAGATGCCAATAGTCATTCCATTGACACAGCTAATAGGACAGAATGTGGAAAATTATGACTCGAAAGTATTTACTGTTTAGGGAGTCAGGCTTGGAAATGTCGCACATCTCTTCTTGTGCATATTCCATTGACCACAAGTCCAATGTCCTGGCCACAGCTAACTGCAACACATACCCTGCTTATGTGTCCAGGAGCAGAAGAAAACCTGGATTTGGATGAGCAGAGAGCAGTCCCTATCACAGTTCACTAAATTAAATAAAATTTTGCTTGACATACAGGTATTTTTTTCTGTCTTAACATTTAAAAAAATCCAGATGCTTAATGGTTAATGTCTAAATGACTCAAAATTTTCTCTCTTCACTAACATTGCTGTACAGCTACATCCTGAATTTGCATGTCTCTGTTATTTTCTCCAACTGGAAACTTGATTCTCAACACTATTTGATGAAAATAGCTTCCTATAAAAAGATTTTGGAGTTCCCACAAGTACAACTCAGTCAGAACCTTTATTTAGTCTCTTTAAATGAAAAACCATTTGGAAAATAAAAATTTCAGGGTGGAACAGGATGTATACAAATTGTAATTAAAATAAATTCAAGACAAGACAAAACCATTAGTCTTCATGGAAAATCTAGGAGGAACATTCACAGTTCAATGCCACTCTCATTGGTGAGTAATTGATCTTAAGACACTAGCAAGTTTCTAAATTATCCCACATAAGTCTGAGATCCAACAGCCTAGCAGTGAGTCACATTAGCTAGTTGACTTCGCAACAATCACAAGAGATGATTTTCTTGGATGGCTTGGCATCTGCATATTCTGCTGATCTTCCACTTCCTTACTTTACCATCTCAATGTATTTTTCTCTCCCTTTCTGTTTCCTACACACAGACACTTTTTTCTTCCTATAGTCTTTACTTCACCAATCCCACATTATTACTTCTAATGGATGTTTCTCCTACTGAGTGACTTCTGGCCTGCCGTCTCAGGTGTTCTCCCATATCCTAAAATAGAAAAATGTTCAATATCATGATAGTATTCACCAATGAACTCCTTTTTTTTTTTTTTTCTTTTTTTGAGACAGAGTCTCGCTCTGTCACCCAGGCTGGAGGGCAGTGGTGTGATCTCAGCTCACTGCAACCTCCGCCTCCTGGGTTCAAGCAATTCTCCTGCCTCAGCCTCCCAAGTAGCTGGGATTACAGGCATGCATCACCATGCTCAGCTAATTTTTTTGTAATTTGAGTACAGACGGGTTTTCACCATATTGACCAGGCTGGTCTTGAACTCCTGACCTTGTGATCCACCCACCTCAGCCTCCCAAAGTTCTGGGATTATAGGTGTGAGCCACTGCACCTGGCCACCAACACCTCTTTTACATCACAGAAGATAGTTCACAAGTACTTTCAAGGGATACACATGAACTCCTAACTTTTGAAATCTGAGTTGTTTTCCATAACTTTCTCTCCCTGTAACTGATCACCAGTCAAGTCCAGATATTATGAATTCAATCTGTGTGATCACTTCCATATTTTACTTTTACTGCCTTATTACTTTCCTTATTATCCTGTGCCTGGCAGGTGCTATAACCTCTCAGCTAACATTCCAGTCTCTAATTCTCACTCTTGTCCATTGTTCACATTTTTTTGCTAAATTAACCTGTATCATCGCTATGATAATGTATCCCCAATATTTAACAATCTACAGTGGCTTCTCGTGATTCTAATAGCATAAAACCCCCAAAATATTAATATAGCATAAAAACTTTGTTGAAGTTTTTTCCAAAATTTTATTTTACAGGGCAAGCCTTTATTTAACCTAATTCTTTGTCTTATGCTTTATTATTGAACTATCACTAACTTTGATGTTTATCCTTAAGGAAGTGTATTATGTACACATACTATTGTTTAGAATGGATATATCTAGAACAAGTGTAATATTTCCAGGGCAAAATGTGGATATGCAACTTTTATTTTATTTTTTTTTCTTTTTGAGACTGCAGTCTCGATCTCCTGAGTATCTGAGTATCCGTCCTCCCTGGCAAATTTTTAAAAATTTTTTGTAGAGACGAGGTCTTACTATGTTGCTCAAGCTCCTGGGCTCAAGCAGTCCTCCCACTTTGGTCTCTCAAAGTGCTAAAACTACAGGTGTGAGTCACCACAACCGATAAATACGTAGGTTTTCCCATTTCAAGCTTATCATTATTTTCCTCATTGCCAAAACTTTTAGGTACTTAATTCAAGGTTATCTCAATCTAATCCCCCTTCTTCTCTAGGACTGATGCACAATCCTGGAGACTTACTAATGGCAACAATATTAGGTGGTGAATGTCTGGCCTTGTTATCTGGCTCACACTGGCGTCCTCACAGTTGACCCTGCCCTGTCTGGTCTTGTGGTCTTGTGAGCATCCACCGCGATGACTTTGCATATGAAATCTGGCCTACGGCCCACACTGTCATCTGCAAACAGATTTCTTCATCCCAACCCCATGACCTCTCTAAGTCTGCTGCCCTTCACTCATCTAAGTGCATGCCCTTCCTGTGGGCATGGGAAATGTTGGCTGCTTTGCAGGTGCTCTTTGGAGCACCAGTGAATTTTATGAGGCAATCTCAGCCCCCCACTGTCTTGACACCACACACAGTGCCCTTGGCATTAATTATGCCATGGTTTTCAGAGAGTGCTGCAAGCTGCTGTTTTTATTTTTTCCTTCCATTTTTCCATTTCCAAATGGGAAGTAGGACATGGCTATTTTCTACTTTCACATTCATAAACTTATTTAGGTTTTGCATGATGTGATTTCTGGTGATGGAAAAAGGAGATGGGGAGCAGGAAGAGAACTGGAGTCAAAGACAGAAAGATCTCTCTCACGGGCCCATGCTGTTCCCTTTTCCAGCTCTCCTCAGCCCAGAAGGAGAAAATTTAATTCATTGGGCATTGTTTTCGTCAACTATAACAAAATGCCATAGGCTGGGTGACTTAAACACCAGAAATTTATTTCTCATGGTTCTGGAGGCTGAAAAGCCCCAGACTGGAGTGTTATTATGGGCGGGTTCCAGTGAGGACTTTCCTCCTGGCTTGCAGATGGTCACATTCTTACTGTGGCCTCATGTGGCAGAGGAAGAATGAAAAGCTGTGGTGTGTTTTTCTTACAAGGGCACAAATTGCACCATGAGGCCCCACCCTCACGCCCACATCTAAGCCCAGTTACCTCCCAAAGGCACCATCTCCACATAATCATCACATTGAGAGTTAGGCCTTCAACATATGAATTTTAGGAGGACATAAACATTTAGTCCATAATGGGCATTCTTCTTTATAGCAAATTGCATACTCGTTATGATGAGAATCCTTCCAAAATATCGACAGGCTATGCATTTGAAACCTTTATTTCAAACTGTGCTTGAATAAACTCTTGCTTGGCAGATTACTCGATCCCTGAATTAGTAGCCTCCTTAGGTCTAGACTTTGGCTCAGATGGGTGAAGGATTAGAAGAGGAAAAACAGAACTGTAAATGAAAAACACCAAGGTTAACATTTCCAAATAACCTTCTAGGAAGAAAGGTTATATTATAATAGATATATGTCCAGATATATAGATATAAACATATACTATCTGTTATCTTCATAAACACTAACATAAGGACTAAGATTTGAGAAATATGTTCAATTAATGAAAAATATAAAATATGTCTTTCTCTATATAATACAATTTGTAAACAAGTTGGGTACAGGAATAATAAAAGCTAAGTTGAGTAGTTGCTTGGGATTCTATTTTTATTCAATAAATAAAGCAGCTACTAAAATATTACGTTTTAAACACTAGTAGGAGTTTGTCATTTAATTTGTTTCATTCACTTGTAAATGTTCACAACCTATCAGTAGGTGCTGAAATTTCTATAGCTTCAGTATAAAATGAAAGCTTTCAAAGTACTACTTTTCTCAGTGCCAGATATTAAAGCCTTAAATGGCCAATTCTGAAGATATTTGAACATTGCTTACTGTTTCACAAATACTTTATATAACATGTAAAAAATGACATTTATTAGCTCCCTGGTTATTTTTCTTTATGACTGTGAACAATGCAGCTCAGAAAGGAAAGAAAGAGATTGCATTTGAAACCTGAAAAAGCTACACATAATTAACTGGGAAAAAACAACTAATAGGAAGGAGAATGAGAGAAGCAAACAAAAAATAATGTAAAATCTTGATAGAATGAGATGTATAAAGTATATTCAGAAAATAAAAGATTTTATTCTCCTTTGATTATTTTATCTTAGAGGTCTAAAAATATCATTTTGAAATTAGCTAAGAAAAAAATCCAAAGATTTGTGACTGTAATATTAGAGGAGGTTGAAATTTATAATAAAGACATTTAATCTTGTAATGGTCAGCAATAGGGATAAATTAAAATTTTTAAAAAAGTGCCATGATAAAAGTTATGCATTTTATTCTCTGGTATCTATTCACTGGGCATATAATTGCTGAGCATTCAGTGTGATCATGACTCAATTATAAGTGCTGGACAATCTTAGAATTCCATCATGGAAAAAGCATAGCATTAGAAATAAGAAGGCAGAGATTCAAGTTCAAATTTCTACTGTTTATAAACAATATGAGCCTGGTCAAATGACTATACTCTTCAACTCTTCTGTTTTAACACTTATAAAAGGGGATGATTATGAGAATGATAAGAAAATCTCTTTCACCAAATAATGCATAAAACATACAGGATGTTAATACATATAAAAGTACTTTATACATTGCTAATCAAAATGAAATTTAATATATTTCACATTTCAGTCTAAGATTTTTTCTTTTCCATTTCAAATTTTGCATGCTTTAATTGAAAATACCTAGAGTGAGAGAGAAATATGTAGTGTTTCCATGGGAATTATTATTGAACTAAGGTTTTTACTATTCCAAGCACCAAGTTCATTGAAGTCATTTTCATTTGCTTTACTTCTGAAGTCTCTGATGCCATATGATATCTATCTACATTGAGTTGAATTGCACTTAGGAAATTATTTCTCTGTACGACTCAAAGAGAACTTGATATCATGTGAGGCAGGTATTACTGTAAGGCATTGTGACTCAGAAGAGAAGAAAGCTGCTCATTATGTCAATTACATTTATGGGAAGCAGGGGAACCCAGTTTCCCATCCCTCTTGTGAATTCTTTCAGCAAATTAAATTATGAGCATGCAGACTTGTTTAATTAATGGAGTGCATTGCAACTTGGAATTGTATCATCTGTGCACAAAGAAATCATCACATCACAGTCTCGGAGATGTTTTCTACTTGGCCTTCCATCATGGATGGCTGTACATCATACTCAGTCTTTGAGAGAAGAGAGTCTCACTATTGTCATGTTTCTATAAACATCGGTAATCTCTGAGTTTGGCATTGTGAATTGTACTTGGATAAGAAGAATATAGTCTATAAAAATTATAGGGCATGCTCATAGTAGAAATCATCTTCCCAGTAATTTTGACCAATAAATAACTGCTATGCATATAAAAATATGTCAGAAACACTGGAGTAGCTTGTACCTTCTTGGCATAGCTATGTTGGATGATTGAAGCTGATTGGATTAACAAGAATAATATGAACAGCTCTGAAATATTTCTGTTGCTAAGTGTCCAAAAATTCAATTTAGCAAATGTTTGCTGAGTTTATGTTTTATGCGAAGCACTTTCTTAGACATCCTGGTTTGTAAAGCTGAGAAGACAACCTTGGCAACTCGCAGTTAACTAAGAGAGACTGAAATGTAAATATAAATTCCTGCAAATACGTGATTAGTACCTTGACAGGGATTTTTCCAATATGTCATGGAAATATAGATTCAAGAGCAACTCCATCTACTAGGGGAAGTGAGGGGCTAGTGGAGACAGGGGCCAGGAAAAACTGTACAGTACAAATGTTCCAGCTAATGCTAAGCCACGGAAGCATAAAAAATGAGTCCCATTTCTGGGAACACTGGGCAGTCTACTTTGGGTTATGATTAGAGATAAAGCCATAAAGGAACACTGAGCTATGCTTAGAAATTCAAATGTTTGTAAGTACATATGCATTAATACGTTTTAAACAAGAGTGATGCCTGGGCACGGTAGCTCATACCTGTAATCCCAGCACTTTGAGAGGCTGAGGTGGGTGGATCACCTAGGTCAGGAGTTCGAGACCAGCCTGGCCAACATGGCAAAACCCTGTGTCTACTAAAAATACAAAAATTAGCTGGGCATGGTGGCATGTGCCTGTAGTCCTAACTACTTGGGAGGCTGAGGCAGGAGAATCTCTTGAACCCGGGAGGCGGAGTTTGCAGTGAGCCGAGATCACGCCACTGCACTCCAGTCTGGGTGACAGAGCGAGACTCCATCTCAAAAAAAAAAAAAAAAAAAAGAGTGACAAGATTATACCTGTTTCTATCAAATCAGTCATCTCATCTGACTGGAGAGTATTAGAGGGAGAAGACATTCTTCACAGGGTAGTAGATCAACAAGGAAATGGTTTGAAGTGTTCCCGTAGGGGATGAAGGATGCCTGGACAATGGCAGCAGGTATGGAGAAGACAGAGTGGGGACACACCTTTTGTTTCTGGCATTTTTTCCCCCCGGTAACAGGACCTCAACTGTCTTTTGACAAACGATCTCTTTCTCCACGGTCAGCTGTGTGGTTTGAGGAAGCTGACACCATCTGTTCTCCAAGTGGGTGAACAGGCAATAAAGGACAAGTTAATTTGTACATTTCATCAAGACACTCTCCAGGGATTAGGAGTAGATATGTGCAGTCAGAGTGAATCTCGGGGCATATTGGGAACCAATACAAAGGTACTTTATAGTTTCAATGGGATCTGCATGAGGAGGAAGGCAAGACTGAAAAGTTCTAGCTGTTCTAATTGGGATCAGGACAGGGCTAGCTTCAGAACCAAGGCAGAGAAATGGAAATAATTTTTCAGATAAAGGAATAGAATAAACATTTGAATAAGTGTCCTGAAATTAAGAAAGAGGATTGAATGATTTGCCTATTGGGAATTGACTCTATTGGTAATGAATGACGTTAACTGGGGAGACTTGTATATAATGAGAGAAGATGGGGACCCAGGGAAGAAATCCTGGTGAACAATGGCATTTAGGAATCTGATTTGCTGTAAGGTGTGGGTTATAGAGGGCTCTCATGTTCTAATTTGTACTTTTTAAAATTGTATACTCTGACAATTTAGCACATATTATATTTGTACTGAAAATATTTTCCCCCCTAGGTCAGTTGAAATACAAAATAATACTAGGTGAAGAAGTAGTGTCTTGGTTGAGGAACTCTTGAAGATGAGAACACATGCATGGAGTGACCCCATTTTCAAAGCAAAGTTTGCTGGGGATGGGGTGGTGGTGATAGAAAAGACATTGAGAAAGCAAGATCCAAGGAGAGATCACTTCCAGATAAAGAACAAGCTGTTTGTGAATGGCAACATTTTAGTTGTCTTTGAAGAATAAATAAAATTTTGACATTAATAGGAGTGAATGGGGGTCGGGGTGAAGTTGATGAAAATTTTCTAGTCTTTGATTTGTTTGCTGATGACTGGACTCCATTCTGAAAATCTCTTGACTGGTCATCTTTGGTTCATTTAATAAAGAGCCTTATCTTTATTAAACAGTGTAGATAGAAGAAGATATTTCAGACTCTAGTCCTGTAAACATATACTTATAGTTCATAAAAGCATGACTTGGATGGATCCAATTATAAATCAGCAGCTGTTAACTACAGGATGCTAGCTCTGTCACAGTTCAATATTCTGAAACTTTTGTTCTCCTATAAAAGGCAATTACATATTCTACTTTGATCCTGTAATAATTCAAGTCTAAAAATTTATCCTAAGAACATAATTATACATTTTCTATAAGAATGTTCATTGCAGGCTTATTTTTAACAGGAAAATATATGAGCAAAAATCTCTCCATGGCAACAATAGGGAGATAGGTTAAGTGAATTATGATATGGCAATATAATGAAATTCATGCATGTAAATAGAAATCATATGGAAAAATTGTAAAGATATGAAAAGTACTTAAGATATATTGCTTTGTCTTCTCAACTTACTCAACTGTGTGTTTGTGTTTGTACATGTGTATGTAAACATATGTCTGCATAGATACACACATATATAACCACATTTTTATTTAAAAGTGTTGTAAAAATCTTGAGTTACACAACAAAATGTTGACATTTTATTAGTTCTGGGTGGATGAGTTTGGAGTGCTATTGTGTTTCTCTTTGCTTATCTACATTTTCTAATTATTCTATAATGGACTTATTAAACCTTGGTGGTAATAATGTAAGTTGTGTTTCATAAATCTGCATTTAACAAAACAATACAACTTTAGTTATTGGTGCTTTTCCTTCTTTTGGATGCCCCGTATTTCAGCTCAGTTCTCTCTCTAAATCTACCTTAGTACAAAAAATAAAAAGAAATAATGAAAACATAAATGCTTGCTTTCTAAGACCTTTATAGCTTCAGTAAGGCTACCAGACCTAAGCAAGTTCTCACTTGGGTCTTTGCATGGGTGATGGCCAGCATGGATTCTGTAGAATTCATTCCCCTGGAGCTAGTAGCATCAGTGGTCCAGAGACAGTGGTGGTCATCTAGGGCTTGTGGCAACTGCACACCACCCTGGTTGTTCCTGAGTGTGACCTTAATTTTTGTTATAGTGAGCCACTTGTCTAGACCTGAGTTGTTAAGTCTGGTTGTATAGGCTTCCTGTTGATTTTCCGAGTTACCTGCATGCCTGCAATAAACTGTTTTCTGTGTCTGTTAGTCAACGTTATTTCTTTTCCTCCAAGCAAAATATCAGTTTCCAAATAAACCTGATTGTCAAAGGGCTAGCCTTGTTTGACCAGTATATCAAGCCTATATATTTAGATTTCTTAGGAACAACTAGACACAATTTCAGAGTCTTAATAGGAAACCACATAGGATTTTTTGTGACATATCTCATAGACTGAAAATTAATGATAGCTAGACTTCTGGAAAAATAGAGCTATAGAAATAACCTATTTATTATCATTTTAGATGAGAATTGAGCTATAAGGAAATATTGTCATAATCATAAGTTTTAAAAGTGTCTTATAAAAGAAAGTACAGTTTCAGGGTTAGTTTTATCTCCATGCCACTTAAAATTATTTTATATACATTTTTAAGTCACACAATTTTTAAAGTGCTATTCTTTACTTGAACTTATTTTCCATGAATTTAAAGCATTTTGTAAAAATTTAGTATCCTTTTCATATTTCTTTAGAAATTTTACCATTTCAGATTCTCAATTACTTTACATGGACATCTGGATCAAGTCAATTATTGTACCTTTCTCATTCAATACATGAGCAAGCACCCATAGAGAATGATAGCTGCTGTTTGGTTAATTGCATTAATATCTGGGAGAATATGAAATAATTTTACATCTTTATTACTAGTGTAACTCAGAAATCTGGAATGAGAAATCTATTCTCATCATCTTTTTTCAGTTGTCCATTTGCTGTCTGCAGATATTGAAGCAAAATCTTTGGTATGATTACTACTGATAATATTTTGTGTAAAAATAATTATCTCAGTATTTCACTTTGTTTACTTTTTCTTTTTTTTTTATTATACTTTAAGTTTTAGGGTACATGTGCACAACATGCAGGTTTTTTACACATGTATACATGTGCCATGTTAGTGTGCTGCACCCATTAACTCGTCATTTAGCATTAGGTATATCTCCTAATGCTATCCCTCCCCCCTCCCCCTACCCCACAAAAGGCCCTGATGTGTGATGTTCCCCTTCCTGTGTCCATGTGTTCTCATTGTTCAATTCCCATCTATGAGTGAGAACATGCGGTGTTTGGTTTTTTGTCCTTGCGATAGTTTGCTGAGGAGAATGATGGTTTCCAACTTCATCCATGTCCCTAAAAAGGACATGAACTCATCCTTTTTTATGGCTGCATAGTATTTCATGGTGTATATGTGCCACATTTTCTTAATCCAGTCTATCATTGTTGGACATTTGGGTTGGTTCCAAGTCTTTGCTATTGTGAATAGTGCCACAATAAACATATGTGTGCATGTGTCTTTATAGCAGCATGACTTATAATCCTTTGGGTATATAGCCAGTAATGGGATGGCTGGGTCAAATGGTATTTCTAGTTCTAGATCCCTGAGGAATCGCCACACTGACTTCCACAATGGTTGAACTAGTTTACAGTCCCACCAACAGTGTAAAAGTGTTCCTATTTCTCTACATCCTCTCCAGCACCTGTTGTTTCCTGACTTTTTAATGATAGCCATTCTAACTGGTATAAGACAGTATCTCATTGTGGTTTTGATTTGCATTTCTCTGATGGCCAGTGATGATGAGCATTTTTTCATGTGTCTTTTGGCTGCATGAATGTCTTCTTTTGAGAAGTGTCTGTTCATATCCTTCGCCCCCTTGTTGATGGGGTTGTTTGTTTATTTCTTGTAAGTTTGTTTGAGTTCATTGTAGATTCTGGATATTAGCCCTTTGTCAGATGAGTAGATTGCAAAAAGTTTCTCCCATTCTGTAGGTTGCCTGTTCACTCTGATGGTAGTTTCTTTTGCTGTGCAGAAGCTCTTTAGTTTAATTAGATCTCATTTGTCAATTTTGGCTTTTGTTGCCATTGCTTTTGGTGTTTTAGACATGAAGTCTTTGCCTATGCCTATGTCCTGAATGGTATTGCCTAGGTTTTCTTCCAGGGTTTTTATGGTTTTAGGTCTAACATTTAAGTCTTTAATCTATCTTGAATTAATTTTTGTATAAGGTGTAAGGAAGGGATCCAGTTTCAGCTTTCTACGTATGGCTAGCCAGTTTTCCCAGCATCATTTATTAAATAAGGAATCCTTTCCCCATTTCTTGTTTTTGTCAGGTTTGTCAAAGATCAGATGGTTGTAGATGTGTGGTATTATTTCTGAGGCCTCTGTTCTGTTCCATTGGTCTCTATCTCTGTTTTGGTACCAGTACCATGCTGTTTTGGTTACTGTAGCCTTGTAGTATAGTTTGAAGTCAGGTAGCGTGATGCCTCCAGCTTTGTTCTTTTGGCTTAGTATTGACTTGGCAATGTGGGCTCTCTTTTGGTTCCATATGAACTTTAAGGTAGTTTTTTCCAATTCTGTGAAGAAAGTCATTGGTAGCTTGATGGATATGAAGGACCTCTTCAAGGAGAACTACAAACCACTGCTCAATGAAATAAAAGAGGATACAAACAAATGGAAGAACATTCCATGCTCATTGGTGGGAAGAATCAATATTGTCAAAATGGCCATACTGCCCAAGGTAATTTGTTTACTTTTTCATTCAATACAGACTATCTCCATTTAGCAGACATAATGTTCTCACTTACAGGACAAATTTTCTCAAAGTTCAACAGATTTTTCTGGAAAGGAAAGAATGATGAGTAGGAGTTTATAATAAAAATCATAACACAACATAAATATGAAGTGATTTTTTGAAGATAATGATTAAACGAATATCTATCAATTGCTCAGCTTTAGCTATAGATGTGCAGGCTACAAATAAATGCTAAAAAATTTAAATAATTATTTTTTGATTAAAAACTACTTTCTTCAAGCAGGGTGGTAAAAAAGAAAAATCTTAGTAAATTTTGGTTTTATTCTCTGATTCTTCTGCACCAGGCAGCATTGAAATCAATGCTATTTCAAACACCATGTTAAACACGTAAACAGTCTGCTATGCAAAACCATTAAAATCACAGTGGCATTATTCAGATATTTCATGACTTTGCAAGTGTATTTAGGGATACAGAAGTAAGTAAGGGGGAGGTATAAGGATAAGGTTCACCTTTAAACTAACATATACACAGTTGACCCTTGAACAGTGCAGGGGCTAGGAGTGCTCACTCATTCATGATTGGAAATCTGAATATAGATTTAGACTCCCCCAAAACTTATCTACTAGTCTACTGTTTACTGGAAACCTTAATGATAATATAAACAGCCAATTAACACATATTTTTTATATTGCATGTATTAAATACTGCACTCTTACAATGGAGAAAAGAAAATTGCATTAAGAAAATCATTAGGAAGAGAAAATATATTTAATATTTATTACATGGAAGTAGATCATCATAAAGGTCTTCATCCTTGTGGTCTTCATGTTGGGTGGGCTGAAGAGGAGGAAGAAGAGAAGGGGTTGGTTTTGCTATCTCAGGGGTGGCAGTTCATCTGTGAGGTTTTTTCAAATTATTGCAAATCTCCAAAACTTTTCCAATACACCTATTGAAAAAAATTTACATGTAAGTAGACCCACACCATTCAAACTCATGCTGTTCAAGGATCAACCGCCCTGTAGTTTAACAAAATATTTCTTTTGTTTTCTCTTTTTTAAATAAACCTTGAAAACTATTACCCTACAATTTGATGTAAAAGTCAAAGAAAATAATCTAATGAAAACTAAATTCAATTAAATTTAATTTTAAAGAAATAGAGTATTTGCTGTCAGATTTAAGGAGTAGAGTAACTTAGAATTAAACTAGACAGTAGCAGGGTCTTAGGGCAGTAACATCAAACTACAAAACAAAGTTTCTGAAGGATAGCATTTTGGGCAAATAAAACATTTGGTCTGTTCAATTCCCTTTAAATTAGGCTCATTCATGATACATCTGATTGCTCTGAACATTTCAGTTAACGGAGCATGAGAGGAGCAAGGCTATTTCTTTTTGACCAGTAACCAAAGCTTCTTTGGGAATCCCTCCGAGAGGCTTCACTCATCTACGAGGCCTTGGGGAAAGTCAGGAGTGTGCAGCTTTCAGAAGCTGTGACCTTGAAAGAGCCCAGAAAAGGGGGCAGAAGAAGCAACTTATTGGAAGCAAAACAAGCAGCAGAACAAAAACTAAACTAACAAAATTGCATGCCAGATCTATTCACTCTTTTGAAAGTTTAGAACTTTAGCTGGTAAGATACATTTGGTTCAAATTCCTGTTTTCCTTAGAGTTAGAATTTTCCTTTTTTGTGTGTGTTCACTGAACACAGGCCTCCTCCATCCCAGGAATCTGAATAATCAACTGCAAAGACACTTAATTATTTTCCAAATTGTAGGTCACTCTAGCCAGGTAGTTCTGCTGTAGATCACTTTCTGTTGCTGCAACCCAACAGTAACAGCAGGGAAATACGTGCTGAGGGTTTTGTAGAAGAAGCAGTAGACAGATTAAGACTGGATTTTGAACCATAATGTCAATTCAAAGACTTCAGTTTCGAACACAGACTAAGCAATTCTGATGCTTCCTAATGGCCTGAGCTCCTAACTTTAGAGTTCTTCGAACGTTGGCTGGGTTCTTCCATTAGGCTGGAATTGGAGGAACCCTGAGGTTTCCAGCAACCAATAAAGGGGTTTGAAAAAAATACCTAGAAACTGCAAAAATTATAGATCTACAATCAAATATTCACATCAAGTGTATTTAGGTGGAATCAGAAACATATTTTTAAGACATCTTCAGGTGATTCTGATGTTTAATATAGAAATCTTCCCATGATTAAGTGTCTATGGAGATTATTGTATTAGTCTGTTCTCACACTGCTATGAGTAAATACCCGAGACTGGGTAATTTTTAAAGGAAAGAGGTTTAATTGACTCACAGTTTTGCAGGACTGGGGAGGCCTCAGGGAACTTACAATCATGGCAGAAGGGGAAGCAACCACATCCTTCTTCACATGGCAGCAGGAAGGAGAAGTGCAGAGTGAAGGAGAAAAAAGACCCTTATAAAACCATCAGATCTTGTGAGAACTCACTCACTATCATGATAACAGCATGGGGGGACCACTTCCTTGCTGTAATCACCTCCCATGAGGTCCCTCCCACAACACATGGATATTACAATTCAAATTACTATTCAAGATGGGATTTGGGTGAGAACACAGAGCCAGACCATAATAAAGATTATATATAATCTGTCTATATTTTGTATATAACCCGTATATCTTTATCTCCAAAATATATATACATGTGTCATCAATATATAATCTATCATATGCTAAATCTCTATCTATATTTCTATCTAATCAATGCCATATATCTTTCTTTAGCTTTTCTTTACAAAGGTGGCACTTCTTATTTCCTCAGGCTACCTATGATGAATTTAGCACAGAAGATATGCAAAGACAGAACTAATTTTTGCTCCTATGAGAAGGTTTGGAATAATAATTATATTCTCCTGCAGAAGTTATTACTATGCACTTACTATGGCCATAGGATAGGTTTGATGAAATTGCAAATCTGATGAAGTTACATTTCATGATAGACTGCAGTAAGCCTTAAAAAGATATTCTCCACTTTTACTTTCTATTCTCACATATTCAACCCAAAGTTAACCCTCAAAACTGGGAAAAGCTTTATGGCAACAACAGAGGTCCCCATAGAAGTGGAATGTCACCCATCTGGGGGCCAGCCTGCCAAGGTTGGCTGCAGGAAACACCTTTCCTCATATCCACATAAATCACTGGCCCTTCTGGTGGTCCCAGGTGTCCCTCTGAGGAAATATCTGCCTAGTCTTTTATTTGACTTCAGGAATATGGCCTTCCCTCATTTCCTTGGCTGAGAATCTAATGTCTAAACCATATATTCTGAGATCCCTATTGGTCTTGTTTTTGAACTCTCTTGTTCTTAGTCTTTCATTAAAGGTTGACCTAGCACCACTGATTTTGCAACCAAGCTTTATGATATTCTGCTTCCTTTCTGAATCTACACATCCTAAAATATTCACTCAATTATTTACAGTTCTGCCATCTAGCTACCTGAAACACACATGCCCTCGTCACTAATCATACCTCTTTCCTTTGGAGCACACATGCATTGTATTAGCACCTTGAACAACCCACTTCAAGTTGTCTTCTCCTAATTTAAGACTCATGATACCTGGTTCCTTCTATGCCTTTGAGGATGTGCTATTCTTACCACCTTTTCCACTCATGAAAATTTTTCTCTTGTTCACACCAGTCTTTTTGTTGTTGTTGTTCAAACTATTAACTCTTAGCTCAGGGCTGTAAGAAAACTCCTGCCACAGACTATTTGATTAGTGAAACAAGCACACTCTATACTCTGTTTTCTTAGTTTCCTTTTTTATCCCTGTATTTCTCAATATTATTTGACCTTGAAGCTGCCATTCTGCCTGCAGATTATTTCTAAGTTGCTGACACCATTATATGCAATCAAAACAGACAAGGTGAAATAGCTTAGCCCCAGTCATGACTCGTATTATGCCTCTTGTTCTTCACATAGCCATGAATAAGCCTACTTACATAGTTGATGCATGTTAGTATCTATTTGACATTACTAGTAAATCAATCATGTCACATGTATTTATTAAAATAGCTTTAATTGTACGCACTCTGTCCCACAATCTACCTTCAAACAAGACACTTTTCCCTGCCCAATACAATAGGGAGACAAGGATTAGCAAACCTAAAATAACAGAGTATTGTAATATTTAATGTAATACAAATATTCATGAAATAATGGGCGATAAACTAAAATTGCAATCAAATTTAGTGGACAAGACAATCTAGGAAGACCAAAGGATTCAAGGAAAGCTATATGGACAAGTGAGAAATAAAACCAGGGTTTTTTTTGCAAATTTTTTTTGATATCTTGTAATTTGGTAGAGAGATTGTTATGATAGGTGCAAATCTTTGTTTTGTGTTTTTCCTAGAGTTGCTGTACTCCTCTTGCACAGCCTTGCTACCATTATCCCAAGGCAGCTGTCCTTAGCATTTCCACGATATCTGACCTTAGAAAAACTCTGGGGGCATGGGAATATCACGGGCAAGTGGCCTTGGGAGTCTCTCCCTTGGGACATTTTTGATCTTCCTGATCCTTTTTTAATTTAATAATAAGGCACATAAAAACTACCTGGACATTTGTTAACATCAAGATCCCCATCACAACCACAAATATTCTAATATTTTGGGTTTTGGTTGAAATCTCCAAATCAGTACTTTTAATTCTGATACTGAGGGTCTACGACTCTTTGAACAAACACCACACATTGGATAAACTTCTAATCACCATGTTCGTTCCTGGTTTGTAACATGCTTTATTAGTGTACTTGACCTTCAAGTCTGGCCAGAAATCTCGTCATTATTATCTTTAATTGTATGTGTTATCACTACTTGCAGCAGTTTCTCCCAGGTCTTTTAAATAGAAGAATAGGGCAATATTTTCTATGTGTTTCACAGACTCTGGCAACCGTGACTCTGTTGAGTGTTCTGCTCAGAACAAGGGTTCCATCTCTGAAGATGACTGGAACATAGTGGAGTTAAACAAGTGAACGTGACTCTCAGCTTGTAGGTTGCCTCAGAATCAGAGTAAGAATTTGCCTAAAGCTTAAGAATCTCCAGCAGGGGCTGGGCATGGTGACTCACGTCTGTAATCCCAGCACTTTGGGAGGCAGAGGCGGGCGGATCATGAGGTCAGGAGATGGAGACCATCCTGGCTAACACAGTGAAACCCCGTCTCTACTAAAAAAATACAAAAAAATTAGCCTGGCCTGCTGGCGGGCGCCTGTAGTCCCAGCTACTCGGGAGGCTGAGGCAGAAGAATGGCGTGAACCCGGGAGGAGGAGCTTGCAGTGAGCCAAGATCGTGCCAATGCACTCCAGCCTGGGCGACAAAGCGAGACTCAGTCTCAATAAATAAATAAATAAATATAAATAAATAAATAAATAAATAAATCTCCAGTAGGAGGTTAGTATGTATATACATCCCTTCCCCAGATAAGCTTGGGAAATAAGAATATAAGTTTGGAAAATGACACAACTAGAATGAAGAGACTCAGACATACAAGGAACTACTGATGTTTTCTACTTTTACTGCTTTTATTTTGCATCCTTTTATCTAAAACAAATCATCAGTGCTATTGAAAAGAAATCACCGTGGATGCTGCTGAAACACAGCTGGTGGCAGGGGTATGGATGAAGAGCCAGACTGTAATAATTTAGGCTTTACAAGAAACCGTAGACAAAAGTAAATGAGTGAGTAACTGTTTGCTTATGAAACTTTATTGTAGCACCACCCGCAAGTCTTTAGACCGTAGTTTGCTGACCTCTTGTCTAGAGTTGGACAGCCAACATCCTGAGAAAACTGCTATATTCTAACTTATTCCCCATATATTTTATTCCTCCCTAGAATAAAAATAGGGAATAGACTCACTTTTAAAATCATATATTTATTAAAAACATGCTACAGAAAGTTCATTTATTCATTCATTCTTCAACACTTTATTGAACATCAACCATATGCTGGGTGCATGGACCTTTTGTCCCTCGTCTGATTCTGGCTAGTTTCTTTTTTTATTATACTTTAAGTTCTGAGATACATGTGCAGAACATGCAGGTTTGTTACATAGGTGTACACGTGTGATGGTGGTTTGCTGTACCCATCAACCCGTCGTCTACATTAGGTATTTCTCCTAATGCTATCCCTACCCTAGCCCCCCACCCCAGGACAGGCTCCAGTGTGTGATGTTCCCCTCCCTGTATCAATGTGTTCTCATTGTTCAACTCCCACTTATGAGTGAGAGCATGTGGTATTTGATTTTCTGTTCCCATGTTAGTTTGCTGAGAATGATGGTTTCCAGCTTCATCCATGTCCCTGCAAAGGACATAAACTCATCCTTTTTTTTTTTTTTTTTTTTTTGAGACAGTCTCACTTTGTTGCCCAGGCTGGAGTGCAGTGGTGCCATCTCAGCTCACTGCAACCTCTGCCTCTCAGGTTCAAGCTATTCTCATGCCTCAGCCTCCTGAGTAGCTGAGACTATAGGCATGTGCCACCATGCCCAGCTAATTTTTGTATTTTTAGTAGAGACGGGGTTTCACCATATTGGTCAGGATGGTGTCGCTCTCCTGACCTCATGATCTGCCCACCTCGGCTTCCCAAAGTGCCGGGATTATAGGCATGAGCCACTGTGCCCCGCCAAACTCATCCTTTTTTATGGCTGCATAGTATTCCATGGTGTATATTTGCCACATTTTCTTTATCCAGTCTATCACTGATGGGAATTAGGGTTGGTTCCAAGTCTTTGCCATTGTGAATAGTGCTGCAGTAAACATACGTGTGCATGTGTCTTTATAGTAGAATGATTTATAATCCTTTGGGCATAAACCCAGTAATGGGAATGCTGGGTCAAATGCTATTTCTGGTTCTAGATCCTTGAGGAATCACCACACTGTCTTCCACAATGGTTGAACTAATTTACACTTCCACCAACAGTGTAAAAGTGTTCCTGTTTCTCTACATCATCTCCAGTGTCTGTTGTTTCCTGACTTTTTAATGATCGCCATCCTAACTGACATGAGATGGTACCTCATTGTGGTTTTGATTTGCATTTCTCTAATGACCAGTGATGATGAGCTTTTTTTTTCATATGTTTGTTGGTCGCATAAATGTCTTCTTTTGAGAAGTGTCTGTTCATATCCTTTGCCCACTTTCTGGCTATCTTCTTACTAATTGTGAGAACCTAGTTAACATCTTTGAGTGTTAGCTTGGGATGATGACAGATAAATTAAAAGGAGATTTGTATGAGGGATTTTAGCAGTGGCTACACTGTCATCTCACCTTCGGTTTGTAGTGAGTTCCCAGTTCTTTGTGAGCTTGAACATATGAAACAGATGACATTTAAACTAAATGAATACCTTTATGCTTATCAATGGCCTTTCTGTTTTGTTCCATTTTAACCAGTAGTTTTGGGGGCTTTTCCATTGTTACCTACATAACTATATCACTAAGATTGTAAAGAAGAAACTGCCAGATTCTTCCTAATATCATTTATAACACCTTATAGAGGGCATAGCCCAAATTAGACCTTCAACAAATATTTGAGGAATGGATTAATGTTTACTGTTTTAATCTATTGGGATGATATCAAATTCAAGGTCTCTGAAGCAAAATGTGATCAATAGCCTACTTTGATAAGCATAACACATGTTCTCATTTCTTAATTGGTGTGTTTATTTTCATAGTTTTAAAAATCTTGTTCATTTTGCAAAATATATGGTGAGAAAAATGGCTATGAAATATGATCTTGACAGAGCAAGGATAGACCTAAATGATATATTGATTTTTTCATTAAATTTCTAGTAAAGCAGACAAAATACATTCACTATCATTAACTACTCATAGAAAAATGAGAACAGAAAAGGTGAAAATGGGACATATTAAGAAATTTGATGATTTGGAAGATATGTAATAGTTGATTCCATTTCAGTATAGAAAACTTCTATGCCTCTCTCTTATAATGCTTGTTGTGGAAATGTTCTTATATGATACAGAACAGATTGTATTTTGTTTTTTGTAGAGTTGATCAATTGGACAAGCAATTTATTTTCTGAAAATGAAGTAAAATCTATTTAAACCTTAATGAACGTAAGGCCCAATCTTTACATTCTACCTGAGGTAGATATACACACATTTTAAAAAATGAATCATTAAAGTGGAATGTATAACATAGAAGTAATCTTTGTTGATATAGAAAAATAAGTAGATTGATGATCACATTCTGTTGGATTGATGGTCACATTCTGTTGAATGAGCACATTCATAAACACTCTGATGCTCAGGTTCTCTCATTATTTTTCTTGCAGGAGATGGATGTCAAACCAATCTTCCACAAATCTCACCTGAGGTTAGGTTTAAGCAGGATTCATTCTTTGTGAAGTGAACAGTTTTTGATGGGTTGTAAAGAGCTTTAATTTCCTTTTTAGATTTCCAGCAGTAATTGGCAGAAATAACACATTCTTCTCATAATTATATTTATATCTCTGTAGTTCCTAAATGGTATTTATTATATTTCCTTCTCAGGAGGGATTTTTTTTTCTTCCCTAAATACACTCGAACAATAGGTCAAAAGCTAGGAACAATTAAAAAACCCCATTTGATATAATTTCTTACAACAATGCTTCCCTTTCCACATCTTTATCATCGTTTTTACCAATGATGATGGAAGAAAAGTGGAGTACCATTTCCTGTGGCTTCTTCATTAACTGGCTCACACTAAAATTAAGGGCAATTGTACTGTTGTCTACACTGACCTCTGGAATAAAGTTCAATGTGGACATAACTCTTTTAAAACCATTTTTTTAAAGTTTACTGTACTTTCTTTTTTATTATTATTATTATACTTTAAGTTTTAGGGTCCATGTGCACAATGTGCAGGTTAGTTACATATGTATACATGTGCGATGCTGGTGTGCTGCACCCATTAACTCGTCATTTAGCATTAGGTGTATCTCCTAATGCTATCCCTCCCCACCTCCCCCGACCCCACAACAGTCCCCAGAGTGTGATGTTCCCCTTCCTGTGTCTGTGTGTTCTCATTGTTCAATTCCCATCTATGAGTGAGAACATGCGGTGTTTGGTTTTTTGTCCTTGCAATAGTTTACTGAGAATGATGGTTTCCAATTTCATCCATGTCCCTACAAAGGACATGAACTCATCCTTTTTTATGGCTGCATAGTATTCCATGGTGTATATGTGCCACATTTTCTTAATCCAGTCTATCATTGTTGGACATTTGGGTTGGTTCCAAGTCTTTGCTATTGTGAATACTGCCACAACAAACATATGTGTGCATGTGTCTTTCTAGCAGCATGATTTATAGTCCTTTGGGCATATACCCAGTAATGGGATGGCCGGGTCAAATGGTATTTCTAGTTCTAGATCCCCGAGGAATTGCCACACTGACTTCCACAATGGTTGAACTAGTTTACAATCCCACCAACAGTGTAAAAGTGTTCCTATTTCTCCACATCCTCTCCAGCACCTGTTGTTTCCTGACTTTTTAATGATTGCCATTCTAACTGGTGTGAGATGGTATCTCATTGTGGTTTTGATTTGCATTTCTCTGATGGCCAGTGATGATGAGCATTTTTTCATGTGTCTTTTGGCTGCATAAATGTCTTCTTTTGAAAAGTGTCTGTTCATATCCTTTGCCCACTTTTTGATGGGGTTGTTTGTTTTTTTCTTGTAAATTTGTTTGAGTTCATTGTAGATTCTGGATATTAGCCCTTTGTCAGATGAGTAGGTTGCGAAAATTTTCTCCCATTTTGTAGGTTGCCTGTTCACTCTGATGGTAGTTTCTTTCGCTGTGCAGAAGCTCTTTAGTTTAATTAGTTTCTTTCTTTCATTGTTTCAAAATGCACACATTCCCCAAAGTATTTCCAGAATTTGAGTGTCTGTCTCTTCATATGTGACTTGTCCTACTGAAGGGCTCCGGGGAGTAGGAGCTCTGATGAACTCTTACACATAATATATTCAGGACAAACGTCAGAGGGCAATATGGCCAATTCATCAAAGTATACAATGTGCATATCTTTTTACCCTGCAATTCCACCTATGGAAATTTATCTTGCTGGAACATAAACATAAGTGGCATAGATATATCTGTAAGGATGGTCATTAAAGTATTTCAATGGCAAAAGGGGGAGCCATGCCAACTCTATAGCAGTAGAAGGAGGGTTAAATAAATGATGGCGTATCCAAACAATGGACTACTAGGTAGGCGTTTTAAAAGTCCAGGTAAAATAGGGAAAGGAGGTCTTCACAGAACATTAAGTAGAGAAAGTAACTTAATGAGAAAACATACAGGATACAAACTAAAAATGCTCCAAGGGCCTAGCCAGGTAACATCAGGGCAGATGTGACCCAAGACAGCTATTGTCCTGCGTTCTTCTTGGCAGAAGGAGAAGGCTGGGTGAACTGATCTAAACGTCCTCCCAGTGCCCACCAGTTGTTGCCATGCAGGTACCAGTGCCCTGTTTTGTCAGATATTTAGATTTTTCTAAAGAAGGGAAGTAGATTCAGGTATTAATGTATATTCTTGGGTGTGTGTTTAATGTTTTCATTTCATTTAAATGCTTTCAGATACAGTGTTAGCCAAGCAAAATATGTGTGTAGGCAAATCTTGGCCAGGCCACGATTTGTTACTCCTGCTGTCTAGACATTGAAAAATGTAGAAAGTTATACATCTAATCATGACACTGATAAGTTCTGCAGAGTAGGTTTGGAAATCAGATGACAAAATGGCATTGTAATTTATACACTCCTATATTGTTTGATCTTGTTTCACTGCATGTACATACATGGTATATTTTCTGTGTTCATGCTATTAAAAAAATCCCATAAAGTCCCATGTTCTAAGGAGAAAAAGTAATTTTGGGTTTAGGCACCATCTCTATCTTTGTGACTTAGGCAATTTACTCCAACTTTCTATAACTCAATTTCTTCATTTGCATAAGGGGGATAAAAAGGTTTGCCTTGTGTATTGGTAAGAATTATGTAAGATGATATTTACAAGTGCTCTGTATGTAGTTCTTGCTTTGTGAATGTTCAAACCAACCATTATTTGGTCATGCCAAGAAGCAAGTGAAGGGTGAGAAGAGACTATTTTAAATTAAGATTGTTAAAATGTTTTTCTTCATTCAGCTGGCAATGAATACCAAAATGTGTATCTACACTCAAGAAAGATTTGTCTACATTAAAGATTAAGTAGTTCCATAATTGTTTTCTTAACATAACTAGGGACTTGGGAATTATTACTAATCTTTTTATTTGCTCTTTCAGTAAATCATTTCAATTATCCTTTGCTCTTTAAGAAGTTACCCTAATTTGGCCGGGCGGGGTGGTTCATGCCTGTAATCCCAGCACTTTGGGAGGCTGAGGCAGGTGGATCATGAGGTCAGGAGATCGAGACCATCCTGTGAATGGTGAGACCCCGTCTCTACTAAAAATACAAAAAATTAGCCTGGTGTGGTGGCGGGCGCCTGTAAACCCAGCTACTCAGGAGGCTGAGGCAGGAGAATGGCATGAACCCAGGAGGTGGAGCTTGTAGTGAGCTGAGATCGTGCCATTGCACTCCAGCCTGGGAGACAGAGCAAGACTCTGTCTCAAAAAAAAAAAGAAGTTACCCTAATTTAATACTGGGTAAAAAGCAGTGTAGTATATATCATTTAAAATGTTTAAAATTGCAGCCATGGCATTGTCAGTTTTCTGGAGGTGTGAGAGAGGCTTTCTTTATTAAAGAATCTGGTCCCCTTAAACATTTTCAAGTTCAAGTGAGTTATCAAAAACAGAAAAAAAAATAAGGTTGGAAGCTTCTTAATATAAGGGAAATAACCTGATTTTGAATAGAGACATTTTTTTCTCAGTGAAACGAAAATGCAATTTAAGAAATTAATATAATTATTTTTGTACATAAAAATAACCCCTTAACACTACTTCCCACCTATTGCTTTAACCTAGAAAAGTCTTCCTGTGAATTTTATTTTCCATAATGACACTAATATCCATCTGAAGGAGAAGAAAAACGACAACAACAACAAAAAGACAATATGAGTATTGCTCTTTGCAAGAAATCCAGAAGAAATTTTGAAAAACAAAGGACAATTTACACACAAACACGCACAGCCTCAAAAACAGAAACAAATACACAAAATGTAAGGCTACCTGCAATTAATCAATCAGATATTTTTAAAACATCCAGTGAAATTCTAATGGTGGGAGTTTAAATATTATGTAACAAGATCTATCACTTTACCTCGGCCACAAAAGAATATGGACTTTTCCACACGAGAAATATTACCTGTTCATTCACACTTATTACGTTTTTGTGGAAGTTGTGAAATTGCAAAAACTTGTGATATAGTGAAAAGTTTCCTTAAGTGTCCTTAGGAAACACCTCAGCTCTCCAGATAAGCCTCCTGCAAAACAATTGCATTGGGGTGCTGTCCTGGGGGCCCACAGGGTTCCTGACTTCGGAGCCAATGCCACCGTTGCTAGGCAATTACTTATGCTGTGTCATGTCCCCTGAGAGTACCCTCCGCCCTGTAGCCTTCAATCTTTCTGTCAGAAAATGAGCAAGGCTTTGAAACCAGAGCATCATGAGACTGCATTCTGAATCCACCTCTTACTGGGTTCGTGGCCTACAGAGATGAGGACTTTACACCCTCTGACACCAAGTTCCCTGATCTAGGAAACTGGCTCATAATTCCCACCTTGTAAGGTTGTTTTAAGTGTTTTTAAAAAATACACATAAAGTCTTTGTTGTATTGTAGCTGCTCGATAGAAAGTATTACTGTATCATTGTTGCTATAATACGTAAGAGTACATTAAGCCACATTTAATTCTTCTATTGGACAAATATTGTCATTTTAAATACTATATTAATGCAGTTTTAAATGTCAGTTGCTAAGAACTTACGGCCAAGTATGGCTATTAATATACATAGAGGCCAGGTGCTCTTGCTCACGCCTGTAATCCCAGCACTTTGGGAGGCCGAGGCAGGCGGATCACGAGGTCGAGAGTTTGAGACCATCCTGGCCGACATGGTGAAACCCTGTCTCTACTAAAAATACAAAAATTAGCTGGGTGTGGTGGTGCATGCCTGTAGTCCCAGCTACTCGGGGGGCTGAGGCAGGAGAATCCCTTGAACCCAGGAGGCAGAGGTTGCAGTGAGCCGAGATCGCGCCACCGCACTCCAGCGTGGCGACACTGTGAGACTCTGTCTCAAATATGTATATACATACACACATAGAAGAGCAGAGGTTCATTAGGTTCAGACAGTAGTTGGAAGGAGTCCAAAAAGACTAAATTGAAAGAGGTAAAGAAACTAGCGGAAAGGACTGTGAGCTCATTCCATCATCTTAAGAATGATAAAATAAAAACAACTAACAAATATTTAATCATTTTACATGAGACATAATTCTAACTGCTTTGCGATATTAATTTATTTAATCATCCCAGCAAGCTTATATTGTGATTTATATTATCATACCTATTCTACAGCTGAAATAAAAATTAGGCAGCAAGAAGTTCATTTATTCATGCATAATGGTGGAAATAACAGCAAGATTCTTACTCGCATGAAACTTACATCATATCTGGACATAAAGACAAACACAGAAACAACAGCAACAAAATACATATATATAATGTTTGCAGGAGGTAAGTTAATGGAGGAGAAAGAAAGTAGAATGAGGACTCAAGAGGGTGATGAGGGTGCCACAGCATCAAGGCTGGCCAATGAATGCTGCCCTGCTACTAAGGCAAAACTTGAATAAAAGCCAGAATCATAAGAGGGGACAAACTGAGCAGATGCCATAATGAAGAGCATTGTGGGCAAAGGGAAGCACATGTGCGAAGACCCCAAGGTGAAGTCTGTCTGCAGAGGGCAAGAAGTTCACGTGGCTGGAGCAGAGTGAGAGAGTTTGTAGCAAAGACTGAGATCAGGTGAGAATTTAAGGCAGAGTCTTAAATTCATTGAAGGATTGGGAATTTTATTTTGAGTAAGATGATGAACCATTGAAGGCTTTGGGGCAAAATAGACATTCAACCCAACATTAAAATGATAACAGGTTGTGTATGACATTGTAATGGTGGACACATGTCATTATCCATTTGCTAAAACCTATAGGATGTCCAGCACCAAGAGTGAACCTCAATCTAAACTATGGATTCTGGGTGATAATGATGTGTCAATGATTGTAACCAATGGGCTACTCTGGCGTGAGATATTGATTGTTGGGGAGGTTGCACACGTGGGGGCAGGGGACATATGAGAACTCTCTGTTCTTTCTCCTGAAATTTTCTATAAACCTAAAACTGCTTTAAATATAAAGTCTATTTAAAAGAAGAATAACTGGAAGTCTTGTAGATATTAAGCCATAGAGAGAAAAATAGAATCAGAAAGACAATTTAAGAGATTATAGTAATTGTCTAGGTGAGAAATAATGTTGTCTTTTATAAGATAGCAGGTATGAAGGTTTTAAGAAGTGTTAGATTCTGGACCTATTTTGAAAATAGAACTGATGGTATATATTTTTTAATAGGTTGAATGAATTGTATAAGAGAAAGTAAGGTGTTAAGAATGGCTTCAAGGTTTTTGGCCTGAGAGTCCTAAAGACTTGAGATGCCATTTACCAAGAGAGGAGAATTGAGGAGAAAATCAGTTTTAGGGAGGTAGATGGAGTTTGGTTTTGAGCAAAAGTTTGAGACATGGCACACTTGAGAAGCAAAGGAAATTCCTGCAAGGTCACCCAGGTTTGTAAATAGCAAAGCTAAGACTAGGACCAGATAACATAAACAGAGAAACTGACTCTTCCTGAAAGGTTTATTATGCCTTAGCCACCTTTCAGCAGCACTGAGTATAAGTTTTTATATATAAACACAATAAATGCTCAGTGACTTCACGAGACCAAGTATTGTATGTTGGTCTCATTGACTGATCATTCCTTAATACCTAACATAGAGTCTGTCATGTATTCACAAAAACAAAAATATATATAAAAATTTTTTAATTCATAGATTTTTTAAAAACCTGAAATAGAAATCTGTCAGACATGCAAAAGTTGAGCAAGGTGCTAAAAACAGATATGGTACATTTTATTTTATATTGGAGAATTTAGACAAGTAACTAATGGCCTTTTTGTGTGATTCATTCAGAAATCTGAGAATACACTTCTTATTCAAGATAATTAAAACTTTAGTCAAGAACAACACAAAGCAAATTGTACATTTTTTGTCAATAAGTTAAAATTCTGGGTGAGTTATGAAGGATTAATAATTTGTTAGAGAAAAAAGCAACAAGTTTGTAAAAGAAGAAAAATGTCTAAGAAATAAGTCCATGCAGGAAACTATACAATAAATACTGAAACTGAGAAAATATTTTCCAACAAAGATAAATTTTTTTTCCAACAAAGATAACGAAAAATTACTCTTTTTTTAATGAATACGGCAAATACAACTAGATAAACTGATAATGTACTAGGAAAGACATAAAATGCCAATCAATGAACTCAAAATAATAATTGTCTAATGCCCTACCTGCTGGTGCTGGGCAGGTTGGCCTAGCTGGAAGGGGTTTCCCAGGGGTTTCCCATAAACTCCAGCTATGTAGCATGTGAAACCCTAAACGGATTTTGCAGCTAACATACCAAAGTCTGGCAAAAGTGGTTTAAGTCTCTCTGGACAGGCATAACTTCCCAAGACTCAATTGCTGGATCATGAGCCATGAGATTGATATCCAGAAAAATAACTGCAAGAAACCATTCAGCTGGACATGGGAAGAGGACTCTAGCAAAGATCATTCTCCACACCTAGGCTTCTACAACAGGGCATTGTGTTGTGTAAAGGGGCCAGATTCAATTCATGGCACAGAGGAGAAATAGGCATAATTCAAAAACAGAATGTAATTGACCAATCATTATGAAAAAATGCTTAATGGCACTAATAACAAAAGGAAAACAAACTAGAATCTCATTCATCATTCATTCATTCATTCCACACATGATTTTTGAATATCTTTTATGTGCACATATTGGGAATACAGCATTGAACAAAAGCGACAGATACCTCTACCATGGCAAAGCCCATGTTATTATAGGAGACAATAAAAATTACACAAATAAATAATATATTATTTGATGTTAGTATGAAATGCAACAGAGGAAAAGGAAACAGGGCAGGTGTGTGGGGAAGGGCCGTTACACCTGTGGATGGCAGGTGTAGCAGTTCTAAGTAGGATGAAAGAAGGCTTCCAGGAGAAAATGACATATGTTCAAAGACCTGAAATAGTGTTTTGTTGTATAATGTTGGTGAAACATACAATGGACTTGGAGCTTAGAATCTGACTGTGTTGGGGTGTACAACTCACTGCATACTGTGTTATAATTTCCTCATTTGCACATCAGGGGTAACCCCTTCAGTTGTTGAGAATTTAAGTAAGATTTCAATATTGTGTCACAGGCAGAAAGCAAGAAAGCTTAGTTTTCCTTTTTGTTAGAAAACCATTGCAGATTTTTTTGAAGGATAATGTTTAATGCTAATAAGCACAGAGCAATATCTTGGTAAAGATAGGGCACAATTAATACAATTAAGGGAAAATTTGTGCTAGTTAGGATGTTTTCAGATCCATGCAACTGAAATTCCAACTAGACAATAAAGAACTTTATAAATCCATGACAGGAAACCTGGAGTTAGGGTGGCCATCAGGGCTGGTTTATGTGGAGGTCAAGGTGCACCAAGGCCTGGGGTTCTCTCAGTTGCTTCTCTTGTCTGTCCTTACTGTTGCTCTTTCTGAAGACCTGGAGCAGAAGGGTGACTTGTATCCAGGAAAGACACTATTTAGGGCTATGCTTGTCAATACAATGGCCACTAGCTACAAGGCTATTTACATGCAAATTAACCAAAACTAAATAAAATTCAAAGTTCAATCTATATATTGTTTATAGAATGATAAAATTGTAATTTTTTTGTCTTATTTTTATTTTCTGCTTTTTTCTGATTTAAACTGTATTCTCTGAGAAATAACCATTAAAAAATACATACCCACACAACACACACAATACCCACAGACATCATTAAAATAATGTATTCTCAACTAATATAATACGGAAGGATTCTTCTTAGTTAATATGTGAAGAAAGAATATTACATGTTGAATATTATTACAACAGAGAAAAATATAGTCACAGAATAAGATTGGAAAGAAATTTTAGATATTTTAACAGTGACACTTGGTTAGCAGTAAAATTATTAGTGATAATTCTTCCTACCTTTCCTCATTTTATTAAATGTATATTATTTCTATGCTAGAACTTTTTAAAAAGTATTTAAGAGGAAAAAGTGTGTATTTTAGGAATACTGCCTTTTACAATTCTAGGCTCGCATTCAACTGTTTCACAATTAGCCTTGTCAATTCTTCTGGCATAAAAAATTACAAACAAGGCCCTTATTTCCTTCAATATTGAACCTACAATGTCAATTTTTTTTTGTTTCTTGCATGTTATAATGGTAGACTATTTGATAACTAAAGGCTTAATATCTTACAAAACTTACCCTTTTTGAATAGATTTGTGTTTTAGCAAGGAATGAAGTTACATATAAATTTGAGGTTTTGAAAGTGAGCTTCGTAGAAGCCTAGGGCTTGCTGGAAGGTCCCTGTGGGTCCTTAGAAGGGGATCAGTCAGGCCAGCTGGAGAGGGAAGGAAAGGACTTTGAGCCTCCAACCACCCACTTTCCCCTGAGCAGCTGGACTTTCCTCTGCTATCTGCTACATTTGATTGCTATGTAATTTTCTATTTAGGAAAAAGCTGTATCTCAATTATGTAGAAAGTCAGTGTTTTAAATGATAGAATGACTCTCCAGTGATCAGATTTCTATCTTGCAGAATAACTGCTGAGAGGAAGTTTGAGGGAGTGCTGTGGTTCTCTACATCTGGACTGGTATGCAGCCTGCTTCTCTGTTTGTGTACAAGCTAGACCTGCTCCTCTAGTTACTGAGTGCACTAGCGACTGTCACAAGGCAGTCTCCCTTGTGGCAGTCTGCCACCTACCTCCCAGAAGCAGGTGTAGATCATTTCCTCACATTTTGAGCTTTCCTTTATATCCACAGCTCTAAGAAACTGAAAAAAATGGAAGCCTGTTGGCAGAGCTCCAAATGTGAGGAAATGGTCTACACCTGCTTCTGGGCTCTTTTTTAAAGAACACATGCAGTGTTCAGCATCACAAGCATTGAGGGCTGCACAAAAAAAGACTAAGGTGGCTGGGAGCAGTGGCTCATGCCTGTAATCCCAATGGTTTGGGAGGCCTAGGTGGGTGGATCACTTGAGGTCGGGAGTTTGAGACCAGCCTGGCCAACATAGGGAAAACCCATCTCTACTAAAAATATAAAAATTAGCCGGGCATGGTGGCACACACCTGTAATACCAGCTATTTGGGAGGCTTAGACAAGAGAATCACTTGAACCTGAGAGGCGGAGGTTACGGTGAGTGGAGATCACAGCACTGCACTCCAGCCTGGGTGACAGAGTGAGACTCTGCCTCAAAAAACAAAACAAACAAACAAACAGAAAGACTAAGGCATGCCTCTCACAATGACATCGCTTATATTTTATTCAGAGTAAAGGTGAAGAATGTAGGCAGCATAAACTAAAGGGCTAGTGTATATTAGTTAAGATGTTTTAAATAAATGAAACAGAAATTCAAACCTAACTAATAAGGAATGTTTTATAAATACTTAACAAGGTTAGAGTAATCATCTGGGCTGGTTTGTTTAGAGGTTCAATAATGCACCAAGGATGTGGGATTTTTCCACTGCTCCTTGTGCAATCCTTGTTATTCGTTTCGTCTGCCTGCTTGTAACACAACAATGACCTTTATTCAAGCATGATGCCCTCTAGAAATATGCTCTTCAGACTCATCATCACTAGCCATACCTGGCTATTTACATTAAATTCATCAAAATTAATAAAACCAAAGTTCAGTTATCCAGTGGAATTAGTCACATTTTAAAGCTAAACAACCACATGTAGCTAGTGGCCATCATATTGGATTGCACAGATATAGACGATTTACATATTTTCAAGGAGCTGTATTGGACAGCACTGGATTTTGGCAAAAAAGGAAAATCATGTTCCTGTGCTTCTTTCTTAAGAACCAGGACATTTCTCAGAAGCTTCTGAGAAGACCTATCTGTATGGTTCTTTTACCATTAATTTTCATGTCCGTTCTGGAGCAAAACCTTGACAAGACAAGGGGATTATAGCAGGACCCATTAACTTACCACAGACATAGGGGTAGATCTGATATCCCCCTAGTTACATAGCTGCAATGGCGTGGCTGTGTTTCAACAACACTTTATTTATATAACCAGGCAGTGGGCCAGATTTGACCCTCTACGCATAGTTCATGGACCCCTGTTTTAATTCACAAGTCTAAAATCAGTAGTGAGAGTCATTTGGTTTATATTTTAAAGATCAATAAAAATTTTCTTCTCATGCTCCCATCTTGTTATGCATATTCAATCAGAATTCTAGGCTATGGTTTTCAATTTTAAAAGCCGGGTATATCTGAAACTCAAAGCATAAACATTTGTTAAATCATTCATGGCGTCTGGAAAGGGTATTCTGAAAGTTAATTCCTAATGATGAAAACAATAGTATATATAAGCACAATTTGAAAAGATAAACACAGAATATAAGTTATTTTAACCACTATACTTCTAAATAACTAATATCAAGAAATTGCTATCCTTTAAAGAAATATTGGCAGTGTGCTACAATGCCACCTATTAATAATATTTATATATCAACATTTTATATTATAGTTCCTATATGTGAGTACCTAGACCAATGCTGACTTCTGAGATGGGTCAACCGATTCCTGACTATACCCACACTCATGCGTAGGTGTGTCCATGATTTTACCACATCCAAGAACTTCAGAGCGGGCCAATATCCCAAAATCCCTAAGAGAAATCAAGATCGTCTTATAGAAAAACAAGCGCTTTCCACATGTTCAGCTTCTCTAGCTCTTTTTTTTTTTGGTTTATTTTTATAGGAATGTGTATTTGTGGAGGAACTTCACAGGTATGAGGCAAGCACAAGCTTTCATTCATTTAGGGAGAGTGATGGAAGAACTATGCAGAGAGGCAGCCACGCAGTGGCAGGAGGTGGGAAGAGGGTGCATTCAGACATTCTCTGCAAATTTTGCAGCCAAAAGAACTATTTCTTTTTTTAGAATCTTCTAAATATACAATTAAAAAAGAATTGTGAAGCATGTATGCATCACATAACATTGCAAATCATGACATAATATAATATAATGTAGTCATCTTTTTTGTGGAGCAGAATGTGTATCCCATGTTGCTTTCCCAGAATATTTATAGATTTCCTGAGAGTGACTAATTGTTCTCCAAAATTATATTTTTAGTTGCCTTTGCTGTATCCACAGCTCTAAGAAACTGAAAAAATGGAAGCCTTTTGGCACAAGTATCAATGAACTCCCATCTGCTGTTAGTGGTTTCATTACAAAAACGTGTGTATCTCTAGAAGAATTTTTTTAGAAAGAAGCCATTTCAGCTCCATGTCAATCGATAGCTTTACAAGTAACCCGTCCGTCATAGTTGATTTTATATGAGCTTAGCCCTTTCAGGAAAAAGAAATCATTCCATGAAGCAATCTTACAAAAACTGTGCTAGGATATTATATGTATGAGAAGACTCCAAGAACACAAACCCATGAACTGAAGCTAATGAATTATCTATGGATTTCAGTTCAGATTTCCCAGGTTTACTTGAGAAGATGAATATATTCAGAGAAATAAATGCCATTACTATTTTTTTGTCTGCTAGCAAATGGCATTATCAATAGATTTGTCTTTATAAGATGTACACATTGCTTTACCTAGGGTAGTTGAGAAAATATTAATCGTCAGAAATACTGTAAATTCCAGTCATGTATTTATGAAATATATTGATATTGTCAGTCTCTATTTATTACAGTGTGCTACAAAGTCTAGACAAAGTAATCACACATTCTTTGTAAAGGCATGGATTGCAAAAATCATTGAATTTGCTGTAATGCTAATCCCTGGGTCTCATGCATTAATTTTTTATAGTTGATTTTACATTCCTATGAAGAAAAAATAATTAACAACACTTTTCCACCCTTCTAATTTAACTAGAATCTTGCATTTAGAATAACAAGTAATGTTTAATTTGACCATTGAGCTATGTCTTCATTTGCCCATTTCTCAATTCCAATTTAAAATGCAAATATTAACAATTTCAAATATTTCCTCTCTAAGAACATCTCAT
Source organism: Pan troglodytes (assembly GCF_028858775.2). NCBI lineage: Eukaryota > Metazoa > Chordata > Mammalia > Primates > Hominidae > Pan > Pan troglodytes. Next base: position 111,338,995 of record NC_072412.2, on the reverse strand, counting down.
AGTGATGCAGCTTGTGTCACTATAAAAACATCAATTTCCAAATTCTCATTCATTGCAGATCCTCATCTAGTTGCTGAATAAAAACAGTATCTCTAACCCTGAAGTTTTATTGTCCATTAGCTTAAATTCAACCTGATTTTTAAAAATGTAAAAGCCATTACTAAAAATACTAAATGTAAAGAAAAACAGAGCTAACACGTGACAAATCTAAGTGGGCTGACTGACATAGAATGAGGAATCTATTAAATCTTCAAAGATCTAGTTTTCTGCAGCCCCCAACCTCCTTTGCTCTAGGCAATTCCAAATATCTAGCATTAATCATGCATTAGTTCCTCTTGCCCCAGCTTCCTCTCCCATACTTCCTAAAATGCAGCGTAACATTTATTGCCATCCCTGGAACTGATTCGGTGCACACCACCACTCAACAGAAGAGTTTATATTTAAATTATGGACTCTCCAATAGTTTAAACATGTTTATTTTCCTCTTGCCTTGCTCTTGGTCTTGTCCACAGGAAATTTATTTTTGCCTGACAGCCATCCATTTATAAAAAGTTGCTTTGTACAAACTTCTTTATCTTCTTTGCTGATGGTCTCATTTTCTTTGCGGTCTATTTGTCTGTACTGATATTTTTCTGTGTGATAAGAAGGTTATCTACCAAATGGCAGTAGACTTACTGCCAGTAGTGGCAGCTGTTCAATTTTAGATGATCTTCTGAATCATAACTCTCCTAGGGAAAAGACACAGTGTATGTGCATTAAATGTGATTATTTTAAAATTTGCTTATTCACATACACAATCAGAAATTTAGCTTTCCATCTTTGGGGCAGAAGAATAACTCTCCGTAAAAAGAGGTCTTGCATTTTTCTGATGACGTTCACTCCAGGCAGCCTAACAGCTTTCAATTCTGTCTCCACCACTTATCCAGCATTTGACTTTGGTCAGGATAATAAATTTCTATGTCTTCACTTTGCTCATCCCCAAAGTGAAGATAAAAATATTACTTCTTTGGGAGTATTGCTAGCAGGATTGAGTGAGTTAATATGTGTGAAGCTCTCAGTTGGTGCCTGGCAGGTAGAAGGCACTCCATGAGCGTTGGCCATTCTTATTATTGCAAGAATAACTTTGTCTCAATGACAATCAAAACATCATCTTGGGTTTTGTCTGTATGACTGATGGACTGGCATTTACATCACATCAACCATTATTTAGGATAGGATAATCTCAGTTGTTGAGTGATGTCATTACAGAAGTTCAGTAACATTCAAGAAAGTCTCAGCAACACTATTCAATAATATTGAAGAACCATATCACCTTTTACAGTCAATTTAAATAACCAGGAAACTGTAAACAACCACACTTTTTCCAGAGTTGCTTTCCTGATGGGGCATGCAGAACAGTACAATTGGTACAATGTACATCAGGTGTGGGCTTTTCTCAATAATCTTAAGTGTAAATGTAAATATAGGAATGTAAAAAATGTAAAGCCTATTTTAATTGTATGTGTGTGTTATGAAGGTATTCTGACAAAAATTGAAAACATTTCTCTTATTCCATCAGATGCAGAAACAAAGGAAGTAGTAGTATGGGCTGCTTCATATTTTGAGACACAGAAGTCCAGACAGATACCTAGTTACATGTTAAGGCCAGGAACAGGGGAGCTGTTACTGACTCCTCTCTTTCCCTCCACCACATCACCCAGCTGTGCTCGTACTTACTGCTCATTCAGCCCTGTTGGCTGCAGACTCTAAGTGTCTCTTAAATCTATCCCCATAGGTTATTCTCAAGGATGAAGCTCCACCATCTTGAGCTTGGATGACTGCAATAGTCTCCTCAACGGTGTCCAAATTTGATCTTCTCACCTAAAACCATAACCAGATAAACCTTTTTAAACCTGTATTTGGGGCATGGTCCTTAGAGGCTTAAGCCTTAAGTGGCTTCCTATTGCCTACCCAATGAAGTCTCCAATCTTCAGCTTGATGGTCGAGCCCTGAGTAACTGAGCCCTGCCTCCTGGACAGCCAGGGTCCCTCTTTGCTCTGCTCACTTATCACGTTGGTCTTCCTATCCTGGAGTGTTGCTCACTCTCCACACCATCAACTGTTTAATTGCTGCCCACCCTTCAAATCTCAGCATCAACACTGTCCTTCGATACAGGCCTTTTCTCCCTGCACTGGCACCCCGTTCATAAACGTCTGCCATTTCTAATCACACCAACCTGTGCTTCTCCTTTTGAAGTGTTCACTCCGTGGGATACTTGTTGACATTTTCTCCATTCGAATATGAGCTCCACGGGGGCAGGCACCATATTTGTCTTGTGGCAGATGTTAGCCTCTGATTGGGCAGAATATCTGATATATAATTTTCAATGCTCGTTGAATATGTAAATAAATTTAGAGAATGCCTAGATAATTTCTTAATACCCAATTACTATATTTTGAGATGGCTTGCTGAACTGGTTTAAATTTGGATCTGAATAATGCCAGACCTACTTAATTAAATGAAATTTTAAATTATTCAATGAAGGTATTTGACCATGAAATGGAAATATAATGGAGCTGTTAAAAACATCGTCACCATGGCTGGAATGCTGTGTTCAAATACTGCCTGTGCAACTGAGATGTGTCCCTGGGCTAATTACTGACCTCTAGTTCCTCCATTTCCTCAGCTGTCAAATTGTGAGAAGTAAACACATGAAAATAACTAAAGCACTTAGAAGCATAATAAGCCTATAGTTCAGACACAATCATCTAAAAGGAAAACTCTCTTTTCTTCTTCCATCAATTGGATGCTTGTCTTTCATATTTTCAAGCTAAAACTTTAGATAATATAAAATTATAAAATTGCACAAAGTAAAAACTCTGAAAAATTTTTCTGTGAGCTTTCCTTTCACCAAATATCCAGATTGGTCTGGTCTGAACAATTTAAATGTTTGGAGTCTACAACAACATAGCACATATGCACTCCACCCAGTCAGATGGACGGAACAAATTAATCTTGGTATCATCATCCAGAGTATTTGCCCATCACAGGTTTTCTCTTTTCACTCACTGAGCTGAGTATAGACAGTCTCTCAGACACTTCCAGATTGTCCATGGCAGGAAATTTCCTACCTGGACAGCAGTGGGTGGCCCATTGAAGGGAGAAACCAAGCATTTCGTCAGGATTCTTGATAAACTGCCATTATCTGAGCAGAGGGTTTTCCTTTTGTCCTGACAAAAATGTCTGTACACGTCTATTTTCATGTATTTTTATGTGATAATTTCCTATTCTACCACCTTAAGAATTCAAAATAATCTTTCATGGAAAAGCATCAAGAGCTTAACAAAAATCACATTGAGTTACAGTTTCTGGTTTTTCTAAAGAACAAAGCCTTATTAAGTTCTTAAGTATGATTCAACAATGAAATCAAATGAAATCACTAATTTCCGCCCCCCTCTTTCACTCACCCCAGACTGCTTTATAGAGGATGTAATCCATTGTGACGCTACTAAAGGCAGGACACATCTTCCAAGGTATATTCACTCTTAAGAAATGATCAGGTTGGTTTGGATAAATAACTTTGAAGTCTTCATATCTTAAAGAAGATGCATTTAAAGTACAAGATTATAACTGGCCATTTCTGTCAAACTGAAAAAAATCTTTTCACCATCAATAATCCACTTTAGATATAGAGTGATGCAAAAACATTTCATCTTTTAAATTGATTGCATAGTAGCACATTTTGGTCAATGAGTTTATTTTTCTTTTTATTTCCAAAGATGCAATAAGTAAGAAAAAAAGCTTTTAAACAGGCTTTTAAACAGCCAGAAATGACATGATTTATTTGCATGAATTGCACATATGGCTGAAGTTCTTCCTGTGCCATATTTTCAATACATTAAAATATTTTCTACATTATGATGTTTTATAAAATTATTCTCAGCAACTCTGGGGAATATAGCTATTATATCCCTAGGAAGATGAAATGATCCTCATTCTTCTGGGAGTTTAGTGTTATTAAAGAGGTTTATAAGCACTAGATATGGAAGCTAAATTTATTTACCTTAGTTTTCCTTTGTGTTTGTAATTAAGCATCATAAAAATGCAGAAAAGAGCAGACACAGGAAGTAATAAATGTAAAAATATTGTATAACTTCACTGTACTTCAAATGTATATTGACCCATTTTTGCCTTCAGAGTAAATGAACTTGGGAAATCATTATATATATATATATATATATATATATATATATATATATATATACACACACACATACATATACTTATTAGATCCATAAATATATATGTAATTTTAGGACTGCTATATCAGAGGCAAATAAAGGGTTTGCTATTTCCCTGAATTTCCACTACACACATTTTAAAAGCAAAGTGGGTTTACTAGTGGTGACATTTTAAAACAGGAACTTTTGGATGATTTGAAGTGAACCAATTTTGAGACTCAGTCATTACCATGGCAACACCAGGGTTCAGAAGTCTTCATGTGGAGGCAATCATTGGGTACTCTCACATAAAGCACAGATGATTTAGTCCTGCTTTTGTCAGAAAGGTTAAATGGATTTTTTTAATAAACTGGAAAATGTGCCAATAAGTCCAATATCCATGAAAGTAGATATCACTAAGGTTCATCAACCTAAGTCTTCCCACCAAGGGTTCAACTTCCTTCAAAGCATGTGGGAGAGTCATTTCCCCCCATTTCTGAGATGGTATGTTGTTAGCCTTCCAAAAAGCGAAGGACACTAATTGATTCCTTTATTCAATTTTACAAATCATTCCTTGTGTATAACTTTTGCTAATAAAGCAAAATAAATTTCTACCTATCCATCCAAAATATTCCTGTATCACAAAGGTTAAGGAAGGGATAAGCATAAATGTTCCACTCTCCCCCTTGATGGAGGAGGGTGGAGGGAGAAAAACAAAACAAAACAGAGCAGAAACTAAGATGCCTTGAGAAGGCTCTCACGACGTTTTATTGACTGAGGGCCATCACAGACAATGCCTTCTCCACTTATTTATTTGGACCCTTTGCTTAAGGAGAATAAAATAAACTCTTGGTATATTTCCATTTTTAGGGTTAAATTAGATTTTCTGTAACAACATACAAATATATGCAATTCACAGTCATCAAAAATGATACCTGTTGGTGGTGGCGGGATGGAACAGACTTTAAGCTTAAAGCTGTGTGTAGACTGCTCTTGACCATGTAGTATTTCCAGAAGATCTTATCAAGTAAGAGGCTTTGCATAATTCTGTAACTGTGTGTTTAGAGCTTCCCGAGGAACAACCACAGACTGAGAGACTCTGGGACATGAGCACAGCCATAGCTTCCAGTCCTTCCTATGTGTGTTATCTACAGGGTGGTCTTTATTCCAAGTGAATCATTTCCATCCTGTACACCAGTACATGTGCTGAGCACACTTTCATAGACCAAAAATAGAATTGATGATTAACAAAATTCCTCCATAGGATTTATAAAGGATTGGGAAGAGAATTAGAAATGAGATTGAGTTCACCCCATGTGCATTTAAGAGGGTTCAAGGCTTGTCTTCCTCCAATTTACAGACATCCACAGAGAAACCATTAAGCACAAGTATAAGCTAGTTGCAGAAAAAGCAGATAATGTCTCAGTCCCTATATAGCAGGAAAGATGGTCATGCTATTTATGTATAGGAAAATAGTTCATTTTCAATATAAGAAGTGTTTAAAACAAAGTCTTCTGTAGGACCAAAGGATACTATGAGTGTTGGGAGTCAGGGAAGAAAAAATACTTTTTGTTTATTAACCTCTCTTAATGTAGTGAAACACAACTATCAAATCTTAACAAGAAATGGAACATGGTCTTGTTATTATTTCTTTCCACATCATGATATGGTTTCTGTGAGCCAGGAGTCCAAGGATTCCTTATGGGGGCTAATCAGGTGTCAGCTGGGCTGTGTTCTCAGCTATGCAAGAATCCACTTTTAATCTCATTCAGGTTTGGGGCAGAATCAGCTTGCAGCTGCATGATTCAGAGCCTCAGCTGATGCTGTTGATGAGATACTGGCCTTGGCGTGGGGATGTTCCCAGCATGGCTGCTCACGTCATCAGGCCAGCAAGAAGAGCCTCTCTTCCTTCTACCAAGATGGAGCTGTACACAGTACAACGCAAAGCCTAATAACTGGAGCAACATCCGTGAAGAAGGAAGGAAGTCGGCGGTCTCGCTTGCATTCAAGAGGAAAGGATGTGAAGGTTAGGAGCATGAGGGCCCCCTGGCTTCTATTCACCACACGATCTACCATCCCATTTTACAGAAACAGTGTCTGAAATGATGGCTTGCTAGAATTCCCATGGTGGAAGACAAACCCATCTTTAAACAACCGTCTCTGGGTCTCTCCTGACTCCACTGCTTCTCCAGTGCAGGGCATAGAAGACAACCTTGAGTCATGACTCATGGAAAATGGTTAATGTCCTCCCAGATTACTGAATAATTCATTCTTCACATTCCAGAGTTCTTCCAAATATAGATTATTGGTGCTGCACTAGCAATGTCCTGGGAACACTCAGCTTTTCAGTTCAGCTTTCTTTTTCCTATAATGAACTTGATTATATATGGCTAAGTTTTAGATAGAATTTTCAGTTCAGCTTTTTCTTGTAATGAACTTGATTATATAGGGCTAAATTTTATATAGAATTAAAGCGAAAAAACTGGAACTGCTGGTGCCTAAGACCAAAGGATATTAGTGTAAAGAAAGTGGAAATGGGATTGACCAAGTGGTATAAATTTTTCCAAATTTTGGCTGCCAACATCCTAATTTTTTTTTAAATTACATCGTTGTTATATTCCCAGTATATCAAATAAGTAAACACGATTACTGATTCATTCATTCACTTAACATATTCATTGAGGGACAATTCTGACAGGCACATCTAAGAAGCTAAGCTTGGACATGATAAGGTCACTGGCCCTCAGGATGTTTTTGTTCTACTGGGGAGATAGGTAATAGCCAGCATGTAATGTGATTTTGTGTGTGTGTGTTTGTGTGTGTGTGTGTGTGTGTGTGATTTTAGGAAGTAGTAAGTCATCAGAAGAAAAATAAAACAAGATAGATAGATAGTTCCCTGAGGGAGGGTAACCCTCTAATTAAAAAGCCAACTAAAGACTTTCCTCTTAAAAAAAAATAGCATTTGAGCAGAGAGCTGGATAGAGTAGTGATAGAATGAGCTGCATGTTGTTCTGGGGCAGATATGTTTCAATAGAGGCAAATGCAGGTGTTACCACCATGAAAGAGCAGACTGAAGTGGATACAGCAGGTATAGACAACTCTTTTGAAATGTGTTGTGAAATTGTAGGAGGGTTTATAATCAGGGAAGGTTTTGTTGATATTGTAATTCTTACGATGAAAGGTATTACAACATATTTATGAGGATATAAAAATGATACCAAAGAGAAATAATACTTGATGAATTAATAGAGTAAGTGAAAATGTCAAATGCAAAGGCCTTGAACAGGCACAAGAAGATGAAAGCCATTTCTCATACGGTATTGGCTAGGAAGACAGGTTCAGACACAGGAGCTTGGCAGCCCTGATGGAAGGCTGGATTTCTCCTGAATGTTTCCACTTTCTCAGTGAAATAAGAAGCTAAGCCATCAGCTGAGAGTGAGAGAAAGAAAAGATGGGACTGGAGAAGACAGACAAAGTTGAGAAATTTATTGTTTGTTAGTGAGTGAAAGACCAAATTAAAGGTAAGATTGCTGGACAAAGCCAAAGGTGCACTTCTATTTTTCCAACCAGAAATCTCAAAGGTAATTTGTCAGAATGATTGGGTATTTTCTTATAGCCATATTTACCTGCTCTGGTCTAGCCAGGGTGGTGTTTGGCCAAGCTCATCTACTAGAGAGAGAAGGGTCAAGGCAGCTGTGACTATAGCCATGGGAGAGATTAGTGTGGGAAGGGGCCACTGGCAAAGGTGTTGGCACTACGAACACGGGAAGGACAGGGAGTGAGAAATGCTGAAGGCCTTGAAGCATCGCAGAAGAGGCATCTAGGGCAAGTTGTAGAGGCCAGTGTGGAGCCTTCTCAGCTGGTCTCTCTCCTTTCCTGGACTGTCCACTCTGAATGGCCCTATGCACAATACCTGTGACTCTTGATAGGGAAGAAGCTATTGTCAGTATCTATTTTAACTGGGTGATAGCAGTAGTAAAATAGTTGATAACAGGGTGTGTTGTCACCAGTGAATTTAAAAAATGATAGAACCATCAGAAATCTGTTTTAAAACAACAGAGGTAAAAGGAGAAAAAAAAATGTGCTTATATCACAGGAATACCACACTCACCCTCAATGCCCTTTTTCTATCATTCCAAACACATACTAGAGATCACTTGTCCAAGACAGAATAGACCAGTTACGCTTTAGCAGAAACCTGAGGTCATTATACAGATCTAATCAAACCTGTTACCGTTGTGATGTACAAGACACACACACAAATGCCAAACTACGGAGGTGAAAGAAGAGGTGAAATCTCAAAATCTGAGGATCTGACTGAAGAACTAGCTAGCCTTGAGAATAAATCTTTGAGTAAATGGAATGTTGATACATAACATATGAGTCTGAAATTCAAGAGAACAGGTGGGGATGGAAACATAAATTTCAGAATGTAAATATGAAAGTCATTAAAAGCTACAAGATCGAATGGAATTAGCATAAGAGTGAGTGCAGGCAGAAACAAGAAGAGGCTCAAGAACGGAGCCTTTGGTGGCCCCATGTTATAAGGATAAAGACAAAAAGAGGGAAAGAAACTGAGAAAGATCAGCCAGAAAGTGTGAGGACAATCAAGGAAAGCTGGTGTCTTGAGAAGCAAGTGAAAAATATATTGGAAGGAGAAAGAAATTGGGTCGGTGTTCTGTTCTTCTTCTTCCTCATTGCTACCTCCAGACCATTCATTTTCCATAAAAACTTGCATCTATGTACAACACTTCTACAGCACAGAAAGATGAGACATGGATGTGGATTTTGATTTTAGGTTTTAGAAATGTAGAGGTTGTTGAGTGCTTTCATAGCAATAGATTTGATCACAGAGTAGAGGTGAATTTTATTAGAATAAATCTAAGAGAAGAGTTGCAGGGAAAAAAACAAGTACAAATAACTATTTCTGGGGCATTCTTCTGTTTGAGAATAGGGGAGGACATGAGCTGGAGAAGGATATGGGTTAACATTTTTTTTTAAGATGAAAGAAACAAGAGCATGTTTATACACTGAAGGGAATGACTTATTAGTGAAGAAAAATGTGTTAATGCAGAGGAAAATGGGAAACTTAATTGAATGATGTTCATAAGTGGTTGAATAAGACAGAGTCCAATGCACTTTGTGGGCTGGGCCCCAGAGAGGAGCATGGCCTGGCCAAGCCACCCACAGCAAAAGAAGAGAAGGCGGAATGCACAGACCCATATTCAGTCCGTTGAGGGAGCCTGTAGGAATTTTCTGACTGCTTCTATTTTCTATCTGAATCAAAAATCAAGAAACCAGTTTGGTGTGAGAATGGAGGAGGAGGTGTTGGAAGTTTGAGGAGAGGAAAGGTGTGAAAGAGAAATGTAAAAGAGGAGAGTGAACAGGGAATATGTTATGGGTATAGTTGCCAGGCAGTATTAAGAGCCCTTTTGGGGTTAGTGATCATGAACTTAAAGTGGGACCTGCCAGCATGGATGGGTATATTTCTCCAGCCATGATTAGTTCCATAAAAGGTTGTACAAATGTAGGTATGGAAGAGACAGAAAGTTGGTTATACTCAGCCAGTGATGTGGTTTTTTCTAAGCAACCATGATGAAGCGAGGGGAGGATAAACATTTAGGGTGTACACCAGGTAGTAACTGTGCTTAGGGGCCATGGAAATTATTCTGCATGAAGGGAAAAGTGAATTGGCAAAAGAGAGAATAAAGGTACGGTAGGATTAAAGGGCTGTGGGTTCCTGTAAGGTCAAAGGGTTCTAGAGGGAGTGAACTAGGAAGATGGTGTTTGGAGACAAGGATACTTGAGCCTTGGTCATGACCACAACTAGGAAATGACCATGGGAGCCGTGGCTGAGTTGAGTGAGGACAAGTTTATGAAAGGAGAGGATTTCCAGGAACTCAGAGGTCCAGTTGTTGAATGGATCACCTACGCAAGAATTCAAATTACTAAGAATAATAGCAACAGAGAATGGGATCTGATAGCTGGTAAATGACAGCAACAAGGAGCAGGAGGAAGATGTGTGTGATATTCACAGCAGGGTTTTCATAGAAGGGACAGTGTCAGAAAGCGGGAATGAGAAGTAAGGAATCATGCACCTTCTCTCTAGGTTTAGTAGAAGCCTGTGAAATAGAAGCAGCCCCACCATGGAAGCAGACATCCATCTTCCTTCCATTGCCGAGTGCTCCATCTCCTCTACAGCCCCCAGTCCAAGTTCCTGAGAAATGAAATGTGATTGTCCAAACATTTGTTATGAATCTTGCCATGCCAGCTTGTGATTAATGACTCCTCTGTCATGTCGTCACCCACAGTCCCATGGTCCGGAGTTGGGAGTAGGAACTAGGAGTGGCTGGAGGTTGTGATTTGGTTATGATTTGGTTTTGCCAACTATGACCCCATAGAGACTGCTGCCTTGTTAATTAATGTGAAATTCTTTTCGAAAAAAAATCTTGCAGTTAGGAAGTTATGTTGCATGCAAAAACATGAAAAACATTCTACATGGTTTTTTTTTTTTGATAAAATATATTATATTACAATTCTGTTTTTCTACCCCATTGGTATCTGGCCAACATGAAAGTGTCTTGCTCAACAACAATCCAGTGAGAGGCAGTGTGTGAAACAAGAGTTCTGCGGTCTTTCCTGCTTCCTTTGTCCTCCTGATGGGACTTTCTGCACGCACAATGTTTATGTTGGCTAATCTTCAGTGGTAGCCTGTCAAGGCTGTGCCTCCAATGCTTCCAAACACTCAGATTGTTTATGGAGCATAAGAGCGATCACAATTAACTTGATTTGCATCTTTCTTAAATAGGGAACCATACTTAGCTAGAGACCAAGTAACTAGAACCAAATGTAATTGGAATAATGTGTTTACAGCACACTTTCAGCAAAAAGAGATATTTACTACTTTCCAACTCAACACACACACACACACACACACACAAATGTTCACACATGTATGCGCATCCTACCACACATACACATTAAAGATTTAAGTGCTAAAAACCAAGCAGAGTTAATTACATAATTTTAAGTCTACTGTACAATACAATGAATCTTGAAGTCCAGAATGTAAGTTTAGCTACTTAATCCTCAAAAAGAGTATAATCATTCAATTTTAGTTGTTTAAGTAAGAAAAAGAACAAATTGAAGCAAATAAGATGAAAACAGAATGCTGAGCTGTATTAAGTCATAGTAAGTTAAGCATTCTGTTTCTTTAACAATACTATGTTTCAATGCAAGATGTTGCAGGAAGACTATCATAGGAGCTAAACTGTGATGAGTTTTAATGAAGATATTACACGGAATGCTAGCTGACTTCCTCTTCATATATTTGAAATTCTTTGCGGAATTACAACTTGTAATCAGAAACAGAACACTTGTTCTGGTCTGGGCTTGTAGAAAAAATTGAACATTTATTCAGTATTTCTTTACAGACAAATGAAATATATAACTGGAAAGTCAAGTGTTTGTGTATGTGGTGCAGCTGGAACTTAGAGCTGATATATAGAAGCCACATACGTGTGCAGCTCTGATCCTAACTTAATACATTCTTCTCTCCCTGCAGGGTGCTTGACTGGGAGCCTCAGGCTCTCTTCCAGCAGGAAGTGAACTAGGATGCAATGTCTGTTCTTTGTGCTCACCTGGCATATATCCTTTGATTCTTCTAGTTGTAGTTCAGTAGTAAACCTAAGTAAATGCAACCTCGAACCAAGATCAAATTGTCATTCCCCCCAACCGTCCAGCCTAGATAAGCCATGTGTTTGTTCCTTGATGCCACTTGTGAAGCAAATGAAATACACATGCAGAGCTTTTGCTTATTGTACCAGTGGAGTTTGAACTTTGTACAAGCAAGTGCCTGACAATTGCTTTAGGTGCAATTGTATAACAGTGGCCTGAGAACTGTGAAAAAGGGCAGTTTCCATAATGGCTTTGAACGATAACATTCTGTTGAATAAGGTTGGGAATAAGCATCAAGCCTCTTTATTCTTGTGGAAGACAGCAATGGGATGTTACTTTTCTACTTATTCTCTCGCAAATAGAATTGGTGAAATAAACATGTGGATCACTTAGTACTATTCATTTACATTTGTCATGGTGGTTTTAGCTCATGGAATCTCATTAGCATTTCTCTTCATCTGCCATTGGGCATTTTTCTTCTGCTGATATGTAACAACAATCTTTTTAATGTATTTGGTTTGTAAACATGGGCTTTCTGTCTTGTGTCTATGCTGTTGACTTTCATGTTAGACCATATGAAATAATAACTAGAATTGTTATATAGAATAAGCAATAATAACTAGAATTGTTATATGGAGCAATAATAACTAGAATTGTTGTACATAGAATTGTTCCTTTTTCATTCACGTATTTATAACTGTTCATTAAAATTAAGGCAATAGTTATATTCAATAAATTAAAGACTACATAACATTTCCTAATGCAAAACAGTGAGGTCATCCCACTAACTATTACAGTCGTCTGTGAAAATTTTCAGACTACTTGGTTTCATTGAAATGTTAATAATAGCTTTTTATTTTTTATAATAACTTCTCTTACATTATTCCTTTTGTTGTTCATCCAAACAAACCCATATCCAAACATCAAGGTACTTTCAGACAACAACTCTGAGAGTCTTTCCCAGAAAAATTACATGCAGTAAAATTATCTTTAAAAGAGAAAGTATACAAGGTCTCAGAGAGAATCTCACAGTGTTTAATTCTAATATAAGCAAAGAACAAAATTTTGACCTTTAAAAAATTATTAACTTATTGAAAAAAAACTTTCCCACCTTTGTCTCCCAATTTGTTGCAAAGAAGCAAAAAGAAGCCAAAATACTGAAGCTAGTCCCCTGCAAAAAGACATTGTTTTACTGGGTGATTTTCCAAAAAGTCCCTGGAAATCTGTGGTCTTAAAAATTTATGACCTAAGTATATCAATCAGAATGAGCATTCCTGAGGTTGATTTCAAATTTGTGAATAAACAGATAAATACTTGTCAACAATTTCAAATTTCTAGATCTTGAAATGTTTTCGATATACTTACAAAGACAAATTATCAGTATTCATCAGCTGTTATATACATTTGCTAATGTGAATATTTTAGAGGACAAAAGGAAGATGGTGCAGAGACAATTTTTATAACTTTTTCCCCACCATTGCCAGCAGTCTATGATTTCTTTTTTATGTCCATTTATTTGGCAAGAGTTGCTGATTTTATTGTTGCCATTTTTTTTTTCCATGAAGAGCTGGAAGATAAAGCTATTCTTTAGTTTTCTCATCTGCAAATGGCATCCCATGGGTCCTCAGCAAAGCACAGAAATGAATTTCAGATACCTGCCATAATTCTTCTGCTGCTGTCCTTAAAATAACCTTCAAAGTTGCAAATATTCTCATCCAAAATGGGATGCAGATTGATTACCTAATCAAGAGATTAGTTAAATAATTAAACAATTGAAAAAAATCATAGCTGCAGACACAGTATTATCTATATAATAGACCATTTAATCAGGAAGGAAACAACAACAGGCATATAAGGAAGCTTTTGGGAGCTGAGCACAGTAGCTCATGCCTGTAATCTCAACAATTTGGGAGGGCAAGGCAGGAAAATTCCTGGAGGCTAGGAGTTTGAGACCAGCCTAGGCAACCTAGTGAGACCCTATCTCTACAAAAAGTAATTATAAAAAATTAGTCAGGCCTCATAGCTACTCAGGAAACCGAGATAGGAGGATGGCTTGAGCCCAAGAGTCCTAGGTTACAGTGAGTTATGATAATGACACTGTACTTCAGCCTGAGTGACAGTGAGACACCATCTCAAAAAAAAAAAAAGTAAATAGATTTGCAAAACATGTCAGTACAAGATAAATTAAAAAGCGGAAACTTTCTCTATAACTTGAAAAACATAAGAAAATTGATAAAATATATAAAGCAATGCTTTGAAATACACTTTAGAAGATTTTTTACATCAGGAAACAAGCAGTGGTCCTTGAGAGGTCACAAATAAACATGAGTGCTGCAATTTCCCTGGTTTAAACAATAAGACTTTCTAGGTTGTATCATGTGCAGGAGGAGCACAGGTAGTTTTCAGTGAAACCGTTGAGATGAGGAGAAGATGACCAATGTAGCTAGAAATTTCAGGACAATGTTCTACAGAAAGGAGAACTCCAGAGACAGAACTGTTGTTATTTTCCAGAGCTCTCCTTGATATTCAGTTGTGTACTAATCAGCATTTGCATGAGAAAACTATCAAAATAATAAAAACAAATCTAAAAATAATTAGAGTAAGGGGTTCTGCAGTCACAAAGAGAAAAGAACAGTGCTTAGTGTCAACAGCTAGACTGGGAAACCTCACAATTCAATGTATACTGGATAGGTAACTTGGAAAAGTCTCCTGGGGTCGGGCGTGGTGGCTCACACCTGTAATCCCAGCACTTTGGGAGGCTGAGGCGGGAGGATCACCTGAGGTCTGGAGTTCAAGACCAGCTTGGCCAACATGGTGAAACCCCGTCTCTACTAAAAATACAAAAACTAGCCAGGTGTGGTGGCAGGCACCTGTAATCCCAGCTACTCGGGAGGCTGAGGCAGGAGAATTGCTTGAACCTGGGAGGTGGAGGTTGCAGTGAGCTGAGATCGCGCCATTCCACTCCAGCTTGGGTGACAAGAGCAAGACTCCATCAGAAAAAAAAAAAAAAAATTCCTGGGTTGAACAATGCTCCAGATTCACCCAAAGAATCATAAAGGCAAGGCCTAAAGTAGTTAATGTGTTAGCAACTAACATATGAATGCAAGAATAAAAGTAAAAAACATTTATAAGAATACAAAATATACAAAATAACCAACACTCGCTTTAGGAAAATTTTACAATTTGTGACATCTAAAAATAAACCTTACCAGGCATGCAGAAAAGCAGATAAATAATAATAAACCAATAATAAAATCTATCACCTTAAACCCAAACTAACAAAGGTGCTAGAATTTGTGGCTGAGAGCCTAAAACACTCATTATGACAACATTCTATGTTTTATCAAATTAGATAGAGATATGGAAGGTGTAAAAAAGATCTAAATCAACTTCTAGAAATAAAAACAACACTGGTTCTGATGAGAAATTTACAGGATGGGAGTAATAGAAAATTAGACACTGCAGAAAAAAAAAAAGAAGTGAACTTGAAGACAAAGCAACAGAAACAATTCAAAATAAAACTAAGAGAAAAATAATTTAAAAAGTGAAAAAAATCAATGAATTGTAAATAATCTTCAAGTGGTCTTATTTGTGTACCACTGGAGCTCCTAAAGAAGGTGAAAAATGGGGGCACAGGAAAATAACTTGAAAGAAATAATGGTCAAACATTTTCCAAACTGGACAAAAGCTATAAACCTGCAGACTCAAGAAGTCAAGAACGTCAAACATAAAAAACGATACACTATAATCAGTTTGCTAAAAATATAATGAAGAGAAAATCTTAAATGAAACCAGAGAAGAGAGACATATTACATAAAAAAGGAGTGAAAAATAAGAATGATAGACAGTAGGTTTATCATTAGAGTCAATGCAAGTGAAAAGAGACCTCTTTAGTGTACTGAAAGAAAAACACCTGTCAGATGAGAATTCCATATCCTGCAATATGTGTCTTTCAAAAATGGAAGTGAAATAAAGACTTCTTCAGAGATACAAAACCCCTAACCTGATAGGGTTTATCACCAGCAGACCCACACTGCCGGAAGTATTAGAAGAATTCTTTCAGGTAGAAGAAAAATGAAATCATTGGAAACCTGGATCTACACAAACATATTGAGAACACCAGAAATGATAAATACAATGAGATCAGCACAAAGTTTTGGAGGAGAGGAAAGGAATTCCACTATTATAAGTTTTAATATTATAGTTAACATAATATTACTTGAAATTAGGCTGTTATAAGTTAAAGATGTGTATTATAAACTCTAAAGCAACCAATTGAAATCATATAACAAAGTTTTATATTTATTAAACCAAAAAATGCAAAAAATTATAAAAATGTCTTTTTTCACCTTTTCCTCTTTTTTTGCTTTTTTTAAGGTTAGTTTTACAACTAATATTGCTAGTGTTTTACAACTAATCGAAAAGAAAGCAAAAAAGGAGGCAAAGGTGAAAAAAGGAACACACATGAGACAAAGAAACCAGAGTCAGGTAACAGAGCTAAACAGAAGCACGTGAATAGTGCCACCATATGCAACTAGTCTAAAGAAAAGTCTCCAATCAAAAGCAAAAGATTATAATACTGAATTTTAAAAAAGCAAATCCAAATACACCTGTTTACAAGATATGCCCCTTTACATTTTTAATCAATATATCGTAGTTGTACATATTTGGGGGTACCTGGTATATTCTGATATATGTATACAATGTGTAATGATCAAATCAGGTTAATCAGTATCTATCACTTCACATATTTATATTTGTTCTATGTTGAGAGCATTACAATTTTTCTCTTCTAGCTATTTTGAAATATACAATAAATTATTTTTAACTATAATTTTTCTACTGTACTATCAAATACTAACATTTATTATTTTTATCTAACTGTAATTTTGTACAAAGCAACTTCTTTTTATTCCTTTTCCTCACTTCCCTTTCTATTAATAGCTTCTGATAACTACCATTCTAGTCTCTACCTCTGTCAGATCCACGTTTTTTAGCTCCCACATATGAGTGAGAGCATGTAATATTTGTCTATCTGTGCCTGGTTTATTTGACTCAACATAATAACCTCCAGATATAAAAAAAGAATAAAATTCCATCACTTGCAGCAACATGGAAGGAGCTGGATTTATATTTGTATGTGTGTATATATATGAGTAATAAAAATAAAGATGTGGAAAATATACCAAATTTACGTTAACATTAATCAAAATAAATCTGGATTGGCTTATTAATTTAAAAACAGCAGATTTCAGAGGAAAGAATATGATCACCTATTAAAAGTTTGTTTCATAATGATAAAAAGACTGAATTCATCAAAAGGACATAAGATTTAAAATTCTTATGCACCTAACAGAGCTTCAGAATACTTTAAGTAGTGAATGACATCAGCATGATGACAGACTAAGAAGCTACAGGTCCTTTTCCCCCCAAAATGACACTGAGTTAGCAGCAATATGTGGACTAGAATACCTCTGTGAGAATTCTAGAGACCAATTGACAAGCTACAAAATCCAGGCCATTGTAAAACCCAGAGAAGATTCCAGTAAAAAAAAGTAGAAAATAATGTGATGTTTGACACACCTGTTTATGTCCCTTCCCTCCCACAGCATAGCATGTTACAACTAGGATACATCCTCTTACACTGGCAGTTCTCTGTCAGGGACTAAACAAATGAATGTTTCATATATCCAACATTCTGGCTTGTCTAGAACGGCTTGAGGACTTCATTTCTATCTAGCTTGAATTGGAGCATTGATGGGATAGGTGGCAGAATTTAGAAATTCTTGAAAATAGGCAAGCAGTAGGTTGGAGCTTCCGTTTTGCTGCCAGACATTGGGGAATGGGGGTGCAAAAGATCAGAAAAGATTTGAGAAGTCCTAGACCTCCATCCAGGCTTAGGGAGCAGGTCTTTCCTTGAATGAAACCAGTGTGCAAAGAATAAAGAGCAGTTTTTTTGTTTGTTTGTTTGTTTTTTTCAAATGTCCAAATCCCAGCAAATAATTACACAGCATACATAAAAACAGGAAACATATCCCATAAATATATACACCTACTTGGAACCTACAAATTTAAATTTTAAAAAAATTAACAAAGAACACAGGAAAACATGGTTCAAGGAAAGAAATTAATAACATTCCACAAACCATTTAGGAAAAGCCCAAGGTTAAAAATCATTCTCAGTGGTAAAATTCTAAAATATTTTTCTTTGCGACCAGAAACAAGATACTGCTCTTGCCACTTCCATTCAACATAATATTAGAAGTCCTAGCCAGAGCAATTAAGCAAGATAAATAAATAAAGGGAACCTAAATTAGAAAGGAATAAAGAACAGTATCTTAGTTCACAGATATCATGATCTTAAACATAGAAACTCGTAAAAGTTTTACACACACACAAACCTGTTAGAACTAATAAGTGAATTAAAAATAGCTGCAGGATACAAAAATTAACAAACAAAAATTAGTTGTGTTTCTTTACAATCACAATGAACATTCTACAGGAGAAATTAAGAGAAGAGTTACATTTATGATAGCATCAAAAAGAATAAAAACCATAGAAATAAATCTACCCATGGAGGTGAAAGACTACACAGTGAAAACTACAAAGCAGTTCTGAAATATAATGACAAAGGCACAAATAAATGGAAAGACATTCTATGTTCATGAATTCGAAGACTTAATAATATTGGTAAGATGTCCACATCACCCAAAGAAATTTATGAGCTCAATGCAATCCCTATAGAAATAGAAATCTCAGTGACTTTTTTTTCCTTGCAGAAATAGAAAAACGCATCCAGAAATTCATATGGAATCTCAGGGACCCTGAATAGCCAAACAATTTTGAAAATGAAGGAATTCAAAAGAATCACACCTCCTAATTTCAATGCCTGTTACGAGCATGGGAATATACCTTCACTTATATGATTAAATTATATTTGATAAGATTGTCAAGACTACTGAGTGTGGAAAGGGTAGTCTCTTCAACAAGTGATGTTGGAAAACTAGATAATCGCATGCAAAAGAGTGAAGTTGGACCTTTATCTTTCACCATATACTGAAATAAGCTCAAAGTGGATTAAATGCCTAAGTATAAGACCTAAAACTATAAAATTTCTCAATGAAAATATAAGAGAAAAGCTTCATGACATTGGACTTGGCAACAATTTCATGTCTATGACACTAAAGTACATAAGACAAAAATTAAAAATAAACAAATGGGATGACATCAAACTGAAAGCTTTTGTAATTAAAGGACCCAATAAAAAGAGTGAAAAGACAATCTATGGAATGGGGGAAAATATATTTGCAAGTCATATATTTAATGAAAAGTTAATGTCCAGAATATATAAAGAAATACAATGCAGCAACAGAAAATAATAAAAAAAAATTACAAATTGCCAAAGAACTTGAATAGACATTTCTACAAAGATGATATATTAATAGCTAGCAAACATATAAAAACTACTCAATATCACTAATCACTGAGAAAGGTAAATCAACAAGATATCAACAAGATATAACCACATGCCCATTAGGATGGCTACCATGTAAAACAAAATCAACAACAAAACAAACAACCAACCACAACAAAAATCACGGAAAATGAATCTTGGTAAAGATGTGGAGAAATTGGAATTCTCTTGCACTCCTGGTGGAATTTTGTAATGATGCAATCATTATGAAAATCAACATGGAGTTTCCTTAA
Source organism: Pan troglodytes (assembly GCF_028858775.2). Classification (NCBI taxonomy): domain Eukaryota; kingdom Metazoa; phylum Chordata; class Mammalia; order Primates; family Hominidae; genus Pan; species Pan troglodytes. The sequence goes on along the minus strand of NC_072412.2, from coordinate 111,319,412 downwards.
ATAATTAAAAAGAGAACTAGCATAGGATCCAGAAATCCCATCTTTGGGTACTTATCCAAAATAACTGAGAACAGGGACCTGAAGAGATATTTTTCATCCATGTTCTTAGCAGCACTACTTGAAATAGCCAAGAGGTGTAATAACCACAATGTCTGTGATGGATACGTACAGCAGAACATCATTCAGCCTTAAAAAGGACAAAAATCCTTTGCTACGACATGGAGAAAGCATGGGGACATTAGGTAAAGTGAAATATGCTAGTCACAAGATGACAAATATTGTATGATCCAATGTAGATAATATTAAAAAAGTCCAAGTCATAGAAACAGAACGTGGAATGGTGGTTACCAGAGGCTGCAGGGAGAGTAGAAAGAGGAGATGAATAATAGGTATAAATTGAAATTTGCAAGATGAAAATGTATGGAGAAGTGTCTCACTACAATGAGAATATACTTACCACTTAACTGTACACTTGGAAAATGGTTAAGATGGTAGATTTTGGGTGTTTTCTACCACAATAAAGAAATAGAAATACATTAAGTAAAAGTTGATAGAACTGAGAAAAAGAACCAGACAATTCTTCAAGTATGTGATGATATTTTAACATTCAGCCTTATTAACTGATAAAAGAAATAGAAAGTAAAAATATAGAAGACTTAATCTACTTGACACCTAGAATCAAATTAATCTACTTGACACCTAGAATACTCTTTGTAACAATATAAGAATTGACATTATTCTCAAGTTCACATGTAACATTTACCAAAATAGACCATATTATGGATAATAAAACAACTCTTAATTTATTTAACATGATTCATATCATATAAGGTATGTTCTCTTGTGAAAGTAAAATTAAATAAGAAATAAATAACAGAAAGATATATGGACATTCCCGAATTATTTGGGTATTAAATAACATACTTAAGAACAATCCATGTGTCAAATAACAAAGCAAAATGGAAATATTAAAATATTTGAAAGGAATGAAAATAAAAATTCATCATGTCAGGATAGGTAAGATACTACTGAAGCAGTGCTTAGCTGAATGTATAGTACTAAACATCTGTATTAGAAAAAGAAAGGGCTCCAACTTATTGACTTCACCTTCCAACTTGAGAAACTAGAAAAGAATCACCAAATTAATCACAAAATATATAGAATAAATAAAATAGTAAAAATCAGATAGTAATCAATAAAATAAAATACAAACCAGATAAATTCAAAAAAGTAAAGATGGATCTTTGAGTCAATCAAGAAAATGTATAAATCTCTAACCAGAATGATCAGAAAAAAAAAATAGCACCAAATTTCCAAAGAATGGGAGTGGCATTACTAAAGATCCATAGATATTAGGCAATAAAAAAGAACGCTGTAAACAACTGTATGCCAGGAAATATGACAGCTTCGAAAAATGAACACACTTATTGAGAAAATACAACAATAGTCACTCAAGAAGAGTTAGATTACTTGAAGTACTCTACAATGTAGTTAAAAACCTGCCTCCACCAAAATTCCAGACCCAGATGGTTTCGCTGATGATTTACATCAAATATTTACAGAAAAATAGCAACTCTATCCAAGTTCTCCCAGAAAATTTAAAAGGGGGAACCACTTCCCAACACATTTTGTGGCCTGGATTTACTCTGATATCATAACCAGACAATTATATTCATAGAAAAGAAAGCATAGACTAATATTCATCATGAGCAAAAATGAAAAAGTTCTAACAAAATTATAACAAATCAAATCCAACAATATACAAAAATAATAACATATAAAAAATAAGAGATGTTTATTCTAAGAATTAAGGTTTGGTTTTATGTATGAAAAGTAACCTGAAATTACACACATTTGTAAACTGAATTTCCTGATAAGTATTCTTATAAGATTTAAGACAGAAACATCTCAATCTGAAAAATGGCATCAGAAATGCTTACAGCTAACATCAAACTTAATAGCGAAAGACTGAAACTTTTTTCACTAACGTGAGGAACAAAACAGATTCAATTCTCACCACTTTTATTTAACATTTTACTGGAATTTTTAGTCAATGAAATCAGGAAAGAAAAAGAAAACAATTCACCAAGATTGGAAAGGAAGAAATACTACTATATGTATTCATTAAAACTCTAGGCTGTCTTTTTTAGAAATTAGCTAGCTGTTTCTAAAATAAATACAGAAATGCAAGGTTTCTAAAATAGTCAGAATATGTTGAATAAAAAAGACAAAGTTGTAGACCTAACATTATTAGATTTCAAGACTTATTATATGATGACAAATATGAGACCAAGAGAATGAATAGATATTCCAGAAGTAGATCTATGCACATATGGACAACTAATTTTTGACAAAGTTTTACAGAAGATTAAATGGAAAAAGGATAGCCTTTAAATAAATGGTGCTAGACTAATTGGATATCCATATGTAAATAATGTATCTCTAATTCATATCATGCCTTATATAAAATATTTACTCAAGATTTTAGAGTTAAGTCTAAAATTACAAAAATTCTAGAAAAAGGAAACAAATTCTTTGTGACATAGATTAGGCTCAGATCAATAATAGAATAAATTGATATGTTGTAATTCATCTAATTCATCAAAATTAAACTGCCCTTCAAAAGGTACCATGAATGAAAAGACAAGCCACAGATCGGGAAAAACTGATTATCAAGTTATATGTGTAATGTCTAATAAAGAACTTGCATTCAAAATATTTTTAAAAATATTCTCAAAACTTAAAAATAACAAACCACCCTATTAAAAGATGGGTAACTGATTTGAATAGACACTTCATCAAAGAAGACATGTAGATAGCAATAAGCACATTAAAAGATGTTCAATGTACTTAGAAAAAGTCCAAATGAAGTGCACAATCTCATAGCACTCTACACCTATTTGAATAGCTCAATTTCAAGACACTGTCCACACTAAATTTAATCAAGAATCCTGAGAGAACTGGAATTTTCACACTACTGGTGAGAAGATAAAGCCATGGAGTTATTTTAGAAAATAGTTTGACAGTTGATTAACATTTTAAATACATACCTACAGTAGGATTTACTGATTCCCATTCTAGGTGTTTCCCCACAGGAAATGAAAACATATGTCCATGCAAATATTTATACATACAAGTTCATACCCGTTTTATTTGTAACAGCGCAAATTTGGAAACAACTCAAATGTTCATTAACAGATGATTGAATATAAAAACTGTAGCACACCCATGCAATGAAAAACTACCAAGCAGGAAAAAATAAATGAAGTATTGATACACTCAACTATGTGAATGAATCTTAAAAAAAATACATCATTTTGAATGAAATAAGTCGAATAACAACAACAAAAGGTACACTGTATAATTACATTTACACAAACTTCTAGGAAATGTAAGCTAATAGATAAGGCCAGGAAGTAGATCAGTGGTTGCTTTGGGATGGGGCAGTCAGTATCAGTTTTAAGGGGTAAACATATGCCAAAACCTGTTAAGTGGTACATTTTAAACATGTAAAATTTATTTTGTATCAACTTTTTCCTAATATAGCAGTTAACAAAAAGATAATTTTAACTACATTTATGACAATATTTTGGTCTGGGCTTCATGAACAATTACCTAAATGATGGCTCAAAAATCTCCTTTTGATGTCTGATCAGATGAAACAAGATAGTAAATGCTGCAACATGTGTGCCAGTGGAGAATCTGTAATTCTGTCCTCATAAATGTAACTTGAAGTTTACCAAGAGACTATCTGGTTTAATGTAATAACCAAATAATCTTTTACAGACATTCATACTCTCACTCATTCTTCTGCACTCATCAAATATTTAATTAGATGCATGCTCTCTGAAACATGTATGTATATCATGTTTTAAAAATCAGATGCAAATTTTGTCTTTTTGCTCTCATAGGAAAGGATGTTACACAAATTATGTACAAACAACTAAATCATTTTAAATCCTTAAAATACGTAACACAGAGCTTGATACATAGGATATACTCAATTACAGTAGCACATCGTAAACAAGAGTGATAAAAGGATAAATCCAGTATCATGGGGCATTTAGAGAAGGAAGATGTGTGTGTGTGTGTGTGTGTGTGTGTGTGTGTGTGTGTGTGTGCGCGCAGAAGGGGTATGTTTGAGGGGAAGTGTGAGTATCTAGAAAGCTTCCTGAACTGGATGACTTTGAGAACCAATTCAGCACTGTCCTGCATCACAGGGCTACAGGTAAATAGCCTGTAGCCTGTAGCTACAGGTAAATAGCCTGTAGCTATGAAGATGAAGCTGGGTAAATAGATCGGAAGAAGAAAAACAGGTTTAGGTCTGAATTTTATATTTTTCCTTTTTTAAAAAAAAATTGATTTCCCCCTCCTCTTCATTGTAATCTTCATTAACAGAACAGAAAATACATTGAAAATAAATAATTAAAATGCCAGTTTTATGACATACATCAAAAATGGAGGTTTGGAAATTAATTATATATGAGAAGACAGCTACCTGCTGTTAAAAAATAAGAAAAAAATATACAGACATGACACAAAAAGTTTCCCACACCAGGTTTTTTCATAGCTTGCACAGCTTCTTCCTTTCATCACTGGACTCATTTTCCCACCTTCCCGACCCCAGTTTAGGATGCAGTTCATTCCGTGCAATTTCTAGCCATAAACTCTAGAGTATAGAAAAACATTCACATTACTCTGGGTGTTTGGTTCAGGAGTTTACCTTGAGTATCAGGTTGGATGTTTTACTCGCAAATGTTTATACACCTGCTACTGCATGCAACGCACTGCTCTAGGTACTAGAGGAGACATGCCAAATAGTGAAAATACTTCACCATCAATGGAGACTGCAATAGACAAATACGGATGATGGAGATAACATACCTACAATATCGAAGAGGAAAAATGCACTGAATAAAGAACAGGCTTACCTCAAGGTTTTGCTTGCACCTTGTGGCAGTTCTAATTCCTTTTGCATCTCCTGGAGGTGTTTACTAGCTTCTATATGCATATATTACCACACCATGAAGTAGTGTCTATATACTTGAGAGATGATACTTCAAGCTTCTATTTCTTTAGAACTCTTTTTTAAAGGTTTAATGTTTGAAAATGTTAGTAGGTGTTATACGACTGCATATGTTAAGTGTATCTCCCTTGCGTAGTTGAATGGTGTGGGAGTGCACTGTTAAACCATCTGGTTGGTCCAGTTGAAAAATCCCTTTTACTTGATGAGATGGGGATGTAGGCTGAAGAGCCGGCCTGGTTGAAGAGCCGTGGGAACACCCTCCTCCTTCCTTCCTTATTTCTTCTGAGGTGGAAGTGTGATGCTCCAAAACAGTTCCTCTCTCTTCAGTTCCTTCTGTCCTTTTCTTAAGCTTAATAGTTCTGTGTTCTGGAAACCATTTCACTGGTTTTTGATTTTATAGTGCTCTCTTTACTCAAATGTACACAGCCAAGGCTACTGAGGAGTAAACAAAGTAGAACAGTGTTACACCCCTTTCAAATTCATTCACACTTCCACCAGAGTGATATTTCACAGGTTTTAATATTATCAGGTGACTTTCCTATGTAAAAGCACCTAGTCACTCTCCATGACAAAGCCCAGCTCCTTGGCATAGCTTGTCCATATCCATACCTCCCTACCTTTCCAGGTTTCTTTCCCATAGCCTCTTTGTAGAATTCACTGCAGCCTAACTGCCTTCCTAACAGCCTAACTGCCTTCCTTCTGCCTGCCCAGAAGTGTACCAGGCTCACTTGTGCCTTTGCTCACTCGGATGCCTCCCTAGATCACATTTTCACCTCCCTTGTTCATCTGGCTCTCCCCACCCTCCTACTTTCAGTCTTATCCTTCTAGGTCAGCAAATCTGGAGAGCTTCTCCTCTTGCTCTAGGGTGAGCCAAGTGCCTCTTTGTTCCCTTTGCCCAGTGAACACACTCCTAAAGCAATGCATGATGTATGTTACCCCATTAAATCACAGGTTATATCTTGGCATCTGTGCCTGGCACATAACAGGCACTCAATAAGTATTTATTGGGCTGAAGTGAAATAAATAGTGTTTTAGATAATCAAGTACAAAGCAGAGTTTTAAGAGGCTAAATAGGTCAGTGTGATCATCTTTGTCATAGATTGTAGTAAAAATAATCTGTGAAAAGTGACTGATTATTGACAGGTAGCCTTGGGTATGCAGCTCAAGTAGGCATTATAAAATAAAAAACATCACATTCCATGTATTTTCAAAAAAAGCTTCTGGCTTACTCAAAAGGTAAGTGTTCTTTAAACAACTTCAATGGAAAAGGAGTTTCTTCCAAATGCTTGGAGAACTCCTTCTCAAGTCCGGAATAAAGCAAGGTCTACAGAGACAAAGTATAAATAAAACCATGGTGCTGAGCTGGTACCACCATTGGGCTGCTAAGCAGTGCTAAGCATTGCCTTCAGATGAGTTACCTAGCCTTTGTAAAGCTCAGATTCCACAGCTATAAACTGAGATGAATAATAACACACAAAACACTAAGCTGTTGAGTAGATTAAATGAAATTATTTATGTAGAGCAAATAGAACAGTACTGTACCTTATAAAATTTAAAACCAAAATGTAAATTCTGATTTTTACCCAAGGGGCAACTCCACACAATTTTGCAATGGGCCCTTCCCCAGCCCTCCAGAAGCTGAATATCGTTGTGTATCATATCCAAATTCAGTATCACCAGGGCATAGAGGAAGTGCCAACTGTGAGGCCATAGCTATGCGTCCACTCCCCGGAAACACATTGTGTACCTTCATTCTTAGAGTTGAGTCTTTGCATTTCATCCTCTAGAGTGAGAACAGACTGCGTGTTGGAGAGGTCAGGGAAATTATGTCTTTCTATGTCTAGCCCTTTATACGTCTGATTATTTGAATGCTTGACATCATCTATCCACTTATCTATCCCTGCAATAATAAAATACGGGACTAAAGTAGCTCTTATCTCTAGTGGGAGAGTGCATATGTTTTATACGTCAGTTCTTTAAAAGGGGAAATTCTTTCAGAGCTTCAGAAAATATCACGGAAGAGTTAAAAGAATGTTTGAGAAGAACATGTCTGAGTATTACCGACTAGAATTACAATTTTACTGCTTTAAAGTAATTATAATTTTCATTGCAGGATCTATTAAAAAGGCTTTTACCTGACAGTAATTCTTCTTGTACTTACAGGTCATTATTACAATGAAGGGAAGAAAGGAAGACATGAAGGGGAAATGGGACTATTTACCAAGTGTATCTGCATAGACTAAAGGAGACAAGAGGAAGTACTGAGCACCTTGATTCCTGCAGATAATTAATTATTTAAGAACCATAAGAATTCTTTCCTAGCTTCTCATAAGCCTGCTCATTCAAAGGGTGAGTAGTTGACATGATTTTACACCCCATTTATATTTCTTTATTAGATAATTTTATTTCAAATCTAGTCTTATTTTTTCTGAACCTTCTGGGATATATAACATTTTATATTATCATTTATGTCATCAAGAATGGAGATTTATATTCTTTTCTATTCACATGTTTATGTAAATAATTGAACACCTCTAAATGACAGATACTATCATTTTATATATTGTTAATAAGTATCTTCATGGCTGGGCGTGGTGGCTCACGCCCGTAATCCCAGCACTTTGGGAGGCCGAGGTGGGCGGATCACCTGAGGTCAGGAGTTTGAGATCAGCCTGGCCAATGTGGTGAAACCCCATCTCTACTAAAAACAACAAAAATTAGCTGGGCATGGTAGCATGCGCCTATAGTCCCAGCTACTAGGGAGGCCAAGGCAGGAGAATCGATCGCTCAAACCTGGGAGGCAGAGGTTTCAGTGAGCTGATATCATGCCACTGCACGCTGGCCTGGGCAACAGAATGAGACCCTGCTTCAATAAATTAATTAATTAATTAATTAATTAATAAAGTATCTTAATGACAAACATTTAAATATATATAAATATTTACATTTACATATGGGAAGAGAGATCTGAAATTTTAAGCAACTTTTATCCAAAAACCTATTTTTTTCAAAGTTCCTCCAACATCTATAAAAGAAGTAAAGTCACTTATAGATCTATCTTACTTCAGGGCCTATGTTTTCCTCTACCATACAACACTGCACATTCACAGACACAGAAATCTTTTACATTTCTAAAATAAATAAAACATCCAAACTTCAGTTTAAAAAAAAATGCATTCTACAGATCCACCATAGACTAAATGACCAAACATAGTCAGAGGTGTTTACTTGTTTGTTTCGGTCTTAAGGGAATCTTCAAACTACCCTAGAGCCTCGTGTATCCAATGAGTGCAGTTTGGACATTGAATGAATGGTGATGTCATTAAATGAGCTATGGAGCAAGATGTAGGAACACGTTTTAGAGTAAATAACATATTTGGCTTCTGAGGTATAAAAAGGGAAGGAGGCTTTCTCAGGACATTTGGGTACCTGGTCCTTCATACTCAGGAGTTTTTTCCATCTTCATGTCACGGAATAAACTATGCTTTAAAGAAATGCTGCATCAGCAGAAAGTGTTTCAAATATAAGGAAATTGTCATAGCTTTGAAATTATGTCAAATATCATTTTAACTAAGAGAGCCATTGTCTTTCCATATGTTTATCTAGAAGAAAATTTACTGGACAAAATAAATATAGAACAACTTCATGTGTAGTCATTAATGGTCAGATAGGCAGTTACTATAAAATATGAATAATCTAAAAATCATTTTAGCCATTTGTTTTTAATAAATCTCACTTGTGATTGATTTATTAAAAACAGGGCCTCCAGAAGAAAGAAACTTAATACCTTTCCTCCATCATTATGAAGGCACTAGTACTGACGTAACTAAAATTAGATGGCAGCTTGAGGGAGGAAGAGATGATGTAGAGATGGTGTGTAATCTGTGTAAACAGTCTCTCAGCTGTCTAGAGTTAGCTGTATGAATCTGTTGTTGGCTCCAGTTATAAGAACCAAGATACGTATGTAAGGACAAACATCCTTAATTTGCTTAGCAAGTCGTATGTATTTGATGGACCACCAATTTTATTTTATTTTATTTTATTTTTGAGATGGAGTCTTGCTCTGTCACCTGGGCTGGAGTGCAGTGGCGCGATCTCGGCTCACTGCAACCTCCATTTAGCAGGTTCAAGTGATTCTTCTGCCTCAGCCTCCCGAGTAGCTGGGATTACAAGTGCTCAAAACCACCCCCGGCTAATGTTTTTTTCTTTTCTTTTCTTTTCTTTTCTTTTCTTTTCTTTTCTTTTTTTAGTAGTAGACACAGGGTTTCACTATGTTGGCCAGGCTGGTCTCAAACTCCTGACCTCGTGATCTGCCCACCTCGGCCTCCCAAAGTGCTGGGATTACGGGATTACAAGCGTGAGCCACTGCACCAGCCCTGATTTTTAAAAGGAATTTTAGAATTTCAGTTGAACATGTGTTTTTGAAGTAACTCCATATTGAATAGGGGAATCAGAGTAAGTAAACCACTACCGGAAAATCAGGAAGGCAGACTCCAATTTATGTTTTCTGTGTATAACCTACTTTAATAAGGAATTAAAAATCATAAGAGTAGCTTTATCTAGTGGCCTAGAACTTGATTATGAAAAGTAAGACAAAGGAAATCTGACCTCATGCCAGTGTCCTGAAGCCTTACAGGAACTGAAAGGACCCACGTGGAACAGCTGGCAACTGAAACTCGTCTTGTCAATTTCAAGTGTAGTCCCTCTTCCCAATTCACCGGAGAAAACACAGCCAGCTTTGCATACAGTGTCTGGTGTCACCAGAGAATACACAGCCAGCTTTGCATACAATATCTGGTGTCAGAATGACCAAACGATTGGCTTCTATCCCTTCGGGATTGTGAACAGAGAGCCAAGGCATACAACCAGTATGCCCACTCCGTCAGCTGCGAGACAGAGGAGATAAAGAATGCTGAACGTTATGGGTCACTGCTTTGAAGTATTCAGAGGCCAACATAGTTCAAAATAATTGTGTTAATCATTAAAAGCAGAAGAAGTGGAAGCCAAAATTATGCCTGCCTATATTTCAGTTTTGAATGTGTGGAGATCAGAAATTTTAAAAAAAGTTTATGAGTTTCCCCTTTTAAACTTTGAGAAAAGACCATAAGAACCGGTGTTTTAGTAAATCATCTTCAAGAGTAATTTACTCATAAAAAGAAAAGAACTCATGATACCGTGTAAACAAAAGGCAAATAAATGCTGGTGTAAATAAGATTAAGGGAGGACAAAGATTAAGGAAAGCAGGACATATCAAAAAACAAATCAATGAGAAATTTTCAGAGCTTGAAGATACAAACAGGCACATCAAGGGAGGTTCAATGGAAACCTAGTGCAATGAATGGGACAATTCATGCTTTTAAACATCACTTGGAACCACAGAAAATACCAACAGAAAAATCTGGTCACGTACAAGAGATAAGAGTCAGGGTTCCATGGATGTTCTTCTTAGATCAGAAGGACACTTCACTTTTATGGCATTGTTCCCACAAATCCATAACCCAAGTTTCATCATGAGCAAGCCTCAGCCAAAGAAAAATTGAGATGTATTTTACAACATACCTGTTCAAGCCCTTTAAAAATGTCAAAGTTGGCCAGGCACCATGGCTTCCACCTGTAATCCCAGCACTTTGGGAGGCCGAGATGGGTGGATCATTTGAGGTCAGGAGTTCGAGACCAGCCTGGACAATATGGGGAAACCCCAACTGTACTAAAAAAAATAACAAAATTAGCCAGGTGTGGTGGTGTGGGCCTGTAATCCCAGCTACTTGGGAGGCTGAGGCAGGAGAATCACTTGAACCCAGGAGCCAGGAGGCGGAGGTTGCAGTGAGCCAAGATCATGCCACTGTACTCCAACCTGGGCGACAGAGCAAAACTCCATCTCCCAAAAAAAAAAAAAAAAAAAAAAAAGCAAAGTCATGAAAAACAAAGTAAGACTAAGGAACTGTCAGATTAGAGGGGACTGAGGAAACATGAAAATTAGATGAAATAGGGTATACAGTTTAGAATTATAGAACAGAAAGCAGGACATCAGTTGAACAACTAAAGAAATACAAATAAAGTCTATTTTAGTTAATGTTGTTGTACCCTATTAATTTCTTAGTTGTAACAAATAAAATATCATTACGTAAGATGGCAACTTTAGGAAAAGTGGGGGGAAAGATATACAGGAATACTTTGTATTATCTTAGAAACTATTATGTCAATATTTTAATATTAAATTATTAGAAATTGTGTCAGAAACACTGGATGTTAGAAGACAATGCAGGAATGCCTCAAAAAATCTACAGAGAACTTCTTTTCAATCTATCATCATAGCATCAATCAAGTATGAGCTTCAAATTATGATATTTTATAATATGAGAATAATTCTGAAAATTTACCTTATACCAATATTTTCTTAGAAGATTACCTTAGGATGTGCTATAGTCAAACAGAGGGATAAACTAAGAAAAAGTATGATATGAGATATAGAAAAATATATAGAAACAATTTAGAAAAATAATAAAAAGTAGTCCTATGATAATAGCAATATAAGAAAGTTTAGATTGGAATAGAAGATGAATGCCCTCAAGAGTATAACCTCTGAAAGAAAAATTAAATAAATTAAAAAATTCTGACAAGATACCTGATCAGATAGAGATGTGACAAACCAGTATGTTGAAAGGTGATGACAGAAAGAGAGAACGGAAAGAGAGAGGCAGGAAGGAAAGGGGAAAAAAAGAAAGAAATGAAAGGCAATTCTCACACCAGTTAGAATGGCGATCATTAAAAAGTCAGGAAACAACAGGTGCTAGACAGGATGTGGAGAAATAGGAACACTTTTACACTGTTGGTGGGACTGTAAACTAGTTCAACCATTGTGGAAGTCAGTGTGGTGATTCCTCAGGGATCTAGAACTAGAAATACCATTTGACCCAGTCATCCCATTACTGGCTATATACCCAAAGGATTATAAATCATGCTTCTATAAAGACACATGCACACGTATGTTTATTGCGGCACTATTCACAATAGCAAAGACTTGGAACCAACCCAAATGTCCAACAATGATAGACTGGATTAAGAAAATGTGGCACATATACACCATGGAATACTATGCAGCCATAAAAATGATGAGTTCATGTCCTTTTAGGGACATGGATGAAGCTGGAAACCATCATTCTCAGCAAACTATCTCAAGGACAGAAAACCAAACACCGCATGTTCTCACTCATAGGTGGGAATTGAATAATGGGAACACCTGGACACAGGAAGGGGAACATCACACACCAGGGCCTGTTGTGGGGTGGGGGGAGGGGGGAGGGATAGCATTAGGAGATATACCTAATGCTAAATGACAAGTTAATGGGTGCAGCACACCAGCATGGCACATGTATACATATGTAACTAACCTGCACGTTGTGCCCATGTACCCTAGAACTTAAAGTATAATATATATATATTATATATATATAAAGAAATTCCAAGAAAATCAAAAGGCTGCATACAAATGAAATACTATATGACCATTATTTCCTTCTTGGCTTTTTCAAGAACAACATTTACTTAGCTACCACACTGAAATCACTATTCATTAATTTTAAGTAAACTGGCATTGAAAATATGGTTAATCTGGTTTTTTTTTTTTTTTTTTTTTTTTTTTTGAGACAGGGTCTCGCTCTGTTACCCAGGCTGGAGTGCAGTGCTGTGATCTTAGCTCACTGCAACCTCTGCCTCCCAGGTTCCAACAATCCTCCCACCTCAGCTTTCCCCAGTAGCTGGCATTACAGCTGTGTGCCACCATGCACAGCTAATTTTATATTTTTAGTAGAGATGGGGTTCGCCCTGTTGGCCAGGCTGGCCTCGAACTCCTGACTTCAAGTGATCTGCCTGCCTCAGCCTCCCCAAGTATTGGGATTACAGGTGTGAGCCACCGTGCCCAGCCCAGAAATGTGTTTAGTAGTTTGAAGGGGCAAGTACCAGGTGCTAAGAGTTCACAGGGGAGGGATACTGGACTTAGACCTTCGGAATCAAGAAAAGCTTTCTATAGAAAGTACTGCCTAAGCTGAAGACTGAACACTGACCAGGCTGAATGAAAGATGTAGTGCTGGAGAGGATTTCAGTCAGAAAAAACATTTGAGAAGGTCCAGAAGAAAAATAAAACATCCTGTGTTCAAAGTACTGAAATAAATTGAGATTAAGGGGAGTGAAGAGTCAAGGTCTGGAGAGGTATTGAGTTGTCAAGAAATACAGTTTGAGAGGTAAAGGCCATATTAGGAAGTAATATATTTTTAAAATTTTGAAGCTTATTCTAAGGCTAATAACAAAGTGGTGTAGGCAGGAAAGTTGCAGTTATTATAAAACTTTCAGAAAGATTTATTTAAATTAATTGGAATTGAGAAAGAAAGAAGGCATTATTTTACATAATAAAAATATTTATTTGTTGTGTAAAAAATAAATAGTTTGGCCTAGAGGAGAACAGGGCCAGTAAGGAAGAGGAGAAATGCATAGATATAAAGGGTGTTAGGATAAAGCATAAGTAAGACTTAATGATAATTTAAGCTTAAGGAACAAGGAAAATGAAGGAGCAATGAATACTTGAGTCACTTTGTAGACAGAGGCACCAATCACTCAACTCAGACAGAGTAGACTAGAGGTGGTTTTGGGGAAGCTAAAGACTCCACTTTTAGATCTCTGGAATATCCAAGATGGGAATTCAATTAGGCTATGATTTCAAGTTCAAACAAGAGACACGGGATGGAGATATTTTTAGATACCATCTGATAATGATTAGTGATTGAAGCCATGGGAATGGATATTTTGTCAATGTTCTTTTGAGAGTTGTATCCTTCCGTAGGTATCTGATGGGTTTTTTAAATGGCGTAAAATAATCAGTAATTTAGAAGTTTCTATAAAGAAAGTTCGGCTACAAATACTTATCCTTTCTCTTTCATTCTCAAACCATGCATTAACCACCTATTAATGTGTTTAGAAAAACAGTAAGTAATTCAGGGTTCATGCTGACAGAGAAGACCCACATAAGCAAACCTCGTTATAATACAAGGAGCTAAATTCCCCAATATAAGAATGCAGTGTGCTCTGTGGGAATATGGAGAAACAAAGATAAGGAAAACCTAGGCAGAAATAGTTCAATTGATTGTTATTTCATACTGAGACAAATTTGCCAAGTATAAACTATATCCTATTACAAATTTAGGTGCTTTGGGCCATGGGTCAGCTCCACGGCGACACCTACACTGAAGTTGTATTTAAGCTACCTGTCTGGATCACTTGGTTCACAAAAATGTTTGGATTACAAAAAAGAAATACCATACACCTTGGAAGAACTGGCTCATTAGTCAAGATGCTGCTTACCAGTTGCCTGGGTTGGCTGCTGTGGTAAAGCAATATCGGTTGGAAAGCTGGGGGTGGAAGTCGGGGAGAGGCTGTCTTCTATGTCTTACATTTGCTATGTCTTTGGAGGAAAGATGCTTTCGGCAGTGTTCCTTAAATTTAAATATCTTTTCCTTTTGGACTCAAGGGTATGTTTATTCGACTTCATCATATCTAATCTCCTAGAATATTATTAACCTGAAGTTATTGTCAGTATCATATGATATTTATTGAATAACAATATGCTCTGATACTGCATATGAAATGAAATAACAAATGAACCTCCCTTACTTTAACTACTAATTAATTAGAAAAGAACCTTTACTCAAGGGGTTTGGAAAGGTCCAATAAGGGAATTAACAGATGAGAATTTAAGAGTACATGAACCCATCTGGATTTGAGATTTACGTGATGCTGGATGATTAGTGATAAGAACAGAATGAAGTCAGCTCAGGAGGCATCGTGATCTGGAAAGGAGGGAGATATTTCAGTGAATAATTGAGAGGATTGAGACAAAGTCATACGAGAGAAGCAGAGACAGACAGAGGGCTGGAGTCAGTGGATATGAGAATGATACTAGGAAGATGAAGAATGGACTGATTTGTAAAGAAATTGAGACCCAAGTTATACTGTGTTAAGAGATAAGTTAAAACCATTAAAAAATATTGGTAGATCCTGAATTACTTTCAAGCCTAGTAATTTGATGTAAGAAATAATGAGAAATACTCTTGATGTTGTGTCTGTTTCAACAGGGAAAGTTTTGTGGAGACAATGAAATAAATAAAATAGCATATTTAGATCAAGAGGCTGGTTTTCTTTTTCACAGGAAACATCTAAGAAACTGTTAAAAGGGACAAGGTTTGAGTGTTAGAACCTGAAATAGGGCTATGGTAATAAATTGTTACCATTCCAAAGATTATCAAATTATCTCCCAGCCAAAAAAAGAGTTTTTAAACAAACATATGAAGATATACAATATAATAAATAAACTACTGTTTATTTCAGATTCAACCATTTTAATCACAAAGAACAAAACAACCTCAACTGAGAGCAGGCTTGATTTAGGTAAGCAAAGATTTGGATTTGAGGCAGTGAATATAGGAGGCATTGGAAAAGTTTGGGAAAAGACTGGTGGGCTTTGTGAGACAAAGTGACCACGCCATGAGAATTGTGAAAATAATGTAGATGTGGAATCCTGTAACAATGGCAATTAGTGATGAAGTGGTGACATGGGAATAAAGAGAAATGGGTCAACATGATCATTTTTAGAAGGAAAAGCATTGAAACTTTGGAATGAGATTATGAAAAAAAGAGGATGAGAAATTATGTTTCCAAGGTTTATTGCAAAAGCTGTGATGGTGGCATACCTCAGATAGAAATGAATTATTTTAAAGGAAACCAGTTTTTAGAGAAAGATAATGAATCCAATTTTGAACACATTGAATTCAAAGTGACAATCCATCATCCATGCAGACTACCATGTAGACAGATAACCAAATAGAATAGAAACACCCGCCATATATAATAAAACCACAGGTGCACTCATTGAGTGAACCAGTACAGATAAACTATATTGTAGGGGCTCTCACATCGGGGAATAGGAAGACTCAATGAAGGCAATAAGGGGAAGTTAAAAAGGATAAGATAAACTGGGGAATTCAAGAAGATCTTCTTTGGCTTCCATAAGATCCTAGACTGTTTCTAGGAAGCAGTCACTGTTCAGCCATGGCCCAGAATGGTGATGACCGAGGGCAGGGCCATGGTTTGGTGCTCAGAGACCATTTGCCCTCTAGGAGCAACTGATGGAGAGAATAAATTGGGGAGAGAATAAATCTAGGGCAGTTGAAGGAGAGAATAAATTGGAAACCAAGAATGCCATAGCTAAAAAGGAAGCAGCAGGCAAGTTTGCACTTTTGAGGAGAAATTCTAGGAAGGGATTTCTCCACATTTCCATTTTAGGCCAGAAGTCTTTGACATGCTAGAGAGAAAGATGGATTTTTTTTAATGAATAAATGAGATAGTTGGCATTTTTGGCAAAGAAAGATTTCATTTTCAAGACCAAAATTTAAACAGCAATACAAAAAATGTTTGTCAAATTCCTGCTGAATTTGAAAGCAACAACATATTAAAGCTTTTTCTTCTTTCCTGCAATAGCTGATGTTCACGATACAGTACTCCCTTGCCCTGGTGGGAATATGTCCTCGCTTATCCTGGTGGGAATATGTTCCCCTTTATCCTGGTGGGATATACTCCCTCTTATCCTAGTGGGACATGTTCCAAGACTCCCAGTGGATGCCTGAAACCATGAATGGTACCAAGCCCTACACACACTATGTTTTCATCATATACATACACATGTATGATAAAGTTTAATTTATAAATTAGGCATAGTTAGAGATAAACAATAATAGCTAATAATAAAATAGAATAACAATATACTGTAATAAAAATTGTCTGATGTGGTCTTTCTTTCAAAATATCTTATTGTACTGTACTCACCCTTTTTGATGATGTGAGAAGATACCATGCCTATGTGATGTAATGAAGTAAGGTGAATGAGAAAGGCATCATGACGCAGGGTGGCCTACTATTGACCTAATAAGCAGGTTGTGTCTGCAGCATGGAGACTCTGGAAAAGGGATGATTCATGTCAAGGGAAGAATTGAATGGGACAGCACAGATTTCATCACATTACTCAGAGCAGTGCACAATTTAAAACTTATGAATTGTTTATTTATAGAATTTTCCATTTAATATTTTGAAAAGGCAGTGTGCCACAGGTAATTGAAACCACAGAAAGTGAAACTGCAGATGAGAGAGGACTACTGTATTCTTAGAGCAATTGTATGTCATTGGAATATTATTGATAGTTTAATGAAAAAACAAATTAGATCAACATGGGTGGTACCATTAGGAAAGATGGTAGATTTTCAATTCAAATTCACAACTTTCAAAGAAAAATATTGTGAGTCTCTGCTATGAGATAGATATTGAGAAATGGTGTAGATATGTATTCGTCTGTTTTCATGGTGCTAACAAAGACACACCCGAGACTGGGCAATTTACAAAAGAAAGAGGTTTAAGAGACGCACAGTTCCATGTGGCTGGGGAGGCCTCACAATCATGATGGAAGGCAAGGATGAGCAAGTCACGTCTTACATGGATGGCAGTGGGCAAAGAGAGAGAACTTGTGCAGGGAAACTCCTGTTTGTTAAAACTATCAGATCTCATGAGACATAGTCACTATCATAAGAAAAACACAGGAAAGATCCACCCCATGATTCAGTTACCTCTTACCAGGTTCCTTCCACAACCCGTGGGAATTGTGGGAGTTACAGTTCAAGATGATATTTGGGTGGGGACACAGCCAAACCATATCAAGATATCAGCAGAAATGAGCAAAAAATGAGTGATTTTAAAATTACTCAGTTTATTAGTGATATTCTGATGTGCATTCCATAAGAGATAATTACATTCTACACCTAATGCCAAAGTTCTTACAGTTCAAACTCTAGGAGCAAGAGCTGCCCAAGAACCATGGCCAAAAAGTTACAGGGAGAGCCTCAGTGTTTGTTTGGACTCTCCAGCTCCTACCTTCCCCTCTCTCTTTCCTTGCTGTTCTCTCTCCATCATTCTTCCCAGCCTTCCCAGGTGCTGGGGACTCAGCTTCCATGATGCTGCCTCAGACTTTCTATCCATACGGTATTATTGCACTGTGTCTCAGAGGAGAAGAGGGAGGCCATCTAGAGAAGGTTCAGGGCACCTCAGCAGTGTCTCTTGCCTGTCCATTGCTCCTGCTTCCTGATCCCTGCCAGGGGCACACCTGGAGAAACTTAGAAAACCCTTCAGAAAAGAGTAACAGAGAAAACTCACCAAATACAAGCCATTCAATGTGCCGTCATAGGTTCAACCCAAATCTTATTTCAAGTTACAGATAGAGAATTCCAGTGCTTCTTATCGCTTTACGAATTTTATTCATGCTTCAGAAAGTTGCTAAACAGTGTAAATGAATATTTGGGAGAAGAATAAAAGAACTACTCCAAAAATCTGAAAAGAGTTAAAATAAATTCCAGTGCACTTTGATTCTTCCTTTACAAATACAAAGGATTTATGGTCTTTTGCATCAGCCAGGGTGGCCACTGGGAAGTCGGAATTTATCTATATCCATCTTCACATTTATTACAACCACACACAGCATTTATCATACTTGTATTCAGACATGATGCTATTATTATTTTCCACTGGCATGGCTTTTAAACCCCAAAGCATTAGAGACAGATAGATAGATAGATAGACAGAGATTTTTATACAATAAAAGAATTATATATATAAATAAAATTTCTTTATATAATGAAGAAATTCATATAAAGGAATATATTATATACTATATATGGTTGTATAAAATTATATATTATAAATTATATATTATATGTAATTTACATGTTTATAATTTATAATTATATTATATATAATTTATAAAATTATATATAAAATTTGTGTATATTATAAAATATGTAATATATAATTTATAATATATTATAATTTATATGTAATATATTATATTATAATTTATATATAATATATAATATATTATAATTTATATATAATTTATATATAATATATTATAATTTATATATAATATATAATATATTATAATTTATATATAATATATAATATATTATAATTTATATATAATATATAATATATTATAATTTATATATAATATATTATATATATCATGTATTGTATGTATACATACATATTTCCACCAATGTGATTTTAAAAGACTACCATAAACTCACTGAAAAGAAAAAATAACAGTTGGTTTCCAAGACATGAGGACACCAGTTGGAATAACATTTCTTCCATAGAATTAAATGCATCTCTGGTGTCTTGGAAAGGCAATTTCCTCTCAAATGGGTAAAGTGTTTGTACTAATACTGTATAAAAATGAATACAATAAAATAGGCACAAAGAATCTCACAACTTAAAACATCCCATCTTTATTCCATAGCTGTAAGCTCAGAGAGACAATGATCCCATGATTTTATGGGAGTAGAAAAACACTTTATTGAGTGTTTTCTATGTATCAGACACTGTGTACATTTTGCCATGTTGTCCCGATTTTAAATGCAGTCCTTTTCCTGTTCAGTGTCACCATTCGGAGGTTTTTTTCAAGACACTCTGGTGCTCCATGAGATCTAATCTCCATTAATGTGACATATATGCTGATATTATGTAAGTGTGTGTGCATACGTACACTGACACACATCGTTTGCATTTGTAATTTTTTTTTTACCCAGTTGCCTCATAAAAGATTAAAATGGAAGATTAGACTCCATTCAGAGTTTGACAATGCCTCAATAATAAATCAGTTCTCATCATTTGAAGAACTATGAGGTGGAACAAAAACTGATTTGAGATTCATACCGTTGTATACCTACTCTTTAAAAAAAAGATGCAATTTACACATCTGCAAATCTTAGGAAATGGCTTAGAGAATTTGCATGATTTGGGCACATGAAGCCATTTTAGCACATAAATTCCTTCCTTTCATCTCTAACGGGTGTAGAAAGGATACAAACATACTTTTTGCAGATGATGTGAATTATTGACTGGCATAAATAGCAACTCACACTAAATGCTTCAGAAATGTGTTTTTTAATTGAGTGAAGATGGAATAAAAAATGCAGGAAAAGTCCTGTTCTATGAGAGCTGAAGATATGGAATTAGATACAGTATTTGTGAGTGTGTTTGTATGTGTGTGCCATGGCTAATATTATAATTTTTGGTTGGTCTTCCTTGTCCATTTAATGTTTGTAGCATTTGTTGGTGGATTTTTACTAAATGATGACAAAATAATGAAGCAGATTAGTAAGAAAACCTACAAATTGTTTACTAGATCTTCACTGTCTATATTAAATAGATGAACTAAAAGGTAAATACGGATTTTTGCCTACTAAAGAAAACTACTAGAATTTATTGCACTTTAAAAATATCATGTAGTGTGTTGTAAAATGAACCCAATCAGATGTTCTCTTAAAGGACTATATTAGGGTATTGTAAATAGTTTTCCTAAAAGTGGATTTTTTTTTTGCACCACAATTCAAATAATGCCAGAATTGCCAGCTATAAACCAAATGTGAAGTCCATGAGCTTGAAAAGCCCATAGTGTTCACGGGGATCAGTCCCTTTTTTACACTGGAAACAGCCCCAGAAAGTTCCAGCCAGTAATGAAAGATGGTGCACAATGGCTGTGACAGAACCGTGATCAAATCCGGTCATTGTGAGTCTTCTGGCCAGTGTCGATTTTCTACCACATGTGTTTTGCGGCCTCCATAAGATGTTAAAGGAACACTGAATCATTGGCAATCCATAATACTCAGATTCTTGGCTTAGAGAGATTATTTACCCCGGGGTGCCTTTCTGACATAAACACTAGCCTTGGGTATAGTAACAGGGAGTAAATAGAATAGTCCAACTCATATGAATGCAAGAAATTATAATGTGATTAATTTTTTGGTCATTTCAATTTATTGAAGGTAATTCAGTTGGCTCTGTGAATGTATATAGGAAATTTAGAAATATTAATATGTTTTTATTTTTTTCCTCTAGGTTAACTGCAGTGAATCAAACTATTGGATTATAATTCCATGAAGGTAAGAAAGAGCTCCAGATGGTTTTCATCCTATCACCAGGACCTGCACAGTATGAGTGCCTGGTGCATAACAAACTTTATTAATTATCTTTTCTCTCTTTCTTTCCCCAACCATGTGTATACATACACACGCACACACACATATATATGTACATACACATATATACATGTGTATGGATGCATAATCACATATACACATGTATATATACACATATATACACGTGTATGGACACACTCACGTACACATATGTGTATATATACACATATATACATGTGTATGGGCATATACATATATATAATACATGTGTATGGGCACATTCCTCTATATACACACATACACACACGTACATACAATAAATAAATGGTTGAATGGCAAAATGACTAAATGGATTTAGTACAACCTAATGATATGCCACAGATTTGTCAAAGAGCCCTGGAATTGAGTAAAAATGAATGAACTAAATTCCAAGATCTTTTACAACCTATGATTTCATTCCAGCAGAAATTTGTAAATATGTGAACCATAGATTTATACAAAACGTTAATGGTGGCATTATTTGGAATAGCTCCAAATGGGAAAAAGCCCAAATGTCAATCAACAGTAGAATGGATGGATCTTGGTATATCCATAGAATGGAATTCTAGAACACAGTTAAAATGAGTAGATTATTGCTACACCCAGCAACATGGATGAAACTCAAAACTCCTTGAGTGGATAATGCCAGGCTGTTTACGATTACATTCTCTATAAGAACTTTTATTCAAATTTCAAGTACAAGCAAAACTGTTCTACAGTGAGACAAGTCAGTGGTTACCTTTGGCAGTTAGTGTACCCAGGCTGGGGCAGGAGGGAAGTTTCTAGGTGATGAAGATGTTTTAATTCCTGATCTAATCCTAGCTTTACTGATGGGTTTACTTTGAAAAATTCATCAAGGTGACTATGCACTTTCTGTAGGTTTACATGAAAATTTCAATGACACACTTGATTGTATGACTTTGGATATTACTTTTCTTTTCTGTGCCTTAATTTCCTCAATTGAAAAGTGAGGAAGAGAATGCTTACCTCTAAGGATTGACATAAAGATTAGTGGCTGAGCACGGTGGTTCACACCTGTAATCCCAGCATTTTGGGAGGCAGAGGCAGGCGGATCACAAGATCAGGAGTTTGAAACCAGCCTGGGCAAGATGGTGAAACCCCGTCTCTACTAAAAAAATACAAAAAAAAAAAAAAAAAATTAGCCAGGCATGGTGGCATGCGCCTGTATTCCCAGCTACTTGGGAGGCTGAGTCATGAGAATTGCTTGAACCCGGGAGGCAGAGGTTGCAGTGAGCTGAGATCACGCCACTACACTCCAGCCTGAGCAACAGAGCAAGACTCCATCTAAAAAAACAAAACAAAAACAAACAAACAAATGAAAAGATTAGATTAGCAAGTAGAGTATGTGTAAAACCACCTGGAAAAATGCCTGGAGTGTGTGTTCAGTATTTAATTGTAGAAACAGTTACCTTCATAAACAACAGGACATTGTGGGAACATCTGTTAATTACCCAACAGTCTTTTTAGGACCCCCTGGGGTTTGTGGCTAGTAATTTTTATTAATAACACCTTTATATGGGCTGAAATCACAATGATACTGTGTCAAATTAACCAGCAGTTAAGAGCTATGCTTCTTCTTTTTGCCAATTTACTTGTTTTATTTGTTTTTAATTGACAAATAAAATTGTGTGTATTTATCTTGCACAACAAGGTGTTTTAAAATATGTATACATTGTGGAATGGCTAAATTGAGTTAATTAACATATGCATTACCTCACACAGTTATTTTAGGAACTACGTTTCCAGAAGTCTGTAAGGTAGATGGATTGATATTTTTAACCTGATTCATTCATTCTTCATTTAACCCAGGAATTTTTTGAGGGTCAGTTTCAGAGCATGCACTACACTAAGTGTCGGGATTACTAACATCAAGGAACAGTTACTGACACAACAAATCGACGTGAAGTCCTAAAAGAGAGAACATAGACACATAAAAACATAGTATAACACAATATATTAAAATATACACAACAAAACATATAAGATAAACACAGAAATGTTTGGAGCAATGAATTAGATACTTAACTAGTTTAGAAATGTTTTGAAAAAATGTATGCTAATATGCCTTTTGTTCAAAATTTATTAATTATAGAATTAACTTTTAATTATAAAATACATAATATAAAATTTATTATCTTAAGTACTTTTAAGTATTCAGTTCAGTCATGTTCACTATATTTATATTGATGTGGAACAGATCTCTAAAACATTTTTATCTTGCAAAACTGAGACTCTACACCCATTGAACAACCTTCCATTAATATTGTTTACATGTTAACACATTTCATTATATTATAATGTATTATCGATAACATATTATATATAAATATATTTATAAATATACATGAAATTTGTATATTTGAAGTATTAGTTTCAAACAATGCTACATATATCTAAGGCTTCTAGTCCTATATTGGACTTACAGTGGAAATCTGGGAAATTGGCCAGCATTTCAGTGTGAAGGAGGAAGGATGCCGTGTTCTCTCCCATCTGTTTCAGAAAACCAGTGTGGAGAAGATGCATAATAGGCTTGACGCATTTTTTATAATGATGTTTATATTTTCATTTTCTTTTTCATAGTCACAATGAAAGTGAAAGCAAAGGAAAGAGCTAATGTCCCACAGGCCACTGGGTAATAGCGAACTGTGAAGGGTGTGGAGTGGACTCACCGGGAGACGGGAGCCCGTGGACCCTTCCCCAGCTCCTTTGCTCCCACAGCAATCTTTTCCCTTCTCTTTCTTTGTCTCACAGTCTAGAAGAGTGACATTTCAAAAATTATAGCAGCAGAGGTGTTTTTACCTATAGCAAAAGATGTACATGTAATCACATTATGACATACTACAAAATAGGTAAAAACAGTAGTTTTTAGTACTTTTATAAATTCAAACTTGGCAATTTTCCTTATTTCAACATTAATATCAATAGGCATTAATGCCAGTTTTTTAATGCCAGTGATTTTTAACCTGCTGAAATTTGTTTTATAACTCACTGCGGGGTAAATGAGATATTTAGTTATACTTTTGAAAGTATTGCTTGTGTATAAAATACCTGAAATAAAAGTTTGAAGATGTCCTATGAGTTGCCGTGAAGAGTAGTTGTGAAAGTTTCAAAATGACAGATGCATTTTAATGGCAGAGTAGGAGTTCATTTATCCAAAACAGAGGGAAATACAGCTCAAAGAGTAAGAAAGAATTTAGCAGATGCCGAGAACAGCAAACAATGGTCAGAGCATTGTGAATCTTCGGCTTTGATCTTGAGTACCTAGCTAGATATTACTGTCAATGCCTAAGATTGAAATGTAACAATATCAGGGGAAATGCATTTGAGAACAGTAAAACATTTATTTTGTACATATATAGCTTGAAATGCATATGGGAAATGTAGGTGGAGATTTTTAGTAGGCAATAGCATATGTGAGTTTGAAATGTAATGCAGATATATAATCTAAAACTGGTTCTCAATTCTGACTGCACATTAGGAAATTTACTGCTTAAAATGACTAAATCTCAGGCCCACTGCAGATTGATTAAATTAAAATTTATGGGGATGTGCGCCTGAATTTTTTTTTTTCATTAAAAAAAAAAAAGACTCCCCAGGCGATTATAAGAAACTGCCAGCTTTGGAAACTGCTGGCCTACAATTAGTGTCAACGTCATCATCGTGTGGGCTGTTGTTGGATGGATGAGAACAAGGATGGATGAGAACATCTAGAGAGTGCAGGTTGTTCCTCTTCTTGTCTTCTATTTGCCCTTCAGATCTGCCCTTTCATGTAGTCTGGGCACCAGAGCACCCTGAGCCCAGTGGACTGCACCAGTGGACTCTTCCATCCTCAGGTTTTTGGTAAGCACCATCTAGAGGAGGCATAGAGAGAAAATCAGGGACCCAGGAAGGTGAAAACAGGTTTTGTTTTCCCAGCTTCCTTTCTGCTGGGTCAAGGGGTAACTGCAAGTTGAGGGTCATCCTCAGTCAAAGGCCACAGCTGCAGCAGGTGCACCTCTTCACACAGCTGCTTCTAGAGTCTGCTTAGCTGCTTCAGGTCAAGGGATGATGAGGTCTCCCAACTGTTGCTAGCTCTATAGTTCTCAGCCATCTTCAGTTGATTCCCCTAAATCCTGCCTGCCCCTTCGTAGACAGTACCTTCATTAAATATTCCTCATTGGTTAAAAGGTAGTGACCTTGTGCTGAATATTCTATGCCAAGCCTCCGCCTGCTGCAGTAACGTAAGAATAGCTGTGGGCTGAAGATGGAACCAAGAGAGAAAATGACCTTTAAAAGATGGAACGAGGGGCCCAGGGAAAGTTTTGGCAATGGAGTCTGAGCATGTAGAGTTTAAATGTAAGAACGGAAAAAATATCTGTTGTATTTGAAAGGTCATGAAAGGCTTCTTCCCGAGAGGAATTTTAGTGGTGCGCTAAGAAAAATCAGATGGCAGGGGCTGGGGCATCAATGCAAGTGAAGAAATGAAGGGTGGTTATTTGACAAGTTTGATGATAGGAGGAATAAAGAGTTTGGATTTATTAAAAAGAAGACGTGGAGCTAATCAATTGAGATTGCCAAACTCTTTTAATGAAAATTAGCTGTGCTCTATCTCCAGCAGTTGCAACAGAGCACTAATAATATCCCCGAGACTATTGATGTGAGGGCAATATACATACTCAGTGCTGTAAAGGCTTAGATTTTTGATAGCTACTCAAGGAAGAACACAAAGAATTAAGTCTTTATTTTTAAAATGAACAAAGATATAAAGAGAGAAAATACAGAATGTATACGAATAATCAAAACATATGAAACGAGGGCCATCTCTGGTAATCAAAAGAAGGCTACTACAAGCAATGATACATGTTTTGCCTTATAACTTCATAAAGATTCAGAAAATGGGCGATAGCCACTATTGGCAAGAAGGCAAATAAAGTCCATTTTTGGTCAGAATGTCAATTTATGTATCTTTTCTGAAGTCTGGTCTTTGCACTCTTACCCTTTTAAAGAAAACATTAATTGTTTCACTGAAGCTCTGAGTTCATATGGCCATGCTCTCCTGCCCAGGTGTTCTCTCCCTTAAGCCTTCTCTTGAGCACTTATGTGCCACTAATCATCGTGACTTCAGTCCTTAAAGTTTCTTTAATACCACTGGACTATAAAATAGGATTGACGAAAAGACCCATTCAACATTGCATTGAAGGATTGAGTGCTATGTTTTAAGATATAATTTTATAACATACATCTATCATGAAATCCATTGACTCTTCACAATTAGATGCTCTTACATAGAAAACACAGTTACTTACAAAGTGATGGTTGAAATGAATCTCTGCTGTAATGCCATTACATATCCCTAAAACATATTTAAGAATTATGGAAGAGGAGCATTATTGGAAACAAAATGTATTGACACTAAAGAGTAACTATTTTAAAAAGGTAATATCATGATACTCATATGAATATCAAATGAATGCATGTCAAATATTTTATTTAACTCTTTAACTAATGAAGAAATGGGTATGATGCTGCACCCAATTCAAGGTAGAATTCAAAATTCAAAATAAACACATATATACGTAAATCAGGAATTTTGAAATGAATGTACAAAATGATGCAAAACTGGCTTTTTCCATGGAGATTGGGGTCGTTGTCCAGGAATCAGTAGTTATTTCCAGGGACAGAATTCATTTGCATTTCTATGGGCAGGTGTCATTTAAACTGCAATCAGTTATCTACAATTTATGGAATCGTAACCACTTTAAAAAAGATGAAAACAGTTAACTTGAAAGTTTCTCCTGCACTAAATGAGAAAGAAGCTCAGTTATTTTTAAATTTGCTTATTTTTGTCTTGTTCTTTTGTTTTAATTTCACAATATTTGACTGACAGTAACTTACCTGATAGTGATAAATCAATTTGTGCCACATCTCATGGCATATCAGCTTTCTGTGACTTTGTCCATCTCAAACAACCCCACATGCCTACCTCAACATGAGTTTTATCTCCCTTCAAACTGGATTAATGGTATCCATGTTACATGACTTTATACGTGTTCTTCACTTTACAGCAAATAGTTATGAACAATTAATGGAACACACACACACACCCAGACAGGAATGGGATCCTCTGAGTTTTGTTCACAGAGTCTATACTCTTTTCTACTGTGTCATATAATGGTGACAATTCAATTAGGTGGCCTATGTCCACAATCCATAGCATAAACGCCGGTAAATTTACAGATTCTCCGCATCCTATTTGGGAAGTGCTTCAGTGATATCTGTAGCCTGAAGAGAAAAGCTAAGTTTTTCCTATTTCTCTCTCTTCTTTCCTTCTCTTTTCTTTTGAATTTCCTAAAACAAAGGAAGAAAAAGGAGGGGAAGAATTTGGCAATGTGTCAGTTAATTTCATCAATGTAGACAAAGTTAAATTAGGAGGCTGAATTATCAAGATTGGCTGTTTCCATTGATGAAATTAAATCAGGTAAATTGCCAGTGCTTCACAAATGCTGTCTCAGGTGTGATTGAAGTTGTGATTGATTGGAAAGTACTCAGAGAGAAAACAAGTACAGGAAAAACAGCACTATTCCAAAATGCAGAACAAAACCACACATATTTAGGCTTTACAATTTTCGTGCTCCTTCATATTCTTACTTTGATGTATTTCTGCCTTTTAATTTAGCCTTTTCCTAAAAAAAAATAGTTTGCTTTACAGTTTACAAAGTAAGATATGCTTTAAGAGGTAGAAAAATGAGGCAAGTGAAAATGAATTAAAAAAAAAAAAGAATCCAGGAGCAAAGTCAGTCCACAAAGTTTGTCTGTGACATCATTGTCCTTCCAAACAAGGAGCTTCAAGTTCAACTCCAAACATTTACCAGTGCAGACGGGAAAATGCAGTGACCAAAATCAGAGTCCCTGGGTGAAAAGCAAGCCATTTAATAGGAATGAAAGAGTCCTGCTATAAATACTACAGAAAATAATTTTCAAATCTACTCTCCTAAGGAGAACACTTTGCAACATAATGAATATCATCTTTAGAAACATCTTCTTGTAATTATTTCTTAAAATATCCTTCCAGACAAAGCAATGACATCACTACAAACTCCAACTTAGCAAAACGCTTTTTGGAAAAAGGAAAGTGGAAGGACATTGAATGATGTCCACATATGTAGCTCTCTGATGATTTGACTTCATCCAAGAATCGTGTGGAAACAGCTAGAATGGGGTGAATTTTATATCTCCCAAACAGTTTTTCATAAATATCATTTTATTTGACTAAGCTTTCAAGTGTGACTCAATGATAGTAAAGGGGAGAACCTAATTCCTGACAATTGCATGAGATGTTGGTCTTCAGTGTTGCCAGTTAACTGAGAAACTATGTTAATAATCAGCCGTGTTAGCCCTTTTCTGTTAGATAATTTTATTATTCGCAATTCTCTTTGATGGGTATTAGGTTTAGACAATTGACCAGCAAACTATTTTTTTTTTGAAAATGACCACAAACATGTTAAAAATGGATGAACCCTGAGAGGAGACAGGAAAACAGCACCTAAAAATAGTAGAAGGATATTATTTCTCTGCCATTATGGACTTACCTTTTAGTAATAAACATTTAGTTGGTTCACTTTTTTAGTATCAACACTTTTATTAATTGCTTCTTTTTTTACAAATTTGATTTTATTATTTTGATACCTACTGATCTCTAATTTCTTAAGTCTGTCTTACTTTAATAAAATGATATACAGTGCATTTTAAACTTAAATACTGTATATTCATATTTAAATCTGAGATTATTGGGACATAATGATATAAGAATTTATATAAGGCCATCCTCTGAATCCATATTCAATTAAGCTAAAAAAGAATGTCCAATTTAGGAATCCCACAGACCCATCAGTAATCAGGCAAGTACTTAACAGCCATCCTATCATTGGTCTCTCTAGTTTTTATTTATTCTTGTAGTATTAACAGATGATTTCTATAATGTTGATCAAATAAGATTTACGATCTAAGTTGAGTTAAATCTCAGAGAATCAAACTCCATTGTGGAATGGAAGTTTTTAGTTTCTTATATATGGCAATATTTTGTAAGATATTTTCATAACTAACAAAGTATTCTCATTATAAATTAAGTACATTTCTCCCTTAAGCTTTATAAAAAAATGATTTTAGAAAATTTCTGAAATAAGTATCAAAATGCAAGATTGTAAAATACGTTTTGATAAATCAGAAACATTCTTATTAAGAGTTTTCTTTATTAATAAGTTATACTTCTATGTTTATAAAATATGTTGTATTGTTAAATGAAGCCAATGAAATTGATCAAGGGTTAGGTTTTAGAATATTTCTGTCCAGAGCTTTGCTCCTCCAAATTCTGTCGTGTTAGAATTTTATTTTTTGGCTACAGGAGGATAGAAGCCTAAAACATTTTAAAACTACATAATCCATTTTTAAAATTACACATGTAAAATGATGTGCACAAATAAATACTCTGTCACGCAAACATGCACACAGAGCATAAACACATGTACACACATTACATATTAATGCTTCTTCTAGGACAGAGATTAATAAGTAGTAGAGAAAAAAGAATTACAGATACAATCTCAAAGCTTGTCATATTTCTACAAGGTAAATATATATCTCAGTGATAGTGCTATCAAAACCATACCATCAGGTTAAAGAAGTGGGTAAATATTATCAGAATTTAATGTGAAAACAGGATTATATTCCTACTATTGCCTGGTGACATAGTACTCAACACATTTTTTTTCGTGTTATTCATGTTAAATGTTAATCTGTTAATTTAAATTAAATCAAATTAAATAAAATCTGTTAAAGAAAATTGTTCAAATAGCTTCTCCCTAAAGTTTTCTTTAGTTCAAAAGATTCTGATGCTATATTTTAACCT
Organism: Pan troglodytes; assembly: GCF_028858775.2. Lineage (NCBI taxonomy): Eukaryota > Metazoa > Chordata > Mammalia > Primates > Hominidae > Pan > Pan troglodytes. The sequence goes on along the minus strand of NC_072412.2, from coordinate 111,289,375 downwards.
ACAGCTTACAAACAAATTTGGGTCTTTTAAAACTTCCATTCCCTCAATTTTAGTAAAAAAGAACCCTACTTTTATAACTTACATTAAACATTGGAAATAATGTATAACTTACTTATTAGTCTTAACTTTGGGAGAGAAGAGGTTTAAGTACGTATTTTAAAAAAAACAACAGAAATGAGTACTCATGATAAATAGTATATGCACCTAAAATATACTAAAATTAATGAGTACAAATACTCATTCAGCTCTCAAAGTAACTCTCCCAACTGAATAAACACGTTTAAAAATATTTTAATGTATTTATATGTGAGTTACACAAATCCATTAGTTTAGTATTTAGATAATATGACAATGATATATGAGACACAATTTATTTTAAGAATATTCATATAATAAATAAATGAATAAATAAATAAAAATAACATAACCGAATATACCTTAGAAAAACTATGAGGAAATGTTAAAGATAAGGCTTGGGAATTTTGCCAGCCCAGTGTGGGTATCATAGTGTAGGTATTCTTATTTCGATTAAACTAGTTGCTTTCAGTTTAAAAAGTAGATGATTTTACATACAAGTTTGCACTTCTAGCTTCTCTTTTCAAAATGAGTTCAGGCCTTCCCATCCTGACACCTTAAAAAAGCTGTGGCAAGGCCGGGCGCGGTGGCTCACGTCTGTAATCCCAGCACTTTGGGAGGCTGAGGCGGGCGGCTCACGAGGTCAGGAGATCGAGACCATCCTGGCTAACACGGTGAAACCCCGTCTCTACTAAAAATACGAAAAATTAGCCGGGCGTGGTAGCGGGTGCCTGTGGTCCCAGCTACTCCGGAGGCTGAGGCTAGAGAATGGCGTGAACCCGGGAGGCGGAGCTTGCAGTGAGCAGAGATGGCGCCACTGAAGTCCGGTCTGGGCGAAAGAGCGAGACTCCGTCTCAAAAAAACAAAAAAAACAAAAAAAAACACAAAAGCTGCAGCATGGCCGTTTCTGAAGATGGCGGGTATTGGGCACTCTCTACTTCCTCGACTCTACTCCTGCACTCTGAGACTGACCGTATAACATTTCCGATTTTCTTTGATTTGTGCTATTGTTTTTCTTATAGTTAAGGGAAATGTGAAATATTATTGTACCTTTGTCTGTCAAAATTTAGAAAAATGAAAACTAGACCAAAGGTGGGACTATAATTCATTGCAAAAACTCGATATCCTAAGCTAGTGTGTCAAAAGTGTACAATTTCGAGCATTATTATGAAATAAATTTAGTAAGATCTATCACCAATATATAAGAAATAGGATACAAAGTTTTATGAACTAAAAAGAAAATTCTCATTGAATTGTTTTTTAATCAAATTACATGAAGCTACATCGAAATATTTAAAAACATGTTGGCAATGATGAGTCTATAAAGCAATTTAGTGGGTATAACCCTCCCAATTTGCTGATATGGGCCCTGCCTGGTTTTGGGGGCCTTGAATCTGCAATCCCTGGTGGAGGACAACACCCCTGTTTCTCCGGACCTGAGAGTTTTTCTTTTAATTTAATTTCATTCACATTTTAATCAATCATTAGCGTATCTCCAAACTTTTTTAAGAATGATTTTAAAAAATTAAAAATACTTTACAATGTATTGCATTTACTATGTTTGAATAAAACATTATTTTGCCACTATCCCAAAGGATTGTTATATTTTTCTATTTTAGTAAGTTTATTGAAGACAAACAGGCCTTGGGCCGCTGCCTCTGTCTCTCCTGCCTTCCCCACTGAAACTCCAGTCCACATTCACAAACAAAGACAAACCTGTGTGAACTGAAGCACCACAAAACTACTTTTATGAAAGCAGAATGGAAGGTAAGTGTCATAATCTGTTCCCCCTTGTACTGTAGCATAACCTTTATCGAACTCACTGCAGCAAATACCTTTGTCATTCACCAAGAAATGGAAATTGTTTGGTGTAATTATGCCTTACCTTCCCGAGGTATATTTCTGGATTTGATTTACTGAATTCAAAGTTGAATGATTCACCAAACTTCTTGGTTTTCAATGCTTAAAGTCCCAAATAACTTTTCTTAAAATCAGAGCTGCCAAAGTTAGGAATGATTTTAATATCAATTCCCAAGAGGTGTAGAAGTAGCTACTGTGCTATTTCTCACACTTTATCAACCAAAGTCACCTTCACAAGCATCCTCAGGATGAAGACTTCAATAACTCTTAGGCTGTCCATTTCTCTAATGCACATTTGTGGTTGTCATAAAATATTTTTTATATTGATTTGAATCAATTGATCCATGTTTTGCCCACCAGAACAACAGAAACCAAATGTATTCTTTTTCTAGTACTTTTCATTTTTAAAAACAATTACTAGAATCCCCTGAGCCTTCTTTTGTTCTGTGGTCCTTCCCCCAGGACAGTGTGTCCAGGTGGCCTGCCCTTCCAAACCTCTCCTCTCTTTCAGACAACTTTGTCCTTGTCCCTTTGCAGAGGCCCTGGGCAGAGATTCCCTCCGGGAGGTCTGCTCAGACCAGTGCACGCTGAAGCTAATGAGTCATTTTATATGGACTTGGTGATGATCTCAGTGTCATAAAAAGGAGATTCCATTATTTCTCTTTCAAATACAGCCCTAGCTGCTGAGGCAGATCTCTCTGATTCTGTATTTTAAATTGATTTTTGAATTTAAATTGAGAGCTTTCAGGTCTTATACTTTTAGAGCCAAAAGAGAACGTTCACATCAACTGGAGATTAGGGTTAATGTTCCAGATCGACGGCCAAATAGTTACGTGGGCTTGAACAACTGTCCCAGTTGGCCTCCTGGGACAGCTGTTTGCTATAATATGGGAATAGGAATGTCATCTCCCCCTGCCTTACAGGACTCTTGTGAGGATCTAGTAAAGAATACCCATAAAAGTCTTTTAAAAAGGTTAGAGAACAGAAGATGTCATTGGTTTATACGTGTATCCTGATTCCACTCCTTCCATATCATTGTCTCTTCGTGAAAACCAGACTTCTCTAAAAGCTCTTGTATTATTATTATTTTTTTTCCAAGCACCAACCAATACTCTGACACCATCTGTGTGGACAGCAGTTCAATTGGATTCTAACTAACCAGAGTTAGAGAAAACCCCACGGGATGAGGGCCCAATGCCACATGATTGCCCCCATATCACATGCCAGCCACAAAAAGAGTGCCAGCCTTCCTGGTCTCCTGCCAGGCCCACTACAAACACAGGGTTCCCACCATTCCCACCCCTCCAAATGTGACAACTTTTTAGAACAACTCATAGAACTCAGGAGAACACTACACTTACTGATTTTTTGGCTTATTATGAAGGACAGTTCAGGACCAGTCAAATGGAAGTGGTGCACAGGACGGGCTGGGTATGGGGTGGGGGAATGACTGGGAGCGTCCTCACCCTCTCTGGGCGCACCACCCTCCCGGCACATCCATGTGTTTGCCAGCTTGGAAGCTCCTTGAATCTCTTTGCTCACGAGTTTTTATAACCCAATCTCTAATACCCTCCTTTCCCTGGAGGTTAGCGGGTATAGCTGAAGATTTCCAACGCCTAATCACCATTTGGTCTTTGTTGTGACCAGCCCTATCCTGAAGCTGTACAGAGGGCCGCACCCTAGGTTACCTCAGTGGCATAAACACAGGTGTAGTAGAAAGGGGCTTGTTATGAATAACAGAAGGCACTCCCACTTCTGCTAGTCCCGAGGGTTTTGGTAGTTCTGTGCCAAGAACAGGGGAAAAAGATGAAGTACAATTTTTATTACACCACTGCTGTCCATACTGGTTACCAGCATTTTCTTTGGTCTCTCCTCAAATGACACCACTCTCCGCTGCCCTGTCACTTCCCTGAACAGTTCTCTTGGTGATTTTCTCTCCTCGTCCTACTTTCCCTTTCATGAGCACAAGAAGTAGTTAAGCAGTGAACCGTTTATCGTTCTTGAAGCACCTCTCACTTTGGAGACTTTAATACCACAACCTGCTTGTTTTCCTTCCATGCTTCTGACTCTTCCTGCTTTGTCTCCTTGGAGATATATTAGTGAGAGAAGTAAAATGTTGCAACTGGTTTAAATGATAATTTGATATACAGATATATGCATTCTCCAGGGCACAGAATGCATTTATATTGCTAAGAAATGTGCTAAAAAGTGGAGACAAGGCCTGAAGAATCCCTGAGCAGACAACACTAGTCAGGCCTCATAAGTGACCTCAACCTTGTTTGATTTGCAAACATAAGTGAAAGTCAGCTTGAGCTATTTCTTGTAAATGCCTGTATTCAAAACAGAACTTAAGCTTAACCAGTCAGAAGCAGTCTACTCACTTATAATCCTATAACTGGGGGGACTTTCCAATGGGATAGATCAAATAAGGCAACTGTATAACTGAAACCAACCAAATGCTTTCTCTGATTTACTTCTGTGTTGTTCTATAAAAGCCTCCTCTTTCTGTTTCCTCAGTAAAGCTCCTGAACCAGTTCTACTTTGGAGGTGCCCAATTCATGAATTGCTTGCTCAAGTAAACTATTCTTTTAAAATTTATTGGGCCTCCATTTACTTTCAGATAACAGTAATTATTTGCATGCCTATGGAAGGAAACATTGGTATTACTGTCTTTTTTTTTTTTTTTTTTTTTACAATTTAAGTTCTAACTCTACAGAATTGTAAAATAACATAAGAATTAACCCAAAATGTGCATTCCTATCAAATCAGATAATCACCCAGAGATCCTGCTAAAATAATTTCCAGAATTTCACTGAAAGGACACCTAGTCATTTCTTTTGCTCATTTCCTGACAGTATCTCCACTAGTAATAAAAATAATATTGAAAGAAAATTCTTAATCTCAAACAGGCCAAGGATGCCCATAAGGTTTGACCTGATATTTACATAGTTGCAGAAGAATTTAAACTAACCATATGGGCATCTTTGAGTTTATTCTGTAGTTCTTAATCAATGAATTATTAAGCAACTACTAAGACCAGAGAATAAACTTATGACTAGGAGTTTTCACAAGAAATCTTTGATTGGTCTTCTAAAAATCCCTATTATTTTCTATTCTGTATTAGTTCATTTTCACACTGCTATAAAGAACTACCTGAGACTGAGTAATTTATGAAGAATAGAGGTTTAATTGACTCACAGTTCTGCAGGCTTAACAGGAAGCTTGACTTAGGGGTCTCAGGAAACTTACAATCACGCCAGAAGGCTAAGGGGAAGCAAGCACATCTTACCATGGCAGAGCAGGAGACAGAGGGAGCGAACAAAGGGGGAAGTGCCACACATTTTCAAACCACCAGATCTCTTGAGAACTCACTCACTATCACAAGAATAACAAGGGAGAAGTCTGCCTCCATGATTCAGTCACCTCCCACCAGGCCCCTTTCCCGACACATGGGGATTACAATTCGAGATGAGATTTGGGTGGGGACACAGAGCCAAACCATAACATATTCTAAGACCGGGAAACTGACCACAAGAAACTTTCTCCAGCAGATTTCACCTGCATTTCCTACATTCAGGTGAATCCTTTAAATTGACTGAGGCACATCCTGTACCAAGAAGAGACCTTTGTTACTGCCTTTGATCCTGAGACCTTCTGAGCCAGGTACTTGGGTACTTTTCCTGGGGAGGCTTTGAGGCTTTTACTCCACACATAATGTCAAACATGTTTTATAATAGTGGGATAGTCAGACTTGATTAAATGAGAATTATTTTCCAATATGATACTAAGTAAGGTCTTGAGTGTAGAATCAAATTGCCCAATTATATCCTAATAAAAAGGAAGGCAGATTCTTAGTGGACCTATTCAACTATCTATACAGCAGTTTCATAAAACATTAGGAAATTTAGTAAACCTTATTACTTCTGGGGAGTCAGTGAGAATCAGATACATTTCTTAAATGTTTCATTTCATCAAGAGCAGAGTCTATGAAATTAAGGGTAAGATTTGCTTCAAATCTTAAGAAGAAAGCACTTTGATATGTATCTTTTAAAACTAAAAACAACATTGATGGTATTTTACAATACTTGCATTTTCCTCTCACCTATGTAGTTAATTCCTGTTCTCAGGAACCCTGCTTTTAAGAGGAAGGTCTTGGCCAGCCGCAGTGGCTCACACCTGTAATCCCAGCACTTTGGGAGGCTGAGGCGGGCAGATCACCTGAGGTCAGGAGTTCAAGACCAGCCTGACCAATATGGTGAAACCCCATCTCTACTAAAAATACAAAAATTAGCCAGGCATGGTGGCGGGTGCCTGTAGTCCCAGCTACTCAGGAGGCTGAGACAGGAGAATTGCTTGAACCTGGGAGGCGGAGGTTGCAGTGAGCCAAGATCACACCACTGCACTCCAGCCTGGGCAACAGAGTGAGACTCCATCTCAAAATAAATAAATAAATAAATACAGTGTCCTGGAAAGCCTGACTCGGTAGATGGTTACCCTCTGAGAGTTGGTTAAGTAATATCACCTCAGCAGCTTGTACATAAGAGACCATTCTGGAAGTATAAACAGTTAAAGTTGCTGGTACAAACATTTCCACAAGGCTCTAAGAGCCCTCTTTTTACTGAAGACAAACTATGGTGTGAATCTTACATCAGTATCCAACATCAGAGTAAAGAGAAACTACCTGTAGATGACAAAGACTGAATGGCTGTGGCCAATTTATTATAATAACCAGTGATGTCAGAATGGAGAAGAGGGGAATTCTCTATGGGGTGTAGTAGGCAACAATTCCATAAGAGTTCGGCAGTGTTTCTCCTGTGCTGAGAATTATCATGTACAGCCAGAGTACTGGCAAATCTTCTGGGCCTTCCCATGAATTATATAATTTCTAAAATATTTATATTAATAATTTATATTAATAAATGAAATTGTGTCCTTGAAGTTCATACATCAAATTCCTAACCACGAATAGGACTCTATTTGGAGATAAGGGCTTTGTGGAGGTAATGAAGTTTGAATGAGATCGTAAGGGCAGGGTACTGGGATCATAAGAACCCCAATATGACTGGTGTCCTTATAAGAAGAGGGAGAGACACAAGGAGCATGCTTACAAGAAAAGGCAATGTGAGGACATAGTGAGAAGGTGGCCGTCTGCAAATCAAGGAGAGAGACCTTACAAGAAACCTACCTTGCCTGCACCGTGGTCTTGGATTTCCAGCCCCTAGAACTGTGAGAAAATAGGTTTATGTTGTTCAAGCCACCCAGACAGTGTTATTTTATTATGGCAGCCAAAGAGACTAATACAATCATATTTTTCTGTTTAAATTTTATCTAGCAATAGCTGAGGATCTTTCCCAATTTAATAATGCTTGCTATGCAGCTCTCACCATAGTGTCGAAGTGATTTAAGAAATATAGTGCACATCACAAAACATAATTATTTGTAGCATCGCTCTTTTCATAAGGTGAAAGAATAAATTTTTATGAAATCTCAAAAGAGATGTAGACATTTTATTCATTTTTCTTAATTTAGGATACAATCTTAGAAAGCCAAAATCTAAATAATTGTTGGTGGAGATTTGGGCACTTATTTAGGATAAGATCATGAATACCTAAAAAACAGTGGTTGGTTAATTCATCAAAATGACATCAAAATATTTTAAAGTAAACTTTGAAGTTTCCACAATTATAAATATTCTTAGCTCTTTCCAAAGCTAGAAAATGTTTTATTTTTAGTAATCAAAGATATATGAAAGTAAACACAGAAAAATTATTCAAGTGGGATACAGAATCTCTATCACCTATTATCAGAATTTTGATTACACAAAAGATTAAAAAATGACTTTTCACATTGTAGGCAAGTCACGCATCATTAAACCAAGGGAACAAGCACATCAAAAACAGAGTGAAATTTGCCAAAATATAAAATATTTTAGTTTTGTTTTAGATTAATGTGTTATTAACAAAGACAAAATTCAATTTCTAAGTTTTGTTTTTCCCTATACTCTTTCATATTCTGGAAAGATCTGTCACTTTTCTAAAATACAAAACTAATTCTTTTCCTCGAAAGACAAAAATATACACACTTGTGTTTCCCTGACTCTATTATCCTTAGTAGAGTCTCAATCACCCATTTGATTAAGCTTATTTCATAGAAAAAACTGGGTTAATGGGGGAATAATTAAGAACGGATGTCATACAGTATTTACTGTATTACCAAAGGTCACAGGAAACACACCTGGTGGCCGTGTCATCCATCCTTTACATCTGCTTGCCATGGCAAAAATAAATATACTCATTGATATAGATGTATCCCAAGAGATAGTCTTCTGGACAGCATATAAAAATAACAAGCACAAGTATGTAAACTTAAATTTATATTTAGTAGTCAAGGACTCAACTGTTATACATTCATTAGAAGTTACTTTGTTTTCTAAGAATTCTCCAATTTTAAGGGTATTTAACATTAGTCAAGGTCTTAAGTAACCTAAAGAAGTTAGAAACTAAGTTAAAGCTGTCACACTGCAACACATAGTTACTATTGATAGAAAAGGTTTATCATAATAATAATTTAATTTAATGCAATTTTTCATATTTTACACATTGTGCAGAAATAATGTTAGTTTTTATGATTGATAGACCACTATAAATTCAGAAATTGCAGTTTGACTCTTATCATCATGAGAAAAGCAACCAAAATAAAGTGAATTGTAGGTCAAATTATATTTAGTGTGGCTATATCAGAAAAAACATATAGACTTTTTAATAAATGTAATTATTTATATAATTTGCCTAATAATGGAATTAGATAAACTTGGAATTTAAAAATGCTTCCGACCTAAAAGTTTTATAAGAACATTTTTAATGTTTTCCAACTTTATTGGTTTATAATTAACATAAAAAATGTATATGTTGGGTTGATGCAAAACAGCAATTACTTTTACACAAACCAAATGTTTAATGTACAACTTGATGTTGTGACATACATATACACTGTGATGTGACAATCATAAACAACTTAGTGTATGTATCTATTACATACCATGGTTATCTTTGTGTGTTTGTGGTGAAAACTCTTAATATCTATCCCCTTAGCAAATTTTAAGTATACAATACACTATTAAAGATGATATTTTTAATCTAGTGTATTTAAAGTATTAGTTTATTTTTCTTTTTTTTGAATTTGGAAAAATTGGATTTATATGTACATTTATCTTTAAAAGCCAATTAGAATAGTACCTCTTTAATTTAAAGAGATAGGAACATTTATATCCACTAACTGAGGTCAAGACCTTTCACAATTACAGAGTCACAAACGTGTTAGAGAGCTCACAGCCTGATATCTTCCACTTCAGCCACAAGTCAAGAATACACACAAAGATGCAAAAATTCAATGGCTGGGATCTCAAAGAGAAGTTCAGTTTCCCAATGTGCATAAAATTCTCAATTGATTTGAGCTCACAAGTAAAATAAAATAGACAATAAGAATAATAAGCCAGATTACATCATCTTTTATTCAACAGACAGTAGACCTACAGTGATCATCGAATTGGCAGATCATAAAGCCAAATTCCTAATTGCTTCCTCCAGTGGAAAATAAGCCATCAGCTATGTCTTACTCAGCAACAAAACAAAATATATAGTTAGTAGGAAACAAAGTTAAAGAAACAGAGTGAACAAGGTTAAATATCTATTGCCATTGGATACCCTCTCTGGGAGGCAGGAAAATTGTTCATGGGCTTAAGCAATTCAGGAGGTCCATTTCTTCAGCCCCACAGTTTACCTGACTCTAAGTTGATGAACTAGACATTTTGGCAGATAATCTACCTCTAAACCCATTAACACATAACATTCACACAGGTAAAAATCACAATTCTCATGGAAATATCAAATAAACATATGTCAAATGTTATTTAACTCATCAGTTTAACGAAAGAACCAGTAAGATGTTGAAATCAGTTCTCAGAAATTTGTTGTTTTTTTTTTCAACCAAGAACTCCCCACTGACACCAACCCTATCAAAAATTGCCATTTGACATTTCATCTGGATGTTTTAGAGGCCTCTCAATTCACTGTGTCCAAAAAGGAATTCATGACTTTCTTTTCCAAATCTCTTTCCTTCTCTTGGGGTGTTCACTACTTCTGGCAATGATCCCACTTTCTGTTGAATTATTTACGCCAGAAATCTAAGACTAATACATGATACTTTATCTCACTACACTTTCACCTGCCATTACATGTTTATTACCAAACTCTGTTGATTTTACTTTCTAAATATCACTTACCTGTATCTGCTTCTAACTTAACCACGTTCATCCATACCATGACACCACCATCACCATTTCATCTGGACCATATCACTTAGACTAAACCATTAGCCATATGTTTTTCTCATTGTTTTCACTACCTCAAGCATCTTCTTATCCCTCCAGTTTTGTCCATATATCAGCCAGAGTGATAGATATGATAATGTATTCTACTATTAGAAATCTGTAATGATTTCCTATTGCTCTTGGGATAAAAAACAAAACACTATGAAGCCCCACTGATCTTAGGATAGGGACTTAAACTTTATTATTCTCCACCGTTTTTGTGATAGAGACTCAAACACTGTGATCCTCCCTCCTCTTATAATAAAGACCCAAACCTTATAACACTTCATCTCTCTTAGGATAAAGACCAAAATCTATGATACCCTGCTGCTCTCAGGATAGAGACCCAAGCCCTCTATCTGGAGTACAAGGCTCTCTTACAATGCTGCTACTTACCCTACCTTCCTCTCTTCAATATTGTCATGAACCAGGATTCCCCTCACTTTCTGGCTCAGCCTTCCTTAATTTCTTCATAGGTTTCTCAGCTTCTCATCACTGCGTCTTAGAAGCGTATAATTTATTTATTTATTTATTTTTACTTTCAATATTTTTCTCTTAAATCTCCTACTTTGCTGCCTGGTTCAAACCTATGATTATCCAAGTTTATCTCATTTTTATTTTGTCAGGGCCTTTTCCTTGACTGTTCAGGCAAGACCAAGTTATACCCCTCTTCTGATAGCACTTAAAAAACATTGTAATCTTGGCCAGGTGTGGTGGCTCACGCCTGTAATCCCAGCACTTTGGGAGACTGAGGCGGGCGTATCACAAGGTCAGGAGTTCCAGACCAGCCTGGCCAATGTGGTGAAACCCCGTCTTTACTAAAACTATGAAAATCAGCCAGGCACGGTGGCTCATGCCTGTAATCCTAGCTACTCGGGTGGCTGAGACAGAAGAATTGCTTGAATCTGGGAGGCAGAGGTTGCAGTGAGCTGAGCTGAGATCACATCACTGTACTCCCGCCTGGGCGACAGAGCGTGACTCCGTCTCAAAAAAAAAAAAAAAAAAAAAAAATTGTAATCTTACATTGAATTTTGTGATTCAGTTTTTTTCTCTACCACTGCACAGTTAATTTCAAGAGGGCAGGGCCATGTCTAATTCTACTTATTATATTCCTACTGAATATTATGTAGTTGACATACATTAAATAATTTTAATTTAAATAAAATGTATTTATTGAGTGAATGTAGGACTTGCTGTCATATAACATATTTCTAAGTCTGATTCTATCTTCTACTATACTAGATAATTAGTTCCAAATTTGATGTATATACGTTATAATGTGATTAGGCTCCCATAAAAATGTATTAAATAATAAAGAGGGTTAATATGTCATATCACAAGAAGGCCAGAAGTAGGAAAGTTGTAGTAGTTTAACCTCTGAATCAGATGGGGTTATAAATTAACTTCTTTTACTCACCAGCTGTGTGAGCACAGTTATATATTTACAGATCACTGAAACATTTTTTTGAAATTCAGTCTGCTCAAGGAAAAAAACGGGAATGAGAATATTACCTTTCACACAGGGATTCTTTCAGAATTACTGAATTAATGCATTCAAAGAATTCTTTCAGTACTGTTCAAGCACTTCAGTATTACCAATGACAGTTTCCTGCAGTATCTTGGATATTATTCACGTGGACCTATAGAGTGTTAGCCATTTAAAAGACATCAGCTGCTTTCGCTGTCTCCATGTTTATTACAGCATTTAGGACTAGGTTCAACTACTCATAACAGAAAATGTTACTGTAGTGGCTTAAACACAAATAATTTATCTTGTGCAAAACATTCAGGGATAAGCATTTGGGGAGAATAACACCAAGAAGCCAGACCCTTTGTAACTTCCTGCAGTGGTTTTAGCACCTTCAGGCGGGAAAGTCAAAGAAGAGAGGAGTGACATTGGGAGACTTTGATGTACATATCACTGCCCAGAAGCAATCATTTCTAACAGTGAAAAAGGAGGGGAAATGAAGGTTTTTGCCTCCACAATCTCTATAGTAGAAGCAGACAAGGCAATAGGGGAAGGGAAAAAAGTTTGGTCCATCATATATCCTAGGTGTAGGTATTTGAGGGTGATGACCATACCAGTTAATTAGGGGGAGATGAGTAGATCCTCATCTCTTCCAAGTATAGGAAGCTAACTTTGCCGTAATTGTTACTAATACACCCTTCAAAATCACCATTTTGAAAGGTTTTGTGAAATGAGCATTATTTTCTTTTAATACAAGGTCAGACCTTCAGAATGATGAAGAAACTCATTTGAGGACAAGTACCAATTCAGCGCTGATGTAAAGTAGGCATTTTCAAGAAGAAGAAATTCTTCTCATGTTTGAACTGTGTAAGCAAGTCTTTATTTATTTTTTGAATCCTGAAACAGAAATTAGAAAAGAGAGAGGAAGATATTTCCTTTTCTGAAGGCTGCCAAGAATAAATCCTATTCTCATTTGTTAAAATAAAAAGAGGTAATAAGCTAAAGTAAGAATACACTAACCTTATTCTTGAACCCAGCCGCCTCTAGAAAAAAACACTATAAAAGTGAAGCTAAGTTCAGTAATTTTTGCAGTCATTGCCTTTTTGTTAGCTCTAGTTATCTTTCAAGTTTTATTGATAATAAAACATTAATTGCAAGGACAACTTTTGAAATCTGTTATTGAATACCTAGGACACTCATGATGTCTCTCCACACTTCTTGCCAAGGAATTGCTTTATGAATTAAACCACTTGGGGAAGTAGGTCCTTTCATTCTATCAATTAAGCATACAGTTATATAAGGATAGACACATACTACTTTATATGCAAAAATTTAGGCCATAGCAATTTAGTAACTACCACGTTACAGGGACTGGAACTTTTCACTCCCCCACTTCTTCTATCTCACCACTGTGTTATATGAAGCTATGATTCTCCATTCAGAATATAACTACATTAGTTTTTGAAATAGGAAAATATGAAGGACAGACTCTAGAAATATCAGAATCACTTGGACAACAAAGTCCAAAATATGTATTATGAAAGTGAATTATCATGTTTGACTCAATATGTTGCTGCAAATAAATAAAAATTATTTGCTCAATATAGATACTCCTTATATGCCTCAATATTTTATATACACTGACTGAATATTTATGACTATGTATGAGCAGAATAATGAGAAAAAAGCTTACTAAAAAATCGAATTATTTTGTTCCTTTTCTTAATAAATGTCCCGTTTCACAGTTATAACACTTTCTGGATTTTTATTTTTATTCTGACTTTATAAAAAAAACATTATTTTTAGAATAGTTTTAAATTAACAAAAAAACACACAGAGATTACAGAATGCTCCATATATGTTATACATATATATATTATATATACACACACACACATATATTTAAATACGTATATTATATATATATTTTATATATCCCGTCCCCTCCCCTAGAAATCACTGAATTGTTTACTGGCTCTAAAGTTTTGCTCTCATTATTAAATATGTAACAAATATATATAATATATATTTATATACAATGTATATAAAATAAATATATATAATATACACATGTAAAAAAATATATATATATATATATTTTGCCTGCTCCAGAATTCCATTCCATCCAGGATACCACAGAACTTTCACTAATCTTGTCTCTTTGGGTGCTTCTTGGCTATAACAGTTTCTTAGAATTTTCTTATTTTTGATGACCTTCACAGTTTTGAGGAGTGCTGGTCAGATATTTTGTAAAATGTTCCTTTCTTGGAATTTTTCTGATTTTTTACCATGATTAGACTGGACTTAGGGGTTGTGGGGATGGACTGTCACAGAGGTAAAATACATTCTCATCACAGCATATCGAGGGTTTATACTATTGACATGACTTAAAACTATTGATGTTAACACTGATCACCTGGTTGAGGTAGTATTTGTCAGGATTCTCCACTGTAAAGTTAATTTTTTCCCTGTTTCTATATTGTATTTTAGCTATATCAATAAGAACTCATGGACATTTCTCTTGTACTTTGGGTTATAATCCAATCTTTTTTATTTTTGCTCAAATTGTTCCAGCTTTGGTCATCTGACACTTTAAGCAGCTGCTGTGTGCTTTTGATGTTATTGCAGCTTGGTCTGTTTAGCACTTTCTTACTTTCTAAAATGTCAAGATGCTCCAGGCTTATCTTGTATATTACCTTATGTAGCTCCAGGATTAACCATTTCTCCAAGGTTTTGACAAACTCATAGTGTCATGTATTCACCATTACAGTATCATACAGAATAATTTTACAGCCCGAGAACAGCCCTGTGATTCACCCAGTCAACCTTTCCCTCCCTTAGAAATTACTGATTGCTTACTGGCTCTAAAGTTTTGCTCTTTACAGAATATCACATAAATGAACTCATGGGTACGTAGCTTTTACAGACTGACTTCCTTCATTTAGTAATATGGATTTAAGATTCATCCATGTCTTTGTGTATGTGGATAGCCCATTTTTAAATCACTGAATAATATTTCATCACATGGATATACCATGGTTTATTTATTCATTCACCTATTTAAAGGCATCTTGATTGTTTCCAGTTTGGGACAATTATAAATAAAGTTGCCACATGTATAAATATGCATGCTGCTTTTTGTGTGGATATAAATGTTCAAATAAGTTAGTTAAACACCTAGTAGCCTGATTGCTGGATTATATGATAATGCTACATTTTTCCTTGTTAAGAAACTGACAAATTGTCTTCTAAAGCAGTTGTGCCATTTTGAGTTCTGATCAGCAGTGGATGAAAGTTCCCATTACTCCATTTCATTGTCAACAATTATTTTCATTACGTTGTTTTCTTTTTGGTGAGTTTTAAAATGGCTTTGTATATTTTATATATAAGTAATTTATTAGATATGTGTTTTGCAAATATCTCCTTTTAGTCTGTGGATTGTCTCTTTATTCTTTGAACAATTTATTTTATAAAACATAAGTTTTTAATTTTAATAAAGTCCAACACATCTATTTGTTTAATTGATTGTGCTATTGGTGTTATATTTAAAAACTCATCACCAAATCCTGGGTCAGACAGATTTTCTATTATGTTTTTGTCTAGAAATTTCATCCTTTGTATTTTACATACATTTGTGATCCATTTTGATTTAATTTTGTGTAAGGTATAAGGTCTTTTTCTAAGTTTATTTATTTATTTATTTTTGTATGTGGATGTTCAATTAATCCAGAATCATTTGTTGAAAAAACTATTCTCTTTTTCTTTCAACCTTTTTGGCCCTTTTGTCAAAGATTAAATGATGGTATTTCTGTACAATAATCATAAGATGTGGCTGTGTCCCAACCCAAATCTCGTCTTGAATTGTAGTTCCCATGATTCCCACGTGTTGTGGGAGGGACCCTGTGGAAGATAATTGAATCATGGGTGAGGTTTTCCCTATACTGTTCTTGTGGTAGCGAATAAGTCTCATGAGATCTGATGGTTTTATAAGGGGCACCTCTTTCACTGGGTTCCCATTTTCTCTTTTGCTGCTGCCATGTGGGACGTGCCTTTTTCCTTCCACCAGGATTGTGGGCCTCCCCAGCCACGTGGAACTGTGAGTCCATTGAACCTCTTTTTCTTTGTGGATTGCCCAGGTTTTATCAGGAGCATGAAATAAACTAATACCAATGATATCTGTCTTTTCTGTTCTGTTCCATTGATCTAAGTGTTTATTGATTGGCTAATATCATGCTATCTTGATTACTGTAGCTTTATAGTAAATCATGAAGGCTAATAGGATAAGTCTTTTGACTTTCTTCTTGTTCTTTTTTACTACTGTATTTGTTTTTCCAGGTCTTGTGAGATTTGTATGAAATTTAGAATCAGTTTGTTTCCATCTACAAAATAGCTTGCCACAATTTTCTTTTTGTGGTTACATTGAATCTACAGATTAGGTTGAAGGAAATTGACATCTCAACAATGTTATGTCTTCTAATGCATAAACATGAAATATTGCTCCATTTATTGAGATCTTTGATTTTTTCATCAATATTTTATAGTTTTCAACATACAAATCCTGTGCATATTTTGTTAGATTTATATTTGAGTATATCATTTATTGGATGCTATTTTAAATTATAAGGTTTTTTTTACATTTTAATTCCAAATCTTTGTCTTTCATGTATGAGAAAGCCATGGACTTTTTATATTGCCCTGATATCCTGTAACCTTGCTGTATTCACTTATTATTCCAGCTAAGCGGATCTCAGTTGCGTCTGCTGGATGAGGTGGTGCTTTATCCTATAACTTCTATTCTCTGATGCATCCAATAAAATTCATTGATTTTCACTTTGTCCTGCTTTTCCTTGTAAGAACAGGAATAATGAAGTCCAAGCTTTCACACATAGGAGATAAAACTGAAAGTCCACACATTCTGATTTTAAAAAATCTTCTATTCTTTCGTTTTGCTATTCATATGTGTTTTTTAAATGTTTATGCTTGAGGTTTGAATTGTTTATGTAATGTAGAATCCAAAGATAAACACAATTAGCAAATGTAAGCTATAATTCTTACAGTTTTAAAGGTACCTGTGTATGTACCCCACAAAAATTAGATGTCAACAATTTGGAGGCTGCTTTTTATTTAAGTAATTTTACACCTGCTTTCTCTTTTTTTTAAATGAAACCCAGTTGCAGTTCTTTGAACACCAGGAAAAACTTCCTAGCAACCTCTGATGTATTCCTGCATCTAGAGTAGAAACACAGCACAGTAGAGAATTGAAAAATTTGAGAAAAAGAGTCAGTTGTTGGCCACATTGACTAAGACTCAGGCACGCACATACACATACCAAAGTGATTAGCACCTTAGTTGAGCTCAAATAAGGAGGAAAAAAACCAGCATTACAAGAATGAGACAGTGGCAGGTTACTACTAGCCCTGCCTGTGGTATTTCTCTTCCATTTGACCAGAAATGTCAAATTCTGTTGAAAAGAATGGCCCATTTTCAGGCAAAGCTTTAGGAAGCGCATGATTTCCACATAGAATCTGGCCTTTGTCAAACATGGTATGGGACTGTAAAAATGACTTATTCCAAGATGAGAACACATGGGGTAGAGCTTTAAAACCTGCAAGCCATGCGTTGTTCTCTTATTGAAGTTTTGTTAAAGCTGTTCCAGACATTTGCTGCCTTTGCTTCCATTTTTGGACTGGAGAGAGAAGAGGCATCAAGACGTCTGCAGGGGGGACATGAATAAGTGTGTGTGCACATGCGCACCTGTGTGGATATGTCAAAATAATAAAGTTTAATAATTGATTTCTATAATTATTAAATATAGCTATAATTATTAAATATTAAATTATTTTATATGTTTAGAAAAAATCCTATACCTTTGATAATATTCATGTGTGCAAAATATGTTCTTCTGTCCTGGTAACTGCTCTGTTCATAATCATCTTTTTTTGGACAAACAAAGAAAACATATAGACAAACAGGATTAATATAAAATTTAACAATTATATAGCAATACAGTGGCTAACTATAGCTACTCTAATTAATTACCTATTCTAGAGCGATTGGACTATTGCAGGTATAAACCCTAGCAGGGATAAAATCTTTTTATTTATACACTATATAAATAATGTTCTAAGACACTTGCATGATTTATTCCACGAATACTGCATGGATTTCATTGCACATGAGAATTTCTCTGCCTGTTCTTCCTATTAACCACTAAATGTTATGTCATGCTGGGGATGTGAGCCCTGAAGCAGTGACAGGAAATATCTGCAAAATGGCAAATGCCTCCCATTACGGAGAGTGCTGATTACAAAGCTACATTTACATGTGGATTATTCATGTTTGCAGCAATATAATGAACTGGTTTATACTTTTTCAAGAAGAAAGCATCTGTAGTATAGTAAAAATTACTCTGAATCTTGGATCGAAGAATCCGGGTTCCAATCCAGCCTTTGTTACCAGTAGCTGTGTTAGTTAACTATTGCTGTGTAACAAATTATCCCAAAACTTAGTGGCTTAAAACAGTAAGTATTTGTTATCTCTTACAGATTTGATGGGTCAAGCATTTGGGAATGGCTAAACTGGACGGTTCTGGCTTGGGATCTTTCATGAGGTTACAGTGATGATGCCAGTCAGGGCAGCAGCCACCTGTAGGTATGACAGTGGCTGCAGCATCGGCATCCGAGGTATCTTATTTATGTGGTATTGGCAGAAGATATCCACTCCTCACTGGCAGCTTGACTGGCCTCACTTTTTAGCAGCTGACTTTCCCCAGAATGGGAGATACAAGAAAGAGAGGGTGAGAAGGAAACCATAATGCCTTTTTGACTCGGTCTTAGAAGTCACAAGTCACCATTTATACACATTCAGTTTATTGGAAGTGAGTCACTAAGGGTGGTCATACTTCAGAGCAAGAAAACTAGCCTCTCTCGTATGAAGTGAGGAATGATATAAAAAAAAGGGTGTATTTTCGTACCACCATGGTGGCCATAGGAGCTTGAGTAGTTAAACCTCGCTGAACATCAGTCTTCTCCACAAATGAAAATAACAATATCTACCTCAAAGAATTATTGGGGCTGTTCAGTAAGATGATGCATCTGACATATTTTGTAAAATGTAAGCTACTGCATCAATGTAAAGTTGATCGAATGTAATGTCAGTGATGTTTTTTCATAGACATCACCAATGCATGTTGAGGAAATCTTGTTTAGTGACTTCCAAGTTAGGCAGACACTGGTACTGTGCACCCTCTTCTCAAAAAAGAAGCATGCAAATCTTTGACTGTTAAAGTATATAGCATTCAAAGATTTTGTTGTAACCATTGAGAATAATAATTTAATTATTTATATATAATTATTTAATTATTGTTTAATTATTAATTAAATTATTATTTAATTATATATAAATATATATAATTATTTAATTATTATATAATGAATCAGGTGCAGTGGTTCACACCTGTAATCCTAATCCCAGCACTTTGGGAGGCCAAGGCTGGTGGATCTCCTGACGTCAGGAGTTCGAGACCAGCCTGGCCAACATGGTGAAACCCCGTTTCTACTAAAAATATAAAAATTAGCCAAGCATGGTGGCGCATGCCTGTAATCCTAGCAACTCGGGAGGCTGAGACAGGAGAATCGCTTGAAACCCAGGAAGCGGAGGTTGCGGTGACCTGACATTGCACCACTACACTCCAGTCTGGGCAACAAAGCAAGACTCCATCTCATAAATAATAATAATTTGTTAATGAAAAATGTTAATTTCCAAAGAATGATAGAATTTAAATATCAGAATTATTTATCTTATTATTTTTGGTGGATTGCCCAAATATACAGACTTTGTTTTTCGTGTTTTTGTTTGTTTTCCCATATGACAAGAGGCTGGAGACTGGCAGGCAGGCAGCATGAGCTTCTGCAGCAGCACAGTTCTGTGAGCCATGGCCCCTCTGTTTCTGAGTAATCACCCTCGTCCTTGGTACCTTCTGCCTGCTCCCCTTGCAGCACTGATCCTTCATTCCAGGCAGATGGAATAAGATCAAAGCACAAAAAAAAGTTGGCTGAATATGCCCTGTTTTATTTTAATTTCTTATTTTCAAATAAATTTAGACTTTTGGAAAAACTGTAAAGTTAGTAGAAAGTTTTTGTATACTTTTCATCCAGATTCACTTAAGGATAACGTCTTTTATAATCATGGTATATTTATTGAAATCAGAAGACCAACATTCACTATGAGCCAATTGGTATTAGTTACACTATAACTAATTATTATTAACTAATAGTATCATGATTTACTTATCCATAATACAATGATGTAATAACAAAATATAGTATATAATATTAAATACAGCAATGTAGGATAGTAATGATAGTACTACTGCTAGTTTTAGTTAATAATATTAACTAATTTACGGGCCTTATTAAAATGTTTTCAGTTTTACCACTAATGTCTTTCTTCTGGTTCCACGATTCACAGTGCATTTATGTGTCATGTCACCACTGTTGTCTGCAATCTGTGCCAGTCCCTCACTCTTTTCTTGTCTTTTGCGAACTTGAAACTCATGGAGAACACTTGGTCTGTTATTGTGTATAGAATGCCCCTCAGTTTGGGTTAGTCTGATGTTTTCACATGACTAAATTGAGGTTATGCAATTTTTCAAAACTGCGGCAGATGTGATGATACTGTGCTTTTCCACTATATGATAGCATGTGATGTATGAGATGTAAACACGGATCATTGTTTTCTTTTCCTTTTTTTTTTAAGACGGAGTCTCGCTCTGTCCCCAGGCCAGAGTTCAGTGGCATGATCTCGGCTCACTTTAACCTCTACCTCTCAGATTCAAGCGATTCTCCTGCCTCAGCCTCCCAAGTAGCTGGGATTACAAGCATGCGCCACCACCCCCAGCTAATTTTTGCATTTTTAGTAGGACGAGATTTCACCACGTTGGCCAGAATGCTCTGGATCTCTCAACCTCGTGATCCACCCACCTCGGCCTTCCAAAGCGCTGGGATTGTAGGCATGAGCCACCATGCCCAGTGGATCATTTTTTTTTTTTATGTTTTGTTTGTTTGTTTGTTTTGATTTCTATATTGTCTGTCAGATGTCTTTACTTTTAAGTGATTTTTTTTAAAATTTATAACTTGTAAGTATATTCTGGGAAGATATTTTTAGGCTATGGAAATACTCTGTTTTTCATCATACAGTTGCCCACTAATTTTAGCATCAATAATGGCTTTTGCCTGCAGTGACTACTTATGTAGTGTTTAATGTGATGATTTCTGTAGGGATATATAAATGAGCCAATGAGAAACCACAGACATCACATTTCTAGCTTAATTCTGAAAGGTAAACGTCTCATTGGCAAATTTTAAAAAGTTAAGACAATTTGGTTTCATCAGGAGACCCAAAGAAAAAATGAGTAGTTTGAATTTCTGGTCATAAGGATAGTATTCTTGATCTTCTTAATATGGAAGCAACTAAATATATTTACAACAGGAAGAACTAGATATACTTGCAAAATTCAAAGAGAAAACCAAAGCAATACAGCCAAGTTCTATTTGCAGGTCGAGATCTTCCATAGAAATGGCCGGATTGTGATAGGTATGTACTTTTAAAACTGGAAAGAGATGGGAAAGGTACAAGTGGATGTTCATCATGGCGTAGACATCAATACATGATCAGTCAAGTTTTACTTCTTGTTTTAATGAGAAGAAAAAGCTGTGATTCTTTATTTATTCAAAATCACCATCACTTTTTTCTTTAAAATAGTCAGACTACTAGGGCCTCTGATACTTATTGGAAGATAAAATTAAGGAGAGAAAAGGGGTGTATAAAGTAAAAATATATGGCAGCTGTCCAACAAAGTCAATAACCCACTTTAGGGACCCCAAATAGATTTTCTGGAGTGTCTGTCTGTGCACAAGTTTGTCAGCATTTGAGAGAAATGACTGAGCAGCAACAACAAAGAGTGTTTAAACAAACCAATCTGGATGTCAAAAGGTTATGTGCCGCAGAGGGCTGCTGGTGTTAATTCTATATGGATTAACACCACAGCCGTTTCTTAAAATAGAAAAACTTGAAAGAAGTGAGTGAGCTCAGAGACCTTTTTTTTTGTATGAAGTCTAGATGAGACATTTATTTTTTTCTTTGAACTGGTGAAGTTTTCTCTACTCAGTGCGACTGGTGAGGTTGCATGAAAAGTCTGTGAATCAATCACAGGACCCAGTTCTGCCCTGAGACCTCAAGGAGAGAGGAGGCTATGCTGGACCCCGTACTGTAGAGGATCCCCACTCCTACCCTCTTGTGGACAATGCACCCCTCGGCATGGGGCAAGAAGTCCAAGAACGCCATAAGCCAAGGGAACGTACACACAATTAGCCTGTGTCTCCTTCTGCACAATGCTTTCTGGGGCTCTTCCTTGCAGAGTGTGGAGCTCATTTGCAAGAGCAGATCTCTTGCTTGGATTCATGTTCTTGTGGTCACACCACACCATCCCCAGTATGGGCCTCTCTCCAGCAAGGGGATGAGGATGTTGTTTGATCGTGGGGCTAATGTACATGACCACTGGGACCCTCCAAGGTGTGGCACGCTAGGCAGGAATAGCAGAGAATTCACTACAGGGGTGTGTGTGTGTGTGTGTGTGTGTGTGTGTGTGTGTGTAGGTAAGGAATATAGAGCAGGAGGCTTTCACAATATTCCAGATGGAAGACAGTGAAATCCGCCAAGCCTAAATTCAAATCATACCAAAAGGTATAAGGTGTTAAGAGAAGAGAATAGGATATACCTTACTTGTTTAACAGATTGTTTCCTTTTTTATATAAAGTAATTTTAGGTGGTAAAATATACAGAAAATATAAATATATATAAAACCTACATAAAATTTATCATTTTCATCATTTTTCAGTGTGAAATTCAGTGGCTTTAAGTTCCTTCATGATGTTGTACAACCATCGGTACTATATACAGAACATTTTCATAATTTTAAACGAAACATTTGTTCCTATTAAATGCTAACTTCCCACTCCCCTGTACCCTCAGGCCTTGGTAACCATTATTCTTCCTTCTGCTTTCCTGCATTTGCCTATTCTAGATCCTGAATATAGTGGACACATGCAGTGTTTTCCCTTTGTGTCTAGCTTCTTTCCTGTAGCACAGTGTTATCAAGTTTCATCCATGTTGTTGCGTGTATCAGTACTTCATTCACATAATTTTATAGATAAATAATATTTCATTGCATGTGTGTACCACACATTGCTTATCCATTCATTAGTTGCTGGGCACTTGACTTGCTTCCATGTTTTAACTACAGTGAATATGCTGCTATGAACATTGTTGTACAAGTGTCCGCTTGAGTCCCTGTTTTCAATTTTTTTGGGTATATAATTAAGAGTGGAATTGCTGGATCAGGCAGAAACTGTATGTTTAACATTTTGAAGAACTGACAAGTTATCGTTTCCTTGGCTTTCCCTTATACTATTTGCACATGTAGCATGCAGATCTCCACTGTAGCCCTGGGTCCTGCAAATATTATTAGGGACAGGGCGTGACAGCAACCTTATGGATCTATACATGTAGACAGTAAATCAATCCTTGTAAATGTTAGTCTTTCACTTTTTTTCACTTTTGCTTTCCATATTATATAAATGAGAAATCTGGGTTTCCATCAGTGTTCAAACTTGGAAACTTTTGTGTCATATTAAAAAAAAAATCCAAATCAAGCTGTTTTGTGGTATTTCAGATCTGACTGAAACCAGGAAGTAATAGAAATATAAAAAGAAAACTTGATCTTCTGAGGTTTTCTTTACCAAAGTAACTGGGATAAAAATTAAGCCTTTAAAATTTTTGAGGTTCATATATCAATGCCACTGATTTCTAAAAAATATTGTATGACTAGCTTCTTTTGGAAGGTAAAAAAACTCAGTTCTCCTACAAGACTTTGTAGAAATTCTTTGTCTTAAATAATATAGCTTAAAAAATGAGCCTTTTAAAACTGTGAAGGCTATCGGAAAGAAATGTGAAGAAAGAAGAAAAGCACAAATTAAAAGAACGAACAAGAGCTACGTTAGCAGTGAGACCCAATTTAAAGAGTTTGGGTCCAGCCAGAGCTTTTCAAATCTTTTGAAGCTTATACAGTATTCTGATCCCTAACAACCCATATTCTTGAAAAATTAACCAGAAAACTAGCATGAGCTAAATGTCTTTATGTTTGAATTAGAGAACAGGGAAAGGTCTTGCTGCCTTTAGGGAAAGCTTTTAATCAGAATGTCTCTTCATCCTGGCTTTTGACCTTTCCTAACATTCAATTGTTTTTTCACACTGCTCTTGAAAGAGCCTGTGGCTCTAAGAAAGAAGGATGGATGTCTTCCCCTTGCTTAGCATGGTTTATGTCAAGATTTTGCCCTCGTAAAAGCACCTAAATGTGCTGGTGACAGACAGACAGGGATGATCATTCAAAAGTAGTCTCTGCTTTTGTTAAACTTTTATTTCAAAACAATGGAGAGCACATCCCATCACTGCTACGAAAAGTTCTAACTTTCAATTCATAGGTCATTTTTTTTGAAATTATATTTTCTGATTAAAAACACATATTTCTCCAACTAGTATCCATCCTTATTTCTAGAGGTATCACCATGCATTTTGCACACCCTAAATAACCTTCTTGCCCCGTAAAAAATATTTTGTAAGTATTCGTATGTACCCATAGTCCATAATTAGGACATCTCACTTCTCTTTGTTAAAAATTCCTTGTTTACAGCTTTTCAAAGAGCTTTGCATTCACTAAGTAGTCTGAAACTTTTGAGACAGCTTTGCAGAACAAGACACAACAACTACATGTTAAGTAACTTGCTCACGGTTACATGACAATTATGTAAGATGCTTGGTTATAGGACTGGGTGCTAACGTATTTTTCCCAAGAAAAATAAACCTCCATTGCATCTAGTCCACACTAGGATGATGTTTTGGGCATATGTTTTTCCGAGCATCTGGTAGGGACAGATCAGGTCTAAGGGATTTCTGAAAGGTTTAAATTAAATAGGATTTCCCTTTAAAATTTTGATAGAGAAATTTAGAAAAAAAGGAATCAAATGCTAATTCAGAAGGTCTTGAGAATAGGAAAAATATTAGCTTATCAGGGAACTTCTTAAGGTCAGAGTTTCACTATCACATTCCAGCTTCTTCAGTGCCTCCTCATTTTGGAAAGTGTTCAGGACTTTTAGGTGCAGTTCTGGACACCTCACATGTCTGAGCATACCCAGTGGTCTTTCTTAAAGATTATAAGGACTTAGCAGCAAATTAGCCTGTTTTTCACATGGTCGGAGATGGCTGAGGCTTAAGAATGCTGCACAGCATCCTGAGGTGATTATTAGTACTCAGAAGGCCTCCCCACCTCTCTTGCACCTGTGATCCTCATCTTGCCCTTTTCCAAATATCGAGCAGCCACGATAATATGTGTGTGTGTGATTAATCAATTATTACTAAAGGATTAGTAATCCTTAACCTCTGAGATTCTCAGTGGATATTAAGGATCTTAAAAATAGGAGAATAATCAATTTAAACCTTTAAGCTGTTTTGCTTCTGATACTATTCCATGTCTTAGCATTCAATGTATTTTTATTGGTGACTCCATATGACAAAGTGAAAAGAAGGAGGGTTTTGGAAAAGGAGATACAGAAGTTCACATTTTAGCTACCCGATAACTGTAAAAACAAGGGCAATTCTGTGTTGGGCTTACATTTATCTTTTCAGTGGATCTATTTAATTGAAATAGAAATAAAACACATATCAATAATTGCACCAAGATACTGAAGGTAGTTTTTATTGAAAACTTGATCACTAAGGAATTGACAGAATTGAGAAGTGAGAAAATTTCAAAGATACACATGCCTGAAAGCAGAAATCATATCTTATATGTCAAACATGAAAATCAAAGTCAGCTGCTTGAAATATGGGACTAATAAATCTTGAATCTCTGCAACTGTAGGGAATATTGTTTTCTAATCTAGCACACATTTTAGTAAACTTTTCTGTCCTTAATGTTAAACTTCATATTTCCTACACATCTTTTTAATGTTAATTATTTTAATATGCATGCATATATTTACCACTTATTACATGGGAAGAAACAATTCTTAAGTCTGAGAAGGTTGGTAATCATTTATATTTCTGACACAAAACTGAAGGCATGGTTGAGAATTAGAATAATTAAAATAGCACTGGGGGACAACCTGAAAACTGTGACTCCATTCTGATAGAAGGAGTCATTGTCCTTGAACAATTTGCAAATATGTTCCCTTCTTTTCCCAAATAAACAGGCTCCCATGCTTTATACAACTAATGCGTTATGAATTGCAGCTCTGTTTCTTACAGAGAAGTGAATTTACAAAAGACATACCTTTCACATCATGTTCACCTTTTTCACCTCAATGACACCCTGCTCCCTTCTCTTACCTTCCCTGACATCACACAGTTCACCATCAGCTCTTCCTCCTTCTCAACACTGTAACTTCTAACCTGCAACTGAAGCTCACAGTTGTGCTTAGTATCTGCGTGACAGTTCCCTTCACTTGACAAGTTTTAAAAGTCAACTTTCTTTGTCTTACAGTTTATTGTCTTCAGTCTTTTATTTCTCTTACCTTTAATAAAAGGATTCAGTGTTCCATTTCTATTAATCTTTTATTAAAGTTTATTAGAAATAGAATGCTGAATAGAAAATAGGAAGTTTAGCTGTAGTTAAGATTGTGATTATTCATTATACTGATATTTTTCTTATATTGTTTTTGAACTGATTTATGGGTAGTTAGCTCCAAAACTGAAGGAATACTATGATATTTTCAACACTATTACCAGCACTATGTCAGGTATTAAGTTTAATCCATGAGCAGAGTGCAATTTCAAGATCATGAATTTTCACAAACTTCAATGTTACTACTGTGTTTATGCTGAATAAATGGTTTCTTTGGCACCTCTTTCACACACACACACGCACACATCTATACACGGTAACATAGACTAAAGCAATTAGAGAAGTTCAGGTATTGCAATGACTGAATCACAAAAATATGTTATTGATCTCATTTGTTAATCAATGAATGGTTAATAAGAAGATTAAGAAGACAAATTACAAGGTCACAGCCCATTCAGCTGAAGCATGTTGTTATGGCCAGAGGCTCATGAGAGGAAAAGGTGTGGCTAAGAACAGAAGATCTGTTAAGCTCCAAGCCTGTTCAATTATTTAAGTCACTGAGACAAAGTAGATGTGGAGTGTGAGACGCCAGTGTAGAGCCTTCAACTGATTTTCCTTGGGGAGGTTGACCTGACTTAAGAGTGCGGGAAATCAGGTGGATTTTGGCTGTGACTAGATTTGACCAAGATGGAGTTTTCCATGAAAATGCAAACCAATCTTTAGAATTTGAATTCCATAAAGCAAAAAAATCTTATATAAATGCTTATAATTTTACCACTCTACCACTGTGGGATGCATGCCACGAGATTTTGTGAGTAGTTCTAAAAAGTATGTCTTCTTGGACAACATCCAAAGTAGACCACATGCACACTGAATCAAGCCTTACACAATAGCTTTTCTATATATGTATCTATATCTACATCTATATTTATATCTGTATCTAGCTAAAAGAAAAGCTCCACATACTGATAGAATTATATAAAAGCAAATACTAACGTTTGGGAATTTCGATTATAATACACTTAATTGAAAACAAAACAAAAATATTTTTTAAGGTATTAAGCAAGCATAGAGAGACATTTTGGTGCTTACAAGGATTTCTGGGAATACAAGCAATTATTTTGTCAGGGACCATATATTTAGGTACAGATCATTAACAATGCTTTCTTTAATATTTATTTAGTGAATTGTACATGTTAACTCTAAGGGCAATTAAAACCCATAATTATAATATGAGAAACTTTTTCTCCACTTAGTATTTTTTATTATAAATATGGCTAGCATTGAATCATTGGCTATAACCATGTAATTTTAATGCTTGGGAAACATCTGTTAGAAAAACTTTCCCTATAGAAGACATTTATCAATGTCCTGCCTTATCTCTGGTTATCTTTGGTTTATTACATTTTATGATAACCATAAAACTGAAACCATCCTCATTTACATTTTTTCTCTTCTAAATTTGGGGAAATTATATTTTAAGTGTTTATCATTATCTCATTATATAATCTACAGAAATAATAAACAGCAGCTTACCTGATTTTAAAATGAGACTTTTGAATTTCTACAATAAATTACCCTAAAACTTAAAGTATAATAAAAAAAAAAAAAAAAAAAAAGAAAAAAAAAAATAAATAAATAGAATATAACCAACTCTGCTTCTTTGGGTATATCACGTCAAATATACATTAATGAGCAGATAGCTTTAACATGTTTTTCATGTTATAATCTGATTGTTGTCTTTACTAATCAAGATACCTAATTTAACTGAAGTATCAAGTGATCTCAAAACCTCAGTAGCATCTGATAAAGGTTGCTGTCTCACCTGTGCCACATGGTCATTGCCATTTGACTGCTGCTTCACCCACATCACCTGCACTCCCAAACGCAGCCTGGCTGGATATCTTTTTACAAGATAGCTGATAATGAAGGAGAGAAGGAACATGGTGAACACTATGCAGTCTCAGAAGATCTGCTTGGAAGAGACATGTTACTTCTGCTGTCATTTCCTTGGCCAGAGCAAGTGAAATGCTGAACCTGATCAGTGGCTTATTGTTTGAACAGTAATACAACCTACTGTTCTATCATAGAATGATATTGGAGTCATATATTTCAATTAGCCATTATCAATGTCTCTCATAATTTTCTTTACACATTTTCTCAGAATCTAGAGTAAAATTTAAAAAAGGAAAGACAGATAAACGCTCTCATCTCCAAATTCAGTGTCCTAAATTCCACTTACTTTAATCAGTATAAAAATCAGGTAGCTCAGATTTTAATGGACTAGTCACTTTTGTCTCTTTTTTTTTGCTATCAGCATTTATATTGATTATTTGGAAGAAAAAAGAGCCCCCTCAACCTTCCAGAGCGGACACACACACGTACACACACACATCGGCAACATTAGAGAGGTTGACCTGAAAGTGTTTTAAAAACTATGACACAGTTAAAAGAAACTATGATTTCAAAGTTTTTCCAAGCAAGTTATATGTCAGAATATGAGTAGGGGAAAACTATTGAAGTGCCACAATTCTGCTGGTGGTTTCATTGGCAATTCCAATTATGTTCTGATCATAGTGTCATCAGAGCAATTAGTTCATCCCAAACTTGTTTTGTAGTGCCACTCCACAGGGAAAATAGTAAATCTGTCCTACTGACTACAGTTCTCTAAAATGTCCTTAAAGTTTAGTTATTTCAAACTTAGTGGAAGAAATATGTTGTTGGTAGTGGTCATCCTTGCTAGTACTCTTTAATCATTACCTGCCAGGAAACACTTTTATATTTACCAGTGCATGAGAGTTTAGGTGAGAATTATTCTACTACCGAAAGCTCAAGATGTATTTGTGCTATAGTTATAAATATAGATTTTTTTTTGTAATTCTAACTTTTCAGGTACTTTTCTCTTTAGCTGTTTTATTTTAGTATATGTATTTTTTCCATTTTTTATGGAATTGTAAGGCATATTTGGTGGTTCTAGTTTACAACTATAACATCATTTCTAGAGTCATCAATTCCTTTGTCAGGACATGACAGTATATTTTTCCATTTCTTAGACTTCCTAAAATGTCTTGATAACCAAAACACAGAGGGTTATCATTATACAGTTATGTATGATACGGTTTCCTCTATGTAATGTGTCGCATAGAGTATTTTATTGCCAGCCAAAGATCATTATTTTTTAAAGAAACTCAGGAACAAGAAATAAGGATGCACTCACACAAATAGACAGTAGTGAATTCAGAATGCATAGAAGAGTGTGCAAAGTAAAGCAAATGCATCCATGCCCAATTACCTAATTTGTAATTGCAGCTATTCATTGCACTTGATTCTTTCCTTCAACTCCTTCCTCTCCTTCCCTCCCCGGAGCTCCTCCTTCCCAGCGTTTGTATGGCAGCTTCGTAATAAACCCAGAACACTTAGCAATTTCTGCTCCGATTTGCTCTAGCTTCAAAAGACTATGGTAATGATTACATGCAATAACGATACATTCAATGTGAAACTACAATCTGTGTAACTTTGTATTTCTCTTTGAAGGTTTAGATACGATTGACTGTGTCAACCATAAGCAGAATAATAATTCCTGTGCTCAGAGACAGGTCAGAGAGAGAGAGAGAGAGAGAGAGAGACTGACAAACAAACAAACAAACAAACAAAAAACAGATTTTAAGAACTGAGCCCTAATTCGTTTTTTTTTCTTTTTTATTGTGGCAAAATACACATGACATTTACTATCTTAATCATTTTTAAATGAACAGTTTAGTGATATTAAATACATATATTACATTGTGTAGACATCACCGTCCTCCATCTTCAGGGTTCTTTCCACCTTTCAAAACTGAAATTCTACCCATTAAACGATTCCTCATTTCCCCCCCCCCCCCCGCCCCCAGCTCGGCTGCTGGCAAATAGTTCTACTTATTGTCTGTATGATTTTGATCACTGTAAGTACCTCATAGAAGTATAATCATACAGAATTTACCTTTTTGTGATGGGCTTATTTCACTTAGCATCCTAAAGATTTGTCCATGTTGTAGTCTATGTCAGACTTGGCTTCCTTTTTAAGGCTGAATGATATTCCATTGTATATATAAATCACATTATATATGTTATATTCTAAGCATTTTATATTTTTAGGCCTTACATTTGGGTCTTTGATTCATATTCATTTAATTTTTATATGGAGGTTCATATAAGGTTCAACTTCATTCTGTTGCATGTGGAGATTCAGTTTTCTCAGCATCTGTTGTTAAAAATAGTGTCATTTTCCCATTAAATGATCTTGCCACCCTTGTCAAAAATAATTTGGCCATGTAAGTATTTTATTCTATTGGCCAACATGTCTGTTTTACGCCAGCTCATATAACCATATGTAATTATTCACTTATTAGTTCTGAATTCATTTATTAGTTTAATATGGGATTTTTTGGTGGAATCATAAGAGTTGTCTACATATATGATTATATCATCTATGGACAGAGATAAGTTACTCCTTCCTTTATTCCAATATATGTTCTTTCTTTTTCTTGCCTAATTGCTCTAGCTAGGATTTCCAGTACTATGTTAAATAGAAGTGAGGAAAGCAGACACTCTTGCCTTGTTCCTGATCTTACAGGAAAAACTTTTTAAAAAATTATGATGAGGTAGTTTCCTTCTATCCTGGTTTACTGAGTATTGTTTTAATTATGAAAGGTTATTGAATTTTGTCAAGTGCTTTTACTGCATCAATAAAAGATGATTATATGTCTTTTTTCTTCATTAGTGTGGTGTATTCCATTGTTAATGTGGTGTATTCCATTGTTAATGTGGTATATTCCATTGTTTAATTTTTGTGTGTTGAACCATCTTTTTATTCCAGGCATAAATCCTACTTTGATTTTCGTATGTTGAACCATCTTTGTATTCCAGGCATAAATCCTACTTAGAAATGGTATATAATTCCTTTAATATGTTGCAAAATTCAGTTTGCTAGTACTTTTTTGAAGATTGTTCCCATTAATGTTCATATGGAATATTGATCTTTAGTTTTCTATTTTTTGTGATGTCTTTGTCTGACTTGGGTATCAAGGTAGTTCTGGCCTCATAGAATGTGTTATGAAGTGTTCCCTCTTCTTTGATATTTTGGAAATTATTGAAAATTGGGGTGAGCCCTTCTTTAAATGTTTGTTAGAATTCAGCAAAAAAGCCATCAGGCCAAGGACTTTTGTTTGTCAGGATATTTTTGATTAGTAATCTATCTCCTGACTCTTCAAATGTCTATTACAATTTTCTATTTGTTTGTGGTTTAGATTTAGTAGGCTTTGCGTTTCTGGAAATTTGTCCACTTCATCCAGGTTATTCAATTTGTTGGCATATCATTACTTTCGTAATACTCTCTGCTGATCTTTGTATTTATGTAGACTTGGAAGTAATGTTCCTATGTTCCTTTTTTTTTTTTTTTTTTTTTTTGGTAACTTGAGTCTTTCTTCTTTCTTTCTAGCTAAAGGTTTTCTAAATTTGTTACTATTTTGAAGAACCAACTTTTGGTTTCATTTATTTTCCCTATTATTTTACATTCTCTATTTTATCTCAGCTGTAATATTTATTATTTCATTTTTTTGCTAGTTTCGGGTTCAGTATATTCTTATTTTTTTAGTTCCTTAAGTTGTAAAGTTAGGTTGATGATTTAAGATCTTTCTTGTTTTTTGTAATGTATGCATCTAAATTTTCTAACAGTGCTTTCATTATGTCCCATATGTTTTGACATATTGTTTGTTCATTTTTGTTTATCTCCAAGTATTTTCTAATTTCTCATGTAATTTATTATTTGATCCATTGGTAAGAGTATGTTGTTTAATTTCCACAAATTTGTTAAAGTTCTCATTTTTCTTCTGTTATTGATTTCTTACTTTATCCCATTTTGATCAGAAAAATGTTTTGTATGATATTTTTTACTGTAAGTTTTTTGAGACTTAATTTGTGACCTAATATATGTTCTATCCAGGAAAATGTTCCATGTGTACTTAAAATAATGTGTATGCCATAGAAACTGGGTAGAGTGTTCCGTATCTGTCCATTAGACCTAGTCAGTGTATTGTGCCATTCAAGTTCTCTGTTGCCTTACTTATATTCTGTCTCATTGTTCTATTCATTATTGAGAGTGGGGTATGATAACTACAACAATTGTTATAGAACTGTATGTTTCTATTTTCAATTCTGTCACTTTTTGCTTCATATATTTTATGGTCTGTTATTAGATGCATAAATATTTTTAATTTTTATATCTTCTTGCTACATTAAACCTTTTAATAATATGTAATGTCCTTCTTGTATGTTTTAAAATCTACTTTGTCTGATATTAGTATAGCCACTCTTGCTCTTCTTCACTTACTATTTGGACAAAATATATTTTTTCATCCTTTAACTTTCAGTGTATCTGTGTCTTTGGGTCTAAAGTGAGTCTATTGTAGACTGGGCCTACATCATTTTTTAAAATCCATTTTACTAACCTCTGTCTTCTGATTGGAGAGCTTAATCCATTTACACTTAAAATCATTGCTGATAAGCAAGCAATTTTGCTATTTGTTTTTTATATGCCTTATAGCTTTCTCATACCTCATTTTCTACATTTCTGTGTTTTGTGTTTAGTTCATCTAGTTGATTTTTCAGTTAAATATTAAAAGTCTTTTTTTCTGCTATTTTCTTTCTTCTATATTCTTTGTTGTTACCATGGTGATTATATTCAACATGCTAAAGTTATAACATTCTAATTTGAATTTGTGCCAACTTAATTTTAATAATACACTCAAATATTTTTTACAACTCTGTCCCCACCTCTTTCAGCTGTTCATGCTATAAAATTATATCTTATACATTTCATGTTTGAAAACATAAACTAATAATTCTTTGATGCATTCATCTCTCAAATTATGTAGAAAACAAAACATGGAATTGCAAACCAAAATTACAATACCAACTTTTAGCATAATAATTATCTTAATGTTTTAGTGTCTTAAATGATGTAGAAAACAAAATGAAGTTATACAGCGTGATACAATAATACTAGCTTTTAAAATTGCCTATTTTTAATTCAGATTTAATTTTTGTATAGCTTTTAGTTATTGTCTAGGGTCCTTTTATTTCATCCCAAAGAACTCCCCTGAGCATTTCTTGCAGGGAAGGTCTAGAGGTAATAAACTCCTCCAGCTTTTGTTTACCTGGAATGCCTTAATTTCTCCCTCATTTTGGATAACAGTTTTGCTGAATCTAGTATTGTTGGTTGACAGTATTTTACACTTAGTATTTTGTATGCCTTCTGATTTTCACTTGAAAACTGAGCATTTGAATCTAATAATATGTTAACTCTGATAACCGGATTCTCCTTCTTTCTGAGGGTTTGCTGTTTTGTTCTTGACTTTTTTTTATTGTTGCAGCTGTCTCTGTGCCAAATATTAGCATGAGGTGTAAACTTATTCTCTCCTCAGGTTTTTTTCTGAACTTGTATCTTCCCACTGTGTCTACATGGTGACTTCCTAATTTCACCCATATATACAGTTGCTTGTGAATGTCTTTATCTTCAATGTCAGCCGCCCAAAAGAGTAAAAAGAGAAAAACAAAGGGAGAAAAAATGAGGCACCACCCCCTTTACATTCCCTGGGAACCACCTCAGCCAGGGGAGAGGGGCTGACAATAATTGAGGAGGCGCAATAACGATGGCCACTGTTTCTTTGTCCGCACCTCTGAGATCAGAAGCAGTGATCAGTGATCAGAGCACGGGTCTCTGTTATCTGGCAGGCAGGGTTGTTTGTTGCCCACCCTAGTTTCTGCAAGCTGTGTGGTAGCTGCTTCAGGAACAAGTGGACCGCTGCCTGCCACAGAGTTGAGAGGTGGGGAATGAATAGGTGCTATTGTGCTAATAGCTAAAATTGACCACAATGAACCACAACTGACAGTCTAAGCCATCTCCTGGGAGTTGCAAGTGCAAGCCTTTCCCTGGAACTTAATTTCAATAGTTTCCAGAATTCCAAAATAGTAACATCAGACAGATTCTGTCAGGGCATTATTTTTTTCTATGTAGGGATACATATTTCTAGTGCTACCTACTCCACCATCTTTCTAGAATATTCTCCTCCCCAGTAATTTATATCATCATTTCTGGGGTTGTAAGTCAACAATCTGTATTTTAACAGTTTCTCTAGGTGACTCTTTGCCTGCTTTAAGTTTTCAATCCAGTTAGCCCTCTCTATCCTCAATATAAAACAAAAGCACCATAAAAACATTTGGCTCTAAGTGTGGTTGCCATTTAATTTATGTTCCAAACCAGAAAAAAAAAATTGAGAGTAAAAGAAGGTGCTATTAATAATTCATCTGTAATAATATATATGAACCAGGACTATCTGAAACAGTTTTTTGAGAGACACTTCGAAAAAATTATGCTTTGGAAATTTTTTATGAGGTGTCATTAATTTGTTTTTGTCCAATTTTTGCAACAAAATTTTGACTTCTATAGTGAGGTGACATTCATAAATCTGAGTATTCATATCTAAAAACACAAAAGCATTTTTTTCTAAGGATGTCATGTAGATCATATAAAAATAACTATAGAAATATTGAATCCATAATATGTCATATGAGTTGCAGCCATTTTAATATTTTGTCCATTTTTATATATTCTATGTATATAATATATGGTGGTTTTCTGATAGTAATTTCCAATTCCTCTCCCAAAATGGACTGGACAAATTTCTTAGTGAGGGAAGACTGTTTTTATGTCATTCAAATTTTTACCAGTCCTTTTCTGTGGGTCCCCTGCTGTTCTTATTCCATAGCATCTTACATGGGATTGATCTCTTCCTTGTGTTAGAGTCAATATTATTATTTTCAGAAGTCTTGGTTTTTCCATTGGCAAGTGTTCAAATAAAACTTTATAACCAAATCTTTATAATGCTGTTGCCAACTTTGTGTCTTTAAATAAAGTCCAATTGCCATAGGGCAATTGTGCAGTGGGATGGATATGTGAATCTGTGTGAAAAATGGTATTTTAATTGCTTTGTGGGGAAGAGTAACCAGTCTGGATTGAATTGAATGCTAAATTGGCTTTCCATTTGGAAAAAATTTAGATGTTATAGTAGTTCCTATATAAGAACATTAAACATCTCACCCTAAATGAAGTACCTCAGGTGATGTTGTGATAGCTATAATTGTTTATGACGGAAATATTCACTCTTAGAAGACTTCGATATTGACAAGAACTTGGAAAAGGAACAAGCAGCAACATATATGAAACTGTGCTTCAGCAGGGGAAATACAGTTATGTTCCTGGGTCACTGGACTCTTGTTATGGATTGAACAATCCAAGCTATATAAAGAGATATAATAACTATGATCAGAACTTTGTGAAATATGACCGTTCTATTTGAATTCAGGTTCTAAGCAGTGTTCCCCAAAGAGATCTGATATTGAATCAATGTTGTAGCTACCAGCCTTGAAGTTACCTGAACTTTGGTATTCTATTATTCCCTTAGCTAGTAGAAACTGACTATGGTGAATTCTTACCCCAAATGTATTTTTCCCTAGTAGATGAACTATAATCTTTCTTATTCATAGTCTATGATTGGTGCATCTTCTCTAGCTCCCTTTTTTAGATGCGCTGAGGAAGTCCGCTGTGGTCCTAAAGCTGCACCTGTGTGGCTGTTGTCTAATGTCCCATTTTGGTGCTCAGTGTCATGAGTATTAAGATGGTTCTGAGTAAGAGTCCTAATTAATGCCACCAAAATTTGGCCAACCCTTGTCTTTTGGGGAAGAGGGGCAGAATTCTTCACCATATGCCTCAAACCTGGCTTCTTCACTTCTGTGTATGAGATAATTTCAAACTGCTTTTCTCACTTTTAAACTTTATTCATAGATGTAAAATTTTGGCATTTGGGCTAATTAAATTTCAAATTTGTATTTGCTTGTTCCTGCTTTGATGCGCTACTTATGTTGTGTTTGAAAGATAGTAGAAAAGAGGCTGCATTGGACAAGTATGAGAAGACATGCTTACAGTCACATAAAAGGAGAATAAAAATATGTGTGTGACTGTAGACCGTACCTCCATGAACATTACAAATTTCTGACTGCCATCTAGAACACGTGCTTTATCAACATGATATCAATGATGTGGATATTTTACTCACTTTCTATTTTGTTATACATGTTTGGTTTAGATGTGACCTTTGACCATTTCTGCATAATTTTAATAAAATAGATTTAACTACACAAAAATCACCCTAAAAGTAATTTTCCATGTTGCATTTTAAAGGTCATGTTTTCCCTGATGACAGCATGTTTTTGTAGTTAGACCTTGGGAAAGACAACAAGGAGATCTGAGAGCTAATGCAAAATTATCTTTACTAGCTCGATCTCCTTGGACTGGTCATTTATCCTCTGAATCCTAATTTGCCCCTTAGCACTCACAAATGTCATCTCCCCAAAGCCATAGCTTAGCAGAAAGTGGAGCTTAGCATTTTTTATTCTGATAGAAGAGACTGTGTCCATGCAATTATGACAGTAAAAATAAATGAGCATAGCTTCAAACATTTCTTTAATAGAAACTTAGCCTTTGCGTTTAAGGTTATATAAAGAGAAAGGAATTTGGGTAATTAATATGAAGTCAAACATTAAAAGATTCCTCAAGTAATCCAAAGGTATCAAATGTTCAATGACATTAAATACCTCTCTAGTCCTTATGATGAGAAGAGAAGGTCCTGATGAGTGGCTAAGTAGTGATGAAAGTCTAAGGCTAAATTTCTATGAAGAAATGTTGTAATAAAATTTTTGAAAGATACTCAGAGATATTTCTTGAGATCATTATCATGTATTCTGTACACAAATGTATTCTTTCCATTTTATTTTCAGTGATTTTCCATGTACAGCTATAACTTTAGAAAGGCTGATTGTTATTCTTTGGCTTTTCTCCCTCAATTAAATCATGTTTTTTTGGTGGAAAGAGAGATTTAAAATAAAATGGAAGCAAGTGGTATTAATTCAGAGAGTTACTAAAACTGAAAATTAGGGAAATGTAGAAAATATAAACTAATATCAAGATAATTCTTTTGTGTATCAGTGTTAGACCTTTTATGGGTGAATGAGGTTAAATGTGTGTTAGTATAAAGGATGTAAAGGAGTAAGCAAAGACACTAAGACCAGAACATGACTTTATATCTATATCAGCTTGAGTCTATTTATAGTAGAATCACTAGAAAGTGGTGACCACACAGAGTTGCATTTTTTTCTTTTGATATGCGTACATTTTCCCTGAAAGAAAAAAGGAAGGAAGGAAGGAAAGAAGGAAGGAAAGATGGAAGGAAGGAATGAAGGAAGGAAGGAAGGAAAGAAGGAAGGAAGGAAGGAAGGAAGGAAGGAAGGAAGGAAGGAAGGAAGGAAAGATCGAGGGAAGGAAGGAAGAAAGGAAGGAAGGAAGGGAGGGAGAGAGGGAAGAAGGAAGGAAAGAAGGAAGGAAGGAAAGAAGGAAGGAAGGAAAGAAGGAAGGAAGGAAAGAAGGAAGGAAAGAAGGAAGGAAGGAAGGAAAGAAGGAAGGAAAGATGGAAGGAAGGAATGAAGGAAGGAAGGAAGGAAAGAAGGAAGGAAGGAAGGAAGGAAGGAAGGAAGGAAAGATCGAGGGAAGGAAGGAAGAAAGGAAGGAAGGAAGGGAGGGAGAGAGGGAAGAAGGAAGGAAAGAAGGAAGGAAGGAAAGAAGGAAGGAAGGAAAGAAGGAAGGAAAGAAGGAAGGAAGGAAGGAGGGAGAGAGGAAGGAGGGAGGAAGGGAGGGAGGGAGGAAGGAGGGAGGGAGGAAGGAGGGAAGAAGGGAGGGAGGGAGGAAGGAGGGAGGGAGGAAGGAGGGAGGGAGGAAGGAGGGAGGGAGGAAGGAGGGAGGAAGGGAGGGAGGGAGGAAGGAGGGAGGGAGGAAGGATATTTTTTAAAAAGAAACTCTTTGATGATTCAACATCATGGAGAAGTTATTATTATATTGAGCTTGACCTGGATCTGTAACTCTTGACATTTAGCTCTTGAAAATACATCTGTTTTCTTGGCTGATAGTCTTAAAAGACAGAATCCAACATAATAAGCCTGCACATGTATCCCCATATCTAAAATGAATGTTGAAATTATAAAATAAAATACAATATATGTTCACAAATATTAAAAAAATGTGCAGAGATATGGGAATACATATGTGTCTTATGTGTGCTTATTTCTATGAAGTCGTTAGATGGCAAAGCTCTTTTCTGCATGCATCGTTGCTTAGATGTTTTGTCTGAAATTCTGTTCACATTGACATATGTGCATTAAACTAATATGAGAATGTATGCATTAAACTAGCTTGAATGATGTCCACATTCTCAGTTTTTTCACCATAACTTTTTCTTTCCAAAGTGCATGATGCCGCAGAAAAGAAAAGCTAACTGTGAAACTCAAAGGAAGTCTTTGTTAGGGTCTGAGTATTTTTTTTTTAATCTCTATGCCTTTCACATTCTTAGCTTCAGTAATCCTTGAAGAGAACAGGGTCAAACCTTGTATTTTAATTAGGATCTTTCAGTGTTTGTGGCCTTGAGGAGTGAGAGCAAGAAAGACATTCCATGGGTGTGCGTCAAAGAGAGGACCAAGGTTGTTTTCTTTGTGACTAGCGATTATATTGTGTAAGAGCAGATGACAAACTTGAGATTCGATTTGTGATATGAAACCAAATGCACTAAAAGGAAAGCGTACCAGTTTGGATTAGATACATTAAATCAGTATGTCATGTAAATCAGTGACTATTAAAAGAGAATATATAGGAGAAAAAGGTAGTAGAAGTTGCATTTTTTAACCAATTGCAACGTTTGCAAATGGGCTTGTCATATTCCATCATGTAATTACTAGTCAAGTCTAAGGTATAAGCAAGTATTTTTCATTTTTAAGGATCATTGCAAAGATAGAGAATTTGACAATAAATGAACTGACTGGCCTTCTACAAGTATTTACTTACAACCACAATTGTAATTTTTCCATGGCCAAGCTATGAATTATTAAAAGAATATTGACATTTTGCTATATTTTTAAATCATCTTTAAATCATTTCCAATAGTGAAATAGTATTATACTAATTAAACTTTATTAAGTACATTTTCAAGCTCAGCTAAGTTTTTTAATCAATGTTTATTTCAGTTAGGGGATAGTTTTATTTTTTTTTCTTCTTTGAAATAATATCTTTGAAACCAGTGTCCACATTTCTTTACAGATAAAAGAGTTCTGTTTATGAAATAAGAATAAACAGCCTGTAATTTTAATATCACCAAAACTATTTTAATCTCTTTTTGGATATGTACTTCAACTTAAACTACATATATAGCTATAGATATATATAGCTAGATATATGTAGATATAGACACATCCCCCAAAACCTATAGAAATTTATTTCTCAAATGTGTAAAGTATAGTGAAACTGCCAGACCACAAACGATGTTTTGTATTTATAGATCTATTTGCAATTTGGGGTGTGCCAAATTCCCACACCTTGTTGTCAATATTAGTTTAACAAGACTAAAAGGAAATTTAAAATATTAAGATCATCCTCTTTAGGATCCACTTGGAGCACTGAAAAAGGTGTGAAAATACTGATCTCGGACTTCTTGTGAGTTTGATGTGTTTTACATTTGTAATGCTATTCTCTTCACTGCATTCATGCGTGTGCTTGAAGCTTGCTGCCTTGCAGGAGACAATGCAACAACTCTTACCAATGCCACTTTTATAAGATTTTGCCTGCAGTGTGTCAATGTGACTCTTCAGTACGCTACTTAAGGGAGTGCAGGCAAGATGACCTACCCTGAGTCATCCAAAGAATATTTCTCTAGTTCCTGTTGGTCCTGTGAATTCCTAATGTCTTTATAATAAATGGCCACCTAAAAATTAATGTAACTGGGTTGATTGTGTTGCATGACATTAAGTAAACCTAACTGCTGCAACAGGGTGCAGTCTGTATCATAGCAAATACATTACGGGAGAGAGGGGCACGTTCTCCCTCAGCGCCCACAACAGGGATCATTAACCAAGGCTGACACACTTCTCCAGTGAGAACAGATATAACCTTGGAATCTTTCTCCACACAGTGCTCCAGGAAGCGATTCGACATGAGTCTGTACTGGCATAGGAAAATAAAACTGGCATGGCTGCCACATAGATCTTATTTTCTTTTGCCTCTTACCAAGAGTTATTTTAAAAATGAAACTATTGTCGGCCGGGCGTGGTGACTCACGCCTGTAATCCCAGCACTTTGAGAGGCCAAGGCAGGCGGATCACGAGGTCAGGAGATCGAGACCATCCTGGCTAACACAGTGAAACCCCGTCTCTAGTAAAAATACAAAAAAATTAGCTGGGCGTGGTGGCGGGCACCTGTAGTCCCAGCTACTTGGGAGGCTGAGGCAGGAGAATGGCGTGAACCTGGGAGGTGGAGGTTGCAGTGAGCAGATATCATGCCACTCTATTCCAACTTGGGCGAAAAAGCGAGACTGTGTCTCAAAAAAAAAAAAAAAAAAAAAAAAAAAAAACTATTGTCAACCAATGAGTGTAAAGGTGTTATTTTTGCTTTTTTTTAAGTTTATGTTTTGAAATCCTCTCTCAGTTGCAGGAAAAAAAATAAGATACAGAATATAAAGAGACAACATAAATGATAGAAAACAAAATAAGCATGTTCATGAGCCAGAAATCAAGAAGAAAAGGCAATGATAAAAAGGGCTGAAGCCCGAGGCATCCCAGGCCCTGGGTCTGGAAGCAGGTACTCACAGTGGCATTCTTAGGCACTCTGGGGCACCGAGGGCTGTAAGTACCACTCATAACGTGACTGGCCAGCAAAATTTACTGCTTAACATAAACAATGTCTGGGCTCCCACCTTGCAAAATAATGCTGAAATAAAAGGTGTTACTGATCATTGTCTGGGACTAAGGTTTAGTGAGGTTTACTCACAGAAAATAAAAAAGCAAACAGTCATACACCCAAGATTGGGCCAAGCTGCCTGTTGGATTTGACATATCCTGCAATCGCAGGGAAAAGGTTGGCACTATACTGAGATGTGGCTCAGGATGGGAGACCACAGGGCAGGCAGGAAGGAGGCAAAAGCAATCTAGAAGGCCTGTGTGACTAATGAGAAAGGCAAGAGTAAGAGAAAGGAAGAAAGAGAGAAGATGGACGTCGTCTTGTTAAAATAAATAAACTAAAACAAATAGAACAATATGAAAACACCCTACATAGGTTAAGTATCTTCCAAAAAAGACGCAGCATTCATGCGAGCTTCATATTGCTACTATAGCAAATTGCCACAAACTTAGTAGCTTAACACAACATGCATTCATTACTTTACAGCAGCTTAGACATCCAACATGGGGCCCACTGGGCTCAAATCCAGGTGTTGGCAGAGCTGCTTTTCTTTCTGAGACTCTAGGGAAAAATCGTTTGCTTTGGTTTTTCAGCTCTGGAGGCTGCTGCATTCCTTGGCTCTTGGCTGCCTCTCCATCTTCAAAGTGCATCACTGCAACCTGCGCTTCATCCATCACGTTGGCTCTGTCGCTCACATTTCTACTTCTCTCTTGCAAGGACCCTTGGGATTCTATTGGACTCACCTGGATAATCCAATATAATCTTCATCTTAAAATCCTTAATTTAGTCACACACAGAAAATCACCTCTGTTATGTAAAGTAACATATTTCCATATCCTGGAGGAAGGGGGCATTGATGTGTCTACCACAGCATCCACAAAGGGAACAACAAATATTGTCCAATAAATGCATATAGAAATAAATTTGTGGATTCGGGAAAAAGTGGAGTCATGGAACAAAAATATTTAATAGATAGAAGAGTTTCCAGACTAGACATCCAGGAAAGAATTCACCCAGGATGCAGCTTAGAGAAAACGCTAAGGAATATGCGAAGGAATTGCATGCATGTACATGCGCGCACACACACACACACACACACCACATAGAAAAGAACAATTCACAGATAGGAAGGGTAGATTTAGAGACTCCGACATATAACCATGAGGTTTAGAATAAAAAGAATAAAGGAGAAACAGTACTGAAAAAAGTAAGGAATTTTCTACAATTGAAGAAAAGCATGAGCCTTCAGATTGGATGTGCGTGTCTCGTACTGAGAAAAATAAATGAAAATAAATCCACACAGAGGCACAAAGTAATGAAATTGTAGCACATCAAAATCCATATTCTCTTTGGGTTTGATAGGAGGAATAAATTCATGAGATGTATTTTACAATAGGGTGACTACAGTTAATAATATTTATTATACTCTTGAAAGTTGCTGAGTAGATTTTAAATGCTCTTACTATAAAAATGATAAGTATATTAAATAATGCATATATTAATTAGCTTGATGTAGCCATTCTACAATATATAACTATTTCAAAACAACATATTGTACATGATAAATACATAGTCAAAATAATTTAAGAATTTTTAAATGATAAAAAAATACATTTTAAAAATTGGAAGGTCATATTCTTAAAAACTAAACATGAGAAAAGTATTACCAACAAAAAATAACAATTAGGCCTCTCTAGAAACCTAACTCTTAAAAACAGACATTACAGAATACTTTCAAAATGCTTTGGCAAAAACAAAAAGCAAAATAACAGTGAAAGAGCTCTATGAATTAAAAATTTTACACTCAGATAAAGCATTAATCAAGATGAAATACAAAATGAAGTACATGGTTTCTTACAGCTCAGTTTTCCTATCTGGATTAACTTTAGTTTTGCAATAGTATTTCTTGCAGTAACGTTCTATTATTTGTGTGTCCAAACATGCATATTTATCCAGCAACTAATTCAAGGTATGAGAGGAATGAAGATACTGATGACAGAAATTAGAGCAGGGAATCAGAAGAGAGAAGTGCATGTTCCCTTGCGTGGCACTCTTGAGTTGACAAAAGGACATGTGATCCCAAGATTTCTCTTGACTGAGACTACATTTACACAAATTAAGGAGTTGTGTAACATTAAATAACCAAAGTCATAGCCTTAGGAACTTCCGTTGCAAAAAAGGAGTTTAACATGGAGCTGTTGTTAAAGGGAGGGTCAGATGGTCGAAAAATTAATTGGCAAATAAGTTGATTGCATAAGCTGGAAGTACTGTTGAAAACTTTGTGGTTCTTTATTAAACAAAAACACTTCGGATATTGGGAAGACAGCAACAGTGAAGTTTCCTTTGAATCAGGAATAAGGGCCTTTATATATTCTACTCACTGTCTACATGGTCATGATCTCAAGTTATTGTTTCTCATACATATCAGAGATGTGCTAAAATTTGAAATAGGTTTTCAATCAGGAGCCAATTCTAATCACACATCAGTGGCAACTTGGAGCCTTGAGTTTGGAAAGATTTTCTTTAGTGTGTTAGGTTGTTCTTGTGTTGCTATAAAGCAATATCTGAGACTGGGTAATTTGTAAAAAGAGAGGTTTAATCGGCTCACAGTTCTTCAGGCCGTACAGGTAGCATAGCACCGACATCTGCTCCTGGGGAGTCTTGAAAAAGAAGGCAAAGGGTCAGCAGGTGTCTCACATGGCAGGAACAGGAGCAAGAGTAGGGAGAAGTGCCACACTTTTAAACAATGAGATCCCTTAAGAACTCACTCACTATTGCAAGGACAGCACCAAGGGGATGATGTTAAACCACTCATGAGAAATCTATCACCATGGTCTAATCACCTCCCACCAAGTCTCACCTCCAACATTGGGGATTACATGTCAGTGTGAGACTCAAAGAAGACACATATCGGAACTATATCATGTACAATTCCAAGACAAAGTCTAATAAAGTCTGAGATCAATTAATTGTAGATATCTGTCATTAGGTAACTGAAATAGAAGGAATGGCCACAGAGGTCTTGTAGGTTTGTGGCTTGTGCAGGTGTCTGCTGATAAATGTTTAACAATAGGTTTTCATAGGTAGTCAGGGAAGGCCTTATTTGTAGCATTCGCCAAT
The DNA here is from genome assembly GCF_028858775.2 of Pan troglodytes. Lineage (NCBI taxonomy): Eukaryota > Metazoa > Chordata > Mammalia > Primates > Hominidae > Pan > Pan troglodytes. The sequence continues at coordinate 111,244,941 of NC_072412.2, read as the reverse complement.
CTCCCTGATATAAATATTCCAACCGTGGATGATTTACTCACAAGATGGAACTGAATTCTGACCACAGCTGTCTGTTTCTAGCTGGTGTGAGTCAGCTCCAGAACCTCAGGAGTCTGGTGGCTTAATGCTGAAACTCAGTATTTAAAGTTGTTGTCTTTTGTTCACCTATACGGAAGTAAAGTATGGGTGTGAGAAAAGTTTGAGTCAGTTTAGTTAGTATTTATAAGAACGAGTTTAAAAGAAAAGAATGGAAATGGCTCGTGGGTTGCATAATTGAGACTATGAAGAGTGGTTGAATAAATTGGTGTGTTTTATCCTGGAGAGGAGGGAGCTGGAGAGTGATTTAATAATTTTCATATTTATGGAGGTTTTCTTTTTGACAGAAGATGGTTCCCAGTTACTTTCCATCCCTAAGTTTCAAATCAAGATAAATCTAGCCTTAAGTATTCCCCTTTCCTATCCAATAATTATCGCTTTAAAAATATTTTAGAAAAAAATGTACTGTATAAAGAATGCTTTCTTAGATTGGTTATCAGTTGATCCAGTTTCTACACTTTAAATCCTGCTGGCCTTTTACAATATATGTAAGATTAGGCAATATAGATAGGGAAGGTTCAAGGGAAAACTTCTGAGGCCAAGTAATCCAATAGGAATCCAATAGCAATATGGGAAGGCAGGAACTATTTTACCTAATAACTCTAGCTAGAAATTTCAGCAATCACCAACCATTCCTGCTCCCTCACATGTCATTCATCACACTGCTTCATGAATTCTAACTCCAGAAGTCCTCTTGAATTTTTCCCAGCCTGTCCTCTCAAATCGCTGGTCTAGTGCAAGCTACTCTTTATAATATTGCAATCTGTTCTTATTCCACTTTAAATAAACAGAGTAGAGAATTGTTGACCAGATGAATAAAAAGTTGGCCACCAATTTGACATTATCCCCCTAACTAACATTATCTTAAAGTATGCTTCTCAGGAGGGCATTTTAAGTCATTTGAAGTTCTAAATGCAAGACTGAATATCTTCTGCACCTGTTTTCATTGGTTCAATATGAAAGATTATACTATTTCCACCATGTTACCAAATATGATTGGCATTGTGTTAAATGTTCTTAGGTTTAATCACTCTGAATCCTTTGCCTAAAATGTAGATTTTTTTTTTTTTGCTATAAAAAAGACATTAGAGTCTATGCCAAAATTTGCAATTCTTCTATAAAATTATTTTTTGTCTAAATCTTAAAAATAACTTAAAATCACTAAATGTTCAGGGAAATCTCTAGTGAGAAAAATAAAATTTATAGCTCACAGACTAGATTGAACAGACAACCATCTGTTCAACTTAAAACATTTGTCTCAAATAACATAATAACTCACAAATGATGATGGATTAGGTAACTTCATTTCATATTTATTAATTTATTAACCCAACTCTTTTTAAAGCCATCAATTTGCATGAAGCTTATGAGTGAGAGATATACAAAAAAAACTTAATATTTGATGATCTCCTAATATGTGCTAGGTGCTTTATATGTATGACATTTTAACAAATATTTAAGTCAGATACTATCTCTTTTTTCAGATAAACAAATTGAGACTTAAGGTAAATAATTTACTTATAGTCACAAAAATGAAGTACGCTTATACAATCTGAATCTACTGATGGCTTCAAAATCCTTTTCTATGATGAAATGTAGCTTCTTGTAGGGGAGTATAACATGGAAATAAGGCAGGTAGTTTTTGCTTTCCAAATTTTTAGTATAGATGAAGAAAAAGACATTCTCAATTATCAATACTGTTTAAAAACAATGTCTTTGATTTAATATATGGTAAATATTTAATATGTGGTCGTGAAAATAAGTATATTTTTAGAGTTCAAAGGGGAGGAAAATATCCTTTGTAAGCTGGGGCATTTTCAATATTCAATTTTATTTATTTTTTATAATGAAATAGTCAGCACTCTAACCATCCATCTATCCACCAATTCATCCATTTATCTACCTGTCCATCTATTCATCCATCCAAACATCTATGTATCCATCCATTCACACATCCATTATTTCATCCTGCATTCATACATCAATAACTACTCTCTAAGAAAGAAGAAAAATTTATTCAGGCTTCTATGTAGATGGAAGTGTTTTGATACTAAAATGTGGATGTTTGTAATTTTATTATTGCCATTTCCTTTCCAAATGTATGCCAATCATACATTTTTCTAAGACTTATACATTACCTCTGAAATGCTTCCTCTTGGAAATGATGCACGTCACTTCTACTGACATTTTATTGGCCAAAGCACATCACATAGTCATGCCTGAGCCTATCCTCAGGAAGACAAGGCCATTTGACCAGGAAACACAGGAGATCCAGAAATATTGGTGAACACTGGTAACATCCATCAGGCTGAAAAAATGTGGTATAAATATTAATATTTAAGACACAAAGAGGTATTTACCATGATAAAACATATTTAAGACAAAGGTTTTTACTAAGAGCAAAAACATAAACTTTGTGTTAGTCAGTTCTGTCTACTCTAACAGAATACCATAGACTGGGTGGCTTTAACAACAGACATTTATTTCTCAGCCAGTTCTGATGGCTGGAAGTCTGAGATCAGGGTGACAGCTTCTGTTGAGGACCATCCTTCTGGCTGCACACTGCCGACTTCTCCTTGTATGCTTAAGTGGCAGACAGCAGCGACTTCCTGGAGTAACAAGGGCTTCAGTCCCATTCGCGAGGGCTCCGCCTCATGAGCTAATCACCCAAAGTCTCCACCTCCTAATACCAACACCTTGAGGATTAGAATTTCAAAATATGAATTTTGGGGCACACAAATATTTAGTCCATAACAGCCTTGGAGGTAAAATTCTAAGTAGCAGAAATCTTTCATCTCTTCTAAAACTAACACTAGTGGAAAACATAATCTTTCATTCAACGCTTAGAGTCTGTCTTGGAGAGCAGGAAGAGATGTATTATATTACATGTGCACACATACACACATACACACAAACATTTGTATGTGTGTGCATATGTGGATATCTATATATCATATATACACTGCATCTAGCACAATAGGTAATTGCTATGTCAGGGCACATTTATTATAGTTTTCTCTCTAACTCATAAGGGAGAGTTTTTTAATCAGCTGGTAATATCATATATTTCAGTTTTTTCTTGCAAATAAGAGTGGAATAGAAAGATTTTCACTGTTGAGAATTGTGCCCTTAAGTGTTAACAATATTCACAAGTGTTTAAAGAAATAATTAGGTTCATTTCATTCTGTCATACTTGTACTCTATTTATAACATGACCTTTGTTCTATTTATATATACAAGTAGTATATTCTAATAGGAATATTTTTGTGAAGAAGAAACACTTGACAATATCCCAATTCCCTAACAGAATTATACAATAGTTCCTCAATGACCTTACCTTGGGAAAAAATTAAATGAAAGACACCTGCATTGGAGATCAATTTCCTGATGCTCAGTTTATATTCATCATGCTAAGCTATCCAAGGACACCTTTCTTGTCCTATCATTTGATGGAAATGATTTCCATGTGTTTTATGATTCAACTCCATTCTGCCTTAGACAATACAGTCACTTCAAACATTTCAACTCTACAGTTGGCTGGCTGACTTTGCCTTGTAAAAATTCCTTTTTTTTTGGTTCAGAGTATTCTGTATTTTACCTAAGAAGTGGAAAACAAATTTTGGGCAAGAATAGTGGCATACACATTACAGAGTGATTTCACATTTCAGTGTTATTTACAAATATGACATCAAATATTAGTGGTTTTATTTCATTTTTATATCAGAGGCATTCTAAATATGATGTGACAAAGTTAACTCCGAATTTCCTGGTTTTTGTCAGTTTAACCCAGATCTTTGCTATGCAGTTCTGAACACTGCCATGCTTTTAACTTTTCAACAAGAAACAGGTGGTTAATACACACATGTAACTCTACAACTTGATCTTAGCATTTCATGTAATACTTTGGTAATGCCTAAATATTATGTTTGTAGTTGTCTGGAGCATCTTATTTTCACTTTTTCAATTCTATCAAAGAGTACATTAATAGAAAATTAACCAAAACTGAATAAGAGTAAAACCTCACTTCCCTAATTTATCCTCTTATAGAAAAATATTTTCAGTGTTTATATTTATGTGATACCAGCCGCATCTGGGTTCAGTAAGCACGTGTTTCGAGCATACTTTGAGATGCATTGTTCCTTGACGCACCTCAATTTGTACTGGAATCATTAATGCATAATCTGAAGTTGTGGTTATTGAGATTTTTCACTCAATAATGGGATTCAAATGCTGCCCTGTTTGATCTGCATTAACTGTTTGGAATTCCAGAATATTGACTGGCACTTCAGAAGTCACCAGAGTATTCTGTAGCCTTCAGAGGGTAAATTTCAGTCATGTGGGGATGATTTCTTTGGCAAAGAGCATTTTGCACTCTGAGTCATCACACACATTCTCACAAGTTTTTAAGCCCAGGACAGTCTCCATTCCACCACTTGTAGGTAAACTGGAGATGATTTTAAAGGTAACATCAGCCTCAGAAACAGTGAAATATGCTGAAGATATGGACACAGGCACGGAGTCTGCGTCATCTTAGTCCCAAACTCTCACCTTAGTGAATTGTTCCAACAATGACATAATGAATTATATTTAACTTTTCCTGCTGCTCGTGTTTTGGTATTTGTCATCAATCGGAGCTGGTGAGAGTTTTAATAAAGTGCTTAGCATCACCTGAGGGTAAATTTCTATATCCTTTGGATTCCTTGATCCTCCTCTGCACTTTATGTAATGAGTGACCTTTCTATCTAGTTCAAATAGAGATTGTAGAGAAGTAAAGTGCTTCATGCAAGAGGGCATCACTGATGTCAAAATGCAGGGCCAACATGAAAGAAGGGCAGAAAGGTTCCGGACACAAAGGGCAGGGCACTGCCTGGACTGGCCAGTGTCGGGGTTTCAGCCAGAACCTTCCTTTAGAATTTGGAAACTATGGAGAAAACACAGTGATGCAGATCAATATATACCAGTTTTGTTACAGATGTTGAAGAAGGTGGCTCACTGCTGTGATCATACATTTGGGCTTCCCAACTTTTTCTCTTGAATTAAACATATTACTACATTGGCAGGCTTTTTTCCTAACAACTGTGAAATGCTAGTCTTTAGAAGTTTTCAGCATCCAGCAGCAAATAACATGCATGTCCAACGGCGAGGATGGCTCCAAAAAAGAGAGAACCCCAAATGAAACTGAGTCAAGCATTCTTTTTTCTTTAAGCAGAGGAAGATCATTCTTATCACAGGAAATTGTGAGCGGGGTACAAGAAGCTGCACATGCCTAGGAGGTGAGAGTTCTGTCTACTCCAGGGAAAAATGAGAAGTGTTGAACAAGCAGCACTCCCAGAAAATAACACATTGTAGTAGACGCCCGTTACGGTTTCTCCATGTATTAAATTGGTTTATAACATTGTCTTTTTGTTTGTCTCTTTTGAGTTTATAAGTTCCCATCAATATTTTATTTCCTTTACTTATTTTGGGTTTAATTTGTGTTTTTTTCTATCTTTAAGATAAAAGCATAGATGATAACTGATTTTAGACTTTGCTTATTTTCTAATATAGGCATTTAAAGATGAAAGTTTCCTCTTACAACTGATTTAGCTGTATTCTTCAAATTTTACCTTTCAAAATTTTATAGGGTTTATTTTTATTATTGTTCAATTTGAAATATTTCCTAATTTCCCTTGTCAGTTCCACTTTTACATACAGATTATTTAAAATTATGTTGCTTCCCAAATATTTGGGAATTTTTACAGATATATTATACTATTGTTTGTGATTTCTAATAGAATACCATTATAGTCAGAGAAAAATATCATGTATTATTTCAATCCTTTTAAATTTATCACAACTTGCTTTGTGGTTGAGATGGTGATCTACCTGAGGGAATGTTTTATATGCATAGAACAGATAAAGTGTATTCTTCAATTGTTGAATATAATGTTCTATATGTGTCATTTAGACTAATATTGATATTGTTGAAGTCTTCTAGATCCTTATTAATTTTTTATCTATTAGTTATATTAATTGCTGAAAAAGCATGTTTAATGTCTGACTGTGATTGGAGTCTTTTCTGTAATTCTTCAGTTTTTTAAATTGTTACATTTATGTAGTTTAAAGCTTTGTGATTATATTTATGCACATATTTAATTGGAAATTTTTGTTGTTTTAAAAATATTTACCCTTTCTGGGGCTTTTTCTTCCTTCCAACCTGGTATTTTTCCTCTTGAGCCTGAAGAAGTTACCTCAGCATTTTTTATAGAACAGGTCTGCTCCAGACGATTCAGATTTTTCTGGTGAACATATAAAAATATACAGAAATGCTTTTAAGGCATTGTCTCAGGATATTTGATATCATGTTTACAGTCTTTTATCTTTTACTATCTTTCAACTTTTTTTTTTTTTTTTTTTTTTTTTTTTTGAGATGGAGTCTCACTCTGTCACCCAGGCTGGAGTGCAGTGGCGCGATCTTGGCTCACTGCAAGCTCCGCCTCCCAGGTTCATGCCATTCTCCTGCCTCAGCCTCCCGAGTAGCTGGGACTACAGGCGCCCGCCACTACGCCCGGCTAATTTTTTTTTTTTTTTTTTTTTTGTATGTTTAGTGGAGACGGGGTTTCACAGTGTTAGCCACGATAGTCTCGATCTCCTGACCTTGTGATCTGCCCCCCTTGGCCTCCCAAAGTGCTGGGATTACAGGCGTGAGCCACTGCACCCGGCCATCTTTCAACAATTTAAAAACATTTCATAGTCTTCTAGTTTCATTCATCTTATGAGCACAATGCGTGTTTTTTATCTCCTCCAGCCTCTTTCAAGATTTTCTATTCATGTTTGGTTTTCATCACCGATTTGACGATCGTTTGCCTAGTTCTTGTTATATTTGAATTTATTTACTGTTTCTTATATATGTGAGTTGATATATTTCATCTATTTTAGAAAATTGTCACCCATGTTCTCTTCAAAAATGTCTTCTACCTCATTATCTGTCCTCTTTTTAGAAGACCCTTAACGTAAATATATTTGATGGCATAATATTTTCTACACATCTCAGATGGCTCTCCTTTTCGTTTTCATTTTATTTTATTTTATTTTTGAGAGGAGTCTCGCTCTGTCACCCAGGCTGGAGTGCAGTGGTGCGATCTCGGCTCACTGAAACCTCTACCTCCTGGGTTCAAGTGATTCTGCTGCCTCAGCCTCCCGAGTAGCTGGGACTACAGGTGCCTGCCACCATGCCCAGCTAATTTTGTATTTTAATAGAGATGGGGTTTCACCATGTTGGTCAGGCTGGTCTCGAACTCCTGACCTCAGATGATACACCCACCTTGGCCTGCCAAAGTGCTGGGATTACAGGCATGGCTCTCCTTTCCTTCTTCTCTTCTTTATTTTTCTCCTTCTTCCTCTCCATCTCTCCCTCCCTCCTTTTTTTTTTCTTATATTTCAATGTGGGTGATTTCTATTGATCTATCTTCTTGTTTACTGATTCTTTTCTTTGGTATGTCAGTTTACTAATAGACCTGTCCAATTAATTCCCCATCTCAATATTTTATTTTTTTTCTCTATTCTTGACATTTGGCTTTTTAGTTGTGTTTATTTCTCTGCTAAAATTCTTCATTTTTTTCTGAAAAATTGTCTAAAAATAGTGTTAGATTATCTGACATATCTATTATATTTAATATAAAACTCCTCTCTGATAATTTCAACATCTATATTTGGAACTGCCTCTATTTCTCTTTCTTCCCTTGCCCATATGGCATAGTTATGTTTATACATCCTATAATGTATATATATATAGCTTCTTCATGTCTTGTAATTTTTTACGATACCTTCCATTTAACAGGGCATGAGATCTAAGCAAGGGAGAGCCTCGGATTTCTCTTTGGGCTTTATAACCCAGCTGCTGACTCCCTGAGTCCGGGCTTCCAGTGAATTCTCTTTGCTGTCTGGTTGCTCACCCAGCCTTTTCACAACTCAGATTTCTACGCTTTGCTGCTCAGCTCTGAGCCTTTGAGGCTTGAGTGGACTCAGTGAAGTCCCCGGGAGCCTTGGAGGTGTTTCCCACTGCTGTCCTACTCTACCCAGCTTTCGGCAACAGCTTTTTGGCTTAGAGGGTTTTCTCATGGCTCTCCTGAGCTGCTCCCAGCCTCAAGTCAGCTATATAAGCCTCCATTTTTCAGATCCCCTACTGTGCCCCCAAACTTGGGTGCATTATGTCCATGTACTAAAGTAAAGGCCCCCTGGGACAGAGAGGTGGGTGGGTGCAGAGCTGCCTCTGATGGAGCTTCCTCAGGGACCTGAGTCATCACACTTCATATGCTTTTTAAAATGTGTTGAAAATTGGACTTGTTTCTCACATCCCTTCGCTGGCAAATCCCTCCTCTTCCCATCACTCCACCTAGCATCAGGGGAGCACTTCATTCCTCTCTCATAGGAAGAGATCATGACTTTCTAGATTTTCTTTCAGTTAGGCTTTTTTTGCATCTCCAGCTCTTCATTGGCTCTTATAAACTGTGTTTTGTTATTGTTGTTTTCAAGTTATCCATCTTGTTCTCATTTGTAGTTCTCTTATGGCTTTCTAATTCCTAACCAGAAGTGGAAACTGCTAGCTATTGTTTATAACATGGTCCCTTTGCAGTTTATAGGGGTGGTATATGAATCAAATGTGGAAAGGACCAGAAAAAAATTGTAATGGCAGATGTTATGTTGTCTTAAGCCTTGCTTTGCCTTTGCCACTGAGGCTGTGTTGTTTTTAATCTTACTGTGCATGGTACCTTCTCATCACACTAGTGTTTTGCCTTCCAGGGGTATCATCCATATAAATAAACTGCTGGAAGGCCAGGCATGGTGGCTAACACCTGTAATCTCAGCATTTTGGGAGATGAGGCAGGTGGATCACTTGAGGTCAGGACTTCGAGATCAGCCTGGCCAACACGGTGAAACTCGTCTCTACTAAAAATACAAAAATGAGCCAGGTCTGGTGGCACACGCCTGTAGTCTCAGCTACTCAGAAGGCTGAGGCTGGAGAATCACTTGAACCTGGGAGGTGGAGGTTGCGGTCAGCCAAGGTTGCTCCACTGCACTTCAGCCTGGGCAACAGAGCAAAACTCCATCTCAAAAAATAAAAGTGAACAAAAAAATAAAAATAAACTGCTGGAAGAAGTTTATGAGGTATCCTAAGACATGTACAAATACTAGTGTAAGACCCAACTGGAAATCTTTATGTCTTATTTCGTCCACAGCTCCCCACCCACACCATGGATTTAAGAAAGTCTTTTAAAACATTTGTAGATCAAGCTATCTGGTTTTCAAGGAATTTATATTAAGATTGATTTTCAAATCCTGTGTGCTCTAGTCTAGGAGGATAATTATTTGTTAATGTAGATATTTCATAGAGACTTCAGGCAAACACATGAATGAGGAGCAAGGAAAGACCCAAAGAAAGCATGTAAGTAGATATCCTAAATCAAATTGTTATTTGACCAAATAATTTGGTGATATGATAAAATCCAATTTCTAAATAATGAGTTTTTCTGTTAAAGCTCTCAATATGAATTAGGAAAGCCTTCAGCTACACGTAAAAGAAAATCTAACTCATAGAGTTTTAAACAAATGATGAGTCTTTTCTTTTTCCTTAAATCTCCTGGAATCCTGTTGACATTGGATTAGCAACAATGGTGTCAAGGACTGAAAGCTAGTGATTGCTTTTGCTTTAGACTTCATGCCTACATTCAAAACAAGAAGAGGGTAGGATACAGCATCATTCATTCTGCATCATCAGGAAAGCAAAAAGCCTTCCTAGAAGACTCTCGGCAGTCATGTACTTAACACCTTTTTGGCAGAAACTGGGTCATGTGTCCGTGTCTAGGTGTGAGAGAGGGATGGAAGGTGGGAACATGGAGTTGTTAGGCCAATTGTATTTCATCTCTTGGGAATGGGGGGATTGATATTGGGTAGACAAAAATCAGTTGTTATCACTCTGCCTAAGTGTTCCTCTGAAATATATTACTTGATTCTGGAACTTTATTTGAAAAGTTATTTGATATTCAATAGTTATAATGGTAATCCAATACAAAATATATATGTTGCCTTTAAAATGATAAATAGCAATTTAATATCTAGAGTAATCTCATCTACATTTGACAGTAATATTAACTATTCTATTCTCATAAATCTTGTACCATTTTTGTTGTTAAATTGTCATTAATTTAAGTAAGGAAAAGTAGAGTTTATTTCCCAGTCACAAATAGAAGTAACCGGTTGTTGTAAAATTATCAATGTTTCTTTCTTGAACCACTGCACCTTGAATTTTGATTAAAGAGTGGAAGTATTGTTAACATCCATGGAACTTAGAAAAAATACCAATGCTAACCACATCACATCTAAAATATAAGCACATTTCAAATTTATGTGGATTTTAAATAATCTGTTTTCTTTGGCTTGTAGAAAAATTACCAAATAGCATATTGTATTAAGAATGAAATGTTCTGTAATCAAGATCAAATTACAATCTTATAGTAATAACAGATAATTGTATACATGCAATATTAAAGTATATGAGCATATTCTTTAGACAAAATATCCAAAGACATCAATGTTTTCATTATTAAAGAGTTACGTTCCAGTTCACTGAATAAATGAAAATATTAAGAATTTGGTTATATTAAGAATAAACTCTAAGATGTTTCTTTTACTTCAGTATGAAAAGCATGCAAAAATGATAACTACATTTTGTTATGATGGTTTGAAAAATCTGGCATAATTTAAAAGCAACTTTCCATCTGGCTGGTGCAGTAAGCAAGTGGAATTAGAAGAGTTGGTCTCTGTTTCTTGACGTGAATGATTGTGATTAGTCTGATTTCTTTGGTTTGCTTTTATTACTGTTTTCACTTCTTTTCTTGGTATATGTGTGTGGATATGCATACAGGATGACATTTCTATCACATTATGGCTTAACAAATAAAACAGAAAATATGTTTACTTTGGATGTATGTGTATTTTTGGAGACGGTATTTGTTGCCTACTCAACAGTGTTCTTTTTACTTCTTGGCAGCCTCCTTGGTATAACCAGGCATTTACGGAAGATGACGTTACCAGCAGCCCTGGGGTAAGTCTCAGTCATCCGAAGCCAGTCTTGATAATCCCAGCAGACTAGCAAGGGACCACAACCTAGTTCTGTCAAGTGGAAAGTGAAGAGAGCTGTGCTGGGAGGCTTCTCAGAAAAGGTTTCTTTTGGCAAAAGAAAGAGAGGGAGGAACAGTTCTTTTTCTTCTGCCGGACAAGGTCATGTGTGTACGTAAGAACTGGAAGTTCTCATGCCCACTGAGCATGGGGAGAGTCCTGTCTAGGGTGACCTGGTGAGAACAGACAACCCTTGAGCCACCTTACCCTAGGAACTCCTGGTGATAAGACAGAATATATTTTTTCTCACTGTTAAACTCTTTTTTATTATTTGTAGCTGGGTGCCTCCAAACCAATATAATTAGCCGTATGTAAATATTCTGAAATCTATGTCAATTCAAATAACATTTAGGGTTTTTTTCCCAGTGATCAAAAATACAGCATCTCAAGCAATATTGTGTGTGTGTGTATGTGTGTGTGTGTGTGTGTGTGTGATATTATTACATAATAATTGGAAGAATTTTGATGTAGATCCTAGTGGTGATCTTAAATGTTGAGTATTTGACTTTTTTTAGGATTTAATAATTGTCACAATAAATTTATATGGAGAGATATTTTAATTATAGAAACTCATTAGTTTGTCCATAATGTAAAAGAGTTAAATTATATAGTTCTGTTGATAATGATATTTTGTAATAGATATTTTTAAGCTGTTAGGCATGAAGGAAAATAATGTTGTAAGTAATCAGTTTTATATAGGGTTTATAGATATTTTTATTATTTGGTATTGTCATGTTGTTTCATGCCTCATAATAGCTGATTACAAATAGATTTTAATCAATCACTCTCTTTATTCCAAAGGTTTAAGCAGATAAAGAATACAGAGAATGCTTGTAAAGCATTTTCTACCAATATATTAGGACCATTTCTGGATAAGGTCCTTGACTTCTTCTTTTAATCGTTTCTAAAATAACATTTCCAAAAACCTCAAGCAAAACCACTTTTAAAAATCTGAATTCATATAATTTTACCTAATGTGGAAGATTGGGAGAGCAGTGACTTTAATATAATATTTCAATGTCAACGTGTGTACATCTGTAATTAATAAAATTAGTACAATTCACAACACATGGTCATTCTTAAGCGACAGAGTCATAGAAATGTAACAGCACATTAAAATCCTCTTCTAGTGGCCCCGAGCTGCACCCCATAAACTCTTTGGTAGCTCTTAACAAATGCAAATTAATGAGCATTAACCCAGGCATTCGAAGGTCCAGATAAATCACCATGCTCTTCAGGAATTCATATGAACAATTCACAGTGCTATAATTTTTCCTAAGTTAAGACTAGACTAATGTTGAGAGAGACAGAAAGAGAAACAAAATATAGGTGCACTCTCCTCTGCTCATTATAGGGTTCTCTTCGACCTTGAGGAGACTGCTACTTGGGGACATGTACTGATTCATTTTCTGCGTCCTTTTGTCCTTGATTTTGACACAGCCTTGGTGTTGGGAAATTCTTCCCTCAAAGCCTCAATCGCTCATGCTCAAATTTAAACACATTTCCTTTTCTGTAATCAGTGAGGGAAGAGCAGCTGGTCACCATCTTCTACACACTAAACCTTTGAGGCTTTTCTTCAGAATAAATGATCCTACTTCTTAGAATCATAAAATTAGAAGGGGTTTTGAAGTCAGACCATCCTTTTTCTGCCTTTAGACAAGACTACCCTTCCCTCTTACCATCCCATACAGATGAGCAAAACCATCCTATTTTTAAAAGAGATCAAGAGAAACTAATCAAAAGGCTCCAACAGTCACACATTCCTCTGATGAGCAACCCTTACTTTCAGGAAATCATCATCATTATCATCAAATAGCATTTTCCTAACACCCACATGTGCAAAATATGTTTGTGTATTCAGACCCTAAAGAGGGCCCTAGAGGCCCAGAAAAGGTTGGAAAAAAAAAAAAAAAAAACGTGCAAAGGTACACAAGCATCACTAGGCTCTTTGCAAGAGAGTCTAGTTCATTGCAATAATAAATTATTTTTAAAAGACATTCCAGAAACTCCAGGGGATTTTCCTTTTCTATTTAGGAAAGTGATCTTATAATTAAAGAATATATCCATTCATTTTCTTTTGTTTAACTATTAGGACTTAGTAATGACTATCAAACTCAAGTCTAATGACCAAAGATTGAGAACATAAATGTGCAGTGTATTAAATCTGAAACAAATCCGTACTAAGGTTTTAAAATTTGCAACACGTATAATACTGAACCGGTTGTCTCTGTTACAAAGTGTGTATGTATTGAGGGGAATTGTCTGGAAAAATGTTCAAAGCTCTCTTCTCTCCCATTCTGGCTCCTCCTTTATGCTCCTGGAGAACAGAGCTCAAAGGCTGCTCTCAAATGTTCAAAACTCCCCACCCATGGCTGGAATGGCTCTATGTCCTTCAGTTTCACCTTCCAGTCAAGGAATTCCCAATTTCTGAATATTACTGATTTTTGCTAGGTTTTAACTAAATAAAGCAATTTACTTGAAGGTAAGCCTTCCCTTAATTTATAAATATTTGATAAAGGGAAAATTTGCCAGTCGAACATGCTGCTTGATGCGGTGGGGGGATTTTGACCCGGGTGGCACTCCAGTCTGGACTTCACCTTACCTTTCATTGCTCTGCCAGGGGATGCAACACAGAGTAAGGTCCCACGTCATCCATTCACTCCTTCCTCTTTTTGGGTTTCTCAGCTCCTCTCCATTGCTCACCTTCACGAGAAGTTCCCTGTAACTGTGAAGGTTATCACAAGGCTCAGAGGGTAGGAGCTGACCCAGCACCTGCAGATCCTGAAGGGCCCCTAATCTAAATACACCATTCACCCCAACAGGTGGGAAACAATTTGATACACAGGCTCAAAAGTTTGTTTTGATTACTGTTGCTGTGAAGTTTTGATTTGGCCTCCTAAAGTAGAGGAGCCAATTTGATATTTCATTGCATAATTCCTGTACTATAGTAGTAGGTACTATCTAGCAAGACTTTACTGCAAACATAAAATATATTAATAGAACGTACAATGGTATTGGCATACAGCTCTTTTTATTTTTTATCTTTTCTAATAGATATGTTTATTCTATTTCCTAAACGTATTCAAGACTTAAAATTTTCACTACCAATGAATAACATGCTTAAATATTTTAGGGAAATGGTAAAATGGTAAACAGCTCTATTAGTATTATTGAATATCTCATATTTGAAAAGAAAGAAAGTGACACTTGCTGCTTTCTCATCCACTATCACATTTAAACCTAATTACATTTCAAGACAAGAATATTTATTATCTTTTTTTCTGTTAAAGAAGTTGAGCCTCCTTTACGATAAACTGAACTCAAATGTAAGCATCTCTAATTCTGGAGTGCATATGTGCACAATTACATAAATAATTTGGTTTAAGAATCAACAAAACTAAATAAATGTTAGGTTTCTAGAATTTATCCAAACATCATGATGATTGACTATTTATTGCCTATTTTCCTATTGTAATATGCAGAAGTTTCAATTTTAAGATATAATCGTTATGTTCTCCTTATTTGATCTCGTATTTCCACAGAGCTACTCTGTCATTAAGTGTACCTAAATTCTTCGCCATAGCCTTTTAAGATTTTCCGATGTTTATCTGTTCTCTGTATCAGTCTCCATCACTGTCTTCACTCTAAAAGCTGCACTTAATAGCGTACTTACCGAATTAGTAATTTGGGAATTACCGTATAGTTACATGGAAATATTACTTCCCTCTGTGCCACAGACTGGGCTTTGATTACTTCGATTTCAATGTCCCAGCAGCATCCAGATTTTATGAATACCATTTCCGATGCTTTGCGTAAAGTTAGGGGCCAGGCCTGAGCTCAAGTCTCAAGGCTGATGTTGTTAATATCAGGACAGGCGGGTTCAAAAGCACAGGCGCCAGCTGTCCCACCTCCATGGCACAGCCGTCATGGAGCCAGCCACAGGTCTGTTTCAGATTGCAAAGGAGGGGCTCTGACTTCTGTTTGCTTTTGTGCTCTAGGAAGACATTGTAGGCCTCCATAAACAAAAATAAAATGAAATCGAATTACAACTTCTTTTTAACCTATTTAGGATGTAAAGGTTAAATATATATGTATCTATGAAGAAATGCATGTTAAAAAGTGGTTTGAAATAAGACATGCGGAAGCAAAATTCATTTTTCTTTGTATGGGTAAGTAGTATGTTTTTCTTTGTATGGGTAAGTAGTATGGGTAAGTAGTATGTTTTCTTTGTATGGGTAAGTAGTATGACAATACGCCATAATCATTGTCCTTATCTATTAACTAAACCTCAATGAGAAAGATAAATTATTACATTGCAGAGATATGAGACTTAAGACTTACTCAAAAAATTTTAAAGGCTATTCCTTAATGTAATACACTTCTATCAGGAATAGTACAGAATTTTATCTGAGATATTTGTATTAATCAACATTTTTGATTCATATGAATCATTATTTGGATCAGATTTTGATCCCATAAATGTGAAGTATATTGAATAATTCAGAATTAATTAGTTTCCATTTAATCAGTTCAATCCTTTTGAGTTCATGATTAGGCAATTTGGAAAAGACTATATAAAATAATATTCTATTTGAACTATGGAAGTATTCAAAAGAAACTGGTAAGTTCATGAGTATAATTGTCCAAGTGAGTTCTGTAATCTATGAATATATAGGAAGTTCTTGTCTTTGAGAATACATGGTTTCAGTGAATTCTATTGTCTATATTGTCATTTTGATTGTATTTCAATTTCGTTATGTGTAAACGGAAGCAATGGATGTACTCTTTGAAAACAGTTTCACAAATTAAGAACTTTAAACAAGCTTTTATCTTCTATTTAGGTCAATTTGTCTAAGTATTTGAGGTAATTTTCATCCTCATCTTTTTATTTGTTATCTTGTCCAATCCTATTAATGAGCATAAATGGCTCCCCAAGTGTAAATATTTGAAGGGAAAGATTGGGCCATTGTAAATTCAGGTAGCATCCACAGTTGATGACGGAATGACGGGAAGAAACTTTCCTCACTAAATGTCAATCAAATTCATCAGCATGATACTTTTACAGGTCTGCACAGCTGGAAAAAACAGTCAATTCTGTTTCATTGTTATGTAAATTTATGCTGATACTCAATGTAATCAACATCCGATGCTAGAACCATCCTTGAAACAGATTAGATGATTGGATTCTTTTCAATATAATTCTGAAACTGGAACCCTAGGTTTTTCTTAGGCACTTCTTAAATATTTATGGTTATCCAGCATAAGTAACACAGAAATTCTGTGGTCAGCTAGTATAATCTTTTTCAAGCAGTGTATGCTATTCTTATACCCACACCAACAAAATTGTATCTAAAACATTGGTATCTAACCTAGGAAAAATCTCAGGTAAGGTTTTACGATTCAGTGCCTTAGTCCCCTTAAGTCATTTCGGCCATAGCCTTAAAACCCTCCTTTAAAGGGATTTACCATCACCTCTTGTAAAAACTGGATTTGAGCAAGATGCATTTTATTAATCAAATCCATAAGGCAGTCAATACATTACTTCTTTTGGAATGAAAAAGGAAAAGAGTTATTTCACAAGCAGATGAAAACTACATATGTAACTCTACTTCCCTCGGTAGGCTCCAATACAGGTTTAATCCTGAATTTTCCCATTTTGAAAGGCTTGCCAAGTCAGTTCTCAGACCTTTCATGAAATATGTTGCTCAGAAGTGACATCAAACGTGATCCTAATTTTTGACAGATTCTTCTATACTGACACATACCTGGCCTTCAAAATAGGGTAAACTAAAACTCACTGAAGAAGAATAAAAAGGTCACTCTTACCATTCTTGAGGATTTCAAAAATCAATGATCCTACAGAAGGAGAAGAGGCCATTTATCATTATAGCCTTTTTGATGTCAAAGAAGAAAAAGAAAAAGAAACAGAAAAACATGCCTTTAACATAGCAGCTGATATTAGTAGCTTTAGAATTTACAAGGCACTTTACTGTTCCGTTATTTCAATTAACACTCATAATGTTGTTCAGCCAGTCTTAACATTTGTATTATAATTATTTCCTTTGAAAGCTGAGGACAGGAGGGTCAAATAACTTGTATCATTTCCCAAAGTCTTGCAGCTGATAAGTAATGGTTCTAGGAGTCTATCTCTGAAAGATTGAGCATGAAATCTGTTTTTTTTTTTCCATTCCATTGAAGTGTGTATTTACTAACTGGGTATATAATTATGAATTGAAGACTAACCTTTATTTAAATTAGTGCAATCAGACTATATCCAGAATATTTCTAGAAATGATTTTTAAGTGATTGATGAGTAAAATGAAGGGTAAAATATTTTTTGTTTGTTCACTTAAATGCAAACCCTCTGAGTTAAAATTTTCTCAATAATTATGTAGTTCAAACAATATTTTCCAAGATTATTTGAACTTAGATACAATTACTGAATTTAGGCATATATACATTAGGGTTTCTTAATCTTGGCATCATTGGCTTTTAAGTGGAGTAATTATTTGTTTTAGGAAGCTGTCCTGTGCATTGTAGGATTTGGGGCATCCTGCCCTCTACTTACCAGATGCTAACAGTACTCCAGGTTGTGACATCCTCAAATATCTTTAGAAATTGCCAAATCATACTTAGGTGAGAACCAATGGTCTGTATTAATTTAACTGCAAAGACAAGTGCTGTTTCTAAAT
Organism: Pan troglodytes; assembly: GCF_028858775.2. Taxonomy (NCBI): domain Eukaryota; kingdom Metazoa; phylum Chordata; class Mammalia; order Primates; family Hominidae; genus Pan; species Pan troglodytes. The sequence continues at coordinate 111,226,996 of NC_072412.2, read as the reverse complement.
ATTACACTGGACAATCCTAAAGATTTACCATAAATTAACAGAGGCATTAATCTTTTAATGATAGTATTGTAGTGGATATACTGGTACAGGACATAGCTATCTAAGCTAATTCTATATATACAGTAGACCAAAACTGACACATTCCAGGCATCCCTTCTAATCTTCCTTTGACTCCTCTTATCTAGAGTGAAAATTTTCTTTAGCTTATTTTGCATCCTCCCAGCATACCTTCACTGGGAGAAAATTCGTCTCTCAGATTTTTGCACATCTTGCAAGTCAGGCACTGACCACCTTTTTGTTCTGGATTCTCATTTGAGGATGTTTATATAGCAAACATCCTTGGAAATGAAGAATCATTTCTCCCTGTGGAACAGTGTGCAAACATACTTACTCCCCATTATAGAACATTCAGGTTCCCTAAGTTCAGGTTCCTCTTCCCCTATAAATTCCTTTGCCCCTTGTAAATTATGGTTTTACATGATCCTCTTTGTGTTGCCATGTGGGAACAAAATGTTGATACTCTGGATACTGCTGTTACTAAACTTTTCTTGATCTCTGTCCCAGGAGTCTTCTCATTGCCTCCTACTAGAATTCATGTATCCATATTAGGATACATTTTTTGTTTTGCCAGAAAGGCAAAATCCCCAGTCCTTCTCATTACTATGTTTTTGTTGTTTGTTTGTTTGTTTGTTTGTTTGTTTTTATGCAGCCTCACCGCTCTGTCACTCAGGCTGGAGTGCAATCTCAGCTCACTGCAACTTCTGCCTCCTGGATTCAAGCCATTCCTCTGCCTCAGCCTCCCAAGTAGCTGGGATTACAGGCGTGCACCACCACGCCTGGCTAATTTTTGTATTTTTAGTAGAGATGGGGTTTCACCATGTTAGACAGGCTGGTCTCGAACTACTGACCTTGAAAATCTGTCCTTTGAAATGAATGACAAATTACATGCTATTTATGCCCCAAAATGCTAACTTCCACATATATGATTTTAGTATATCCTTATAGATTATCTCACATGAAATTTCTTTTTGCACACATTAAAAGATTATTCCTGAGGATGTCATCCACTCTATCACTTATTGTTCCCTCTTTATATAAGCGTATTGTCTTTCTAAAGGAAAGCTGATTTTTACCTAAACAACAGTTTCATTTCTTTATAGACATCACAAAAGTTGCGAGTTACTGCATTTGCATCCTGCCTATCTCTTTTAGGAAATGAAGGCTTCGTTTTTTAAGCCAACCTCTAGCCGCTGCATAATATCATTGATAGTAATGTTGGGTGTTAACCTTACCACTGATTTATTACTTTTCTACTTTTAAATAATTGGGTATCTGAGGAAATGGAAATAAGATATATATTAAATATATGTGTGTGTATATATATATATATTCAAGTATGTATAGTTTCATGCCAACCTCCATATTCTATATATAAATATATATTACATATTATATTATATTTATATGCGCCAACATCTTAAAAAGTTTACGTAGAAAGACATCTTGGAATAAATTGCTATTATTAGTAGAGTGGGGGGAAGAATCACATGAGCAATCTAGGTAGCAATATATTTACCCTACATCAAGAAGATCACATGATCTTTGGTGTTTCTCATTGAGTATCCGGGTTAGTAGATAACTTATTGACACAGGGATCCCAGAGATCCTCAGGGAGGAAAGTGATTGTGACCCCAACACAAAGCTTGGGAAAGTGATGGAATGGACTAGAGTGGCACTTGACAAACTATTCTGAGAGTACCACTCCAGGAGTATTTGGAGAATTCACAAGGATGGTAACATTAATAACAAGGGTGGCTTGATACTAGTTTTCAACACAAGCTCTGGCCATCCTAAGAAAAGGCTTTTTCTGGCCAAAAGTGTTGCTTACTCTGGAAATCCCTAAGCACTGGCCATTCTTGCATGAAGTCTTTCTTCGGGAAAACACGCGTAAATGATTGAATATAAATTCAAAGAATTTCAATTGTTGAGCCCAAGTATAGAGTGACTTCACTCTTCTCTGGGGACTGAAGTGGAAAGACCAAGTGTCCTTCAGGATGCGTGGACTCCATATTCCACAACATTGTGTGGCAGCATCAGAAGCCACTGCCCCAGTCGGTGAAAACCACCCTCTCCACCTTCTCCACTGTATCTTTCTATAAACAGGATGACTGATTCCCATACCCTGAATTGACCCTGGAATTCATGGACATTGTGGTTTTTGTTTGCTTTTGTTCGGTTGGTTGTTTAGTTGATTGAGAGAAGTGAGGGGAAATGATAATATCAGATGGGGAGAATAAATTGATTAAAATTTCTTAAAAGGGGCCGGGTATGGTGGCTCACACCTGTAATCCCAGCACTTTGGGAGGCCGAGGTGGGTGGATCACCTGAGATCAGAAGTTCAAGACCAGCCTGGCCAACATAGTGAAACCCAGTCTCTACTAAAAATACAAAAAACTACCCGGGCATGGTGGCGGGTGCCTGTAATCCCAGCTGCTCGGGAGGCTGAGGCAAGAGAATTGCTTGAACCTGGGAAGCAGAGGTTGCAGTGAGCTGAGGTCACGCCATTGCACTCCAGCCTGGGCAACAAGAGTGAAACTCCATCACACACACACACACACACACACACACACACAAAATTCATTAAAAGGTAATAAAAGAGGCACGATCATGCAGAGCATTATGCTGACTACTTTTACATTTTTACTTTTACATTACTCATCTATGTTTCATTATTTTATGTGAGTTTTTAGATCTACTTAGGCATTTGTAGGTCAGGTTTGTTTAATAGTTAAATTCATCTACAATCAATCTTACTTTATGCATATATGTATTTATAGATACTTAGAATGACATTAAAGATTTTGGTAGCTAAATCTGGCCAGTACAAAAAATATATATTATCTCTAGCCTAAAATGGAATGTTGTCATTTATGAGTTCATTGTTACCTGACGGTGGTATCTGATTAAAAAAAATTATCATAGTATAGATTGCTATTTTTTTAGAATGAATTATTTTAAGGAAGCACTTCCATGGACCATAATCTCAGAGTTGGACAAGAGTTCTAAAACACAATGTAGAAAAATTGTCAATATTGTCAGTTATTAATGATTTCCAGTGATATAACACAACTAAATAAAGTTAAATAAAAAATGACCCCATTTAACTGGTACTTCTAGGAAATTCAGGTAGGTGTCTGAGGTCACTGAAGAAACTGGGTCGGTTACCATATGGTGTAATCTAATCTCTTTCAATTCTGTAAGTCTGAAATATATGGTATTTTCAATGCTTTTTTTTTTTGAGTATTACATTAAGTCAGGAAACGGTCTCTTGACTTGATGTTTGAGAGGCAGTGCAAAAAGCCTTCTGCTTTCAGTGCTATGGCATTGCTGATCACAATATATCTATGACATTCTGATACAAGATCTGAGAAATAAACAGAAAAAGGGTCAGTCATTTCAGAGAGGTGATTCCATTATAAAGGTGGGTATGTGTAGCATTTTCTTGAGAAACTTTTAAGTTTTTCTTTGATTTTTCTCTAAGTTTTAAGAGCCCTAAGCTGATAAATACTTAATGAATTTTCAGTAATAGTAGACAACTTCCATTAGTATTAAATAACCTTTGTGAATCAACTTGTATAAATCACAACACAAATAGTGAAAACAAAACAAAGCAACAAAAAACACTAAACTAAACTACAAAGAAGTCTTGAGTGTTTGGATCTGACCCAAAGTGACCATTAAAGTTGTAAATTTTCTCATTAAATTGATAACAATGTAAGCCATTCTCTACATCAATTGAAATGCCAACGTACTTCTGAGTAATAACATCCCTTCCATGTGGTCTCTGATATTTTGATTCTAGCTTTTACAAGCATGAGTGTATTCTTTATTTTGAAGGCTGTGTTGATAGATGGCTCTGAATTGGAGGGCTACCAAAATCTAAAGGGATTCTTTGCTGCTTGTCATGGTTACAATCCTTTTTCTCTTCAGTAGCTTTTGCTTATCTAAAATGATGAACTTTCTCATTAGATGTGCAATTCAATGGAGTCATCTTTTCCCAGATACAGGAATGGTTATTAATATTCTGCCCTCTCAGTTCTCTATGATGCCCTTTATGACCATTCAGACACAGGCATTCATACCTCACTGAGGACAGCAGGGACAGGATATGCTGCTGTGATAACAACTGAATCAATGACTTGGCTTCATGCTCTCTAAGAGCTGCCAACTCCAGTGCGCCCAATAACTCCCACCCCTTCACTGCTTGGTCCAGTGGTCAGATGGTGGGTGGATGGGGCACTGCAAGGCACTGCTTTCTGCTGTTCTGCTCTAACTCCTGACCAGACTTCACAAACAGCTTGTGCTAGCTTTACCATCCACAAATGCAGAGAACTTTTAGGGGAATATTTTGCACAGCCCTCAACCAGTTCTTTCCTAAAATGTATGTGAAGTCACCAAACACATCGAAGGTTCTCAGTAGATTTTCTTCCTTCTGTCTTTCAGTTCGGTTACCTCGTCTCTTTGTTTTCATTGCTTTCAGATTCTTTATTTATAGAAGGGAAAGGGGAAAAGCTGTATACCACAGCCAAAATTTCAATTTTGAAAAAATTCCAATCTACAGAAAAGTTTCAAATTTATAGAAACAAAAGTATAATAAATACTAGTAAATACCTTTCAATTAAATTCACCAGTTACAAATTTTGCCACATTTGCTTTTTTCTCCCTCATTATCTCTATATCTATCCATCTATCTACCTAGCTACATCTCTGTGTCTGTCTTTGTGTCTGTATATTACACATACACACACAGATGTGTTACCTTTTCTATCCTTTTCTATGTTTACTCTAGAAATCATGACAATATAGATCATGTATAAGAAAATCAGTAATAAGTTAATATTATCCAATACATAGATTTACTTATACTGTAATTTGTGGTTTCACCGTAGTTTGCTTTGCTTTGTTTTGTTTCTGATCTCTATATTCTCTTTCATGGAAAGAGAATGTTTGTCTGTGTGGTGACTTGGTTTATTTTGGTTTCCGTAACTGAATTTTTGAAGAATCCAGAGGAGTTATCATTAGAATGTCCTGCATTCTGAATTGGTCTCATTGTTTCCTTCTGTTTAGCAGCAAGTAAAACATTTCTTCTGTTAAGCAGCAAGTAAAACATAGCAAGAATACTATGTAGGTGATATTGTGTACTTAAAGCATTAGAACAGGAGGCACATAATTTTATGTTGCTCCATTACTGATGATGCTGGTTTAATGACTTGGTTATGGTGGTGACTGCCAGGTGACTCCATTATAAAGGTGGGTATGTGTGTGTATATATATATATGATGTAAGAGTGTGTATACATATATATATGTGTGTGTGTATATATGTGTGTATATATATGTGTGTGACACACATATATTTATACAGTAAATATATACATATGTATATGTATCACACAATATTATATTTATACGGTAAATATATATATGTATATGATACATGATAAGTGAAGAATTGTGGCCTTGTGGCAATGTGAGCATCCTTCTTCCTAAAAATTTTCATCCAGTAGTTTTTATCATCTGATAATTGGTCCTTGGTAAAAACAGTTATTATTATGTATTGAAAAAAGATGATATTTCTAATTTTGTCATATTATTCTTATTTTTTAACTGGCATTCTTTGAAAATTACCTTTCTCTTTATATATATATATATATTTTTCATGATTCTAAGTTATGTATTTAAGGTATTTTAAATATTTTAAGCATCTTGAAAAATTTAAAGTAGGACATGTTTTATAATTACTATGATTTCTTATATAAACATCACATTTTGATAAAAATAAAGAGTATATTACATAAACTCATTAAAGTCTTAAATTTATACACTTATCTGTTTCCTTTCAAAGCAATTTTTGTTAAAAGTAGGAAGGAGTAAAATCCACTGTGCCTTGGGTTTTCATTTTCTATTCCAACTAAGAAGTGCGTGTCCACAGAAATGTATCATTCAGCCACTCAGTCAAACTTTCCTGAGAACCTGCCTCCATCAAGGGACTTCGTTAGCTGTAAAGTGCTGACTAAACTTGTGTTTATACCTCCACTCATGAAATAGGAAATATACACACGCATACACACATATGCATTCGTGTTTATACCTCCACTCATGAAATAGGAAATATACACACACATACACACATATGCATTCGTGTTTATACCTCCACTCATGAAATAGGAAATACAAACACACACACATACACACATACGCATTCGTGTTTATACCTCCACTCATGAAATAGGAAATATCCACACACATACACACATATGCATTCGTGTTTATACCTCCACTCATGAAATAGGAAATACATACACACACATATACACACATATGCTTTCATGTTTATACTTCCACTCATGAAATAGGAAATATACACACACATACACACATATGCATTCGTGTTTATACCTCCACTCATGAAATAGGAAATACACACACACACATACACACATACGCATTTGTGTTTATACCTCCACTGATGAAATAGGAAATATAGACACACACATACACACATACGCATTCATGTTTATACGTCCACTCATGAAATAGGAAATACATACACACACACACATACACACATACGCATTTGTGTTTATATCTCCACTCATGAAATAGGAAATATACACACACACATACACACATACATTTGTGTTTTTACCTCCACTCATGAAATAGGAAATACACACACACACGCATTTGTGTTTATACCTCCGCTAATGATATAGGAAATACACACACACACACACACACACACACACACACATATGCAACCGTGTTTATACCTCCACTCATGAAATAGGAAATACACACACACATACATTTGTGTTTTTACCTCCACTCATGAAATAGAATATATGTATATAATATATATTATGTAAATAAAATTATATATGTATATAATATATATTATGTAAATAAAATTATATATATTTATATAATATACAATTTTCTAATATGGGCTGCAGGCCAATATACATAGATTTCTCCTGGCTGCAGGTTACCATGTCACTTGCATTGATTATAATATATTTTAATTCATGGAATTTAAATAAAGTTTTAACATCAGAGACTTTCACAGAGATTCAGATAATTTGAGATAGTACATAATATGTTTAAAAAGCTAATTTTTTTCTGTGAATATTGCTTGTTTCCATAGACGTTTCATTCTATAAAGGTTCAAAATATAATTTTAACTAACAAACTATGAAGGTAATTGTACCCATTCTGCAGTCTGTTAGCAGCTTTTGATTAGATTCTCATAGCAGAATTTTCCCATATACAGTTGCTAATATAGAAGAAAAATATCTCCTTATTGGATTATCTTGTTAACTTGCTTTTGCTTAATACTTTGGCATCTTTTGGTAAATTTCTGGAATGAATAACAATAATTTACGCAGACTAATCTAATAAAGGATATTTATAGCCTATGTGAAAATAAAGATACGCATTTTAGGGACTTTTGCAGAGATACAAACACTTGTTCTGTAAAATATTTGTTAAACGTAGCACATAGGGAAAGCACAGATCCTGGAGTGAAAAACCTACAGCTTGAATTCCACTCCAGCATTTATTAGACCAGTGACTTGGTCAAGTTGCTTAGTTTCTCTGAACATCAATTTACTTGTCCATAAAGAGAGAGTTGTGGTACATAATAGATATTTTGACAGGCTGTTAAAAGCTAGAGATGAAGTGTGTCGGGAGTCTGATGCATAGTACTTCTATTAGGCAAGGTTTTTCAGAGGAAAAAGAACCAATAGGATGTGTATGTATACATATGTACACACACACACACACACATATGAATGAGAGACATTTAATTTAAGGAACTGGGTCATGTGATCATGGGGCTGGCAAATCTGAAATATTCAGGACAGGCAGGCAGGTCTGAAGACAAGGGAAGTTTTAACACTGCACCTCCAGTCCAAAGGCAGTCTGGAGGCAGAATTCCTTCTTCCTCAGGGAACCTCAGTCTTTTTCTCTTAAGGCTTTCAACTGATTAGATAAGTCACACACATTATAAAGGACAACCTGCTTTAATGAGTCTACTGATTTCGATGTGGATCTCATCTGAAAAATACCTTCGCAGAAACACTTAGTCTGAGGTTTAACCACATTTCTGGGTGCTACAGATAAAATTAGCTATCACAGAACGTCTACACAGAAAGGTACTGACATTTGTTAAAACCATAGAATTCTATTTACATGACCAACCAGAATGTGTCTAGGGGGCTCCAGTGCCCCTGCAGATTTTCCATTTGTGCTGGCAGTTTCTTGGATAGTGTCTCCTATTGGCTGCTCTTACTTTCTGTCTTCCATTGTTTCTTTGAGGTTTCATAGGAACAGTCCTGTTTTAGTTAAAAGTGCCACTGGCTCCCAGGGTCCCAAAGCCAATGAGTAGATACGGCAAGTAATACCTGATCCCATACAGAAGAGGGAAAACCCTTCTCTCCCACACCTGTGCCTTAAGGTAGCACTGTTTATCTAACAGACTTGCAAAAATCTACCATGAAAACAGTGACTTCAACTTCTAATTTAGCTTTTCTCCCAATTCATGCTCAAACCGATTCCTCAAATTAAGAAGCAAGGACGAGAAATGCTTCATCAGTTACCTTCATTACAGTTGTATCTCTCGAGGTGCACTAAATTCCTTTGTCTTCAACTGATTCTCTCCTCTCCCAGCAGGAGATCAATGTACACAGGAATAGTTCCTTTAAATCCAGGAGTGCATGCAACTAAGCAACTTTAGAGATGAATGGTTGCATATTCCCCGGAGCCAATTCTAGTTGAGCTCAATTGATATATTCTTAAAAATAGTAATTCTATTTATTTTACAAGTGCTATGTAAACAGAGAGGTAAGTACCAGCATTATAATTCACTACAAAGACCTGATTTTGCTGCACAAACATAACTAAATGGCTACACCCTTTAATTGCAGAATCCAGATTTCCTCCAAACTTTATCTCATTCCAGTCAGGAAAACAGCTATCGTCTTTTTTTTTTTCATCAAATGCTTTTATTATCATGTTTGAAGCTTTTGATTAAGTTGGCATCGTAAGAAACCCTTTCCTATTTTCTTTCATGTTTTTCTTGACAAGCCTGAGTCCGTCATTCTGGCTGGTATTACAGGTTCATGTTTTTGGGTACATTCATTTATCATGGAGTGAGTCACTTTGCTGTTTTTGTTTCCACTGTATTCTGAAAGGCACCCACAGAAACATGACAAGAATGCAGGCTTGCATGGAAGAAATTCTCATGCCGGGTCTGCTCTGTCTCCCCAGTCAGTCTATCCTGCATAACGTCGTCTTTAAACAATAGAAAGCAATGGCTAAGGATAAAAGAATGGGTTCAGATAAAACAGAATTTTCTACCACCCTGAATATTCACTCCATATTTAATCTGAAGCCAAATATTTTAACATAAATGTATCTTTATTGTCTTTGTCCTGGTCTTCCAATAGGGAAGTTTTTGAACATGGTACCTCTTTGTTTTTTTGTTTGTTGGCTTCTACTATTTTCTTAATTTTAAATTCTAAGCCTCCAGGTGTCTTGCTTATAAAAACGATTCTGGATTTTCTACTTTTTAAATATGGTTTCTTAACCATTTGCAGTTTTGCTAAGAGGAAAGGAGAATCTATAAAGTACGTTTACATGAAAGGAAAATCTCTGTATAGCATTCTATCAAAACTGTAATAAAGTGAAAATTAATTATTAATATTGATATGATTTGGCTGTTCCCTCCAAATCTCATGTTGAGATGTGATCCCCAGTGTTGGAGGTGGAGTCTGCTGAGAGGTGTTCGGGTCATTGGGGTGGATCCCTCATGGCTTGGTGCTGTCCTTCCCCACTCTCTCTTGCTCCTGCTCTGGCTGCATGACGTGCCTGCTCCCCTTTCGCCTTCTGCCATGAGCAAAAGCTCCCTGAAGCTTCCCGAGAAGCTGAGCAGATGCTGGTGCCATGCTTGTACAGTCTGCAGAACTGTGAGCCAATGAAACCTCTTTTCTTTATAAACTACTCAGTCTTAGGTACTGCTTGGTAGCAATGCAACAGCCTAATACAAGTATACATAATGGAAAGTGAGCCATGCCATTTGTTCCTTTGAATATATTTGGACAATTAAACCAACAATAAAAAAAAGAAATTATATGCAGTTTCTGACTCGGGTTCCTTGAACTTAAGTGGTAGCAGAAGATTCCCCTATCTGGAAGAGAGAAAGTCTTCCTGGGAAAATGCAGGAGCTGTTCCGAGTGTGTAATGGAGCAGCATTCTTCTGAAACACCTTTTTGCTTGGAAGCCTAACATATAAATAAAAATATGAAGAGGGAGCTTTTCTATTTAAGGTGTGAGAAGAGGGTGTCGGGTGCCAGATTCTACCTCATTAAGCTCCTTTCAAATGCTGAGATGCCATCGACCCCTGGTTCTGTCTCCCAGGAACTCAGACTCAAAACTCTTGCACCAGAAACAACTAGATGGAGAAAACTACCTGACAAAAGTCCTGGACGATGGCCTTGAAATCAATTCCTTCATGTCTTTAGAGGGTCTCTGTAGTTTTTCCATAGGTGCTTACCAGCCACATTGTTGGAGGCGAGCTGGCTAAAGTAAAATTCTGAACTGAACTGAGCTTGATAGAGTTCTGTGCTCATATTCCCAGCACAGTCTCCATGTTGGGAGGGAAAATTGCTTTTTCTCCCATTGCAGTAAAAAAAAAAAAAAAAAAAAAGTCAATGATAAAGTCTAGATTCCTTACAACTTCTGTTAGTTTCCTGCACTTCATGGATAATCAAATTCCTCACAACAAAACAGATGAGCTGTCCCTCAAAATTGTTGACTTGTGCCTTATTAGGTTGGTAGAAGTGAGAATGTGGTATTTTAAATTCTCAAGACTGACTTCGTGTATCCATAGAGAATAATGTATTTTATCCTATTTTCTTAACTCTGTATGTATTTGAATAAGGGCGATTTAAAAGTTCTCTCACATCAGTAGAAATAACTGAGCTAGAGTTTGCTTGTTGACAATGTATAGGCACAATATATCATTAGAAGAGTGATAATGACTTTTATTTTGGTGAAATAATAAAAAAGGAATCATAAAAATAGAGCTGTCTAATAATGAACCATGTGTTTAAAAAAGAAAAGTTAACTTTCTCATCACTGGAAATAAGGAATGAGCCAGTGGCCATGGATCACAGATATAATTGTAAAGATTCCTATATTGAGTGGGAACGCAGACAAAATAACCTCCAAAGTCTTTGCTAAATCTATGGTCATATAAAAGAAATACAGCTGGATTGCCTATCAAAAAGATCCAGGGCAGTGGATACTAACTTTCTTTACTTGCAGCCAAAGTTTTGAAATCTTAGTAGAGCGTTTTGCTTTAAATTTAATTTATTAACCCTGATTACTGCAGTCAGCAAATTAAACTCAAGCCTGTATTATGAAATATTATGAAATAAACACTTTAGAACTGTCATCTGTATTAAGCAGCTGTAAAAAAGCAGTGTCAAGCCTTGATGATTTCATATAAAATTGAAATAATTTTGAATATTCCTCATGGTGATTTGTATGTTTTGTTATGCAGACACAGAATAAAAACAAGTGAACCAAAAAAAATGTTATTTAAAAATACTTAAGAAAAAAACAATTTGGAAAAAAATCTCGATACCGGCACTAATTTAACTTTGTAAATTTTCCAATGTAGTTCATGTTCAGTATATTAGCATAATATTGATTGTATTAGAGGGGCTCAGTATTTCTTACGGACTTAAGTATGTTTAAGTAAGAGCATATCCATTTTGATTAATGAGGTCTATATACCTCCTCTCTTGATTACTCTCCAGTTTTGGGGAAATCACTTTGGTAGCTGCATTAGCTCTTTTAGGTCACCTGAAAACGTCTTAATAAACTAAGTGGTACACTAGTAAACAAAAAGAACTCACGCGGCTTCCCTTGAAACGAATACATCACTGGGAATTCTGAGAAACCAATTAAAACAGAATTATTGTTTTGAATGAATCAGCAGAGAATTCTAGTCTAAACTCTTCTAAAAGCCTACATTTCTTTCTAATTTTATTACATTAAATTTAAAGATTTTTTTCAAACTATTTTTGAACGAGAATAGTCATCAGATTATTTTAAAAGATTAGGCTAAAATATGCAAAATTCCCTTCAGTAATACATTTTTTTAAACTGGAATTATAATTAGTCATAAGGGGAAAGTCATTTTAGTGGGAAATAAAATTCCAAAAAGCTAAACATTAACTGCTGAAGTTGCTTTTTGCCCTTTGCAAATTCTTTCTTCATTATATCATTCTCTCTATATTTTTGAATGCATATATTTCCAAAGAAATTACTTTTTGCTTAATATAAAATTTTAGGCAATTAGATGCAAAAGTGTAGTAAAGCAACATTAAAGTTGCCAATTTAAACATAGGGAAGCAAAACAGCCCAGGAGTTAAAGTTCTGACAGCTATTTTAACTAGCACACATGGCCTGTGCCACTGAGTACACAGACACACACCCATTTTCACAGTCACTGAGGAGCTCTAAGAGTTGATTTTGAAACGAAGTGGAAATTACCTTTTTTGGGAAAATAACATAAATCTGAGATAAATTCTTGACTGTCCGTACTCAAAATATTTTTTTCCAAAATGAAAAAAATGTAAATGTCCTCAGCATAATAATCTAGGATAAGTAGTTAATGATGCTACATTAAGGCATTTCTTAGGGCTTGCAAATTCATGACTGACATTTGATGATAGCCATATCCCAGGTTAGAAGAGTTATTTCCTTTCTTTCTTTCCTTCTTTTTTTATTTCTAAAGGAATGTGTAAATTAATAACAAAAACCTTTAACATATAAACAAATTGATAAATTACTGAGCAAACCAAACTGTCCACCCATGTTTTTCCTTGTAGTAGTCTGCTCCAACCATACCAGCAAGGCCTAGAAAAAGAAAAAAAAAAATGTATATATTTGGCAGTGTGATATTTTCTTAAACAAAGATTTTTATTGTAATGCCTAACTGTTTCTCTCATTTGAATCTGAGTTGCAATTTAGACACAAATCCTGAGGTCAGATCCTGGCTTATAGCTGGATACTATAGAGCATGTGCTGTGTTCCTGACTCCTCATCTGTGATGTAGAAATGATAAATCCCACAGCAGAATGTTCGAGTGAAAAAGAAATAGGAAAATATAACGTATCATGCATAAGGCCTCTTATAAAAAACACAGATTCCAAAATGACATGGTGATTATCATCATTTTATTATAGCCAATAAATTGCCAGGGATTTTAAAAACTATCATTCTCTAAGAATTCTAGTTAAGAACATACATATAGATAAAATATGCATTCAAGATTTTGTAACAGGATCTGGAAATAAAGTCAACACAAAACTTTTCTATCCTGCTGCTGGTATTCAATTTTCTATTCTTGAACAGATATTAATTGTCCACATTCCCTACTTTCTCTCTCAGTTTTACTTTAAAAAATATCTACTGGGATTATCTACATGGTGCCAGACACCCGTGAAGGATAGGGTAGCGGAGAAAATAAACATGCTCCCGTTTCTATGGTGTTTATCATATAATGGAGGACATTCTTGGCTTGTGCATTTATTTGGTTCAGCTATGTAAGGGATGGTAAAGGGAATATGTTCATTATAGAAACATATTCTTACTTTCTCTCCTAATTACAGTAAATGTTCAGAGGTATGGGAATGGTCAAACAGAAAATGGAAAATTATAATAAAAAATAAGAAAGATATCCAAGTCCACAGTAAAACTATACAATTTTATAACACAGACCAAGAAAATATTCACATAGAATTTGGTATACTTTCCTTGCCCCATCAAATCCACCATTTTAGTGCTCTATATTCTCTTTCTGTTTTTAACATATGTAACGGCGGGGCTTTCTGAGCTGGCTTCCTTGGAGTGCAGACATTAGTAATACAGACAACTTCTATTCCTCTTCCCCCTACACACCGCTTGTAAATCAGTTATTATTTATTTATATGTTTTTAATTTTTTGAATTATGACAGAGAAGGAGTAGATGAATTTAGGTAGAAAGATAGGAAGGAATTGCTGAGCCAAAACTGAACAAAGAAACTGGTCTTGCCATGGGGTTAGTCTCCAACTCAGAATAAATTGAATTTTTATATAGAGTGACTTGTCAGATCAGGAGGATAGAAATTAAAGCTAGAAGCCCTCAAAAGTTGGAGAATATAATAGAAGATTATACCTAAATTAAGCAGAAATCCAGGATCTCCTTTCAGGTATATTTGAATCAAAAGTAAACCAGGGATTTGCAACACAAGATGCACATTGCCTTGGGACATTCAGCTAACCTCAAACCATGAATTTTGCTTAAGGGTCTCAGGTTGGTAATATCACTAACCTGAGTGTGACAGAGACAAGTCAATTAATCTCTGGAATAAGGCAATTTCATCATAGGCTTCAGCTTATTCAAATCAGTTTTCAAACATGATGGGCAGCATATACTACAGGTTCACCAAGCATAGGCAGTGATTTATCTGTGAATGGGAATAAACAGAAATAACCCATTAAGTTTACAGATATTGAAATTTGTAGGCACAGTCTACAAAAATACTACGTTTTTAGGGAAAACGGTAAGTATATAAACTCAAACAAGGGACTATGTATTAGGTTATCTAAAATATTTAAAACAGATCAAAGGAAACTTCTATAAATACAATCTAAAAACCTGAAACCATAAAGCCTATGGGTGAAATTAACAGTACATTAGAAAGAGATGAAGATAGAATGAGCGAGTTAGAAGAAACTCAAAGAAATTATACAGAATAAAACAGAGGAATTAAGAGACATGGAGGACAGAATGAATGGTTAGGCTTTATATTGAATCAGAGTCCTTGAAAAAAAAGAAAAAAGGATGGGTTGAAATAATGTTTGAAGAAATAGTGCCTGAGAATATTCCAGAGCTGAGGAAAGACACCAGCACTCAGATTCAATGATTGGAACAATTTTTCAGTAGTATAAATACAAAGAAATGTTGGTGATTGTAAAACTGCAAAACACCAAAATCAACTGAAAATTTTTAATGTAACCTTGAAAAGAAAGAGAACATAAGAAATTAGCATGATAGGAGAAATATTTAAATCAGTAATTGATTTCTCATCAACAGCAATGTAAGATGAAAGAGAATGAAATAACTTCACAAGCTGAAACATAATAACTGAATCTAATGCTTGAATTTCTTTCACAATTATATTGTCTAATAATCCAACAATCACATTAGAAATTAAATAGGAGCAAGAATACTTACTGCAGCCTTATTTGTATTGCTAAAAGCATAGAAATAGCATCCAGGTCAATGAGTAGGCATTTCGATAATAATTACGAGATAGCAGTTCATTGAAATGTTAGGCATCCATTAGAAAGGAGAAGGCAATTCTTAAAAATCCATGTGGAGTTGTATTCCAGATGTAATTTTTGCAAGTGCATAGCCATTTGCATACAGAAAATGTATGTGTATGTGCAGACACGTGTAGATTTTGTGGTAATCTCTGGAGAGATACTCAAGAAAATAATTGTCGTTGTGGAGAGAAATGAGGTGCTGAAGAAAAGCAGCCAAGGTTGGGGGGATTCATGCTTTTTCTACCCCTTGTACCTTTTAAATCTTGTTTCGCATGTACTATTATTCATGAATTACATATATTTTTTAAGGTTGGTTTGATTTTAGTTTTTAATTAAAAACAACTAAAATACAAATATCTCCACAGTTATCAACAGCACAGATTAAGGAATAGTGTTGTGAAGTATCTTCATTTTAGGGGTGATTGTGTTAAAGTTCTGGGGACTTAAATGACCTTTTTCATACCATCCAAATACCGACTGAGAATGTAAATCCAAATCTCTCTACAAAATCCATCCTCTTATTTTTACTGTTTAATACCTCCACATATTTTTTAAACAGTTCTATACATTTGGTACTATATAAGTTGTATTGCCATCAAATGAATATTCATGTTCACTCCAACATTCATATGTGTTTTTCAACCTATGGGGTCCTGGGTAGATGATTAGGTCATGAGGGCAGAGTCCTCATGAATGAGGTGAGTGCCCTCATAAAGGAGACCCCAGAACACTCCCTTGCTGCTTCCTTCCACCATGTGAAGGCCCAGCAAGAGGAAGGCCATCTATGAACCAGGAAGTGATCCCTCTCCTCTCCAGACACCGAGTGACCCTGCACCTTGATCTTGGGCCTCGTAACTTCCAGAATCTTGAATGTATATCTGTTTATAAGCCAACCAGTCTCTGGTATTCCATTATAGCGGCCCATACATACCAAAAGCTGTGGCACTAACAAAATCCAGCAAAGAAGAGTTGGATCTAATTGTTTCATTAAAATTGGATTATGAATCTTTGCTACGGCCTAAGTAGCAGAGACCAGAGTTCTCTCCTTCCACTGTGCGAGCTTACAAATGGGCCGCTAATAGACAACAAATCTACCAGCACCTTGATCTTGGAATTCCCAGCCTCCAGAGCTGTGAGCAATAAATTTCTGTTGTTTATCAGCCACCCAATTTATGCTTTTTCATTAGAATGGCCCAAAACAAGTAAGAAAATCCCCCAAAACAAATCAAGTGACTGGTACATGCCTATAGGCTCAGTAATATTTTTTTGAATGAATAAGTGAATAAAGGTAGAGTGAATGTGTATTGCCTTTGAATGTAAACCTTTAATACCAATTGCAGTATGATACTGAATTCACTTATGAATTATTTTTACATAGTTGTGTAAAAGAAGCAATTTATAATATGGAAATATTTCTCAAATTTACAGAAATTTGATAAATATTATATTTATTTTATGTAAATTCCCAAACTAAAAAGACATGTCTTTTCTCTCACTGTCCATGTAAGTTAGTGGAAGACATCGATCTCAAATTACAATATTTAACTGTATTAAATTGTATATATAGATGCAGACTCTAGGATAAAAGATTAAATGTTTGATATTTTTAAGCCAGATCCTATTATTAAAATCATCAATGATTTTTACTGTGAAGGTGTAGCCACATGACATTACCTTCAGAAAACTTCAAAGCAGCAATAGCATGTCGCAGAGCCAAATGCAGTTCCCAGTGCCAAGAAAATAGCTAATATACATGGGCATGGTTCCAAAAAAACCCATATGGCAATGTGAGTTGAACATCTTTTACAGCAGCAATTCCATTCTAACCCAAGTTCTTTCCCTTAAATAGCACCTCTTTTATTTCCTGTAGTCAAACTGGCTGTACAATCCTCACTCTTGCCAAAGCCCTTGTCTGGGATGTGCATCTCCAGGAACCGAAGTGCTAAACCTTTCTTTTTACTAGCCTGCTCTGCCAAAATCCATCTTGACACACCTTAAATTATATTAGATCAAAGGCTGAAAATTATATGCCATCAAAAGCAGAAAGATAAAATGTTTATCTACCGCATTAGGGATGTGCAATGTTTTTAAAGCACTTGATGTTTGAGTGAGACATTATTCAACGTCTCTGCAGTGCAGCATGGCTTACTTCCTTGGAGTAGTTGATAGATATATTGTAACAGGCTGGTGGCAAATATGAAGTGGCATATTCAGTATGTGTTTAGGATGTTTATGTGTTCTCTGATTCTTGTGGTGCTCTGTCTAATTGGAAATAAGGTTTACGTGGTGAGAGCAGTGAAGCAACGACAGGGCAATACTATAAAAGCGACTCCTGCCACCAGCACTCCATTTCTTTTAATGGATTTCTACATATTTGGAAACTTTTCTAATTTCTCCTTAAAAAATAAACCCATAAATGTCAAGAAGAATGTTTTTCTTCCTAATGGAGTTTGCTTGCCAAGCTGGCTTTGTTGCAATGTCTGTAGGTGGGCTACGGTAAAGACCAGTGGAATTGAAGTAATTGTTAAAGGAATATTGTCTCAAATGAAATATAAACAAGGAACTGTGTACCCAGGCTTCAAAGTGGTAAACAGATGATGCTATAATCAAGTATATTTTTAATAAATATTTGATGGAATTTACTGAAGTTTTATTTCAATAATCCATCATCCACTCCCAGATATACATTGAGGTTACAAAATTAACAATTTGTGCTGTTGCCAGAAGTAAAATTTCCTAGTAAAGTTGAACTATTATATAACCTTAGTATTTTTGCATCCTTAATTTTTTCCGGATTATTTTGCAGTCTATAAACATGTTAACCTTTAGGACTATTTTATGTCCAGGTACTACTTAAAAATGTATTTTAGATACAACAATCATACAATATTTTCTACCGTTATGGTTTCACAGTAGATAACTAAAATTATATATATATATTTTTTGAGACAAATTCTCATGCTGTCACCCAGGCTGGAGTGCAGTGGTATGATCTCGGCTCACTGCAACCTCCACCTCCCTGGTTCAAGCGATTCTCCTTGATTCTCCTGCCTCAGCCTCCAGAATAGTTAGGATTACAGGCACCTGCCACCATGCCTGGCTAACTTTTGTATTTTTAATAGAGACAGGGTTTCACCATGTTGGCCAGGCTTTAACATAATTGATTATGTTTCAAAAAATAAGAAGCAATTTCTGCATATAAATTTCAGAAAAATTCACTTGGAAATAAGTTTTATTAGCTTACACTGTGGGTAGAGAAAAGTAAAACATTGAAAAGGTAACTGTTTGCTTTAACACTTACCTGTAAAAACATTCATGAATTTACCTACAATTTCTTGGAAGTAGAAATATATTCTCAATGTTGTTTTAGAAGCACATATTTAATGGAGAAATTTGTTTTTTATAGTGTTATTTTTAAACGTAATTTTTAATTTAGAAAATTATGACAAAAACTCGTTCATTCGCTTTTTTGGAAAAACGATAATTAACCACGAGTAAATGTTAAGTCCTGCATTATGCACAGGGGGTTAATAAAATTTAGGATGGCATGGCTCAGGCTTGTTTAAGACAAACAGCACTGATAGGCTGTTCCATAAAACTTGTTATATTGCTTGGAAGAAATGAGGCCCATATATAATTGAATATATCAAAGTTAGGAAAAAGACAACCACCACGTGTTTATCCAGCCCCTGCAATATAGTGCATTCTATGCTACACTGTGAAGATCGCTAACCATTATGAAGATTCTTAACAGTCATGGGATGACAAGACTTCTGTAATGCAAAGATTACAGCACTGTGTGATGAATGCTCTGGCCTGTGTGGATAAAATGCTTTAGAAACATGAGAGATACCTGCAAAAGGTAGCTAGTAAAACCTTCAGAGAAGATAGGACTTCTGAATTTGGGTCTTAACATTCTAAAAAAAGAAATAGTTTGACCAAAGACATGGAAATTTATTTGAATTTGACCTATTTTGTTTGCTTGTTTGTTTGTTTGACAGAGATAGGGTTTCTCCATGTTGCTCAGGTTAGTCTTGAACTCCTGAGCAATCTGCCTGTCTTGGCCTCCCAAAGTGCTGGGATTATAGGTGTGAGCCACCATGCGTGGTCTTGAATTTGACATATTTTGATATTTGGGTAAGGGAAGAAGATTAGTGCAATGGTTTGCACATTGGACAGCTCCAAACCTCATGCTAAAATTTGATCCCCAGTGTTGGAGGTGGGGCCTAGTGGGAGGTGTTTGGGTCATGAGGGTGGATTCTTCATGAATGACTTGGTCCCACCCTGGCCTTAATGAGTGAATTCTCACAGTGTCAGTTCTTGGAAGTGATGGTTGTTAAAAAGAGCCTGGCACCTCACCCCTCTCTCTTGCATTCTCTCTGCACACATCAGCTTCCCTTCACCTTCCACCATCATTGTAGGTTTCCTGAGATCCTCACCAGAAGCAGATGCTGGTATGCTTCTTGTACAGCCTGCAGAACTGTGAGCCAAATAAACCTCTTTCCTTTGTAAATTACCCAGGCTCATGTATTTCTTTATTGAAACATAAATGGACTAAAACATTTGATGTGGTTGAAGTGTAAGTTTTATGGAAGAGATTGCCAAGGATGTGTCCAAATGGGGTGGTGGGTAAAAGACTTTGAACGTTTTCCAAATGTATGCCAATACATCTAGACTTTACTTTTGAGCTAGAGGAAGAACAGGCGCAGCCAAAATTAATTGGAAAAGTGATAGATTGCATTTTGTTTGAGAAGGATAATTCTGCTATTAAAAGAGTAGATTGCAATAGATAGAGTCAAGAAGACACCAGTTTCAGTGGTCATCGTGAAAGAGGACTTGGTTTCATGGAGCTGGGGGAAAGAGGTCAGAGAGCATGGGCAGGATTTTGTGGTCAACTTGACATCGGGATGATGTACAAAGAAAAGGCAAAGAGGAACAATCTGGGCAGTGATGTCAGTCGAAATTTGGGCAGATCGTTTTGATAGAATGGATCAAATGGAATCCAAATAAAGTAAAATTCTCAATTATGAGAATTCAATTAAATAATTTTGCTTTAAAGGAAACTAAGATTTTTAAATGCCAAAGATAAAAGCTGAAAGTCATTATAACTTTAGTCTTCCCTAAAAGTGGCTTAAGCCAGAAAAAAAAAACAGTATATTTTTGAAACTAGTTAACAGGGTATTTGGCTTAATTTAAATGATCTCTCCAGCAGATATTCCTTTTGTGGTCCATAAATTTTCAGTTGTTTATTTATTTTTGGACCACACAGTAAAGGGTTGGACAGAGATAAAAATCAGGGAAAAGGAAAGTCCAGACACAGAAAGTGCTGAGTGGGCAGAAGCACTGTCCGAGATCAGGGGGGCACAATGATGGAAGTGCAGCTAAGGTTGTTTCCACGCTGTCCTAGATGTACAGAGCCAAGAGGGTGAGTCTCTCAAAGCCACAGTTGAGAAGGAGGTCACTTGAGTAGCAGGAGAGAAATGTTGGCAAGATAACTGGGCCACAAACACAGTCCAAAGGGAGATCACGGAAGCCCATGAGGAAAGTCAGGAAGGAGTTACTGCAACTCAATAGCTGCTATCATAAAAACAACCCTGCTGGTACGTGGGAGCTGGTGTCTTCCTGTAAAATATACTCCACCTAATTATCCTACAGCAAGATACTGCATCAGTGCATTCACATTGCCTGGTAAGTCCGCCTTGCCTTGTCTTGCCTTGCCAAGGGTGTGATCCAAAACTGAGTGGGCTGATATGAATTGGGTGGTGCTTTCAATTCCCTACATAGTTTGCCTCCTGAAAATCTCCTTTGGTATTTGGGCCACGGTAATGCAAAGGAGCCATTCATCCAGGTAAATTAGAGCTGGAGGTAGGGGCTGACCCTCTTCTGGGGCCTCAGGGGGCTTCATCATGGGTCCTGGCCTGAGTGCAAAGATAGCATCTAGTATCACAGATAACTTCTTTTTGATGCCTAGCCATATTTCTGATTTTCTTGTTTATTAAGAGTGAGAACTACATTTCCTACTAGGCTAGGTCTTACTTCGCAGTTCTTAAAATGTGTTAAACCTATTTGTGGTTCTCCTTTGAATTCCTCCCAAGTTCTCTCCATGCCTGTGAAGTTGTGGAGCTGGTCCTGTAGAGATGCTATGTCTATGATGCCAACCCAATTACAAAACACAAGCAAAAACAAACAGCTACACTAGACTTTCCAAACTCTAAAACATCGAATCTCCTCTTTGACCCTATCATGAAAGTGAGTTATTTAAATTAAAGAGTAATTGATTTGCTGTTAAATACATTATTTGCCAAATAATTTGACTGTATAATCCCAGTGTAGTTATAATTCTGTGTGGCTAACCCTGTGTTGCTCTGGAATTCTGTCCTTTGATTTTATGAATTCTAAGATGCTGATTTAATTTAATTTTTTAAAATATCTTCCAGTTTACTTGAGTCCAAGTAGGCTGATCCACAGAATCACATTCAAAGAATTCCAATGAGCTGTTGAGGAGGATTTGAAGCCCTCCACTAGCTTCCTGGCATCAGTTGGCTTTGAGAACCAACCTAAGTATTTCAGAGCTGCTAGTGAAATGAATCTTTCTTACAGATATTACAGAGGGTTACAGAAAGTTCAGTTTCTGACTCACCCTGGTTTTGAGAAACTGTTTCTTAGGGTCATTCCCTGAGGTTGGAATCGCTCTCTCTCTCTGTTGGTTAGTGCCCTGTAAATACTGACAATTTTCTTTCTCTTCAGTTCTTCATTCTTGGTCTAGTGCTTCAGTTTCCAAGTCTATATGGCTATGCTACAGTGTAAGGTTATTTAGACGTACAATTTCATTATTTCTTTCTTCTGGGATTATTTGCTTGACTTGTGATTAGCTTGCCTGATCACAGACAATAGTAACTTTTTAACCATTGTTACATGATTTCCCTTTTCCTTAAATTTGTTGTTTCTATATTAGAAGCAGGAAAAAAGGGCCAACGTTTAGAATTTGAAAAGCAGTGTTTGAATGCATTTGTTACCTGGTAAACCAGTCGTTTACTGCTATCTTACAAGTGACCACAGCACATGGTAGACTTAAAGAACAATTATTTGCACATTTCTCAATTTTGTGGGTCAGAAACTGACAGCACTCAGCTGAGAGACTCTTCTGTTTTACGGGGATTCACAGCGTTCACTCAGAGACAGATAGCTGGCGGGCAGGCTGGTGTCAGGGACCAAGGATGGCATCACTCGTGTGTCTGGCCCTTGACAGGGATGCTGGAAGTCTGGGCTCACCTGGGAATGGAGATGGCAACACCTACATGTGACCTCTCCAGCATGGCATTCTCAGAGTGGATATGGCAACAGCTACACATGACTTCTCCGGCATGGCAGTCTCAGAGTGGATATGGCAACAGCTGCACATGACCTCCCCAGCATGGCAGTCTCAGAGTGGATATGACAACAGCTACACATGACCTCGCCAGCATGGCAGTCTCAGGTTACTGGCACTTCTTAGGTCTCAGCTGAGGACTCCAGTGCAGGTGTTGCAAGACAGCAGATGTAGCACTGCTTATGTGTATCCTGAATTCCCAGAAAGCTTCTTCAAGTAGTTTCCAGTGGAGAAGGGAATCACCAAGGCTGGACAGAGTCATTTATCCATGGCAGGACTAGCAAAAAAATCTGCACCATCTCTCATCGCACACACGTGGGTAAGTTTTGGACGGGTATGATCTTTTTCCATAATCTCATTTTCATGATTTCTTAACTGAGAATATAATAGTAAATACCAATCTCACAGAATTGTTATGAGGAATGAAGAAACTTAATCAAATTACTTAATTATTATTTTCATTTCTTATTAATTTGTTCCCATTGAAATTAATGTTATGTCTGGTCTCATTTTAAATTATTTATTGTTCTGAATTTGGATCCCATCCTCAAGTTTTCAATGCTTGACTTTTTATGAATTCTTGTATTATACCTCAAATTTAATAAAATCCTTTTAATCTTGTCTTCACCCTAGCACTGTCTATACTGTCCCCTGGGTGGAAGTTTCCCATCATTCTAATTACTTTTATACACAAATTTGACTTCTCTCTCCAGCCCCTGTGAAAAACATGTCCTTTCTGTTACACAGGGAGTAGGTGAAGGCCTTTGGACTTCCTATTTTTCCTATATGAAACTCTCTTCTTTCAGATATCAGAATTTTCCTCTGTCTCTTTCATTCAGAACTCTGCTAGACAATCATCTTACCAGAAAGATTTTTCTTCATCACCCTGTGCTAAATAACATTGGTACTATGCTGGGCTGAGCTACTATTTTTCCTTGAATCCTGCTGTAGGCTTTTCTTCAGACACTTACCATCACCAGGCATAATGTGAATGTGTTTGTTCATTGCATGTCTTCTCCACGTGAATGGAAACTTCATGACAAGAATGTGTTCCAGGGCTGGGCGCCGCGGCTCACGTCTGGAATCCCAGCACATTGGGAGGCCAAGGCGGGCGGATCACAAGGTCAGGAGCTCAAGACCAGCCTGACCAATGTAGTGAAACCCCGTCTCTACTAAAAATACAAAAATTAGCCTGGCTTCTGTAATCCCAGCTACTCGGAGGCTGAGGCAGGAGAATTGCTTGAACCCTGGAGGTGGAGGTTGCAGTGAGCCGAGATCACTCAAGAAAAAAAAAAAAAAGAATGTTTTCCTTCACCTCTGAATCCCTAGTGTATAGGGGAGAGCCTGGAACAGAGTAGGGGTTCCATAAGCCAATCAAATAAATGACTGAAAAAGAGTTAAGGGACAAGGTCAAACACAAAGGGCTAATTTAACTGCTAAACGATTATTCTGTTTAGGCCAATTGGTAACCCATGACTGCTTGTAAAATTCAATTTCATTGAATGGGACATATTTCAAACATAAACATAGGTTTTTTTAATGAATATAACTGAACTGCAGATTGCAATCAAGATGTTCCCTCCCTTTCTCATTTAGAGTTCTCATCTTAGTAGCCATCACTGACCCTCCTCTAGTGGTTAAATGCTTAGTTTGGGACATTATCTCAGCCATACCCTCAGAATGGTTGATTCAGTGGTTCATTGCCCATGTGTGCTGTGATGTCAACAGGCTGTTGAATGCTGAGGGCAATCTCATGTTTGGCTAATGATGGTTCTTCAGAAAGCAACACCCTTCAGATTAGTTCAGCAGGGTTCAACTCTGTGGTGACCACAGTTGGGCTGAGCAGCCTGCATGCCAGGCAGAGCTGTCAGTCTGCTCCAGCCAAGAGTGGAGTGGGCACTTCTTGGGATTTGGATAAGGAAACATTTGTCTGAGCAGTTTTACCACCTTAATATGGGTTTGATTCTTCTATTTGTATACAGAGTAAGCCAAATTAAAAAATGAAAAGAAAAAAGAACCAGTTCATTTAATCAAGACATGCTAGTGGTTAGTCATCTTTTATAACAACCGCATCGATAATTCACCTTTTTCA
This sequence comes from Pan troglodytes, assembly GCF_028858775.2. NCBI lineage: Eukaryota > Metazoa > Chordata > Mammalia > Primates > Hominidae > Pan > Pan troglodytes. The sequence continues at coordinate 111,202,091 of NC_072412.2, read as the reverse complement.
TTTTCAAATTAGTTTTTGGTTGTTTTGTAGACAGAGAGCCTTAGCCATAAATTAAAAGTAATGATAATTAGCCACATGTTCTTCATTATGTTAAGGGCTTTGAACATTTCTTCACATAGCTATTAGACATGTCAGCCACATGTAGGAAAAGGAACTATAGAATTTCAGAATTTTTTTTTTTGAAAAAATGAGCAACAGAATTTTAAGGCAGAAACGTGAAATGTGAGTGATGGCAAGTCCCAGTGAAGTGGCGAATAGCATGCTTTATGTGAATGTCTGATATTTGTTTTCTTAGTGCTTTTGATCTCAGAACACCTAACAGGACTGGGGCAGAAGCTTTTTGCTGACTTGTTGCATCAGTGCTAAAGATGAAAGGAAACAGTCTTCGTATTCGCCGTGGTGTTGATTGCCCTATAAATAGGAAACTACCCAGTTAACCTTGCCTGTTGTCATACGGAGAGTTTTATTAAAAAATAAACAGTGCGTGGCGGGTAGCAGAATGTGGGATTTCTGCTTAGATGCCCGCAATTCTTTCATATACTTCATTAAAATGTGCAGGAGAACTTCAGAGCGTGAATAAAAATATTGTTATGGAAACTGAGGCCTGTTATCATAGCTTCAGTGATTTGCAATGATTATTTAATGAATGAGTTTATGTTTGAAAATATCCCCTGTGATAATATGAATTTATCACTCCCCCTACCCCTCCGATTTCTTTTATTTTGACACATATGGAAGATGCTGTTTTGTTTTGACACTCAGAGGAGATGCTCTTTTTATCAAAAATCACTGAACAGTAATGAGATTTTAGTGAACAATCTTACCAGACTTCCCGAACATAAAGAAATCTGATACTGAGGAGTGCACAGTGTTCTATAATAAGTAATCTTAGATGTGTGCATGCTTTTCAGTGGCAGTATTCATTTTTCAAGAGTTTTGTATTTGATCTTACCAGGATTTGATGTAAGAAGACTTGGGTAGCTCTTGTGTAGACACAAAGAACAGAGAGGACATCCATAAAGCCATAGAGACAGGATCCCAACCACAGTGTGAGGAGAAACGGATGACTATGCCAGGCATACAGCACCATCTCTTCAGCCTAAGAGCAGGGGGTTTACCAAGCTCACCAAAACAACTTACCATTCCTCTTTCCGCGTGATTGGAACTCATCTTCCTCCTCAGAGGGTGCAGAGATGAATTTAGAAGGAAGTTTGAAGAGCCCATGGTGTCCAGAACTCAGGCCTGCTTGCAAATGAGTGGCTCTGGGACTGTCTTTCCACATCTCCAGGAGCCTATTTTCCGGGAGCAAAATGAGAGCACTGTTCAGAAGTACTGGAAGGAACCTGCCAACATTGAGTTTCTTGAGAGTCTCTGAAGTTAGTTCTTCTAATTTTTAGTACCCTGACAATTTCATGCAAGTTAGTAACTTTTGCATACTTCAGTTTTCTCATCTGTAAAATTGGGGTAATGATAATATCTACCACCCTCACAGACACACCCAGGATTAATACTTTGCATCCTTCAATCCAGTCAAGTTGATACTCAGTATTAACTATCACATGGTCCCTGAAAATTTTATTTTATTCTGATTTGGGAATAAAAAAGCTTTCTCTTTGACCCCGAAAGTTTTTCTCTTTTTGTTATTATATTAAAATATTTATATGGATTTCTAAAATATTGTGAGCCCCAGGAACTGTGGTTAATGTGCCTGATGATCTCTGTTGCCGTCAGGGTTGGTTTCTCATTAGGGCACTTCTGGGCTTGTAGAAGGCCACTTTCTCACCGTGTCCCAGAATGGACCTTCCAAGATCTCTGGTCTCCTTTCGTCTTAAAAGGACACCAGTCCTATCAGATTAGAGTCCCTCTCTTATGACTTCATTTAGCCTTAATTATCGCCTTAAAGGCCCTATCTCCAATTGCCTTTGGGGCTAGGAAATCAACATATGAATCTTGGACACAATTAACTCAATAACAGTGACATTTTAAAAACTACAAAATAAGGGAAATATCATAGTTTTTTTCTTTACTTTCACATAGATATTACATCACATTAAAAGATAGATCATATCTTCATTTTAATTGAAACCAGAATTATATTGGAATAAGGGGTGACCAATATGGGTTTTTCAACATTTCCTCTTATATTAATGTATTAGCAGAAGACAAGAGTTTGATATTTCTTAATAATTTTCCTAGAAATTGACTAGTATTTTTATTTTTACTTTCTCAGATATATTCGTTTTAATAAACTATTTTTGTTGTTATCTAATAGTATTCAATTTAGACAATTTGGAGAACGTGGATGCCTATAAACATACATAAGAATACAAATGTATCCTGCTTTCAGCATCAGAGATAATTTAGGGTTATTGCAATTGTTTCTGTTTTGGCAAATTGGAAGGATTATGGTTGATGAACTGAGGTAAGTATTCTAGGAAGAATATTTGCTGTTGGGTCAGGCATGCTTTCAGTTTTTATGTATGTAGAGTTTGATAGACCACTGAGACATTTAAAAGATGTTCAGAAGGTATTGAACTTTTGGAAAGGCAGATCAAAATCCCACAAGGGAAGCCTGACCTGTGTACAGACATTTGTGAATTGTCTGCATATAGGTGGTATTGAAGCCATGGATGAAATTGCTAACTAAAGCATACTCTTGTGAGAAAAGAAGAGGACAACTTACCCATCGGGCACATTAACCACAGTTCCTGGGGCTCACAATATTTTAGAAATCCATATAAATATTTTAATATATTTTAACAAAAAGAAAAAGAAAAACTTTCAGGGTCAAAGAGAAAGCTTTTTTATTCTCAAATCAAAATAAAATTAAATTTTCAGAAACCATTTGATAGTTAATACTGAGTGTCAACTTGATTGGATTGAAGGATGCAAAGTATTGATCCTGACTGTGTCTGTGAGGGTGTAGCCAAAGGAGATTGACATTGAGTCAGTGGACTCAGAAAGGCAGACCCACCCTTAATCTGGCTGGGCACCATCTAATCAGCTGCCAGCATGGCCAGGATATTAAGCAGGCAGAACAACGTGAAAAGCCTAGACTGGCCTAGCCTCCCGGCCTACATCTCTCTCATGCTGAAGGCTTCCTGCCCTCAAACATCGGACTCCAAGTTCATCATCTTTGGGACTTGGACTGGCTCTCCTTTCTCCTCAACTTGCAGATGGCCTATTGTGGGACCTTGGGATCGTGTGAGTTCATACTTAAATACTTAATAAACTCCTATATACATATATATATATATATCTACCATATTCGTTCTGTCGCTGTAGAGAACTCTAATACATACAATAAAAATCTATTAAATTTTTGTCTGAAACAGAAAAAATAAAATATTTAACCATTAAAAATGTTCAATGTTGATATCAATACGATGCCAGAGCCCAATGAAAACAAAAGTACTTAGTTCCCACAAAAGTTATAATGAGACCCTGATTTGACCTAGTTTGGAAATAGCAACCTTTAAAAGATTTGAGAAAAATAAATACCTACACAAGTGTTTGAAAATATCCCAGGTGTCTAACAACTCACTTTCTCTATGTCTTTCCCATACCCCAAATATCAACCATGACATTTTTCCGCTGATCTTTCAGATCTCAGAAGGCAACATGAAGGAGATCCCTCTGCTGTGAGATTGCTATTTTCCTATTGTACCTCAATTACATTTATAAACGTCTTTCTTTCATGCCAGCCTAAGTGGTTTTTGAATTTGTTAACTTTAATGTTTAATAAACCAGTTTCTATAGCAACAATCATATGACAGATGTTTTGTTAAAGTCTCTTTAAAGCACACCTCTGTCAATATGTTATTTTGAACATTTCAAAGGATAAACTCTTGAAAAAGGCTGCACATATCTCAACTTTCAAGCTCACAATTTGCATTAATAATTATACCCTCTCTTAATAAAAGAATTATTTAATAGAAGGCTGATGAGCTAATTTTAAGAATAATACAGTAAAAGGTCAAAATAAAACTTACCACTCTCGAGAAGAAAGTGTAAGGTCAAGAAATAAAAAAAAATTACAACATGGACTATACTACTTTTCTCAATGTTAATTACTTTAATAAATGTGTGACGAATGATTACCAACATTTTTAAATCTATGTGCATTTTTCTCCAATGAGTGGCACTGGTTTTCTTTGCACTTTTAGAGTGCTAAGTCCTGGCATATGTAGGTCACTGACCGGGAAATTACCATCTCAATTCACTTTCTTTCTTCATTGCTATTTCTTATCTGATCTTGAAGTTAAGGCATTGAAACTATTGCAAAACCCTCATTATTTTTTCCCAAATTAAAATGGTAATATTTAATAGCTGCATATTTTGATGCATGCTTTTGGCTCTGGTTTCCTTTTTTTATGTGTTTTTTTTTATTGTTGTTGTTATGAAGGGTTTTTTTATTGCTTTTTTGTTAAAGAACGTAGCAAAAAAATGAAGTATACTAAAAGCTATTTCACCTAGAGAAACATAATTTGTTGGGTTTTTTAAAATATCATTTTCATCTGCTTCTTTGGGAAAAATCAGAAGTAGGCACTGAGGGATGGCAAGGTTTATGCTGAACTCTAAGTAATGCATGTTGTCACTTGCAGCCAGTCACTGAACTTTCTCTGCCGTAGCTTCCTCATTTTTAATGTGGACTAAGACTCCACTTTTATATCACCACGTCCAAGTTTAGACACGTGACCCTAAGTTGCTCTATCAGGGATCTCTAGGCCTTCCCTATGTGAGACACAAGGTGGGTATGGACTGCAGTCAAAGGCAAGTGAGGTTTTTTTTTGTTTTTTTGTTTGTTTGTTCATTTTTTGAGATGGAGTCTCGCTCTTTCACCAAGGCTGGAGTACAGTGGCGTGATCTCAGCTCACTGCAAACTTCGCCTCTGGGTTCAAGTGATTCCCCTGCCTCGGCTTCCTGAGTAGCTGGGATTATAGGTGCATGACATCATGCACTGCTAATTTTTGTATTTTTAGTAGAGACGGGGTTTCACCATGTTGGTCAGGCTGGTCTTGAACTCCTGACCTTGCGATCCACCCGCCTTGGCCTCCCAAAGTGCTGGGATTACAGGTGTGAGCCACGGCGCCCGGCTGCAAGTGAGTTTTTAATGAATGAATGGACTTGAGGACAGAAGAGGAGCCCGAGGTTTCTAGTGGGGGCTATGCACAGTTCTGTGGGTTAAAGGTTGTTCTTCCTCTTTCCCTGAGCTGGGGAGCTAGGGCAAGCTATGTCTTATGTCTCCCAAGAGTCAATACCTTTGTCTCCTTCTAAATACCAGCCTAGCTCATGCTAACACTGGATGAATACATTTCCACAACAGAAACTCAAAATCCATCTGTTTAAGGATGCATGACAAATTTCATTTAGAGCAACAGTGTGAGAGTCATATTCAAATGTGAAGCAAGAGTGAGCACAAGGCTTTTATTTGTTCCTTAAGAAAAAAAAAATTATTCCTTAGTGAGTTTAAATCATCAACCATGCTTCAGGAAGAAAAATGTAGCCTGGCCTCCTTTCCATCTCTTTGTGATTGTGGAAAAGTGGACCTTTAAGATTTCACTGAAAGATTACAGACCTGCTCATTAATTTTACATCCCAAACCTTTGACTGTTGATAAAATGAACAAAAGAATTTAAAATAAAAGTGGAAAAAAATGGATCCCTTGTCATCCATGAGGGCCCTCAGGCTATATACAAACACAATACACAAAACCTGCATTATTTACCTGGGACAATGTTATGGTCTATTAAGTTGGTCCTTTTAGAAGAGCAGTGAGTTAATGGATTGTTTTCCTGACAATATTTGTAGTACAGTAAAAAATAAAATGGGGAAAATATTTTTATCTGGCTTTTAAATGTTATGTTTTATGGTTGGGTTAATGTTTTGGCTGATCAACTGTTACATGGTGCATGAATATTGACTGGATTCTCCATTAGGGCTGATGGGGCATCACCAACCAGCTATGTGATCTATGTTCTCCCACTGGCTCTTGCTTGGCATGAGAGATACATTTGCAGGATGAGGAGCAGGAATGAGAGCTATCGATTGTAGTAACAGAATATAGTAGAGCTGATTGACCTGTTTCAAAATTAAGAAATCTGTTGCCATATCTTGCATTACACTCTTTTATTTTATATTCTTACTCTAAATTCCTTCATGAAATGCACAAACTCCACCCTATATATACATATATATATATTTGCATTTCCTAGCTTTTAAAAACAGTTTAAAGTATACCTTCCCCAAAGGGGAAATACTTTGAAATATTTTTGATAGAAAAATTGTATTAGTTTAGATCCATAATAAATAATTATATTGTTTTAAAAGCTGGTGCAAAGTAACATTTTCTTATATTGTAGAACTCTAAGCCTTTTGGCTTAGAAAATGAGAGCAATATTCTTCTGCTTTTCATCACTTACAGGGATATTCTTGGTATTATTATATAAATTTTATTTTCATTAAATATACCATAAAATTCCAAATGTGTGTTTCGAATTACTGGCAGAAAAGTGTTGGTAATTTTTTCCAGTGTGACTTAACTGTCATTATAATTAAGTAATTGTCTCCCCCAAAATGTTTGTTTAGGCAATACATTTCTGCATATTTGAAAACCTAATAAAAAGTTTTATTAAAGCTGTTCACTCAAAAATAGACAACTGTGCCCCGCTGAGCAGTAGTTTAAAACCAAATCAATGAATTTGCTATTATGTAGACAAGAAAGTGGCCTATCATTGACATTAGCAATGTTTCCACCAAGTTGAATGTGATAAGGGAGCTGTTAGTTGTTACCCTGGAAACTATTCAAAAGGTCTAGAGCTGCTGAAAAACAGAAGACTCTGGGCTCACCCCTGGGATTCCGTTGCCTTTCAGACCATCTAGGATCCAGATTTTGGGAATGTATTCTGTGTGTCTGAACATGCTTTACTGCCATTTTAGACTGATTGTATCTAATTTTAAGTTTATGATGCCACCTCTCTTTTTCCCTATATTTCTAAACTTTCTGGAAGACGTTCTGAAATCATTCAAGTTTATTCTCATTTTTTATATCTCAGGACTAGTCACTCAATCTTTAAATAACCACTTTTGATCAAGAGATTACTGTACCCTTCTTATACAACTTAAGATCATAAAAAAAAGTTGATCCAATTCAATGGCTTTTTCTTATATTATAATTCATGCCCTGGCTGAATGATTCCAACTTTTTCTTTTTTTGAAATATATGTTAGGTTTTCCTGGTTCTCAATCAATCTATGTGAGCACTCATTCTTTCTGTATTCTGGTTCCTACTACATCTTTTATCAGTGTCTCTTTTTGCATTCATTGATCAGTATCTCTTTTTTTTACATGCAGAAAAAATAGAGTGTGCTTATAAATGTTTAACTATTAGCCAGCTATTTAATTTCCTAACACTATCTGATATGCTTGTTATTAAATCCAACTCATTTTCTATGCCTTTTATTTGCCTTATACACTACTAAGGACAGAAGAGCAATGAAGTCCATCTAAAACCAGAGAACCAGAATCCCTTACTCCCACAGAGAGATTGCCTGTGGGCTTTAGGCATCGGTTTACTTGTCTCTAGAGCTCAAGTTCACAAGCACCAGTAGCCCCATGGGTAGAATGTGAACCTCTGTTCTATACAGCATGTTGATGAATGCATTGCTTCTGCCTTAGTCATGTCGGAGCACAGTAAATGTCAACTAGCAGTGCAGCACCGGAACACTACATGCAATCTGCTCACCTGAGTCATGCTGCTTTCAGAAGAGAAGGCACTGGTTTAAATCTGCATGGCAAGCCTGCCCGAGCTAGAATTCGATGAGAACCCTCAGGTTAATAGCTTTGCTCTTTGAGAGAGCTCTAAGCTCTTTTCATTCCAGACCAATTTCACATTTACATACTACCTGTCACTAAAGCCCCAAGGTCCTTCGCCAACAAGAAGCAGATATTTACTCACTAAAGTTAATGTATCTCCCCAGCGCTTTCTAGCCTTTGGACACAGTTTTTAGGCAACAAGGAAAATAATACATATGTATAAATGGCCATTTGTGTTCCTAAAATAGCAAGGGTCTATAACCCAAAGCCTAGAATTCTTTTTCATTTTTTGTTGTTGTTGTTTGTTTGTTTTGTTTTGTTTTGAAACAGTCTTACTTTGTGGCCCAGACTGGAGTGCAATGGTGCAACCTAGGATCACTGCAAACTCAGCCTCCCTGGTTCAAGTGATTCTCCTGCCTCACTCTCCTGGGAACCTGCGATTACAGGCGCCAGTCACCATGCCCAGCCAGTTTTTGTATTTTTAGTAGGGATGGGGTTTCACCCTGTTGTTCAAGTTGGTCTCGAACTCCTGACCTCAGGTGATCCATCATCTTGGCCTCCCAAAGTGCTAGGATTACAGGTGTGAGCCACCACGCCCGGCCCTAGAATTCTTTTTCTTAAAGACAATTATAATGGTAATTCCATTTAAAATCTCACTATAAATCTATTTCATTTATTACTGCATGATTTTAATCTATTATTATTCCACTTAAAAGAAAAACAAATCAGAGAAATCAGCAAGGGGGCAGTAACAAATGTGGGTTAGGGTACACAGCCCACTTTGGGACAATATACAATGAAGAATAAGATGAGGGAAAGATAATGTGATTTCTTTTATTATTATTATTATTATACTTTAATTTCTGGGATACGTGTGCAGAATATGCAGGTTTGTTACATAGGTATACACGTGCCATGGTGGTTTGCTGCACCCATCATCCTGTCATCTACATTAAGTATTTCTCCTAATGCTATCCTTGCCCTAGTCCCCCACCCCCCCGACAGGCCCCAGTGTGTGATGTTCCCCTCCCTGTGTCCTTGTGTTCTCATTGTTCAGCTCCCACCTGTGAGTGAGAACATGCGGTGTTTGGTTTTCTGTTCCTGTGTTAGTTTGCTGAGAATGATGGTTTCCAACCCGGATGAAGCTCGATTTCTTAAGACCAATAGTAATTACAGAGTGTGCAGTCCATGGGTGAGTTAGGATGTTTTCTGTGACATGTGAGAGAAAGCCCAACTCAATCTTCCTTAAGCATAAAAAGATAATTTATTGGCATGTATGAGTAACAGTTCAGGAGTAGAACCTCAAGAGTGGCTTATTTAAGGCCTCAAAGGTCATAACCAGAGTCTAATTTAACTCATATTATATGTATTGATTAAGCTTCATCTGTGTAAGCTCTATACTTAAGCTCCAGTTCCCACTCAGAAAGAGGGTGACACTTCCTGATGGACATAACTGAAACCCCAGAATGGGGTCACAAAAGCCCCGAGTTAAACTAACTTGTGAAAGAGCCCACCTTAGAACCAATCATGATGCCCAAAGACTTGGAAAGTGCTGATTTTGAAGCTCCATCATCGAAGCAGTGAAAAGGAGGCCCGGCATGACTGGCCCCATTTTGCTCCTAAGCCCACCTTTAGGTTAACGGCTTTCGCTTATCTCTGCATGTAGGCCAAGCTGGCTACGGGTGGAATTTAGTTTATAGTTTCACTTTAAAGCAAGGTTTGTAATAATTCCTTCCCAAAACTAACCACGGAGGAAACAAGAAGGGTGTACACATAATTAAGAACATTAGGTAAAGATTATAAGAGCATTGTGACCTGACCAAGGGTGAAGAACTTCACAGTCCACTCCATTGGACCCTCATTGCTGCCCAGATATATGTGGTCATTGGTTGCCTCGTGATTTCAACTCCTTCCCTCTTTCCTCTTCCTCGAACTTAAATGTTCCTAAAATTCTATTAGGATGGTTCTTTAGGACACTAATCTTCCATCTTCTCAGTTTGCTTGTCCTCCAAAATAAAGTCAGCTTCCTTGCTGCAACATCTTGTCTCTTGACTTATTTGCTGTTGTGTGGCGAGCAGTATGGGCTTTGAACTCAGCTACATGTCTCCAAGTCTGTGAAAATGATGTCCTCTTAGAGTCCTTCTGTTCACACCTGTCTCCATCTCCTGGGGCTGGGGATGTAGTCAGCTTGACCTATGCAGAGGAGATGGTGCGTTCCCTCAAGCCGTATGTGAATTTCCTGTTGCCATAAGAAGGTTGATTCTGGGGCTAACAAAACATCAAAGCCTATTATAGATAATATTTAATTAAATCTATGGATACTTCTAGTTCCGTTAGCTTCCAGCCAATTGTCAATGCCACTTCATAAAAATTAAGACAGGAGCACATTTTTGGAGCACTAAGTATAGACTAGATCTTATGTTAAATTATTTAGACTAGGCAGATAGTCTTACATAGCAGTTGTGTAAGTAATTATAATTGTGTCTTCTTAGAGCTGAGGAAACATATACCAAAAAATTTTAAGTAATATTGACAAACCCACATAGCCAGTGAGAGGAGAAACAGGAGCTTAGAAACAAGCTTGTCTGACTCCAGAGCCTGCAGCTTTGCTTATAAAGACAGAATAGAGAATGTTGCTTGAAAACATAGGTTCAAATATATGTTTCACCACTTAGTAGCCATTCTTCTTTGAATTCTCCACCTAGATTTGGGATATTTTCTTCTATAGCTAATGCCTAAACACTTAAAAGTATTGTTCTTTTAAGGACAGGCACCTTCAGAGCCTGTCAGAAGTTGTGATCAAATTTCTTCCTTGGTCCTACAATTTCTATTAGCCTCTTTTTCTATGTCAGTTACTCTAGAGTTTACTTAAGTCAATCAACCTTCACGTCAAAACTTCTTTCCTGGAATCTTTTCCCTTTTCCTTTCATTTAGCTTACCTCAAAGTCTATGCAGTCTTTTTTTTCTTTTTTTTGAGACGGAGTCTCGCTCTGTCACCCAGGCTGAAGTGCAGTGGCGCGATCTCGGCTCACTGCAAGCTCCGCCTGCGGGGTTCACGCCATTCTCCTATTCTCCTGCCTCAACCTCCCGAGAAGCTGGCACTACAGGCGACCACCACCACGCCTGGCTAATTTTTTGTATTTTTAGTAGAGACGGGGTTTCACCTTGTTAGCCAGGATGGCCTCGATCTTCTGACCTTCTGATCCGCCCGCCTCAGCCTCCCTAAGCAGGGGTGTCTTTATTTATTTATTTATTTGTTCATTTTATTTTATTGTTTTTTGAGAAAGAGTCTTGCTCTGTCGCCCAGGCTGGAGTGCAGTGGTGTGATCTCAGCTCACTGCAACCTCCACCTCCCAGGTTCAAGCGATTCTCCCACTTCAGCCTCCCGAGTAGCTGGGATTACAGGTGCCCGCCACCATGTCTGGCTAATTTTTGTATTTTTAGTAGAGATGGCCTTTCACCATGCTGGACAGGCTGGCCTCACGACCTCCTGACCTCAGGTGATCTGCCCACCTGGGCCTCCCAAAGTGCTGGGATTACAGGCGTGAGCCGCTGCGTCCGGCCAAAGCAGGGATGTCTTTAATGCCGCATCTTCAGTGCCTACCATAGAGCCCGGCATGCAATAGAAGTGTGTGCTAACTCCTCCACTTATCCCTGGGTTAGGCCCAACTCCTCCAGCTATAGTAGTAGAGTCAAGGAGATCCCAGAAAAATCTGTTTTCTCTGCACCCAGCCTTTTAAGTCATCATGAGCAAGACTCTGCCTTTTCTTAGTTTTTCCAGGTGGTGAAGATGTGGAACATGAAAAACCACATAAAAATGCAATCACATGAATAAATATTGCCTACAATGGCTGGATTCAACTGAAGAACTTACACTCTAAATCAGGAGCACAGACTCATGTTTATGCCTTTGTCCCAGGCACCAACTTCTCTTGAACTTCTTTGCTGACCCTGCCTGAAAGTGGAGTTAACTAAATCTTGTGTAGATCTGTCTCATATCACTATTTAGCCCATTTGCAGGTAGGTATGATATTGTTAAAATGATGAAAATGCCCCACGTTGGACTCAGTTGGATATTCTGCTCCGGCAGATCAGGTTCTAACTGGAATCTTGGTTCACTTCACTTTTGTAGGCTAAGATATTCTATTCGTACTTGACTGAGCATTGTATTGATGATCCCTGATAATGCAGCTCTTCAAATGTAATAAATTTCTTTTGTAATTGACTGGCCATACCCACTCAAGAGATATATGTTTGTTGCCTGATTGAGTGTCTAAGTAAAGAATTAAATGAATAAATGAAAGAGTAACATAAGAAATAAACAACACTGGGACAATGAACTGAGACTTCATTTATTAAGAAGCAATTATTGATAATTTTGTATATGATTTTAGACTATAACTAATATACTCCAAATGCAATAGTAGACAAGATAGAAATGGTCCTTTCCTTCATACTCGTGGTTGAAATACATTGTATTGCTGATGTTCCATAGCTTTTTTACACATGTTGTTTTCATTTGTTTCAACTAACGGTAAGGAGTGTGGATATTTGAATCAGCCAGTGCAAAATGCAGTGACTTGGAAAGAGGGAATCACTGTTAGTGAGTCATAACAATATTTGAAGGTCCTTCAGTGGTTTATTAACTTCAAATAATATAACTAGATGAGTCTCGGTTTTACAAGTAACCAGGAAGTAATGCAAGAATCCTAGCGGGGGTGGTATCAAAAATATAAAGTTTATGTATAAAAAGCATTTGAACTCAAGAATTTGACATAGACCTTAGTGAAAATGCAGCTATTTCTTGTCAGTTTAAAAAAAATAAATAATTTGTTAAATTCAAAGCAAGGGATCCCTAATCAACTTAGCTCACAGGCAATTTCAAATAAACATAATGCTTATTAACAGTTCCAATATTTGACTTTTTGCTCAACCTAAATTCAGCAATGCAATGTGCTGAGATATATCCCAATAAAGAACAGCTGCTTTTGTTTTGTTTTATTTTGTTTTAATTTATTTCACAAACAAGTTTCTGCATGAGCCTGAATCTTTACAATGTGAAAGCTGTTTGGATTCAGGTAGGAAATACATTTGAACTGATGCATACCAAATTTCCAAAAGTTCACCTTTTTATCTTACTGCTTAGGTGTTGAATAACACAACTTTTGCTTAGTCAAGCCTTCTTTCGTTTTCTTGAAGATGAAAATGTAATTCTTGAGTTACTCCTGAAGAACAGGTTGGGGAAATGCAAATAAGAGCATTACTCTTCTAGAGTATGAAAAGATTACCAAATTTAGGTTTTCTGGTCAGTAAAATTATATTTTCCTAACTTGTTTACTAATTACAGAGTCATTTAATTAGATTATCATTTCTTCTTTTTCCATTGCCATCTTTTTAAATGATGATATTTCCAGAACTGCTCTATTTAACTTTTCAGTGGAATTACATTCATGAAGCTGACAATTATTCAGAAGTAAGTTTCCTATGTAACTCTCCCATTCTTCATATTCTTTGTTTCTAATTTATATTTGGGTCTGAAAATTGATAAAGTTACTAGTTTAGAAATAATTAACTGTGACTTCTTATTTTCAGAAACATAAATGAGGGTGCACTTCTCCACAGAACCTTTTTCACATTCTTTTAACAACCAAATCATTCCCAATTTTCTGGTGTGTAAATTCCATGTGATCAGTACAAATAAACAAACTGACAAGTTTGGGCAGTTGGAACCCATTGTTTTACAATGTCTTTGTTTAAAATCTTTCATAATTCATCCTCAGCAATGGCCTTCCTAGCAATTAGTTACCTTTAATGTCTTCATTTTCGTTTAAATGTTCAATGATCAGGATAATTAGAATTAATTTCTCATTGTCATTTTATGGTAATGAAGCTTCTGCCACGTATCACAAGCATCCTGCAGGCACAGTGTTACCACACAAATAATGTGACTCCTCACTCTTCACACACTGGTTTATGGTCCCTGGTTAAAGTGGTAACAGTAGGACCTGGCCTGATTCCAGTTTAAATATATGCGATATTAGATGAAAGATTGTGGGTAGTCAAGCTGGTATTCTTGCCCCTTGTGGATGGCATTCTATGTGCAACTCAGTTCTCCTTAAGCAACACACGAGAATTTTCGTCTCCATTAGTCTGGGTGTTTTACAGACTGGGATTAGTTCTACAGTTAGAACAAAAGGAAATATCTTTGTGAATGAAGATGGAAAGCAATGTCAATTCAAACCTTTATAAAAACTTCAGATTATATTCAGGAAAGCAAAGGTTGAAAAACTTAGTACCAGAAAATCTATGAAGAAGAAAGTGAGTCAGTGAATTCTCAAGCTGGAAGAGCCTTCTTGCATTATCTGATCTAGGATTCTCCAGCCACAAAAAAAAAAAAAAGTAATTGTGTATTATCATCCCCATTCATTCCCTGTCATATCTCTGCCTAAGCAATTGCGGTAGAGTTCATCATATCATTTGTATCCTCTTCCTTACTCCTGGGAAACATTTAGATAGGGTAAAGGATTTGGTTGAGCAGAAACCTGGGGTGGGAAACAGGGAGCATATCTAGGTTTGTCAAGGAAGGTATTTAAGGCTGCCCTGTGAAATCATACCAGTTTCAAAATTAGAAACTTGATCTTTTTTACAGCTGACTTTTCTTCACCACATTTTAAACTTGTTCTTTATTCTGCATTTTCTCAAGAAGGGATATGATATTACCAAGAGAAATACTTGCTCTCAATAACCCCAACCTCATTTTCTTATGAGTTTGGGTAAGTTAGAAAGAAGGTCAAACTTAGTAACTTAAAGAAAAACCACATTTTCTTTTGCTTATAATTGTTGAGAAAGGAAATTGGAAAGGGCTAGGCAGGGCAGAATTGGAAGTTTTCCTGTGAGTCTGGCAGATGATGGCTAGTGCTGCAATTATGTGGAGTCTATTTAAACTGGCCATCCTATGGCTTCTTCATGTGGCTGGTGGTGAATGGTGGCTGTTGGCTGGGAACTCAGCCGGGGATGACAAGTGGATCACCTCCATGTGTCTTTGTAGGACAGCAGTTTCAGGCTTTTAGAATTTCTTCCAGTAGCTGGCATATACCTGAAAGAATGTCCCAAGAGAGTCTAAGGCAGAAATGTGTGGCTTATTTATAACTAATTTTGGAAGTTACAATGAGACATTTCTGCTGCAGTTTACTGATCACAAGAGAGTTACTAAGATTTATTGAGTCTCTACCCATGTGAGGGAGGTGAATCAAAGAACTTGTGGACAGGTTTTAGACCTGTCATAGAGTGTAAAAAAGCTAAGAGGCTTCGTATTCAAGGGAAGAAATACTTTAAAGTTCTCCAGGGATGAGGCTAGTAGTGATGATTCAGGGCAAGACCAGTGAAGTAAGAGAGGCTGGGACATGCATTGAAGAAGCTCACTGAGAAAGTTCTCTGGTAATGGGCTGCAATGTGCTGGAGTTAGTCCACAATGGCCTGCAAGATCCAGTTACTCACTTGTTTTCTCAATTCCAGCTCTGAGTTCAGTGATGTCATTGATAGTTTGAAAATGACCTCAGTGGAATATTTACACCACATTAATTAGCAGACTCTACAAATAAGGGTGTTTTTTCCCCAGGAGACCCAGTTGCTGAATAGTTACCAATTTGGTAATGGGGCAACTTAGAAACTACTTTTAGGAGAACTGGACTGTCTCATAGCAATTCTATGTTGTGAACTTTGGGGTTAAAACCACTCTGCTTTTGTAACCTTTTCAGTAAAATTTGCGAGGTTCCCTATTGCTTTTGGGTGAATGACATTTTGGGGGATAATCTAATGTGATTCTGAATTTGAGTCAACACTGGCTGTTTCAGAACAGCACATGTTGAAGCAGGAACCTGATGCAGAATACGTCATTAGAGGGAAAGTGCTGGTAATTAGCAGAAATTACAGGAAGCTCTGTACTTCAAAGACTTTAAAATTGAGTGTGTGAACCAAGCACATTTGAGTTTCCAGAGAAGGAATGAAGCTCCAGTTGACACTTTGGTTACACAACTGCATGATAATTTATCATTTACAGTATACTTTTATGTACCTCATAATGTTTAAATGGGTTATAGATCAAATGCAAATATTTAAATATTTTGCATGACATTGGACAAGTCACTTAAATTTTCTGATACTCAGATTCTTCATCTCTAGGAATTAGCTGAAAGTATCTTTATAGAGAGTTGTTTCAGTGAGTGCTATAAGATTAAAAAGAAAAATAAGAGACCATCATTAGCCATGAGTTTAGTTAATATTTCCCAGTGGTGGAACACCACTTCCAAGTTTATGTAAGTTGGTGTTGATGGGAAATAAGCAATGATTAAACAAAGGAAAATCAGGAGAAAGATTGTTAACAAAGGGCAATGCTGTATAAGTGCAAAAAAAAGGGGGAAACCACAGTTTTTTGATTTCACAAGGAAGCAGAGGGCTGGCTTTCATTCATGCCCCACTCCAGCCTCAGTTCCATTGCTTCTTGCCGGCAAAGCTTTCTCGCTCTGACAGAAGGCAAGCAAACCCCAAGAGGCCCCAAGGTGGCCTGTCAGAGGAGGTAAAATATATAGTTTTGCAATTGTATGATATCAATGTTCTTATCAGAGTGAGAATGTGAGTAGAAAGCAGAGATTTTAATAATGTGACCCAAGGAAGTCAATTTTGAACATTTTACAGTATTAACAAAAATGTTTAGAACTTCAGAATATATTTAACTCAATAAAAAATATATATTTTATGTTATGTATGAATAACATAAACAAATGTTTGGATGAGTTCAGAGTTGATATTTTAAAATAATAAATGTTTTGTTCTAGTCCATTTAATTATGGGTCTTGATTGACAATTCTGGAAAGGACTCAGAAAGTAAAAATGGAGAGTAGGGAAAGCCTCAAGCTTAGATACCACCTAAGTCATCATTAATAGCTATTGGTAGAAATATGGGTGGTGAAGACCATTCTGATGTGTTCCCAGATCCTACTGGGGAGAATGGGATTGGAAAATGGAGAAAAGTCTATCTTTGTTATGAAGTGTCACATAACTTGGCTGAGTTGTGTTCCTGTCCTGATATTTTGGGGAAGGTAGGACTTGGGAGTGATGAAATTGTATATTTGGCTGCAGCATTTTCTAAACAACATTTTGAAAGAGTAGCCTCATTCCTCTTTGCTGCTCCTAGTAAAATGGGAGAAGAGAAAAATTATTAGAGGATGGGATTGTTAATCAACAGGAAAGCAAAACTTAAATATCTGGAAAATTCTTAGTCTATCCATATTGTAAAAAATGAGGAAGTATCTTTGCAAGAGAAGACCAAGGGTGTGACCAAAGGACAATCTAATAGAATTACTCAGTCATTTAACAGAATCTAGAACCTGTTGTCCCAGACCATGGAAGGATAATCCTAAAAGCAATTCAAAAACTATCAGAACTGCCACCCCTATCGCAGACCCAAAATGCAAAAGTCGGGGGAGCAGGGTGGTTTCCAGTTTAAAGAAGGGACCACCACGACCCCGTGCTGCTTCACATTGTGGGTCTACCTCCCTTACTCTGTTAACATGCACCTTGGTAGCCCCAGATTCAGTTCTGGTGAACTCTGGCAGGGAATTGTTAGGGGGGCAAAGCCACCACAGTGAACTTCTAATAGGCCAATGCCCAGCAGAGCCACAAGAGTAGGGCTGCCCCTGAGACCTCAGACCTGGAGAGCCACTGGCATAAAATTCTTGGCTGGAAGATCCACAGGCACACATCTCCAATCCATGAGAGCTGCATTGTAAGTTGCATCTGGCAAAGTCATGTAGCCAGGGGTTCCCAGAGCCTTGGAGGTCCAAACTCTGGGGGGCAAAGCTAAGGGAGTACCACCCAGGGTGCTCAGAAGGGACTTTTCCCCAAAGTGGGTTGGAAGGGCAGAGCATCAAACTGAAGAAGATTGTTATTGAGACTTAAGCTACAATGTTTTCTCTGTTGGGCTGTGGACTTAGGGCCTCTTGCCCTTTTCCTCTTTCCTGTGTCTATGTTTTAGAATGGGGATGCATGTTCTGTGCCTGTCCCATCATTGTATTTTGGAAGCACATAACTTGCTTGATTTCATAGGCTCACAGCTAGGGAACAATTTGCCTCAAAATGAATCTTACCTTGAGTCTCATTCATACCTAACTTAGATGATATTTAGATGAGATTTTGGACTTTGAACTATTGAGTTGATGTTGGACCAAGTTAAGACTTTTGGGGCTACTGGGATGGAACGAATGTCCTTGCTTGTGAGAAAGACATGAATTTTGAGGGCTAGGGACAGAAAGCTGTGGTCTGAATGTTCATGTCCCCTCAAAATATGTATAAAAATTTGATTTTCCAAAGTGATAGTATTAAGTGGTGGGGCTTTTAGAAGGTGATTATGGTGGAGCCCTCATGAATGGGATTACTGCACTTACAAAAGAAGCCCAAGGAAAACCCCTTTCTCCTTCCAACATGGGAAGATGCAGGTGAAATATGACATGCTTTTCTGTGAACCTAGGAAAGGATCCACACCAGACTCCAAATTTCCTGGTGCCTTGATCTCAAAACTTTTAGCCTCCAGAACTATGAGAAATAAATTTCTGTTTTTAACGAAGCTGTGCAATTTATGATACTTGGTTATAGCAGCCAGAAGAGTCCAAGACGTGGTCCTACAATGAAGTCAGAGAATTTTTTTAAGTGTCTGTTTATTGTTACAAATGGCAAACAAAAGGTCATTATGCTTACACACACAATAAATGTGTATAATGTGTATGAGTAAGTTTAAAACAACAATTTTTTTAATATGAAAGTCCCAGTTAGTTTTAAAAGGAAATGAACAACTGAGAGTAATAAAACCTTTGTTCTTGTTTTGACAGTGATGGGGAAGGGTTTTCAAAAATAATGAGTTGGCTTCAGTTTGGAATTAGGGAATTACCTACCATAAAACTGTCTTTTAGATATCCTAAAATATCATCTGTTTTGACATACACAACATCTAAAGACCAATGACTTTATTTTCCTGCACAGAGAAAGGAGACCTAAGAAGGATTATTTTAGGTTTGGATTCAGAAATGGCCATTGTGTAAAGTATGTGAGAGCAGATTTGAATAATTGCCATAGTGCAGAAATAATTGCTTACAGTACCTGATTTTTTTAAGTTATTATTTCATCCATAATATATCTTTTTCTTATATCTTTAAAATTTTTACAAGATAAAATGAAAATTGAACTAACTTAGACAAAGGTTATTTTCAAATTATAAAAGTATATAGATTTCAAAATGTTTATTGAATACTTATGCACAATGGTCAAAACACTTATATTTTTATATAATACACTATGATTTTTAGCATTCTGAGCAAATATGTGAAACCTTTTAGATATTTGCATTATTGTTAACAAAGAAGTTAGTGAAACGTGTCACATATATACAGTTTTTTTATATTAGCTTGAATTTCTTAAAATCAGCCTTTACCAGGTGTATTAGTCCATTCTCACTCTGCTAATAAAGACTTACCTGAGACTGGGTAATTTATAAAGGAAAGAGGTTTAATTGACTCACAGTTCAGCGTGGCTCGGGAGGCCTCAGGAAACTTACATCATGGTGGAAGGGGAAACAAACACGTCGTTCTTCACATGGCAACAGGAAGGAGAAGTGCTGAGCAAAGAGGGGAAAGCCCCTTATAATACCATCAGCTCTTGTGAGAACTCATTTGCTATCATGAAAACAGCAGCATGAGGGTAACCAGCCCCATGATTCAATTACTTCCCACCGGGTCCCTCCCACAACACATGGGGATAATAGGAATTACACTCAAGATGAGATGTGGGTGTGGACACAGCCAAACTATATCATTTCATCCCTGCCCTCTTTCAAGTCTCATGTCCTCACATTTCAAAACGCAATCATGCCCTCCCATCAGTCCCTCAAAGTCTTAACTCATTCCAGCATTAACTACAAAGTCCAAGTCCAAAGTCTCATCTGAGACAAGGCAATACCCTTTCAGCTATGGGCCTGTAAAATCAAAAGCGAGTTAGTTACTTACTAGATACAATGAGGGTACAGGCAATGGGTAAATACATCCATATCAATTGGGAGAAATTGGCAAAAACAGAGAGGCCACAGGCCCCATGCCAGTCCAAAATCCAATAGGGCAGTCATTAAACCTTAAAGTTCCAAAATGATCTTTGACTCCACATTTCACGTCCAGGTCATATTGGTGCAAGAGGTGGGCTCCCACAGCCTTGGGCAGCTCCACCCCTGTGGCTTTGCAGGGTACAGTCCCCCTCCCAGCTGCTTTCATAGGCTGGCATTGAGTTCCTGCAGCCTTTCCGGGTGCACGGTGCAAGCTGTTTGGCGGATCTACCATTCTGGGATCTGAAGGAGGGTGGCCCTCTTCTCAAAGCTTCAATAGGCAGTGCCCCAGTGGGGGCTCTGTGTGGGGGCTCTGATCCCACATTTCCTTTCCACACTGCCCTAGCAGAGTTCTTCATGAGGGCTCCATGCCTGTAGCAAACTTCTCCCTGGATATCCCAGCATTTCCATACATCCTCTGAAACCTAGGCAGAGGTTCCGAAACCTCCAATCTTGTCTTCTGTGCATCCACTGGCCCAACACCACGTGGAAGCTGCCAAGGCTTGGGGCTTGCACTGTCTGAAGCAACAGACTGAGCTGTACCTTGGCCCCGTTTAGTCACAGCTGGCATTGAGCCAGTTGGGACTCAGGGCACCACGTCTTGAGGCTGCACAGAGCAAGGGGGCCCTGGTTTTGGTTCAATAAGGCATTTTTTCATTTTAGGCCTTCAGGCTTGTGATGGGAGCGGCTGCCATGAAGGTCTCTGACATGTCCTGGAGACATTTTCCCCATTTTCTTGGTGATTCACATTTGGCTTCTTGTTACTTATGCAAATTTCTGCAGTGTGCTTGAATTTCTCTCCAGAAAATGGGTTTTTCTTTTTTATTGCGTCTTCAGGCTGCAATTTTTTAAACTTTTATGCTCTGATTACTCTTGAATGCCTTGTTGCTTAGAAATTTATTCTGCCAGATACCCTGAATCATCTCTCTCAGGTTCAAAGTTCCACAGATCTCTAGGGCAGGGGCAAAAAGCTGCCAGTCTCCTTGCTGAAGCATAGCAAGAGTCACCTTTGCTCCAGTTCCCAACAAGTTCCTCATCTTCATCTGAGATGACCACTTCACTGTCCATATCACTATCAGCATTTTGGTCAAAGCCATTCAACAAGTTTCTAGGAAGTTCCAAATTTTCCCACATCTTCCTATCTTCTGAGCCCTCCAAGTCTCTAGAAAGTTCCAAATTTTCCAAGTTTTCTTGTCTTCTTCTGAGCCCTCCGAATTGTTCCAACCTGTGCTTGTTACCCAGTTCCAAAGTGGTTTCCACATTTTTGGGTATCCTTATAGCCCCACTCCCTTGGTACTAATTTACTGTATTAGTTTGTTCTCACACTGCTAATAAAGACACACCCCAAACTGGGTAATTTATAAAGGAAAGAGGTTTAATCGAATCACAGTCCTGAGGCTGGGAATGTCTCAGCAAGCTTACATTCATGGCAGATGGGGAAGCAAACACGTCCTTGTTCACATGGCAGCAAGAAGGAGAAATACTGAATAAAGAGAGAAAAGCCCCTTATAAAACCATCAGATCTCGCGAGGACTCACTATCATAAGAACAGCCTGAGGAACCACCCCCATGATTTAATTACCTGCTACCGGGTTTCTCCCTTGACACGTGGGGATTATTGGAACTACAATTCAAGATGAGATTTGGGTGGGGACATGGCCAAACCATATCACCAAGATATAAAATTAAGTTGCCTTATTTTAATAACAAGGTTGAGTTACATTTTAAAATTATGATTAAAGTATATATATGTGTGTGTATGTGTGTATATATATATGTCTTTAAAGTTATGTTAAATGTTCCATGTACTACTGTATTGAGCACATAGAGGTGCTCAGTAAATGTCAATGTTAGGTGAATAAATGAACGGATAAAATATGGACCAACTTAGCTGGTCAGTGAGTTTATGGTTACTTATCTTCGAGAAGCATCTTTTTGCCTTTCTCCATATTGAGATTGTTTAATTGAGCTGTGTAACTTTTGTATATGTTATTATATGTGTTTAAATTTTGTATATATTTTGTCTACCTTAATAGCAAATTTTATTGAGAATATTTTTTTCTCAAAATAGCATCCCTTTAAACTAGAAAAAAAAACCAGTTTTTATAGCTCTCTTTTGAACTAAATACTAAAGAATAAATTGGTCAAGTTCTTTCTCTGATCATGAAGTACCTGCAAACTGCTTCCCATAAATGGCAGAAAAGGTTAAGAGACATTACCAGGATGGCTGCCCCAAATTGTTGCTGGTATCATTAAAATAGTCAACAAAAATGTGGAGCCTACAGCCTTGTAAAAATAGGAACATTTAAATCCATACTTTAGTCATTTCCTCTCCCGGATTTATGTTTTCTTGGTTGTTTGCAGGCACAGTCAACAGCAGTGGAAGAGATGGCTCATGTGTGGCTCAGGCTGACTCCACAATCAGAGTGATTATGTGGAAATCAATCAGAATTTTCTTCTTAGAAGATGTTTGTTCTGACATAATGACTGACATTCCAGCTAATTTTTATTCATAGGCTTCTCCTTGCACAATGATCTCTATTTCTCTCAATGTTATTCTGTGTCTTTCTTGCTTGCCTGCACATTCTGAAAAAAAAAGGAAAGCAATTCCTTACATTTTATTTTGATACTTAATGTTGTTTGCTAACATATTCAGAACACAATGCAACTTTATATATTAGAGCACTTTTAATATATATTAGGAAAACATCAATTAGGTACCACCAGTTATTTTAGACAGGTATCTCTTAGGTAAAATGTGGTGAAAATAGAGGGGCAATGATAGAATTCATATGTGAAAGAGTCAATTGGCCATCATTATGCCAAAATTATTTTGTGGTTCAGGGGACATTTTAAACTTTAATTTTTAAGAATTAAACTTTAATTAAATTTATTGTAGTTTAAATGCAATCACAAGGAAAGACTCTGAACTGGAAACACCAAGCCAAGCTCTTTCCTAGTTCTGGTCCCCTATAAACCCTGAAAGTTAATGCAATTATTGTAATTTTTAAACCACCGAGTTCTCAGGGTGATTAGTTATGCAGCAATAGATAGCCTGAAAAGGACCATTCTTTCTGGCACTGAAAATTAAGAAGAGTGATTAACAACATAAGAATGTGGTTTGTGCTGTCTGCCACAGATTTATGTTGTAGCTTCAGTGATTGCTTCAAAGCACCCTTACTAATTGCCAGTCTATTGCTGATACCTAGCTAAATTAGCATGTGTTAGTTTTGATACCACTATAGGCATTTAGAGGATAGCTGATACATTTTATATAAAATATAATTATTTTCCTATCTTTAGTTTATCCTAAAGTAGCAGCTATTATATTCGCTTCTTGATTAGCTTTATACATAACCAGAGAAAGTAAAATATCACAGAGTATATTTGAAGACATAAAAGTCTTTGGACAAAGCTCAAGTAATGAATCAGGATGCTATTACATCCTCCACATGACAGTAAATATATTTTATATTCCTAAATTTTAAGCTTTTAACAAAAGTAAACTTTATACTGGACTATTTCAATTTCTAGGGAAAGGAAATTATCATTTACCGTCTTTGAGGCTATAATCTATTTAGCCATTATTTTTATATTGATCGATTTATAATACAGGTAAGAGAAAATACTACCACATATACGTTGTTTATATAATTTTAACTTTCATAATTAAAATACTGGGTATACTGCAAGATGTCAATATTTATAAAACCTTATATTTGGAAACAATTATATTTTATATACTCCTAATCCATTGCCTTGTGTGTCATTGAAGAAATTGAAGTTCACAATAATGACTGAACAAATGCTCAAAGCTGGTCTGTGGCAGAACCAAAAATTTCCATGGCACCTTTCTCTTTCCATATTCTGGTGATCTGCCTAATTTGACTTTCTGCTTATATGTCTAGACTCTACCCCTCATTCCTTCTGCTAGTGTGTTGTTGAACCCTTTCTATTAACCCACTCTCGATTTTTCTGTTGCACAATCAATCTGTAGCCTGAATGTTGAGTCCCAAATGCATGAGCTACCTGGCCGAGTAATCTAACTAGATTAGTCTGAGTATATCACTTTAAGGCCAATGTAAAGTTATGTTGTATCTACCTCATAGTTTTGCAGAGGCAAGAAATAGAAGTTAAGGAAGAGAAGAAGCCAATCTTGAATCAGTTAGAATTTCCTTGGACATAGAAAATCTCTACAAGCAAAAACCCATTTGATTGAACAAGCAAGCTTATGCAGTTAAATATATCAAAGATCTTGTCACAAAAAGTGGAAAGGGAAAGTAAAATAAGGAAGGAGCATGAAGAAGCCAGCTTATATTAAAGATTCAAAGCAGGGATATAAGGAAATTCAAGCCAAAAAAAAGGAGGAATTCTTATAAATGCCCCAAGAATGAATTCGATATTTGGTCAATATTCCAACAGATTTAGTAATGCTATTTTTAAAGTCAACAGGCTGCCCATTTTTGCCTCACACTCTGACTGCATGTAATCTGTCAAGTACTCCGATGAGTTCTGCAAACGCTGATGCAAAAAAGATATAAAATCCTTACCTTGAAAAGGTAGTTCACAATTTAGCCATGGAGTTATGGGAAGCATCTTGTCTTCAATTTTAGCCCCTCCTCCATCCCTCTCCCAGACACCCACTGTCCTCTTTCTCACCACATCCACCCCCTTTTTTGTCCTGTCTTTGGTGCACTATTTATAATTCTTCTCATGTCTACCACAACTATTTTGGGTAGTAAGAACATCAGTATGGAGACCCCTTAATCCTAACTAATATCAACTCTATCTGTTTGGTATTAATTCTTGTTTATTGAACTTGAGGCATTGAGTACTACAAAAATTATAATACACTACTGGTGAACATTACTTTATTAATGATTAGGTTCCACTTGGATGTTTGTCATTCGTATGTAGCTGTTCTCTCCTTGTAGCCTGTAAACTTTCTATGGATGTCACAAAAAGAGTTTTAAGGATTTTGCTTAAATTAAAATTAATACACCAAGAAAATACTATGCCTCAAACAAGAAATAATCAGTTAATTTAGTTTTTTAAAATCTTTTACAAAAAACGTGATAGAGATTTAGTAATCTTTATGCAAGGATTTTTGGGATATTAAACTTGTCACAGATTTAATAATACGTTTTATTGTATAAAATTTTTCTTTTCTCTTCAAAGTGTTGGGAGAGTGAATTCTCTAAGTAAAAACTGAAGAGTAAGATGTTATCATTAAACATTTCAGAAAATGCACACTATCGTAGACTGCACACTATGAAAATGATCAGCTAGTAGAGGTTTTGGTGAACATATAGTAACTTTTATCAAGAAGTAATGTGAATATGTGAAATGTATTGCTTTTCCAAAAGAAAGAAACTTTGACACTTCTTGGTAAAGATAAACTTTCATGTAAGAAAAAATAAAAACATAATTTTAGCAATCCAAACCATACTAAAATCATAAACACTTGACCACATGTTTGAGTACCCCAAAAGTTGTTCCTGTGTGGATTCTTCTTCTAGAATGATCAGTCCTCATGGCCTTACTACTCTCCATTTCTGTCCCACTGAGGTTAGCCAAAGTTCACTTGCCTTGTCAGTTAAGTTTCTAAATCAGATGAATTATGTTTTCTATAATTGAGTTAACCACAGTTAATTGCTTAATAGACTCTGTCTACACTAACTGAAAAAAAAGAATTAATTGCTTGGAGAAAATGCATTATATATTTTATTCACATCTACACAGTCATCCGGGCCAAAGTGACAAAGGCACTTTCAGCAGTGGCCAGGGCCAATGGCGACAGCGGGGCCAGTGCTTAGCTCAGCCATGTGTTCAATCTAGTACTTTGGGATGTGGATATAAAGAAAATGAGTTATAAATGAACTTCTCCTTAGAGCTTAATTCATTATTATTATTATTATTATTATTTCTTTACATAAGAAAATAATTTTAGGAGTGCTTTGGCAAAAGTTTAGGTACAATTTAAGAAAATGCCATTTGTAAAAAAAAAAGACTAGTTTTTTTTTTTTAAATTAAGTTTTTACTTTTAATGATTTAGATGTAGGTTTTAAAAATGTATTTCCTAGCCAAGGTCTAACACCAGGTGTCTGAGATTTTTCTAAATTTTCTCTGAAAACATGAGACGCACGTACAGTTATTTAAAACTTGCTGCAGCCATTTTTAATAGATTTTTTTATGTTTGAAGAGATGCCAATCGCTTATTATAGTAAGCTATGATAGCAATGCCAATGAATCCTCAATTCCATTGCTTAAATATAAGTGAAATAATAAAGGAAAAGACCAGTGTTGAATATATTGCCTCTTCCTGCTACACTCTAACATATTCACTACAATAAATGGAAAGTTGAACATACAATAAAAACTTAGGCAATTTATTTATTTACTTATTTTTTATTTTTTATTTTTGATACGGAGTCTCGCTCTGTCGCCCAGGCTGGAGGGCAGTGGCGCGATCTCGGCTCACTGCAAGCTCCGCCTCCCGGGTTCATGCCATTCTCCTGCCTCAGCCTCCCGAGAAGCTGGGACTACAGGCGCCCGCCACCACGCCCGGCTAATTTTTTGTATTTCTAGTAGAGACGGGGTTTCACCGTGTAAACCAGGATGGTCTCGATCTCCTGACCTCCTGATCCACCCACCTCGGCCTCCCAAAGTGCTGGGATTACAGGCGTGAGCCACTGCGCCCGGCCGGTAATTTATTTAAGTATAATTGATAATCAGGGCAATATCAGAAAATCTTGAATAATTTGTACTCTAAAATGAATTTATGCTTTTCAGTGCTGGAAGCATTATAGAGGTTGTTTCAACTATGAAATCATTTTGTCAAATGTTCTTTGAAGTCTATGACCTTAAGTAAAGCATTTGAAACCCAATGGTTTAGAAACGTCCAGAGAAACAAGTATATTGGCAATTGTAAATAATTTTTGAAGTATTTAGCAAAACAGCGAAGTACAATAAGCATCCTATTCACAATTCCAATGTAAAAAGAGATCTGGTCATAGGCAGAATTATACTAAGAAAAACCCTATGAAGAAAATAAAGCTTGTTTGTTACCTCCAAGATTTCACCATCTTTTTCCCGTGTCCCTGCATCTATGCCCTACTGTTTCTGCTTCCTCATTAATCTTAAATCGACTTAAGTGGATACTGGTTATTTAAATATTTCTTATCTGTATCACAAGTTCAACAAGGAAAATATCTTGATAATAAAAAAGCCAAAGGAAGCTTTTAAAAATTTACCCATGGATTGTAATTACCCATGATCCCCATCCTATTTCTTTAGAACTGTTAGATAAGAGTTTTCTGCACTTGAAACTTTGAGTGTTTCTAAAAATATTTCCTGCTTTGAGCTTACCAAGTTGATAGATACCGTCCAGACAGAGTGAACTGAAGCAAGAGTCCCTGGCTCGAAAGTGTGCCTGGCATGTTCTAAGAAAACAAAAAGGCCCCACGGGTGCTCCTAAAAGGGAATAAAGTCAGCAAGTGGGGAGAGGGGGATGTATGACTCCTTGTTGATTATTAGAAGGACATTGAGAAATGCAAAACCACTTTGTGGTTTTGTGAATCCACTGCTGTTTCCAGGATACACTGCAGGGGGTAATGGCACAAAAGGGAAATCTCCTGGTTGATAGTTTGGTAATCTAGACAGATGGTGTTGGCTAGAATCAAGGTAATAGCAAGTCGAGTTATCAGAAATGTGGAAATGGGTTTTATATTGAGAAACAAGCTGATGGTGCTGCTGAGAATTGCACGTGTGGTGAGGGAGAACAAAGGGACTCAAGTGTATTTTTTTAACCAAAGCAGCTAGAAAGATGACATTGCCTTTGTACCCTTCATTCTCTAATTGTATTCCCTATCTCTGCCTTCATTCTCTGATTACCTTTCCCAACAGGTAGCTTTAGCTTGTCCACACCTAACTATGCTTCTGTCTAGGGCCTTGACACTTCGCGATTCCTTCCACCTGGAATGCAGTTGCCCAAGATATCCTCATCAATTATCTCTCATATTTTTCAAGTTTTTATTTGAATGTCACCTTTTCAATACAACTTGCCTTGCCCCCCATCTTAGATTGTATCCCCCCGAATACACTTCCTGTCTACCGTCTCCGATTCGTTTTTCTCCATAGCGCTTATCCCAATCTAACAAACATATTTTGCTTATTTTATTTATTGCCTATTTCCCCAGTAAAAAGGCAGCTCAATAACAAGGATGTCTGCTTGTTTTGTTCACTACTCTCTCTCCAAAGCCTGGAATAGTATTTGGCATATAATAGCACAATAAATATGGGTTAGATGCATGAATTAATGCAGGGAATTAGCCAAGCTATTTACTGTACTCTGGTCTCTGAGAAAATTTGCAAGCAGGAGAAAGATTGCTCTACGGAAAAACGTATGAATCAAAGCAAAAAACTCCATCATGGTGTACCAGATGAAAGTTGTTTATTGTAATTTAGTTTGTGATAAAGTCTTCATCATAAGGAGGATGAAAACAAAAGCCCTAGTAGTATTAGATCCTCAGAGAAGAGCTAATTAGTTGAGCTCCTTAACATGACTCATGCTTTCTCTAACTTGGGGGAATGGTTGGCCCCAACTCTCACTGAGTCTGCACACTGAGGAAAACTCCTCAAAATCTAGCAGCCTGGAAGGATGAATGCAAAAGAACAGTAACACCAATATTCCCTCTACCCAGCTGACATTTCTCTCCCATCCTTCATTTCCTTACCATAACCCTCTGTGCTAGCCCATTGTTCATGGATAATGTCCAAGAATGTACAATGATATACAAGATCATGATAATTGAATTCCAACTTCTGTCATTTTTCTTCGTGCCCTCCCAATATCCAGTGATTCTGAACTGCTACAGTTCTGTAAACCAAACATCCCTTTTCCCCAATTTTATAACTAAACGCTTTTACTTTTTTATTCTTCCTAGAATAGCCTTTCTTATCTCATATCTTTGTAAATTTTAATTCATCCTTTAATAATCATTTATAGCAGTTCTTCATTGTGAAATTCCTGATACATTTCCCACCCTCTCTGAAAAATTAATTGCTCCCTTATTGATTTCCCATTGATTCTAATAGTTATGAAATATTTTATTACAATTACTGGTTCACACATCTGAATTCTGCTTGGAGCTGTGAAGAATCTGAAGGCAAGAAACATATTCTACTTTCTTTGTATAAAATGGACTTATCACATAATAATGGCTCATTAGGGTGAATGAATGATTAATATTAACAAAGAAAATTGTCAAAATTAGGTAAGCTTCTTTTAAAAAGTTGAAGTTAAACATTAGCCATACGTTTTCTGGAAAACTGAGCACTTTCTGATGTGTTTGAAATCACATTGAGAAAGTCGTCTCTTTTGCTACTTTTGTTTACTGGAATGAAGGGTAACTGGAAAGATTTCCCAGAGAAAACAAGACCACAAATGTTTTGAAGTAGGGAAAAATATTTTAATTGAAATAGAGGTGGTACAAAGACAAGAAATATGACATGTGATACAGTAGATATAAGCGTATATGAAATATATGGGATGAACATCCATACAGGTTTCACAGGACTGAAAGGTGCAACTGCTACAGAGAGTCTGGTTGTTGAAGTATTTAAAACTCACAATCAAAGCTCTGATAGTAGGATGCAATGTCAATGATTACTAATCGAGATAAATTTGCTCAAGATCATTGTATAATTACACCCAAATTCCAATTTGTGAATAGATTTACTCATCGTGACCTAGCTGATAACGTGGAAAGATAAACAAGGCAGATACACAGAACATTTTGCAGACTATGGTGGCTACAAGAATAGCTTTTCGCTTCATTCAGGCTTTAAGTGTTAGCCTGAACACTCAGAACGCGATTTATTGTTGGAAAGGGATTAACGAAGACATTTATTTCAGAGGCTACTTTGTTGTTGTTGACATTTTTGTTGTTGTTCTTCCCTCTCATCTGGGATATTTCCCTTGCCCTTCTGACAGCTTGTCAATGGGGAGGTGTTCGTTCCTGCTTTATCTATTGCATATCTGTCTGCTTAATATAAATCTATTACACAGAATAAGGAAATACATTT
This sequence comes from Pan troglodytes, assembly GCF_028858775.2. Classification (NCBI taxonomy): domain Eukaryota; kingdom Metazoa; phylum Chordata; class Mammalia; order Primates; family Hominidae; genus Pan; species Pan troglodytes. The sequence goes on along the minus strand of NC_072412.2, from coordinate 111,172,048 downwards.
AGGGCTGACTAATGTAAAAATACTCTTTGATGAGCAGTACACTGCAACATAGCTCAGAATTTTCAAATTTAATATATTGGCTCTTCCAAATATGTTGTTCATATTTGCTGAGAGTTGCTTTTATAAATTTCTGCTTTGGAGCATACAGCTCAGTGGAAAGATATGTGTTTATCTGAATTAGCTGGCTCTAATCCCAAATGAATATTTGTACAAATCTGTTTTTAGCATTGATATTAATTTATTAGACAATTAGAATATGGCAAATGATGCAAGGTTTAGAACTTGTTTCACATTTTTTTAATGGTTTGTACTCACTCCCCTCCCCCATATACGAGATTTTAAAAGTCTATAGGGATATCTTAGTACATATTTATGCAGATTACTTTTTTATTTATGGAAGGGGATTGCTTGATCCCCCAGGTGGTTATAAAACTGCTATTTCATTTTGACATGATACAAATTGGTTTAGAGAAAACAAATTATTCTAAAGTCTTTAGAAACCAAAATGATGCTGTTGGAGCATAGTAATAACGTAAATAAATCTAGAAGATGGAGATTTTTATATTTCCAGAACTAGGTGGGTTTGTCCTGGATCATGCCTCTGAATTTAGCCTCTGATTTTTATCCAGGGGTGATTTTTGACTTGTATAAAGCCATGGAAACCAAGAGCCATCATAAAGCAAGAATCAGTTTACAATCTTTGGAAATGTGTATTTACGTAGACCATGAAATAAAAAATATTTTGTTCAAGAAAAGTTGTTTTTAATGCTGCTCTGAACAGCAGACCAAAAATAACATTTTTAAGAGCAAGCAAGTCGTTTTTGTGTTTTACTTGCCTGCCTTATAAATATGGAATGTTGGACCCAGAAGAATACCTGAGTTTAGGACCATACATTCTTTTAGGTAAAATTTTATTGAAAATTAAAGTATATATAGAAAAGTGCACAAATCAGAAGCCTACGGCTCAATGGATTTCAAGTGAATACAGCCATGTAACTAGCATGCCAATAAAATAACACATTGATAGAGCATTACCCGACCCGGGCCTTCTCATGCCTCATCCCCAAGGTAATTGCTATTCTGCCTTTTAATTATTACACATTAGTTTGGCCTATTCTCTTGAAGACAACTCTTCAATGCATGTAAGTTCCATTTTAGAGGATCTTGCAAGTGGAATTTTCCTTCTCCCACTAATCAGTCTTTAACCAGGAGATATCAAGATGGAATCAGAGGAAATCCAAGCACTTTAAGTGGTTTTGCCGTGACAGCATCCTTTGTGATTACTGAAAGAAAGCTGGAAGTTGATAAAGTGATCCATGTTGAAAGTACAGATTATGCTTTGATAGTGGCCAAGTTGTTCCTGCCACAATGTTTCCCTGCACTATTTTTGCCCAATATTGGATTTAACAGTAAAAGTTTAAGTAATGCCATATTCCACTAACATATAACAAAAAAATGGAATTAGAAATAGGTAGCAAATTTTAAAGATCAGAGAAAAAGGAATTGTGACATTTAAGAATTACATGTGGTTAGAGATCTTTATATATCAACATATTGAAATAAATTAATTCAGTCAGTTCAGGCATGACGTTTATTTTTAACAATTAGTATTCTATTCTCCATAATCATGTTCCACAGTTTAAAGTGCTTAATGAGTTCTTACTGGAAGGGGACTATTTCGGGAGAGTATAATGGCCTTTAATCACTTCACTCAAGCTATTAGCAGGAAAGATTGTCAGGAAATATTGTTACTTTTGTTATAAAATTAATTGAACTTTCACTTGGATGAAACAAGAAGTTTGTCAATATGGTATATAACCTCCAAGGTCTTTCTCCCTTTTCCTTATGCTATTTCCCCCTCTTGTTTGCCATGTGTTATTGATTCATTTGAATAATCTATGATTATTTTCCTTCTTAATAGCCTGAGAAGAAAAATAGCTTCTAACTAAACAGCTACCAAGTCCTTAAGCTAGATGCTATGTTTATATTATCTCAATTAATCCCACTTAGTGTAGTCGATGCTATGACCCTGTTACAATTGTGCAAAATGGAGTTTCAGGAAGATACACAATTTGCTCATTATCAAACTCTCATAACATCCACAGAAAATAATTGAAACACAAAGCCATATGACTCTTAACCTCTACTGAAAGATGCTTTTATATAGAATCTAAAATGTTATGTTAGATATAATATATTGGCTGGTGAAGTTTTATCTTTTCCAAAACAGAACAATATTTTAGTGTTTTCTCAGTGAAAATAGTGAACACTATTCAGATTCAGGTGATGGTATCTTTGATTATCCTCACGAGAGAGTCAGTGTAGGTAGTTCAGTGGGTCTCAAAGCATAGTACCTGGACAAGCAGCAACAGTGACATCTGTGAGTTTGTTACACACACACATTCATGAGCCCTACCTTAAATCTCTGAATATCCAAGCATGCAACCCAGGAAATTCTATTTTAATAGGTTCTCGAGATGATTCTTATATGCATTAAGGTTTGGGAACCACTGACATATTTCTTAAAAGCACGAATTGCAGAAACAGACTGTGTAAGTTTATATTCATGTTCTGTAAAATACTAGCTATGTGACATTGAACAATTAATTTATCTTTCTGGATCTTGGTCTTCTTCATTTATGAAACTTATACAATAATCATATCTGCATCACATTGTTGTTTTCAGATTTGTTGAACACACATAGAAAAGTGTCATGCTAGGGCCAGGCACGGTGGCTCAAGCCTGTAATTCCAGCACTTTGGGAGGCCAAGGCGGGTGCATCACCTGAGGTCAGGAGCTCTAGAGCAGCCTGGCCAACACGGTGAAACTCCATCTCTAGTAAAAATACAAAAACTTATCCTGGCATTGTGGCAGCAGCCTGTAATACCAGCTACTCGGGAGGCTGAGGCGGGAGAATCACTTGAACCTAGGAGGTGGAGGTTGCAGTGAGCTGAGATTGTGCCACTGCTCTCCAGCCGGGCAACAAGAGTGAAACTCCATCTCAAAAAAAAAAAAAAAAAAAAAAAAAAGAAAGAAAAGAAAAAGAAAAGTGGCATGCTCATAGCAAGTACTATGTTAGTGATAGTAAATACATGGATCTTGTTTTCATAATACAAGTTAATTAATGATATAAAGCATTCATTAAATATCTCAATATTTGGAACCTTTTCTTTTAATAATAAAGTCTAGTAAATGTTGTTATTGAATAGAAATACACTTTTAAAAACGTTGTGCATTATTTTAAAAATATATGAATCAGAAAAGGAAAGGTGATGGAAAACTCATACAAATATAGTAAATTGCACTGTTTTTGTGAAGATGATTTTATGCAGAATTCAAAGTAGATGCAATCAGTGCTTCAAATTAGAAACTGCAAGTGATGAATTCACAAGCACATGATTTAACAAACAAATCAGAGAAGAGAAAAAGTTTCTGATGAATTTGAGTTTCTACATGTGGATTTCATCTTGTGATAAGCCATTCTCAGGAGAAAGCATGAGATGTTATTCGTCATTCCAGAAAGTGGGAGAACATAAAAGTTGAGAACAGTTATTGCATAAGCAAGAATTATCCATGAACACAATTAATTTAATACATACACAGGCATTTGACTGTATGAGAAAAAGCATTTCATGTTATTTGCTTTGTAGATACAATATCAGTTTCGATGAGATTCATGCTGCACGGATGGTTACACCTGTCACCTGTGGGTGGGTAATCTTAATACCTGTGATGACAAGTAGACCATGGGGGAGGACTCGCAAAGGACTTGAGTGAGGAGCCACTGATGCTGTGTAAACGCCAGAGCCATGACCGTGCACTTTTGGGGGGATGTGCTTAAATATCTTCAGATTTCACAGAAGTTAGGGCATCAACGGAAAATACTTCTGTTTTTTCTAGCTCATCTGCACAAGTTGAACACACATTGTTAGATAGTGTGTATGTCAGAGCATACGTGAACAAATGAAGGCAAAAAGTCAATAGCCATACATTTGTATTGCTCTTTATCAATCTAAAAAGGTACATTAAACAATAAAATGACAATTCAATTTTTAACAGCATTCTAGACTCTAGAAGGTGTTTTGTAATCCACTCTCTTAAGCCATTCTCACAACAGTACAAGGGAGAATTTCAATGAGACCAGGTCACCCAGCAATATGGTGACACAGATGAGACACCTCCTCAGATTTTTGTTTCAAAATTTTTGTTCTGCCTACTATGCCATACATGCTGTAATCATTTAATTAGAATTTATATTTTAATAAATAAAAACTAAAGAGTTTTTTTAATTATGTTAACACTCACGTGTTAAATTTGTAATTATGTCGGTAAATAAAAAGAGTTTAAATCCACACCCCATTAGCCAGGCATGGTGGTGCACATCTGTCTGTAATCGAAGTTTTAGAAAACTGAAGTGGGAGGATCACTGAGCCCAGAAGAGGTGGAAACTGAAGTGAGCTATGATTGCATCACTGCACTCTAGCCTGGGGAACAGAGCACGACCCTTTGTCCAAAAAAAGAGGAAAAAAAAAAAAAAGAAAACAAAAAGGTGCAACACAGAGAGAAGTGATCTTATCCTTATCCTTATGCTAGACATATTTTTTTTTTCTGGTCAGAGAATTACAAGTCTGTCTAGGTAGGCTCACATTTGAGAAGAGAAAATCCTGTTCTATTGACTTAGAGAGTTAAAGACCCTGCCATAAGCAGAGAGGGCACACGTGGGACTTTGCACCAGGACAGGCACAGCTGTGGGGGACGCTTCATAGCAGCTTTTGCAGATCTCCTCTGCACCTGAAGCGCCGCCTGTAGAAGCTAGATGAAACCTCACAATGCCAAAGGGTTGCTGGGCTTAGGAAGCACGGGCTGCATAGGGATAACTAGATCTTTATGGATCCTGAAGCCACTGCCCTTTGTCTGGATATCTGTCTCTTTGTGTGGCCTTATAGGCTGCATTTTTCTTGCCTGTATGCCTGAGGTCTTGATTTAGTCACACTGGCAGGGTACAAACTGGCCTGACTCTGCCAGTGACTTCACAGTGCAGTTGCAATGTCATTTAGTTACTTTCCCTTGGAGGAACTGCTACTGTTGATGAAGAGTGCTTTGGACCAAATATTTTATGGGCCCAAAGTTCATGTATTAAAGCCCTAATTCCTAATGTGATGATGTGAGGAAGTGGGACCTCTGGGAGGTAAATAAGGCCATGAGGGTAGAGCCCTTATGAATGAGACTAGTGTCCATGTAAGAAGAGATGGAAGATATGATCTTTCTCTCCACCATTTGAAGACACAGCAAGAAGACAGCCTTCTGCAAGTCAGGAAGAGAGCCTTCACCAAGAACCCTCTCTGTCAGCACTTTGAACTCAGACTCCCCAGTCTCCAGAGTTATGAAAAATAAATTCCTGCATTTTAGGCCACCCAGTCTAAGACAGAGAGGTAAAATATAGAGTGCTTGGGCCACTCATTTGTTATTAAATTCACTATGTATTCAGCCTCACTTATATCCTTAGAAAAGTTTGCGAATGCAGTTGAATGGGTGGAGAACGGTAGTTGCAGATAATCAGAGAAGAGTAGAGACAGAGTGCAGGGAAAAGTAGGTCCTTTAAATTGAAAAGTGATAACATGATCCATTCATATAAATGCATTTTTGTTCAATTCTGCTCCAGCTGTATTATCCAGCTTCTCTAAAGAATGGTGCCTGTACAGGACAGGGTGATCTTTACCCTGATGAAAGATGACTCTCCAGGCAGATAGCAGGAGAGACATTCCTAATTGATTCCAGGAGGGAATGCCACCACCATCACCACTATCATTTATGTTGATATCAAAACTGAAATGTCAATGATCATTTCTGTTCTCTAACATTTCCAATCAGATAATTTAAACATTTTACTCTAAGAGTTTTTCAACTCAAATGTTATGCTTCCTGTTTTGTGCATTGGTATTATTAACTCTAGTTTCATGGGAGTCCCAGTTTTTATACATCACTGTATAGCTTTGATGTTAACATGATTTTGAGTTAACATAATTTTTGCCAAAGTGAGTATTAACCTAGTTTGATCACACAATTTGGTTATTCTTTATTCTGATGCTAAGGGAATCCAATGATTTTTGTTGATAGTAGCCCATTAATTATATTGACTGTAAAGAGTAATCTAGAAGAAATTTAAAGAAAATTTAATCAGATTTTACGTTTTCTGTCGCTAATTTGGCATCTTAATAGCTGTTTATTTTATTCGAGGTGCATCCTGAGTCTTGTAATGTTCACATTGCAATATTAAAGCATAACAGATGAGCCTAAAATGTTCAGTGGTTAATTTGTACAGATCAAGATGTTGTAATTGCAATAACCTGAATGTGGCTAACCCTTGAATAACATAGGTGGAAACTATGTGGATAAATCCACTTATCTGCAGATTTGCTGCCACCTCGGTTACCCCAGACACAGAAAAACCAAACCCTCCTCTTCTTCCCCCTTCTCAGCCTACTCAGTATGAAGACGATGAGGATGAAAACCTTTATGATGATCCACTTCCACTTCATGAATAGTAAATATATTTTCTCTTCCTTATGGATTTCTTAATAGCATTTTCTTTTCTGCAGCTTTATTTATTGTAAGAATACAGAATATAAATCATACAACATACAAAATATGTGTTAACTTACTGCTTGTTATCGGTGAGGTTTTCATTAAACAGTAGGTTGTCAGTAGTCAAGCTTTTGAGGAGTCTAAGTTGCATAAAAATTTCTGACTGCGTGGCTGGGGCTGGGGCAGTTGGCAGCCATAACCTCCACATTGCTCAATGGTCAACTGTATAATTTTTTAGCGGAAGTGTAGGAATGTTTAGTATGATACAACCATGGAGAAATATTTTGTATAAATATGTGTAAAATTAAGACTATAGAACTAAAAATAATACACTTAGTTTATTAGTTATTAATAGCTAATACTGATTTAGCTCTGTGATAATAAATTGACATGCATTACCTCATTTGTCACATTGTCATGAGATCAGCATTTTTATTTGTCCTTCATTTACAAATGAGGAAACTAAGTCTAAGAGGAGTTAAGTGATTTACCCAGTATTACATGGCAAAAAAAAAAGTCAGAGTTTAAACTTAAAGCCGAGTCTTTGCAATTCTAAAGTCCATGTTCTTAGCTACTGCCTTTCTGAACTTATTAGTCAACCTGAATTCTGAGGATCTCACAAAAAGTTACGTGCTAATTATTTTGGAAGCATTTATATTATGAGTTTCTAAAATTACAAATTCTTTTATGTATGATAGGGAGGTAAAATCATGGCATTTAGAGGCAAACATATTCTATTTAGTTCCCATTTGTGCTACTTAACAGTTGTGAACCTGACGAGTACCATTTAGTAACCTCAACTGTTAAGGTGTGTAAACAAGTTCATTTCATAGAGGTACTGGGGAAAATTAAGCGAGAGAATATATGACTAACAAAAAATATGATTTTCATTTTTTCCTTGTGTGTATACTTAAGGGGAAAGTTAAGACTGCCTACTTGTTATCTTCCACTGAAAACAAAACAAAACAGAAGATTAAAAATACAAACATGTTGCCCTTGTTTATTTTGTCTAACTCAAGTTGTTCTGATGTCATCCATTTCTGTGTAACCACAAGCACAGTTGGTAAAGATTGAGTTAGCAATGTTCCCTCAATTCCAGATTGCCTTCTCTACCATCTAATTTCTTTCAGTGGTACCACAATTCTTCCATGCTGTAATAGAAACTTTGAAATTATATTTTGCTATTTTTCTCTTTTGCATCATTATTTTACATTTTGTTGTCAAAGATTTATTTTCTGCAGAATATCTTATAATCCCATGCTTCTAATTTCTAGTCAGTGACTTTCTTGATTCTTATTCCTCTAATGTACAATCCAAATAACACTTTCTTCTCTTCTTTCATTTAACAAGTAATAATTTAACATCAACACTGTGTCACATCTGTGGTGTCACCTATCAGTATGCAGAACACCAAGGGATTCCCACTGTAGTGTGATTCTTCTTCTTGTGTATTAACACCAATGCTTTCTTGGCCTCTTAACGCTTCCTCCTTGATATTTTTCAGTTCCAGGCACTCTGCCACACACTCTCATGGCCACACACAGGACCTTGTTAACACCTGGAAATTCTCCATCTTTGAACTATGAAAGATTAGTATCTGCAATCAGTAAATGGCATCATCTCTCATAGCTTTTATTCCCCAATGCCTTCTATTCAGCCTCGAACTTTGTTTTTTTTCTGCCTGCTGCTTCTTCCCTCATTAAGCCAGCCACATCATTCGATCCCTTCACTCACAGCATTTTCAAGAACATCCCCTCTTCCTCTTTTTATCCTCAGTCACTCTGGTGTGAATATCTTAACAATTATACAATACACTTTCAGTGTTCCTAGACTCGTGTTGTTAGAGACAGCTGTGTAACAGAATGCCCTGGTGCAGACTGGGGGCCCCTGGATACCGAGGGTCTCCAGTTTCAGCTGGCCTCCTCCCTTAGGTAAGAGATAGAAACAAGAATCTTAGTATTATTCTAATGTTCATGTATCTGGTCTTTTCTGCTATAGTTTTCCCCCATAAATCTTGATTTTTAGCCATATTAAGTGTTTTTTTCATTTCCCAGATAAACAATTTTGTCTCCAGACTTTGTGCCATTTTCACTTTTTTTACCTGCCAAACTTTTTGTGTCTTTACATACTCAATTTAAAATCCTCCTTTATGAGATTTCAGCTTTTTCTCTTGGACTGAGATTGAGAACCTCTCTCTGGGCTCCAATAATTTCAAATGTCTGCTTAAATTTTGAAGCATAATTTCATTTTATGAGAATACATAGATTTCAGACTACTAAGCAATAGAAATATGGATACAAGACATACACGGGACCACTTGGGGCATAGTAAGTATTTAAGAATACTGAATACTTGGTGGATATTTGGTGAGTGTATTAGGCCGTTTTCACACCGCTATAAAGAACTTCCCGAGACTGCGTAATTTATAAAGAAAAGAGGTTTAGTTGACTCACAGTTCTGCATGGCTGGGGAGGCCTCAGGAAACTTAGAATAATGGTGAAAGGGGAAGCAGGCATGTCTTACATGGCAGCAGGTGAGACAGAGAGAGAGAGAAAGAAAAAAAACAGCCACTTATAAAGCTATCAGATCTCGTGATAACTCACTCACTGTCACAAGAGAAGCAAGGTGGAAAGCACTCCCATGATCCAAACACCTCCCACCGTGCCCCTTCACCAACAGGTGAAGATTACAATTTGGATTACAATTTGAGATGAGATTTGGGTGGGGACACAACCAAACCACATCAGGGAGTATTATAATTGGTAAAGAATGACTGTCCCTACTGCATTGAAATGTAAGTCTCATGGAACTAACCTATATTTGTTTAATGCAAATTTGAATTCAAGATGGCAGACTAAACATATGCATTTTTTACTTATCTTTCCAAGTCTTTGTTAAGTTTTAAACGGATTATATAAAACAGCAAGAAGACAAGAATTAAAAAAGAAGTAGTAAGCCACATGGGAAGTATGCATGAGAGTTAGAAGCTGAGGAAGTGAGTAGTAATCTAAAATCTCAGAGAGGTTTTGGGTTCATAGGTGTGCAGAAAGAGAATGAGAATTGGGTCCAAAAAACAAGGCGAATAATGGAAGGTGAATAGTTGAATAGTTGCGCTGATCAGTCTAGCTTTGCAGCTCATTGTCAAAGAAGAGATCAAGTTGGAATTTTTGGTCAAATACTATAGGGTTGTCTGTGATATTTAATAGTAACTGAGTGAGCAGCCTGATAGTCAAAACTGTTAGCTATGTTTTGAGACCCCAAAATAAACCCCTTGCATTTTATCAGTTGACAGAAGAGAAGTGCTCTACATGTGCCCTGACTTAAGCTTATTTTTCATTCGTAAGTATTAGGTAATTTTTAGTAATATCATTAGCCTTCTATATGTAGGGGTATGTGAGAATTGAAGGTCTCTTTCCCTGCAATCTCAGACAGAATTCTACTGTACATGCAAACATATATTATCAAGTATGGACAAAATCAATTGTACTGAGCATAATGAAGTCCAGGTTCTCTGCCTTTTATGTCCTCTAATTGTACACAGCATAAAATGTTGACTCAAGCCAGAGCACAAAATACTCAAAGGACAGAATTCAGCTTATCTTATGGTCAGATATTTGCACTAAAATAATTGAATCAGTGATTGGATACAAAGCCTTGGATGACATCACAAAGTGTTCAGGCTCTTGAACTTCCTAGGTCCTTATAACCTTCTTTTGAAACAATAGAGGCCAGGCATGGTGGCTCATGCCTGTAATCCCAGCACTTTGGGAGGCCAAGGCAGGTGGATCACGAGGTCTAGAGATAGAGACTATCCTGGCCAACATGGTGAAATCTTGTCTCTTCTAAAAATACAAAAATTAGCTGGGCATGGTGGTGTGTGCCTGTAGTCCCAGCTACTCGGGGGGGTGAGGTAAGAGAGTCGCTTGAACCTGGGAGGCGGGGGTTGCAGTGAGTGGAGATTGTGCCACTGCACTCCAACCTGGTGACAGAGCGAGAATCCAAAAAAAAAAAAAAAAAAAAGGAAAAATAGGAGTGCATATGGAATTCTAGGCATCTCACAAATCTTTAACGTTAGTATTTCTTCAATTAAAATACTTTTTAAAAATTCTAACCGCTAGACCACTAGAGAAAAATACTTTTGGTTTTATTAAATACGTTATTTAACCAACCTCTGGTCTCATCAGAGAGAAAAATAGATGGCATGTTTTTACCTTTCCTTGTTTCAGGCTTCTGATTAGAATTCCTACTAGTCAACCATTTCCAGGGTGCACATTCTTAATATTTCTCAAAATTTATATTAGGCTGAAACCTACAAAATTTATTTTTTTAAGATCAAAGAATGTCAAATATTAGCAAGTCACATGGTTTATACTGTTAAAGCAAACTAAATATGGCCTGAGAAAGACTTTGTACTTCTGTATTTGAGACCTTGTGGATGAACCGCAACCTAAATTAATAGGTAGAGAAAATTTTAAACTTAACTTAGGAGTTAGCACTTATAACAATAGCTGGGTCTTGGTAAATCCCAGCAGCCATACTTCAGCCACTCATACACCGCTGAGTGTTCAAACTGTGTTCAAATAAGGCAAATGCCAATCTGTAACCAATCCAGCTGTTTCTGTACCTCACTTCTGATTCCTGTATGTCACGTCACTTTATTTGTCTATAAATTTGTTCTGACCACAAGGCATCCCTGGAGTCTCTCTGAATCTGCTGTGATTCTGGGGGCTGCCCAATTCATGAATCGTTCATTGCTCCATTAAACTCCTTTAAATTAGTTTGGCTGAAATTTTCCTTTTAACAATACCATCTCTCCTGGGAGAGTCAAACTCATATGGCAGGCGAGGATTCAGAGAGATTGTTTTCCAAAAGATGGAAAGTAAAAGTTGCCATTTTCTTAAGGTCTAGGCAGAGAAACTGGTATAGCTGTACTTCTACCATATTCTATCAGTTACACACTGTCATGGAGCAGGCTCTTATGCAATGGAAGAGGACAAAGGTGGCCTCATCTTCCCTCCATGCTCTGTTACAAGTATCAATCTGTCTCTCTTTGCATGCCCTGTCTTTCCTTGGATTTTAGGCTATTTCATTTCCTTGCAATATCAGCTCTCTGTTGGATTCAAGAATAGAGATGATTTTGTAGTATGTTCCACTATTTTTCCCCCAAATTATTAAGGTATTAGTAATGCTCTTTCATGTTCCATATCTTAAGTGGAAGTGGAACTTTCTTGCTATAACTTTTGAATTAGCAATTCTAGACTCTAGACTCCAAAGGAGTCTGTATCTGCAAAAGTTCTGAGGGAAAATAATTGTGAAGTTAAAATTCTAAAAAAGAAAAAATCCTTGTTTAACCAAATTATCATTCTAAAATAACAAAAAATGATATTTTATAATTATAAGAACTAAGGAAATTGTCTTTATATAAATGTCTGGAGAAATAGATTTCTGAGAATATATTTCAGCAAAACAAGGAAAAAATAACACAGGGATATACTGGGACCGAAGTAACAGTGCCTCTTACCCCAGAGATAAGTGACGTGAGGTCCCAGAATCATTTTAAGCAGGCTTAGAAGCCGAATGTATAAAATATATCATGTAAAATATAACATGACACAGAGGGCAATTAGGGTCATTCTGATTCTTGACCTTGATCTGAGTTTCAATGACGAAAATAGATTGGCCAAAGAATGACATACTAGCCACGCCTTTATTTTCATTACATACACTTTTTACTCCATACTGCACAGATATATACAATTATTTTATCTTCCTAACCAGACAATAAGTTACTTGCCCATCTTCTTATTAACAATAATGTAGATAAAGTATCTTATGAAAGTAGAGAAATGTAGTCAGTTATTTGATAAGTGTGTGAGTTTGTTCATATGGTCTTATAGGAAATAACAAACATAATTTAAATTGGTACAGGTTGTACACAGAACATTTTAAAAAGTTCTACCTAATCTTAAAACCATGGATTTTTACATAATGTTTCTGCATTTTATAATCATTAAAAACAATGGAAATTTTGTTGAGCTTAATATGAATTAAAATTTTTATATTAGGATATCGTAGGTTTTGCCAATAGAATTCTAAAACTTAAATATATCTAACTTGATTACTATGTAGGTTATGCACTGTGACTCATTAGAATATATGATGTGTTGTTTAAAGTCATAATGATCATCGGACGAAATATGGCCATCTTTAAAATTATCTCATAGATCTAAGTAGTGAATAAACTAGACAAGAGTAATGTAAAAATGGTTGACATTATCAATGAAGGGTCAATGGATAACTGTGTGGCTCCGGTTCTGATACTCAGAAGGAAACCACATCACTTAAGTAGTAATATGAGGAAAATGAACCACATTTTTAGGAGACATCACACAAACTGTAAACCAAGAACACTTTACTATTAAACTTTTTTTCAAATATGCCAATGCCATGAAAAAAAACAGAGCTGAGGACCCATTCCAGTTTAAAGGAGACTCAAGAGACATTACGACTGAATCCTCTATGTGATGTAACATAAGCTATCAAAGACATTAACTTGGTCAATTCATAAAACTGAAATCTGGAAGGTAGATCAAATAAAGATTTTCTATCAACATTCTGTTTCCTGAAACGGTAGCTTGTGGTTAACAAAGAGGATGCCCTTGTAGTTAGTACTAAGGGTTGTAGGGTCCGTGTGTCAGTGACTTGCACTTGGCAGCGAGTGCGTGGGCATACGAGCATGCACACCACACAGTGCACACAGGGGTGATGCAACAGTCAGTACATCCAGGAAAAGGATTTATGGCAGCTCCGAGTGAGTGCGTGGGTGTACAAGCATGCACACCACACAGTGCACACGAGGGTGACGTAACAGTCAGTACATCCAGGAAAAGGATTTAGGGGAGCTCTGAATGTGTGGATGTACAAGCTTGCACACACACAGCGCACACGGAGATGATGCAACAGTCAGTACATCCGGGAAAAGCACTTATGGGAGCTCTGTGTACTATTGTTGCAATTTTTCTGTAAGCTTGAAATTGTCCTCAAATAAAAGTGAAAAAATGTTACCCCAGGAAGGATTGGCACAACATTATTTTAGATGAATACTTCGAAAACTTCCTTTATTTTTTGAAAGTTACTGGAACACGCTGATTACACATTTGGGATTTAACCCCTCTGCCTTAATTATAAACTTAGACGTAAGTGTAAGAACCCAGTTTAAGTTATCTTGAGAAGCACAAAATATGAGTTACTACACAGTTTCCTTTTAAATGGAAATGAAATACATTTCAAGTCATACTAATATATGTTGGTTTTGAACTACTTGTAGCCTTTCCTTAGAAAACTAAAACAAAAACTCTCTTTTAATTTCATGACTCCTTCAACTACGGAAACTATGAAGATTTATGTCTTATGAAGTTTATTTTACACATAAGTTATTAGATTATTTTAAAATTATTATTATTATTATTTATTTTTAGAGACAAAGTCTCACTCTGTAACCAAGACTGGAGTGCTGTGGCAAAATCATATCTCACTGCAGCTTCAAATTCCTGGGCTCAAGCCACCTTCTTGCCTCAGCCTCCTGAGCTGCTGGGATTACAGGCATGAGCTACCATGCCGAGCATACAAATTATTTGGTTTGATGAAATAATTATTGATAAAATCAACAGAAGTGATCATTATAAGTTAAATATTTACAGTGTGATTTAGAGAACATATCTGTAGAAAGGGTTGAAACAATAAAATATTATTGGCTTGGAATTTGTATAGAATTTTGCCCTTCAATGTAGACTGTCATCTAAACACTCAAATAGAAGACTTTCAAATTTACAAAATGGTGCTTTATTGGCCAGCCTAGATAATTTTTCTTGCTTCCTCAGCCCCCTTTTTACTTACTCCTGAGGGCTTAATATCACAGACAACTGAAATTCATCTGCACTCTACTTACTATGTGTAACCAGCTGTGATTTTATTTTCTGATGCTGCCACATGAAAAAAATTTTTTTTTCCTGAACTATAGGTGTTAATTGGTGTCTTTGTATCTTGCTAATTAAGTTCTAGCAACACCTTCTCCCTCTTCCTCGTTTGCACTTAATGAGCTCACTTGTTGTATTAATTTATTAGATAATTAGATAAAACAAAAAAAGTTGAATTTCTTCAGGAGTGGCTTTGGAAAGTGCCCCTTAAATATTCAAACATGGATAAAAATGTGTACATTACAAGACAAAAAAATCACTTTAAGAAGAAATATACTTAATGTTAGCCTGTAGACTCATACTGACATTTTAAATAATGTGATGATCAGGGCTTATACAAAAAGGAAGAGATTGATTCAAAAGCTCAGGCAATCACAATTATTTTGGTGTAAGCAAAACAGGATCACATATGGTACAACATGATGCTCATACCAGAAACCTTTGCAATATTTAAGCACAACAAACAAATTAGTTAAGCAATGTGCCCCTTGGACTCTAATTACCATTTTTATTTGCATGTTCATTTTTTTCTAAATTTTTTTTAAGCCAGTGGCCACGCAGTATTAAATTCTTTGCTGTTTATCATGATACCAGAATTTATTTGACAAAGAGTGGAAAAATCATTGACGTACAGTGAAAATGATCATTGTTTAATAGTAGAATTCTGTCATTCATCAGCAGTTAGGGAATTGTGGAAATTGTTTTGAGTGAGAACATCCAGATGTTATTGATTCCAATTTTCTGGTCCAACTCAAACTCATTTGGGCCATTAGCTTTCCAACTTGTCCAATATCATCAGAAAAGGCAATGACATCTCTTACTGCTCTATTTTTGTCTTTGGTTGAGTAATGGATTCCACTTGACTGGCATATATATTCTGGCTGCCCTTTAGGAAATCTAAGCATTTGATGTCAAAAATACACATCTTTTAAAATACTTCTTAATATTGAGGTAAAGCAAACATTCAAAATTCAAAATATCAAGCTGTAAATGTTAATACTAAACAGGAACATATCCAGTCGACATTGAAATTGTATATAATGAACAACAAAGAATAAATTAAAGTGGAAAGTCATAATAATATGCAATATTTCAGGTATTCTTTGATAGATGTAATGACAGAAGCTACTACCTTGCCTGCCCCAGTGTTAGTAACATTGAGCTTTCCAGCTAGGATTAGAGCATTTTTATATGAATCCCTAAAAAATGCAATAACTACTCCTCCAGGAGAGGATGCTGTCCCTGCTTCCTGAGGGATAGCACTAATATTTCCAGGTTGTCTGCTTTACATCAAGACTTTGCTTTAGGATGGAAACAGGATTGTAGGGAGCCTGTGAGCTCAACAGTAAGATCAGTTTGTCTCCATTTGATCTTTTGATGAAATGCATTGGGGTAAAACCTCTTCCCAGTGTCATTAGTAGCTCAGGAATTAGAAAAGATAATTTTTCTCCTACATGTTCAAGAAGAATCAGAAGCAGGTAATTGACATAGCCAACTAAACCTCTATAGTTATTGGTTTTGTTCTGCCTCAAATGCTAACTTGAATCCCTTATGACTGTTAAGAGCATAAAGGGGAAGAGAATGCCCAGGGAGGCAATTGGAGAGACAGAGACAGCAGAGCTGTGAGAAGACTGTTTGCAGAAAATATTCTTCCCATGTGTGGACTTGGCCTTTGAAGCAGAGAATTACAACAGGAAATTAGGAATAGGCTGGTGTAGCCTCATAAACAAGTACAAAATTGTGTCAGCACACCAAAATATTTCACTAGACTGCCCTTCCCCTAGGAGGTTCACAGGTGGTATAATAAATGAAATCAGCAATCCTTCTACATGTCTCGCTTATATGGTTATTTTGGCTCAGCCGACCATTAGTTATTTGTAAGCTGGGGCATAAATACAGACACTAGTTGAATATTTATGTACAGCTCCAGAATCCACCTTCACTAATTTGTCTACTTATGGGGAATATAGCTGTGGGGGGAATGGAAAATATTTACTCTGGGAGCCCTTAAATGTAATGCATGAATATGAATGTGCTCTTGGCACGGGAGGTCCTGGAACTCTTGGTAGGTGTTGGGTCCCTACTGACGCTTTATCATTTTCTTTTTTCCTTCAACTGAATATAAAACTGAAAAGCCGCTTTTAACAGTTAGTAAGTGGTGATACTGCCAGACTCATCCTATAAGAAGTTAGCTAAATTTTATCCAGGCATAATATTTTTTATTAGCTTACTTGTAGAGTCCCTCCTCAGAGCCCAACTAAACGTGGTGCTAAACATTCTTTTGCCTTTGTAGAGGAATAACATTCTGAGACTCCTTTGTTTTTTCACCAAACAGTAAAATTAACCAGGTATTGAATTCATACTCTCATTAAAGTCATTGTTACCATTCTTTTACAAAAAAAAAAAATACTCAAGGAGTAAAGAAACATAAAAATTGACACTAAAACAATATCACCTACGTTCATCTTTCTCTGGATGTTAGATTTGGAATGTATGCATAGAAAATGGTCTTAGTGTCGAAGATTTAATGGTGCAAGAGAAAGCATCTCCAAAAGAACATCTCCTTTAATTCTGTCTTCTTATTTATCAAATAATATCTAGCGACCACACTTTTCTTTTGTTCCTTTTGTATAAGAAGGAATTATAGCGGTTTGCCACATTAAAGTACTTTAAAAGTGCTTCCTAAAATTTGGTAGAGAATCTTCTTAAAATTTTACTCCACCCTGCATCTTTCTGGATATCTATCACTCCTGAGATGGTTTTTCCAGGCTTAGGTTAGTTTTCTAAATCTCTCAGCTTTCTTTTTTCTCAAGTGACACAGCAGTTAAATTACATCATGAGTTTAGCCTGGACTCTCTTGAGTCCCCCAAGAAGGAAAACTGAAATTCTGCAAAATGACCTATATTTAAGGGTGAAGGAATTAAGAGACATCTCAAGCTATCCCCTTATTAGAAGGTAAACTAGGAATCATAAAATAATATATTTGACCGAGTGCTCAGAAATGATTAAATCCAACAGGCTTGCCAAGAGAGTTGTACCGTAGAATTGCCAAGGGAGTTATCGTAAAGCACAGATACTGGGCTCTGCCTTTGACCTTCTGGGTAGATAAATGCCAGTGATTTTGAAAGTAATTCCCTGTGATTCTACTGAATCTCCACAAATCTTGTGTAATCTCTCAATTTTAAAAAGAAGTTTTTTTTTTTTTCAGTTTAAGCCATTTATTCAAAGTCAAACATGCTTTAGTGATGGAGAAGAATCTGCTTTTAAATGTATTAAAACAAACTGATAGGAATCATGTTTCTTATTGTTTTCCTGTATAAAGTTAGACAAATAGGATATTTTTGAAGTTATAAACATTTAAATACCCTTAAAATGTTTACAATATGGTTTGTTATATTTTTATCTTCGGGGTAATGTTATTTAAATTAAACTAGGTACTGAGTGCTTGCTGAAACTAACTAGAAATCTTAGGCCTTAAAAAGAGCTATCTCATATTTTTAAAAGAAACATCAATAATTTTTATATATTTTTAAATTTATGAGATGGAAAGTTAGCTTTTACTAATCTTATCAGGCTAAACTGAGTAATAATGAAGAAAATGAAGAGTTTAGAAATATTTCTTTGGAATATCAGTGAAATCTCTAAAAAGAAAAAAAAAACCCTCATCTGTATGTGTGAGCGACATAAAGTCACACTTTGTTGAAATGCAAAATGGCCTTGGAAAATTTCATGGAATGAAACTAAATGGCAGCACATCACTTTTCCAGATGGGGTCTTGCGGTTGTGGCTCAGATCATGGGGGTGACGGCAAACTCTTCCAAAGGAAAAATAGTAGCAATCCAGTCACAAGATAGTACCAAACATAGAATCACAGATGAGTAATTTGTCAGTTTCTTAAAAGAAAGAGTTGTTAGGAATGAGAGTAAGGATGTGCCTCGATTACAATACCCCAGATACGATACTATTCTGAAAATGGTGTGGGGGTTTTGTGAGGGATGCCAACCACAGATTATGCTAGAAATCTGCATCGGGAAGAAATATTATTTTTTGCTACATGTTACAAATATGCCTATAGACTGTGATTCAAATAAATAATGTGTTTAGGCCAGGCGTGGTAGCTCACGCCTGTAATCCCAACATTTTGGGAGGCTAAGCCAGGTGGATAACCTGAGGTCAGGAGTTCGAGACCAGCCTGGCCAACATGATGAAATGCCATCTCTACTAAAAATACAAAATTAGCTGGGTGTGGCGACGGGCACCTGCAATCTCAGCTACTGGGGAAGCTTGAAGCAGGAGAATCGCTGGAACCTGGCAAGTGGAGATTGCAGTGATCTGAGATAGCACCACTACACTCCAGCCTGGGTGACAGGATGAGACTCCATCTCAAAAATAAATAAATAAATAAAAATAATGTTTTTATAATTTTTTTCGTAGAAAAATAAACCTGAAGTTAGGCAGTGCAGACCTGAATTTCTCATTCTCAATTCCCATTCATTTTCCTGTGTTTTTGAGGGTTTCTCCTGGAAAGTAAAACAATTCAATGCTTTATCTTCTGCCCTTCAGAAGTCGGGACATCATCACATCATTTTACCTTTAAGATATTGGACTGGATTCATAGAGGAATGAGCCATATACAACATACATAGGAGTATGAAGAAAGGGAGACAGCCTTCAAAGCTAATTTAGTAACTAATATTGTAGTTTAATGTAATGAGAAATAAAACTAGAGGATGGTTGATAGAATGCAGAGGGTACTTTAAATCAGAGAGACAATTTGAAAGAAAGAAATATTTTTATATACCTTGATTTATTAGAGATAGATTAAAAAGTTCGTTTAAAAAACGTAATCAAGAACTTACAGTGATAAGTTGTTCTTTTTCAAATATCATGACGATAATGCTGCATAATCACCCATTCAAAAATTTCATGGCTTAGAACAACAAATATTACTCTGGAGCTCTCTGTTCTGTGGTTGGCTGAGTTTTGGCTACTCTTGACTTGGCTGAGCTGGGAGGATGGATCTGCTTCAGGCTGCAAGCTGGCTGAGCTTGGCTTATCACGTTTCATTACGAGGCACAGACTGAAGTGTTTGGAGAAGCCCAGGCAGTGGCATGTTCTTTAAAGGCACTGAGAGGAGCTTATGAATGAATGAAGCTTAACTACATAAGCACACTTGATGAAGTCAAAATGCAAGGACTGGGAAGTACATGCCACCAACCATCAAGCCATGGTAAAGCTGTCGATGTACTACTACGGGGGAGTGGAGTGCTGGTACGAATCATTCAGTCTTTCACAAAACACTGGCAAAATGCAGGTTATTCAGACAGAATCGTTAAATACAAAAACCTACTTAAAACTTAAGGGTGTATTAGCTATCTGTCTCCAAATGTACTTTTTGAATTTAAGTTATAAGGACTTTCACTGCAGAAAGTATGCAATAATGAAGAAGATAATTGCTTTGGTCATTGGGAAAGTGTTTTTCAGGTAGAAGTGAATGCAGAAACAACCATTTCAAGCAAAACCAATGACTTCTAGGGTAGGCTGGAAAGAGAATTCTCTTAATAGAAAAGAAAGAGCACTTGGAATTGAGATGGAGACGCTAAACTGAGCTACTCCTGTTGTGGCTTTGCTGATCCTTCATGGAATACACTCATTAATTATCACAGAAGCCACCTATGTACTCTGCATTCATTGGGATTTGATGTATAATTGGTTCTTAACTTCTCTATGTTTAGCATTTTGCTTAGAAGTTAGCACTTATCTTCAGGTATTATAAGGCTTTTTAAATGACATTTTCCCCTCTAGAGGAAGTATGCCTTTGTTTGTTTATTTGTTTGTTTTGTCTTGTTTCTTAGAGACAGGGTCTTGCTCTGTTGCCCAGGCTGGAGTGCAGTGGCTTCATCATAGCTCACTGTAGCCTTGAACTCCTGGACCCAAGCCATCCTTCTGCCTCAGTCTCCCAAGTAGCTGGGGCTACATGCTTGGCTAATTTTTTATTTTATTTTATTTTTTTAGACATGGGGTCTGGCTATGTTGCCAAGGCTGATCTCAAACTCCTGGCTTCAAACTCCTGGACTCAAGTAATCCTCCCACCTGAAGGTGGGAGGCCAGCACCTTGACCTTTCAAAGTGCTGAGATTACAAGCATGAGCCGCTGGTTACAAGACATGGCCAGAAGTATGGGGTTTTCTATGCTTTCACATATAATACATATTTAGGTTTTCTCGATGATGAAATTATGTTTGGGTTACTTTTCGTAAACCGTATGTGCTTTGAATTAATAAAAAAGTTGTGATTCATTTATTTTCAACGGCTACTTCCCTTCTCTTTTGGAGGTGCTCCATTAAAAGATTCCCTTTATGTTGTGTCACGGAGTCTGAATTGACACAAAAGCATTTCCAGGCATTATTCTTGTTCCCGGTTGGCTGACATAGAGCCCCACTCATTGATGGCACTGGGGAAGGACAGAGCCTGTTGGACAAACCAACCCTAGGCATTAGTATCAAATGGACAAAAGGATCCTAAGACGTTTAGACAACTGTTGACTTTTATGAAACTGAGACAAAAATGGTAAGAAATTTAGATAAATATTTCCTTTTGTAAAAATGACATGAATTGTAAGTTTCCTACACTGTAAATTAGAAAATTTAAATTATATAAAACTATATAAAATTATAATTTTTTTCTTAATATTGGCATTTTTATGTGTACTAAGGTATTTACCTCACTTTTAGAATCTCAAATTCTATTGGGAGTGTATTATTTTCAACTCATAAATCACCTTTTAAACATTTGATTCTTATAACTTTTCCTTCTCAGGAAAACTGAACCTATATTTATAGAATATGGATGCTCCAGCAGCTGGTTCAAAAATGGTTCCGTAGTAATAATCACATCAATTATATGGTTAAAATGTGAAGCCTGAGTCACCGAAAAGTTAGGTCATTTAATTTGTTCAATGCAGTTTCTAAAGTTTTCAAGAAGTGTATTAGATTTAAAAGAGACTTGAAAGGGAATCTGATACAATGTCATTACAACTGAGAATTTTCTCACCAGAATTCTTGAAAGTACTGAAGGATGCAACCCCAGTGACATTCTCATTACACATGTAGATCAGAAACTAAGAAGTCTATGAGTAACGTTTGGAAAGAACAATGTTTAAATATGAAAAATGATGTGACTCATGATTGAAAAAGAAAGTCATGTAAATTGGAAGTGCAAAAACTTTACAGGAGAAATCTATGAGACCAAAAATAGGTAGTAAAATAAAAATGAAAGTAAATATGGTTGCCTAAAACACATTAACAAATGAAACAAATAGATAAAACCAATGAGAATGGGCAGCACTAAGAGTAACAGAGAAGTTTGACCCAGGCAATTTTGATGAATTACTTGGGAAATCTGGTAATAATCAGGTAATATGGGAGCAGCATGATTAGTTAATAACTCCACTTTAAAAAATTCACTGAATTACACAGAAAAGGACAAGAGTATATATGGAAGACATGCACAGCTTCTATATTAATGTGACACTGCTCTGAGTAATTAAACACCGTTTCCAGGAAAGATTTGTTCAGTTGTTCCTAGAGGGTGTGGATACATCCAGGACATTCAGCTTCATGACTTCTCATTTGTTTTAGTTTTTATCTTTTAAATTGGGGGAAAATGATGTGTTATTCACTGATCTTTTCTTCTGAGATGCCAATCTAAATCTGTTATCTTATTAAACAATAAGCAGATTTTGTTCTGATTTAGGCAATTACCATGGTTAGTAAACAAGAAAATTACCCTAACAATGGAATTAGGTTTTGTGGACATGATCAGGTCATCTTTTTGAGGTATCTGCCTTTTCCTGCATTCATAATAACCACTATTACTCTGATTACTTTTATACTGTCCCCATAAGTAGTGGAGTTCTCACTTACGCAATGAAAACCAGAATTCAGAGGAAATGTAACCTTCTGAATTCTTATTGTGCAAATTTCCTCTTCATTCAGTGCCATGCTCACCTGGAAGAAATAATTTGTCAAATATTCTTGCCAACCAAACAGCAGTCATATTCCTTCAGAGAATTTTCACACTAAAAACAACTATTAGTTTTACGCTGACAGCACAAGTCAATCCTAATGTCTTTGGATCATGAATTTATCTACAGAGTTCAGAAGAAACAAGACAAACATTTTTGCCAGTGTCATCCATCAATCAAGTGGCAAAGCAGATGTGTGGATTTCAATGCAGATAGTTTCTGTCCAGCTGTCTGCTCTCCATCTTGGATGTTGGTTTTGTTGTAGGGCTGGCTCTCCTCATAAACTTGAGATGGTCGCTAGCACCTTGTAAGGGTATGCAGTTCTTCCTTGGCATCCACTGAAAAAAGAGTGGATATCTTTTTCTTAGGAAATTCATAGTTGGGTATTAAGTCGCATGTGCATTCTTAAACAATCACTGTTGCCAACAGAAAACAATATATTAACTGGCTCACCTAGGATCCTATACTTGTAGACAGTTTCAGCCAAATACAAAGATCTTAAGAAAGGGAGGATTGGTTCCCCTACCTCAAGAAAAATTAAATCAATGTTGATGCAAGAGTGGGAATGCATGTTGAGAGGCAAACAGTAAACACAACAAAATGATAAATCAGATCTGCTGGCCCTCAATATTTTCTTTTCTTTGCCATATCAGAAAATCTTCTATGATTCAGAGCTCACTCATTAAATGCATTGCCCTTGGATAAAAGCCATTGGTAAAATAACCAACAAGTCATCCTCCTTTGAACCTTTAGCCATATTCATGTCTACCTACATTATGTATATTTCTTTGCTTCCCACATTCCATCAGAGTAAAATACTTCACGAGAGCCAGCCATGTTCTAGGACATATGGACATGAACAGATTTATAGGATGTGGTTTTCTCATCCCAACTCTTGAAGGATGAATGGGGATCATCCATGCAGATGATGGAGAAAGTCTTCAAAGAGAAGTGAAGATCAATTCTAACAAGACGATAACTAAAACAGCATAGATGTTCAGAGAACTGCAAGAAGCCTCATTGCTTAACTCAAAAGTATGAGAGAGAAGAGGCAATGATTGGTAGAAATTAGATCTTCAAGGATCTTGTATTAGCACAGAAAAAGCTGAAGATGTATTTTATCACGAATAGCGAACCAACAAAATAATTTTCATAGGTGAGCAGCATTTTTACCTTTACTTATATGAGAATTCCTTCTGGCAAGAGTGTGGCATATCACTTGGGAACAGGAAGAATATATTATTGCCTTTAGTGAGGCAATGCTGAGGCTATTATATTATTGCCTTTAGTGAGGCAATGCTTAGGCTATTACCAAAGTCCAGGCTAGAAATGAAACCCAAATGAAGAAGGCAGAAGTAGGTTTCTTGAGGTGAAAACAGAGTCAGGTCCTCCTTAATACATAGGCTCTTACAAATGGGAGATAATTAAATTTAGTGGATGGGGAAATGAGAAGTGGGGGAGCATGACCTGGTTTTCTGACTTAGTGTCATAGTGTGTGGAAATGCATGAAGAGAAACAGAAATCGTACCTGAAAGAAAATGCTTGTAGAAGAAAAGAGTCATTTTAAATATGATAAATTTGATGTGTACGAGACATTTCGGTGGGCAGGTCTAACAGGTAACTTACAATACATGTGTGCAGAGCCCTGTGGAAGAATCTAGGCATTCAGTGTCTGCTCCAGGGTCATCAGTATGCACGTGGCAGTCAAAACAATAAGAGTGGCTGAGATCATCCAGGGAGAGTGTTTTGAATGAGAAGTAAGCAAATAGAAGACATTTGGATGCTGCCCAATATTTAATGAATGAATTAAAGATACAGAGCCTGTCAAGGAGCTGAAGAATGAAAGGTCAGAGAAATAGGAGCATATTTGAGGAGAAGAGAGTGATCAGCAGTAAAATTGAATGAACAGACACCAAGAAAGCCAAAGCCAGCCATGTAGAAGAGCTTCAAATTAGAAATTTTTTAAGAGGCATTCTTAAATGAAGACTGTCCTTTATTTTGTTTTGAAAGATGATTTATTGATTCTTTAATCACTCAATATTGCAACTGGGATTTCTTCAGAGGTCTCCAAGTCTCCTCTATTTTCACAGATCAAAATTCTCAGGTGCAGAGTATGTCAGGACCTATTCAAGGTTACACATTTGGCTGTCAACTGTGTCAAGACTAAAATTTCATGATCGTTATTTCAGTTCATCTGAAATAAATATCCTCCAAACATAAACCATAAACTTTATGTTTTAAGAGCACATACACCTCTTTACATGAAGTCCTCCAGCTTTGCAACTCCTCCATTCTTATCAGGTATCACTTCTTCAGACATCCCTCTCTTCAGTCATTCCTCTCTTTTCTTCTCAGCCTGTATATCATAAATACCTATCATTTCTCTCTTGTTGTATAATTGACTCCATCATCTTTTGTTCTTCATTTCTACCTGGCCCTAAAACCTACACATCAGATCAATCCTATGTTCTCTCTTTTTAGGCTCCATCCTTGTATTGAACACAATGCTGTAATTATGTGAATTGGTCTAATTCGAATTCTTGCCATCTAAATCCTTCCTGAGCCCACAGTGCTGTAGAGAAAATATGTTTCTATTCTGGGTCAGCATTTGACCTGCTTTTTCTGTAGGGTTATACATTCCCTGATTATTAAAAGTTTATTTCCAAACTCTCCTTTCCTGTGTATTCAGAATATACCTCACATGCTACTTCACAGAGACAGTCCATACTATCAGCTAGTAGGGCATACAACTGTGGCCCTGTCATGCCTAAATCATATCAATTTACATCCTCCCTTCTCCTTCCACTTTATTCCCCTTTTCTTTGTACAATGTCAATCTGTTTCAACCTTGGCTACTGCTTCAGACATCTTACATTGTCAGTCATTATCCTTCTCTTGTGGATTTCCAACATCTTACCTCTGCCAAATCTTTTCCCTTCATCAGTAACCATAATCAGACTGTATTTTTAAATGATGTAAATTTCTATAATTTTATGTTAGCTCTGGCTTATCCCTCTTTCTTCCTACTCCTCCTCATATAGTTGTGTATTTAGGTCACAAGTACACTCTTAAACAATAACTGTTGCCAGCAGAAAACAATATATTAACAGGCAATTATCAAGTATGAACTCCGAATTTCCAACAGAATATCCTTGATACTCTGTATATGTGTGCTTGTGTGTGCGTGCGTCTCTGCGTGTGTGTGTGTGTGTGTGTGTGTGTGTGTGTGTCAAGACAAGTTTATGACAAGAAGGAGAGACTCACAGAAGGTCATCAAAAGTTAGAAATTAAAATGAGAATACGCGTGAAAGTAATTTTCTAGCCTGCACCTGCCAAAGTGTTTTCTCATAGTTCATGTGAAGAAATACCAACAGGCTGTTGTCGTTAGTCCACTACACAGTGTTCACCTTTAATGTAGGTGGCATGGGCCTAAATAAGGATGAAAACTGATATTAACAGAGTGTTATACAGCAGGTGCTGTACTAAGGGCTTTATGAGGAAGGGTTAAGTTAGTCATATAATAATATACTTAAAGCTTTAATTTCATGGTGGGATAGTTCACTCTCATGCCATCATAATTGTTGTACAATCCTGAATTAAAGAACTTTTCAAGATGTTATTAATGAAAAATCTTTACTGAGTGAATTCTATCTGACCCTCCCAGTCAAAAGGCTTCTACTCAAATTTGGCTAAACCCTATTAGTGATGTGGGTTTCTGACTGCTGCCGTAACATTTATTTGGAGATAAGATGTGCTATATATTACAGATGGACTTTGGGAAGTGACTGAGGGTGACAGAAATTAATTAACAACAAGCCTCCAAATGAAATTTTTATGCTGGAGAGTAAGAAATACAAATTTCTGAAACACAGCGGTACGAAATAATGCAGTATCAATGGTTAAGGAAGCTTCCTAGGTTTTGAAGTTCTATATTAAAAGATACATATGTAACAAACCTGCACGTTGTGCACATGTACCCTAAAACTTAAAGTATAACAATAATAAAACTAAAAAAAAAGCAAAAAAAACTTTGATAAGGGAGTACATCTTATTAATGATTTCACAATGATGTCTAATATAATTTAGTGTCTTGGTAATTTAGGTAATGAATAAATATGGGATTTATTTTCAAAAAAATATAAGTAATTTTTAATGAAAATAATATGCAGAAATAAATACTGGGTAAAGTTTAATAATTAACAAATATTCCAGGAGGCCAGTAGTATGCGTTGGTCAGAATGAAACTTTCACAGAGGGGAGAGTGAAAGTGAAGCAGATAAAGTAATGAAATAATTGATATCAGTGTCTCTAAAGTAAGACCGAGGAATTTGAATTTTGTAGGCAGTGAGGAGCCTCTGAAATCCTGAGAATGGATTCAACATAAGCAAAATCGTATTTTGGAAGCAGCCAGCTGGCATGCATGGGTGGTTGGAGAGAAGTCTCCAGTGAGCAGGTCGTTGCAGGTGTTTGTCTCATGTACCAGTTTAATGTGCCGGCAGGGGTGTTGCTGTGAGGGAATTTAAGAAGCCTGAATCAGCAGTTCTTAGCAACTACATGAGGGGTTAAGACATGTAAAAGAAAGTCAACTGTGACTCCAAGATTTCCCTGAATAAGTTATATCTTATTCCAACGCTATTTTGAATATTTCCAGGGTATATATTCTGAATATATTCTTGATATATTCAAGATTCAACCTCAATAAGTTACATAGACCTGATGACATTCAGTATTCGAGGTAAGATAACAATGTAACTGAATTCTCCTGTAAAGAGCAAAAATATGTTTTAATTATTTTACAAGTACTCAACATATTAAGGAACTTATCTAGAGTCTTCTGGAAACTCAAGTCACGGCTGTTGTTGATTTTATTAATTAGGAAGTTTACATGAACCAATATAGAACTACACTGCTTTATATGTATAATAGGTCCTATTTTTGAAATGGCTGATACAGCTTTTTAAGTGGTTTTTAAATTGAGACAACTTGACATCTAGCTTTTAATATTTAAAGGAATGAACTAGGATAGCTATTCAGGTCATTTGAATATTTTGTGCAAATTCTCACACTCATTATGTCATGTCTACATTCTTGCTGTTTCATATAACTCAACCCTCCTTTTGAATATCATGATTTAAGCACTCATAAAATATTACTAAAGAAGCCTTGAGGCTCTAAGTAACGCAATAATTAGCCCTCCTCTAAAAGCCCAATAGAATACATAAATAATTTTCTCCCACTATTTCCTCCCCAGATATTGAAACCTCAATCCGAGTTTTAAAAACTGACCTATATTAGGTACTAGAGCTCTCTATTGGAGATGCTAATAGATTGTAAACTGCATCTAGAAAACATTAAACCAGTATTCTAAATGGTTTGAGAGTCTTACTTTTATTCTGGGTCAGCCAACTTTAGATTCTTTTGTGAATGCATCTTTTATCTGCACTTCTGCTCTCCAAATAATCCCCTGTAACAGTTATTTTTTTTAATCTTTCACACTTTTATTCTAATCTAAAACCTTGACAGGGTTTGTTAATTTATCTTAAAAATTCTCATTTGTAATATTTATCAAAATAAATTAGTTTTGAGTAACTATATCTTGATGTTTTTTAATACAGGTTTCTAACATGAGACTGAAATCTAAAATATTATCATCATCCAAAATAATCTGAAAAACTGAAATACAATATATACACACATATAATATAGTTACAGTGAATAAAATCTAGTATTTGATCGCATAACAGGTGACAACAGTCAACAGTAATATATTGTACATTTTAATAGAACTGAAAGAGTATAATTGGATTGTTTGTAACACAAAGCAAAAATAAATGTTTGTGATGTTTGTGATGATGGATATATGCCCCCATACAAAGTGCTGTGCCTCATGCCTATTATCCCAGCATTTTCGGAGGCCGAGGACGGTGGATCACTTGAGATCAGGAGCTCGAGACCAGTTTGGCCAACATGCTGAAACTCGTCTCTACTAAAAATACAAAAATTAGCAGGGCATGGTGGCAGGCACCTGTAATCCCAGCTATTCAGGAGGCTGAGGCAGGAGAATCACTTGAACCCAGGAGGTGGAGATTGCAGTAGGTGGATATTCAGGCACCTCTAATCCCAGCTATTCAGGAGGCTGAGGCAGGAGAATCACTTGAACCCAGGAGGTGGAGATTGCAGTAGGTGGATATTGAGCCACTGCACTCCAGCCTGGGCGACAGAGCGGGACTCCACCTTAAAAATATATGTATACAAATATATATACATATATATTATACACACATATAAATGTATGTATGTATTTATACATATAAATACATATATTTACACACACAGAGGGTCATTATGTAACAATATGTCTTCAAACTGAATAATTTTAGCCATCTTGTCATATAAAGCCTCTAACACCACAGATTTAAAATTTCTTCCTGGGAAGTAAATATTAATTAAGGAAATCCCAACTTCTTTTACAAATCAAAACCCATGTTCTCCATAAATTAACATCATAAAACATTTTTTGTTCATGTCAAGCGGTCAGGTGTCTTTGGGGAGTTTAGAATTACCTGATATCTCTGTTCTTTTATATCAACTCCATAAGGAAATCCCACTGCATTACTTGGTGTGTGTTTCTGTAGGCCTCTTTAGTGTAAAATTTAAAAGAAGGGGGAAGTTTAAGTAATATCAGGATTAATGAAATAATGTTCAAGTAAAATATATTTCCATGGGTTTACACAAAGTATCTTCATCTGTCAGTGACTCTTAACAGCAGATGCGTATTTCACTCCCATGAAAAGTTCTCCACTGGTCCACTGACTGTGATCTTTGTGTCTTTTACCCTTTTGGATCCAGGTGGAAGGAGTCCCCTCTTTGTGACACTGAAGTTTCCCTCGAAAAAAAGTAGGAGTCATATGATGGTTCTTAAAGTAATAGACCTCCTTTCTGCTCACATTTCCTTGGCCAATGCAGGTCACATGGTCAAGCCTGAAGTCATCAGGGTGGGAGGTGTGATCTTCCTATAGGACAGGGGAGCAAATACTTTCAATCTGTCATAAAACCTGAATGAAATAGTAAGATATCTGTTAAATCTATGTTTCTTAAACACACATGACTGTCTATACAAGGGTTCCTTTGTGCATTATTTGTAATGTTAATACATAAAACATGAAGGAGAGTGTGTCTCATTCTCATGATCAAATTTTACCTGTTATCTTTTCTCTATTATCAAAATGCCGGTAGTCTTCTAATGATCTTTATTTGTTTATTTATTTTTTAGTTATTGAATAATGATAATGGTGTCTATTTCAGATCTACAACTTTCTGAGTTTTAAAGTCATGGAGGAAAAACTATAATGAAATAAAATATAATTTTATCTAAAAATAAATAAATTTGGTGTTAAATCCAAGCATATTGTTCTTAACAGGTAATACTTTTATTGATTTGGGTGTTTTAGGAGTTTTAGGAGCATAGAAATATATCATACCTGTGTTTACTTTATTAAAGAATCTTTTGTTAGAACTTCCCAGACAGCATTTTTGGAGATGGTAACCTGAGATCATGGTGTCATGGTGTCCTTACTAATCACTTTTAATAGGATATTTAAACCCCCTTTCCAGAAAGAAAACAAGGAGCTTCCAACTTCCCATGTACCCCATCACAAATCATCCTTCCTCTGGACTGTAGTAACACATCTACCCCGTCCAACACATCTACCCCGTCCAACACATCTACTCCATCCTCTGAGGTCATTGTGTTAATAATGTAACCACTTCTCTCATTTTTCTGCAGTTTTTCTCCATTCCTGTAAGTGTGGTGTATTAGTCCTTTCTCATACTGTTATAAATTAATACCTGAAACTGGGTAATTCATAAAGAAAGGAAGTTTAATTGGCTTATGTTTCTGCAGGCTGTACAGGAAGCATGGTTGGGGTGGCCTCAGGAAACTTATGATCATGGCAGAAGGTGAAGGGAAAGCAGACATGTCTTACATAGTGGGAGCACGAAGGGTGCGTGAGGTGCCACACACATTTAAACAACCAGGTCTCCTGAGAACTCTATCATAAGACAACACTAAGGGGATGGTGCTAAACCATTAGAAACCACCCCCATGATCGAATCACCTCCCACCAGGCCTCATCTCCAACACTGGGGATTACAATTCAACGTGAGATCTGTCCCTACACAGAGCCAAACCATATCATATGTCAATGTTGTTCTCTCCCTGAAAACAAGAACAAGGCTGGGCATGGTGGCTCACGCCTGTAATCCCAGCACTTTGGGAGGCCAAGGCAGGTGGATCAGGAGGTCAGGAGTTCAAGATCAGCCTGATCAACATGGTGAAACCCCGTCTCTACTAAAAATACAAAATTAGCCAGGCATGGTGGCGCGTACCTGTAATCCCAGCTACTCAGGAGGCTGAGGGAAGAGAATCACTTGAACCTGAGAGGCAGAGATTGCAGTGAGCTGAGATCACACTACTGCATTCCAGCCTAGGTGGCAGAGTGAGACTCTGTCTTAAAAAAAAAAAAAAAAAAAAAAAAAAAGAGCAAAACCTTCCCCTGATGCTCTATATCCATACATGTTTTTGGCTCTGTGGACCATATGGACTCTATCACAATTACTCAACTATGTGATTACAATGAAAACAGCTATGACAATATAAAAATGAGTGGGCATAACTTTTTTCAATAAAACTTTATTCACAGAAACAGGTGGCCCAATGGTGGCCGGTAGATTGCTGACTCCTCTGCTATAGTCTTTCTGTTAACCTACCCCTTACTGTTTCTTCAAACAATCTGCTTTTAAAAAGTTTCTATTTCTCATGGTTTCCAGATTCTTACCTCTGTTTCATGCTTGAAAACTCTGCAATTTGACCTTTATACCCAAAGTTTTCTGACAGCTTGGGGCAAGAGTGGCTTTCTGACTGAGTCTGAAGCATTATCTGTGAATTATCTTGGGAGTACATTTCCGCTTGGCTCTCCTCACTTTAGACTTCTTACCCCATGGATACTCTCCTCTGTTCTGTGAAACTATCCACCCTTGGTTCTCCTCCAGCATGTGATGTTTCTTCTCAGCATCTTCATTATTAAGAATGCCTTTAACTGTAGGAGATTCAAAAACGCAACAATAACCAAAATAAACAAGAATCTTTTTCAGATTTCAAACCTGACATCTGGAGTTAAGGAGTTCAAGGTTGGTGCAGCCCTTTGGCAATGTGGCCAGAGGTCTAAGCATTTTCCTATTTCTGCTCCATCTTCCATATCATTTTGGCTTTTGTTCTCATGTTTGTTGCCTTATGGGAACCTCAGGTTTGAAATGCCATGGACAATGCTTGTGTGTCTAAGACAAAAAAAAAGGACAAAATTAGTTTGTTTTTAAAATTCTTTATTCAATGAATCAGAAAGGAAAAGTGTCCCTAAGACCCTGGCAGCCATGTCTCCTTAGGTATCCTTGGCCTGAATTATGCCAGACCTGAACTTTGTCAGTTCAGTGCATGAGAGAAGCTGGGAAGGTTCATATTTCTAGCCAGGGGCACTGCCTGCTTCTCCAAATTCGGTTTTCATTAGGGAGAAAGATGAGTTAAATGGATATTGGCTAAACAATTAACATGTCTCCCAGAGTGACCTGTGCAGGATATTTCTCCTCCCATAACTCGGTGTTAGTGTTCTAGGAATTTATCTTTCGACTTCTTTTTCTGTTAAACTGCATGCAATTCCTGAGCAGTCTCATTCACTATCTTAGCATGACACATAAGGTGCTGATGCTCAAATTTTTCTAACTCAGATTTTAGTATCCTATATCCATCTCCTAAGGGGTTTCACCTTCTGGTTTCCCCACGTCTATTTCAAATAAAAGATAGTCTGAAAGTAATGCTGTTTCTTTAACCGGCTATTTCTCATACATCTCTACCTTGATTGTAACTATAAAAATGATAATCAAGAAACTGAAACTCAACTTCTCCTCTCACTCCTTCAACTGCTATACCCAATCAACTGCCAAGTGCCATTGACAAAGTTTCTTAACATCTCTTGAGGCTATTAACGTATTTTCATACCCACTGTCATTCTCATGACTAGTTTCTTGGTTAAAACCTGTATTATTTCTCACTCTGTCTATTGAAGATTACATTCTCACCTGGTTATTCTGCTTCCCATTAATACTGCTATCAGAACACTCTCTCTGAAATAGAAACCATTTTTCTAGGTTAAAGCCCTTCAACGGCTTGTCATAATTAACAGCAGGTAACTCATACAGTCCCTAAACAATCTTATTTACCCCAGGGTATTGCTGAGGACTTCTAAATCTTTCACTCAGTTCAGACTCACTCTTACAGCTTTATTTGGTTTACAAAGGATATTTACCTGATATCTATCAGATATCTCAAGCTGCAAGACTGAAATCATTACCTTCAAATAACCTCCATGTCTATACTCTGTCCTTCATTTTCCCTTGTTTAGAAGATGTTTTGTCAACAACTCCATTCCTTCTAGAAGTTTTGTAGTAGTCATCCCTGATTTTCTTTCCCCTCTGCTTCATCACTAACCAGCCTCCTTTTTTCTGATCAGCCACAACATCCTATTGCTTCAATTCTCTTAATGCCTCTCAAATATACGCACTCCGCTCTAGTGTGGTGATTACAGCCTTACTTCAGGCTACTGTAATTACTTGCCTAAAATATGACCACATTCTTTTAATCTTTTCCATCTGTTCATTAAAAAAATTTATTCTAGGGGTTTTATTTTCTACAATGGAGCTACGATTATATTATTCACTTCTTCAGATAATTCAGTGTCTTACCATTACCCTCTAAATGAAGTCCAAACTTCTTACCATAGTTTAGAAAGCTTTTCCAGAGCTGGACACATCTATCATAGATAATGCTGCAGGCGGGTTGTATCTGTGACCCTGTCATCACCTCCCTCTTTGTACTTACCACACTGAGGATGCTGGGCACTGCATGGCTTCCCCTATTACCATCATCATGGTCCTCACTGTAACTGTAATTGGAAGATTACATGTCCTAATCCTCCACCCTTTCATCACATCATGGGCCTTCTGATCTCAACCATGATGTTCTTCCTATGCCTGGCTCTGTGTTTGGCAAATGGTAAGGGCCAGTCTGTGCCCTTCCATGCATGGATGACTGATTGGGATGTCACCTTTGCTCCTATCTCTCATCCCATCATCCCCCATCGCTGCACTTGACTCACTAGCGTTTTCTCTTCCCTAAACAGCAGATTCGGTTTGGGTCTTGAGGCCTTTGCACTTTGTCTTCTCTCTGTGTGCAAGCCTCTGCTTTTGTTACACTGCTTGGAGGATTGTCACCTTTCAAAACAGGAGACTTCCGCATGTCTGAGAAAGAGCTTTAAGGGCCGTTGCATGGTTTGGCTGTCTCCCTTTTCCCTTTTGCCTGAGAACCACGTTTCAAATAGAAGCTGCTCTTTCAATCTGGTGAAACGGCATGAGGAGCGAACCCATATTTAACCCAGAGATGAAATGCAATGTGAGTGAGAAAAAACCTACCGTGAGCCACTGAGATTTGGGGACTATTCCACAGCACACTCCAACCTAGGGAAATCTGACAAAGACAGACCATCATATTTGCAGATTTGAATTCAACTTCTCTCTGGTCTCTTAGCCTTCTATCAATGTATGCTATCAGAGAATGCTACCTTCTTCCCACAGTAAGAAAAGAAGAAGAAATATCCTACCTTCTCCTCAGATGTAAATTATGAGCTTGGATTTCCTTCCTGTATAAGTTCTATCAGCTTCAATGCATGCATAGGTCTCTTCAAAAAATAAAATAAATAAAATAGCTAAAGATCCTTCCTAAATGCTACTTATCACTCCATTTACCATGTCCCTAGTGCTAAACAACTGTTTATAATCAGTTTAACAAAATAGTTTTGTTCTCTCCATTCCCATTTTGTGAGCTCCCTCCAGCTTCTCAACCTTTTTCATTTTGTATTTCATCCTGGCAATGCATGTAAACACCTTTTAATGTTATTAGTCGTATGTGTGTCCCTAAAGGCAACAGATACCCTTTCAGTTCCCAATTTATCAGAAGACTCATGGATATTCAACTTTCTGGACCATTCCAGATTTTATAAAATGTGACCATCATTTGACTACAATTGCATCATTTTGCTCTTGTTGCTTTGCCTCTGCTTCAGATTGATCTCTACCCTAAAATGTTGCTCCTTCACCAATTAATATTTAAGTGAATATGCAACATTTTCACTTGGTGATCTCAAGATACATCTCAAACTTAACATCCCCAAAACAAAATATCATCATTTTTGCCTTTACAAATAAAAATCTGTCACTACAAGTTACTTTTCAGTTTTAGAAAATCATAAGAAATTGAATTTTAGAATACGCATTCTCTTGTGTCGGGCTTTGAAAGACACAATGTTTTGTGTTTTAGTGTAATATTTTTAAGATTTGTCCACATTGCATCAGATTTGCCCTTTTTTATTGCTGAGTCATAATTTGTATGCAGATATAGCAACTGAATCCAGTTATATAAAATTCATCTATAATTATTTTGTGGACTTACGTTTTTATTTTTCTTAGGGAAATGTTTAACAATGGGGTTTTCTGGTCATGTGGTATGCATAAATTGAAATACGAAATGCAGAACTTTCTCTAAGTGACTGTTGTTAGGGTCTGAGATTTTATCCTACTTATAAGCTAACATGTTAGTTTATTAATGCCTTATGGATGCAAGCAGAAGACACAAAACTTCTGGGTCAGAGAAACAGGACTTTATTATCCACAGTAGAGCAATCAGCATGAGCATCATGTTTGACTTGGCTTTTTGTATCGTCCACGTCCCACAGGGATGACACAGAGGGCCCAGATGGGTGGCTGAAGATTACAGGAGAGGAAGAGTGATCTTGGGGAACTCTTCATTTTAAGATAACTGGTGAGCAAGCCTAAACTTTGCCTTGGATAAAAACATTTCCTCGTCCCTCAAAGTGGCTCATTGCAATCATAACCCTGAGAAATGGCCCAGGTTAAAAAATAATAAAAAGTAGGAGAGTTTGATACTAGATACTTTTCTAGATATTTTGAAGTATCCAGAAAACATGTGGTATTAGGAGAGACCCATGGAGGATGATTTCACAACAGCTGAGTAATTTTACATTCCCATTAGCAACATAGGAAAATTATTTAATTTCAGTAATTCTAGTAGGTGTATATTAACTTGAATTTCCTTGAAGAATAATGGTACTGAACATCTTTTCTTTTCTTGCTTATTGAGCATTCATATGTCCTTTTTTGCAATGTGTATGTTCAGAATTGTTTCTTTTTAAATTGGGTTACATCTTCTTATTTTTCAGTTTTAAGGGTTCTTTACATATTATTAATACACTTTCTTTGTCAGATACGTGCACTGCAGATGTTTTTCTCTCAGTCTGTGGCTTACATTTTCATGGTCTTAGAGGAACCTTTTGAAGAACAAAATTTTATCGTGGTGAAAGGTAATCTTTTATTTTTTAGCACTTAGTGCTTTTGTATTCTAAGAAATGTTTCCCCACCCCACAAGTCTGAAATTTTTATCTTATCCTTTCTTTTACAAGTTTATAATATGATTTTTGCTTTTTTGTCTATGTTTAATTTTGAGTTATTTTTGTGTATGGTGTGAGGTGGTGGTATTTACCTTTTCCAGGTGGACTCAACTTGTTCTACCAACATTTATTT
This sequence comes from Pan troglodytes, assembly GCF_028858775.2. Taxonomy (NCBI): domain Eukaryota; kingdom Metazoa; phylum Chordata; class Mammalia; order Primates; family Hominidae; genus Pan; species Pan troglodytes. Next base: position 111,135,757 of record NC_072412.2, on the reverse strand, counting down.
AAAAGACTGTCCTATTCCTGTTCTTTTCTGATTGAATTATGTTTGTCCTTTCTCCCACTGAATTCTGATATTTCTCAAAAATCAAATAATAATATTTGTGTATTTCCAGTTTTGGGCTCTCAGTAATGTTCTTTCTTTATGCCAATATCACACTGTCTTGAGTGCTGAACATTTAAATTAAGTACTCTAGCCAGAGGTATTTGATGGCTTCCAATCCATTACATTTATTATTATTACTATTATAATTATAATAATAATTATTAATGGTTGTTTACAGAAGGTAGGCTAGTCCTGTAGCAACCATTTTGCCATAACTAATAGTGTGATATTCTGTTTACTTACAATTTGATATTTTTCTTCCTTTAGTAAATTGAAGATTGCCAGAAATTCCTTACTATTTCTCCCACTGAAATAAGGAAGCAAATTCACCTCACCTTGAATGTGGGCTCATTTTATTGACTTCTTGTCCAACAGAAGGTGGGACCAAACAAAAACATTATGTTCTTGGACTTCCAAGACTAGGTCATATGAATCCTTGAAGCTTCTTTCCAGCTGTCTTGGAACATTTTCTCAGTGAGACCCGAGACGCCATGTAAGTCTAACAACCACCCCACTGCTGTACTGGGGAAGACACATGGAGGTGTTCTGATGGACACCTCCTGCCTAGTCCTGAATTCCAGATCTCCTGCCAAGATGCTAGGAAATTGAGAATAGCCCTCTTGGATCTTCCAGACCAGTTCATCTGCCGTTAGTGTTAGTGTGAATTCTAGAAATGCCATGTTGAAAGGAAAGCTCCATGGGTAAATACGCTTCTGCTAATAAGTGGGATACCAGAACGGCTGTTAGCAGCTGTCAGGTGGAAGTGGTTCTCATGTGTCAGATTCTAGTGGAAGTTTTCAGTGTCTCCTTTCCATATAGGCTTAGGATGTTTCTCTACTGCTCCCAGCAGAGGTGCTCAGCATACTCCAAAGAACTCTGACTTTGATATCGTGCCAATCAGGGTTCGAATTCACAAATTTCCATTTATAATCTGTATAACATTAAATCCTGTTCCAATGTTTCTGTCATTCAGCTTTGTCATCTCTCCACACAGAAAAATACCCACCCAATGTCATCCCACCTCTGCTGCCTAAACACTGTATTAATGTTACGTGGCTTCCCCATGCTATGCACTGTCTATAAAATAGGGATAGTATCACCTTCCTCTGGATGCATTGTGAAAATTCAATGTGACCATCCACGTAAAAAAATTGATGTTAGGCACAGAGGATTTGCTTAATAAATGTTAGGTATTATTCACATGAGGACTTGATGAAAAAAAGGTAAAAGCATGTATTTATCACATGAAAGGGTCAAATAAATGCCAGTTTCCTTCATTCTTTTCCTTTTAGGGCACTTTGAAAATATGGAAAACTAGTTACTACACAGCCTCAAGAAGCTCATGATTCACTGGTTACTTTTACAAGTGATCCTAATTATGGCTTGAGTTGTAGTTGTTTTACAAAATGTAAAAATTATTGAGATAATAATTAGTTATTTACGAAACAATTTTGCTTGTAGAGATTTTAAATTCTGTCATAAAAAGACCCATAAGCCTCTCAGTTGCAAAGAATTTAGCATCACCTTGTTTTTTTCCAAATTCGAAAAAAGCAATAATCTAACTACAGAATAAACCATGGGCGGTATAGTACAAAAAATGTTATTATGTTTTTAAAAGTTGTGCAGTCCATTGATCAGGCAGGCAGTGGTGAGGAGAACAAAGCCAAACACTGAATACACGTTTTGCTACAAAGAACCTTGTCTAATCAGTTTCATTTAGAAATGCACTTTTATTTGACTATATTTGCAAATCATCATTTTTTTTTCTCTAAAAATAATATGGAGTGTGGAAATGCTTTCCTACGCAGAAAGGTTTTTTATTTATTTTGCTGAGTTTCAGGAAATGAAGCTTAGTTGCTACCTTGCATAGAAACACCAAACTATAGAATGCACAAATTTAGCACAGAGTCTGCCATGTATGGCAATTTTGATACCGCTACCTACAATTCACATTTACTGCATCCATCCAATTACACCCATGTTATCAATGCACAGCACTTAGAGCAGGCTGGCAGTTCACAAGAGTGCAATGGATGTCACACAGTCTGCATATCAGTCAATCTGCTTCCTGATATGCTTTAAGAAAGCCTGTTCCTCAGACTCACCTGAAATGCAAAGAGAGAGGTGGAGGATGATGGCCCATGTTTCCTTTTGTGTACCTACACTGCAGTTCTTGTTGATGACCATCTAATGCAAACTGTCCCACAAATCTTTCAAAGAGAGTAAAGGTGAAGCCAGTCCCTACGTTAACAAACCTCAACCTTATTTCAGCAGATGGTAAACTTTGATTTTGTTTAAGAACCAAAGCTTCAACAGCTTCAGGAAAAACATGTGTTTGTAATTCATCTCCATTTTAATGCCACCCTTGCATGGATGAGCTACATCTCCTGCTCCAGGTGAATGGGTTCTTACGTTCTGGACACTGTGTCTTCATTTCAGTTATTGATACCCAGAGTTGGTGAGTTTCAAGCCAATCTCTAAGTCAAGAGTTTATTTGGGAGTTGGGTTTCCTTTTGAAATATACTCCCTGGAGCCTCAGCCTGTTGCCTGTTCACCTGTTTCCTTTTCAGACCAAATCATGGAAAGGACCAGGTTATCTCTGATCCATTTGGGGTGTGTAAATATCAAGAAGGATAAGGTACCTTTCCTGGACTTGAGAACTTATAGCCTAATAAGAGAAGACAGGAATAAAAAAAGAAAAGTTTTAGTTGCTATGAGACTGGCATATAAAAGTACAGTGATAGGACAAAGAAAAAAATGGGAAATTATCAGAAATGGGTATAAAGATGGCTTCATAGAGGAGATAAACTGTGTCTGAGAAATTAGAAAATGCCCAGAAAGACATCAAAGAGAAGGATAGGCTGAAAGGTGGAAGGAATAAATGCTGTTAAAAAAGGCAAAGAGCCATGAAATAGACAATGAATTTCTAGAAACTAGAAAACTGGACACAATGGGACAGGGCATGGAATACAATTAAGTGGCCTCTGATTTAATGTTCAAGCTAGTATCAAAGGAGATGCTGTGAATTCTAATCTTGAAATAGCACACATAAACCAGAGCTGCCCCAGGCAAATTGTGACATATGGTCTCCCTAGGCATAAAGTTAATGGTATAGCCAGAAGGTTAATAAAGTAGGAAATGAATTGAAATGGCTGCTCTGACACATGCTACAAAGTTTGAACCTGATGCAGTGTGGTAGGCAGAATTTTGTTCACTATGACTTTCACCCCCGGTGCCACCTTTGTGATTATGTTATATGCATGGCAGAAGGGACTTGCAGTTGTAATTAATGTTGCTATTCACCTGAGTTTAACAGAGGGAGGTGATCCTGGGTGGTCCAGGTGGGCCCAGTGTAATCACACGAGTCTGTACTAGCAGAAGCAGAAGGCAGACAGATAAGGGAAAGAGGCAGGACAGAGATATTTGAAGCCTGACAAGGACTTGACATGGTATTAATAGTTTTGAAGATGGCAGGGAACATAAGGAAGGGAGTACAGGTGGCCTCTAAAAGCTGATGATGACCTCTGGCCAACAGCTGTTGACCTGGAGAAGAATGTGTGTTAAACAAGTGTGGATGGTGATGATAATAATGAAGATGATTTTGCTTATATGCCGAGGAGACATCATGTTAGGAGTGATTACAGATAAAGCAGCAAAAAAGGAGCAAAGTGTTGAGGTAAAGGTGAGAGAAGGGGTGAGCTCAAGAGGCAGGCAGGAATCCTTAGTCAGGCACAGTGGCTATACATTCCTTTTCATTTCTCCTTGGACTTGCAGATGCGAAACAGATTCCTTTTCTCAGATGCCCATTCATTAGGGGTGGCCATGTGACTGAATTCCAGCCATAAAGATCACATGTGGCATTTTAAGGCAGAAGCTTTTCCCTTCTCCCAGCAGAATGGAAAAGCTGAAGCAATAGGAGGAGACGCACCATACAATCGAAGGAAGCAGAGACCCTCAGTGTGGAACAACGAGTAACATCCCTGCAGTAATATTTGAACAAAAACACACTCCCGTTGTGTTGTGCCGTTTCTTGATATTTTAGACTGTTCATTTTCACAGCTGGACCACTGCAACCATCACACATGTGAGAAGAAGGTGGGTCTAGAAGGAAGAAAGTGAGGGAAGCTACAAATATTCACTTTTGTTAGTGGGGACCTTGAAGGCGAGATAGATTTCAATTTCCTCGGCCGGGCATGGTGGCTTATGCCTGTAATTCCAGCACTTTGGGAGGCCAAGGCGGGCGAATCACCTGAGGTCAGGAGTTCAAGACCAGCCTGGTCTAACATGGTGAAACCCCATCTCAACTAAAAATTAGCTGAGCGTGGTGATGGGTGCCTGTAATCCCAGCTACTTGGGAGGCTGAAGCAGGAGAATCTCTTGAACCTGGGAAGCAGAGGTTGCATTAAGCCAAGATCGTGTCACTACACTCCAGGCTGGGTGACAGAGAGAGACTCCATCTCAAGGAAAAAAAAAAAAAAAGATTTCCATTTTCTCCATAAGGTAGTGGAAATGGGATCTGCTGACCTCCTGAGTGTGTAGGAGTGGAGGTGGAGAATGGGATACCCAAAAGCAGAGGAGCTCATGGAGGACAAGAACTGTGAGGACTGGAAGAGAAAGCATGCTAGGGGTAGGATTGCAGAATAGAGCTCAAACTTCCAGGTCGATGATGAGGGTTCAGCAGGACTTGGACACTGGGCATTTGCAGTGACTCCATGTCTCAGTATTGTCTGTATAGTGAACAGATGCTTTGAATGTGGGAGGCTAGAATAAATGCATTTTTATAAAGATTTTTGATTAAGGCATTAGTAAATAGCTTCAGTAGACCTGTTTACTTCTTTCTACTGCAAAGATATCCCAAGGGTTTCTAGCCTTCATCCTCAGTTACTTTCTTAATAGTTACCATGAATATACGTAAGGCCATCCATAATTTCACACCAATGCTTATCATCTCAAGGCGAGCCTTGTTAGACAGGCATAAGCTCATAATAAATTACCTGATCCAGATATGGCTTTTTTTTGTGTTTCCCCAATTACACTCATCAACCACAAATTAAGATTAATTACATAGATTACTTGTCTGTAAACATTTAGCTACCATCAATGGTATGAATGACCATGTTAAGGGAATTTCCTAAGTGCAATAGCAGAGTACTACCATTCCTTGAGTATGGATAGTCAATATTTTGTAAAGCTATAAATACGAGAATCTGTAAAGAATATATTCTGTATGTGGAGTCCATACCAAATCTGTTCAAAATGCCTATGTTAAATGTAATTAGTATATTCTGATTTATAATCTACCACATAAACTCATTAAAAGAAACCCACAAGCAGCTCACCATTAAAAAAAAAACTGTTAAATTGATGGAAATCTGGTACTTATTTGTTAGGAATTATGCAGTGTGCTTCATTATTATACACAGATTCTTCTCACTATAGTATCGTTTCTGTTAAAAGCTGTGTGTGTCACTCATACAGGATACTTACAGAGCATTTTTAAAGCAGTACATAAATACATGAATTATTTCCAAATGTGAGTTAAATTGCAAGTCACAATTTAGTTAAGTAGATTAGTGAATAGAAATAAGTGATTTATTTTAATAGCAAAAAAACAAGCTTAAAGCAGGTGAAAGGCATAGAGCAGACAAAGGCTAAATTTTATGGAGCATTTGCACATTTGCAAGATTTCATTAAATTTTCTCAACACAATTTTCCTCTTCTAGTAATATGGGAGACTAGATATTCTAACTGGTCTTTCTACTAATTAAAAACACCTAAAAAGTCTGGGGAAATTTGTTTTATAAATGAATCAATGCACCAGAAAGAAAGTAAGAATTCTCATTTGAAAACTAAATAGAGAAATAAACCTTGAGAAGAAAGAAGAATTCTGAAACAGGTTTGAATTTGAGGATATCACCCAAAAATGTTGACTTGCAAATTTGTTTGCACAGCCTCTCAGAGTGCAGGAAACAGGAGGACATCCAGGTCCCTAAAAAGATGTGAGTTGATCATAAGTATTCTTGATGAGCTGGAATGAGGAGAAGGCTACACTCTTAGCATAGCTGTGAGCTGAAACTAAAGACAACTCCTTTCTCCAGCTGATACAAGGTAAATTGTCGATAAACTTGACCCTGAATGGAAGGTAAACACGTAAATACACAGAGATACAAACATACACACAAACTTCCCATCAACCCTTTAGTAAGAAAGAAAGGAAAAAGCTAGACCTCCCTCCAATTTACACATACGCATGGTAGATACAGATATAGACATGGATATATATCACAAAAAACCCAGAGTTTATTTTATAGGCAATTTACATACGGCAAAAAGAATACAAATCTTTTTGGAGAATTTCAGCTTCATTATTAAACTCATCTCTAGAGAATGTTACTAGAAAAATGAGCACTCACCAGCAGATTTCACTAAAGAATCAAGAAAGAAAGAACCATGAGGAAGAACTTGCAAACACAAGAGGCATCAGAAAGAAGGCTGTTTAGTAAGAACCCGTAGGAATGTAATCACACATGGAATATAAAATCTATATTTAATATCTTTAAAGAAATGAAAGACTAGTTTTAAAATATGATCATGGAAAAAGAAAACGTAAGAATAAACATGATGATTTTTAAAAGAAGAAGCAAGTAGAACTTTCAGATATAAAAGAACCAGTGGTCCTGGGTATGACCACAGCGAGGACAGAGCTCAGTGCCTTAGTGAACTGAGGGACCTGAATAAATTACCTGGAAGGCAGTGCAGACAAGCAAGGAAATAAGTGCAATGAAGGACAAGCTAGCACAGGTGGAGGAAAGAATGTGAAGGATGAACATATCTCTCACTGGAGTTCTGAAAACGGAAGTGGCAGGAAAATATAAAGATTGTAACTCAGGATTATTGATGACTGATGAATGATGACAATTAATACATTCATGAAAACATATAAATACTAACCAGGATAGTTAAATTAAAATAAAACACTCACACCTTAACACACCTTATGATAAAACGGGAGAACACCAAAGTAAAAAGAGCATTGTAAAAATAGTCAGCAAGAAAAGACAGATTAAATCCCAGAGAGTGACAGTTATATCAACTGCTGACTTTCCAAGAGCAAAAGTGACATTAGCAGAAAGTAGAGTGATGTTTGTTCTGTATTGTTCTGAAAGAAAATAACTGCCAACCTACAACACTATTGCCTGTAAAACTTACAAGACAGGAGAAACCCGGAGATTTTGTCCAAGTCGATCCTGATTAAATTAAACCCAAAATAGGAGTAGAGAAATAAGAACTTAGAGAGGACTAAAATGGAAGTGGGGAGTTGGGAGCAAAAATATATTTACATGGGTAAATAAAAATCAAAATAATACAAAAATAATCATTTATCTTGGGATAAAACAAAACTAAACAAGATAGACTAAATTATGCCATATCGATACAATATAGCCTGGGGAAAATGTGAAGATAAATTTCCTAAATTCCCTGTATTGTTTAGGGAGAATTACCAGTTTTTAAATTATTTTTAAACTTAGGTAAGTTAACTGTAATAAAAAAATTCCTTGGGTAACGGAGTAGTTTTTAAGGCACTGAATATAATGAAAATACAACATATAATTCCCAAAAAAGTAATCACAAATTAATGAGAAAAATAATCAACCATCTGAATCTATAAGCAAGAAAATCATATAAAGGTGGGATAAATAGAAAGAAAAACTAATATTCTAAAAATAAGTTTAGTATGTGAATAATTAGAATATGTATAAATTAAATAAATACTCCAGGTAAGAAATCATAGATATACAGCATCCAGGGTCTTAGAAGGAAACAAACAGCACACTTAACTGGGACAATCTGGTGACAGTACAATAGAGAAAATATTTTTAAAAGTATAGATATACCCTGTTTTATAACAATAAGAAGAAGATTCTCAGGGGAGGGTATGCAAAATATACCACATGCACTGCCAATGAAAGTGTAAACTGTGTAAACTTTCTGAAAACAATACACCCCAAGAACCTGAAAAACGTAATACCCTTAGGTCCTAAGAAAAGTGACACTAAGAAAATATGTATCTATAGACATGCTTATTATTCCATGATTTATAATTAGCATAAATGTAGCAACTACTTAAATTTCCAACAACAGGAAAATAGTATTTAAAAAATTCATTAATAGCATGGGGCAATACTCATTTCATAAGGCATATGAATCAAGAATAAAATTCAAAGAACTCCAACTGATTAAATGGACTCCCCTTGGCCAAGAGTATCTCAAGGAAACCCAAAAAACTAGTTCAGACCACAATAGGAAGGGGGGTTAAACATGCCTCCTTATACCCTTCCCTTTGGAGTTCAGGCATACAACTGACTGGCATTAATATTACAATAGAGATCAGAAGACTGACAACACAGACTTTTTGTAACAAGAAGATACCAAATTCTAACCTGAGTCTGGTATAGCATCACATGACAGATAGCCGCAGGCTTTGAAGGAAATCAAGGTATATATAATATATCAAATGTATTTCTTTGACATATTTTGAAATGACCCTGAAAAGCTGTTTTTTGTAGAGGAAATTTGCAGCCCGTAAATAATCTCCTTCCTAGTAAGCTTCCTAGTAAGCTAGATATTTTCTAGAGTCTGACATCTTTTAAGGTATGATAGGAAATATATACGATCTATTGTCTCTGAAGCCTGCTACCTGGAGACTTCATCCACATAACAAGAACCTTGGTTTCCATAATCCCCCTTATCTTAACTCAATTGTTTCTTCCTTTTCTTTTCTTTTTTGAATTTCAGGCTAAGTTTATTTTTTATTTATTTTTTTTATTTCAATAGGTTTTTGGGGAACAGCTGGTGTTTGGTTACATGAATAAGTTCTTTAGAGGTGATTTCTGAGATTTTGGTACACCTATCACCCGAGCAGTATACACTGTGCCCAATGTGTAGTCTTTTATCCCTCGCCACCCCCTATTCTTTCCCCCAAGTCCCCAAAGTCCAATGTATCATTCTTATGCATTTGCATCCTCATAGCTTAGCTCTGACACATGAGTGAGAACATACGATGTTTGTTTGGTTTTCTATGACTGAATTACTTCACTTAGAATAATAGTCTCAAATTCCATCCAAGTTGTTGCGAATGCCATTATTTCATTCTTTTTTATGGCTGAGTAGTATATATGCCACAAATATATACATATACTAAATATACATACTATATATGCATATAAATATAGTATATAAATATATAGTATATAAATATATATAGTATATAAATATACTATATATTATATACAAACATATATATACACATATAGTATAAATATATATGCTATATATATTATATATATATATACACACATATATATATATACACACCACATTTTCTTTATCTACTTGTTCACTGATGGGCATTTGGGCTGGTTCCGTATTTTTGCAATTGTGAATTGTGCTGCTAGAAAAATGCATGTGCAAGTATCTTTTTTGTATAATGACTTATTTTCCTCTGGGTAGATACCTAGTAGTGGGATTGCTGGATCAAATGGTAGTTCTACTTTTAGTTGTGTAAGGAATCTCCATAATGGTTGTACTAGTTTACATTCCCACCAACACTGTTCCCTTTTCACTGCATCCACGCCAACATCTATTATGTTTCAATTTTTTGGTTATGGCCATTCTTGCAGGAGTGAGGTGGTATCGCATTGTGGGTTTGATTTGCAGTTCCCTGATAATTAGATGTTGAGCATTTTTCCATATGCTTGTGGGCCATTTTTATATTTTCTTTAGAGAATTATCTATACCTCCCCTTAGGCTCCACTTCCAATATTGGGGGTCACATTTCAACATGAAATTTGGAGTTTGGAAACATGAAGTTTGGAAATATCCAAACTATATAAGCAGGATTATATACATACAATAAAGTTCAATGTATTTTTCAAGGCACTCATTATTTTTATATATATATAAATAATATATATTTATATATATAAATTTAGTATACTATATAAATATATACTATATAAATATAATATAAATATATAAATAAAGTATACTCCACAATTGCCTAACACAGATTTCTTTTACAAATCCATAGGACACCTATAAAATTGACAGATATAAAATGTGTTTCCATGGTATTTAAAAGATTTATGTTATGTAGATAACTGCCTCTGAAAGCAGAAACATTAATTTGCAAATAAATAACAAAAGGACAACTAGTTTACAGATCAATGAATGCCCTCTTAAAAAAGTCTTGGGTCAAAGAAGAACCCAAAATAGATATTAGAAAATATTTTTAAAAAATAGATAATGAAAATATATATTAAGCCTAGTAACTTACAGTCAGACAGAAATGGATTTAATGCAGATATTAGAAAGGAAAATACTAAAGTAAATAAGCTTGGCATGTATTGAAGAAGTTATAACAAGACAAGGAAGAAAACCCAAAGACAGAAGTAAATCTCATTGTGAACTGTAGTTCCCATAATCCCCACAACTAGTGAGAGGGACCTGGTGGGAATTGAATCATGGGGGCAATTACCTCCATGCTGTTCTCATGATAGTGAATGAGTTCTTGTGGGATCTGATGGTTTTATAACCTTTGCTCTGCACTTCTCTTTGCTGCTGCCATGTGAAGTAGGACATTTTTGTTTCCTCCTCCTCCATGATCGTAAGTTTCCTGAGGCCTCCTCAGTCATGCTGAACTGTGAGTCAGTTAAACCTCAGCCTCAGGAATGCCTTTACTAGCAGCGTGCGAATGCACTAATACATCCCATATCTCCTTAAAATGTACAAAACCAAGCTTTGCGCTGACTACCTTGGGCACATGTCATCAGGACCTCCTGAGGCTGTGTCATGGGTACATCCTTAACCTTTGCAAAATAAACTTTCTAAATTGATTGAGACTTGTCTCAGATACTTTCTGTTTTACAAATTACCTTTTGTTCTAGACCAGTCACAAGAGTGACCATACAAAATGGAAGTGTGCCACTTACTCAGCTAGAAACGCTCCTTAGCTTTTCCTCCCACTGGGAATGAAAGTCAATATTCTTACCTTGACCTGTCAGGCCCTGTACTTAAGAAAAGAACAGCATGCTTTGACCTAAAATTACCTCTGAATGGTCTTTGTGTGTAAAATGGAAGAGACATGGAGTGGCGCCAGCATCCGAGGTGCTTTCTAAAATAAGGGGTGCCTTAAAAGTCGTGTTGAAGTTTGTCTTCCTGGAATAGGAAGTGGGTGGAATATTTTAATTAGGGAGGTGATGTGATTGAATTTGTTTATAAAGTTATTTTTGGTTAAATGTAATAGAGAAGGAATTTGATACAGTGGGTAATAATGGAGAGGAAACAATTTTAGGAATATTAAAATATCCCAGGCTTGAATGAATGTAGAGGTGGAGAAATGTGTAAAGACTGAAGAGGCTGTTGAGAGTTAGATCGAAAAGACAAGTGGACGGATTAGTGTTGGGATAAGAAAGGAAGAAAGAAGTCATTGATAGGGCCATGTTTCAGAAGGTTTAGGGGTGAAGGCTGATGCCATTCATTGAGACCAGAGCCTTTGAAAGATAGATAAGCATGCTTGGGTGCAGTGGTTCACATGTGAAATGTCCTACGAAACATAAAAGTGAAAGGAGGAGATAAATATAATAAAAAATATATATTCTTGATGTCAAAACTAAAATATAAATATTTTGGAGACTTTTGTGTGTATTTGGATGCTATTCTCATGCTCTTTTTTCTGGAAAAAATAATACAAAACAAAAATTATTTCACGGGTTCTCAATTTTTGTCCTTCTGTTTTTATCAGATAAATGCTAATAACTTTCATATCTTTCTTCTCCTGCAGTTTCCCATGTCTTCCAAATTTATTTCACATCATTATCTTACTTTTCCTCAAGGCCATTTTTTTCTCTTGACTACAGCAATGCAGATTTCAATTCCGCCATTGAATTCCCAGACATATTCGTCATCCCCATTTTCATCTCCTACCACCCTGCCGTTTTCTTCGTGTTAACTTGTTTTCCTGACTCACAGAAATCACCTTTTCCTGCATACATTTTTAGGATGTCAGACTTTATTCTAATGATTTCTCCTAGTTGCCCCCCAAAATTGTATTCTATGGTGTGATTTTAAAGCTGAATTTTCAAGATGATATTTCATATCTGTATTTTCACAAGCTTTTCTTCTATGAATGTTATTGTCAGCTGTCAGGGTGTGAGATGGTTCTTGATACTACATTCTTTCCAAGCTGTTGCCTGAATCAGTTTAAGACAAAGTCATTACTAGGCTGTAAATTGTTGCTCTGCAAAATTGAGCAGCGTGTATTTAACCACTCATACTTCTTAGCTCTCCAACACTTTGAGTCAATGGAGTATACAAACACCTGTAATTTCCAGTGAGCACAGCTCCCAGGCTCTCTCTCTGTCTCTCTCTCTCTCTTTCTTTCTTTTTTTTTTTTTTTTTGCCTCAGCCTATCGGGCTTTATTTATGGGATTTGCACCTTCACCTTCTGCATGCAGTGTGCCATGGCTAGTTCCTCTTACATTTTTGTCATGATTTTGGTAGAGGCAATGATTTTCTAGTTGTAGAAAAAAGGGCAGCAATGTAGGATTACAAAAGTATTGCTAAGAAATTCCAACAAGCTACTTGCAGTTTATGTATGATCACTCACAGCTTTTGGATAGTGCAACCCTTAATTTCTGAACCAGCAGGTGAAAGATGAGAGAAGAATAAGAGACCTTTCTATAGATCTTCAGGCAGACAGGCTTGTTGGCTTCCTAATATTTCGGTGGGATACTGGGATGGGTTGGAGGCAACATACTGTTTAAATAAGTAGACAGTTTTTAAAAAAATAATGAATTGTGTCTCTAAGATATATTTTTACCAGAATGATACTATATAGGAATATGTGTAAACCCCTGGACTTTGATCTCAAGCAAAACCTTTTCCCTATTATCCCTCCCTCTTAAGTGCATGAGTTTGGTAAAGTACTGCAGAAATTTGTTCTCTCACAGTTCTGGAAACTAGAAGTCTGCAGTCAATGTGTTGGTGGGGTTGGTTCCCTCTGGAGAATCTGTTCTGTGCTCCTGCCTTAACCTTAGGGCATTGCCGGCAACCCTTGACTTGTAGATGCATCACTTCAATCTCTGCCTGCTCCACAAGGTGTTGTCCACTGTGTCTGTGTCCAGTGTCTTTGTCCAGTGTCTGCTTTTTCTTCTAATAAGGACATTAGCTATATGCACTCACCCTAATTAAGTATGATCTCATTATAACTTGATTGTATCTGCAAACACCCAATTTTCAAATAAGGTCACTTTTCCTAGGGTTAGGAATTTTTTTTTTTCGAGGAGGGAGAAAGGAAGGAAGTGGGCACAATTCAATTCATAACACCAACTAAATATAAATGCCACTGTGGTAAGATCAGCTTGACCATGTAGATTTTTAAATGGTGGTTTTCTTTGTTTCTATTGCGTTTTTTGCTCATCTTATCAGAAAATTTGATAACTTTAGATAATGAATATGAAAGAGTAAATCATTAAAAATTTAAAGTGAAGGCCAGGCACGGCGGCTCACACCTGTATTCACAGCACTTTGGGAGGCCGAGGCGGGCGGATCACCTGAGATCAGGAGTTTGAGACCAGCCTAGCCAACACGATGAAACTCTGTCTCTACTAAAAATACAAAAATTAGTCAGGTGTGGTGACAGGCACCTGTAATACCAGCTACTCGGGAGGCTGAGGCAGGAGAATCACTTGAACCTGGGAAGTGGAGGTTGCAGTGAGCCGAGATCATGCCACTGTACTTCAGCCTGGACAACAAAGCAAGACTCTGTGTCAAAAAAATAAAAATAAAAATAAAAAAATAAATAAAAAAATAAAGTGAATCCCACAGATTTGCTTATATTCTTTATAACTAGATTAAGTGTCTACAACAGGGCTCTTTTTGAGTAACTTTATGGGGATATACAACAGGTGCCAACCGCTCCACATTCCAAAGGGAGGCACAGACTTGCTTTGCAGGACTTGCAAAGAGGTGTCCAAAATGTTTTCCTGGCTTTAGGCTCAACATCCCCCTGAAGGTTATGAAGGAAGAGCTTTGGTCTCCACTTGGAGAGATTGGATGGATTCTGAGTGCTCATCTTCTTCCCCTTCCCTGACAGACAACTTGATGTGCATCCCTGGACTTACAAGGACAAAGAAGTGTCCTATTTATTCCAGAAAATATTTAAAGGATGAGAGGCTTGCAAAGAGGCCCAGAGCAAAATCAAAGAAGGCTATAGCCTGAAAATAATTTTATTCCCCCAATAGCAGGCCAGATTGCATCTTTCTTATCGCTTTCTGGTGGGCATTGTGAGACAGAGCTTAGCCTGGGATTATCTTAGATCTTGTCAAAGAAGGCCCTGGCCAATGAGGCGATCTCTGCAGGAAGCAGCTGGAAGTACATCATCCCAGATCCTAGGTTGAGAGACCAGCCTCAGGAGAACAGCTGAGGTTGAGGGATTCATTCTACCTGGGAAAACTGCATGTGACGGATAACCATTCGTGGGCAGGGATCTCAAAGAACCCCCAAGTATGCCCTGAAGAATTCAGCACCCAACCTCCTATTACTTTCAAAGGAATCAAACAACGGTTTCTAAGGGGGCATGCCAATGCTAGTGCCGTGCTCTCCCTTTCTCTGTAACACCTCTCACTTCAGTCCTCCGTGAGCCATAGTGTTTCAAGGGTGTGTGATGAAGCGATGGAAGCCTCAGGTCTGGAAATAGGAAGAAAGTTTACTACAAGTAGCCTGCTGATTAAAGTGGGCCCAAACATGTGAAGAGAACTTGGATCAAAGGTTGGCATCTTGATTCTTATGGAGTACACAGAATTTCAACTGATAAAAGAGACAATTCTTGAGAGGAAGGGTGATTAGAGGACATTTTGTTACCTGGGGGTGAACAGATACTTTATGAGAAATGCTCTATATTTCATTAAGCAACAGGGGTTTGCCTCTCAAAGTGGGGGTGGTTTTAAGTAGGCAGTCTGTGGGGGCGGGGTAAGAAAATGGATTTCTGATTTTATCTTTGCTCTTTTTCCAGGTTACATAAATATTAAGAATGTTGTTAATTTACTTTAATAAAGAAGTTTATAAATAGTCCAATATTAAAAGTTGATTAAATAATACTTTTGGAAATACATGAATTTTACTGAATGCCCTCTAGCCTTACTATAAAAAGAATGCTTTGCAAATAATGAAAGCTAAATAAAAATAAGCCAGCTCCAGCCACTTTAAGTGACGGAACACACTCTGTAACTTGGGGATGGGGACAGGGCAGGAAATGAAGAAATTAAAGGCAAGGGCGTCTCACTGAGGTATATCAAATCCTATTAGACCAGGTCATTTCCTTGGCTGGCAACTGGACAGAGCTCCTATTGTCTTGTCTACTTTGGCTGAAATCTTTTATTTATCCTCCACATTTGTTTCGTTTGCAGGTAATTCTATTCCTGTTTCTACATTTACCATGCTGGATCAGTTTTTTCCCTGATCTTATTTTTAAGTTAGTATGATATTCGTACTAAATATGTAAATGTTTATTATTGGGTTTTAGCTGTTTCTATAATAAAGAGTTGTATTTATTGTAAGTTGCATCGCACTAAGCTTTAAAAATGTATTTCTCCACTGAAGAGAAGTATGTTCCATTGAAATTTGATTGCACACAAAGCTTGACGTGAGGTTTATTCTCTTTGTGAAATAAACCATTCAATCTGGACTGCATCCACATTCATCTGAAACTTGAAGGAAATGAGTCATCTTTCACTTATGTTTTAATATGCCATATTTCTATTAAATTAATGGAAGGTTAGACCTAAAGCTCAATTATTGGACACTTATTATTAATGATTCTTTGCACATAGAGTGCATGGATAGCTCACAAGAAAATTTCACCAAAGTCATCTTATATATTTCTCATAATAATCCTAAGAGGTATGGTTGATAGACATTAGCATTCTGACATCAGAATTGGAGACAGATTCTTCTGTCTCATTTAAGGGATTTGCCCCCAAATTAATCAGTCCATGGTAAAGCCAACTCTATAATATTACTCTTAAGAATATTCAGAAGGTCCCGGGCACAGTGGCTCATGCCTGGGAGGCCAAGGCAGGTGGATCATCTGAGGTCAGGAGTTCAAGACCAGCCTAGCCAAAATGGTGAAACCTCGTCTCTACTAAAAATACAAAAAAAAAAAAAAAAAAAATTAGCTAGGAGTTGTGGTGAGTGCCTGTAATTCCAGCTACTAGGGAGGCTGAGGCAGGAGAATTGCTTGAACCCGGGAGGCAGAGGTTGCAGCGAGTCAAGATTGCGCCACTGCACTCCATCCAGCGTGGGCGACAGATCGAGACTCTGTATCAAAACAAAAACAAACAAAAAAGAATATTCAAAAAGGTGCATGGGACAAGGAGAGGTCATTTCACATCCTCTTGAGGAACACAGGTCACTCCAGACCACATTTCTCCTAGATGGCCGGGGGCCCCTGCTCCCCTCCTTTTGGTTCTAGGGACTTGATTCCTGAAGAGGGGTCATGCTCCAACATCTAGTTTAGAGTTTTTCTACTACATCACCTGGTCTCTTATTTTAATTTGTTTCCCTGATTTTTTTTTTTAATCTCCTGGATCACAATATAATCGTTTGAATTTTTGTTGTTGTGTATACAAGGGCTCCAAGAAAATATGTAATAAACGTGGTTGGTGGGAAAATCTTGCTAACAGAATCCAGTAGATTAATAACTAATAAAATAAGGCACACACAACAAAAGGTTGTGCATGGCTGCAAGTTCAAGAGTGGGAACTGATTAGAGTGGTAGAATAAATACATGTGCATGTGTTCTGAATCGATTAGACATATAAAAATATATCTAGATTCTTTGAAAAATTAAAAAGAAACTTTTTTTTCTAAGCAAGAAATATGAAGTTCAAGTATAAACTTAGCAAACAACAGAGAAGTGATAAAGTGCTAGCATAAAAAATTAGCATCATGATTATTCTGTATTGTTTACATAGATCTATCAAGTCAAATGTTGGGTCAGAGCCATTCTTTATTCAGTTATCAAAATGGTAGAGCCATTTGGATGAGTTCAGAGACTTCGGCTTTATGATAAAAAAGATAATTGTAAATCAAAAAAAGTTTAAAGGCTATACTAATTAAACAGCTAATTGGAAATTAGAAGATTTGTTTCTCCAAACTTCTACTATTTTTGATTTTCTTTTCTGTTTGTGGAAGTTTTGGAAAGCAACATTTTATTCTGTGATTAGCATCAAAGAGTTTCAGGCATGGGTTATAGGACTGGACCATGCATACTTGAAGTGTACTTCAAACCATAACATTCTATGAGATTTCGTGAGCAACTACCTCTTATTGATAAAAAGAATTGCTGTTTAAACCCTATTTTAAAGTACTTACTTTTTGCTTTCTCAAATATAAGGATGATGTACTATGGATTTGTAATATCATTACCTATGGAAACAAAAGATATAAAAATTTACTGTTCACTCACTTCTCCTTAATTTCCAAGAATCTTAATCTTGAATTTAAGCTTAAACTTACTTTAAACATTATCTTTATTGTTTTATTTTCTATGAAGAAAATAATCCAACCTATCTACTAGTATGCCACTTTAAAAACGTTAAAAGCCAGTGGATAACTGCAAAAGAAGGGCTTTTAATTTTATATAAAATAATAAAATAATTTATTCTATTGATAATTCCAAACTCTCAAATAATATATTGCTGCAGTGCTAAGGAAATGGACAAAGGAAGAAAAAACAGCTTTTCATGCCTTTCCTGAAACAATTGTAGGAAATTTTTGTCATGCTACAATTATTCTTTGATCATGAAAAATTCTTTTAAAGACACGATAGCCACAACCATTTTATCTTCTGACTTACTAAGCAGTCTGAGGGTGAATAGAGAGTTTTGATTCCAGGTTATGGTTATAATTACTAACTGCAAAAATCCTATTGCCTTTCATTAAGCAGTTAAAATATTTAATTGAGACTATGGGGTGTCTACACACAGCGTTGTACCATGCATAATTATCCCTACACATACAGGAACACTGAGGGTACTTTTAACAATAAAACAGATTATCAAAAAATTACATTTTTAATTTAAGTTTTGACTTTAATCTTCTCCGTGATTAAATACATATCTCTGCATGTTTTCTGCAAATGAGGACATTAAGCTAAAAAAAATGAACCATAAAGTGATGGAAAAAAAAAAACTTTGCACTGTTAACATAAATGGATAAATCTTTAACATGTATTAACCATTGCACTATGTCTTTATTTTCTAACAGCTTGTATGAGAAAGAAGAACTGGTGATGCAGGAAGTCAAATACCGCCAGCTTAGCGGGTCAGCATCCTCTCCTCCCACATAAGCAGAGATCGGAGCATGAGATAAAATACCTGGATGCCCTTTGCTCCAGCCTCGTGCTCCCACAACTTTGCTTCTGACAGAGTACTTATCTCTCTGACCACTGGGAAACTGCTAAAAGAGAGAAACTTGAAAAGGATTGGACTTTTCTGTGCAAATCTCTTTGAAAATTGCCACCTCCCAGGTTAGCTTTTAAGAGAAGCCCAATATATTAGGAACCTGAAAATAAAGGAAAGTTTGCACATTGAAACATCACTTGCTAATAGTTCTATTATTGGAAATGGAAATATGGAATTCTAGAAAAAGAAATGTCATTATGGGGTTAGGAATTAACCACTTGCTACTTATGTTAATGTGACGTGGTTTAAAAAAGCTGCAGGAAGTTCCTGAAATTATTGAAACAAAAATAAAGTATTTCCCCCTGGAATCTAAGTAATGCAAGTGAAATTCGTTAAACATTCTCTTCAACTTTATATTTCAAAATTGCTTCACAGTAATTTCTTATGTTATCCATCACTTGTCTAACTGGAAGGCAAGCATTTTTATTGTTTTAGTTACTATTTAGCTTTATGAACAGCATTCTTGCTTTGTTGCAATTACAAACATTTATTTCCATAGGGATGGAAAGATTATGCTCTGCTCTCTCTGCCAGGTACCAATTGTCAATAGAAAATAGAGCCAGCTAGAGTAACTTTAGCTCTTCAATCAACACATCCAGTATTAAGAAAAAAATACATTGATATTTGAGACGTAAATTCAAATCTTTATTCAATACGCAAGAAGTGTAATTGTGGGAGATTAGGTTGGGAAATAATAAAAAGCCGTATAATTAGAGTGTCAGGATTTACACCCTCCACTGGAAGCTACTATATCAGGTATAACTCTGCAAAATTGTAGATGGTTTGCAAATAATCCTTGCTCACATTTAATGATCTATTACTATGTGCCAGGTGTTCTGTCTGAAACAGCATGGGAAGAGGAATCAGAGACAGAATTGCCACCGATGTGGGGCCTTGCTGGGGTGCAGAAATTTTATTTCTCACATTTTTGAAATGTAATACTTTGATTTGAATTTTACTCCTGCTTAAGGACACCAAGATGAAAGCGGATGGCACCCTGCCCCCCACGCTGCTGTAGTTTGTTAAGAAATGACTTTAGTTCTATGAAAGTGGATTCTTAGTTACAAACATAAAGAACTATCACCGGCTAGTGAGAAAGGATTTTATTGAAAAGATGTTGGGAGTTCATTTATCTTCAGGGATTCTGCAGATGGGCAGAGAGACTAGAAAACCAAGAGCATGAACCAGGCATAATTCAAAGTTCACAACAGTGAGGGTACCAGAACAGCTTCTAGGGAACAATGCAGGCACGGCTGCCTGGAAGTTGCTGGTACCGGGTGCTTGATTGTCACTATTTCCTGGCATTGCCAGCTGCAGAGGCAGCTAACTAACAGAGCCAGGGGTGCATCCGGGGCTCTCTTTATGGGGGCACCCACAGTGGGAGGTAGTGGGTTTTGATGCAGGAAATTACTGTGTTGTACCTTGGGTTTTCTCAATTTATACAACAAATGTATACATAGGTTCAGATGGAAGTAAGAAGTACCACATCTGAGAGCGGAAGAGGCACTGTAATCACCCATCCCAAAGGAGATGATTTCTTAGGAAAAGAAGTGAGTTTGGGAAATATATTAGATGTATTCTCCTGTCTCTTCCATATTCTTGGGAATTTGAGCCATCACTTATCTCTGATGTGCCTTGCTTGAGAAGTGGTTTCTATACTATATTTGATGATGTGGATCTGATAACACAATATTCAAATATTTTCCAGCTGTGTTAACTGAGTCTCTAGAGGCAGATCTCCTGAGAATTGTCAGTTGTGTTTATTTTCCAGTTAAGTCTACTTTCAGAGAGCCATTATTGAAAGAGAAAAGTTTCAACAGAAAGATGATTATTGTTAATATTATCGTGGTAAGACCACTTAATGTGAGATCTATCCTGTTAGCACATTTTTACACACCCACTGTTGTGTTGTTAACTATAGGTGCAATGTTGCACAGCAGACTTCTAGGGCTTATTTATCTTCCATAATAAAACTCTGTACCATTACTGTTGAACAGCAACTTGCCATTTCTCCCTCCTTTCACCTCTGCAACAGAATGATAAACCTGGAGATCATTATGCTAAATAAAATAAGCCAGTTACAGAAGGACACATATTGCATGATTCCACTTATATGAAGTATCTAAAATAATAACGCTTATACAAATACACGGTGGGATTTTTACTGGGAAAAACATTCGCTCTTTTTAAAAAAAAATTGAGAGAGAATTGCTTTAGTTGATCAAAATTATAAGCTACCGGAAACTCCCCAAGATGGCATATTGTTGAAGGCATAGTATGTGCACAGGTGTTGAATAGGCCCTTCAGAGATAAGAAGAGTAAAGTGTGGTATAAAAAAGAGAAAAAGTGCTAGAATGCAGTCATTGCAACATTAAAAGAAATGCTTTATCTTGGGGGAGATCCTTTGGCCAAACTATTTCAACTTGGAAAGAAGTAGTAATATAAAAAGATTTCAATACAAGGAAATAAAGAAATTGCAACTGTGCTACTTCTCAAAAGAGTAAGAATTTAACTGCTAAGGTTAATTATTATAAAATTAACTTTTACCATCTACATTAAAATTAGGAATTTTCTGAGAATTTGTATTCTTTTTGTCCTTTCAATAAAGGACTCAATATGTTTAACTCTATTTTAAACAGGAATGGCTGCCTATGTCTTGCAGTTTGAATGCAAGACCCTCAAATGCTCAGGAATTATCAAGTAAAGTTTATGTTAAGAAACTAGCATTCTGTTGAATCACTCAATAATGGTTATTATTTAGGATGCGCAAAAGTTAATCACAAAAACTTAGACTGAAAGATACTGCTTACAGTTATGGGTGGGAAATACCCTAAAATACAAACTTTATTTATTTTGGAACTTGTTTTAATGCAGAATAATCCTAGCGCTCTATTTAGTAACAAGAAGAAACCAATTTAAATATCATGCTGATTTAAATAGTATAAATAATAAAAATGACAATTTTTTGTTAATTTTCAGACTCTACATAGCTATTTTTTCTCTATTCTATTCTTATGAAATATTCAGGGAAGATATTATTACTTTCACTTTACAAATGGGATAACTGAGAACTCAATAAATTGTAAAATTTGTCTCAAGACACAGAGCTGGTTCATGGTAGAGCTATCATCAGAAATCTCACGATTATTAGTTATCCCTTTCCAATTCTGAAGTCCTCTGGGAAGTGTCAGAATTTACACTCCTCACTAGGAACTACTATTGCAGTTGGAACTCTGAGGCTTTATTTGGGAGTTTTTCCTGATTACAGAAAATCTCTTCTTAAGAGAGGTTTTAATAAACAAAATAAGTCGGGGATATTACCAGATAGCCCCTATATCCTCAGAGCTCCCAGCATCACACCTTTTATAAGAACAGTATAGAAAAACAAAGTTCCTTCCCTCCTCCTGCCCTGTGTTATTTTTCCAAAAAACAAACAAACAAAAACCTAACTACACACTAAGTGTGAAAGTGATTGGAGTGGGGGAAGGCAAGCTGGGGCTGTACCAGGTCAAGGGTTGAAAAGAATTAGGGGATTATTACAGTTCTAGTTCGAAGACAAACACTTTTCAATGTATGTCAATGAACTTTATTGAACAGCCGCCATGTACTAGTAACCCTCTTAGGTGTGTTGTACACTTACACATCGAAACCAGGGTTTCCCAGATTTCTTATGATGAAACAGATAGAAGGTGATAATGCTGGCACAGCACACATGGACAGTGTGATGGAAGGAGACCAATTAAGGATGAGCGGGTCCGTATTTCTACACACCTGCCACCAGCTGGACGGCTGTGCTGGAAGTCTAAGCCCTGGATGCTTAGCTGTGTGATCTGTGAACCGGCAGCATCAGCGTTCCCTGGGTGCTGATTAGAAATATACCTCTCAGGCCCACCCAGACCTGCTGAATCAGAATCTGCTGTTTCCAAAATTCCCAAGTGATTCTCATGCACCTTAAAGCTTTAGAAACACTGTTCTAATTAGTGTTCTTAAAATATTGCTATGGGATACAGGCTTTAGTAAATTCTCAGGATATTCTACCATGTACTCAAGTTTGAGAAACAGGAGATTTAATAAATACTGATGTTTGGATCCCATCCATAGAGATTCTGTTTTGATTGGTGTAGGGTGTAATCTGGCATTAACATTTTTAAATTGCCCCTGGTGAGTTTCATGAATGGCAATGTTTGGGAACACCTGCTTTAAGTTAAGCCATGAGCTAATTGTTCTTCATCATATTACAGATGTGGGAACTGAGACGTTATAAGGAAATCCAATTTGCGAGTGGTAGAGCCAGACTTAAGCTTAGACCCTTAACTCACTTATTCTCAAAACTGGTCTGTGCTGTTTATTATTTTACAGGAGAGTTCTATATTGCTATGTTCAATACATTAGTATCATTTAAATATATTTTAATATATGCCGGTGAGGGATAATACTGAGTGTCCACTTGATTGGATTGAAGGATGCAAAGTATTGATGCTGTTGTGTCTTTGGAGGTGTTGCCAAAGGAGATTTGAGTCAGTGGGCTGGAAAGGCAGACACACCCTTTATCTGGGTGGGCAGCACCTAAATCGGCTACCAGCTCGGCCGGGATATAAAGAAGGCAGAAAATCATGATGGTTAAGCAAACTAAATATGGCCTGAGAAGGACTCTGTACTTCTACAGGTGAGTCCTTGTGGATGAACTGTAACCTAGCTTAATAGTCAGACAAAATTTAAAACCTAACTTAATAGTATGCACTGTAACAATGGCTGAATGTTGCCCAATCCCAGTGGGATTCAACCACTCATAGACTGCTTTTGTTCAAACTGCGTTCAAATAAGGCAAACGCCGAGCTGGAACCAATCTCACTGTTTCTGTACCTCGCTTCTAATTCCTGTACGTCACTTTACCTTTTTTGTCTATAAATTTATTCTGACCACAAGGCACCCCTGGAGCCTCTGTGAGTCTGCTGTGGTTCTGGGGACTGCCCGATTCGCGAATCGTTCATTTCTCAGTTAAACTCCTTTAAATTAATTCAGCTGAAGTTTTTCTTTTATCAATGAAAAGACTAGACTGGCTTAGCCTTCCAGCCTGCACCTTTCTCCTATGCTGGATGCTTCCTGCCCTTGAATATCAGACTCCAAGTTCTTCAGTTTTGGGACTCAGACTGGCTTCCTTGCTCCTCAGCTTGCAGATGCCCTACTGTGGGGTCTTGTGATCGTGTGAGTTAATACTTAATACCCTCTCCTTTATATATACATCCTATTAGTTCTGTCCCTCTAGAGAACCCTGACTAATACAATGTCTCCATTGAAAAGAAAATCTATTAATAAACTGATATAGTCAGAGCCCCTCAAGAAAAATATCAAAGAAACTCCAATGTTGTAGAGAATTATTTTGTTATTGCTCTAAAGACATCAAAATAATTACATGCCTTGTTTACGATGCTTTTAAGTTGATCACATTCAAAGATGTGTCCTATCCATTCATGTACATACATTCAATTTCATATTGACTCTTGCCTTTTTCAGCAGTGATCAGTAAAAATTATCTAAAAATCAATCCTGAAGGTTATACTTTATTTTTCCATTTTGAACCTTGCCTTTGAAAGATCATTTATATATTTTAAACACATTTTTTAAAATGAATCTCCAGAAGTCTAATTGCTCATGCTAACCAAATTAGAGAGGTTAATTCGATGACGAACTCTTAGAAACAATCATCATTAGAACTTGGGTATTATTTCAAACGCATCTCTCTTCCAAATCTTAGCAGTTGAAACAATTTCATAGGTTAAACCAGCCAGCTTGACAGCCCGTGAATGGCTACTCACTAAAGGGTCCAAGCAGAGGCAAAATGATGGTCCTATCTCTTAAAGACAGAGCAACAGAATATTTGGAATTAAATAGAACTGGACTTAAATCTCATCCCAGTGGACAACTGGGAAAACTTGGAAACATTAATCCTGCTGAATGTTTGTGCATCATTTAATAACTAATACATACTGAATTAAGTAGTTAGCAGGATTTACAACACTGTGTATAAGGAGCCTGGCATGTGTTTCCTGATCTTTGGTGTTTTTAGAGTTAATATTATGACAGTGTGTAAACTTGGTGTCGAGAATTAAAATTTGCTTAACAGTTCTAGTGTTCTGTACACTGTTACCTATGTTCATCGCCTCCAACTCATTGAGGCTCATGATGCTAAGGTGAATTCTGGATTGAAACCCAGGTCTGTCTGCTTATAGGGCCTTTTTCCAACTTCAGGGTTTCCTGCTTTTGCTCAATTGATCCTTTCAAGGCTCAATCACGTTTGAGCTACAGCAAAGCATGGCGTCCATCGTTCACTGATGGGCTATGTTCCAGAAGTTGCAAGAAAAGTAAAGGGGGATAAAAGAAGAGAGAGAGAGAAGACCCATAAATATTCTGAAGTATATGACTAATCTAGTATAATGGAAGCTCAGAAAATAAATTGTATTTCCAAATAAATATTTCTGAATTTTTTGGTATTTGTTATTGGTATTCTCTGAAGGGCCACTTTCTTTTCTTTCTAATGCTCTATGTCCTTACAAAGGAATGACGATTAATTCACAGGAATAAGAATCACACTAATTGGCACACAGTCCCCATCTGCTTGGCATGTCATTTAATGTGCAGCCATTTACCTGGTCAAGTGAATACTTGAAAATTAAACAGTTTTCTTGCGCTATGATTGATGGCAATGCAGTCTAGGGTTAAGTCTTAAACGTAATCCCTTATAGGATTTCCTAGGTTCTCCCTCAGAGTTTCTAACTCCATAGATTTGGGGGTGGGTCCCAGAATTTCCATTTCTAACACGTTCCCAGGCGATGCTGAAGCTTCTGGTCCAGGTACCACACTTTGAAAACTGCTGTTTTAATGCTTACATGGGGTAGCATGAGTTAGTTTTGCCTGGGGCTTTTAATTCCAAGTTCTGCTACTTAACAGCTGTGTTATAATGATCAAGTTATGTGATGTCTCTGTAGCTTGATTTCTTTGTATAATGAGGAAAATAATCATACCCTTTTACATAAGATTATTGTGAGAATTTAATAAACAAGAAATTTCTTATAATGCCTGGTACATAGTAATCACTCAATAAGTTATGTCAATTGTCAAAGCACATGTCTGAATTATAGATGAGAGAGAAATATTGTGAATTCTATAGCACTTTAATGGCCTGTTCTCTCTACCCGTCTCTAGCCGTACCTTACACTGGCTTATCCTGTGCTCTTCCTTTCCTGAGGGAACCCAACCACATATACTGCCTAAAGCACTCTTTTGGCACTTCTAACATAGGTGCAAGGAGGAAATTTCAAGAAATTATGACAAACTACAAGACTCAAGTCTCCTTTTAAATTTTAAAAATCAAAACATGTATTCATATCCCATGGCACATATGGATGAAGATATTGTTTTTCTCAGTTAATATTTTAGTTTTGCTTTTGTGCCAGAGCCTTGCTTTTTTTTTTGTAAATGTCCTTTATCAGGCTACTGCAGAATTGCACAAATACTGAATTGCCCCAAAATATTTGCCTTTAATTTGTTTCTTTAAAGCAAATGTAAAACTACAATGGGTTCTATTTACCTAGAGGTTTTATCACCATACGCTTAATTTAAACTCATGTAAAAATAGAATTAGTTATATTTAGTCTTATTTTCATCATTCACTTAATTTAATATAATTCTTAGTCCATAACTTAGATATAACAAAAATTTGTATTTTTTCTGTCCTCCATTTGCCCTAAATCCCCTTAAACAGAACAAAACCCAAGGCAACATTTTTGCCTGGAAAACGTGAAGTTTGATTAGTTCCAACTACTTTAATGCACTTTAATTTGGGCCCCTTCTCCTCGGTAGTCTAGAATATAAACTTTTTTTTTTTTTTTTTTTAAGAGATCTGTTTGGAAAACCTACCAAAACAAGACAAACTCAATGATTTCCTTACAGAGAGAAGCCTGGGGAAAGAATTAGCAGGAATTTCTCAACGGGTGCCGCTGCTACTGGTTTTTTATGCATGAGTGCTTGTCATTTGGCAGAAATCAATGGTTCTCTTCACACCACAAGAGTGGTGGAAATGGGGGTAAAACTGCAAGTTAAGACTGCTCTGAATGTGGATTCAACACTTCATTGTTGTCCTCCAACATGCGCCCTCAAAGTACCACTTGGCTGGGAATTAAAAAGGGTTGCCTTTAGCAAAGCTTTAATTTAAAATAGTCACAAGTGACAGCTCTATTATTTTTGCACGTTCAGATGCAGCCACAGCTGTTTTTATTGATCTCAGCTGCATACACACCCATTTGTTGTAATTATTAGTTTCTGATGTAGCTGAAGATACATATCTCGAATGCCTATCAAGGCTAAATTAAATTAAGGAAATCGTACTTTTCACCTTCACCCCCTTTGGTCCCGCTTTGCTGCAGGAAATTGCCACAACGTAAAACTTTGAGCCTCATTTCATCTCCCCCCACTAGAAGTGATTTCCAAAGTTGTCCTAGGTTCCTGATCTATTCCAATTTAATAGTTGCTGACATTTTCCCCTGTATATTTAACACACCACAAGCAATTACCATGTGGCAATTATGAATTTAAAAATAAAAAAACACAATTATTGCTACTACTGATTAAACATTGTTAGGCCTTTGAAGAATAAAAAAGTGAATTCCACCTGCCCTCGGCTTTCTAAAAATTGCCTTTTTGCTCTTAAAAATGCATGTACAGCTTTTTTCATACAAAAATAATTTCAAGTTTCTTCTATACGCATAAAATATTTTCAGTTGTTTTTGATTTCAGGAAGTATGAAAAATTATGTATACACAAAAGAATTGCGGCCTGACCCATTCGAACTCTGTCTCAGTGACAGACAGTTTTGGATTGTAGACCTCACTTTGTTTTGCGTATTTCTGTTTGTTGTTTCACCTGTGGTCCATTCACCATATTTGATGTGTTGCAAAACAATGGCATAAGGGCGTTCCCACCAGTAACGTAAGAAGAAACATGGAGGAACCAAGTAAGGGTCTAGGAAATTTGGGAGAGAGGAAAAGAGACATAATTAATGAGGAGAGGGATCAAGAAGATTAGCAGGATTTTTAAAAGGGAATTTGATTTGCAAGGTACCCAGAACATGGCACACAAAATTGTAAGAAAAACAAATTTTTCTTGAACATTTATATAAAGATTCCTTTGGGAAAATAGAACAAATTTGGTTGCAGAGTGGTCTGGGGTTGATTTTAAATTGGAAAAACACAGTTTTGTTTTTTTTAATTTGAAATAAGAGCTGATATGCAATATTGTAGGGGAGTTGGTTGACTTTTTAGTCAGAATAGTGGCTTTTACAACCATGGTGACAACATTAACTGTGGATCCTCTTGACGTCTTCATAAGTTCATTAATGCTGGGGGAAAATATGCATAGCAACTAATCTACCAATATTTGAGAGAATTAGGCAACCTCTCAAGAATGTAGGAAAGAAAATGTAAGTCAACAAGCTTATGCAATGTAAAAACCATGAATAGGCAGGTAATAAATAATAGAAATTGATTTTTTCTGTCCAGTAAAGACCATGAAAAGAGAAATATTATAATTTTAACTTAAGAGTGCTCTAGAATACTGGGTTTATTTTTTTAATTGGTTAATATGATTTTATAAAATTATCATGAATTAAAAAATATTTTCTCCATTACTTTGAGTTATCACTTTAAACATAGGTAATATCAAGATATGTTTCTGAATTGTATATTTAATTATGACCACTAAAGAGCACCCATGAAATGGAAGTGTTAACAGCAATGTTCTGTTGTAGGAAGATAATCATATTGGTTATGTCTGCTTTATAGTAATGTTATTGTTGATTGATTTGCCTTTTCCTAACTTAAGTCTTTTTGGTCTTTTCTTCTATTTGTTCTAAGAGACCCTGTTCAAAGGGACATTTTATTTTCCTTTGTACAACAGTATTTGCCTGACATTTACTCTCCTCTAATAAATAATATTAAACTCTAGTCCTAATACATTTACTTACCTAAGGAAATCGGCCTTGTGATGGACCCCCGGAGGTGAGATACATTTCTGGATGAGGATCTGTTGAGAATTTGAGCATTTGTTCAGCTACTAAGTCACTGCCACCACCTCGTTAGCTAAACATACTATGTGCTCATTCCTTCATCAGTAAATTTTGGTTGGGACACATGACAGGTGATAATAAAGGTTATTAGCTGCAATGCTTATTAAAATATTTGAAGATAGACTTTAGCACATTTTAATAATTATTGAGACTGTCCCTTAGTAACAGTAGCTCTTCTAAATGAAAGCTTTTAAAATTGCATGCAAGTCCAAACAAAAATTGCATGTAAGTCCAAACAAAGCATTATTTGTTATTCAACTTTATATAAAAGCTGTCCAGTGATTTCAAATATGTACTAACATTTAATTTCAATTCAAAATAAGTATTTTTATGTTTTTATAAATGGATTAAATCACTTTATTGAATTCTATCCCTTTATAAATGAATAAGGGAATGAACTCAAGTTGTTTGTATTCTATTAGCCTTTACTTTTCCCTTCCCCCAATTAACCCCAAGCAAAAATGCATTGATTTTGACCTGAGAAGAGATACATCAATTTTGTTATTTATTTTGCCTCTACTCCTATTTCCCATACATATATGGGACATATATATCAGCACAAATTAGCAGGCCCACCAATTTCTTACTCTTGGATCCAGTCTGATCTTCTAACTCGTGAAATAAACTACCATGCAGCACTGATGATCATTCAAATTAGAGCTTAGGGTTGATCATAATGTCTTCATTTTAGTATCCCCTTTAGGTTGACATTATTTATTAAAAAGGTAGTTTTCAATCGGATTTATGGGGCATTATCGATAGTAAGTCTACTTGATACATTGCACATACCTTTCTTCTGCCAAAAAGAAGTGTTTACAAAAACGTATTTGACCAAATACTTTATGGTAAACATCACAGTCTGAAAGGGAACTATCTTCTTTGAAAGGATTAAAGCCTCCAGATAGATACAAATAAGATTTTTTTAAAGTAGACACATGTTAAATCATGGAACAGCAAAGGGGATACTTTATGGAAATGAACTCACAAGATAATAATTTGAATTTGACAAGGTGATAATTAAAGTCCCCAGATAGATTTCTTCCACATCTGTATGCCTTTCAGTAAAGTTGGTTAGCATATTAACTACTGCTGGAGAATACAGAAAATATTCATGGGATGTAAAACTGCAAATTATTATTCATTTCAATTTGTATAATAAGTGTAACAAAATGCAGTGCATACAGTATTACACAAGAGGTACCAAACTCCATTATAGACATTTTTAGAGCAAACGCAGGATCCTTATATGACATTTTTTGTCTTCAAATATTCAAGACATTTAAGTATGAATTACCACTTTTTGCAGTTTAAAAGAAATTTTGTTTATCTTCAGTGCTTTCTAGGGCTAACAAATTCTTACTTCAAATGACTAGAATCATTTTTAAATATTATGTACTAGGATATGTGGATATGAACATATATATTTATACACAAATATATGTACACAGCCAAATAAACAAATAATTAGTGTAATCTATATGTATTAATATTGTTATATTTTCCTACAGAGAAAAATTAAGGTTTGGTGACCAGAGAAGAAAGCATCAATGTGTGATTAAAAAAAAATGTATATATATATATATATATATATATCTCCACTACATTTCTAATTTGAAATAGTGATCCTACATACTAATTCTCTTATTCATAATTGAGTTTGATAGTACATTCATTTTAATTTAGACATTTATATGAGAAGGCATATTTAATATGATGATAAGAAACTGTATGAAATTTTGGGAAAGAACTGTTAAGTGTGCCCACACACTGTGGGCACTGAATGTCACACTTGAGAATGTCCCTGGTCCTAGCTGATCTATAACAGGAATATTTTCTGTCATATGGAATTTAAAGATAAGAAATGAATCACCACGCAGAGAGATGTGCTATCACATCCCATCTATGGAAAAAACAAATAAAAAAAAAAAAACATGAAGAAAGACTTTTTGAAGTACAGCATCACCTGCATTTATGATATTTTCATACATATAAAACAAATATTATTCTCATGGTTTTGAATAAAATTGTCACTTTTAAAATTTGCCATGGGATATCATAATGGACAATGCAGGGACCCTTCAGCCCATAGTCAACGGGTGATCAATTGTGAAAACTGATATTCTCTATTAGGAAGGTTAGCTAGAGTAGGAGATAAAAAACAACATGATTACAAAAAGGAGGATCATTTGAGACCAACTTTAATGTGAAATTGTGTAGAAATGGGGGAAAAGATACAGAAAACATCTTCACAAGTCCACTTGAGAAACTAAGTTGGTGCAAAAGTTATTGCACTAATTACTTTTGCACCAACCTAATTGTAAGTTATGCTTGAAGAAACTTAAAAGGAGAGATGGAGAGAGTACACAACTATAAAAGCAAGTGGAACAAGAAGTGAAAATGACCAAAGAACATATTTGTTGAACATGGCTATTTTGACAATCAAGGGAGAATAGTAATTTAAAGTACAATGCCACAATCTGGAGAAGACTGCTCTTGCACACAAGTGAAAGCTCTCGTCGGTCCTGTCTGATGCAAATTACAGGTACATTGCTGCGCAGGTGTCAGATCGCACATAGCTGGGCTGGCACTGCCTCTCCTCTGGAGAGGAATGCAGCACATTCTTCACAGGCGACTGGAAAGTCTGGATTCTGTCATCTAGAAATACACTTTAGTTATCCCCTTGGCAAATTAATGGGAAAACAACCTCTTCACTTCTGTGTTTTAGAATTTCTGTTTTATGCCTTTTCATTGTTTCATGCAATTTTATTTTTTCACGAGGTCAGGCACAGCTAACTGTTGATTTTCACCAAATTACCTTGTTATTGGCTTGGCTCCACGGAGCAGCCCCTTCCAAGAAAGTTTCCCAAGAAACTATGTATTTCTTCTACTTGGACTCAGCTGTGTACCTGTTTCTCTCGTCAGCCATTAGAGTGTTCCACTAATATAGTCAAAGCAGAACATCTGGCCTATTATATAAATGAATATTAGTTTGGAAGAAGATGTCTTTGGAGACAGTAGAACAAAATGGATTTTTTTTCCTACACAGGAACTCTTGGTTTTTCCTCACTGCCCATTGTCATTTTTTCTACCTTACTCAGAACACGATTTTCCCTCAACTGCACCTTTCTGTAACTTTGACCTGTGCCGTCCTTGTGAAATAAGTGATATGTGATTTATTTTACTGTTTCTCCTTCTAAGTGAACATGCAGAATCCTTCAGAGACCATCTGTGCCTCCTGCTGAGTCTCTGCGTTTTCTACCCGGGCTAGCTTCCTCCAGAGCCCAGTCTCAGGTAGATCTGAACCACACACGGGGAGATTTTAAGAACAAGTCTTGTGACACTTCCTATGCTTTGCGTCCAAAAACTATTGATTTTCTTATTTCCCTGCAAGTGTGTCAGATTCTGGCAAAACTAGCTTGGAGTTTACCGAGTTTAATGATACTGAATGACATCAGGACTCACTCTTCTCTTTTCATTTTTTTGCTATGAGTGGGAAAAAATATAACTGCATAAGCACTGCACTTTTTTTCTTAATGCAATTTAATCTTTACTAAAATTAATTTTGATAATCATATTTGTACAAAGTGTTTAATTTTTATGTTATTTTTTAATTCATAGACATTGATTTTTAAAAATCTTAATCATTGCTATTTTCACCCCTGACTTTATCCCCAGTGTCTATATGCATAAACACAAATTTTTCTACTCCTATTTAGCAAAATGTAAATAAAATGTCTTTAATTTATTTCAATTTTGTGTATTTTTTTTCAATTTACTTGCCTGGGTTGAGCATCTTTTAGTATATATTTCATTGTGTTTTACTGAAAATTTGACTTAAGACTCAGTGTGTTACTGTCAAACTCTCCTGTCATGACTATCTCAGGTAGCTGAGGTATCACTGACAGCATAAGGAGCGACAAACCCTCGGGTAATGCAAATTGGCATATCCGACAACCCCAAGCTACCAAGATCATAACCGGGAGCTTGCAAACATGTTTTTAGGACATAAACTTGTCTTAAGGTTTTACTTAAAGTACCATCCATCTCATCTTTAACCAGCCTCTCCTAATCTTTGCAGAATTGTCCATTCTAATGCAGTCTTTCTTCATTCTTTCACCCGTGGCTCCATTAAATGTTTTTGTGCAGGTAGCCTCTCCATTGGAGTAACTGGACTGAGGATGGACTCCTTTCTTAAGAAATCCAGAAAAGCAACAAAAATCTTTCCAGTTACTACTGGAAGATTTCTGCAGTCATCATACACGTATCATTAGGAAGATTTCTGCAGTTATCATACACGTATCATTAGGAAGATTTCTGCAGTTATCATACATGTATCATTAGGAAGATTTCTGCAGTCATCATACACGTATCATTAGGAAGATTTCTGCAGTCATCATACACGTATCATTAGGAAGATTTCTGCAGTCATCATACACGTATCATTAGGAAGATTTCTGCAGTCATCATACATGTATCATTAGGAAGATTTCTGCAGTCATCATACATGTATCATTAGGAAGATTTCTGCAGTCATCATACACGTATCATTAGGAAGATTTCTGCAGTCATCATACACGTATCATTAGGAAGATTTCTGCAGTCATCATACACGTATCATTAGGAAGATTTCTGCAGTCATCATACACGTATCATTAGGAAGATTTCTGCAGTCATCATACACGTATCATTAGGAAGATTTCTGCAGTCATCATACACGTATCATTAGGAAGATTTCTGCAGTCATCATACACGTATCATTAGGAAGATTTCTGCAGTCATCATACACGTATCATTAGGAAGATTTCTGCAGTCATCATACACGTATCATTAGGAAGATTTCTGCAGTCATCATACACGTATCATTAGGAAGATTTCTGCAGTCATCATACACGTATCATTAGGAAGATTTCTGCAGTCATCATACACGTATCATTAGGAAGATTTCTGCAGTCATCATACACGTATCATTAGGAAGATTTCTGCAGTCATCATACACGTATCATTAGGAAGATTTCTGCAGTCATCATACACGTATCATTAGGAAGATTTCTGCAGTCATCATACACGTATCATTAGGAAGATTTCTGCAGTCATCATACACGTATCATTAGGAAGATTTCTGCAGTCATCATACACGTATCATTAGGAAGATTTCTGCAGTCATCATACACGTATCATTAGGAAGATTTCTGCAGTTATCATACATGTATCATTAGGAAGATTTCTGCAGTTATCACACACGTATCATTAGGTTCTCACCTACCATTCCTAGATTCTATCTATCTATTTACCTCTGAGGTTTCTTAGATTAGCCAAACACTTTTGCAGCTCTCGTATTTGCATTGTAGGGCCTTGGCTGAGACTAGATCTCCCAATATTTTGATATATTGAGGACTGGAAGTAAAGAAAGACTGCCACTTCACACCTATGGAAATACTACCTTTTTCCATAGAGGCAGCTTGAATACATGATTAGGAATTCACTGTGACTTTGGTTTAGAGGAAAAAAAACAAAATGGGTTATTGGTTATATAGAGAAGGAAGGAAGGAAGGAAGAAAGGGAGGAAGGAAGGAAGGAAGGAAGGAAGGAAGGAAGGAAGGAAGGAAGGAAGGAAGGAAGAGAAAGATCCTTTCTTTTCCCCTCCAGGAACATGGCACTTTGAGAAAATCGGGAATAAAACATGTCTTATAATTTGTTAAATATTGTAAAATACTTTCCTTATTGTTAGTAGAATTCCATCTCGGCAGACTATTTCTTCTAGGAAACCATTTACCCTTCTCGCCTTCTCTGGGCACTACACTTCTCTTTCTGGTAAGAAATCTGTCAAAGGCACTTCACCAGGAATCTGGCTCTTATAAAATGCAATAAAACTGCAGGCAATGGGGAAATGACCATTACTGAAACTCCTTTGGAGAGGGCTTAGCTTATGAAGTTTTTGAGCAGTTCTACCTGATGACCAGCTTACTATGCTCATTTTTACTTCCTCTTGTAACAGGATGACTGACACGTCTCCTCTTTGTCATGTGACCTTGCAGAGCCTTCAGGAATTTATGTTGACTGCACATTTTCCTTGGCCAGTGGCTCTGGTCTTGGCCATTGACTTGCATCAGTCAACAGAAATGTTGCAGACCTAATATGAGCAGAGGCTCTAAGTAAACGTGTGTGATTTGGATTGGCCTCCTGTGCTTCTGCCATTTGTCGGAGCAACATTATTCATGCCACCACAGGTCCCCAAATGAGAAGATGCATGCAGCTGATCTAGACTTAAGCTATAGCCTAGAATCACATCCAGCCCATCCCAACAGACCCAGAGTGAGCCGAAAGCTTCCCAGCAGTTTCAAGAGCAGGGAATGGCTGTTGTTGCAAGCCTTTGGGTTTCCTGGTTATGTATAAAGCAGCATTACTCACTAAAAACTTCATAAATATAAAGCTTTCTGCATGAATTTCTATTCTGTGCCCTGCAAGCTTTTATTAAAGGCATGTAGAGTGAAAGTCTGATTTTACCTGAATTTTAGGAGGTAAGGGCCAAGGCTGGATGCAGCCTAGCAGTCATGCTGTGCCATGGGAAGGGACAGCATGTGCCCCCCAAAAAAGTCAGAACAAGAAAACCCACAAAGTTTGAGTGTGGAAAAGTGCTACAGGCTTCTGGAATCAGTTGGCTCACTGAAGGTCAAGCAGCAACTATGAAAAAGTTGTGGGACATATTACCATTTTATAGGGATTCTCAGAAATACCTAGGGAGAGAAACCCCATAAAAGGCTAGATTTTCTGCCATAATACACAAAGGGACACAGGCTATTGGTATTTAGGCATTAAAGGGAAGCTTGACCCACCCCTGAAGGCTGAATAAGTGTGAGACACCTGGTTTATATTTATATAAATTTTTGCACAGGACAATTCAACCTTCTAAGCACAATGCAAAGTAGCATGTCCAATCTATTAAGCACCATGCCTCTTAACTCATAATAAATAGCATATAGCAATCCTGCCACAGGTGCTAACATTTATTGAGTTTTTCTACTGACTAGGCTGCGCCAAAATATTTCTCAGGTTTTAACTCATTTACTGATTCATGAGATAAATTATTTTACTATCTTGATTAAACAACTAAGTAAAGTTTTGTTTAGAAGAGTTTAGTAGTTACACCAAAATCCAGCAGAAGAAAATGACTGTAATTTCCTATATAACAATCCTTTGATAGATTTCTTTATCCCTTCTCCTTACATCTGTGACTAACACATTATACTTCCTTAAAATAAGGTGGGAGCCAGCATTCATAAAATATATACATACAGAGAAAACTAACATATACATTAAGGAGAGGTGGAGAAAAAAAGAAAGATCATATATAATCATTTATTTTTATGTCCATTTATGTAATTTATCTATGTATATAAATGACTTACAATAAAAATTAGTGTATTCCTAGAAATAATAGACAACAGGGAATTGTATTCTTGGGGTGAAGTCTACAATGGATAGATGGAATAGTTGTATGAATAACATTTTTGAGTATATTAGCTTATCTTCAAAATGTGCTTGGTCTTGTCATTTAGATTATATTATATCCATGTATATAAAGAATAATGATATTAATATACTCTTACTGCTAAATTTATACATTACTAAAAATAAAAAGTGTCATATATTTGAGCCTGAGGACTTATTTGAAAGTCTTACGTGAAGAATATTAGAAACATAGGGAATACGTATCTTGAGGATGAAATCTGTATAATTTCTACTTCAGCAAATCTTGAAAAGCACTCTGATATGTCATCTATTGCCTAATAATGCTGATCATATGGAAACTGGATCAACTTGCAAATGCATTACATGTAGTAATATTAGTTTACTTCAATTATCTTTCCTAACTCTGACCTTGAAAGTACTCCACTCATTAAATTATTCATATACATATATATATATATATATATATATAGAGAGAGAGAGAGAGAGAGAGAGAGAGAGAGAGACAGGATCTAGCTTTGTCACCCAGGCTGAAGTACAGTGGCACAACCTTGGCTCACTGAAACCTCCGCCTCCTGGGTTCAAGCAATTCTTCTGCCTCATCCTCCCCAGTAGCTCAGATTACAGGCATGTGACACCACACCAGGCTAATTTTTTGTATTTTTAGTAGAGACGGGGTTTCACCATGTTGGCCACGCTTGTCTTGAACTATGGAACTCAAGTGAACCGGCCTCCTCGGCCTCCCAAAGTGCTGAGATTACAGGCATGAGCTATGGTACCCGGACTATTCTTGTATTTTGGGTGTCTTTTTTTTTTTTTTTGAGTAGTCATAAAGAATTATAAAGTGATTCTTACCCTCTTATTCTAAATGTGTTCAGTCTAAATGCAAACATTTTAGTATAAATTAATTCTGTATATTTTTATTTAATTTTAAGAGTGGAGAGATATTAGCTAATAAAATTAGCTTTGGAAATAAAAAGAACAGATACGGTTATATTCCTTTCCCCAAATGTTTTAAACTTACAAAAGCAATTAAGAAGCAGTATCACAAGATTTAAAGTTTTTAAGGATATTATTTTGTTCCCTAATAGACTACACACCGTCAATAGCTAAAGTTCACTAAAAATCCAGAAGTTGCCACATTAGGCTGAACCCACATTTATTATTTCTGTTATTAGTTTAACTTATATTTATTATAGGAGGAATGACTTCTTTTTACAATCATTTAATATGACAAATAATATATTACATTTTGATTTAATGACAACTTTATGCTTTATCTAAAAGGTAGCATTATTTTTGTGTGTGAATTAATCTATGTTCCAATAAAATTTCCAACATAAGTAAGGCTCTGTATGTATGTTATGTTCTTTCTATATCTCTGGATTATATGGATTTACATACTTGTATGCCAGTACATATGTACATATGTTTAAGTATAATATACATGTCTGAGTATAATATATACATTCTTATTGTACAAACTATGTATATGCGTATCCATATTGCATGCAGCTATGTAGATAGACTCTGACAGCATAGAATAATTTTAAACTTAAGCAAAGTTGAATAGCTCTTAAGTACTGATATATTTGTGTGTCTAATATTATGATTCCACCACTGCTAATGCACACAAAAAAACTACCAATTTATTTTTTACTTATATAATTATATCTCTGATAAAATTATTGTTTATTCAGAAACCTAATATCGACCATTAATGTTCCAGTTTCAGAAAACAAAAACTCCTAAGAGAATGAATAGAAATTATCTTAAGGAATTATAAAGAACCATCTCAGAATTTTACTCTGTTACTGCAAAATCTCATGCAAAGATAACCAAGTATGGTATGTGAACATCTCTTCTTCTAAAGCTCATGAAACTGCTCTCCGATTCCTCTAGTGTTGACAGAGACTCTGGAGTTCAGTACTCCATTTCATTCCTGGACATTTAGCCCATTATTCTTGTATCCATATTTCGTATTTTCCTTTCATGGGGGATAACTGTAAGTTAAAGGTGAATTTGTTGACTCAAACCTTATTTCCTAAAAATATACCTACATATTGAATACTTGCTTTGTCTAAGCTGCTTAACAACAACAGAAAAAAACAAGCAAACAAAAACTCAAAAACAAAACAAAACAAAATGAAAACCTGATGGCCCAAACTTGTAAAGTCTATTTTCTTGGTTAATTATTTAAATAACAAATATGAGGAAGAAAGGCATTCTAGTGAATCTGCTTTAAATTACATAGGAGAGAGTCTTATGTAAACTAATGATAATGAATATGTTCGGAGGGTTTGTATGTGGAGGGCTTTGTGTTAAGCACTGTGAATACTTTGTTTCATTTAAACGCCACCTTAGACTCTACAAAGCTAAGAGAGATTATGACAGTTGACCAAGATTACACAATGAGAAAGTAAGAGATAGAAGTGGAACTTGATCACAGGAAGTCACTTCTAAAGACTCAACATTTGACCATGGTCTCTAACGCGTTGATTTTGAGCTAGGAGCATGTGAATTTATTCCTATCAGGATAAATGAAATGCAAGTAACTTATTTAACTTGAGTCTCAGATACATCCAAATAAAAATGAATGCCCTCTTTTGTAGCATTACATTCTCAGTACTAAGTAAGCTATCTATAATGATACAATTCCGTTAAGGCAGAAGACTTCATTTCATATCTACACAACATTTCATTCTTTTCTTTCTATTTGTTTTTTCTAGAAGAATTAACTGAAATTCATCCCAAGATGAGGCATCTTGGCTGAGGTGAGATATGCAAATCATCTGTGTTGTTTGACAGTCACAGGCAGATTAATCATATCACTAACAAAAGTCAGTTGTTAAAACTTGAAGCACATTTAATAAAAAGAGAGATTCTCCCAGTCACACAGGCCAGGTGGGTGCATAGAAATGGCATTTTATCACTTACTGACCAGAGAGTTGCAAATACAATCCCATCACCTAAAAACAAGGAAACAAAACAATAATAATAAAACTTTTTTTAAAAATTTTTAATAGAAAGTCAGTTTTGCTTCTGAGTAGGTATTTTGAAATATACTTATGGGTTCTTTTAACTTTTTTTGCTTTACCTCACTAGACACTGAGTTATTATTTTTTGAAGGAAAGTGAATTATAAATCAGAAATTATTTTCTCTTTTTGTTAATAACCTTAGGACATAAGAAATACATATTTCCAGAGGAATTTATAGAAAAAATAAAAGTAATGCTTCCATTATTAGTATTCTCCCTAAAACTACAGTTAGAAATTATAAAAGTAGGGAAGGGTCCATCAATAGTATTGATTGAAAATGTAATGTTACATGTATCAGATACATAAATCCATAAATCCATAACAATGGCAAAGGGAGACATCATTACTATTTGAGATAAATTAATATACTTGAATATTTTCCCACATAAATTCACTAACTATTCAAAAAACTTCACAGGACTTTTGAATTTCCGTTGTTTGTTTTACTGATTATGACAGCTCACAAAGCAGTATGTGTAACTTTCAATAATAATTTAGTGATGAAATATTACCAAACAAGAGGAGAGGATTTTGATTACCTATGGTATTAGTTTATATCACTGTGTAACGAATCTTCATAAAAATATAATTTTATAAAACATATTACCACGTGTTATCAGCTGGGTCCCAGACACAGAGTCTGTCAGAGTCCAGTGAAGATGTTGGCCAGACTACATTGTCATCAGAAGGAATGGCTGGGAAGAATCTGCTTCCAAACTCATTCGGCTTTGGTGGAAGTTATTTCCTTGTGGTT
This sequence comes from Pan troglodytes, assembly GCF_028858775.2. NCBI lineage: Eukaryota > Metazoa > Chordata > Mammalia > Primates > Hominidae > Pan > Pan troglodytes. The sequence goes on along the minus strand of NC_072412.2, from coordinate 111,095,754 downwards.
GCATGACTGGTCTTTTTGCTGGTTGTAGTTGCAGGTCCACATTCGTTCTAGAGGCTGCCTGCGGTCCTTAGAGGCCACTCATAGTTCCTTGCCATGAAGACTTTTCCAACATGGCTGCTTACTTCTTAAAGCCTGTAAGGAGATCCAGTCTCAGTTGGCCAAGTCTTGTAAAAGGTAACCTCATCACCGGAGTCACGTCTCATCACCATTCCCATGTTCCATTGGTTAGAAGTCCCAGCTCCTGCCCACATTCAAGGGTAAGGGGTTATACAAATGTGTGACCACCATGAAGTCAAGATTATGTGGGTCACTTAGGGTCTAACTGCCACAACTACATATTTGGATATAATTTCAAAGAAAGACTCTGAAAAAGCATAAAGAATTGTGGGAATTGCCTGAGAATTGAGGATGTTTATCCGCAATGCCTGTAAGGCTTACATTAAACAAGTCTAGCTTACTGAGCAAGTTTTAAAAAATGGGTTTGTATGACTTTACTTATTGGGAAAAGCTATTTGACTTGTCTTTGAGGGGAAAAATAATTAAAAAATACACATATACTCTCTCTGCAAAACAATTCCTGGAATATGATCTAACAGAAAAGCCCAGCAGACCTGATTCAAACCTGATGTGAACACAGAATGCTTTGAAATGAGTAAATTTAATTATTAAACCTAATTTTTCAGGTGAGGAAACTGAAACACTGGGGTTAAGTATCTTTTGCAGAGTCACACAGCTAAAGAATTTTGGAGCAGGAATTCAAATTCAGGCAGCTGGCTTCAGACCTCATGCTATTAAACCTGATATTAAACTTGACATCCATCTTACATGCAAATGTTACTCTCTCTATCAGGAAAATAACGCATTTATAAAACCCAGCTCAGATGTTACTTCCAACCAACAAATTTCCTGGACACACTAAGTAATAGAGTTAATCACACTGTCCTGTAAGTACTACCCACAGTATCCGGGCTCTACCACATTGTAATGCAATAGGTGTGTTCACACTGTTTGTCTCTCCTGGTGAATAGTTAATTCATCAGAGCATGACTGTGTTGTGTGTCCCATTATCCTTAGTAAATAATGTAGTGCCTTGTGTATAGGAAGAAATTAACCTTGATGGCTTTCAAGTTCCACCCCAAACAGTCAAGCCATGTTGATTGAAAAGTAGCTCCTCAGTTTGAGAGATTACCATCAGAGTATTTGAAACAAGATTGTATCCTTGGGGACTCCATATTGAGGACATTTTCTTCATAGGATTCTAAGGTCTAATGACTTGGCCTGATCCTAACCTAATCCTTTAGAAGGCTAGAGAATAAAATTAAATATGTTTTTCACTTTTCCAGTGGAGTAAGCAGGGTTTTATTGTGCTTCTTGAATCATTGTCACACTAGTAATCTCTTCAAAAGCGAATTTGTTCTGGAAAATAATGGGTTAGAGGCCTCTGTGGAGGAATACAGTAGTGGAATATTTTGAAATAATTGTAAAGCAAAACAGTTAATTGTGTTTTCAAGCTCTTTGAAATATATACGTAAGATGTTATGTGCCTGAGGTTGAACAAAAAGATAAATAGTTACAGTCATTACCCAATAATGTACCAATTATAAATAGCATTGTGTGTACATGTCCTCTATTATAAAATCAGAACGGGATGAAAAAGATTATAATCACGTTAATAATTTGACTTGCTTCATTCATCTTTTGAGTTATCTTTTCATAAAATTAGATACTGTGTTATTTCCTTCTGGAAAGTACAATTGTGCATGTGAGGAGAATGTTTTCATGTTAATCAATGCTGACAAGAATATTACACTTAAAAAACACAGAAGGCAGGCAGGTTGGGGGTTGGAGGACAGACAAATGAAGAAGACCAGACTGAAATTATTAGTTGCCAGAAATATATCTATTGACTTTTTACATTTTTAGAGGTACCTCTGTTAGCTTCCCAAAATACAGCTGTTTACAGTGATTGATAAGTTCCCGTGCTTTTAAGCTTATTCACATCCATTAGTTCTGCATTTTTCCCCTGTTAAAAATCTGAAGCTGTCACACTGAAGTAGCATGATCAGCTAATGTTCCTGCCAGATTCAAAGCATGTCCCCAGGGGTGGCAAAAGTATTCAAAATCTCAAAGAAATGGCTTTTTACATGTTGCCTGTTGACTTGGTCACTCCATTTGCTGTATCAGAAATGTTGAAATAAATATCAGGCAATTATAGAAATAGGACTTTGATGATCAATTTTCTATAAATATTTTATGTTTAGCCCAAACAAAAGAAGGCATTTGGAATTCACTATTTTATATAAAACTTTTATTTTAAAATAGTATGTAGTATATTTTCAAAATTGGTTAATTAATTTTCTAGTTTTCACTTCAAATAATGATTATTTACTCTATTCCCTCTAGCATTAGATTATTTTCGTGCAAACTGGGTTTTTTTTCTTTTTTTCTTTTTCCTGTAATAGTTTTAGAGTTTATGCCTTAACACATTTAGGTATATTTTGTAGGAACAAAGGGAAAAAGTATCAGGGAGAGGAAATGATTTCTAAAATGTAAATTCCAAAGACAGGGAATGTTAAAAGTGTTTGCCAGTCCTGTTTCTTACAGAGCACAGAACTCAGATGCTCTTACAAAGATACAGGATAAATCACATCATTTCCTGCTCCATCATCAGAATATTATTATATGAATTAGATCACTTTTTTAAAAAAGAACATGGCCTTAGTACAGAACAACAGCAAAAGCCTGGGGAAGGAGAGGAGTGCACCATGAGGAGTCGATGGGGAGCAGAAGCCAGTTCATTTACTGATTTGGTTCGTGTGCAAAATAATTGCTAAATAATTGCATATATGTGAGACTCTGGGTATTTTCAAAATCAGCTGGCAAAATTGTGTTATTTCCTACCCTCTGCTGGCTTTCACGGGTTCTCTGTTCTCTCTCCTTTTCCTCCATTCTCCTCTTACCCTAATTCCTGACCACTGTAATCCAATACACTAAGGTTTTAGGATTTGGACGATTAAGGTTATCCATGGAATTGTTTGGAAATGTAGACCTGTAATGGAGAGGGGAGAAAATGAAGAAATAGAAGCTGTACAAAAATAGTCAATACTGAGGCCAGGTACCGTGCATGGCTCATGCCTGTAATCTCAGCACTATGGGATGCTGAAGTGGGCAGATCACTGGAGGTCAGGAGTTTGAGACCAGCTGGGCCAACATGGTGAAACCTCATCTTTACTAAAAAATACGAAAATTATCCAGGCTTGGTTGTGGGTGCCTGTAATCCCAGCTACTCGGGAGGCTGGGGCAGGAGAATCGCTTGAACCTGGGAGGCAGAGGTTGCAGTGAGCCGAGATTGCGCCATTGCACTCCAGCCTGGGCAACAAGAGTGAAACTCTGTCTCAAAAGAAAAAAAAAAAAAAAGAAAGAAAGAAAATAGTCGATACCGAGACCTGGAAACTGAGAGCGTTCACGAATGCTGCATCCAAAGAATATTTTGTACTACGTCTTATTCATTATACAAATCAAGCAAATAAGCACACTCTGTTGTTCACATGTGACACTATATAGGTCAACGGGGTGAGAGAGCCGCCCAGAAACAGACACACAGTTTTGTTATCAGATATTCTGGAGAGGTTTCTCTGAGGCAGTGGCATCTGAAGAATATACAGATGTTAACCAAATGAAGCAGGTGGGTTTGGGGAAAAAAGTATTCCAAGGAGAGGGGCAGGGTGCGGGACAACTAAGGAGCAAGAGTGACTAGAATACTTTGATGAAGTGGAAAAAACACTCCAATGAGTGAGCGCGTATGAAGAAAAGGGTGGAGAGCAGATTATTGAGGTCCATTTAGATCATGTTTTACATCCTGGACAGCATCCTTAAAATAATAAGGAGCCACTAAAAGTTTGAAGAAGGGCAATGACATGTTCCAATTTGCTTTTTTACAAGATCACTCTGACTTCTGCCTGGAGTAGCGTATAAAGGGACTAAGCACGATACCAGGTGGCACATAGGAGCTGAAGTGGCTCTTGTCAAAATAAGGTGATGGGGATGGGAGTGGATTTGTTTCCTAGGCTGCTACAACAGAGTACTGTGAATGGAGTAGCTTAAAATAACAGAAATCTATTCTCTCCCAGTTTGGGATGGAGGTTTCAGCAGGACATGCTCTCTCTAAAGACCTTAGGGGAAAATCTGTTCAATGTCCTTCTCTTAGCTTCCAGTGTTGCTGGCAATCCATGGAGCTCCTTGCTTGTTGGAATATCACTCCATCATCACGGTGTTCTTCCTGTACGTCTTCACCTTCTCTTCTCCGTGTATGTCTGCCTCTGTACCTCTTCTCCTCTTCCAACAAGGACCCCAGTCATAATGGAATAGAGCCACTCTAATGACCTCATTTTAACTGATTACATCTGCAAATATCCTATTTCTAAACAAGGTCATATTCATAGGTATTGCAGATTAAGACTGCAATATATCTTTCTTGGGGATATAGTTTAAGCCCAAACAGGGGATTATTGAAAGGAAGTGAGATAAGGGTTAGTGGAAAGAAAACATGTAAAGGTTTTAAAATATATTTTTGGTGGTAGACTCAACAGGACTTCATGATTAAGTCTGAGTTTAGGGATGGAAGCAGAGTCGTGGTTGACTTCCAGGTTTCTTCCAGATCATGATGCCATTTGTTGAGACACAAAATCCAACGGATCAAGTAAGTGGTGGGTTGAACATGGGTTCATTTTTTGACATGCCAAGTTTGATCTGTCTGTGAAATTTTTATGTGGAGCTGTAGATTTGGTGGTTAAAAATGTCTTTGGAATTCAAATGAGAGATTTGAGTTGGAGAGATAAGTGTGGGAGTCATTTCTATTCAAATTATCATCAAAGCTATGCAAGTAGATAACTTTCCTCAACCAGATAATGTTTAGTCAGAATAGAAGAAACCTTGACATCAACATTAAACATTTTAAAGAACAATGTGGACTATTTCAGACTAATATGCACAAAAAGGACCAGACTAACCCTGCCATAAGAAAAAACAAACCATCAAGAAACAGGACATTTGAAACGATGGTTTTAGAGACAAAAAACATCAGGCAGCCAAGGACAGAAAAATAAGCAAATACATTGAGCCCAACAATTGCCTGAGATTACCTAAGTTCAGGTAAAAGACAAGATTGTCTGCACTCAATATTTCTATTTAATTTGACATTGAAATTTGCATTCATAGTAGTAAGGCAGCAATAAATAAAAGGCATCCAAATTGTATAGGAAGAAATAAACTGGTTTTATCTGTAGACAATATCATAAACTATATAAATAACTATGAAACATACAAAAAGGTATAAGAGCTAATGCATGATTTTAGTGAGGTTTCAAAATTCAAATTTAATATATAACATTAAAATCACTTGATACAAGAGCAAAGAACAATATGTAATTGAATTTTAAAAAATTGTACTTATAATAGCAAAAAAATAAAATATTTCCAGATAAATCTGACAAAATTTGTGAAAGTTTCACACAGTTAAAAATGGAAAACACTAAGGAAAAATTAATGATTACCTAAATAAATGCAGAAAGATACATTTTTAATGGGTTAGAAGACAATATTCTTAAGATGTCAGTTGTCCCCAAATTCATCTATAGCTTCCATGTAATCCCAGCAAGCTACATTGTGGAAATTGACAAGCTGAATTTAAAATTCCTATGTAAACGCAAAAGAATTATTATAGCTGTAACACTTTTCTAAAAGAACAAAACTGGGAATAAGTATATTTTTAAGACAGTTATTAGCATTAAGATAGACAAATCAATAGGATAAAATAGAAAGTAAAAAAAAAATAGACCTATACATATATGGACAACTGATTTTGGCCAAGGGGCAAAGGAAACTTGTTGGGAGAATAGCAATATCATATTTTCAACAAATGATGTTGGAACATCTGGGTATTCATTACAAAACGGTTAATCTTTGATCCATATTTAACATTTAACTCAAGTTGAATTATAGATGTTAGTGTAAAATCTTAAACTATAAAACTCATGGAAGAAAACATATGAGACTAACAGTGTCAATTAGCGTTAAGTAAAGATGTATTAGATGCAACAGAACAAAACGTGATCCATGCAAGAATAAATGTGATAAACTGGACTTCATAAAAATTAAACAATCACAACAACAAAAAATAACAAAGAAATTGAAAAACAGCTTCTGCTCTTTAAAAGTCATTATTAAGAGAATTAAAAGACAATTCTCCATGGTACACAAGAAAAGATTTACAAAGGATATATCTAATGTAAGATTTGTATCCAGAAAGTATAAAGAAACCTCAATGCTCAATAAGAGAAAAAAAAATAAAAATGAGCAAAAGCTTTAGCAGACCACTGGAAAAAAATGGGTAGAGAATATGCATATGAAAAGATGCTCAATATCATTAGTCATTAGGAAAATGCAAATGAAAGCATAACGAGATAGCACTGAACTCTTTTTTAAAAGTCTAAAACTAAAAATGCTGACCATACCAAGTGTTGGTGAGAATATGGAGAAACTAGAACACTCATATCCTGTCTGTAGGAATGCAAAATGGTTAAATTACTTTGAAAAACAATAATGAAGCAGATTCCTTAAATAAAGGGTGATCTATCCAACTACTATTAGATCTATTCAATTGATCTAGGTATTTACCCATGGAAGTAAAAGCATATGTTCATTATAAGACTTCTACACAAATTATCACATCTTTACTTACAGCAGCTGAAACCTGGAAACAACTCTAATGCCCATCAACAGAGGAATGGATGGATAAAGAAACTGATGCAGTGGAATACGACTCAACAAAGATGAGACTAAAAATAATTATACTGAGTAAAAGAATCCAAACAAAATAGAGCAAACACTGTGCCATCCTGTTTATACCTTACTCCAGTAAATGCAAACTAATACACAATGACAAAAATTACTTATTTGAGAACTGGGGAGAGGAAGGAGAGGGAAAGGGGTAGATAAAGAAAAGAGGAGAGATTAAAAGGAGCATAAGAAAACCTCAGAGAATAATAGGTTTGTGGTAAACATTACCGTGGTAATGTTTTTAGGGTATATTCACATGTAAAAACTTATCCAATTATACATTTTAAATATGTACAGTTTAGTGTGTCAGTTATGCCTCTGTAAAGTTGATTTTTAAAAAAGTTCCTATTTCCAAGTTCACAATTTCATTTGAACTCTTAAAAACTGGCCGGGTGCAGTGGCTCATGCCTGTAATCCCAGCACTTTGAGGAGCAGAAGCAGGCAGATCACGAGGTTAGGAGTTTGACACCAGCCTGAACAACATGGTGAAACCCTGTCTCTACTAAAAATACAAAAAGTAGCCAGACGTGGTGGTGGGCACCTGTAATTCCAGTTCCAGGAGGCTGAGGCAGGAGAATTGCTTGTACCTGGGAGGCGGAAGTTGCAGTGAGCCGTGATCGCACCACTGCACTCCAGCTTGGGTGACAGAGTGAGACTCCATCTCGAAGAAAAAAAAAAAAAAAAAACTTACACCAAGGTCAAAGCAGAGGAGCTGGCAAAAGAGACTGAGAAAAAGAGCAGAGTGATAGAGAATAAGAAATGAGAGCTCCCACGGAAGCTAAGGGTAGGAACCACACAGTCCTTCCTCATGCTACTTAGAAGTTAAAAGAAAATGAGAGTTAAAAAATGCCATTCGATTCAGAAGTAACATTATGGACTAATGAAAAGGAAATTAGATAAATAAGGCATGAGACAAAAGAAAGTAGGTTGACTGAGAAATGATGAAATAGAGGTAGCAAGTAATATGGTTTGGCTGTGTCCCTACCCATATCTCATCTTGAATTGTAGTTTCCACAATCCCACGTGTCATGGGAGGGACCCAGTGGGAGGTAATTGAATCATGGGGGCAGGTCTTTCCTGTGCTGTTCTCGTGATAGTGAATAAGTCTCATGAGATCTGATGGTTTTATAAAGGGGAATTTTTCTACACAGGCTCTCTCTCTTGACCGCTGCCGTATAAGTCCCTTTGCTCTTCCTTCATCTTCTGCCATAATTGTAAGGCCTTCCCAGCCATGTGGAAAGGTGAGTCAATTAAACCTCTTTCCTTTGTCTCAGGTATGTCTTTACTAGCAGTGTGAGAACAGACTAATACAGCAAGTATAAAAAGCATTAAATGTTTGTCTTCTAAAGGAAGAGAGGAGAGTAGAGAGAGAGAGATTGTTAGCTGAAGGGTAAAGGATTCTTGTTATTAAGATATCAGAGCCTAGAACATATTTAAATACTGATGAGAAGGATACAAGGGAGAGAGAAAATTTGAATCAATAGTTTGTTTCCACTACCACAGAAAAGGATGAGATCCAGAGGTTTGATAGAGGAATGAGTTTTCCTCATTGGAGAGATAAGAGCAGATGGGTTTGAATGCTGGATCCTAAGGGTGGGATATTAAGGGAGTCTGTTTTTTATGGCTTTTATTTTCTCTTTGATCTTGGCAGAAAGGATGTCTGCCAAGATTTAAGGGTTTGGACAGGAGGATCATAGTTTTAATGAATAAAAACATATATGAAATAGCCACTTCAGAGAGTGGGGCAGACAGTATGTGTTTTAGTTTAGACCAGAGTCCCTGGAGTTATAGGGGTTTGAATTCAAATCCTAGCTCCTCCATTCACCTGTGGTACTGTGAACAATGACAGAACCAAGTTAAGACCCCAAATCTTCTTTAAAGTGGGATGATAATGGCATGTTCACCATAGGCTTCTTGGGAGTAATAAATGAAATACTTTAGTTCAACTGTTTTCACAGGTCCTGACGCTGGGTTTTGAATAAATTGTGCCCAGGACTATTGCTATTATAAAGCAAAATGAAAAAACACAATGGCCCGATTAATATGTTTCCAAGGAGTTCAATACTAAGAAGAAAAGTATTGTTGGAAATGGAAATCCACATTACTAGGTTAACATGTGGAGATCTTGCTCAAAGAGGAGGCAGGTTTAGATGCTGTGATACTTTTAGATGTCAAATGGACTGGATTATGGAAATACCCAGAGAACTGGGAAAGCATGATTTTTGGTGTTTCTGTGAGGATGTTTCCAGAAGACTTTGGCATCTGCGTCAGTGGACTGAGTGAGGAAGAGCCCTCCTTATCGTGGGCAGGTGCCGTCTCATCAGCTGATGGCCCAGATGGAATAAGATAGAGGAAGGAATATGTGTTTCTCTCCTTCTTAGGGCTGGAACTTACTCTTCATTCCCTGCTCTTGGACAACAGAACTCCACTTTTTGGACTCTAGGTATTACACTAGCACCCCACTTCCCATAGCCGAGTTCTTACTCCTTAGATCTTGGTCTGAGAGTTACACCATTGGCTTCCAGGGCCACACTACTCCATGCCGGGATCTCCAGCTTGCAGACGGCTTGTCTGGAGGCTTTTCAGTCTCTATAATAATGAGCCAATTCTCCTAACAAATGCTATCTATCTATCTATCTATCTATCTATCTATCTATCTATCTATGTATCCATCCATCCATCCATCTATGTATCTATTATCTATATCTATCCTATTGGTTCTATCTGTCTGGAGAACCGTAATACAGATGCCAGCAAACCAAAACCAAGTGGCAAATGTCTACCATTGACATTCCTCTCCTTCCTTAATGACTCTTAGGAACCAAAAACACATGTAAAATTCCATGTAATACACAAGCCAGAAAAGGTAAAATATTGTATCTGCTAGTTCACACAGCTCATTTCACTACCACAATCTACCATTATTCAAATACTGATTTAGAAAATGACAACCTTCAAAAGACTAAAATCATCAATTTTTACTTAGAAGAAAAAGAAATGAAATTTTAATGACAGGGAATTTTAATCTTACTATTTCAATTTATAAGATGTGACTGGCTGAATATTGTTATGTACTAAAATGATAAATACTATGTGTTATTAAATATTTTGTCACTGAAAAATGACCTATTATTCTGACCTATTTTATTTTCAGGGGTACTTATAGATAAAGGAGTTTATAAAGGCTTCTGCTAAAGAAGACATCAGAGAAAATGTCTTCCAATTGATTTATCTTGCTTTATTTCTGAGCATCTTGACTCCAACTGTATTGCAATTAAAAATAATTTTTTTAAATGGTGGAGACTCTGATTTGTCCTATGCCCCTTCTTCTAAATTCCAAGAGTCTATGTGAACTCTTTCTATGAGTTTCTTAAAATTCACGAAAGTAGTCTCTACTGGTTTAAATGGGGTCCCCTCAAAATTTATGTCATTTCCGGAACCCCAGAATGTGCCCTTATTTGGAAATAGGGTCATTGTGGATGTACTTAGTTAAGATGAGGTAATACTAGAGTAGAGTGGGCTCTACATCCAATATTGCTGGTGTCTTTCTAGGAAGAGGAGCAGAGCCACAGGGAATGGTGACCATGTGAAGACAGAGGTAGAGATTGACTGATGTGCCTGCCAGCCAAGGAAGGTGGCGCATTGCCGGCCACCACCAGGAAGTCGGAGAGAAGCCTGGCACAGATTCTCCATCCAGTATGAACCAGCCTGTGTGTTAATTTCAGACTTCTACCCTCCAGAACTATGAGACAATAAATTGCCTAAAACTAGTTTAAGCCACTCGGTTTGCAATAGTGTATTATGTCAGCCCTAAAAAGCTAATACAAAGCCCTAGAGAATTTCAATAAAGGTGTCAGGAAATATAGATCACAGACAATACTGATAGGACCTTCTAACATTCTTACACTTCTGTAATGTTTGTTGCTCTTTCGGTCTTTCCTATTTTCTTTTATTGTGATTGGCAAAAATCCCTTGAAAAAACCAAGAAACAATACGAACAGAAACAAAGCTATGTACTTGTTTTGGGAAGCAACCTCAAATGGAAAGATGGGGGCTGTGTTCTAAAAGGTGAGGAGAAATTTAGAGCGAAGATAAAGAGATAAAGATAAATGGTCCTGTGCACCACTGAATTCTGAGAGCTCTGAACAAAACTTAAGAATATGTTAGTGCCCAGTGAATAGTTGTTGAATGAATGGATGAATCAACAAATAAATGAATTGATGAGATAATCAATCTGTGAGACAAAAAGCAACACAAATGAGTAGACAAGAGTGGGTTAGTTTGACTAAAAATTGAAGATCACCCATTTTTTCAGCCAAGTAGGCGGGCATCTGCTATTTGCCAGGCATGGGTATTGGTGTTTGGCGTAATGAAATAGCAAAACAAAGTCCTACTGTCAAGGAACATAGACTCTTGGAATTTAGAAGAAGGGGCATAGGACAAATCAGAGTCTCTGCCATTTAAAACAATTATTTTTAATTGCAATACAGTTGGAGTCAAGATGCTCAGAAATAAAGCAAGATAAATCAATTGGTTTAAAATATCTTTCACACTACCCTTCCATGGAAGGTGCAGAGAAGGGTCTAGTCTAAATGTAGGCAACTGGAGACTCCCTTTTCCTATATTCCTTTAAACCCTATGCCCCAAAATATGTAATCAAGTCTATTCTTGAACAGAAAAGAACACAGTGCCCTTTCTCTTTGGAATTTTATATAAGCCCCTAAGAAAAGCTGCTATTGTCCTAGTTTGTAAAAGTACAAATGGGTGAGTATGCATCTGCTCTGTTCAGTTGGAAAATTAGTACAGGTTTCAGCACTCCTCGATACCAATTGACTATTGAATGTGTACTAAGGCAAGCTTCTGTACAGACCAGTAAACCACATGATTGCAGAAATCCTCTAATTAAAGAAACACATCATAATCTTCCTGGTGAATCTGAAGAAAAGGTTTTTTAGAAAAGTACATCTGTATAAGGTACATTTGTGTAAAAAACAATCATTTTTTCATTGAAGTGCAGCTGTATTGTTAGATGTTGTTCTAAGAAAACTCAGCTTAAAATTTCTTATAGGCTGCTTTGGCTTAAAATAATTGCCTAACTGGATGGTCACAAATGACCAAGAAACCAAATATATTTCATAGTATTAACTATCATTACAAACTGTTAAATAATACTGCACAGTAGAGATCTTTTGAAAAATATTTTAAATGATAGATTCTATTTTGGTTTGAGGCAAAGACTTAAACATAACAAGTTAAATAAATTTTTAATGAGATTTTACAAGTGAAATAATTAATGTTCAAGACATAGAATCATGCCTTTTGGAAATGACTCTCATGATATTCTATTATTTTAAAAACTATGTGCCTATTTTTAGGAATTAAATTGCTCTGGTAGATACCTGATAAATATCTATCTCACAAATCATGTTTTTCTGTCATAAGTAAATTTTTTAAATGTTTTAGTTTATAGTTTGGCTCTGTCACCCAGGCTGGACTGCAGTGCTGTGATCTCGGTTGACTGAATACTCTCCTTTCTGGGTTCAAGGGATCCTCCCCCCTCAGCTTCCCAAGAAGCTGGGGCTACAGGCATGCACCAACATGTCTGGCTAATTTTTAAATTCTTTGTAGAGATGGCATCTAGGTTTCCCTGGTTGGTCTTGAACTCCTGGGCTCAAGCAGTCCTCCTACTTTGGCCTTCCAAAGTATGGGATTACAAGCGTGAGCCACTATGCCTGGTTAGTTTCTAATTTTTACATTCAGTTCATTTTTATGTGACTGGCATTTGTGTAGGATTATTTTTATAACCAATATGTTTTAGGTATGTAACCCAGAAGTAAATCACTAATTAATCTGCACCGGAGGAAGTATAATTTAGGGAGAGTAGAAACTCTATCTGATAGACTGCACTGAAGGTAAAGTGTCACAGCCTTGAAGAGCCTCAGTGACTTTGGGAAAAACAAGCACCAAGACTGACCTTCCAGATCCAAGGTCTGGTAGCAGGATGGTTTTCATTTCCATCTGTTGGAGGTCTCAGCTTCTGACATAAAGGCCTGCTTTATACAAAATGAGCCTGATTGAAAGATGTAAGCCACCAGGTTAGAGGGAGAACTACAGGAGGCAGACAGGAGAAAGTAAGAGAAGAGTGACGTTGTTCTTCCACTAGCTTGTGGCTACTAACAAATTTCATCAGAAAGTTGCTGAGGATTCCTCAGAACAATTTACAGAGATAACTGTAAGCAGCAGAGGGCTATGAAAACACTCATGGGTGCTGACAGGAGCCCCTGGTGGGTGGTGGGTTGGGAATACAGGGGCTCTGTAGGGGGTGAAGGAACTGTGCGTGACACCAATCAATGGGAGCCTGGAGAAACTGAGGCAGGGACTGGAATCGTGCTGAGACTCAAACATTTTGAGTTAGAGTACTCACCAGGTACTCTAACTCAATCATATGCCTTGGGTATAAGGAAATTAGGAATAATTGGAACTGTGGCTGGCCCCAAATTTCATGCCCTATTTATAGCCATTCATCAGATTTAGAATGAGGTAAAGGAAGGATTCTTTTTATTATTTTTTAAAATACCCACCTCATTTTTTACACCCACATCATAAATCACCGAGAGGGAGAATTAGGCCTGTGGACCTCCCTTTTTGTAGTACCTCATATGTAATTTTTTTTTTTTTTTTTTTTTTTACAGATTCATGTTTTTTGGTACAAGTGAATGTTTTATAACGAAAAGGCTTTTTTGTTGTTGTTTTTATTCTCTATAAAAATACCTCTGGGTGAAAATTATTAAGAAAGCTAATTATTGTATCTTTACATGACTCTAAATTTGGTCTATTTAAAAAGTCAAAACATAGACATTTGGAAATGACTTTCTCCTTTCAGTACTGAAGTTGAGAGGGAGAAGGAAAAAAAGTGAGGAATTCCAGTGCCTGGATGTTCCCAGGCTAATTTCTAGACAAGTGAGTTTTGATAAGTTCAAGTTTCAGATAAGAATTTCTTTTTTCTTCTCTCATTGGTTTTCCCAAATCGTGAGTTAAAATGTCTCTGAAAGAGTCTGAAAAAAATATACATTAATGTGGAGAATTATTTACATAAAATTTTAATAAACTAGTATGAGAATGAGACCCTCCAATAAATATTATTTAGAATTATTTTAATAGTCCTCTCCCCTATCATAACCCATTTAAAAATGTGGGTATATATATATATATATATATGTGTATGCATTCATAAAAATTTAGTGTGCAGTTCTTAGTTTTTCTTTATGGAAAACACACAAAATAAATGTGAATAATTGAAGCCATTACACAGACATTTTTCCTCCTAAGTTCTGTAAATAGATATTCCAATAAAGACACTACCAACATCTTACATTCTGTCATAAATATAATTGAGAGTATTTACATATTAAACTTTTTAAATAAAAATGATTGGATTTCAAATTGCCTTAAAGATTCATAATGTAATATTCTTCACCCTAAATCACCCAGATTATTTCTAATTTTTTCTTTATTTTACCTTCATAAATACAGCCTTTGATTAATCTAATTTAGCGGAATTGATCAATCTGAGATATTTTTACCTGCCCGCATTACAGCATGCCATGGAATGAAAACTTACTTTGCTGCTCAAATGTATCAAACACAGTTTCTGTGGTCAAGTTCCTCTCCTTTTCTAAATTTGCTTAGAGGATCTCATAAAACGTAACTCCTCTGACAAGGGAACCATTTTAGCACCAACACTACAAAAGCTTCTGTGTTCCTAAGGGAAAGATCCTTTCCTGAATTAAATTTAACCTCTTTAGTACTCCCATTTAGCCACCTGATAAATCCACTTGAGCTATCTTTTGGGGAGAGAGAGGTATCTGGGAACAATAACACTTCCTTTTTGAACAGTTTAATAAAGCTTTGTGAGATTTCAAGATGAAAGATAATGTGTAATGCTGATAGTGCCCTCCAAGGCTCTGCATTCATGGATCCAATTACGTTTTTTGTCATGGTAAAAGCCACAGTGGATATATTAAATGAGAGTGTGGTTTAAGAATGAAGGCCCAGGAGTCTGGAGATCTGGTTTCTAAGGCTGACTTCACTTCTGCTTTCTTATCTCACTGGGAGTATGCAGCTTAACATCTTTACCTCAGTGTCTCCTTCCATAAAGTGCCCAGCAAATATCTGAGAAATTCTTTTAAAATGACAGTGCAAATTGCCATTTAGAATCACCTTGGAATGTCTAGAAAAAAATGAGGTGAATGTTCGTTCAGAAAGGGAAATACAATCTTCTGCTTAATTTCAGATTTATCATCACGTTTGTCTTTTACTTTTTAAAAGTCATGAGATTTCCAGAAGAGGAATGACATTTTCAAAGCCTTAAGGACACTTGTGAAAACACTCCTTCAACTATTCTTTATTTCTCACCAAAATTTTGACTCTGGCTTTTCTCCAACTTCCTCTCTTCCCCAATTCCCAATTCCAACTTGAAAAGAGTAATTGCAATCTTAACTTTTTCCATTCTGGAGTATTTTCTTGCAGCCGATTTGTTTCATATAATTGTAAATTTATGCATGTCAGATTTTGTTTTAGATACACGTTTGCTGGCTTTAGTCAGTCAATCCCCAAACCCTCAAACTGATTAATTTCACCGTGAAATAATTGATTACGAATTTGTAGCATTTTCTGACTTTATTTTAAAATGCAAGTTGATAGAACATTGTCATGTATTGATTAATCTACTGCCCTTTGCCTTGAGATAATTTTGAAGAAGCAGAATAGTGCCATTAGTAAGACAATATCTATATATTACAAACGATCGTGTTATTAAAATACACACGCACACACACACACATGCACGCACACACTCACACTTTCTAGTAATAAGCAGTGTTTTAAGTAAAATCTTTTGAAAGATGTTTAGCAAATCGAAACAATTTCTGTCTTCCTATGTGATGCCTGCAATTATATGGTTTAGATATTTATTGAAGGACTTGGGAAACATCATAGTCCCATTGGCATTATTCTCAGCATATCAAAGATTCATTCAGTATAAATAAATAATTTCATTACTTATAATAATAAAAGTTATCATGGAAAATTTTATAACCTAGTAAATAGGATGCCATAGAAATATTCAACACGGATAAATAAAATATATGCATAGTTTAAATTAGAACACCTGTTATAGAATGGTACAGTCTAACTCTCTGGCCAGGTAAGCTTCTAGCATGAAACTTCACACAATCATACCTACAATATATTCTTGCCTAATTCCTTGTTCCAAAGGAACGTTTGATAAGGAAGTTGAATAATTTAGCTTCCTTTTAGAGATGGTGGAGCTTATTTAAGTAGCTTTCCTGTAGTACAAAAAGATTAGGCAGCTCTGATTGGAACTCTAGATTGAAAATGAGTAGAAATAACCTCTTATAGAACACGTCTAAATTTAACTTTGCTTCACACCAATAAACTATAGCCTCTACTACTTTATAGACAGATTATAGCTCATCAGTAGGACTAAAAATCACTGTGGAATTACTCTGCAATAGTCCTGTTGCTATGTCTATAAATATAATTTCAGTGAGTGACTTTTCCATTTTCTAGCTGCTTGGCTATACTTTTTTTGCGTGGCAAACTAAAGGGCTTTAGGAATATGGTAAATGACAAATTTAAATAGCCTCAGATAAAACATGAAAGTCAACATTAAATTATTTGGTTAAAAATTATTTTCAGAACAATTTTAAAAAATAATATTTTGCAACTGATTTTAACTTAATGTTTATACTATTCTAAAAAGGTAAAAAAAAATGCAATGTTGCTTATTCTCGTTAAGCCTAACATAAAGAAAATAAAAGCATTATTTAAGGGAAAAAGTCCCATTTAATTATGTGAACACATAATTAAATAATTATCATAAGAGGCAAAAAAAGATAGATAGCATCAGATATTGTAGCTTGGTAGAGCTTCAGTACTAGGGGGTCAAACAGTTGAAAATAATCCGGGAAACAGTTTTAAGTGTTTTATATTTAAAACACCTACACACACACACACACACACACTCTCTCTCTCTCACGTAGACAGTGTGAAATTTACATTGTTCCTTTCCCATGTTATTGTTGTGTATGGGCAGGCTTATTTTTCACATATTCCCCTCTCAATAGCCTTGGGGTTCTAAAGAGAGACACAGCATTATCACCCAAGATGCTTGACAAAGATGGGTATTTTGAGGGTGATCCAGATTTACTGATGATATGAGGCCTGGAAATCTGAAAATTTAACAAACTTTCCTGGTAATTTTTATAAAAAACAAAATTCAAGGAAAACTACTGCATGAAAAAATGTGAAGAAGCCAGTGGATACTTTTTAAAAAGTGTTAAAATGGTTCCTATGTAATAGACAAATAATCTCTGAGCTAGATAAAAGTTCAACATGAAGTATAATCTAATATTAAAAAGCCCAGAGAAGCTGCTTTCATAAGTTCCAAGATTAGCATTTAGCTTTCTCCTGGTTAAAAGTTTAAAATGAAGAAGATACATACTCTGTGCAGGGCTGAGGAAGGTAAGAGACCCTAGGACACAATGATCTCTGTCAATGCCTCTGTGCCATTTCCAAATAGCCGTCCTCATGCCTTCTCTTCCATCCTTCTTTCCTTGTTACCGTCTCTCTTCCTTCTTCTCTCTGTCTCCTTTGCTGCAACAGTATTTAAGTGGATATATAATACATATTAACTCTATCACATCTTTTAACATACATGTTGGTTTAATGATTGTGGAGCGATTGTAGGAATTGTCCATTTTACTTAATTTTTCAGAGGTTTTTGGTTAAGACAAAATTCCCTCAGAGACTCAAATGTCATCTGCTGATTGAAATATACATCTGTGTTTTGAGATTAAGCCCAAATGAAGGGTGGCTTCTCTCTCTGGATCGGACTATACTTTGAGTCATTTAGTTACAGTAAAACAAAAATATCAAAATGGCAAGAAAAAATTAACTGTGGTGCCTAATTCTTTGTTCCTCATGAAATGGATTGCCTATACCATACTTAAATAACATGTGCATAGCCTTTCCAAAGCTCCAAACCTCACGATGAAATAGTCCTCTCTTCCCTTCCCTGTGTGAGTGTTGCGAAGATTCCTTTTCCCTGTCAAGGGGCCTTTCCTCCCGTGCTGACCACAAGGTAGTTTTTTGAGGGGATCTTAAGTTGTATTAGTATTTTATGAGATCTTAGATAGGGTTAAATAATTCCTCTTACTTTGGTGTGGAAAGAGAATGGAGTGTGATAGTGAATGCGGGAAAAAGTTGTGAAAGACTGTGAAATGAGCTGTAAAGATTACTAAATCACCTGACTAGCAGAGTCTTCCAAGATTTCTCTGCCTTTCATCATCTTTGAGCTATTTCGCAACTTTGTGAAATTTTAAAAATATGATATAAATGCAATTGACTTTCTTCCAGAAAAATGCAAAGAGATTGTGTCCAGTGAAAATGCTAAGGATTATTGCCCTGTGAATCGACCAGTTTTACCTATAGATGATTTTAAATTTGCCTTTGAATTGGTTGTAACATCTTATTGTTTATCTTATTAATCAAGTAAAATCTTTGATTCATGTTCATGATACATCTGTATGAGCTTACCATGTCTTTAAATACCTTATGATGTTAACATAACCTACTTTCTAGACAAATAGCACTCCCTTTCTTATTTTCAAGTAAGTAGCAAACACTTATTTGAAATTCTGAGCCCATCAATTTATTTTTTTATATGAAAGGATGAACATTTCCTAGAAGCCCTCTTGGTATCATCTAGGTAAATTTCATATCAAATCTGTGCTAATATGTTATTTGTCCTGGAACTGGTTCTTAGTCCAAATTTTATACCATTTATTCGACTCCTATATCCTTCACCTTGATCAATATAAAGTGCATTTGCCACACATTCGGTTTGGCCAATATTATTCTCTGTATAGTGGCTTTAACTCAATTATCAAACAGTATTTTAAAAATTGAATGGCCAGGTGTGGTGGCTCACATCTTCTATAATCCCAGCACTTTGGGAGGCCGAGGGGGGCGGATCACCTGAGGTCAGGAGTTGGAGACCAGCCTGGCCAACATGGTGAAACCCTGTCTCTACTAAGAATACAAAAAATTGGCCGGGCACGGTGGATCACGCCTGTAATCCCAGCATTTTGGGAGGCCGAGGCAGGCAGATCACAAGGTCAGGAGATCAAGACCATCCTGGCTAACACGATGAAACCCCATCTGTACTAAAAACAAAAAATTAGCCAGGCTTGGTGGTGGGCGCCTGTAGTCCCAGCTACTCGGGAGGTTGAGGCAGGAGAATGGCATGAACCCGGGAGGCGGAGCTTGCAGTGAGCTGAGATCGTGTCACTGCACTCGAGCCTGGGCCACAGAGCGTGACTCCGTCAAAAAAAAGAAAAAAAGCAAAAAGAAAAGAAAAAAAATTAGCTAGTTGTGGTGGTGTGTGCCTGTAGTCTCAGCTGCTTGGGAGGCTGAGGCAGGAGAATTGCTTGAACCCAGGACGCAGAGGTTGCAGTGAGCCCAGATGGCACCACTGCACTCCAGCCTGGGCAACAGAGCAAGATTCTGTCTCAAAATAATTTAAAATAAACAAATAAATAAAAATAGAATATTTTGGTTGGGTGTACATGGGTGAGCTGCTTTATTTTATGTATGTAGAATTTCTAAAATAATTGTGCTTTTACCGTCTAGCTTCTATAATTTATAAATATGTAATGAATAGTAGATAATATTAATGATTGTGTTGTTTGGCATTTTATTAGTTGGCTTAAAAATGAGAATGATAAAAAAGGCATGGTATCAGGGCATTTTAAAATTATTAGCCATGGGGGTAAAAAAGAAAAAGGAAACTGAGACAAGTTGCCAGCATGGCTACACAGAGAAATTCCAGTTTCCCCCAAACTGGAAAATAATAGCATTTTATATGAGGACAGTGTGCTTAATATATAACAAAGATAGCTGCTATATATTAGAAATTATGTTTGTTATTCCTTAAGCAATTATTTTTAATCTTGATAGTTTATTCTGGTTAGATATATAACAAGAATATAACTCTAGTCTCTTCTTGCAAAAAAAAAAAAAATTCCAATGAGCAAGATGATTAATCCAGTAAAGAAACATGTCCAGCCTGGGGACAAAAAAAAGTAGATCAAATTTTGGTTAGGAAGATTAACCAAGTAAAAATCCATTAGCTGGAATTTATTGTAAAAGCCAATAAGAAATCATCCAAGAAATAAAAAACTAAAAATAGCCCTCAATATGGAATAAAAAAAGACATAGAGTGATTCTCTTTGCATTCAATAGAGACTGAGACAACACAACTGTCAGAATATTAAATATTGCTTTGGAAAGTTTAGAAATATGATGAAAGTAAATTAGACAATTGCTAGAAAAATATCCTTCAGTTGGTTCCCCACACATCACAAAATTCAGCTTGATACCATTTTCTTTTTCTTGACAAATTTAGGGCTTTTACTAGTGCTATGACAGAAAGAATGAATGCTACCAAAAAGACCATTTGAATTTACTTTAATTATTTCAGAGTAGGGAAACGATAATTGGAAAGTAGTTTATAACCTTGAGTTTGTAAAATCTGTAAACTCTCACAACGATGTGAAGGCAGAGAAAGTATCAAACTCAGTCCCCTATAATAAGCTCATTACTTCATAAAATATATATCCCCTTCATCTATGTGTCAGGAATGTTTAAAATTTTCACCACTGGTACATTATTTTTGGGCCTTACATTTTTGTGGATTTGGTGAATACTTGAAAGAAATAAAATAGGATTGGATAATGTGAATTCCTTTTACACTCATTGTCATTATTAGAAAATAAAGCCCAAATAAAATATGACAGAGCAGAATTAGTTTTAATACAGGAAAAATTTGCAAGTTGAAGAGGAGAAAATGCAGCCAGGAACTAACGGTACACACCTAGGTGGTTAAGACAGCATGGATGATGATAAGAGAACATAAGGAAAATTCTGCCCTCCAGCTACTTTGAATTTAGTGTTCTGCCTAGTATGAATATTATTGAACCCTATGGTATGGTACTTAACTATCTAATGAGATGATAACTCTCTCCTACCTGTAGAAAATGTAGATGCCTTGCCTACTTCTGCTTATATACATGCTGAAACATACTGATGTCTGCTGTCTTCTTAATTTTACACTAATTTTTAAAGTAAAGATTGATTTGATAAAAAATATGCACTTGGAAAAATTATTCTGCTATTCCCACATTTCATGTTCATGTCTATTTACAGCTAACAAGACTAGCACGCAAATAGATATATGCTCCAAGATCTCGCTTCTTTTCATGTCTGGCTTCTCCCTGTTTACCCACAATTATTTTCATAATATTTTACTGTGATTCCACAAACCAGAGACAAATCTCTGAAGGGAATAGTGTTCCAAGGCATGGCCATCATTAGAAGACAATAAGCTTGTTTTCATTCCAACATCCTTAGCTTTGTTGAAGGCTAAGTGGAAGAAATTAACATACTGCATGACTTTCAATGAAAATTGTTTCTAATTATTTTGCTTCTCAAATTATTCCACCAGGCATTGATTAGACTTTTTAAATTTATTTCATATCTGTCACTCTCAGCTAACATTTGTAATTTTTTAATTGTTGTTAAAGAGAATCTATTAATTGAAATACAATTATCCTCTTTAATAAAAGTAAATAAAATTACTTGGGTAGCCAACATATTCAAGTAATCATCAATCTTGGTCAGAAATTAAAAGTAAGATGAGCATCTAAACTTGGCACTCAAAGACTGACCATCTGCACCTTTGAGGCAAAATAAAATTCAGTTTAGGAAAACCTTATGAAAAGCAATGTTTTAATTATGCTATCAAGGGCTGTGGTAGGCAGAAACTTCTTTGCTCCATCCCCCAAAAATGTCCAGTTCTTAATCCTGAAAACCTGTGGAATCTTGTGTAACAAAAGGACTTCATAGACGTGATTAATGTTAATGACCAGGAGGTGGAGAGTGACCTCAGTTATCCTGGTGGGTCCAAGGTAATCACAGGCATCTTTATAATCAGTGAAGGTCTCCCTGCTGTGCTTAGAGAGGGGGATGCTGGAAGAAGAGTGGTCAGAGAAGCAACATTGCTGGCTCTAAAGACAGAGGACAGGCCACGAGCCAAGGCATGCAGGAGGCCTCCAGAAGCTGGGGCAGGCAAGAGAATGGACTCAGCCCTGGAGCCTCCAGAAGGCACGCAGCCCTGCCCATTCCTTGCTTTTAGCCAGGTAAGATGTCTGTCAGCCTGATGAGAACTATGAAATAATGAATGTGTTTGTTTTTTCACCGCTAAATTTGTGCTAATTTGTTATAGCAGTGATAGAAAACTAAGACAAGGCTATATCTTGGCATGTCAGATTTTAAGTTATCTGCTATAGTTTAGAAAAGCCCAGAGAAGGAGCTGCAATTTGTCTCTTTGAAAAAAAAAAAAAAAAAGGATCACCTTCTAGGGGATTAAACAGTAATGGGCTGGGTGTTGTGGCTGACACCTGTAATCCTAGCACTTGGGGAGGCCGAGGCGCTGCTGCACTCCAGCCTGGGCAACATAGTGAGACCCTGTCTCCAGAAAAAAAAAAAAAGAAAAAGAATTAAACGTTAACAGATTATTAAGTGAGGCACTGTGTGAGACCTAGCTTGGGTTTGCGCCTATAGATATTTAAAAGTTGATCCAGGTTTTCACTTGAAAGCAAAACTACTGCCTTAAATTTCCACTTTACAAAAGTAAATCATGGATTGAGGGAAATAATTTACTTGTTTGCTTTATAAAAAGAGATCTCGATCTCTTCATAAGTTATATATGTTTTACAAGGTTGCACTGTTTGAACTGTAAGTGTGAATGGTTACTAACACTCCAGAAACCAAGAGGTACATTTTAACTGGAAAAATTTTCTTCCTGTATCTTACAAATTAATCGAAGTTTGCCTACTCTTGAAAATATGTCAAAAGTATTATGTAGCTTTACCACAGTTTTATCTAACTTCTAGAAGAATTTAAATTCATATAAAGATAAAGAGTAACATACCAATGGAGTTTAGAGAGTTTTCAGATTTGCTCAGAAGAATGCTCCTTTGAAAACCTATGAAGTAGATTTTACCCAATGTATATCTGGATCTAAAAATTAAAGAAAATATCAGTCGTGTTCAGATTCCTTTATACCCTGCAGAAGAGAGAAAGAATAAGCAACATCAATGGAGCATATAACATGTATGGTTTAGCACTTTCATATTTTTAATCTTAACTATTCAGCCAAATACGTCTTATTTTTTTTTATTTTTATAGATGAGGATATTTAGGTTTGCATTTTTTTTTATAAATTGCTCAGTCATACAGTTGGTAAATAGCTGACAGGAGAGTTCACTCCAGGTCTTACTGACTCTCAAACCTTTGCTTTTTAAAAATCTCCAAACTAGCGCCTCTCCCTTTTAACTGCAAAATAAGCACAAAGTTATCCCAGTTCTACACAGTGCTAAACAAATTCCTATGAGCAAACAATTAGCACAGGCAGATGGAGTGAGGGGGAGGTGGTTTATAACAATGGAAAGCTGTCTGCCTGCTGTGGATTAAAGATTCAAACTCTTTGATCCTCCTCCCAGGGATAGGTGAGGGCCTATGTCTCCCCCTCATTAACATGAGTGATCCTTGGCTAGGTTCTCCTTTGACTGACAGAATATGGGAGAAAGTAAGGCTGAACCATATACTGGGCTCAGGCTTCCAACTCTGACATGTTCCACTTCCTGTCTCCAGGAACATTCACTCTGGGAGCTCTGTGCTGCCATGCAAATGTCACATTGCACTGAGGCCGCCATGCTGTAAAAAACCCCAAGCTACCTACCTGAAAAGCTGGAGAGAATCAGCACCCATCAGCTTTTCCAGCATTTTGGGTCCTCCCAGCTAAATCATCGGCATTGTGAAGCAGAGATGAGACATCCTGCCATGCCCTTTCCAAATCCTGGACCAACAGAATCATCATATACACTAGTGAGCTTTTACTTTAAGCCACTAATTTGGGGTGTAGCTCTTTTGCAGCAAAAGATAATCAGAACACTGCCATGCAGGAGCTGAGAAACTTGCTCACTGTTATGCGTGTATCCAATGACTACTCACACACACATTACTTGCTTCACTCTGCTTTCTGGCTTTCCATTCAGCAAATTTTAAGAAATGAAAAAGTTATTCATGGGAAATTAACTCAAGATGAATATTGTTGTAGTTAATCTCTTTGTAAATGGTAAAATATTAAATTATTGTGAGTCATTTTTATTTAAAGAAGTTTGGTTCTTTAAATGAAAAAAGTTTGGGTCTTTTGTGGATACTTTGCATATAGACATTCTAGACATGAAAGAATGTTGAAGACAAAGAATGTTGAAGGAATATAGACATGAAAGAATGTTGAAGTTTGGTTTTTTGTGGATACTCTGCATATAGACATTCTAGACTGGAGTGATACATCTTGTTCAGGTTTCTATGTTTTCAAAATGATAACTTGACACACCTACCAATGCCAATTTTTAGGATATATATCTGTATATCTGTGTGAACTAAGGAAAATTCAGGTATGATTAAACCTACATATTTTGCCAGGAGAGACTGGATAATGTAAGTCTTTATATTTTTCACAACTTCAAGTTTATAGCATCCAAATGAGCAATTGCTGACATACCTAGGGGATTTCTCTGCAGGTTCAAGTCTGATCTGGCCTGAGGGCAACACTCTTACTGAGTGTGTTCCTAGGCATTCCTTGGCAGTTGGCTCCAGGCCACAATAAAGAGCCCTGATGATTCTCTGAGCAGGCCCAACTTCCATTCACATTCATGGGAATATGAGGATGACTTGAGATCTTCAGGACTAAGATAGACTCTTTCAGTTGGTGTAGGGTAAGCTCAGCTCATCTCTAGAGACTTCCCACAGTGGAGCTCATGCATGACTCTGTGCAGGTGGCACAGGACAGCCAGAGACAGGCACCTAAGGAGCGCACTATCAGCAGGTGGACTCTCCACTGAGGGAGGTAGACAAGGGAGAAAGCCAGGTATCCACATGGAGCAGGCCTTACTCAGGGAGACTGAGATTTTGCTCTACACATCATAAAACGTGGAGGTCATTAATGGAATTTTTCACCGGACATGACTGCCATAGCCATGATAGGGTCCCTGGCTAATCTTTCAATTATGATAGCATCATAAGATAATTTTGAATATGAGGAGAGAAGAATAACTCTAGAACTGCAATGTCCAATATGGTAACCCCTAGCAACCTAAGGCTACTTAAATTAATTAAAATTACAACTTTAGTTCCTCAGTGCCACTAGCCATATTTCAAGTACTCAATAACCACACACACTTGGCTACCATGTTGGACAGCACAGACATAGACCATTTCCATTACTGCAGAAAGTCCTCCTATTTGACAGTCCACCTCTGGAACCAATCCGGAGTCTTTAGGGACCTAAAAGACTGAGGTGCTGAATCTCAGAGCAGTACTCTGCTTAATGCTTAGTTAAAAGACTTGCTAATCTATATAGTTGATCTAGAGAACTTTAAAGGCAGCTAGTTCGTAGCAACTATGTTGCTGGACCTTGAAACTGTATGTCAGGAACTTGGTGTTCTAGTGGTGACTTCTCCTTTATGTACCATGTTCACACTTCTCCTACCACTCATTTATCCATTCAGAAAGTATTTCAGAAGACCCTATGATTTACCAGGTGCTATTGCAGACACTGAGGCACTGTGGGGAACAAAACAAACAAAGTCTCCTTTCTCAGGGATCTCACATTCCATGTGGTGATGCAGACAGTAAAAATTCACACACAGAAGATACTTTCATACAGTAGGAAGTTTTATGAAGAATATTTCAAAAGGGGTGTGGGGTGGGAGAGGTTGATGTTCAGGTGTTTGCTTGAGAATGAACTATTCATACAAAGAATCAATAATTCATTTGTTCCACAAATATTTATTGAGTACCTGTTATTAGCAGGCTACTTTATTAGGTTGCCAGTGCAGGGTTTTCTTAGCACAATTAAAACACAATAACATTTGTTAGAAATTCAAAGACCCATGTCCACTCTTGCGTAATGAATCAGAGTCTCGAGGTTATGGTCCAGAGACTGGTGTATTTAAAAATCACTGAAGTAATTTTAAGGTATAGCCAGAACAGAGAGGACACCGGCATTCTTCCTGAAACTCAACACACTAGACAATGATAAATCATTAAAATGAAGTAAATATTTTGATTGAGATTGTTTTGGCTTCAAAATTAATGATAGCTTGGAGAGGAAAGAAAGTAAATTATAAAAGACAATTAAGAATCTCTTAAATGTATTTAGATAATAGTTACAGAAGGACAAAAATGAGTAGGATCTGTGATAACAGAAAGAATAAAAATAAACAAAAGGACTTAAAAAAGTAAGAATAAGAAAGAAGTCAACAGTAACCCAGAAATTTTCAACCTCATGTCTAAGAGAATGATGATGCTCTTTAGCAATATATCCAAACCAAAAATACTACGAGAAGTAGGTTGTGTTCACTTGTGATGTTGTAAATTTATAATTACTTTTTCTTTATTTTGGATGCATGCTTTTCCTTTTTCTGAAGTTCTGAGACATACAAAAACAATAAAGAAAAACACGATTTTATGCCAGAAAATAGATAGGAACAATTCCTCATGCTCAATATAATTTTAGCCTCCCACATAATCCAAAATATATGTGCTGCAAATTGTGGGAGTTTCAAAATTAGATCCAACTTCTTATTACAGTTAAAGATAAAAAGAAAACAAGGCTTTGTCTTTTTTAGGATCTTTTTTGGAACTTGCAATATAAAAATACTCTTTCAAAAAATATAACTCAACATCAAAGTCCAATAAAACAGTAAACTGGACTAAATATATTCGTATATTAGCTTGACCTAAGTCTGGGAATTGAGCCAGACTTTTCAAATTATACTATCATTATTTACAGAAAAAGGAAATGTTAACTAACATTATTAAATAAAAGCACATATACACATGCATAACAGGAAACAAAATGAATGTTAATGTTAACAAATGTTGAAGATGTGTGTGTGTGTGTGTGTGTGTGTGTGTGTGTGTGTGTGTATACAAAGCAGATAAGATATTCTCTTGAGCATGATTGGATTGGAAATAGTAGCTATGCCAGGGGAAAATTTATGCAATCCCCTTGGCTGTGGGCTACACATTTATTGTGTTATACAAATATGCCAAAAAAAATGCCATTTACACAGTTGCCTAAAACAAAATTGAAATTATACATTAGTGTTTAAAGTTTTTTTTTTCTTTCGCCTCCTTTTCTTAATGAATGGCAGATAATGAAATTTAGGAGTTTGCAAAAACAAACGTAGTTTAAATTGTACCTTAGTTGTCTATGAAATACAAATACATTTTATATATTTATGGAAACATTTGTATGTGTTCAGAAAGTCCATATTTTGCATTCAAGATTGACCCTGTTTTAAGTCATATTTCATTTGCTACACTCAAATTGACTAAAGGCAGATACTTTGGCATTCACTTTTTGATTCATTATTAAGGCATTATTTTGATTGATTCTGCTTAAGGTAGTTTTCCTGATCAGAGTAGACGTTTAGGCCACCTATCTAGACAAATATCCCACTTTCCTATCTGAAATATTTGATCTCTCCTTACCCATTCTAGGGTTTTGTGCATCTCTAAGATGATCATCTTGGTGTGGGGTCCTGATCTTCCCAGTGACTTAGCAGCACAGTAATTTGGCTGAAATGTTGATGAGTTCAGACAAGAAGAAGGTGATGATGACAAGAGAGCGTCACGGGGAAATTCTGCCCTGAGGAAGGAATAGTTTGAGGCTGGAGAGATATGCTACCCCCGCCACTCTTTCTCAAATGGTATTTATTCTTGAAAGACAGTGTAAAGTTTCTGAAATTGCAGAAGCAAAGTGGTTGCTGTAGAAATACATACCATGACGTGCTTCAACTCGTTTCCTTAAAGGTTAAAGAAAGAAAAATGTGCATCTTGAAGAAAATTCCAAACCCTCATTGTGAGGAGTAATCCAATATTTCAATTTAGAAATTCAGAGGGTTTTAAATAAGAAGCAATTATTCTAGGCAAAAAGCAAATATAAACGCCAGCAGTCAAAAAACCAGTGAAAAGATATGATTAAAACTGAGATGTAAAAAATAGATATTTATCTGAAGTTCTTGACTTTTAAAGTCCACAGGCATTTTCCCTTAAGAAAAGAATAAAAACATTAAATGTTAAAGAAAAACATACGAAATATTATAAAAAAGATAATTATTCAGAAAATATTAGTATTTTGTTACCAACACCAAAGACAAACAGAATATTTTTCAATGACTGGAAGCCAGTTTGAGTGAGGAAAAAAAAAACACATTATTATTACTGTTATTATCCATTATTTTTATTTTTACTTTTGGCAGTGTTATTTGCTAATCAGCTAACACATGGTAGTGGACTTGATCTTTTATGTATTATAAAGGTTGTATCTTCTCATTTTAAGGGAATATTTTAACTACATTGTCCAATTGTACACTATAAATGCAGCAAGACCAGGTCAAGTGAAACTTCAGTGGACGAGTCTCTTTCTTTTCTTGTGTGTAGGGCTCTCCCTCCCACCTGCTACCTTGATTTTTTAGATTCCATGTTCCCCTGGTCTGTGCTTGTATAATATACAAGCTGTCCTTGACATAGCACGTTCCTCTTTTTTCCTTCATTATTTTTAAATGGTTATAATATACTCTTAAAAACAAATTTGAATATTATGAATAGATTCTAATATTATCTTACTCTCTGAAATTAAGTAGTGATGTATATTATGTTAAACGCTTGTCTATGCTGATGCAACATATGGGCAGGTCTCTCTCTGGGCCTATATGTATTTGTTTCATATCGTTGTACACAGATTCATTCATTTCTTTAAATGGGTATATAATATTTCAGTGTATAAATTAATCACTCGTAAGTGGCTAGTAATTTAATTTGTTGCTACTTCCTCCCAAGATGAACAGTGCCTTAGTGAGCATCTAGCCATTTCTGTGTCTCTCTACTTATTGATTTATGCATATATTCACCACCTTCTTCTTCCACAAATAGACTACACATCCTCTTCATGAGAGTCTACACAAAAATGTTACAAATAACATTTTTAACGCAATAGTTCCCTTAAGCTCACACTTGTAATGTTTCTGCCCAGACTTAAGCCAGCCAAATGTGTGGAAATAAATTCCATTTGTGTATTAAATATCAAAGATAGGGAACATTCATAACAAATGTAAAGATAGCCAAGGATTCATTGAAACATTTCCACATACCATCTCTCCAAATCTGGTTTTAAAGAGATTGTAACATAATTTCAGGAATAAAGACCTTCTGGAATTGAGATTTATGGAAAAGAGATTATAGCTCCACAAGATTCTAGGGATGCAAAAGGTCTGGAGGAGCCTCCAGGCACAGGCACTTTGTTTCCATGCTGAAGATTCAATGTGGGTTCTGAAAATGCTGCTTTAGCAAGCACACATTTGTTCCACTGGTGTTGGATTTTCTATTGATTAATAGTTACCATTTTTTTCTTCTCTTAGGAAAGACAACCTGTAGGCACAGAAATCATTGCTCTGCTTACACTGAAATCTCCTGCTGACTTTGAGAGCTGAGCACTGGATTTTGATGGGAGAGTGAAACTTAGTGAAGGAATGATTTGAACCTTTGTTGATCTAATACTTCTGTGATACAGTTATCTAAACAGAATGAGTCTAAAGTCAGTATAAAGACCTGTGTCTCTCCATGTTTTGCTACTTATAATTGCAGAGGAACATTTTGAGATAGAAAATTTTATCCCCCTTTCAAGTGACTTTTTATAAAACATAACCTTTTAAGAGAGGTCATTCTTTTGAAAAATTGTCTGAATACAAGAGAAGTAACTGAACAGCAAGGGATTGTAGCCATAATGTTCTTGACCACTTTAGATTGACAAATAGTGTCTCAAAATTGATCAGGTTCTGGAGAATCTATTGAGGTTGTATGGAGTAACCAAGTGATGGAAGAGGTTGGAAGTGAATAATTTTATGTGGTATTATGTGATTTTTTTTGGTGGGGGTAGTGTCTGGAGCTGAGCATGATGGGGCCTAGATGGGGCAGCCTTCTAATGCTCCCAGTATTTCGCAAATCATATGTCACGTCAAAATTGTAATGACAAAGCTCACAGCAGCTGCCTACGCCAGGTTTGGTGCCAGCTCTAATTAGAGCATCGATCATTTCTCTCCCCTTCATGAATGCACGTGCGTGCACATTTTCATATACAAGGGCAAAGGACATTTCAAAGTTTGGATGGAATCTTTCCTACTTAGAAGTAATAAAAAACAATACTTTGAAATCTTACCAAATATTAAACAAATAGCAACAATTTTTCCATTTAAAGATGTGTGTCTTCAGGTCTGTTGGATCTTTCAAATTTCTATTTTGGACATGGAAACTACAGATGAAATTTAACTTACTCAAAGTTACACAGAACTCCTGGCTGATCTCTTTTACTTAATTCTTCTAAAATCTAAAGTAAGAATAATTTTGAAATGTTATTGGTAATGCTTAAATAACAAAAGTTACTTTAATATGTTACATGTTGGAAGTTTCATTTATACTTAATATCTAATTTAACTCTTGTGAATATATTATTCAGTTTTTTTTTTTGTTTTCTAAAATGACTTGTTCAGGGCTCCTTTTGGGATTTTTAAGTGAGAAAAACTCTATTTCATAATATTGTTACCACGCTCATCCAATAACACTTCATAGATGGTTAGCCATCTCTAAAATTAAATTTTGTAGTTGAGAAGCATTGAAAATACCACCTATATTTGGATTTCTGTTTAACACTTCAAAATGCATTTTATCATAATTTAAAATTTGATTTAAATACAAACCTCTTTATAGAAAACCTGATAAATGTGGTTTTATTTGTTTGCTTGCTTTTTTTTGCAGGGAGGGATATTCCCTTAATAACACTCTGTCTTTATGACTCATTGGTTATTTATAAATGTTATCATCATTTTTCTGATTTTTAAATAAATTTCAGAATTAATACATTTAACTGAATAAATCAACCAATAATGTCACAACTTAAAATGTGTTTGTAACAAGAGTCAGCACTTATAATGAAAAATATAATTAATTAAGAGGTTACAAAACTTATAAGCAGAGGTTACTCTGCTTACAGAAGGGCAAACATTTGTTATTTGATACAACATATTAAGTATTTATCCCATGCAATCACTGTCCTAGGCTTTGAGTTTATAGTGATGATCAAAACTATTTACAGGTTTCAAGAACCCTGCTCACATACAGCTTACAATCCTATGTGGGAAAAGGATAATAGTGAAATAATTACATTAATTAATATATACTTGATTCAAATGTAAATAATTATTCTGAAGGAAAGACACCTACATCAAAAGAACTGGCTTTCGGGGATCAAGGAAGCCTTTCCAAATAATTGTTGATGGGGCTGAAAGACAACTGTGGGATGAGAGGACCACCTGGGCTTGGTATGGGGGAGATACAACTGTCAGTGGGAAAGCTCTGGAGCTGGGGAAGAAGAACTTCTTCAATGGAGAGAAGTTCCCGAGTGAGTAGAAGGAGGGTGACCACAGTGTGAAGTGATGCTATAGAAGCCAACCACGTGGCTATGCAAGCAGAAGGAATTTATCCAAAAAGAATGGGGGAGGCATTAGAGGGATTTAGTGTGGAGAGTGGTGGTGACAAGATCAGATTTGCAACTTGCAACTCTCTCTCAGGTTGCAGCATGGGGGATGATGGGATGAGCCCAGAGTGGACGGACGCATTTCCAGTAGTCCAGGAGAGTGGCATGTGGCATGAACTGTGTGAGGAAGGGGGAGCTGGGGGGAAGAAGTGGGGTAACAGCACCCTATTTGTTCTTTTGCTTCTTACACTTTGAAAAATATTTCAAAGCGGGAATGCTATTCCAGACATTTAACACCTGGAACAGGAATAAGTACCAACCAAATATCGTGGGAGACTGACGAATCAGAACGTACTCCAGCACATGCATGAACATCAGCTCTGCATGGTAGTATGGTTTTAAAACACTTTCATGTCTATGTAAACAAAGTAAAAATGTTAAAAGATTATTTTACGCCTTTGGTTATCAGATAGTCAGACTTTTAGTAGTTTATACTTTATTGCAGTCTGATGAGGTCTGCTTTTAATAGTAGTTTTCTCTTCTTCCCCCAATCCCATTACATTAAAATGGCAAATGATACTTTTCCTTGTTAGTAAGCAAGGCCAAGTTAGGATTATCCGAAAGTCAATACCGAAACACAAAGAATAGTGCAGCCAAACCCGGAAAATATTGTCTGTTTTGCCAAGAGGAAGCATCTCACTGAATATCTGGAAAGCTCATTGTCTCTCAATTATGGTTACTTTATGAGTTGCCATAACTCAGCTATAGTCATAATGTAACTGACCAGCACCGATGATGAAATCAATAACCACTACAACAGAGTAAATGCTGTTTGGGGTGCAAGAAACATCATTTTTATCTAAGTGAAAGTACATCTCATTTAAATGTATTTCAAGTTGACATTTTGTATATATTTTTAATAAACTTCAATTTTACTAAAATCTCTGCAATATCTAATCAATATACTGAATGATATGCTCTCCCCTTTTGTGCTCAAATAGGATCTGTTTATATTTTAGTTAAGAAATGCTATGCCATTTTATTATATTAGAAAAATATTTACTGGTAGGAATTTGGTTTAAACTCTCCTTGTTATTCAGCTGGGAAGTATACTACAAGTAAGTCTTTAAAGACTACAATTGGAGGCCGGGCACGGTGGCTCATGCCTGTAATCCCAGCACTTTGGGAGGCCAAACTGGGTGGATCAGGAGTTCGATACCAGCCTGGCCAACATGGTGAAAACCCCGTCTCTACTGAAAATACAAAAATTAGCCAGGCAAGGTTGCAGGCGCCTGTAATCCCAGCTACTCAGGAGGCTGAGGCAGGAGAATCCCTTGAACCTGGGAGGGAGAGGTTGCATGAGCTGAGATTGCACCATTGCACTCCAGCCTGGAGAACAAGAGTGAGATTTTGTCTCAAAAAAAAAAAAAAAAAAAAAGTCTAAAATTGGAGAGTTTAAAGTATCAAATTTAGGAGATAAATGGTAAATAATATGTTTGTATATGAAAATATTTTAATACAATATTTGAAATGAAGAAACTGAGATTACACAACTTTTTGAGCATCAAGTTTATACATTTATTTTCTTTCTTTCTTTCTTTTTTTTTTTTTTTTGAGATGGAGTCTCACTCTGTCACCCAGGCTGGAGTGCAGTGGCATAGTCTCAGCTCACTGCAACCTCTGCCTCCTAGGTTCAAGTGACTCTCCTGCCTCAGCCTCCTGAGTAGCTGGGACTACAGGTGTGTGCCACCACGCCTGGCTAGCTTTTTGTATTTTTTTTAGTGGAGATAGGGTTTCACTGTGTTAGCCAGGATGGTCTTGATCTCCTGATCTCGTGATCTGCCCATCTCGGCCTCCCAAAGTGCTGGGACGTGAGCCACTGCGCCCAGCTTATTTTCTTTCTTTTACCTATATCATTTCATTTTTTTATTGATACAGAATATTTTACATATTTATGGAGTATATGTGATATTTTGTTAGATGCATAGGTGTAATTATCATCAGGGTTTTGGGGATATATATCCCCTTCAGTATTTAGCATTTTTATGTTTTAAGAACATTTCACATTCTCTCTTCTCGCTATTTTGAAATATACAATACATTGTTGTTAACTATAGTCACTCTATTCTGCTATTGAACATTAGAACTTAAAATACTTTCCAGCCAGGAGTGGTGGCTCACACCTGTAATCCCAGCACTTTGGGAGGCCGAGGTGGGCAGGTCACCTGAGGTCAGGCATTCAAGACCAGCCTGGCCAACATGGTGAAATGTTTGTATTTGTAAAACTACAATTAGCTGGGCGTGGTGGTGGGCACCTGTAATCCTAACTACTCAGGAGGCTGAGGCAGGAGAATTGCTTGAACCTGGGAGGTGGATGTTGTAGTGAGCCCAGATTGGGTCATTGCACTCCAGCCTGGGTGACAAGAGCAAAACTCTGTCTCAAAGGAAAAAAAAATAAGAACTTATAGCTTCCAACTAACTCTATGTTTGTACCCATTGATCATCTTTTCTTCATTCCCCACTCTCAGCCATACACACTTCCCAGCCTCTGGCATCTATCATTCTACTGTCTACCTACATGAGATCAACATTTTTAATTCCCACGTATGAGTGACAACATGTGGTGTTTGTCTTTCTGTGTCTGGCTTATTTCACTTAACATAGTGACCTCCAGTTCCATTTATGTTGCTGCAAATGACATTATTTCAATGTTTTTGTGCACAATTAGTATTCCATTTGCTTATCTATTTGTTAATTGATGGAGACATAGGTTGATGCTATATCTTTGCAATGGTGAATAGTGCTACAGTAAACATGCTAGTGCTGGTCTCCCTTTAGAACACTGATTTATTTTCCTTTGGATAAATACCTGGTAGTCGAATTTCTGGATCATATGGTACTTCTATTTTTAATTTTGTTCAGAAATCCCCATAGTATTTTTTCATAATGGCTGTACTAATTTACATTTCCACCAACAGTGTATAAAAGCTCCCTTTTCCCTGTACGCTCACCAGTATCTGTCGTTTTTTTTGTTTTTTTAGTAATAGCCATTCTACTGGGTAAGGTGATATCACATAGTGGTTTTGATTCTCAATTCCCTGATAATTAGTGATGTTGAGCATCTTTTTTATATACTTGGTGGTTATGCCATTTGCATGCCTTTTTTTGAGAAATGTCTACTCGTGTCCTCTCATGTCCTTTGCCTACTTTTTAATAGGATTATTTGTGAGATTTGTGAGGTTTTTTTTTGTTTGTTTGTTTGTTTGTTTTTACAGTTGAGCTATTTGAGTCCCTTGTATTTTCTGGATATTAGTCACCTGTCAGATGAATAGCTTGCAAATATTTTCACCCATTCAACAGGTTGTTTGGAGATTCTCTTTAAAATAGCTACAAAAAACAAACAAACAAACAAACCCGGCCGAGCACGGTGGCTCATGCCTGTAATCCCAGTACTTTGGGAGGCTGAGGCGGGCGGATCACGACGTCAGGAGATAGAGACCATCCTAGCTAACACAGTGAAACCCCGTATCTGCTAAAAATGCAAAAATATTAGCCTGGCGTGGTGGTGGGCGCCTGTAGTCCCAGCTACTCGGGAAGCTGAGGCAGGAGAATGGCGTGAACCCGGGAGGCGGAGCTTGCAGTGAGCCAAGATTGTGCCACTGCACTGCAGCCTGGGTGACAGAGCGAGACTCCATCCAAAAAAAAAAAAAAAAACCCTAGGAATAAATGTAACTAAGGAGGTAAAATATACCTACAAGGTGCACCAAAACACACTGACAAAAGAAATTGAAGAGGGCGCAAACAAATGGAAAGATATCCCATGCTCATGGATGAAAAGACTTAATTTGATTAAAATGATCATATCATCCGAAGCAATCCACACATTCAATGTAATCCCTATCGAAATAGCAACATTATTTTTTCACAGAAAAAAATTTTAAAAACCTGAAGTTTGTATAGAACCAAAAAAGAGCGCAAATAGCCAAAACTATCCTGAGCAAAAAGGACAAAGCTTTAGGCATCACACTACCTAACTTCAAAATACAAGGCTATAGTAACAAAAATAGCATGGTGTTGGTATAAAAAGACACATAGAGACCAATGGAACAAAATAGAGAATCTAGAAATAAATCCCCATATTTACAGCTCGCTGATTTTTGACAAAAATGCCAAGAACATACATTGGAAAAAGGATATCCTCTTTAAAAAACGTTTGCAGGAAAATTGGATTTCCATATGCAGAAAAATGAAACTGGACCCCTACCTCTCACCATACACACAATTCAACTCAACATGGACTAAAGACTTAAACGTAAGACCTGAAGCTATAAAACCACTAGAAAAAAACAGGGAAGACACGTGAGGACTTTGTTCCAGGCAAACATTTTATGGGGGAGACCTCAAAAGCACAGAGGACAAAAACAAAAATAAATAAATGGGGCTGTATTAAACTACAAAGCTGCAGAGCAAAGGAAAGTATTTTCTTAATCCTTACTGGTTCTTAAAAAGTTTTGGATCTTGACCAACACATCTATTATGATAATTAAATGATTTGGACATGTTGAGCTTGTCAGGATATGCGCAGGTTGCCCCCTTTAGGAAGAGTACAGTGACTCTTTCTAATTCTATTTTTCTATTTCTTAAACATAGCTGACTATAAAATTGCAATGAAATTTCTGTATGAGCTAGGGAAGATGTTGGGTTGGGTTGAGATTCAAGGAAGGAGTTGGACTTTAAAATGGTGGAATCACCAGTAGAGGACAACACAGTGTACCAAAAACATTCACAGGACAAGCCAGGTTGTACACCATGATATGAGTTGTGATGCTGATGAAGGACATAGTAAGCTTCCAATAATGGGTCAAAAAAAAAAAAAAGAAATGAAAAAAATAAAAGCATTAATATTAGGCAATGTATTTTGGTGCCTATAATTAATATTCTTATCAATATGGATAGCTCCATATTGATCTGTTTATATATATCTATTTGTTTATATCATTTGATTAAAATATGGCATTGACCATTGGAAAGGTACATCTCAAATTATCCTGGTTAAATGTGAAAGTATGAAGAGGCTATGATTATAAGCATTTAAGTTTCAATCAAGTAGAAAGTGCTGTCAAGATGGTACATCCAATCAGATATTGTGAGGGACATGTGATTGCTATAGATTATTCTGCTGTCTTAAGAGATATACTGTGGATATTCAGATTGTGATTTTGGAGTTTAAGAGGGCAAAGTAAATTGCCTGCTGAACTCACAGTCATGTTTGAGAGAGACTGACAGGAAAAGGTAAAAATGAATCATCATCTACAACTGGCTGGATTGGACCTGATGGAATAAGATCCAGCAGGAAAGGTGTGTGACTACCATTCCTGGAACTGGGTTTTGCTGAATCATTGGACAGTTTTGCTGAATCATTGAGCATACAAGTTTTGAGGGATACATATGCATTTAGAAAGTAACAAATAAGAATATTCATAATTATCTGCTACTTTTCATAGCCCATGTATTAACACCAAAGCAATTTTAGATGAACTATCAATAAAAATATTAAAAAAGAAATTACAGTCTATTTATTTAACACACATTGGTTATAGTCAACAAGGTAATGTGTTGTGCTGCAATAATACAAGTAAACATCCGTCTAAGAATCCATTGTTTAGTAGGTATTACTGTACGAATTTTTAACAAAACTGCTTTAAACACTATACCAACAGTTTTAAATACAAAAGCCCAGTGGTCAAGCTCTAATATAAATGAATAAATGTGGCCTTCTGGAAGACCCTAGAGAGACAACAGGACGCAGAGTGGAGCACAGGAAAGAAAGAAGTCCACTTCCTGCATAAATGGCAGCGGCAACTCTGTTTCAACTGACAGACGCCTCCTCGAAATGCAGTCCCATTTAAAACATTTTTTGATGGTTTTAGATAAAACTTATAACATTGTTGAAGAAGCAACTAATTCTAGATATTTTTATAATTTTAAGCTGCCAGAAAAAGTAAGTCCATAATTGGAAATGGCCCAAGGACCCCAAGATGTACCTTACCTATGCCAATATTGAGAAGATTATTCCAGTGCAAAAGGTCCATGTAACTTTCATTAACACTATGGTTTGTTGGAAACACACTGAACCACTGTTCCATAATTCCCTTTTTTTTTCCAGTTACTTAAAGCAAAAATACCAGAATTTTATGTTTACAAATGTGAGTTTTTAATATAAACATGCACAGTGTATACTTTATATATTGCCCGAATTGACTCATCGAATGATAATTTAACAAGATTGTTCATTTGAAGTTTATGCCCACTTTTATAAATAAAAGAATCATTTTGGTTGTCTTCCTCTCTTTCTCTTTATTTTTCCTTTCTTATTTCAGTCTACAACTACTCCCCCTTCTTCTGGCCCATATGGAGATATCCCATTTCCCAACCTGTTCCCTGTTCAGTTACAGGGAGGGAGGGAAGACATCTGGCAGAGGAAGATTCCCAGGGAACTATGAAAGGAGATAGTGACTACTGCAGAGCTTGTTACAATAACAGACTATTAAGGCTGGTGCCGTGGCTCACGCCTATAATCCCAGCACTTCAGGAGGCCGAGGAGTGTGGATCACCTGAGGTCAGGAGTTCGAGACCAGCCTGGACAACATGGTGAAACCCCGTCTCTACTAAAAATACAAAAATTAGCCGGGTGTGGTGGTGAGCATCTGTAATCCCAGCTACTTGGAGGAGAATCACTTGAATTCAGGAGGCACAGGTTGCAGTGAGCCAAGATTGTGCCACTGCACTCCAGCCTGGGAGACAAGAGGGAAACTCCGTCTCAAAAAAAAAAAAAAAAAACCCACAAGAAACAAACAACAACAACAACAAAACAGACTATTAGCACTTTTTCATATCCCTTGTTTGCTTAAGAATAGTATATGAATAATATAATGGCCTATATTTTATCTACCTACTCTCTGACTTCCTCTGGTTTGGAGGGGGGTGAATCATCAGAGGTGTTGTCGCACGGTATGTGTGTGGGTAAATAGGGTCCCTTTTCTCTACTCATCTTTTCTATGCAAAATAAAGCCATTGGTTATAATGAAGAGGAAATCAGAGGGGAAGAGGTCTATTTTGAATTTTTGTAACCGAAAGAGCTCATGATTTTATGTGAATATTCCATTGGCTGCTTAGCTTGCCTACTTACTTGAATTTGGAGTTTATTCCCAACACTGCAGCTTACATGCACCAAGGTTTGGGAACATTCTGTAAAATTTCCTTGAGGACAAATATCCCCTTTGTTGTATTCTTTGTTATTTATCCATTTTGCCAAATTATCTGCAAGTAGAAATATCGAAATAAGAAGCTCTTTAGCAATTTACTTTGGATGTTGGTTTTCTTTTGAAGGACAGTTATTAAAATAAGCTTGTAGGATTACTCATTTTCCTTTTTCTTCTTTTTAAATATAAAGCAATGTCATCACTTTTTTTCCCTGTATTATATTTCTCCTCAATAATTGATATGCTACATTAAAGGAACACAAAATGGTCTTAATTATGCAATAATGATCAAGGCAAAGAGTGTTTCCTGGGAACTAATGGTTGCCTGAGAGGAGGTGATGGCTTGAGGTCCAGCTGGTTATTAAGCCGCAGGAAATGCTGCAGGCCAAGATTTGTATCATTTCTCTGAGATGAAAATGAACCCAAAAAAGGCAAAATGGGTTTTTCTCCACTAATGGGTAAAATGAACTCATTTTGGATGCAGAAGACCTTTATGTAGAAGGAATGTATTCCATAAAAGCAAAATCAAAATGTTCAGTGGTCTCTGCTTTTTGTTTAGAATATAGCATAGCACAAATAATAGTCCATTATTGATTTTAAATCTTGATGCAACTAAAAATATCATGCAACACTTGAGTTTTTGTCTAGTTCTAGAACTTCCATAGAATATTATGTCCAACAATTGTTTTGACAGCTTTTGTAAGCTAAGAATATATTTCGTATGCATTTAACATTGAAAATAGTTACTTTTGAAAACATTCAGAAAACAGTTATCTCATCTCATAACAAAAGAATACAGGCATTATTTTCTTTTGTTTCTGGAGTTCATTAAAAAAATATTGGGGAAAGGTGTCTCATTAAAAGATGCGTTGAGATTTGTGGTCTCTCTGCATGATTAGAGATGAATCACTTAACCTTCTTAAAGAAACTGCCTAATCAATTTGCAAAGTAGTTAGTATAGCTGTCCCCATCTCTGATTTGTAGTAGGATTATGCAAAGCAGAGTATTTTGTAGATATTAATATTACTAATATAAAAATGTAGTTATTACTATATTTACTTTACCATCTTAACCAAGTGAAACAATATATTTTATCATATTTTGCCATTTTTGCCACCCCTGTGACATGGGGTATGTCAAAGGGCATAGTAAACAACTGAAAGAGCTCCTAATAGTCAAAACTGGAAAATTTTCAGAACAAAATTAATCAGTAGTATTAGATTATAACCCAAAATACAAAATAAATGTTTCCGAATTCATTTTGATTTAAATGAATGACAGAATACATAAGTCAATGGGGGAGAGTTTATTCTTGCATGCAGAAGAATCCAGATAATTTATGTGGATGCCCTGCCTTCAAAGAGGCAGAGCCTAACTCTCATTCCTGGGCAGCACAGAGTGACTTCCTTCCAAAGAGTACAGGACCGAAAGGGGTGACCGAAAGATTGAAGAAAGATCAAGCAGTTATAATGAGTAAAGCAAACCTTGACAAGTTTATCGCAATGTTTAGAATTTTGTTATATTCAATCGAGGACTTTACAAAATTGTGTTAAACTTTATGATGGATATGGGTGTCCTTCTTAATAGAGAAAGTTCAAAAGCTGGGTGCTTTGGGGGAAACATTATCTTTTGTCTGCCACTATAAATGTGACTAAAATAATATGTAATAAGCATATGGCCACAAACTTAAATGCATTATGTTGCCAAGAAACTATGTTGGCGGGTGTGTAGCAGGCCTTGCAGAAGATTTGTAGGAAAAATCATAAAACAAAGTACATAGTGTGAGATGTTTGCTATACATGAGGATTTTTTAAAAAGCAGATCCAGTAGAATATGATTTACTTAGAGAAGATTTGTATCTCTTGTGTTCAGCTGAATTATAGCATCTAACACAGCCTGTGCCACACAGTAGGAACTCACTCAATTTTTGTTAAAATTATTCAACGAATATTTTATTTTAGGATTTTGCAAGATATGACTTTGGTAATAAATGTAGCACCCTTAATTCGTTGAACACTAAAGGAAACAAATGCTAAAGAAACTAGTTTCCAGGCACAAATGACTTGCTTAATAGCACAAGGCACATGGTGGGGAGGGGAGGTAACTACAGGATGCCATCCTGAAGGAGTCACTGTTTCATCTGGAGCACTAGAGACAGTGGGTGCTATTGATGTCAGCTAGCAAGACTGAGGGGCCAACTTTCTGAGTTCAAACTGTGGTTCTTTCACCTGTAAATCAGGGACAACGATAGGACTGGCCTCAGAGAGAACTCATGAGGAGTAAGTTGATTAATGTAGAGTACTTAGATAGCTGCCTAAAACTATGTAATCATTATATAAAGATAAGCTATTATTAATTTTAATGGTCATAATTTAAATGAACATTCTAGGATATAGTTGCAGACATTGCAATACACCAAAGTCATTTATGTTATAATTTATATGCTA
Source organism: Pan troglodytes (assembly GCF_028858775.2). Taxonomy (NCBI): domain Eukaryota; kingdom Metazoa; phylum Chordata; class Mammalia; order Primates; family Hominidae; genus Pan; species Pan troglodytes. The sequence continues at coordinate 111,054,460 of NC_072412.2, read as the reverse complement.
TCCAGGAGAGAAATTGCAACACAGATGTGCAGGCACCCCACTATCACCCCAAATTAATATTATGGTTATTAATTCAAGACCTATAAAATAGCATGTGTCATTTATAAAACTCTCAAATGTCCATATTTAAAAACTTGCTTAAAATTCTTAAAAATCAAAAAGTTAACGGGTTTTGAAGTCTCTTGTTAAAAAAATAACAAATCAGTGTAAATGAATGACAGTTTAATATCAAAAAGATGAAAAGTTGATAGCCAAGTAACAAATGAAATTGTTAAGCAGGGTTGAAAAATTACCAAGTGCAATGGAAAAATTAACACAGGGATTTTATATTTGCAATTACTTATTAACTTCTTCTATTAATTCTTATTTTGACAATCTTTAAAGCCAAATATTGGCATATATTAAACTGAGAACCTAATCCTTAAATTGCTGTATCTCAGGGTACTAAACCAAAATTTTCTAAAACGTTGAAACAAATTTCACTCACTTTGGCTTTATTGAAGATATTATTGCTTTATCCTTTAGTTAGAATGATGTTATTATAATGTTGTTTCTGAAGAACATACCATAATTAATTAATGTTAATTCCCCATTTCTTTTATCATTTAGATTTCTACTTTTAGTGGATTTCATGAAGGACATGAAACATTACTATTGAATGACATATACAAAAAGTTGAAGATGTGTTAATCTTCTTTTATTAGGCTGATGGAAGTAATCAAACATGTTTATTATTTATCTTAGGTGAAGTTTAAATAATAAAGTCTTGTATACTATTAAACTATATATTACTTTTACTTGTCACCATCTTTTCTCCAAGCCTGGTTTAGAGGTAAAAATCTTTTCAAATTGTGTGGCTTCAACTTCCAACTTGGTCACCTTCTCTGGGTAAGAGTTGACCATATTCTATCAAGGACACAACTACTGTATTCTTTCTTCCCAGGGCATTTATATAGTCACAGGGAAGGCCTTAGCCTGCCTTTTGGACTTCCCTATGCTTTAAGATTTTTTCCTTTATGTACGATAAGTAGAAGAGGAAGAAATACATCAAAAGAAGTTTCGCTGCAATTCAACTACCTTATTGATCTTAACTTCCTCAATCAATGAAAAGTTTCTTTCTACATCATTCATTTCAGCATTTTTCCTTTTTTCTTATTTGTTTGTTTTTCTTTTTTCTTTTCTATCATCAATTTGACTTTTGTCACAGATAGATTATAACAGCTTGCATTGTATGTTTATTTTCCTAAAATATTAGAGCTTCTATTAAAAGATTGGTGTAAAGAAATTAGGGGTCCAGGCGGCTTATGCCTATAATCCCAGCACTTTGGGAGGCTGAGGTGGGCGGATCACGAGGTCAGAAGATTGAGACTGTCCTTGCTAACACGGTGAAACCGCGTCTCTACTAAATATACAAAAATTTAGCCGGGCATGGTGGCACGCACCTGTAGTCCCAGCTATTCGGGAGGCTGAGGCAGGAGAATCGCTTGAACCGGGAGTTGCAGTGAGCTGAGATTGGGCCACTGCACTCCAGCCTGGGCAACAGAGCAAGACTCCGTCTCAAAACAGTAAGTAGGATAATTATATTCTTATATTCATTAACATATTTTGATGGATCCCCTGACATGAATAAGGGCAGAGACGGTAGCAAGTTAAGATGGGCCAGTTGGATTTCATGCCTTCAAGGACCTTTCATTCGAGCATAGGAAGAAAAATAAGAGTATACATATTTATAATACAAGGCCAAATGTTTGAAATTGTGAAAGCTTCCTTCTGTATCTCAAAGAGCAATCAACTCTGGCACAAGTGATCTACAGTGACTTTGTGGGAGCAGTTGGCATCTGAAAAACATCTTAAAAAACAGTCTATAACTTGTATTTGTTTCTTTTCACTTACATGTTATGAAAGAAGAGAAATAGAGCCTATGTCTGCTATCTCCTGGACCCTCCCCTAGTACATTTTTCCATTGCTAACTTTAATCTACAGCCTTTCACTGTAATAAACCATTACTAAGAGTGTGTTAGTGTTTCTAAATTCTTTGAGTCCTTTTAGCTTTCACTGAATCTAATAATTGTGTTAGGACCACCCCGCCCCACACCCCTAAAAAAGACAGTCTAGAGTTCGTCAGCTGGGACATTCAAGTGGCCAGGCCCAATATATTCAGAAATGCTGACTTCCTTACAAAAACTAAAAGCTTTATAATTTTCAAAAAAACCCCAAACCTAGTTTGAATAACACATAACAAGTTTTGAGTGAACGCTTAGCACTGTCTCACCATGAGCTCATGGATTGGAGGACAGTGGCAGGGCCACACACGTGCCCTCCCTGTAGCCAAATGTAGGCCAGTTTACAGACATCAGGAAGTTGCCACTGCAATGCAGTCATTCTTGACTTCTGTGAAGAAATTCTTCCAGTTAAAAATTTATTTATGTCTACAAGCATCCTCTTTCAAATGCAACCACCCCGTGGAATATTTTAAGTCTCACAGAAAAGTCATCTTTATTTTAGCATGAAATGGCTTAAAAATCAGATTATTTTTCTTCAAACATCAGATATAATTTCCATTAAGGAAATAGAAGTCTTTAAAGTGATTGATGGAGAGAAGTTATTTTGGCATAAAAGGAAAATGTGCTTGGGTGGAATACCAGAGCAGACAGCTATGAGCTGTCAGAGAGAAGAACTTGTGGGGAGCAGAGGAGAGGGGACCTCGAAAGCTGGGAGAGAAATGCACAAAAACAGCAACGCAAGAAGTATATTTTAACCACTTTCAGTTTCACTACTAGCTGCCCCTACAGAGTGATTGTGATTAAAGAAACTCTTACTAAACGATTTTTAACCCACGCTGAGTCGTCCATGTATCTTAGCTTGATTTTTTTTGCCCTCAATCACGTGTCTACACTAGATCAAGTGCACCATCTACCAAATCAAACACTCGTTTTTAAGTAGGGTGTAAACTGTCACTAAGGAATGTTTGGGTCAATGTCCACCTATAGATACTGCTCTCACTGTACTTGAGGCAGTATTGGAGAACTTATATTTTCTATGGAAGACTTAGAGCATTACTGGAAAAGAGACGGCTTTGTTTCTGATATTAAATGTCAATGCCGTAAAGCCTCTCCTCTGTTTTTCTATAGAACCCAGTTCAGGGCTGTGTCTCATCACTTACTGTCCTGTGTATTATTAATGATCAATTCATCTACTCCTCACCAGATTGCAAAGTTTTTGAGGAAAGAACTCCTTCATTCTCCACTATCTACACAGACTACGTATAAATTAACAATGAATAAATGAACAAATGCCTTATTCATATATCTTGACTAGTCTATATGTTGTTAGCATTATATTTAAATAACACTTTTTCATAAGAGTTGTGGATTATAAAACTGTGAAGGGATTGTTTGTTTGTTTGTTTGTTTGTTTGTTTTCCTTAAAAAATTAATACTTGCGGCCGGGCGCGGCGGGTCACGCCTGTAATCCCAGCACTTTGGGGGGCTGAGGCGGGCGGATCACGAGGTCAGGAGATCGAGACCATCCTGGCTAACATGGTGAAACCCCGTCTCTACTAAAAATACAAAAAAACATTAGCTGGGCGTGGTGGTGGGCACCTATAGTCCCAGCTACTCGGGAGGCTGAGACAGGAGAATGACGTGAACCTGGGAGGTGGAGGTTGCAGTGAGTCGAGATCACGCCACTGCACTCCAGCCTGGGTGACAGACCGAGACTCCATCTCACAACAACAAAAAATAATAATACTTGGACAGGAAGACCACAGCTATCACTTCTAGATCTAAACATTCGTCAAGATGAGTGGAGACAGAGGTAGAGTGTGTGCTGGATGGATATAGGAGTGGACTTACTTGGTTTTCATCATATGGTTGTATCATTTCTTTTTAATAATGACTGAAGATGACATTGGGAATAAATAAACATAGACCTTTGAGTTTCATAGCCACTTAACTCCCTAGTTTTGTTTTTCAAATTAGTCGAGAGGTGATACTTATAGCCATAACTTTAATAACATTACCATCATCATCTCAACTGTGGCAGCTACAATGTCAAGAAACTCACAAAGTTAAAATGTAAAGAAACTTTAGAGATGGTTTGGTGTGGAGAAGATTGATGTTGATACGGTTCATGTATCTTTCAGAATTCCATGGGATTGCACTCTGTCATCAATTTGCTTTAAGGACTATGTCTGAAAAAACTTATTGTGTGTCATTACTGAAATACTCAGCAGTGGTTTGGTTTCTGAATACTTTTAAAGCATTCTCTCTCTTCTCTGCATTATACCGTAAAATATATCTTAGCATATTAGTATTTTCACTTGCCATTTGTTTAATATATGAGAATATATTAAAGCATATGCCTTGAATCAAATGCTAACCAGATTAAACTATATCTAAGAGAGTGTGTCTTTTCAAAACAGATTGTGAAGTTGTGTTCTGGTTCCCATATTACTGCCATCATTCAACATTTTGAGACTTCTATTTTGGAAATGCATTCAGTTCCAACTTGTAGCCACTAAGAAATGCTCCCTACATCTAAAGGCTAAGATGCCCTCCTTTATTATTTTTCTGATCAAATATTTAAGAAATAAGCTTCAAATAATATTTGTTAAATTTTTCTCAAAAGTAAAATTTTTATGTTTAAAATATGACAATCTAATTGTCATCTTTAATGTATTAAAATTTTTTATATCCAGTTTTTATTTTATTTTATTTACTTATTTATTTATTTGAGATAGGATCTCACTCTGTCACCCAGGCTGGAATGCAGTGGCACAATCTTGGTTCACTGCGACCTCTGCCTCCTAGGCCCAAGTGATCCTTCCACCTTAGCCTCCCGAGTAACTGGGACTACAGGCCCACATCACTGCACCTGGCTAATTTTTATATTTTTAGTAGAGACGGGGTTTCGCCATGTTGGCCAGGCTCGTCTTGAACTCCTGACCTCAGTTGATCCACCCGCCTCAGCCTCCCAAAGTGCTGGGATTACAGGCGCGAGCCATATATTCAGTTTTTAGAAGATCATTAGAATTCAAATGTTGCCAGACTTTAAGTGTGGGTCACTATCTGATGGAGGGCTTCTCTTAGAAGATGTCCCCAATGGCAGGGCCTTGTTATAAAGGTTGGAAGAGAGATAATTCTGTGACTAAGAGGCCAGAGAAGCAGAAGATTTTTTTCATCAGATTTCACATCAGTAGGAAGACAGAAAGGAGAAGGAAGAGAAGGCATGAACAGCGTATGTGTGAAGCAGAATCTTAATAGTGTGCATCTTTTAAGTCAGGATTCCGTCTACTGTTGGCCAAAATCAATCATTATTATCTGGTGGTTGGAAAAAATGAGGACATTCCTTGGTTTTCTCCAAAAACTTATTTTGGTGTTTCTTAATTACCCTTAGGAGACCTTAATGATCAACACTGTATCAACAGAGAAAGTGGAATTTTATTCTCCTATAGTACAGTGATGTTATTATGCAATGTATTCCCAGAATTATTTACAGTTCTTCAGTTCTAGATGATTGATACTACAGAAACCTGAGATAATCCCTGCTTCCATTAGTTTGGGTGGAACTTTTGTTGAGAGACTTGAGTCATACTGAATACCTTGAATTACTACCAAGAGCTGGTGATCATCAAGCTTGAGTTAATACCAATGTTATGTTGCTACGGAGAGGATAACTGCAGGAGAACAATCATCATGTGGTAGGTTTTACCACGTGGCCTGCTGAACTCCATGCTCAAACTCCAACTACTTTTAAGTAATGACATTAAAAATCATATGTTCCATTTATCTGTGGAAGCTAGTGAGTAAAGAATAAGGTAGAGTCTACTGAACCTATGGAATGTTATTAAGTATTAGGTGTTGTATTTAATTTCCAGTTTGTCTAATGCTGGAGGCAATTTTACCTTCTCCTACCTGTGAAAAAGTTTATGCCAGTAAGACTTGTGATTTTTGTTCTCCCCCAACACATACTTCTACATAAATTTATTATGGGAAAAGTGATATTAATAAAAACTTTCTGGAACAATTATAGATAGAATGTGGTCTGGTGTGACAGATATTTTGTTTCTTCACAACATTCATTCTCTGAGTATTCACCATGGATCAGATATTCTGTAGTTTCTGTAGTAGATACAAAAGCTTTACAAGGTGTATTTTTCCACAAAGAGGTTAGCTAGATTAATAGTGAGAGGATACACCAAAGAACATGGAAATGATTTTTAGAGAAATGAGAGCAAATACTAAAGTGTTGAATTAAGTAAAACAAGAAAAATAACTCCTCCCACCTTCAAAAACATTGGTGAGACCAGGATTGTGGAGGGCACCTTGGCAATGGGCCTTGTAGCTCAGTGAATGGATAAAATGTATACACAGTGAGAAGAGAAGAAAGTGTCTACACAGAAGTTAGTTTTTGTTTAATTTGATATTTTCTCTTTACCTCGTTCTAGTCAAGATGACCTGAAGCCTTCTAGTGAAGAACCAGCCAGGCAAGTTCCACTTCTTAGGGCCGTTAAATCCCTTCTCTTATTAATGATGTTAATTGCATTTGCATCTCCATCCAGATATTTGCCCTACCTTAACTTCATGTTAATGTGCCATGGGCTAAAGAGGCAGTATTTGTTAAACACATCTGTAAGTTTCATTTATGACAGAATTTCTGTAATAAAAGTGTAGTCAAGAGTGTTGATGGAAAATTAGGGTGACATAAATACGTGAGAACTGGAAAATGTATAATCTTAAACAGTACACATTATTTTTATTATCTCTCTTTCCCACAGGCTGATGAGGCCTGGGATACTAATATAAAAACCAAAATTAGAAACTTCTCCTCTGTGGTGTTTATTGCTTCGCCTGCAGTGCATGAAATCTTAATTCTAAAGCTCTAACTCACGAAATCTGACATCGTTTTACCCTCTGACACGTCAAAATCAGGGCCTAATTGTTCCTGTGGTTGTGAATTATGAACAAATATACTTTCTAAGAAGATGGATTTTTCATTTAATTTTCCTTTTCAGCTTCACAATATGTACATATACAGAGATTGCCTGAGATTTTAATATGCTCACACCTACAAAAACACACAATACACACAAACTTTCAAATATAAGCACACAGATCTGTAAACATATACATGAAGATTTGTTGCAACACAATTCATTCTCAAATCTATTTCCTGTTATGCTTATGATCAAGATCTATAACTTCTCAGGGTTGATTTATTTGTTTTGTACGAGACTGAGTAAAGCTAAAGACCAAGAATATGATGGGTGTTGCTAAAATAAACTTCTCAAGAGACGTCAAGTTTTAATCTCCCATATTTCAAATATTCCCTGTTGAAATATAAACATAAAGGAACCATTAATTATATAAAAATAGAAATACATTTGTGACTTTCAGAGCTGTCACCGAATATATATTGGAAGGCAGGTTATTTAGAGGACTCATGTAAGACAGAAAAGAACTATGCACAGATCACCGATGATGACACAGTTATGTGGAGAAAGTAATCTGCCACAGGTCACCCAGACAGGGAGTGGGAAAGTGATGGCTCCATCCTCGATCACTTTTATATCACTTTCATTCCAAAGCCAAGCATGTTCTATAAAAGCAGAAATCTCTGTACTCTTTTGACATCCTAACTCCTTCTGCTACCCTCATTTACCCTCACACATATTTTATACAGATGTGGGCTTGTCTGAAAAATCACAAAATTTTAATGTTAGAATGGACCTTATCATGCTATTTTAGTTATCAGCGGCTGAGCTGTTTTCTATGTTTGAGTTCCCTTCTCTCTAAAAAATATACAAAAATAAATAGAACTTTCAGTGCACTTGCAGGTGGGTTTTACCTTTTTTAGGCCTTGATCTCACAGCCTGATCCCTAACTCATCTACTTTCCAATACTGGCTGACAGAGCATCCACCATCGAAAGGTGTAGACAAAGGTTCAATGAGCAGCGTAGACAAAGGTTCAATGAACAGCGTAGACAAAGGTTCAATGAGCAGAAACTCTTAATTATGACATAATGACATTAATAACTTTTACCTTATGTTTTATGTTTTTGGAGACAAAATAATTCCAAACTTATTATTATAACCATAAACATAAATATTTGTTTCATTAATAACAGTGTAGGACCTTAATTTATAGTTTAACCATTCACATTTGAGTCTTTAATCCCTGCTCAATTCCAAATGTATATATAGTTTTAGGGGTCCATTTTTATTTCTCTCCACATGTAGTGATTTATGTTTCTCTGTACCCTCTACTAAGTAACCTGGCCTTACTCCATTATATATTTAGTTTCCATATATACATACATCTGTCTCTGAGGATTTTTAATTTCATTTCATTGGTCATTGTATCTGTTCTTGCTGTTGTAACAGACTACTGCTACTAATACTACTGCTGAATTACTATTATTATTATTATTATTACTTTTCAGTATTTCTAAAGAGCTTTTTAAAAATATGTCATTAAGTTACTGTTTAAAGTAAAACATTTTATATAGAGATTCATATACATATTGAACTTATGTTTTTATTTTCTTGCATGTATCTTAAGTGATCTTGAAATCAACATTATAACAACCTGATAAAATAGAGTGAAGGTTTCTGATCTTTGCTCATTTGCAGGAGCACCTTATACAAGATGTAAATTAGGTAAACGTTTAATATTTGGGAGAAATTCACTATACAACAATCTGATTCTGAGACTCCAACGATCGTTTTTTATGTTTAAAATATCTATTTATCTATTCAAACTTTCATTTTATTTGCCCCATCTAATATCTGACACATTTCCAAATAAGTAAAAACAAAATTCACCAAATCTTGTATCTTTTAAAATGTATCTTTGTTTCCTGTCTTCTATGTTTCGATTATTTCTTTTAAATTTTTAAAATAAATTTGTGTTTAGTTTTGAACCATAAAAATAACTCATTCAAAGTCATCAAAGTAAAAGTAAAGATCTCTTAGGCATATAGTTGTCAGTAATCTGATTTTAACCCAACAGACTATATACATATTTAAGACAGGGTCTCTCTCTGTTGCCCAGGCTGGAGTGCAATGGCACAATCATGGCTCACTACAGCCTTAACTTCCCAGGCTCAAGTGATCGTCCCAAGTAGCTGGGGACTACAGGTGCATGCTTCCACTCCTGGCAAATTTTTGCGTTTTTTGTAGATGTGGGGTTTTGCCATAAGACGAATTGTTGAGTCAAGATGTAGATGGCACATTAGTTCACGTTATTTCAGTTAAGGTTTCCTGAGCCTCTACTTTGTGCCATGATATAAGCAAGGTGCTAAGTCTGTGCTGCAAACAGCAGTCATCCTATCCAAACCGTACACTTACAAGTGAGGCAACAAAGGTATATAGGGGTTCGGGAAAAACTACGGAAAGTGTGTGTGTGTGTGTGTGTGTACCAGGCAGAAAATTATCCTCACATTTTCCTACGAGTATCCTAGTGGATCCTCCGCCACCATGCTCTTTCCATGGGTGCCCTTTGCTGTGTCCTTTCCACCCCACCCTTCCAGAGGGATCTGGATGTGGATGCCTATGCTGAGTGTAATGAAGCCTGAGATGTTGTTAGAATTTAATGAATAAGGCCAAGTATGCTAACATTTTTTCAATCCACAAAACGAAAATTAGATCTTCACCTACACAAAATGTGGCTAGCTCCTCTGTTGAGAAACCCTGACACCAGATCTATTAATACCTTTCCTATGGTCACTTTATGTTTTGAAAGTTTGCTACTATTTGGTGATGACACCACCAACTAGGACGAATATAAATGTTCATTTTCAAAGATGTTAAAGGCATCATTCTCTCATTTCTAATAATTAAATAATAAATGTGGAGATACACACACACACACACACGGTTTCCATAGTTTTTTTTTTTTTTTCAGGCAAACTCGCTAAAATCTCATAAACATTGTAATTATTATTAACTCCTAGGAATAATATCTACATTTAAGGAAAGAGTAATTTTAATTTAAGTAGACACATTTAATGATGTAAGTATGGATACTTCATGCAAACAAATGCCTTTATACTTACTCAGAATAAATAATGGGAATTCCACATGTAAGCTTATGAGAAGGTCTTTAATGGTCTTATTTTGCTTTGGTTTTAGCTTTCTGAATAAACAAGCCCCTACACCCTGAGTATTAGATTCACCTGGAGGTCTTATTTCATAATGTATCCAGGGCTTTAGCCCTAGACATGCTGATTAAGACTGGGTTGGGCTCAAGAATTTGCATTTTCCACACATTCCAAGGTGATATTGATTTTATTCTTAGTAGATCTTCTCATTAAAAATAAGTGTAGCCCTCTGCAATTAACAGAGTAAAGTCAAAATCTCCATCGCAGGATTCAACAGAGGGATGACAATCTGGCCCAACCACCTTGCGTAGCTTTGGGACCTAACATTACTCTTGTTTTACAGCAGTAGTTCTACCATTCATAAGTGAAATGTGGTCTGTTCTCTGAATATACCATTCTCTTTGGTATCTTTGCACTTTGATCTTGCTGTATTTTCTGGCCAGAAAGCCCTTCCACCTTTACAGTTTAGAAACTGGCCACTTACACTTCAAGGCCAAGTTCCAATAAAGTTTCTTCTAAGAAGAGTGCTGCCTATTTCCAAATTTAAGTAAATAAAATTGAGGATTGAGGAAATCCCAAAATTCCAGTACATTTGTTTCATAACGCAATCTAAGATCATTCTGTTAATGTTCCACGTGCTTCCAACGGCTCCATGAAGTGGTATGAGACTCAAGTTGAATTTTGAATCACAAAGTGTTTTCATTGTCCACCTGACATCTTTTTTTATTTTATACCATGATTTTTATGTAATACATCATTTGTGTCTCTAAGAGTTTTTCACGTGGATTTTAATAATGTGCCAATTCACAGAAGAATTTGACTTAACACTTCTGAGCATTATTCATTGATACACGGTTGAAATACAAATAGTTTAGATAGGAGGAAAAGTCAGTATAAAGGAATGAAATTTTTTTTAAAGCTCAACGTTTCCTAGAGATTTTACTTCTCATATCTAATGGTGTAATTCTCTCTTATTAAGAAATGTGTTAATTTAAACTATTATAATTTTATCAGATGCTGATTTCATGTGTGTGTTCTGTGTGTGTGTGTGTGAGAGAGAGAGAGAGAGAGAGAGATGATCTGATGTGTATTCCTAAGTTTACAAGATTCTAAACCTTCTCACTTATAAATAGATAGTTCAGAGGGTGACATTTTTGGTAGAGAAATCTTAATGAAGCTTAAAATGCAAGTTTCTGTGTAGAGGTACCATCTGGTTAATCTGCTTCAAATGATGGTGGATGCACCATCATTACCCAAATGGGTGAAAGCCTGGCTGCCTATAGTCTCCCTTAAAGGTTAAGGAGTGATATATGGGTGCTAAATAAAGGCTTATCAGGCTACCGTACATCAGAGCACTGATAAAACTTCCTCAGGAAATCACCAAATGAAACAAGGACCTATTCAGAAATGTTGGTTTATAGATATGCCATTACAATGGAACTCATCTAAATGACAGCATGGCTTAAGTGAGGAATTTTTACTCCCAGGTCAGGAAATTCTAAGGCAGGAACTAATGCCTATCTTAACTCTTGAGATGTGGCCAGAATTCAGGTTGTTTTTCTACTGTGTGCTGGTTTTCTCAGACATGTGAATTTGGGGAGATAAGAACAGAATAGCATATTAGCTGCAACATGTGGCACTTGTCAGATTAACAAAAGGAGTGGGAGGCTTCATACAAGTCTCCATTTTCCCTGATATAGTTTCAAGTTGAGAACAGTATAATGTTCATATTTTACATCCTGATGGGAAAATGGGTAAGAATAAAAGGTGTGTGAGCCATAGAAACAGAATCTGTTTCTTTTCACTTTTTATAGCAATAGGATCTAAAGGCACTCTAAAAGCTCACTTGAAGGCCACAAGGCCTTGCTTTTGTCTTTTGTTTTGTTTTCATTTTAACTTTCTGCTTTTTTACAAAAAATCTATATTTTGTCCCATTATTTAATGGCAAGTTGCCTTTAAAATGTATCTGGCCCCATCACGGAAATACTAAGGTATGTGATTTTGCATAAATAATCACAGAGAATGGCATTTCTTAAGTTAATTGTGTCTTTCTCACTAATTCCCATCAAGAGTGTGAAAGCTACTATTTAGGTGATCTTTCAGACGATTAGTGTAGTCCTCCAGGAAGTCTCTTTTGTTATCTAATCTAAGTCACTCTAGCTATAATTCCCCCTTGGTGTTTTTTTTTTTTTTTTGAGATGGAGTCTTGCTCTGTTGCCTAGGCTGGAGTGCAGTGGTGTAATCTTGGCTCACTGCAACCTCCACCTCCCGGGTTCAAACAATTCTCTTGCCTCAGCCTCCTGAGTAGCTGGATTACATACACGTGCCACCACACTCGGCTACTTTTTTTGTATTTTTAGTAGAGACGGGGTTTCACCATGTTGGTCAGGCTGGTCTCGAACTCCTGACCTCATAATCCACCACCCCCCTCAGCCCCCCAAAGTGCTGCGATTACAGGCATGAGCCGCTGTGCCCAGCCCTTGTTTTGTTAGGTGAGAAAATGAGCCTGTTTCCACATGGAGGGCAGTGGTGGTGAAGTTGTATTATGTTTTGAAAAATACTGAAAGCAAACAGGGAGGGAAGAAGATTAACATGTTTTTAATCATTTATGCACTAATATTGTATACAATGTGTGTGTGTGCCTGTGTAAAGAAAGAATACACTGCATGTAACACAGTAAGGTATTGTATTTATATATTGCTCAGGCAGAAGATATTTAAACAGCCTGGATTAATTCACTCATCTTGTTTGTACTGAGAAACAAAGACTGAATGAGTTACAAATAAACAAGTTCCCCAAATTGTATTATTGTGGTCTCATTTGAGTGTCTCATAATTGTATATGTATTGCATTTATCACAAAAGTTATATTTGAACACAAGGTGGACAGTTATAACGTGCATGAGCAAAACTATAGTGAGCCATATCTAGAGATTTAGCTTTCCAGGTGAAACAGCCTCTCTAGTTATATAAAGTGATAGGAAATAAATCAATCCCATCTTAGCCTAGGACGACATTGACATCAGCATCAGTTATTCCAATAACTGCATAATCAATATTTATGGGCTTAATCAAGAGAGACATGACACCTGGATTCGCTGCATGTGAGAAGGGAGGGCAATGTCAAGGCAGATTTGGTGAAGTCCAGGTGGGGAAAGCAGAGTAAATCAGCAGCAAAGTCAACAAGCAATCTGCTCACAGATCCACAATATTCGGCTGCTTTATAGAACACAGCTTTATTCTTTGTCTGTGATGGAATATCAATGCTTCCATTTTGGGAAAAGTCTAAAGAATTCTTTAGCTTTTTAAAATTAAAAAATATATATATAGCCAGTTTGTATTTTGTATTTTTTATAAAAGGCATATAAAAATGCAAAGCATAGTTTCTGTCTTTGAGAAGTTTTGAATCTTGTTGGTGAGTCAAGAAATGTAGAAGAAGCAATTATAAGCAGGATTTGAATCCTACCTGTATCACTAATTTGTTGTGTTGTACAAATCAATTCTTGTGCCTAGGCCAAAATAAAGCAAAAAAAGACTACACTGGCTCCACATTCCAAGTAAATTTACTAATTCAATGGTACTATAAAATGTCAATGAATATATTCCAGAAAATAAGAGTGAAAGAAATTTCAAGAATGAAGGAAAAGAAGAGTCAGACGTGGTGAAAGAAGGCTTGGATTAGCAAGCATTTGATTGATATTAAAAGCAAGGATAAGAATTTGCTGAATGGAGAGGTGGGGGGGAGTGAGGGTTATTATAGAAAAAAATGAAGAGAATAGGAAAATAAACACAGGTGAAAAATGAGCATGAGGGGATCACCTGGGATTGAGATGACATCAACTGCTGGGAATGGAAGTTTTGCACAGAGAGCATCAGGTCAGTTTACAGAACGCCATGGACACTGAAATAACAGGGCTGGGTTTGAAGCTGTGGAAAATTTCAACCAGGAATCCTTTCCTATCTGACTCAGAGAAAAGGGGTGTTTGGAAAATGTTCATCTGAAGCAGGGGGGCGGGGCGGGGAGCAAGATTAAACTGGTAGCTATCATTTCCAGATATGACCCAGTCCGTAGAATGTTTGATTATTAAACAAAACCAAATGCTAACATCAGCAGGTCCACAACAAACAGAAGATTTACAATCTCCTGAAATTGCAAAGATCTGGTAGAATAGATTTCACATGGCAATAGTTGGCAGAAGCTAAGTCGGTTCTGCTTTCCATGGCTCTCCTTATCTCCACATTGTTGTGACTGAAGCTGGCCTGCTCCCCATTGTCAGCCTGGAACAGAAAGGTGTTTGCATCAGAGATCACTGCTGTAGGGACCATAGATGGACAAGTGCTTTAGGAAACTACTAAGGAGGTCTCATCCTGAGTTGAGAAGGCTCTTATTTAGAACAAACATGGAAAGAAAGGATTGTATGTGAGTTTTGTTTTGAAAGCAGAATCAATATACTAATAATTGAGACTGAGTGAACTAGTCTAGGAGGCAAAGGAGAGGAACTAGCTTACACACGAGGAAGCTTAAAAATATTGTTTGTGTATATTAAAAATAAAAAATATGCCTAAGCATGGTGGCTCACACCTGTAATTTCAGCACTGCGGGAGGCCGAGGCGGGAGAATCGCTTGAGGCCAGGAGTTTGAGACCAACCTGGGTAACATGGAGAGACTCCATCTCTACAAAATGTTTAAAAGTTAGCCCGATGTGGTGGTACGTACCTATAATTCTAGCCTACTAGAGAGTCTAAGATGGGAATCACTTTTTTCCTGGAGTCTAAGACTGCAGTGAGCTGTGACTCTGCCACTGCACTCCAGCCTGGATGACAAAGTGAAACCCTGTCTTACTCCAAGGAAGAAAATAAAAATAATATTTTTGAAAGTCCTCAGATAGAAGACTCTTACCTGCTTCATTTTATTAGTATAATATATGACAAATTAAAAATATTAAATTTAAGTGTTTATTTGTCACTTACTCAAAATTTTAGGTATACACAGGTTGACCAAGAAAAGAAACAAATGCTAAATCCAAAACTATTGTCGTGCTTCATGCCTACATTACTTTTGAGTACACATATTTCTTCTGTAACCCATTATAAGGAGTTTTCAAAATATAATATGTTCTTAATAACTTACATTAAATAATTCAGTGGTAAATACAAGTTATAATATATTGAATGTTGACTGGTTAAGAGTTTCCTTTTTTCATAAAACAGATTTCAATTCTCATGTTAGTTTGGCCAACTGAAAGTAAATATGCTTGGTAGAAAACAGTCTAAGTGAGACATTATTAATGAAATAATATGTCTGAAGGTCTGGTACTAATGCTGGATCACGAATATAATTTTTGAACATGAAGAGCTACTAAATGTAACTGAGTTTAGACTGGGAAAATTTTCCAGTGATCCACTAGGTACTAGTTTAGTTGCATGGCTGAATGACCCAGCTATTTGCCAGAGGAGAGGGAAATGATATGTAGCTGACTGTCAAATCATATGCTATTTATTATAGTTATATTTTGTTTGTTTTAACTCTTAAGTGAATTGTGAGTTTCTGCAAATCAGAAAATTGTTTATTAATGTTTGTTTTTACTGCTGTGCTTAATTCAAAACCACCTAATGAGTGATTTTTGAAATCAACCCAATTCTTACATGATGGGTAGATTTAAAAAATAGTTTTACATTGTTTCTTATTTCGTTTAGAACTGCAATCCCGAGATAGGAAGATTCCTTCAAAAACTATAACAGATTTCTGAAATTGAGTAAATTTGCTTCAATTGTCTATTAAAAGTTTTGAAGTATAATAAACAAAAAATATATTAAGTAAAGCAAGGTTCAAAATCACGTTTCCAGTAAACTTTGCATTTGCAGTACATTTATGTAGACAAAACAAGTCTACAATAGTTTAAACAGACATTCACAGCAGGTGATTCCAAGACCATGGGAAGGATTTGGTTCCTGTTTATTTTCTGAGTTGTCTTGGATGCTCTCCTTCCAGTTATGTCTTCTTCTCTTTCTCATGTATCATGTCTTATTTCAACTCTTCTGACAGCATGTCAAGCATTAGCAGCAGAATAATCTGTATGCACAGTGGGAGAGAGAGGCAGACCAAATACACATTGAATAAGGAAAAAGAAGTTTCCATCGGTTGATACATTATTCTCCCTAGCAAAGGGCTAGATTTGCTAAGCATATGGAGACATGCTTAAGGATCAATAGGGAGAACTTTGAAATATATGCCCATCCTGTGAAAATTTATATCTTGACTGAGGATATGTTTTGATAGTATAAGTAATATTCTCATAAAATTTTTGGAGTGACACATGAGAAATGGAGGAAACCATAATGTAAAAAGCACATGTTAAGTCCTTGCCAATGATTAAGCCATCCTTTTGCCTTATAAAGACATTGATTTTCATTCTATCCTGATCTTTTAGAGTAGTTGGGTTCTATATATCTTGAGAATTCCTATGAGAATAAAACACAGCTAAAATTAGTGTAATGAGCTTAAGTTAGAGGAAAGCAAGATACCCTGGATCTTGGATAAATATACTTGGTTTAACGAATTTCTTAAGATATATCCACGAGGATATCATTTTCCTTACCAAAATAAAATGCATATCTTTATTTATTTGTTTTTTTAACCTCAGAGCTTCTAGGGTAGACTCAAAAAAGACATTCTGCTAGCCTTATGTTTTACTATGTTTCCATAAATGCTAACATTTCTTTCAAATATTTACCCCCAAGGCTTATTTTAGATGTATCAGCTAAGGGAGAGGAGTCAGAAAGATACCTTATAATGAAGTTTCCTCTTCTTTTTCTTATATTCGTAACAATCCGATAAATGGTTTCTGAATTATCGAGTAGACCCCTGAGAACTCAGCAGGTGATTCCAAATCAAATTCACAACCTTCCAAGATGACATTTTCCTTAGAAAATCCCTGTATCTAACCTTACCAACTGGATTAAAATCAAACTTCTTTATGATAAAATATACATCATTAAATTGTGAAATCAAATATAGCTCTATTAATTAAAATGTAATGGTAGGAATAGGAAAAAGTGTTAGTGTGCATTGTAATAGAAAGAGATGACAAGTGCGCACAGCTGAGGAACGTTCCTTATATTTCCAAGGTCTCTGTGTCAGAAGTTCGATATCACCATAACATTTTGATGGGTCTTAGTTAATAAATAGTTTGTTATTATATTTTATTCATACTTTAATATTGCTTTTAAATTCGTCCTCTTCATTCATGGCTGTCTTTAAATCAATAGAATCAGTTAAAATATACAGAATATAAAGTAGAAAATACAGCGTATTTTCTGGTTAGAATATTATGTTGATTTAAGACTTAATTGCATTCTGTGAAATTTAGGTTTAATCATTCCACAAAAAAACACTTTTAGAAGCAAAAATGATGATTAAAGTATTCAACAAACATCATTTAATAATATTGGTTTAGTTGACAAAATAAAATGTTGTTGTGAAAGCCTTTCTTACCCTTGCTCTAAAAACGGAAAAGAAGGCTGGGCATGGTGGCTCACTCCTGTAATCCCAGAACTTGGGGAGGTTGAGGTGGGTGGAGGATCGCTTGAGGTCAGGAGTTTGAGACCAGCGTGGCCAATATGGCGAAACTCCATCTCTACTAAAAATACAAAAAAATTAGCCAGGTGTAGTGGTGTGTGCCTGTAGTTCCAGCTGCTTTGGAGGCTGAGGCATGAGAATCACTTGAACCCAGGAGGCAGATGTTGCAGTGAGCCGAGATTGTGCCACTGCACTCCAGCCTGGGCAACAGGGAAAATAAGAACAAATGTAATCACATAATTTTTTTAGTTGCCATAGTGGGTTTATTACACAAGCATGTGGTGATTTATATTTCATCATAATTTATTGATTATATTAAAAAATAGAGACACAATGGTCTCACAGAGAGGGAATGAACATATATTATTTTGGCTAACTATATTTTATGAGTAACTGCATTTACATTTCCTTGGTTTTGAACTTAGCCATGCTATGAACAACTGAATAATCTTTATTGTTATAGTTTCAAAATATTTGAAATTATCTAATGGCTCTTAGATTATACAATAAAAATTATAAAACATTATATTGAAAAAATGTATTAATATTACAAAACCTTACAATAAAACATAATAATACAGTGTTGTTTTGGCATGTGTCTCTTTTATATAAAAATCAGAAGGAGAAAATCCAGTTATTTGTTCTTTTTTTGAGATTTTACTAAATTACAATGCCCTCAATAATATGAAGACATACAATTTACCAACAAGTGGCCGGGCGCTCTGTCTCACGCCTGTAATCCCAGAACTTTGGGAGCCGAGGCGCGTGGATCACGAGGTAAAGATGTGAAGACCATCCTGGCCAACATGGTGAAACCTTGTCTCTACTAAAAATACAAAAAATTAGCCGGGCGTGGTGGCGGGCGCCTGTAGTCCCAGCTACTCGGGAGGCTGAGGCAGGAGAATCACTTGAACCTGGGAGGCGGAAGTTGCAGTGAGCCAAGATCGCACCACTCACTGCACTCCAGCCTGGGAGACAGAGCGAGACTCTGTTTCAAAAAAAAAAAAAAAAAAAAATTACCAACAAGTTGATAATTTCCTACAGAATTAACGTCACCCTGAAGTTTACCCCTTTGGTATTACAGCTGTTTATCATGTACATAACTCTCTTTTTATTTTGAGAGGGGTTAAAGTTAATTCGTATCTATAATTTATAGAGTAAAATTATATTTGTTGACAAAATAAAAACTTTTTATAATACTTTAATGAAAGGCTTATTCACCAAAGAAAATAATAAAAATTACAGTATCTCATCAATAATTTGGCAGATATCTCAACTCTTATTTTTTCTCGTATTTTAAGACTAAATTATATAAAAGTAACAGTATTCATTGCTAAACAGTAAAACAATTTTTTTCTGTGTTTACATCTAGCTTACTGTTTTAGTAATAAAAATGTTCTCAATTTTCATGCATTGTAGTCACATCCTTAAAAAATCTGAGATTTCTTGATTTTCTGTAAATTTGGCATTTTAGTCTGAATTATTAAACTTAAGTAACCAGGATGTAAACTTTTATCGCTTTTTTTTTTCATTTAAAATTAAGAATGACATCTCTCTGAGTTTTTATGTCCAAAATTCTGGATACTTCTAAAAGGATGTGAGCATTACTGCAGGGTAGATGGTAATCCTAGACTTTGGAATACAAATTAAATGAGCTGTTCTATCTGACCATTCTCTGTAACACAGTTTCAGGGACTTGAACGTCCTGATTTGAAAAACAAGTATGAACAGTTAGACATAATGTGATCTAAAGGTAGAGTATTTATGTATAATCTTGTTACAAAATTATTTGCTGAAAACTTTAAAGTCATATCGTATCTTAATATATATAACCTTATTTATATATTTATTATTTAGTCATCTGTCTTTCTTTCCAAAAATGCTGAAAAATAAGTCAGTTATCTTTTCCTTCATTTGGGGACCATGAGAATTTTCTCTTTGAGAAATATGTGTTTTTTTTTTTTTTTTTTTTTTTTTTTTTTTTGTGGCAGCTCTGTGAGCTCCAATTTCTTAGGTTTAATCTAAGAAATTCCAGGAGCGTTACTCTCAACCATGAAAGCTTTTTGATAGGAGTGAACTGCAGATGATCTGGCTTTGGAACATTACCAGTAACTTTCAAAGAATTTTCTTCATGAAAGTCAGAATGTCAGTGCTGTTGCTAAAATTTCTGGTTTAAACATGTTTCTTTTTCTTTTTTTTTTTTTTTCCCCAGCTGAAAATACAAGGCAAACACTGCCGTTCAAAAACATTAAAAATCCTTGCTTTTATTCTCATGTTAGAGTTCAATATCAGTGGATGGAAGTAAAATAGTGTACACATCACTCAAAATAATCAATATACTGAGAGCTAGTAGCCTTACTTTGAGTTCTCACTTCTGCTTTTATGTAAGTCTTGTTGCCTATTTGGAATGTTTTTCTACCTGATACAGGAAATGAGAAGGTGATATTCCTTCCAGTTGTAATCATCCATGTTTCTATGGTGTAAAGTCACTGTATTCCTTTTACCCCCAACTTTTACTACGCATCAACTGCATGCCAGTTACTGGCTGAGTTCTTCACATTAACAATGACATTAAAATTTCAAAATACTCATTTGAGATAGGGATAAAAATGGCAGAGAAATCAAGCAAGTTCCCAAAGGTCACAGAGCCCAATAAGAAACACAAACAGAATAACATAGGAGTCAGATCAGTAGCCAAGATTTGATTTGTGTGATCACCATAATATAGATCTTAAACCAAAACTGATGGCTACTTAGCTTAATTTTGTGAAAAGAATGAACACAGAGAGAAAGATGGGCCTCATACACACGCACACGCACACACACAGCATATTTAACTGCATTCTACTAAACAGATACTCTTTCAGGTGACAATTGGCTAGCCTTTTTAAAATTACTTAATTAATTATTATTTCTTTTTAAGCAGAGTCTTTCTCTGAAACCCAGGCTGGAGTGCGGTGGTGGGATCCGGACTCACTGCAACCTCCACCCCCGGGGTTCAAGCGACTCTCATACCTCAGCCTCCCAGGTAACTGGGAATACAGGCATGTGCCACCATACTTGGCTAATTTTTTCAGTAAAGAAGAGGTTTCACCATCTTGGCCAGGCTGGTTTCAAACTCCTGGCCTCAAGTAATGCGCTTGCCTTGGCCTCCCGAAGTACTGGGATTAAAGCCTTGAGCCACCACTCCAGGACTGGCTGGCCTTTCTTGATAGAACAGTTAAGTTTTAAAAGCAAATGAGAAATACTCTCTTTTTAAAACTTTCCCTTTGGGATGAAATTGTGAAATTATAGCTAACTACCATTGACTAGACAAAACTCCAACTGTGTTTTTGGCTTTGCATTTGTTATATTTAATACTTGACTCAAGAAAACCTTGTAAAGTGTCTTTTGTTATTACAGAATCTAGAAGCCCTAAGCAAATATATCACTCTTTTTCTATATATTAGGAGAATTGCCATTTGCCCTATCTGTATTTTCAAACTTTGGGGCTTCAAATGTTTGAAGTAAATTAATATTTGTATTTTAATATTTACCTAGTCAATTTTCTAAGAAATTCAACTTACTAAATGCTTAATGTCAATGTCATTCAAACACAAAGTATATATACTACACTTGATTAAGGATTCATTTACAGAGAGTCATGGAAAATATAACTCATAATTTATAATTTACAAGTCTCAACATTTTGCATATTTTTCAAAAGGGAAATATATATACATGTATACATACATACACACACATTTAGATATGAGGTAATAAAATAAATATAATGTAACTTACTAATAAAATCAATGTATTGCATGAATTGTCAAAATTGTATATTTTTGCTATACTAATTCAACTCTTTTGTGCCACATTATGTTAGAGTCACTTATTTCTTTATGGAGCTGTCAGAGCTAGTTTACTCAGTAAAATACTCTGTATGTTTACAGCCTTTATATGATATTATACTTAAATCATATGCAATATAATTCATATTATGTGCAATGTAATCCAAATGTATTCTTTGAAACATTTGTAATGTGTATTCAGTAAAAATATACTGAAATAAAAGGTAGGCACCTGACACAATCCATCTCTTAGCCCTTATCACATTGTATTGAAATGATTTCTATCCAAGTTTCATTGACCTTTAGTCTAAGCTCCTATGGGGAATTTCATACCATGCTTCTACAACTAAAATTTAACCCCATACTGATAAATAATTGGTGGTCAATAAATATTTGTTTCAGCTGACTGAAGAAGTAAGCCTTTCCAATTAATAATAAAAATTAAAATTTTATGGGATTTTCCAAATAATTAGAATCAGAGAAAGAGCGAGAGAGAGAGAGAGACTGAGATCTCAGGCATATCAACCTTGTGGATAAATAGAGGGTTATAGAAATGAATTGGCAAACGTGTTCTAAATTGCTTAGCTCTGCGAATCTGCTAATTCTCAGGAGAGTAGAAAAGACTTGACATTTATCAAGTGTCTGTCATGTGAAACACTTCGTGCAAGGTAATTTTCACTCTTTATTCTTTTTAGTACCAGTAGGTATCAGATAACACTGCACAGTTAGCTGCACCTAATTATGCAGCTAATTTTTCTACTTATACTTTGAAATGTGTCATTATATGACAATGGTAAACGGTAGCATTTTCAAATTTTACCATATGATGGTTGTAAAAATGAAGTTTACTACTTTTAAACATTCCATTTTAATTTATATATATATTTGTTTTCTGATATTTATTATCGCATATGAATGATTTTATATGTGATTAATTTATATAACAAAGTACACCATTGAACTTCATGAATATGAAATCATAATCTGGTATACATAGACTTTTAGTAATATAATAGCATTTTAGGAGGAATTATATTATGAGCTGAGTGGCAAGGATAACAAATTCTGTCCTGTTTTAATTATTTAAGTCACAGTTTTACTAGTAGTAGAAACAATTCTGAAAAAAAGAAAAAGAAAAAGAAAAAGAAAAACAAAAGATCTGGTCAGATGTGATGGTTCATGCCTGCAATTCTAATACCCTGGGAAGCTAAGGTTGGAGGTTGTAGAATTGCTGAAGACCAGGAGTTGGACCCGGGCGACTTAGTGAGACCCCGTCTCTACAAAAAATAAAAACAAATTTTAATTTGAAGCAATGGTCTGAGAAAGTGAGAAATTGTCGACTTGTACCCTGGATAATTTTATGCCTGATTTCGATTTTTCTAACATTTCTTACTTTAAAAATCATCCTTGAAAATTTCAGAAGTGGCTTCACACTTAATTTTCATGATCATTTTCAATGTTTCTTCCAAAAAATGATCTACATGGTAATTATTTTATGTGGCATAATACTCTAGTTGAGGAGACACGATGCTTTTACTCCCCAAATAAAATATGGACATATAGCTCTTTGTCATATGAGCACATGTTGCAAGAATCATTTGATACGTTTATGCTGAAATAGAACCTTAATGACTCATTTATATTTCCTTACATCCAATTTTATTCTGCATTACGAAGTGTTTAAATAATATGGTATAATATATTGTTTGAGTCTAGCCTCTAACATCCTGCAAACTGGCATCAGAATAATTTACTTTTCCTAAGATTTAATAGTCACAAAAATATTCATTAAAATTAAAAACATTACATCTGGAAATACAACTTTGCTGTTTAAACTGATCATTGTACTCTACTTTCCTTTTTTGTAATCCGAATGGTAAGGTATAATGTACAAGTTATATTTTATAAGTTCATAAATGAGTAGTAAATTTTGTTTTATAATAACAAACAATAATTGTTAAGTTAGTATTTATCACAGGGGGAAAGGCCTTGATTCAACAATCCCTGCCAAGTTGCAAGTCTCAAATCCTACTTAGATATATATTACTTGTTTGCGTACTGTTAAACGTGCCTTCCTTCACTACAGAGTATATATGCTGATGGCTTTATTTTTTAGCACTTACATTCATAGATTCCTGCCATGTGATTGCATTTTACAGTATAATATGAACATGTTCATAAAGATTTCATTTGAATCTATTCACAGTTTTTATATATACTCTATGAAAATGTTATACTTTTAATATCAATTATGCGATATTCTCAAATTGTCATTGATTATTCTGGTCCATTGTTGAGAGATGTTCCTCACTCTTAGTAACAGTTTCTACATCCTGGAATTCATAATAATAACAAGAGACATTTAGATAGTGTGATGGTTAATAGTGTCAACTTGATTGAAGTATGCTAAGTATTGTTCCTGGGTGTGTCTGTGAGGGTGTTGCCAAAGGAGATTAACATTTGCGTCAGTGGGCTGGGAAAGGCAGACCCACCCTTAATCTGGGTGGGCACCATCTAATCAGCTGCCAGTACAGCCAGGACATTAAGCAGGTCGAAAAAAATGTGAAAAGGCTAGACTGGCCTAGCCTCCCAGCCTACATCTTTCTCCTGGGCTGGATGCTTCCTGCACTCGAACATCGGACTCCAAGTTCTTCAGCTTTGGGACTTGGACTGGCTTCCTTGCTCCTCAGCTTGCAGACAATCTAAAGTGGGACCCTGTGATCATGTGAGTTAATATTCTCTAATAAACTCTCCTATTATCTATCTATCTATCTATCTATCTATCTATCTATCTATCTATCTATATTCTATTACTTCTGTCCCTCTAGAGAACCCTGACTAAAACACATAGTAACCCACAGTATTATTTACCCACATATAGTAACCAACATTAGCTTATTTAAGCCATACCACAAACGTATGATGCAGTTGTTATTTTCCCTCATATAAACGAGAAATCTGAGGATGACAGAAGTTAAGCCATTTGCTTGAGAGTTTCTAGCTAATAAGTGACCAGGACAGAAATTAACTTATCTCTATAAAATGTTATTTTCGTTAATATTGAATCTCAGCTATAGTAAACAGGATATTTTATGTACAGACTGGGATATATGTGAAATGCTTTACCCTTATTTATATTCCAGGAAAGAAGAAAAATGATTATGTTCTTCTCAGGTTGTTACTTCATAAACGGTATAACTTTTTATTTGGGGATATTATGACAAGAATATTTGGGCTTTGGCTGAAGTGGAAGAACTTGGGACTACATGTCAAATTTTATTTTGATAGTAAATATTGTGTCCAAGGGTGCCCATCCTTTAAAGTATGTAAATTCAGGGTTACCCCTCTGTGATTATGGAAGACTTATATCCTGTACTTGATAATGTGAAATTAACTAAATGATTTTCCATATAATGACCATTAGCTTCTCAAAGGAACTAAAAAAGTGTTAATGAGAAAACACACATTTTTATTGACTACAAACAATAATTTTTGATGGTCTCATAATCAATTTAAATATAGAGGCATATTTATAAATATCATTTGCATTTGTTGTTGGATTTTTATTTGATATATTATTTATTTTAATTTTTTTTATTTCAATAGCTTTTGGGATACAGGTGTTTGTTGGTTACATGCATGAATTGTATAGTAGTGAAGTCTGAGATTTTAACACACCAGTCACTCAAATACTGTACATTGTATCCAATATGTCATTTTTTATCCCTCACCAAACCTCCCTCTTCTGAGTCCCCAAAGTCCATTATATTACTCTACATTTTGCATACCCAGAGTTCCCACTTACAAGTGACAACATACAGTATTTAATTTTCCATTCCTGAGTTACCTCACTTAGAATAATGGCCTCCAGCTCCGTCCAAGTTGCTGCAAAAGACATTATTTTTATGGCTGATTAGTATTCCATGGTGTATTTATACCACATTTTCTTTTCTTTTCTTTTCTTTTTTCTTGTTTTTTTTTTTTTTTTTTGAGACAGAGTCTCACTCTGTCACCCAGGCTGGAGTGCACTGGCACGATCTCAGCTCACTGCAACCTCTGCCCCCCGAGGTCAAGAGATTCTCCTGTCTCAGCCTCCCAAGTAGCTGGGACTACAGGCACCTGCCACCTCACCTGGCTAATTTTTGTATTTTTAGTAGAGACAGGGTTTCACCGTTTTGCCCAGGCTGGTCTTGAACTCCTAACCTCGTGATCCACCTCCCTCGGCCTCCCAAAGTGTTGAGATTACAGGCATAAGCCACCGCGCCCAGCCTATACCACATTTTCTTTATCTACTCACTGGTGGATGGGGACTTAGAACGGTTCCATATTTGCAATTGTGAATTGTGCTGCAACAAACATACACCTGTAGATGTCTTTTTAATATAATGACTTCTTTTTATTTGGGTAGACACCCAGTAGTGGGATTGATGGATTGAATAGTAGATCCCCTTTTATTTCTTGACTAAATCTCTACACTGTTTCCCATCGAGATTGTACTAATGTACATTCCCACCAGCAATGTTTAAGCATTGACTTTTCACCATATTCACAGCAACGGCTATTGTTTGTTGACTTTTTAATGATTGCATTTCTGCAGGAGTGAGATGGTATCTCATTGTTGTCTTAATTTGCATTTTCCTGATAACTCATATGTTTGTTAGCCATTTGTATTTCTTTTTTGAGAAATGTCTGTTCATGTCATTTGCACACTTTTGATGGGTTTTTTTTTCTTGCTGATTTGTTTGAGTTATTTGTAGATTCTAGATATTAATATTTTGTCTGATGCACAGTTTGCAAATATTTTCTCTTATTCTGGAGATTGTCTATTTGTTCTGATAACTATTTCTTTGCTGTGCAGCAGTATTTTAGTTTAATGTGGGCCAATTAATTTATTTTGTTTACGTTTGCATTTGCTTTTGAGGTCTTATTCATTAATTCTTTGCCTAGGCCTATGTCCAGAAGAGTTTTTTCTAGGTTAACTTCTAGAAATTTATAGTTTCAGGTCTTAGATTTCAGTCTTTGATCCATCTTTAATGGATGTATGTATAAGTTGAGAGATCCAGTTTCTTTCTTCTACATGTGGCTAGCCAGTTTTCCCAGCACCATTTATTAAACAGTGTGTAGTTTCCCCAATTTATGATTTTGTACGCTTTGTCAAAATTAAGTCAGTTGTAAGTATTTGGATTTATTCCTGGGTTCTCTATACTGTTCCTTTGGTGTATGTGTCTACTGTATACTGGTACCACGCTGTTTTGGAAACTATAGCCTTGTAGTATAGTTTCAAGTCCAGTAACGTGATGGCTCCAGATTTGTTCTTATTGCATAGAATTGCTTTTTTTCGGTCTCTTATTTTGGTTCCATATGAATTTTACGTTTTTAAAAAATATTGTAAAAATGATATTGGTATTTTGATAGCAATTGCATTCAATTTGTAGATTGTTTTGGTCAGTATGGTCATTTTCATGATATTCATTCTTCCAACCCATGAGCATGGGATGTGATTCCATTTGTTTGTTTCATCTACAATTTTGTTCAGCAATATTTTGTAGTTCTCCTTGTATAGATCTTTCACCTCCTTGGTTAACTATATTACCAGGCATTTTATTTTTTTATTTTTTTATGTTTGCAGCTGTTGTGAAAGGGGTTGAGTTCTTAATTTGATTCTCAGCTTGGTTGTTGTTGGTGCATAGCAGTGCTAATGATTTGTGTACAATGATTTTGTAAACTGAGAATTCACTGAATTTGGTTATCAAATCTAGGAGTCTTTCTTTATGATGTAAAAGAGAAGCAAAGGCCAATGGAGTGTCACCCTCTAAGCCTACCCTTACATCCCAGTTACGTTGCTAACTCAGAAAAATCAGCTGAAGGGCACTTGGAAATTCCCTACTCTGACCCAGATAGTCTTTTGATTAAAATCATATGGTTATTAGTTTTTATTTTCCAGATGGAATAAATGAAGACCAAAGGAATGTTTATGTGGAAACTGTGTTTCCCCAAACCCTTCTGCAGTAGTCTTTTCACTGCTGAAATCGTTGATACACTACCATTATAAACGAACACACTCTTTATTTGTTCACCTAACCTGCATGCCTTTATTCCTTAGAAGATTTTCAATATTTTATTTTAAAGCATACTGGAAAGAACAGAAGCATTAAAGAAAAAAAATAAATAAAGGGACTCCCCCCACCTCCACCAACATACACAGGTATCCTCTTTCTCAATTCATCAGTGAGGATGCTTGGTCAGTAAAGGAATTTCTCATGATCCCTCCTCCTTTCTCTACAGGGCATAGATTTGCACACGTGAAGCCAGGCTTCACATGACTGTATTCCATAATAGCACACCAAGAACACTGTCAAAATCAATGAAAACTTCACAATATAAAGAATATGGCTAGAATCATGGTAATGATCAGTTGATTGATATAATATTAGATAAGTGAAGGATGGTAACTTTTATAAACTAACTTTTCAAATGGCTCAGTGAATTGTCTAACATTCCATGGCAAATTTGTATGAAGACTACCTGGAACTCAGCTATCTACAATTTGGTTGGCAGGGGAACTAGGTTTGTGAGTTTGTTTCCCCCCTCTATGTTCTAATGCTCAGCAAACTGTGAAATTTTCCACGAAATATAATAGTTACGTAAATATAAAAAAGCAAAACTTTTTGGTATGTTAATTATTGCACCAACTTGTGTTGTTTGACTACTATTAACAATAAACTAAAACAATTCTACCTGCCTGATTGAAACAAAAATGTCAATGTGTAAGGATGATGGGTAGATCACAAAATCAAAGAAACAGCTACATAGTCTGACTCAGACAGGACATGTCAAACAGCATCCCTGTAAGGAACTTAGTCTACAGACTCACATAGGCCCTGCCTCAGGAATAAATAAGCTGCACGTGTGTTTTGCTTCCTTGTATTCTTTGATGTCAGGGTCAGATACTGGGAAAGAGACTCAGGGCAAAAAAAGAGTATATTGATTGACAGCTTCCTCAAGACAGCCCACAATAGAAAAGACATTTCTTTTCAAAGAAACTGAGTATAATTGTCAAAAAAGAAAATAGATACTGGTCATCAAAACAAGACCTTATACTTTGTCAAAGTTCACTTTAAATGTCACCTCCTCCAAAAAGCCATTTTCTCATTCCCCTAAATCATTCTCAGTATATCTCAGCTTTCATTAAACAAGCATGGGCCATGTATTTAAGAAAACAGAATTTACGGGAGGACAAGACAGACCAGACCTTAATTTCAGGGAACATAAATTTTGCCAAAGATGATATTGCCATACTACTATTTCTGTGATTCTCTTAGGATCCTGATGCCTTGTGTCTTAGTTATGTTTTTCCTTAATCAGAAATTTAAAAAGTATATTATATTTTATTTTAAGTTCTGTGATACATGTGCAGGACATGAAGGTTTGTTACATAGGTAAGCATTCGCCATGGTGGTTTGCCACACTTATCAATCCATCACCTAGGTATTAAGCCCAGCATGCATTAGCTATTTATCCTGATGCTCTCCCTCCCCACAACCCCGAAATAGACCCCAGTGTGTTGTTTCCCTCCCTGTGTCCATATGTTTTTATTGTTCTGCTCCCACTTATAAGTGACAACATGTAGTATTTGGTTTTCTGTTTTTGTGTTAGTTTGCTGAGGATAATGGCTTCCAGTTCCATCCATGTCCCTGCAAAGGACATGATATCTTTCCTTTTTATGGGTGCATAGTATTCCATGATGTATATGTACCACATTTTCTTTATCCAGTCTATCATTGATGGGTATCTGAGTTGATTCCATGTATTTGCTATGGTGAATAGTGCTGCAATGAACATATGTGTGCATATCTTAAACAAATTTGTAAGAAATAAACAAACAACCCCATCAAAAAGTAGGCAAAGGACATGAACAGATACTTCTCAGAAGAAGACATTCATGCAGCCAACAAACAAGAAAAAAATCTCAGTATCACTGGTTATTAGAGAAAAGCAAATCTAAACCACAAGATACCACTTCACACCAGTCAGAATGGTGATTATTAAAAAGTCAAGAAACAACAGATGCTGGCGAGGCTGTGGAGAAATAGGAACACTTTTACACTGTTGGTGGCAATATCAATTAGTTCAACCATTGTGGAAGGTAGTGGGGCAATTCCTCAAAGACATAGAACCAGAAATACCATTTTACTCAGCAATCACATTACTGGGTATATGTCCAAAGGAATATAAATCATTCTGTTATCAGGAAATTTTAAAGCTTCTTTGTGATGTGTTTTATTAGTTAAAACAATAATTTATTAGTTAAAATGTTGTGTCTTTCCTAATACTTAGCACATGGTGTATCATGCAATACACACTAATGAACGCTTCAAAATTAGCCTTAAATGCACAATCTCCTCACTTGCACTCTTTGCTTATCTTGTGTCTGATGGCTCTTCTGCATGAACAGGAAAATCTGAATTCTCAAAATTATTTCTAAAGCTTTTATTACCTTCCCTTAACCCATGCCCAGTTTTATTACCTGTATGACACTTACACAGTTTACATTGTAATCCCACCCTCTAATGGATTTAAACTCATTTTCCACTTTGGTATCCCCATATTTAGTCATTATTTGTACTTCTGTTATTGCAGACCCACTCCACCTTGTGTTGGAGTGTGTGTATCTGTGATCCCCTGTAGAGTGTGAGTTCCTAGAGTCAGAGTATCCAGGGATAGCTCTCTTTAAACATCTAATGGGATTCTATGAACACAATGAAATAACATTTATGTTAGCTAAATGTATAAAGAGAAAATACATACTTGCCCCTTTATTAAAGTTGTTGTTTCATATTATTATATGCCAACACCATACTAGTCCTATTGACAGAGAGTTATATGTGGTATTTTTATTACCTTTAAAGATATTAGAGCATAAAATAATTGGAATAAACTGTTAGGACAAAATAAAGAGGTACAATACAGACACTGAAATGGGAATGGCCAATTCTACTCAGCTGGACAGAAAAGATTTCTAGAATAGATGAATCTCAAAGGATAAACGGAGGCATAATCCTTGCAGACAAGAAGAAAAGTGCTTTCCAGGTGAAAGAAGCAGTGGTACAACGAACAAATATACAAAGGATGAGGAAGGTGGAGCATCCAATTTAAGGGTCAAAATAACAAATAATTAAATCAGGTTATTTAGAAGGTAAGATCATAGATAAACACACACATGCATGTGTGTAATGGAATTTAAAATCATTTTTTAGGTAAGAAAGATTCGTTGGAATGTTTTAGAGGGAAGAATTAAGTAATTCTATACACATTTTAGAAAGCTCATTCTGATATCCTATAAAGAATGTGTCAAGTGTGAAAATTAGTAAGATGAAGAGTCAGTAACAGTGAATCTAAAAATGTGAATGAGCACAAGAGATTATTACATATATATGTGTGTGTATACATATATATATATATTTTTAATCCAAAACATATGGTAACTGATAACAGGCGGGAGTATTAGAAAGGGTCATCCAGGTTGAATCCAGGATTTCATGGGAGATAGAAGGAATGAACAGTGTTTCCAGACACTGAGATTAAGAATGTGAGAAAAGAAGCAGTTGTAAGTGTGTTGAACTTTTGACGTCTATACAAGGAGTCTACTGGTTACTAGAAGGTTTACAAAGAGACCTAGGTGGATATTACTAGTCTTTGTGACATTATAGTGTACTGGTATAACTCTTGGCGCTATTTGGGGTTGCTAAAAATGAACTAAGGAAGGGAAGGGGACAGAAGATAAAAATGGAGGGAGGATAAAGGGGAGAACATGAGAGTGGCAAGTTAAAAGTCGGGCACTAGAGCAGAAGACAGAAGGAAAGCGAGGCATACAAGGTAAGGGAAAGGTAAGAAGGAGGCGAGAAGAGAACCTGTGTGATTTCCAACATCTAAGTGTGGACAGGAGAGATTGCCTGTAAAAGGGAGAAGACATGGTCACGAGGAAAGGGGGTGCTAGCAAATTTTCATCATGGAAGCCTAAGGTAAAATTTTGAGAGAAGGATGTTTAATATAAGTGATATCTAAAATGGCCAAGATCAATCACGATGATAAGTGAACATTCAGATAAAGTTTCAGAACAGATAAAACTCTGTAATGGTGACAGCAGCCATCGGAGTGGTTACATGGTATGGCCTGGGGAGGGATGTGGGGAATCCTGGGGTGTTGAACATGGACTATGTCTCAAAGTGGTGACCAATCACATTACCGCACTTCATGTGCTTTGCTATAAGCAGGTCATCCCTCAATTCAAGATGTGTTAAAATATAATATGAAATTAATATAACACCTAAGAGGGTAAAAAATATTAGTGACTTTCTCGGATTACCTGGTTACCATCAGCTGAAGGATTCAAACCAAACTCTGTTAGACTCAGATGCCTTAGCTGCTGACCGCTCTACTACTCTGCTGCCAACAATCCTTGCCATGCCTCTCCATTGGCATGTTAAATGGACTTAGTCTCTGTTGTCCCTTTTAGTCTTATTTTGAAGACACCTACCTATTCTACCAACTGATAAATTGAATTGTTATTATTGTTTTACAGTAAGATTTGGTCAGAAGCTTTGGTTAGACCATAATTTTTTGTCAGATCTATTGTTCTGAACTCTCTATTAAGGAACTGTTTAGATATTACATATACTTTTGCTGAAATTCAGAGGTACTCATAAATTTGACGACTTTTAAAAAATGTACTATCAGCAGTGGTAAATGATAATTAAAATGGTATAATTTATCTTAACAGTATCTTGAGCTTAACAAAGCTTCAGATAAAAACAAGATTGCACTGAATATCATGCAATAAAAGGAAATACTTAAAGCAAAGGTATTTATATGTTCTTCTGTGTATGTTCTTATAGGGATGGAAAAGTCTATTTTCATAAAATCTAATTTTTTAATTTACAATATAGAGCCCTTTGCTTCTTTTCCTGTTTAGGTTAAGATCTTTTCTCCTCTTGAAAGATTATGTATATTTTAATATGATTAATCTTATTTTACCTTTACAGAAGTACTGTGAATTAGACAGGGCAGATATTATGACATCTCCTTAACATATGAATTAATTGTGGGCTGCCAAATAGTAAATGATCTTTTACTGGAACATAGATCCAGGTGGCTCAAATAGATATTTAAGGGCAGAGCACCTGAACTGACCAGCCAATGTAAGCAGTTCATCTTCCGAGCAGATTTATTTTTCACTGTAACCAAATGTATTTACATGCTCCTGTAAAGAGTATTCTCCCGTGAGCTTTGTTAGTGTGTTTTCACCAAGGAACTGATATCTGGGTTGCCCACACCGTGTAGAGTTTTTGTCCTGAAAAGCTAAAGTCCATATATTGAGGAAAACCTACCACATAAAGACGTTTCCTAGAACACCCGTCATGATCAAAGGTTTGCAGCTGTAGTGGAACTAGCTACTGGATGCTTCACTTTAGTAAGGGCCTCTTTTCTTCCATTGATCATAGTTGAATATTGTGGTGTCAGTTTAAGATGAGTCCATGTGTGACATGGATTTAAATACCCAAATTTCAGTGGTTTGATAAAAATTATAAGAAATACTGCAATTATCTCAAACTAAAACTTGTCAAGATTTGTGTAATATCATAGAATGTGGACAAAGTGATTACAAAATATATTGTATTGACACTGTGACATAATTTTAGCAGATACATCTTTATATTGGCCAACCTTTCTTTGAATTAATCTTGACTTACGAGTTTAGAATAGTGTCATGTCTGGAGAGAAAAAGACTTCCTGTGAAATATAAACACTCTATGTGCTATTTTAGTATTAATTTTAGAAAGATATTTGGCACATCTTGAAACATGATCTAATATCACTTTCAATTCTAAGTCTATTGCATCATCAAGCAGAATTATGTAAACTATTTTAAAAAGTTTATCAACTGGATTTTATTTGATTAGCAATAGATGAGATGTCATGGCTTTAAAAGGATGGCTATTTTATTATGTAGTATCCTTCAAATATTATTTTGGTAGTTTTTTGTACTAACCATAGGCCAATTAATGATTCAGAAATATATTTAATTTCTATTTTATAAATCTTATATTCATGGCAATATACTACCCCTCACTGATTTTTGCTTGGCTTTATTAAACTGAGTTTCTGTTTTATCTCTGCAAAATATAATAAAAAATAAAAATATGCTCAAATATTAAGCACCCCATAAATATTAGCTGGATAAATAAATATGACCAAACTGCTCTTGCAAAAGTGAAAAAGTTTTAAATATAGAGATTTCATTCCATTCCCTTTAATTTTTCAAAATATTACATGATACAAAAATCATGTGCACAATTCAGACTCATAGCTATTTTTAGAAACTATAATTTTTGATTCAAAAGAAATCTGCAATCTTGCAAAAATGAGACTCAGTGTAACAGTGTGTTTCCAAAGAAATTGTAGCTGTTATTCTTGCCTTTCTTCTTAGACAAGAGACTTGTGATGGTATCTCCTAATATTCCATACATAACAAGAAAAAGAGCAGAAAATGCCATAGGAACTATAAATATAGGCAGTGATATTGTGGTGTTGTGGTTGAAAACATTATCTGGAAGTGAGACCACAACAGGTTCTCTTTCTAGCTCTCCATCTAACTTCCATCTCTAGAGATGTGCCCTTGACAAAATGATTTTTTCCTCTGGACTTTAATTTCTTTATCTGGACCAGGTAAGCTCAAAGATCTCAGTTTAGTATTTGATTTTTCCAGATTAAAATCTAAGATGTGGTATCAGATATACTTTTCTATTTTTCTTTTATTTGTCAGACAAACAAGGTGAAAATGTGTTTAAAAACTAGGTTTATCCATTTTTTTCCTGTACAGTGTTCCTAATTCAACACAACATTTTTCTATATACTTTTAGTAGAAAGTGAATCATAAATTACTTCAGTAGGATGTATCTGTTGTTTTGCTCTTGTACTCTTCCTTTACTATTACTATTATTTCATAACATAAATAATGTTAAGAGATCTGGGTCTAAATGTAGGATTTAGTTTTTCAAATTTTTACAAATTCTATGAATTCCCTACAGTTTCTTTGGCAGTTCACTATTTGTCTGGTTGTTTATAGAAGCCGAGAAGCAGAACCCCTATGGCTGAAGACTGGTCCTGATAGAGATTCTTCTTCTAATCTCCTCAA
Organism: Pan troglodytes; assembly: GCF_028858775.2. Lineage (NCBI taxonomy): Eukaryota > Metazoa > Chordata > Mammalia > Primates > Hominidae > Pan > Pan troglodytes. The sequence goes on along the minus strand of NC_072412.2, from coordinate 111,019,751 downwards.
ACCAGGAAGGTGTTCAGGTCACCCTGTAAATGATTCAAAGACAGATACTATGTAAAGTTACATTTTTCCTTTAAAATCCAGTCTGTAAGCAAATTTTATGCCTTATTTTAAGTAACTAGATATGTAGCTTTGGCAACATGTCATCTTATTTGGATAGGCTATGCCAACAGGACCCAACCAGAGCAAGCCAAAAAAGATCTTTGAATGACAGACAGCTTAAGAAGAACAGAATCTGTTAGAGAAAATAAGAGAAAAGGAGAAATATACTGAGCAGACCAAAAAAATAAAATAAAATAAAATAAAAGGAGCTTCCACACAAGGCTGTTGGGTTCATTCACCACATACCAAGGGAACATTACCAAGTAAATATTATAAATAAAATACTTGCTGGAGAAACTGAATATCCACCTGTAAAATAATGAATCAGAACACCTACTTCACTTCATGCCATACACAAAAACTAACCCAAAACAGATCAAAGATCTAAATTTAATAAGTATAAATATAAAACTCCTAGAAAGAAACATAGGTGAAAATATGCAAAAGTTTTTATTAGGGAATGAGTTCTTATATATGATGCCAAAAGCACAAGCAACCAAAGGAAAATCGATAAATTAGATTTTATCAAAATTAAAAACTTTTATGCATTAAAGGATACTATCAAGAAAGTGAAAAGCAAGTAACAGAATAGGAGAAAATATTTGCAAACATATGTCTGACAAGCATTAAGTATCTAGAATGCTTCAAGAACTCTTACAAATCAGCAGTAAAAACACAATTCAATTAAAAGATGAGCAAAGTTCAATATTAAGCTATTCCCCAGAGAAGATACACAAATGGCCAATAAGCAGTGAAAAGATACTAGCATTAGTCATTAGAGAATGCAAATCAAACCTACAATGAAATAGCACTTTGCACCTACGAGGTGGCTATAATTAAAAAATAAGCAAACAGAAACAAAACAACTATTGGTGTGGATGTAGAGTAATTGAAATCCTCATACATTGCTAGTAGGAATGAAACATGGTACAGCCACTATGAAAAAAGAAATGTTTTCAGTTCCTCAACAAGTTAAACATAGAATTACCATATGACCCAGCAATTCCACAGCTAGGTAAATGCCTGAGAGAAGTGTGTTAGTCCATTTTCACACTGCTGATAAACACATCCCCGGGGCTGGGTAATTTATAACATAAAAGAGGTTTAATGGACTCCCAGTTCCACGTGGCTGAGGAGGCCTCACTCACAATCACGGCAGTAGGTGAAAGACACGTCTTACATGGCAGCCAGCAAGAGAGGATGAGAGCCAAGTGAAAGGGACTTTGCCCTTATAAAACCATTGAGATCTCATCAGACTTATTCACTACCATGAGAACAGTATGGAGAAAACCACCCCCATGATTCAATTATCTCCCACCATGTCCTTTCCACATGTGGGAAGTATGGTAACCACAATTCAAGATGAAATTTGGGTGGGGACACAACAAAGCCATATCTGAAGTAAGACAAATTATCTCACAAAACTATACACCAATATTCCTAGCAGTGTATTCATTATAGGTAAAAGAAGAAAAAAGGCACATGTCCATTATATTCATACAATAGAATATTATTCCATCATAAAAAGGAATGCGGTAGTGTTACATACTACATGATGAACCTTGAAAATATTATGCTAAGTGAAACAAGTCTGACACAAAAGACCACATAATGTATGATTCCATACAGAAGAAATGTTCAGAACAAGTAAAGGCACGGAGGCATAAAATAGATTAGTGGTTGCCAGTGGCTGGCGGGAGATTTCCATTAACAGCTAACATGTACAGGGTTTCTTTTTGGGTTATCAGAAAATTCTGGATTTCATATTTATTGTTGCAGAGCATAGTGAATATACTAAAACAAACAAACAAAACACTAACATATACTCTTGTAACTGGTGAATTTTGCTTATGTGAAAAATATGTCAGTAAAAATGCTAAAGTAAAACAACCTGAAGAGTTGACTATATATATTTGTAGATATACACAAGTATGCATTTAGCTTTTATAAACAATGTCTTGTTAAATTATTACTAGCAATTTTATAGTCAGTTAAGATTGAATACATGTTTAATTCCTGCCTTTATTGAATATTCATTCTGCAACTACTTGTGCTGGGCACTGTCCTAGGTTCAAATAATTTAACAATAATTAAGAGAGACATGTTTCTTCTAGAAAAGATCAATGATTTGAAAACATTTTTATTTCAGGACACTTTTATACTCTTGAAAATTATTGAGGACCCCAAAGAACTATTTTTTATATAGGATACATCCATCAATATTCACTTTATTAGATATTAAACTGAGAAAAATATTTTAAGCATGTGTTGAAATAATAAACTATTTTAATATAAATAATGCATTTATTAAAATATTTTCTATTAGAAACATTTTAGAGAAGAGTAAAATTATTTCATATTTTTGCAAATATTTTGACATCTGACTGAAGAGAAGATTTTCAGATTTTTACATCTGCTCCAGCATTTAGTCTATTGCAGGCTCTTGTTTTGGTTAAAATGTATGAAGGAAATTTTGCCTTGCACGGATATGGAAAAGAGAGGAGTATTTCAATTACCTTTTCAGAAAATTGTGAATATATATGTGTATATATGTGTGTGTATATATATGTGTGCAGATAGATAGATAGATAGATGATAGATAGATAACTACATCAGCACTAAACAAGTGGTAATTCTTACATGTTAGTTGCAATGTGTAATCCGGAACTGTATCAGTGAAATTCTTATAACCTGTTACGTTAAAATTGATTGGTCGTTCTTTCACTTTGAAGAGATCTTTTAATCAAAAGTGGTTTTGCAGAATTTTGCATTGGTCATTTGGAAAAGGTTTGTTCATGAAGCTTTGTAGATTTTCCAATTGTTGATACATTTTATGATACAAATAACACGTGTTAATACCACACTGTTCTCAAAAGGAGTTTTAAGTGTGGAAGCCGTAAGCTGCCAAGCTAATGGTGGCACACACACGTTTTCCGAAATTCTGCTTTTCACTTGAAAGCTTGAATTTTATAATGAATAACAAATACTGTCAGATGTTTCCCTTAGGGTCACTTTGTTCATGTTTGAAAAAGAAAAGTCCGCCAAATGCCTACTTATGAATTACCATGGTTTGTCAGTCATTCTCTCAATTAAAAGCGAAGAGCCACCAAAAAGTAGGCAGCGAACTCTCACTCCAACGACCGCATGAGCGCCCCCTGCCGTCAACTGTCACGCTGCCGTGCAGCAGAAGGGCTGGATTTCATCTGAGGATGTGAAAAAGGCATGTACTCAGGATGGAAATTCCACATAATGAACACTTTTCGCTGCTTCATCAAGGACGTGCTTAACTAAAAGCAGCATCGTTTTTGGTTGTTTGTTTACAGTGGGTGTGTAGCAGTGAAGACTTCAGTGGCACCTAGTGCGGTAGCTCCTCGATTCTTCATCTGCACTTTCACCATTGATGCGCCACTAGTTTTGCTCCCCTTATGCAATGTTAGCGCAGTGAAAAAGGCAAATACATTTCGTTTTGTTTTGTTTTTTTGAGATGGAGTCTCTCTCTGGCGCCAAGGCTGGAGTGCAGTGGCGTGATCTTGGCTCACCACAAGCTCCGCCTCCCGGGTTCACGCCATTCTCCTGCCTCAGCCTCCCTAGTAGAGTAGCTGGGACTACAGGCGCCCGCCGCCACGCCCGGCTAATTTTTGTATTTTTAGTAGAGACAGGGTTTCACCATGTTGGACAGGATGGTCTGCATCTCTTTACCTCGTGATCCGCCCAATTCGGCCTCTCAAAGTGTTGGGATTACAGGCGTATACGTTTCTTAATAGTATGGCAATAAATATAGTTTTGGCTCCAGAGTCCCCCTAAAAGTGTATTGGGACACCCAGAGACCTGCCTGAGCACCATAATTGGGTAACTGCTGCTCTAGATTCTAAAGCTTTCTCTGAGTTGCTTTATCAATTGTCCTTTTCTTGTTTTCTTACACATGGGAGATTCTTCCTCATTGTCTCTGAAAATCCTCATGTTTCTTATGGTTATTTTATATGGCTTCATGATACACACATCCTTATATATATTTTCTTCCGAATCTTCTCTAACATGCCCTCTTCTTGCCTATAGATCATGACAGTATTCTACGTACATATTTTGAGGAGTTTTTATTATGTTCACTCTGGGAGAGCTTTCGCTCCTCAGGGTACAGGAGACCTGTGAACCCCAGAGTCAGTGGCAGTGCCTGCACTCCCTAGCTTGCTGCTCACATCGGTAGCTGAAATGCCTTAGTCTTGCTTCAGTTATTTCCTTTAAATAGATGCTAGGTCGAATAGGTGTTGTGGTCTCTTAGTAACTGAGTGATGGGAGAGGTCATTTCTTTGCTTATAAGAACACACTGCTTTCTAAGTGAGAAGAGCCCAGCTTCCTGACAAAGCACCATTAGAAGAGCCCTCCACTGTCCTTGTTAGGTTATAGTGCTTATCAATTTCTCTCCTTTACAGGGCCCAATCCAATGAGTGACCTGTTTTGGGAAGCAAACATGTTAAAAGAAACCCTACTTGAAAGTTAAAGACTACAATTGCATTTTAGAATATAGACTAGTGCTACCAATTGTGATTGTCCTCCTGAACGCTATGCTTTTGTGACAGTTAATGGAATTTAAAAAGGAAAAGTAAACGTATCTATAACCTAACTTTTGTAATGGAAAGGAATGGATTGGAATGGAATCTTAATACATTATTTCTCTCAGAATTAAGTCCATTGTTCTTAACCTGTTATTCTTCAGTGACCTCGCAGGACTGCAAGCTACCTAAAACTGAATGTAAGATTTTGTGAGTTTTTTTTTTTTTCCCTGCATGATATATAGACATATATACACTGGGGAAAGAATATCAAAAGGTATATTTGTTTTATTCATTCAAATATTAAATATCCAAATATTTCTTATAGACATAGGTATAGGTATTTAGTTATTGGATGGTAAATATATATATTTTTATATGTATGTTTTGGTCATTTCACTTGGTAAAATAGAGCATCAGTGTGCACTATGGACAGAAGCAGTACCATAGTTTTTTCCTCTTATATCAACTTTTCTTCTCATTCTCTCTTTTTTCTTCTGATCCATCTCCTTCCCCTCCCTCAATTCCAGTTTGTTTTCTCTTTTAAAGCTGGCTATGGACAGCAGAGACAAGTGAAATGTAACTTAAAATAGGCACATTTAACATATTCTATATTATAAATCATGCTGCTATAAAGACACATGCACACTTATGTTTATTGCGGCACTATTCACAATAGCAAAGACTTGGAACCAATCCAAATGTCCAACAATGATAGACTGGATTAAGAGAATGTGGCACATATACACCATGGAATACTATGCAGCCATAAAAAAGATGAGTTCATGTCCTTTGTAGGGACATGGATGAAATTGGAAATCATCATTCTCAGTAAACTATCGCAAGGACAAAAAACCAAACACCGCATGTTCTCACTCATAGGTGGGAATTGAACAATGAGAACACATGGACACAGGAAGGGGAACATCACACTCTGGGGACTGTTGTGGGGTGGGGGGAGGGGGGAGGGATAGCATTAGGAGACATACCTAATGCTAAATGACGAGTTAATGGGTGCAGCACACCAGCATGGCACATGTATACATATGTAACTAACCTGCACATTGTGCACATGTACCCTAAAACTTAAAGTATAATAATAAAAAAACATATTCTACATCGACTTACATGCAATGAATAATTTATAATTAGCCTATGTTACTATTCATTTTCCTTTTATTTTTCTCTTGCAAAATTACATTAGAACTGTGACTGAAATGTATGAGTTTCTCAATAGATGCTATTGATTGAGTTATTTTGAAGCACAAAAATAAATTGAATTGGTTAACATATATTTTGTAGGTCAAAACTGGCCCTGGGAATTATTTTTTAGAGCTATTCCACATTATTCAACTTCGTAAGCTTACTGTTGGTTATTTATATATTTTTAATTTTTGAATTATAATAGAAGCAGTTTAGGACTTAAATATAAAAATATGTAAAATGTAAATACACTCATTTTTCATTTTAAACACATGCTTTCATGTCATAACGGATCCCAAAATACCAAAGATATTAGGGGAAAAAATAAACTGTTGTTGTCTTAAAATATATTCCTTTGCTGAATTCATCCTGCTAACCCTTTAGGGTATTGACAGCCTATTATTTTTCATATGTGCCATCTTTATCTAGAAAACTGAAAGAACAACTAATTATATCCTTTTGCAAATGAGTGCAACAGAATGGCTTTTGTTCAACACAATTTTTAAGTCTGTTGAACAGGACTGTTGAATGGCTTAAAAATTTGCCATGGGGTGTGTGTGTGCACATATGAGAATATGTATGTTAATATTCAGCCACCTTAGTGTCATAGAAAGTGTGGCCTGGGGATTTGATTATACATTGTGCTTTGTCATAAATTTAATGGTTTCTTTGCAACATTATTGGAGGGAGTATGCCTCTATGTCTTTCATTTAGCCTGTATATTTTTGGTATGATAGACATGGTAATTACTGCTCTTAAAGTTTGTGCAAATGCCACTGGGAAAGGGGATAGGAGTAAAGAATTAAAGTGAAGGTCATGAAATAAACCTATTAACAAAAGCAGAGTGATTTCTTGAATAATCCCTTCATCTCTCCCCATGTCATAATCCTTTCTCATAAATAATTATACAAGCAAGCCTAGACACACACTAGTGTTGAAGAATTGTGCTGCAAAATGCATTTAGCTGCATTAAATACCAAGAGAAGCCTTGAGTTCCAAAACCTCCTTAAAGTGAAATTCCCAGTTGTTTCCAGAGAAGAGGCAAGTTATAGTATTGCCTCTATTATCTGGAATGAACGTATTATCTATTAAGAACGTATCTGAGTAGAACACCATGCAATAAGGCGCTATTGAATTGGGAGGGAGGTGTCAGAGCTAAAGAGCACAAAGATGGGCCATCGAGATATTAGAGGAGATTTCTCTTCATATGTAATTCTGCTTTACATGTTTCCTCAATCTTATTTCCTTTCTCCCTACCGCCTCTTTTTTTTTTTAGCCACAAATCACTGTGTTTGTACAGATTACAGGAAAACACTCAAATATTGCTCTAAGAAGCATAATCTTTCTTCTGCAGTTGGTAATAAATGAGATCTACTTGTAAAAATTAGTGTCATTGTCTACAACACTTTCAGATGACTCTCATGCCACCAGGTCAATATTCCTGCTGGGGATGAGTTAGTTCTTACACTTGGGTGATCACCAAGAATGTGGGACTCATAAGGGCAATGGATGATGCAGGCGCATAGTGTCCTTTGATGTTACTGGAGGTGTAAAATGAAGGTTTTTCTCATTCTAAATAAAAGTTTAATGGTATAGTAAGTATTTATTATCTTTATCCTGGAAGGGATTTTATTGCTTTTGACATTTTTAAAAATGTCAAATTTTAATTTTAATTTAACAGTTTAAAACAATTTTTAAACTTTTATATGGTTTTACAATTCACTGGAATTATCTCTTCTTTATATTATTGTACTTGCATTAATAATATTTTAGATCTTTTCAATCATGAGTTATTGTCACTATGTTTTATTAGAAATATCCTTCTCACTATGAGATAAAGGGACGAAATGAGTGCTAATGTAATTCTACCGTGGTCAGATAGCATTTCCATGGTTACATTGATTCACTAGCAGCATGTCCTGAATAACTCCTGCTGTATTGCAAACCCCTTGCGGGCAGGGTCTAGTATATTTTTAATGTTTCTGCATATAGCTCCAATTTAGCTCCAATTTTCTTCCTACATTGTAGTACTAGATCAAAAAATACTTATTGGTTGAACCTATAATGTATGCTACTTAGGCAGCTCTGGCATGAGGCATGACATTATATTTTAAATAAAGAAACACATTCCAGCATTCCAAAATTCTCAAAGCATAACCCTGTGTAAAACCATAGGTAAAGTTTCAAAATTTGAAACACGAAAACTGACTTTTTAAAATGTTAACCATACAATGACTAATGCAGTGTGCTCTTTGTACATGCATAAACAATAAGAAACATTATTAAAATAAAATATTTATATTTTAAAGTAAACATATACTATTTAAAATATTGAGCAAACATTTATATAAGTAGGGGATTTATATAAAATCTGAATGATGAAAGTACTTAAAAAGTACTAATAGTAACTAATTTATTGAATCTTTGTGGCAGTCTTCATGTGAATAATTTAACCACCAGAATAGTTACGGAAGGTAGGTACAAATGAATAACCCATTTGTGTAGGAGTAAACTGATGCCTAGAAAGAGAAAGTCACGAATTCAAGCTCATACAACGTACAAGTAGAAAAGTGAGGATTTTAGCACAGGTAATCTTGATACAGAATGATTTCCATTATTTTTAAATAAGAGTAATACATGTATGTATATGAATTCAAATAATACAGAATGATAAAAATGGCAGAATACGGAGCCCCCTTTTCCACCCCTCGAGTTCCTTCTCCCCAACCAATATTTATATTAATAGCTTATTATATTTATCTTAAAAATATTATATTTTACACTCATTATTTCTATCTATATCTCTATATAGGTATATATCTTCATCATTATAAAATAAGATATACAGTGATAAACCTTTCTCTTAATATGATTGGATGAACTGATCTACCATATATTATTAGTAGCTATATTGAATTCTGATGTATGGATGGGCCTAATTGTCTTTTTTATTAATAAATTTTAGTTTGTTTATATCATTAATGTTCTCATATTTTGCTATTTGCAAAATATGCCGGAATAAACAAGAGTTAATTTTATTTCTATTTACTGTAAATTGTGTCATTATTACTGAAGTAAAAGGATTGAGATGACATAATGCCTATCAGTGCCTTTAAAATATTTCAGTAACAACAAAAAAGAAACCTCTTTCAAGTGTGCAACATCCTGGTAATTAACTTATCTGGGTAATGAGTGTATGAAAGTTCATTATAAATGATATTTCTATGTGTGTGTGTATTTAGAATTTTTACAATAGTTTTGTCAAAAGTTATTTTTTAATGAAGCATCTGATTTTTAGGGAGGGATCTAAGCTTTCCACACATGCTTCTATTCTCCATAGTAGTGTAAGAATTTCAAATGTGGACACGTGAAAGTATTTCTAGAGGGGGATTAAGTGATGTGAATGAAAATGTTGAGGGCCTTACATTTTATGTGGAATGAAAGCTGAAAGGGGGTTCTACAAAGAAGTGTGATAATAGAGGACAGATTTTTGGAATGAGGTAATGTCATTCCAATGAGGACTATATTTATCTAGGGATATTTTGAAAGAAACTGGTGATAAGGAGGAGAATGAAGAGAAATTGTCATTAGTGCAAACATGTCAAGAAAGAAAACATATTACTTCTTTGGAGATATTTTCTCTCTCTCTCTCTCTCTCTCTCTCTCTCTCTCTCTCTCCCCCCCTGCCTTCCCCTGTCCCTCTCTCCATAAGGCTCTATTTATCTATCCATCATCTCTGCATATGTCTTCATCCATACTCATATCTCCATACTCATATCTATACCGATATCTATATTTATATCTGTAAGCTGATCTTAGCCTACTCATCATGGTAACATATGGCAGATTTGTGTATACCTGTTATCAGTTCCCAAATCTTTACACGCACTTCTCTGTCATCATGATTAAGGGGAGTAATGTGCTCTTACGTTTTTGAGAATTGGGCCCAATGGGGACAGCTATTTTTCTCTGTTATAAGATTCCATAGATTGTGACAACAATGGCACCATGATGACTTCTAAACTCTTGATGGGAGACTTGCTTCTGTGACTTAATGGATTATTAGCCCTGCAATGGGAACTACACACCCAAAGGCCAAGAGGAACACGCAAAGGCAAACAGAGAGACAAGAGAGCCCATCAATCACGAGAAGATGGCAGGAAGTTGTGCCGTTCCCATTGCAGTTATTCGGACAGCTTAAGATTGAAATATAATAGAAAGTTATATGACGTACTCTACAGACAAGTTTATATTTTATTATTATTATTGTTTCATAATGTAGAAAACATCTACACCTAAAAATCTGTGGATAATAGGTTAATAGATTTTGTAACTAAATAAGATAATAGACAAAATATAATAGATATAGAAAAAGTCAGAAACGATCCTCATCCATTTTAGAAACCCAATCAATTTCAATTTAATCCAAATCTCTTCCTTCTTCAACAAGGCACTACGTTATCCTCATCCTTCCAGCTTCCCTTCCCACAGCTTTGATCATTCAGGGTTAGTCTTCATTGCCCATACTTGTTCCTATTTGTTTTAAATAAAGTCTTAATAAATTCCTCCTATTGGGTGGTAATAAGATATATTCAATAAGCTGAAATGTCTAACTTTAATTACTGAACAATGAAGCATGGTAGAGGTTTTTACTTTAATAATATAATTTATTAATTATACATCATGGTCCAAGGGCTCTACTTTAATTAATATTTTCCTCTAGCCAAAAAGAACTATTGGTGTACAAAGTCCCACAGGTTAGACACCAGAACCTTAGGCAGGTAGTAAGCCCCCAGTAGTTCAGTGGCTAAAGTGGGCTTTAAGTACCGAAGGTTTATCTTTATTCATGTGAAAGTTTTCTGGCTAGAGAGTTAACAGCTGAGTGCATTTTGAGTAAAATACTGCAGGAAATGGCTGATAAAAGTATCAATGTTGTATATCTGCTTAAAGGAGATGCATATCTGTTCTTTCTCAAACCACTGTTAAGCTGTCACCCGTAGACTTATCGTAGAAACAATTATCTCACAGTAGTTTTATCTCCAGACATTTTTCTGCCCAGACAAAAGAATCTATGGAAGTAGTCATTTCTCTAGTTTGTTTTAGGGAGGATTGTGTTGGTTCTCCTACGAGAAATCACTTGCACATGATGTTCAGGTCTACAAACACGTGAATGTATTTGCTATACAGAGTCCATTTCTTACACACAGCAAGGTATAGTTTCAAATTGCTGAAGCCAAATAAACCAAATGGCAAGAAATTGATGGTAAACTTTGTCAGAATGTTGGTTCTCTCTCATATTTATGAATCTGTCAAAGGATAGACTTTTTGTAAGCTAATAGGTTTTTATATGTCCTAATTATGCAAGGAAATCTATCCTGTCTTAGTAATCAAGCGGTAAGAGAGAAACATATGGTTGGAGATCAGGGAAGAATATGTTAAGTGAATAGGACATTGAAAAAGTCTGTGTGAATACAGTGGTGGGCAGCCATTGTGAGATTAAGTAGTAAATGCCCGTGCACACAGAAAAAAAATGGAATTGTAATATAAAGTCACAAATATAATTTGTTGATTGACTTACATGGATTACAAATTTGGTATATTGAGCTTTCCAGGCTTAGTGAATAACATCACTCTTTGCATTTTTTTGCTACATCATCTGGCCACAAAATTTTAAAGACTATTTAGGAAAGTCAAGTTAATATTTAAAGTCACAAAGAGTCCTAGAAATTTTGAACATCACACTGACTTCGTACCTGCTGTACTATGGCATATGTCTTTAGTCAATTAATTATTTTTCTCGTTAACAAAAAAAAGGAAATAAAAAATCCCAAAAAACAAATAACCCAATAAAAATAACGAGTAAAATATCAGAGTCGATATCCCTCAAAAGAAGACATACAAATGAAGAGCAAGTATACGAAAAAATGTTCAACATCACTAATCAAAAATCAAAACCACAATGAGATAACAGCTCACCCCAGTTAGAATGGCAATTCTCCAAAAGACAAAAGATAACATGTTTGCGAGGACATGGAGAAAAGAGAATCATTGAACATTGTTGGTGGGAATGTGAATTAGTATAGCCTTTACGAAAAACAGTATGGAGATTCCTCACGAAAATAAAAATAGAAGTATCATTTGATCCAACAGTCCTACTACTGGGTAGATATCCAAAGAAAATGAAATCAGTATGTCAATGAAGTGTCTGCGCTTCCATGTTTATGACAGCATTATTCACAATAGCCAAGGTATGAAATCAACCTAAGTGGACATCAATGGAAAAATGGATAAAGAAAAGGTGGTATGTATACACAATGCAATACTATTCAACCATGAAAAGAATGAAATCATGCGACAACACCAATGAACCTGGAAAGCATTATGTTAAGTAAAACAAACCAAACATAGGAAAACAAACACCGCATGTTTCACTCATGTGGAATTCAAATACATTGGTCACACGAAGGTAGAGGACAATGGTAGCTGTCAGAGGCTGGGTGTTTAGGGGAGAAATGCGATAGAGAGATGTCGGTCAGAGCATACATTTACATTTAGATAGAAGAAATGAATTTCAAGAGATCTATTATATAGCAAGGTGACTCTAATTAATGAAAATATGATTCTATTCTTGAAAAATGTAGAATGAATGTAATGTGCCATCACCACAGAAATTGTAACAGTGCAAGGTAATGCATTTGTGAATTAGCTAGATTTAACAAGTCATCAATGAATATACACTTTATAACATCATGTTGTTCATGATAAAAAACATACAATGTTATCTGTCAATTAAAAAAATATCTAGGAAGAATCTGTACAGAAGATTGTGGGTATTTATAAAATGCATATTTACTTTGTAAGTCACCAAATTTGTGAATAACATTATTGGATTTATTTTGCTTAATAGAATAGAATAAATAATAGAATAAATTATAATTAAATATTTAAAGTGATCCCTTTAGACCTTGATGATTTTATAAATATAGGTGAGATGCTAGTTTGCTTACCCTAAATATCTATTTTCTGCCCCAGAAACAATCCTTTAATAGAACACTTCACCTTTCCTTAACTTCCATCACCAAAATTGGCAATTAAGAATATTTTCACACAGAAAAAAACACTATTGATATGTGTGTATTTTTAGCAAGAAAGCCAGTTTTTTGATCTGTACGATGGAGTCTTTTCACTCATTAGTGATGCAACTGACTTCTGCACACCATCCTACAGAAGAAGAAACTCATGTTCGTATATAAGCAAAATGACATATCATTACGCATAGTAACTCATTGTGGTGGGTTCTAAGCAAGTGAAGCAGTACTGGCTAAATCCATCAGTGTAGTATTGGCTCTCTATTCTACCTGTTCTTAAAACCAGTAAGGTAGAGTTCCCGCCCCTTGATATAAGAATAAGGATTCCACCTTCTCCTGCCCCTCCCAACTAGAATTCTCAAATGTATTTGTCGGTGGCTCATCCAATATTGCCCAAGGAAAGTGTGTTTTATTAGCTTGGGATTCCATCTGTGAAGACTGGCATTTCTATCTTACTAACAGATACAGAATATGTGAAGAATCCCTGAGTCCCTACATAGCTGTCAAGAAGTAAATGAACTGATTTGACTGTTATTCCATTCACTCACTGGAAAAATAGCTCTTCCCAGAATCAAGTATTGTTGACTCTGTTCCAATCCTCAGAGCAATTCTTGCCAAACTTCTTTTGAGAGGTGCTGCCTTGAGAAAGCATGACCTATGAAAATGAGTTGAAGCTCCAAACCAGCCCATACCACGTGATTTGCATAGTACAAGCCTCACTGATGATCACTATCCACCATATCTTAGAGATGGGATTTCGAAGATACTCATCTCTGGAGATTGTATCCCAGGGTCTAGCACAACTCTCTACACAAGTGGTACTCAAAGCTAGCACTTGCATTAGTATTAGCTGAGAATTTTTTTTTAAAAATCGGAGAACAAAGCAATGAAGTAATAGTAGAACATTCCTCTTCATGTGAAATTCCTGCTAATGTGTTGTACAGCATGTTGGGATGGGGACCACACCTCCTTTTTACTCACCCATTATAGCCCAACAATGGAACACAGTGCCTGACAATAAGTATGTGTTGAATAAATGAACTGCTGTGATCCTCCCACTGCATCACCACAAGTACCTTCAGACCCCAAAGAGCATAATACAGATATGGTTTGGCTGTGTCCTCACCCAAATCTCATCTTGAATTGTAATCCCCAGTTTTCTTACTGGGTTCAGAAAGAGAAGTATTTTTCCCCACATGTGGAAGAAGGGACCTAATGGGTAACTGAATAATGAGGGCAGTTTCCCCCATGCCGTTCTCGTGATAGTGAGTTCTTACAAGATCTGATGGTTTTGTTTGTTATTTGTTAGTTTGTTTTGAGACACAGTCTTGCTCTGTCACCCAGGTTGGAGTGTAGTGGCGTGATCTCGGCTCACTGCAACCTCTGCCTCCCGAGTTCAAGCGATTCTCCTGTCTCAGCCTCCCGAGTAGCTGAGACTACAGGTGTGTGCCACCACGCCCAGCTAATTATATGTATTCTTAATAGAGATCGGGTTTCACCGTGTTAGCCAAGGCGGTGTCGATCTCCTGTCCTCGAGATCCGCCCACCTCAGCCTCTCATAGTGCTGAGATTACAGGTGTGAGCCACCATGCCCGGCTGATCTGATCTGATGGTTTTATAAGCATCTGTCATTTCCCCTGCTTGCACTTCTCTCTCCTGTCGCCATGTTAAGAAGGCTCTTGCTTCCCCCCTTTTTTTTTTTGCCATGATTGTAAGTTTCTTGTGGCCTCCCCAGCCACGTGGAACTGTGAGTCAATTAAACCTCTTTTCTTTATAAAATAACCAGTCTTGAGGGTATTTCTTTATAGCAGTGTGAAAACGGACTAATAGACAAAGAAAGCCTCAAGGAAAGAAAGGTACATTGTAGAATATCAAAATATCTCAGTAATTCTTTTTCATAGGAAACGTGGCTTGATCATGTTTGTTCATTGAGAACCCACTCTATTGGCTTTGTATCTTGCTTCAAGTTGTTCTGGAAATTCCAACTATTATTGAGGCATTTGCGTATTAAATTACTTTTTAGAAATCTTTACAGTGAAGGTGAATCTGGTAATAATACGTAACAACATTATGCTAACCACTTTAATGTTCTAGATGTATTTGATAAGAACCTTATTCTCAGTATTCTGAGTAAACTCGGGGCCTGGAAAACATTTAGCCTGTACAAAGATGTATATTTGTTATATTTTTCTTAATTGAAAGATGATATATATTTTGAAAAAAACATTTAGTCTCCTAAAATTATTAAAAAATCATTGTTTAGAGAATGCAACTAATCTCAAAATTTTAAATAAATAACCAGTGCTTATAGTGTAGTTGTATTATCCATTCATAAAATTGATTGCAATATGTTAGTGCTGGCAGCTTTGTATAACACATTTTCCCCCGAACCACAAAAATGTGTTTATTTATTTATTTTTTTAAAACTACTTTACAGTAATATACAGATTAAGTAAACATTTTAGTAATGAGCTTACAGATTTTATACGATCATGCAGTTTTGGTTTTCTTACTGGGTTCAGAAAGAGAAGTATTTTTCAGTGGGGATTGCCTGGCTGCAACCTTGACATTTTCACTGTCTTGCTGCAGGGAGTTCAGGAGCATGTGTAAGACTATTCTATTTAATTTAGTTTTACAATCTCATTGTATCTGGCAATTTAAGACATAGAAAAGTAACTTTTCCTTGATTAAAATCAACTTTTGGTATTTGGATAGCAGGATAATGAATACCCAGACAGGCAGTATGTGGTGATGGGTAGTGCATGAACTTTGGAATTCACAGACCTTGGCTTAGATTTCAGATTCTCCAATTATTAGCTATGTTAGTTAGGGCAAATTGCCTTAATTCTTTAAACTCAATGTATTGATGTGAAAAAAGGGGCAATAAATCCCATCATTCAAAGTTGTAATGAGCAGTAAAGTATATGAATATGTAAAAATGACTAGGCTAGTCCCTGACTATGGGACATAGCATTTATTTCCATGTGCACTTTGTGTGAGGGAGTGTAATATTCAATTTCTGTATTATCATACTGCAAATATGAATATGGACACAAATACAGATACATCTTTACCATTTACAGACTACTTTTCCCTGTACACACACATAGCCCTTTGCTAAAATGTGATCATGGAATTAGGATTTCATAAAATTGAATTATAACAGTGGAAGGCCATGTAGCTTAAGATTAAAAACATAGAATTTGCAGACAGACACAATGAGTTGGAATTCTATTCTACTTGTTTCCTGTCCTATCTTGAGCAAGCCACTCAACATTTTCAGTCTCTTTCTTTTTCATGTAAATGTACATATCCACGTCATAGATTTGTGATGTCTATTAAAGAAGATGTATGAAAGCACTGTCACAATGACCAATAAAAGGAGAGGATTCAATAAATGGTCATTGTCCCTTAACAGATGTCTTTAAAAATATATTAAATTTGAAACATTGTTTCAGAGTGTCTTACTGGATGAAATGATAATAACTGTACACATGGGTGAAGATTAGTGATTGGAAGTCAAGAATTTTTGCTTCAGCTCCTTGACCTTGAGGTTCAAGTTTAAGCCTCCTCATGTAGTTTGTTTTAAAAACGTTTCTAACAGAAATATACTTTGTGGGTCATTATACCTTATTCTAACCCAGCTCCCTCAAGCTTAATCTGTATGAACGTTGGGGAAAAGATAAGCGCTGTGAATAAGTTGGCATGCTTGAACATTCTTTGAATAAGTAGAAAATATTGCTCTTTCATTTTATTGACAGAAAGATTATCTTGATAGCTTATACTTCTGTTTTTAATGTAAATAATAGGTATCAAATTCTAAAATTGAATAATGTTGACCAATTTAATGAGTGTCTGTAATAAGGGGAATTTATAAATGTTTTGCACTAATTGCAGTTTGTAAAGTTATTGAACTTCCTTTTATACTTAGATGATAATTTATTATTTATTTATTTATTTATTTATTTATTTATTTTTGAGATGGAGTCCCACTCTGCTGCCCAGAGTGGAGTGCAGTGGCCCGATCTCAGGTCACTGCAACCTCTGCCTCCCAGGTTCAAGTGATTCTTCTGCTTCAGTCTCCTGAGTAGCCGGGATTACAGGCACGTGCCAACATGCCCAGCTACTTTTTTGTATTTTTAGTAGAGATGAGGTTTCACTATGTTAGCCAGGATGGTCTCCATCTCTTGACCTCGTGATCTGCCCACCTCAGCCTCCCAAAGTGCTGGGATTACAGGCGTGAGTCACCGCGCCCGGACCAATTTTTTATTTTTATTGACAATGCTGCTTTGGATAAAGAAAATTACTGAACGCCTTGGTCAAAGCAACTGTGGTAAAGAGAACAGAAATGATCATGCACAATAACAAGATTTCAGTTAAGGTTCTTGGTTGCAAGTGATAAAAATTTAAAGCAGGAAAATAATCTATTAGGAGGCTATGGAATAGATGTCAGAGACAAATGTTAAGGTTCTGAAATTGGGCAATAAGCAAGGAAGGAAAGACCTCAAAGGCATTAACCTGCAGTGCTTCTGAACGTGGGCTCTGGAGCCGAAGTTCCAAATCTTCGCTCCACCACTTAATAGAACTTTGTGACTTCGGGCAAGTGACTTAACCTTTCTATGTCCCAGTATTCAGATCTTCAAAATTAGACTACCCTTACAGCTAACTGAGTTAACACGTGAAAGACACATAATAGAACTTCAAAAATGTCCAGAAAAAAATAAATGTGGCCAGAACAATGGCCATCACATTATACACCATGGACTCCACTGGATGTGGTTATGGAAAACTAATCTCGCTGTCCTTTTGAATTTGCATACCTCCACAAAGTTCCTGACCTATATTGGATTTTGCCTTGGTTGAGAGGAGAACAGAAGGGATGAAATTTCTTTACTTTTTCTCTAAGTGAAAGGTATAATTCCCTGAAACTAAGAAGAGGAGGGATTTGGATGTTAAACAGCCACACATTTTGAAAATGTCCACTACAGTTAGAATAACCATATATCCTAGCTACCTTGAGAAAGTCCCAGTTTACAACTGATATCCCACATGGTTAAACACACCTTCGTGGCAGAAGTGTCACAATTTGGATGATAAATTATGGTCACTGTGATTGTCATTCACTCCCTTTTGCTGCTAAAATGTGCATATATTCTTCTTCTTATACTTACTGGTCCAGTGAAAAAAGACCTTACTAAAAAAATTAAATTTTCATTTATAAAAACAATAATGCATTAATTCTTTTCAGCAAACAAAACAAAAACACAACAACAACAACAACAACAAAAACCCAGAAAGTCCAAAGTACTATTATTCTGCTATCTCTAAGTCTTGGATATCTGTGGACTATTTTTTGACTCTAATTTTTTCTAATCCTGTCTCAGTATTTCATCACCTACAGAGTAAATTAGCATCATCCCCACAACAATACCCTACATACGGTATCTATATCTATTTATATACATGTATACAAATATATACATAAATATATATATGCATATATACATATCTATATGTATATAGATAGATGTAGATATATGAAAGGTATATCTATATACAGTAGGCCTCCATTACCTCAGAGACACATCTCAAGACCCTCAATGGATGCCTGAAAACGTGGATAGTGCAAAACCCCATATATACTATGTATAATTTTTTTCTTTGTCACCATTTCACAGATAAAAGATTCATTTTGCTGTATATCTTAGCAACCTCAGCATACGATTTTTTTCCCTTTCTTTATTAAGTCAAGAACTTGCATCATTTTCCTTAATGGAAGCACTTTACAGCTTCTGTTTGGCATAGCCAAATGGCCAGTATCACTGCTTTTGTGCTTTGAGGCCATTATTAAGTCAAATAAGGATGACTTGGACACAAGCACTGCAATAGTCAATCTGATAGCTGAGGTGGCTAGTGAGTGACTAATGGGTGGGGAGCAGAGACAGCCTGGAGACCCTGAACAAAGGAATGATTCATTCCGAGTTTGATGGAGAAAGAGCACAAAACTTCATCACCATACTCAGAACAGCACACAATTTAAAACTTATGAATTGTTTATTCCTGGAATTTTCCACTTAATATTTTTGGACCATGGTTTACTGCAGGTCATTGAAACCTAAAAAAGCAAAACTTTGAATAAGGAGAAACTACTCTGTGTGTCTACATGCATATGTATAAGTAGTCTCTCTTTCACACGCATATACACATACAGGAAAGGAAGAGAAGACATGTGGATTCTAGTTTCCTCATTTCCATACTTGATTATGAGGCCAAATTGAGTATTTATGACTTGCCTCCTTCATGACCCAGTACATACTCCCTCTACTTTCAGGGAACACTTCTGTAATATGCTAGAATTTTCATGCCTAAAGATTCTAAGGGTTTTTCTTTTTACATATAGAATGAAAAGAGTCTTTCATTAACTTCCAATTAATGAACATGCTGGTTCTGTACACCATCTACCACCCAGAACGCTGATCTTTCAAGATGTTGTTTCCCATCTGGCACTATAGTGAGTTTTCCATGAATCATCCAGTATTCCACAAGGGCTACACAGTAAGAACCTTGAATCCTATGGGAATAAGCCCAATGCCTAACACCGTTTGCATTATATTCTTTGTTTAGTAGCAATGATATATAAAAGTTGTGGTTATAGAGTTTGTTGAAAATATCTGAAGAAGGTACAGACAGCAAAGGCAGACACAGAAGAAAAATATATCAATTTTTTAACAGCAGCTGTTCTACTGAAGGCAAATCACTGCACTCTCCATGATTCAAGAAATCAACTACCACCCCCACAACCCCCCCCCTCACCACACACACACGCAGTACTATTTGCTAGCATTAGTCTTGCTCCTCTATCAGGGCCTCTAGGTTGTGCTCAGTATGAATGAATTAGACACTCAGGGGTGCCATTAGCTTGGCAACCTGTCCATTTTACCATGTCCTAGGCATGTTTCTATCCATAAGACCTTTGTCACTTGACTTAATAAGGAGACACACAGTGGCCAGGAGAAGAGATATTTCATCACAGAACCTGCTGCCATGTTGCTTAGAAGGAGAAGGAGCTAGATATGTGACTATGTGTCCATTCTTGAGCCCTGGAACTTGGGTTGTCTTGATGGTCAGGAACTTGGAAGGAAGACAATTGAAATATTGATGACAAGAAAATTTGGGGAAGAGACATGTGGCTATAACTCTCAGAATGAACCAAAACTTGAAGATATTTTTGGATGTTTAAAAAAGGATGACCTCAGAATAGGAGGATTTTAACAATTAAACGAATAGGATGACTTGTTTTGTGGGTGCCAGTCAGCCTCTTTACTCAGTCCTCCCTGTCACCTCCCATTGGGCTCATGACTAAAATAGCCATTGTGTCAGGGATGGAGGTTATGCATGGGCTCAGCTACGTGGACTTACACTCACCAAGGCTGCCTTCCTACTATCAGTCTACCAGCTGTAGAGACCAACACTGTGCACCCAATGTGACACTATTCCCCAGGGGATCAGGCATCTACCTGGTGGCAGGCAGATCACACTAGACAGCCTCCATCATGGAAAGGGCAGTATTTTGTTTCTACTGGATAAGATTTTGGATGTGGATGTGTCTGTCCTGAACACAATGCTTCTGCCAAACACGGACTTACAGACTGCCTTATGCACTGTCGCAGTATTCCTCACAGCATGGCTTCTGATCAAGGAACTCACTTCACAGAAAAAGAAGAGTGTCAATGGGCCATGTTCATGGGATTCACCGGTTTTATCATGTTCCCCACCGTCCTGAAGCAGCTGGCTTGATAGAATGGTAAAATGACCTTTTGAAGACAGCTCTAGCCCCAGCTAGGTAACTTCACAGGGCGGGGGCGAGGGTCTCTAGATGGCTGTAAATGCTCTAAACTAACTATCCGATATATGGTGTCCATAATTTTTATCCAAATTCATCTTCTTCACCTGTGTATTATCAATAGAAAATAGCTTAATTTGTCAATCTATCTTGGGTCAAAGTTTACCATAAAGCTTTTCATGAATTTTAGTTTCAAAAATTTACATCTTATGTAATAGTGTGCATACATTTATATAGTAAGAAATAATATAGTAAAGAAAATCTTAAACACATGGCTAAGTTTGGCAGAATGTCATAAAGATCACATTGTACAACAAATGCCAGAAATTATAGTGCTGTCCATAATTTTGTTTCTTTGAGACTGATTCCACTGGTTTTCAAATATTGCTACAGTTGAAACAAAATTAAAAGAATAAAAACTCAGAATGATCACATAGAGTGGCTAAATTAATGATATTCAAGTTCTGTTTCTTCATCTTTATAATCACGGTATTATAATTGTTTATTTCAAATCAACCGCTCAAACACAGGAATCCATAGCACCAAAAAATTGATACAGAAACTTCACTGAGGTCAAGCCTAAATGATCCCAAATCTCTATGAACCTTTTCTTGAAATGAATGCATGTAACTGAGTCCGTGTTTGTCAAGGCCATTTGTAAAACTGGAAGTTCTCTAATTTAACATCCATGTAAAATACAATATTTATAAAACAACTTGTAATAAATGTATGTTAATTTGATGTTACATATATATGTATATATACAATTACATATATATATATATATATATATATATATATATATATATAATTAAATTCAAGAGAAACCAAGTGATTGTTTAGGACTGAGACCAATAAAATATTTAATAAAATATTTTTGGAGGGAGGACTTGTAATCACGAACTGGGGGGAATATCCACGGGCAAACCATGAACCAGATTCAGGACAACGTCGTTGTCCTCTGAATCCCAGGTAAGTCCACTTTGACTCTTAAATGGCAGAAGGACTCTGGGTTTTCAAAATCCATAAGCCTGTTATCTAACGTATTTTCGTTTCACCAGTGCACAGCTCCTCTTGTTTATGGATACAGATGCCTTTCCAGAAGGCTAGAAATTATAGAAATAACATTTGGTATTTTCAGAGTCTGTATATGGAAGTACCTACCTACCATGTTTTTATTTAAAGAATTTTGAATATGTGATTTGACTCAAATTTGGGAATTGTGTGAGGAACAAAACTATTTTGGTGGCTTCAATTAGGTCTATATGCAATAGAACGTGAATACTTTTCAAAAACAGAAATAGAACAGTGCCTACGTGAGCTAGCACCAATTATGGTCCTTGGTACTCCATGGCCTATTTACAGCTACAGTAATCCATGAGTCATATAATTCAAATGGCTCCAGTGGCTTTGCTGTTCATTAGGGACACAACAGCCCTTTGCCTTCCCTGGAGAAGTGCTGTGTTTTGGGTTCTAACAACATAAATATTCCCCAATCCCAATGTTTTTATGGAGCCCAATTCAATGCACGATCTCCCCGTGGCATCACCTACCTATAATGATTAAGGATTTGGGAGATTCATTTAGTGAATTTTATCAAGATAACAATCTTAACAAACACTGTAGCATATGCACACTCCAAAGGTTTTCCCTCTTTCTACGTTAAATCCAATGGATTCCTGGGACTGTGTCTCTTATAGGCTTTTACTGGGCCTAAATTTTAGCCAATAAGCTTATCAAACAGCTAGAAACACGTTAAACTCTTCAAGCTTACCTACTCTATCCACGCTCTTTGGGTAAGTGTCCACTTTGAAATTCACCCCAATGCAATCTTTTATCTTGGTTGGATGCACACCTTCAGAACCTATTCCTAAGAAATTCTTGCATATATTGTTGGCATAAATGTCTTGCAATTCTGTTGTTATATCATTTTTTTTTCTGAGTATATTTGACCCCTATTTAATGCTTAGCTCTTGCTCAAGTTCTAGGACTGCAGGCAATGAAGACTGGGTAAGTAGGGGTTAGGATGAGAATTATCTTCTCAGTCTGAGGTAACTTCCTCATATGTGAAGGCTACTAAGGCAGGTTTGGAAATGGGTTTATATATGCGTTTCCGAATATCCTAATAATATTTGGCTGCTTACATTAGTAAAAATCATTAAAGTTGCTTTCATTCAAAGACTGTAAGATATAAAGAAAAGTTATTTAAAATGTAAAGCATTGAACAGAAAACAATTGGAAACTAATCAATGAAATGGGTATATATAGGAGGATTCCAAAAATTCAGAGACTCTAACCACTGAATCCAGCCTTGCTAGTACATCCCTGCAGCCAGATACAGTTGCACTTGCTGGACCACTACAACATCGGGTGCCAATCTAACCACTGAATCCAACCTCCTTGTACATCACTGCAGCCAGATGCAGTTGCACTTGCTGGACCACTACAACATTGGGTGCCAATTTAATACTTTCTTCTTTCCACTCTCTACCCCAGTTTCAGTATCCTTGGCAGTATGCTATGTTCAACTGACTTTGAGATGTATGATTCTATTTTGACACCAACAGGCTTAGAAAAGAGTAAACTGAACACTCTGGCTTTTGTAGGGAGAAGTAGAACTCCGTGTAGCACGAAGTCTTATGCAAAAGTAGGAAGCAGTGTAGGAGGATTGGCAGATCAAAAAATGAAAAGTGACAAATATTTATATACAGCCAGATAATTTTGTTATAAGTCAATACTCTAGATTTTTTAAATCTCCCATCTCCAAGGCAATCTAGGCAACAGCAAGTATCTTATAAAATTCTCTTTTTTTAGAAAATATAGATGAATTATTTAAAATGGATTATTATTATTGTGTATTTAGTATAGGTTTATTTATCTCACACTTCTTTGTTTTTTTCCATTATTTTCAGCTGTTCAAAAATTCTGCATTTGTAACAACTTCCTCAATACGTAAATTTAAAAATCCCTCAATATTTGCCATCTTATTCTGAAGTGTTTACCATCTTACTCTAAAGTAATCTGAACACCACATGCATTACTGTTGGAGTTTTAAAACATTAGTATTTATCTGATCCTAATGTTTTATTGTAATTGTATAGATTTTTTCAGTAATTTTGGAAGGGTAAACTATTGTTTCATAGATGCAATAAATCCTGGAAACTTGCTTGCAATACTTTTAAAAGCAGTTTTCAAAATTTCTCCTCTATCACACAGGAGACACACTGTAATGACTACTATTTCCTCTGATTTCTTTTAGGTGCGTTTCTTTTGACTGTATTTTCATCAGTCTCATCATTTTTCTGTGTCATCCATTTGCACTGGGACTTGTGCCTACTGATGGTTTTCAAGTGTGGCTGCAATTTGGTTCCCTTGAAGGTATTTTAAAATATGCTGATGCACTAGTACCATTCCCAAACCAACTGAAACACGTTCTTCAATGGCAAGGTCATGGTGCTGGTATTTAAAACAAAAATCTTCCTAAGTTATTTTAATATACAACTACAACATATTCACTGGTATAGATAATATTGAATACAAAAAAAACCTATATGGTGACTCGTTCCTTCTGTGAGAGAGCAAAGTCCACAATTAAAAAAAATTAATAATACTGTTAACTGAGAGGGATCAGACCAGGTGGAAAGCACGAATATGCACTCTGCATAATGAAGCTTATTTCCAGTGTACAAATCTACAGCCAGCAGAAAAGGATACTTGGTGCGGTTTGCTCTAGATACACAGCTAACACAGCGAGCCATGCAGTGGGGCCTCCACCTAGAGGAACTGATTACAGGAAGAGGAAGTTTTGATTTCAACCTTGTTAGGCTTTCCTTCCAGTTAGTAATGGTTTCAAGCTGAATGGATGACACAACATGAAAAATTCAACTACTTAAGAATAGCATGCGCCAAGTATATTCTATAACTTTCTGTTAAGATTCATTTCACTTAATAATTTTCTATATAAATCTCTATTAATTTAAGTTTCTGAATAACTGTAGGGTCAACAACATATTTAGTACTCTCCTACTATGAGCTTGGTTGAACCACATAATTTGAAAGAGGATATTTTATAAAATTAAAATCCTGATAACTTTAAAGACTGATAAATTTCTGTTTGCATTCAGAATATAGTGGCAGAAAAAATATTCCTTTCTAAATTATAATCATTAAATTGTTTTGATGGTATTATGTTGCTATAAATAATTTCCTAGAGATATTAAGGTATACTTACATAAGATTTATTCACATTTATGATATTTTAGGCTGACCTTAAAAATTATTTATGAATTTATTTGCTTATGCATATGTGATAAATGCTAATTATAATATTTACTTTGCTTTAATAAATATTTCCAGTTGCAATTTGATAGGCTAACTGTAGGTAAAAATTTCATAATATTGTCTGGAATAGTTTTCCTTTATTCTGATCCTTTTTAGTTATAGTTTTATAGATATGGCCTTAGTTCTAAAGCACTATACACTCATGAAAGATTTCTAAGTCAATGTAAAATATTGTAATGTGATGTCAGAATAAAATCTTTTTGAAGATAGAGATTTTCATGGTTTTTTTCCAAATCAGACTTTAAAGTAGTCAATCTCATGATTTGTCAGACTTGAAAAGTTATAGAATGAATATTCTAACATAAAAATAACTTAAATGAATATCCTTAGAATACAAATCAACTGTATATTCACTCAAGGCACTTAAAATATTCTATATGCCAAAAACTGCATATCTCTTTCCAATTTTTAATACTGCTTTCTCTCTCTCTCTTAGTTTACAAATATTTCTCAATATTTAAACTTTCAGAACTGAATCATGTTGGGGAAATGAAGTCTTTGGGGAAATAATTTATTATGAAAAATTTTTATGTAGTTATTAAAAAAATTCTAACTCAGTTAAACAATATTATATGGAAATGCCATAGTTTGAAAAATTGTCAAGGTTAAGATAAAACAAAAAAATATTTTTGACTTTTTTTTTCTTTTCTTTTATTATTATACTTTAAGTTTTAGGGTACATGTGCACATTGTGCAGGTTAGTTACATATGTATACATGTGCCATGCTGGTGTCCTGCACCCATTAACTTGTCATTTAGCATTAGGTATATCTCCCAATGCTATCCCTCCCCCCTCCCCCCACCCCACAACAGTCCCCAGAGTGTGATGTTCCCCTTCCTGTGTCCATGTGATCTCATTGTTCAATTCCCACCTATGAGTGAGAATATGTGGTGTTTGGTTTTTTGTTCTTGTGATAGTTTACTGAGAATGATGATTTCCAATTTCATCCATGTCCCTACAAAGGACATGAACTCATCATTTTTTATGGCTGCATAGTATTCCATAGTGTATATGTGCCACATTCTCTTAATCCAGTCTATCATTGTTGGACATTTGGGTTGGTTCCAAGTCTTTGCTATTGTGAATAATGCCGCAATAAACATATGTGTGCATGTGTCTTTACAACAGCATGATTTATAGTCCTTTGGGTATATAGCCAGTAATGGGATGGCTGGGTCAAATGGTATTTCTAGTTCTAGATCCCTGAGGAATCGCCACACTGACTTCCACAATGGTTGAACTAGTTTACAGTCCCACCAACAGTGTAAAAGTGTTCCTATTTCTCCACATCCTCTCCAGCACCTGTTGTTTCCTGACTTTTTAATGATTGCCATTCTAACTGGTGTGAGATGGTATCTCATTGTGGTTTTGATTTGCATTTCTCTGATGGCCAGTGATGATGAGCATTTATTCATGTGTCTTTTGGCTGCATAAATGTCTTCTTTTGAGAAGTGTCTGTTCATATCCTTTGCCCACTTTTTGATGGGGTTGTTTGTTTTTTTCTTGTAAATTTGTTTGAGTTCATTATAGATTCTGGATATTAGCCCTTTATCAGATGAGTAGGTTGTGAAAATTTTCTCCCATTTTGTAGGTTGCCTGTTCACTCTGATGGTAGTTTCTTTTGCTGTGCAGAAGCTCTTTAATTTAGTTAGATCCCATTTGTCAATTTTGTCTTTTGTTGCCATTGCTTTTGGTGTTTTAGACATGAAGTCCTTGCCCATGCCTATGTCCTGAATGGTATTGCCTAGGTTTTCTTCTAGGGTTTTTATGGTTTTAGGTCTAATGTTTAAGTCTTTAATCCATCTTGAATTGATTTTTGTATAAGGTGTAAGGAAGGGATCCAGTTTCAGCTTTCTACATATGGCTAGCCAGTTTTCCCAGCACCATTTATTAAATAGGGAATCCTTTCCCCATTGCTTGTTTTTCTCAGGTTTGTCAAAGATCAGATGGTTGTAGATATGCGGCATTATTTCTGAGGGCTCTGTTCTGTTCCAATGATCTATATCTCTGTTTTGGTACCAGTACCATGCTGTTTTGGTTACTGTAGCCTTGTAGTATAATTTGAAGTCAGGTAGTGTGTTGCCTCCAGCTTTGTTCTTTGGGCTTAGGATTGACTTGGCGATGCGGGCTCTTTTTTGGTTCCATATGAACTTTAAAGTAGTTTTTTCCAATTCTGTGAAGAAAGGCATTGGTAGCTTGATGGGGATGGCATTGAATCTGTAAATTACCTTGGGCAGTATGGCCATTTTCACGATATTGATTCTTCCTACCCATGAGCATGGAATGTTCTTCCATTTGTTTGTATCCTGTTTTATTTCCTTGAGCAGTGGTTTGTAGTTCTCCTTGAAGAGGTCCTTCACATCCCTTGTAAGTTGGATTCCTAGGTATTTTATTCTCTTTGAAGCAATTGTGAATGGGAGTTCACTCATGATTTGGCTCTCTATTTGTCTGTTGTCGGTGTATAAGAATGCTTGTGATTTTTGCACATTGATTTTGTATCCTGAGACTTTGCTGAAGCTGCTTATCAGCTTAAGGAGATTTTGGGCTGAGACAATGGGGTTTTCTAGACATACAATCATGTCGTCTGCAAAGAGGGACAATTTGACTTCCTCTTTTCCTAAATGAATACCCTTTATTTCCTTCTCCTGCCTAATTGCCCTGGCCAGAACTTCCAACACTATGTTGAATAGGAGTGGTGAGAGAGGGCATCCCTGTCTTGTGCCAGTTTTCAAAGGGAATGCTTCCAGTTTTTGCCCATTCAGTATGGCTGTGGGTATGTCATAGATAGCTCTTATTATTTTGAAATACATCCCATCAATACCTAATTTATTGAGAGTTTTTAGCATGAAGGGTTGTTGAATTTTGTCAAAGGCCTTTTCTGCATCTATTGAGATAATCATGTGGTTTTTGTCTTTGGCTCTGTTTATATGCTGGATTACATTTATTGATTTGCATATATTGAACCAGCCTTGCATCCCAGGGATGAAGCCCACTTGATCATGGTGGATAAGCTTTTTGATGTGCTGCTGGATTCGTTTTGCCAGTATTTTATTGAGGATTTTTGCATCAATGTTCATCAAGGATATTGGTCTAAAATTCTCTTTTTTGGTTGCGTCTCTGCCCGGCTTTGGTATCAGAATGATGCTGGCCTCATAAAATGAGTTAGGGAGGATTCCCTCTTTTTCTATTGATTGGAATAGTTTCAGAAGGAATGGTACCAGTTCCTCCTTGTACCTCTGGTAGAATTCGGCTGTGAATCCATCTGGTCCTGGACTCTTTTTGGTTGGTAAGCTATCGATTATTGCCACAATTTCAGATCCTGTTATTGGTCTATTCAGAGATTCAACTTCTTCCTGGTTTAGTCTTGGGAGAGTGTACGTGTTGAGGAATTTATCCATTTCTTCTAGATTTTCTAGTTTATTTGCATAGAGGTGTTTGTAGTGTTCTCTGATG
Source organism: Pan troglodytes (assembly GCF_028858775.2). Classification (NCBI taxonomy): domain Eukaryota; kingdom Metazoa; phylum Chordata; class Mammalia; order Primates; family Hominidae; genus Pan; species Pan troglodytes. Next base: position 110,991,173 of record NC_072412.2, on the reverse strand, counting down.
GTAGTTTGTATTTCTGTGGGATCGGTGGTGATATCCCCTTTATCATTTTTTATTGCATCTATTTGATTCTTCTCTCTTTTTTTCTTTATTAGTCTTGCTAGCGGTCTATCTATTTTGTTGATCCTTTCAAAAAACCAGCTCCTGGATTCATTAATTTTTTGAAGGGTTTTTTTGTGTCTCTATTTCCTTCAGTTCTGCTCTGATTTTAGTTATTTCTTGCCTTCTGCTAGCTTTTGAATGTGCTTGCTCTTGCTTTTCTAGTTCTTTTAATTGTGATGTTAGGGTGTCAATTTTGGATCTCTCCTGCTTTCTCTTGTGGGCATTTAGTGCTATAAATTTCCCTCTACACACTGCTTTGAATGTGTCCCAGAGATTCTGGTATGTTGTGTCTTTGTTCTCGTTGGTTTCAAAGAACATCTTTATTTCTGTCTTCATTTTGTTATGTACCCAGTAGTCATTCAGGAGCAGGTTGTTCAGTTTCCATGTAGTTGAGTGGTTTTGAGTGAGTTTCTTAATCCTGAGTTCTAGTTTGATTGCACTGTGGTCTGAGAGATAGTTTGTTATAATTTCTGTTCTTTTACATTTGCTGAGGAGAGCTTTACTTCCAAGTATGTGGTCAATTTTTGAATAGGTGTGGTGTGGTGCTGAAAAAAATGTATATTCTGTTGATTTGGGGTGGAGAGTTCTGTAGATGTGTATTAGGTCCACTTGGTGCAGAGCTGAGTTCAATTCCTGGGTATCCTTGTTGACTTTCTGTCTCGTTGATCTGTCTAATGTTGACAGTGGGGTGTTAAAGTCTCCCATTATTAATGTGTGGGAGTCTAAGTCTCTTTGTAGGTCACTCAGGACTTGCTTTATAAATCTGGGTGCTCCTGTATTGGGTGCATATATATTTAGGATAGTTAGCTCTTCTTTTTGAATTGATCCCTTTACCATTATGTAATGGCCTTGTCTCTTTTGATCTTTGTTGGTTTAAAGTCTGTTTTATCAGAGACTAGGATTGCAACCGCTGCCTTTTTTTGTTTTCCATTTGCTTGGTAGATCTTCCTCCATCCTTTTATTTTGAGCCTATGTGTGTCTCTGCACGTGAGAAGGGTTTCCTGAATACAGCACACTGATGGGTCTTGACTCTTTATCCAATTTGCCAGTCTGTCTTTTAATTGGAGCATTTAGTCCATTTACATTTAAAGTTAATATTATTATGTATGAATTCGATCCTGTCATGATGATGTTAGCTGGTTATTTTCCTTGTTAGTTGATGCAGTTTCTTCCTAGTCTCGATGGTCTTTACATTTTGGCATGATTTTGCAGCGGCTGGTACCAGTTGTTCCTTTCCATGTTTAGCGCTTCCTTCAGGAGCTCTTTTAGGTCAGGCCTGCTGGTGACAAAATCTCTCAGCATTTGCTTGTCTGTAAAGTATTTTATTTCTCCTTCACTTATGAAGCTTAGTTTGGCTGGATATGAAATTCTGGGTTGAAAATTCTTTTCTTTAAGAATGTTGAATATTGGCCCCCACTCTCTTCTGGCTTGTAGGGTTTCTGCCGAGAGAGATCCGCTGTTAGTCTGATGGGCTTCCCTTTGAGGGTAACCCGATCTTTCTCTCTGGCTGCCCTTAACATTTTTTCCTTCATTTCAACTTTGGTGAATCTGACAATTGTCTGTCTTGGAGTTGCTCTTCTCGAGGAGTATCTTTGTGGCATTCTCTGTATTTCCTGAATCTGAACATTGGCCTGCCTTGCTAGATTGGGGAAGTTCTCCTGGATAATATCCTGCAGAGTGTTTTCCAACTTGGTTCCATTCTCCCCATCACTTTCAGGTACACCAATCAGATGTAGATTTGGTCTTTTCACATAGTCCCATATTTCTTGGAGGCTTTGCTCGTTTCTTTTTATTGTTTTTTCTCTAAACTTCCCTTCTCGCTTCATTTCATTCATTTCATCTTCCATTGCTGATACCCTTTCTTCCAGTTGATCTCATCGGCTCCTGAGGCTTCTGCATTCTTCACGTAGTTCTCCAGCCTTGGTTTTCAGCTCCATCAGCTCCTTTAAGCACTTCTCTGTATTGGTTATTCTAGTTATACATTCTTCTAAATTTTTTTCAAAGTTTTCAACTTCTTTGCCTTTGGTTTGAATGTCCTCCCGTAGCTCAGAGTAATTTGATCGTCTGAAGCCTTCTTCTCTCAGCTCGTCAAAGGCATTCTCCCTCCAGCTTTGTTCCGTTGCTGGTGAGGAACTGCGTTCCTTTGGAGGAGGAGAGGCGCTCTGCTTTTTAGAGTTTCCAGTTTTTCGGAGGAGCCAAGATGTCCGAATAGGAACAGCTCCGGTCTACAGCTCCCAGCGAAAGCGACGCAGAAGACGGGTGATTTCTGCATTTCCATCTGAGGTACCGGGTTCATCTCACTAGGGAGTGCCAGACAGTGGGCGCAGGTCAGTGGTTGCGCGCCCCGTGCGTGAGCCGAAGCAGGGCGAGGCATTGCCTCACTCGGGAAGCGCAAGGGGTCAGGGAGTTCCCTTTCCGAGTCAAAGAAAGGGGTGACTGACGGCACCTGGAAAATCGGGTCACTCCCACCCAAATACTGCTCTTTTCCTACGGGCTTAAAAAACGGTGCACCACGAGAGTATATCCCGCACCTGGCTCGGAGGGTCCTACGCCCACGGAGTCTCGCTGGTTGCTAGCACAGCAGTCTCAGATCAAACTGCAAGGCTGCAGCGAGGCTGGGGGAGGGGCGCCCGCCATTGCCCAGGCTTGCTGAGGTAAACAAAGCAGCCGGGAAGCTCGAACTGGGTGGAGCCCACCACAGCTCAAGGAGGCCTGCCTGCCTCTGTAGGCTCCACCTCTGGGGGCAGGGCATAGACAAAAAGACAGCAGTAACCTCTGCAGACTTAAATGCCGCTGTCTGACAGCTTTGAAGAGAGCAGGGGTTCTCCCAGCACGCAGCTGGAGATCTGAGAACGGGCAGACTGCCTCCTCAAGTGGGTCCCTGACCCGTGACCCCTGAGTAGCCTAACTGGGAGGCACCCCCCAGCAGGGGCACACTGACACCTCACACGGCAGGGTATTCCAACAGACCTGCAGCTGAGGGTCCTGTCTGTTAGAAGGAAAACTAACAAACAGAAAGGACATCCACACTGAAAACCCATCTGTACATCACCATCATCAAAGACCAAGAGTAGATAAAACCACAAAGATGGGGAAAAAAAACAGAACAGAAAAACTTTTTGACTTTTAACAATGTCTTGAGAAAATGTCTTCTCTTACATTTTAATCACGTTTGATTGAACATTGACAGACAAAACAGATATTGAATAGTAGAATAACTTTCTAGTGTACATTATGTATATGTTGCATTATTTATTTTCATGTATCCACTTAAAGAAAATATGAACATCCTGCTTAGAATCGAGCTTCAGTTACATTAACACTTTCTTTTTGTTAATGCATTTCTGTAAACTGCATAATGATGTAATCAAGACATATCTAACACCTGTTCATAATACTTTTGAATTAAACCTAAAGATTATTTTGTAGGAAAATAATACATAAGAGATACTGCTCTGACTAATAATGCAAAACACATTTCAGAAATAGGAAGCATAACTTGTCACTGAAGATATGAATATGATAGGTATATTAGTCCATTAAGTTCCTCACTGTTGTCTCAGCTCTGCTAGGACATTGCTCTTCCTGATCAACTGTTATCTATTATTTAGGCAATTTATTCTTGCTGCTGCAAAGAATGTCAGTGGCATGAAATTAGAGTATGCGTGTCTATGCTACTGTGGTTTCAGGCAATGTAAATAAATGGGAAACATTTCAGATCATATAAAATCAAACTACTTTTCCTTTTTCCTATTCTTTTATGTCAATCTGTCACTTGTCTCAAACCTTCTGACATCTTTCTTCTATTTTGCTTCTCATTGTTTAATTCCTATTACCTTAAGTCTATCAGATAAATAAATTTCTTGATGCCTTGACCTGATTTCCTGATATTCTCAAAGAGACATAGCCTCTAATAAGACTTTTTTCACATTACAAACTTGGTACAAGCGAGCTGCAGATGTAAACACATAAACTGAAGTTCATGCATTTATACTTTATGTATATTAACATATAAACATTATAGGAAATGGATTATATCAAGAGGTTATTACAGAAGATGAAAAGAAGGGTTCATATGTTTCTTAGATCCACAAACTCGACACAGACTTTACCCACATTTTCATGCAATATTGAGCCAGATGAATGAAACTTAATGTTCATCAATTCTGCTTCCCATCTTCCCAGACCATGGAAATGGTTTTGATAGCAATGTGTTGGTTGATCTGGCCTACTACTAGTAAAAAGATGGCCATCATACATGGTACCATGTCATGACTTAAATTCAGTTCTAAGATGGAAGCAGAGAGCCGAGATGCAGGTTGTGTTGCTTCTGTTTCTCAAATCCTAGAGTGCACATACAGCACTGCTATTCTCTGGGACGGCATGTCCTCCTTTATCACCCTGCTGGTCCTACCATCCTCCTGGAAGACCCATCTTACAGCCTGACTCTCTTCTTTTCCTCTATTTCAAACGTCAAAGAAAGATTTTAGATGAGAACTCAACTATTTCTAACATAATTTACAAAACAGAAAAGCACTCCATACACATTTTTTAAACATCAATTTCTGGGTTTCTGATGGAATTTGTGTATGAAAAATCATAAGATGTAGTTTGGGTATTTGTCCCCACCCAAATTTCATAATGAATTGTAATCCTCAGTGCTGGAGGTGGGGCTTGGTGCTGTCTTGGCAATAGTGAGTGAGTTCTCATGAGATCAAGTCATTATAAGTGTGGGTACCTCTCTCTTACTCTCTCTGTCTCTTGCTCCTGCTTTCTCCACGTGATGTACCTGCTCCTGCTTCAGCTTCTGCCATGATTGAAAGCTCCCTGAGACTTCAGCAGAAGCTGAGCAGATGTCAGCACCATGCTTCCTGTACAGCCTGCAGAACCATGATCCAGTTAAGCCCCTTTCCTTTATAAATTACCCAGTCTCAGGCATTTCTTTGTATCAATGCAAAATGCCTTAATATAGAGAGAAATACTAATTTAATTCCATTTAACTAATAGTAATGCAGCACCTGCTTTGTATTAGCAGATATTGATGTTGAGAATGATTGAAAAACAAACATAATTTTCAAGAATCTTATAGTTTTAGGGTTGAGGTATAAGATGAAGGGTGAAAGCAAAGTATAGAGCCTATTATACAGTAAGTTAGAGTACAACATTTTTGATAAAGCAAGCAGAATGTGATGAAATTTTAATGAAGGAAGAGGATGCATTAGATGGATGCATCAGGAGAAACAGTATAGTGGTGGATCTTTTAAGGTCAATGGCATTTCAAAAATTTGAGATGCAATGAAACTTTAAATATAGTGATAATTTGTAGCATATGTTATTAATTAAAATTAATATTATCTCAAAGCATAAAGGCTGGGAAACATCTTGCGGGAAGCAGATTATTTTTCTAAAGATAATTAACCTGCAATTGCTTAAAGCTTAGATATTTTCAGTGAGTTTCCATAAATAGTAGCTCCTGTAACATTCAGACCATCTCTGAAGCTGTCCTAGTTGATAATGTGGCTCCTTATAAACTACAAAAAAAATGTGGCTTAGGTTGTTTGGGGGAGGGGGTTATGCCAGGGCACAAGGGTGCAAGTCATATCTGCGACTTCTCATCTGGAATTGAGACTAGAAGTATCAGGTGAGGTAATAGGAGAGAATTAAATCCTAAGCTAGGAATTTTTACCTAATTAGATGGATTTTTAGGTATTTTTGAAGCTTTTTGAATAAAGTCATGAAATTATCAGCCTCACATTTAAAATTGTCAGAAACAGACACAACCCTGAAAAGGTGTAGAAAAGAATCAAACTGAGGATGTGAAATATAATAGATATCATTATGAAATGCTTCACTAAGTCCAAAAGATGAGAGCTTTAGAGAGGATTAAGTCCTATAGACTGCCTTCAAATACAAAATCTGTAGTTATAAATAGGGTTGATAGCACTGTGCATGAAAAAGATCTAGGGGTCTTAATTGACCAAAAGCTCAACATTAGACTGTGAAGTGGCCCAAAATGCAAATGTGAACAAAGCCGACTTTGTCAGGTTATAGTGCCAGTCAGGAGGAAGACAGCATTCTCGCTATTCTATGAACTTGACAGACCACACCTACCACTTACGTTCACACTTTAAAAGGGACATTGAGAAACTAAAATTCATCCAGAGAAGACGAATAAAGATGGGTTTGCAGGTTGTGTCTAGGAGGATTATTTGACAAACCTGAGGAAGTTTATCTAGAAAAAGAGGTAAATTTGTTAAGACTGGGATGGGGAAGAATCAGCATTTGTGGAGTAAAATCAAAACCTTGTAGGGCTGTTATATGAGAGAACGTTTAGACGTTTCTGTGGCTCTTGAATGTAGAACAAGAACCAACAAGAGTAGATGTCAATGCAGTACAAAAGCTACCTTTCTAAGAATTACGTTATCCAAGTAGCATTTGAAAGCCTTGCTTTTGATGTGCTGCAGAATAGTGTTCAGTCCATTCTGACTGAGATTCTGTTATTTCACCAATTATATGTTATATACCTGCACAATAAAATAGATAAGATGCTACAGGTTGATTAGCACATAAAATAAGAGTAAAGACCTCGCTCTAAAATAGATTAAATAACAGAAAGCACATTTTTGGTGCTTATAGCATTGAGATTGTGAAATGTGAAATTGAATGGAGTAGAATCATAGCTTGCTTCAACTTGATTAGAACATTTCTCATAATAGATACAATGAAGGTGTTTGGAATAACAATAGGGCTTTGAAGTAACAATAAAAACAGCAAACTAAGGCCTGGTTGGTAGCTGACATTTGTAATCCCAGCACTTTCTGAGGCCCAGGTGGGAGGATAGCTTGAGCCCAGGAGTTCAAGACCAGCCTGGACAATATAGTAAAACCTCATCTCTACGAAACAAAACAAAAGAAAACAAAAACCTAGATAGTCCCAGCTACTCGGGAGGTTGAAGTAGGAGGATTGCTTGAGCCAAGAAGGTCAAGCCTGCAGTGAGTCATGATCACTCCACTGCACTCCAGCCTGGGCAACAGAGTAAAACCTTGTTTCAAAGAAATATTTTTTTTATTAAAAAAAAAGCAAAATGTTTGGACCAGAAGCAGAAGCAGCTTAGTACAGCACTTTAATCCTAATGTCTTAGTTACAATATTTTCTCAATAGATATGTACTCAATACATGAATGCAGGAATGAATTAAGGATCAGGCTGCTTGCTCCCAACACTTCACTGAGGTTTCTAAGGGGACAGCTCCATGTAGTATAAGAAAAAGTCTAATGACACTGGATAACACGGCCTTGTGTTTCTATTTTCTCCTTGAAATAGTCCCAAAGTATTTTTTAATGGTTTTACCTGGGTCCCATGCAACTGTGAAATGTCACAGAACCCACATAGAAGGCGTTGAGATTTTTCATCTTGCGCTAAATCAGGCTCACTATGGGAGGCAGCTGTTCTATAATAGAGAAGAAAAGCCTGGCTGATTTGGGTGTGGGCGTTGCTTTTATAATGGCAGCAATGTGCTGGCTTGGCATCTCATCAAATATTCTTTTTGAACCTGTCTGATCACTACCAGAGAGGGAAGTTTCAATTTTGTTATGGTTCATTGGCCGTCATTAAGAAAAATGTATGTGTTGTAATGGCACAGCTTCTAGTGTTGGGTGATTTTAACCCATGTCTAGAAGGCGCTACTAGCTGTGGAAAATGTGGAAAGCATTTTCATACTCTAGCAAAGACGGAAAAAAGATGAGGATTTTGGAACAGGGATTACCTTTGAAATAACGTAGGGTAAGAATCCCGTATACAGGTAGATGAAGTCTTAAGAAAGGCCGAAAGCACGAACATTATGTGCTCTTGGTTTTTCCAGGGCTGATTCGTGTTCAATGGTCAAAATTATCTTTCCTCTTAAAAGTATTTTATTTATCATCCTATTTTTAAATGTGAGAATTCTATTTGATCATATGTAATGTTGCCATTGAAATCTTTTTACATAAAATGTTCAACTATATAAGAATTATTATTTTAATCTTTTCTACTAAGAGATCAACATATCTAATTACATAACAGTAGCCAGTTTGCTATCAAGGGAAACTGAGGTAGTAACTATTCCCCAGTGTTCTGAAGTTGAGATAGAAATCACACTAACACACCCCCATCAGGTATTCCTTGGTGCCCCACATTTTGAAATACAATAAAGATGTAAGAAAAATTCCCTACTCCGAAAATATTTTCTGTATCTTTTCATATTTTAGTTCCCCCAATTCAAATGTTTACTAGATTCATTCTATCCATCATCATTTACAATTCAGAGTAGAGTGTAAATTAATGATTTTCTTCTCCTTTGTGTCAGTTAAGACTGAATTTCGTTATATGCAAAGGAAATTAGTCCAGAGTGATTTGCACACATGAAGACTGATTTTCATTTAGGTAGAAAGAAGCTCATGTAGATGGTAGTACAAGGCTTGAGCAACAGCTTGATGAAGTTATTCAGGACCAGAGTTTCTTCTAAGTTTTTGTCTAGCTTGGGACTTTTCATTCTTACATTAATAACACGGCTGCTCCATCTCTAGGCATCACATTTGTGTTATAGGCAGAAAGAAGATATAGTAAAGGGTAAAATGCGAAAGTCCAAAAGGTGCGTACAGCCAGAGTCACTTACATTAACACATAATTGCTCACACTTTATAGCAAACCCTATCCGCAAGGCATTTGGGGCAGGTGAGTACTTTAAATTGGGCATATTGCAACTTCATACAAAAATGAGGATCTATTAGAAAGGAGGAAATGTGAATGAATAACTGGCTAGACAACTGGAAGTGACTTCCACAAAGTTATTAAACTTTAAAAGGAAAATTATATTCCTAATTATCCTAACACTAAATGATCAATACAGAGTATTTAGGAAACCCAGAAAAGTGAAAGAAAAACAATAATTCATAAAAACGTAATTGAAACTCTACTTCCTGAAAGATGGTTAATAATGACGTGTCCTTTTCTTCTCTTTCTTTCTCTATTACATTTGTTCTATTGTTTTCCATGTATGTTTTTGTAAAAAACAACATTAAAGGGTGTATTATATCATGGTTTGATTTTTGAACTTAGTTTAATATAAATATTTTCTGACAATAACAGCTGCTATTCTACAAGGGAGAAATGCTACCAAGGTTCTATGATCTGTGCATACTTTGTATCCTTAACTCAGCATAAAAGAAATTGTTTCCATATTTTCTGTTGATAATTTTTAATTTCCATAAATATGTATACTTTATATATATCTCAGGTTATTTCTGTAGGATGAATTTTGAAAGAGAAAAATCAATCACAGACTATGCACATTTTAAAACTTTTAATACACAATTAAAATATTACAAAAGATTGCACCAATTTATGCTATTTCTTCACTCTCCAATTCTCTTTAAAATCTTTGCTATTTGATAGGCAGAGGAAGTAGTGTCTTAATATTATATTAATTGTAATTTATTTATACACAAAAAGGGATTGTAACTTTTGTCTATAGAGGACAATTCACTCTTTGTTCCCGAAAATGACTTCTTCATGTTCTTTACATTTTGTTCTACTTCCTACTCAGTTGTCAGATCCACCCACCTCTTTTAATCTTCAGAGGCCAATATCCAAGCCCCCCAAATCTCTTTGTGTAGATCATCAAAACATTCTTGCAGTGATCAGTCCACCCCAACCCCAATGTGAGTTTTATTTCTAGGAAAAATTGACACAGTTAAAAATAAACTGGACTCCTGTGTTTAAATCAGAGTATTTCTCACAAATTACCTTAGTATTTCCATCTTGAATTTTATCACTAATTATAGAATGACAGCAAGTGTTCCCTATGTCACTATGAGTAGATGCAGAACATAATTTGAGACCAGAGATGTCTCCTCAAGGACCTGATAGAACATTCAACTCTCAAAAATCATATTTGATTACTAAAAGGTCCCTGTACTTAGAATTACAATGTCTCGGTTTAGTCTTACCTCTATTATTCAGGTTTGTGAAAGGTTGGAAAAAGTGCCCAATAAATATTATCCATCTTTGCTCCCAAGATTGTAGCCAACTGAGAGGTTCACACAGGACATCAGGAATCTGGAATTAAAATAGCTCAGTTATTTCTAATAAAAGTTATACTGGAGAAAAGGCTTTGGCTCTGTGGTCATATCAGCCCCTAATATGTGTCCCTCGAACTACTCAGCCTTCCTTATTTCATTCCAGACAGTTTTGGACAACAGCTGACCCATGACCCGCTGAATCCATCCCACCATAAAGCTGAGACTTGACTGCACCTTCATGGAGATTTGCTGGTCCCCGCCTCCATCTGTCAATCTCTGGAGTGACAGGTGCAAGGCAGCCCAGCCTTCATTTGGTGGCAGGAGCCCAGTGTTCTCCCCAGTGAGAACAGAGATCTAGCTGTGCAACCTCACCAAGCCTCCTGGCCTCCTTTATATTTATCTTCTTCAGGGTACACTAAAAATAATATTGACCATACAGTATATTTGTAAAGACTTAATAACACAATGAACAAAATGGATCCAAAAACTACTTCTGGATTTTCTGATCCATGCATTAGAGCAAGCATGCCAATTATTTTTAATGTTACACACACAATTAAAGGACAATATCAACAGAAATAGTATTTGGGTACTTTTTCCAGTATATACATTGAATAATAATTATTAGCATTTGTACAGAGTTATAGCAATTTTAAGATTATGACAAAATTTTATACATAAACAGTTTGACTAACTTGATTTTTTTTTGCAAATCAAAAAATATTTCAATGTGTTTTTCAGTGATTATACTTTTGAGGATAAGCATTTCTGTTTGCTTTCATTTTCAAGAAAAACATTTAATTTTGATAGTTCTCCCATTCTTGTTTGACATTAATAATATTATTGATCTCTTGTCCTCTTTCTTTGCAAATAGAAACTAGATAGGTGTTAATGACATTTTATGGTATGTGTGTGTGTCTTTGATTAATGCAAAAAACTTCATACTCTTGTTAAAATTAGAAAAGAAGCTATGATTGCTCATTTTTAAAAATAAAACAATTTTATTGAGATATAAGTCACCTGCCATACAATTTACCCATTTGAGATGTTTCAAATTTAGTGGTTTTAGTGTATTTGCAGAGTTGTGCAACCACTGTCACAACTAGTTTTAGAACATTTTTATCAACAAGGATAAAGGAAAACCAAGAGATAAGCCCAGTACCCATTAGCAGTCATTCCCCATATCCCCCAACCTCAATTGTAAGCAAACAATAATCTACTTTCTGGGTCTATATTATTTGCCCTTTCTGGACATTTTATATAAATGTAACTATAGAATATGTTGTCTTTTTTACTGGATTCTTTCACTTTGCATAATGTTTTCAAATTTTTCAATGTTGTAGTATATATCAATATTTCATCCTTTTTTATTTCTGAATAATATTCCATTATATGGATAGACCACAATTTGTTTATCCATGTAACAGTTGATGGGCATTGGGTTGATTCTGCTCTTTGGCAATTATGAATAATGCTGCTAGAAACTGTGCAGGCTTTTGTATGTGTGTGTTTTCAATTCAATATAATGTCAATAGGTCTATGTTTAACATTTTAAGGAACTGCTAAACTCTTTTCCTAAGCAGCTGAACTACTTTACAACCCCACTAGCAACATAAGATGGTGCCATATCTTCTACATCCTCACCAAAACTTTTTAGTATGTGTATATATATATATATATATATATGTATATCCATTTATTTACTTATTTTTACTTTTTAAAATTGATAAAGTGATGTATATTTATTCTCCACAATATAATGTTTTGAAATATGTATACGTTGTGAAATGGCTAAATGGAGCTAATTAACATATGTATTACCTCACATAGTTATCATTTTTGTGATGAGAACTTTTAAAATCCACTCTCTTAGTATTTTTCCAGGATACAATATATTGTTAGTAACTATAGTCATTATGTTGTGCAACTGATCTTTTCAACTTACTCCTCCTGTGTAATTAAAATTTTGTTTCATATGACAAATATTTCCCTCATTCCCTGTGTTCCTAACAAACCACCCTATCTCTTAGTACCCATCAGTCCACTTTCTATTTCTGAGTTCAACTTTTTTAGATTTTATAGATTTTACACACAAGAGAGATGATGCTGTATTTGTTTTTCAGTGCCTGGCTTATATCACTCAACATAATGTCCTAGGGTATATTTACATTTTCTCAAATAACAGAATTTTCTTTTCTAATGATTGACTAGTATTCCATTATGTATACTTACCATAGTTTCTTTATTTATTCATCCATTGATAGGCAGTTAGGTTAATTTTGTACCTTACCTATTTTAAATAATGCTGTAATGAACATGGGAGTGGGATATCTCTTCAACACACCAATTTCATTTTCTTTGGATACATATCCAGTTGTAGGATTGCTGGATCATGTGGTAGTTCTATTTTTAACTTTTTGAGGAACCTCCATACTGTTTTCCATAATGGTTGTATGAATTTACATTCCCACCAACAGTGTTCAAGGGGCTCCTTTTCTCCATATCTGCTCCAGCACTTGTTATCGGTTGACTTTTTGGTAAAAGCTATTCTAACAGGTGTGAGGTGATACCTCATGGTGGTTTCAATTAGTTTTTCTCTCATGATTACCGATATTGAGCATTTTTAATGTATCTGTTGGCCATTTGTATGTCTTCCTTTAAGAAATGTCTATTCGGGTCCTTTGCCAAATTTTTAATCATGTTATTTGTTTTCATGCTATTAGGTAGTTTGAGTTCCTGATATATTTTGAATAGTTGTCCTGTATAAGATGTAAGATTTGCATTTTTTTTCTCCAATTGTCTAGGTTGTCTCTTCACTCTGTCATTGCCTTTGCCCTACAAAGCTTTCAGTTTGATTTAATCCCATTTACTTATTTTTGTTTTTGTTGCCAGTGCTTCTGGTTTCATGTTTCAAAAATTATTGCTCAGACCAATGTCATGAAGTTTTTCCTCTATGTTTACTGATAGTGGTTTTATAGTTTTTTTTTTTTTTTTTTTTTTTTTTTTTTTTAACGCAGTCTCGCTCTTGCTGCCCAGGCTGGAGTGCAGAGGCAAAATCTCAGCTCACTGCAATCTCCTCCGCCTCCCAGGTACAAGCAATTCTCCTGCCTCAGCCTCCCAAGTAGCTGAGATTACAGGTGCCTGCCACCACGTCTGGCTAATTTTTGTATTTTTAGTAGAGATGGGGTTTCACCATGTTGGCCAGGCCGGTCTTGAACTCCTGACTTCAAGTGAACTGCCCGTCTCAGCCTCCCAAAGTGGTGAGATTACAGGCATGAGCCACTGCATCCAGCCTGTCTTTAATCTATTTTGAGTTGATTTTTGTATACGGTGTGAGAGAAGGTCTAATTTTATTTGTATGCACATGGTTATCTAGTTACTTCAATATCATTTATTGAAGAGACTATCATTTCCTAGTTGTGTATTCTTGGCGCTTGTGTTAAAAATCAGTTGGCTGTGAATGTGTGGATTTATTTCTGGGTTCTCTATTCTTTCCTATTAGTCTATTTTTCAGTTTTTATGCCATTACCATTCTCTTTTGATTGTTACAGCTTTGTAATATAGTTTAAAATCAGGAAATGTGATGCCTTCAGCTTTGCTCTTTTCTCTCAAGTTTTTTTTTTGGTTTGTTTGTTTAGCTATTCTGGGTCTGCTGCATTTCCATACACATTTTGGGATTTTTTTTCTATTTCTATGAAAAATGTATGCTTGAATGTCGAGATCTCTTAGGACAGTATAGACATTTTAACAATTTATTTCTTCCAATCTGTAAATACAGATATCTTTTCATTTATTTATTCTATTTTTTTCATCAATGTTTATGAGTTTTTGGCATACTGTTTTTTCACCTCCTTTGTTGAATTTATTCGTAACTATTTTATTATTTTTTAGCTCTTGTAAATAGCTCTTGATTTCTTCTTCAGGTAGCTCACTGTTTGTAGAGTAACTCTTCTGATTTTTTTTATGTTGAATTTATATCTTGAAATTTTACTGAGTTCATCTATTATTTCTGACACTTTTTTAGTGGATTCCTTAGAGTTTTCTATATATAAAAATCATGTCGGATATATATAAAAATATATAAAAATTGAATCGGAGTCTCCCTCAGCCTCCCAGGCAGAAGTGCAGTGACACAATCTCAGTTCACTGCGACCTCTACCCACCAAGTTCAAGCGATTCTCCTGCCTCAGCCTCCTGAGTAGCTGGGACTACTGGCGCACACCACCACACCCAGCTGTTTTTTGTATTTTTAGTAGAGACAGGGTTTCACCATGTTGGCCAGGATGGCCTGGATCTCTTGACTTCATGATCTGCCCACCTTGGCCTCCCAAAGTGCTGGGATTACAGGCATGAGCCACAGCGCCCAGCCTATTTTTCTCTTGCTCTTGCCTAATTATTCTGGCTAGGACTCCCAGTACTATGTTGAATAGAAGGGGTGAGAGTGATTGCCCATTTCTTTTGACACTGGTTTTAATATCTTTAACTTAGATGACTGAGTTACTTCCACTGTAATTTTAGGAGCATGCTTAGAGAAAAGTGTAACAAGTTATGAGGAATTCCCCAGTGTCTTTCAGATCCCAGAGACAGCAGCCAGCATTCCCGGCAGCTAGTCTGGTATGTTCAGTAGAGATGCCCTGCAACTTCTGGTACATATTTGCATGTCTCAGCTTCACCAAAGACCGTGAAGATCAGATCTGTGTTCAGCAGAAGACTGTGACATATGCAGATTTAACACATTCTCCTACACTCATATAATAAGTTGAAAGATTTAAGTTCAGAAACCCAACATCATGAAGAGAAATTGGAAAGAGATTTTACACACACAACACAGCTGATGAAAGACCACATGTTATGTAACCTAACCTCTTGACTAGGTGCCAGGAGCTGGAGTTCTCTGGGTCTGCAACAAGGTATTAAAAGCCTCTAAAACCTGAAAATGCTAATAAGAATGGTTAAAAAAAAATAAAAGGAGTGTCTGTGAAATTCATAATTTTAATGCAATCTGAAGTGCCTTGGAATCATTAGCCTAAAACACTAAAAACAGTTTTTAGAAATAATTTAAATACTAAATAATATTTATCCAAGCTGACAGCATGTTGTAGATATAGCTTGTAGATCACAGTGTTAATAGGCAAATTAAAAATCAATATTTTAATATTTTAATCCATCAGCATGTTGAAAAGATTTGATAAAATTGCTTTTTTATTTTTATCTCCTGACTCTTTTGGGAAACTAAGTTGATCATCTACACAGCAAATAGAATATCTTTATGCCCCAGCAATAGAAATAATAATGAATTTCATTCATCTTAATTTTTATATAATCTCCATGGAGAAGATGGGCTGGCAAATACTTTGAATGAGCTGCCATTGTTTTTACTTATCATGAAAATTTATTACATTGTTCTCACAGATGTAAATGGGGTTTAAATTCAATGCTTCTTATCTTAAATCTCTTATGTCCATTTCAAGTCCTATTTCATTACATTTAGCCCTGTCTTTACTTTGTTTTCTGTAAAGTCCTTGTCTAGACCCTGGCTAACTAATACATTTAGATTAATGAAATGTCCTTCTGGTAGTTCTCTGATTTCTAGCTTCAAACCTTTCTGACTTTAGCTAATCCTACTCTTGTGAGTGACCTACTCCAGGAGTTTTAAGTGATCACAAAAGGTTCTATTTTGTTCCTTTTGACTTAATATCATTTGACTCCAAGAACATCCATACCCTTACCTTTTTTCTGGCCAAGACATCCCATTAAAAAAACAAACAAACAAAACTCATTCATTTATTCCTCATTTTTTCTGCGTGATTCCATTTTACGTGATCCTCACACAGAGAACTATACCCATAGCCTGCCCTATGTTTTGTGTAATCCGTGTCCTAACACACGTGATCCTCACACACAGTATTATACCCGCAGCCTGCCCTATGTTTTGTGTAATCTGTGTCTTAACACACGTGATCCCCACACATAGAATTATACCCATAGCCTGACCTGTGTTTTGCATATTACATGTCCTAACACAATCACCCCCAAACAGGCATGATGGGGCGTGGGGGTGTTCTTCATTGAGGAGAATTTAATGGGTTAATGTGGTATCATTCACAACCACTTAGCTACAGTAACGTCTTCTCACAGGTTCTATCTCTATGGCTTCACACTTCCTGTAGAGTTAAATTCATGCATTTTCTGAAATCTACATGGCCATTGTATTCCATCTTGGGGTTCCTTAACCTTGTATCTAAATTCTCACTTCACTTGGATCCTTGATGATAGGAATCTGTGAGATAAATGTCATAGTACCCACCAACACCATGTGCTCAGCAGTCACCAGAGAACAGGTTCATTATATCACCTTTGCTTTAAGAGCTTCAGCTATTTCCACGAAGGCCCACAAAGAGGCCTTTTGCTGAAAATAATTTCAAGTAATTCATCCTGCCTAAGTACACAGACTCCAGGTGCAGGGAGATTGAAGTTTTGTTCCCAGTTTTGTTATGTAATAGCTTTGTAATCTTAAAACATTTCTTAAATATCCTGAACCTCAGTTTCCTTATCTGTAAAATGCTTCATATGAAGTTTGTATCTCACATTGTTGTTTTGAATATAATAATGAATATCAACCACGTAACACTGCCTGGCATATTATAAATTCTCAATGTCTCTTGTTTAAGAGTCATTTAAAATGTAATTATGGCTGCATAGTATTCCATGGTGTATATGTGCCACATTTTCTTAGTCCAGTCTATCATTGTTGGTCATTGAGAATCGAACAATGAGAACACATGGACACAGGAAGGGGAACATCACATACCGGGCCCTGTTGTGGGGTGGGGGGAGGGGGGAGGGCTAGCATTAGGAGATATACCTAATGTTAAATGAAGAGTTAATGGGTGCAGCACACCAACATGGCACATGTATACGTATGTAACAAACCTGCATGTTGTGCACATGTACCCTAAAACTTAAAGTAAAATAAAATAAAATAAAATAAAATAAAAATGTAATTATTATTTGTAGTCGAAATAATAGTAGAGAGAGGTAGTGTGATATGGTAGAATTCGTGATCTGGAAGACCTTAATCCGACTCTTGTTTCTATAATTTAGAGAAGCAGGGCTTTGGGTAAACCACTTAACTTCACTTGTAAAATGAAAGTATTAATGAATGCATCACAGGGTCCCTGTAACAATGAAATGAGCTCCTGGGTAGAAAAGTGCTTCATAAACGGGTATGTGTTACATAAATGTTAATTATTGAAATATGGAGTCATTACTAACCTTATAAAAAAACAAGCAAATGCATCTTACATGTAATTTTTACTCAATTATCCTTTAAGTTTAGTCACAATTAGTAGAAATTGTCCCTAATAATAAACGTAAAGAAAGGAAAGCACACATACTGACAAGGGGTTATTGATTTTAGAAGAAAGGCTTTCATTTTTTTGATATTTTGCTACCATTGACTTGTGATATGGGTAATTTTCTAAATTACTATACTTCAGTGAAGTTATAATTGTCTAACTTATTTTATGATCTATGAGTCATTATAAAAAGGCTTATGATTTTTAAACTCACTGTGAAATATTCATAGAAGGTGTTTCTTCTCTATTCTGGTACTGCAAAAAAATCAGTGTAATGCCTTTGTCATATTGTGATAAACATTAAAAAAATACAAGCTGATTTTTCCCAATATTATCACATTACAATTTCTTTAACTTTTATGGGTGTTCTTTTTGTTTCTGGCAACAAGTGCCACATTGCTGAAAAGTCTCTAAGTTCATTTTGGCAAAGGCTTTTCTTTTTAAATAAAAATCATTGGGGATAGAAATATTTCATGTTTTTTTATCCACACCAAAATATAGAAATTATTGATATCATAATGTAAATAATAAGACCATATATTGACTAATTTTTAATGAATATTTTATGGTCCTCGAATGAAGAATGTACAATGTTGAAAAGATTGAAAAATGGTTTGGGGTAGTTGATCACATGTGGGATGATGCTGAATGGATTGCTGACACCACATGAGTTCATGCACACATACTTTGTGGGCAACTGTGGTGAAATCACCATAGACTGGCCATTAACTTACAATATGTGGACATTCTTAGTAATTTATATTTGTTGGCAGTTAATATCTGTTTCAGAAAGCTTGAAAAGGAATTTTGTGTGTGTGTATGCACTAAACCTTTTCCCCAGATCATATTTGTGTGTATATATATAAAATGGAATATATATGTATGTATTATATATGTGTATATATGTGTATAAATAATATATATACATTACATATAAATATGTATATTTATACATTATATATAAATAATAAAATATTAAATATACATTATATAATTTTACTATATAATTTTATAATTTAATAATGTATATAATTTTACATTATACATTATATTCATATATAAAATATATAACATATATAATTTTACTATATTATATATTAATTATAATTATTATTAATTTAAAAGTGGGAAAAACTTTTATTATAGTTAATACTGGGTTTAGCTCTAGAGTTTAAATTTTGAGGGATCTCTTTGTAGTTATCTCTGATAACCACAATAAAAATAATTGTGGTGACACTAATGATAACTAATATTTACTGAGGACATTTTGAAGCAGACCTCTTCTGAGTGACGTATATTCACAACACTGTTTAAACTTCATAAGTAGCCAAATCAGTAGGCACTGTGATTTTTCCTTTTCTCTGGATGAAGAAATTGAGGTGCATAGAAGTTAAATAAGTAATTTACTAATGTCTTGCTGTGAAGTGACTTTGAATAAAATATTCCCATTGACAAAGCGCCAAATATCTTAAATTGGAATACTAGCTTTATTTTTTACTTTGAATTATTCTTGCTTTTATTACTATCCTGTTAAATAAAAATAATTTTGGAAAGGCTAATACATTAAGTCATTAACTCAGTGTTCATTAGTTAATGTCTTAGAGAAGCAAGTCCCCAGGGAAGCTCAGAACTCTGGGTGACCAAGATAGGCAGAGAGGATTGTAAGAGTGAGGAAGAGAGGAAGTGGGTTGCAGTGAGCAAATCTGCCTAAAGGCTACATGTAATCATCTCATACACGTGGTGTACTTAGAATCATTTTAGGTTATGCAAAAAAAAAAAAAAAAAGAAAAGAAAAAAACTCAAAATAATACAGATTGTAAAATCCTCCATTCTACCTACACCAACAGCTCACACACTTCTTTTTATTATTATTATTTTACTTTCTCAATGTACCACATCAGAGCCAATCTCACACACTTCTAAAGGACATCTGGAAGCACCATATGCAATGTAATGCACAGAACCAAGTGTCAGGGGACTGAACGTGTTATTAGGAAGTATAGCCATGTTACAAAAATTTATCCTCCTCTCCATATAAAGAGATTCTTCCACTAGCCTTGAACTTCTAATAGTTTATTTGGGACTTCACTGATAATGTTTTTCAAGACATAATATGTAAGCACATAGAGGGATATCCCCAAAAGAATTGAGAAAAAATAAAATTGTGTGTTGATGTATTGATGCTTCAGTGGAATATGCATGTATATAGACAAATTTTGGCTTTAAATTTGAAACTCTTACTCCAGCTTTTCAGTTTGTCTCTCAAAGGACTAGTCTTATTCAAAACTTTAAATTATAAAAGTCAGCTCCTCCTGGGTTACATTTTTGGGTAATCGTTCTTACGGACATATGGAAAATGATTTTTTGAGTCATATAAGTCAATATCTGATAAAAATGGATTTAGCAGAAACTTTCCAAATATTCACTTTTGGCTGAGGCTAAGCCTGGAGAGTTTAAAGCCCTAAAGGAGAATTTTGGAGAAAGTTATGAATGAATGCATACTAGTTTACAATGGAAATGCAATTGTAACCAAGCACTATAATGTGTCTAGACATTCAGGGCTTGGTTCCCAAAATGAAGTGTTCTAGCTTTACAAGACATCCTCATGGAAAGTGCTCAAGATGTTACATGGTGAGAATTCTACCAAAGACCCAAATGTGCTTCTGACACCGTTTGGAACTTGTTCCCCTTTTAGGAAGGGAAGGGTTCGTATGAATATTCAGAAAACAGTGAAGCACTAATCACTGGGCATAAGCATAGAAAAATAATGAGTAAAGAAAAATTATTTGAAGATTATTGTAGGTTTTTAAATTATTATTTTGTTTAAGGGTGTTTGACATAAACGATTGCTATGTGCTGATTTTAGGACAACCTAGTCAACGACAAATTTAGCAGCTCATTCTCTTTCTTGACAGTTTTTGAAAGATTATATTGCAGTTCTTTTGATTCTCAGAGGTTTTAGGGTAAAATCTAAATGAAAGGACTCTTTTAAAGTCATAAGTACAAGCAACATCATAAAGGAATTTCTTAAGATTTAGAAAATAAATATCTGTTTTTTAAGGATACAGCCTGTCATGGAAAGACAAAGACAAAATCAACGTTTATCTGAAAAACATTTTATTCCAATAATCAACTACTGATGAATTTTGAGGACATCTACTAGTTTTTACTTTGGAGGATTTAAATTTTCTGGCGGTCAGTTCTCTGAGGTTGCAATTATTAACAAACTCTGTGTGTGTGTGTGTGTGTGTGTGTGTGTATAAGATATCCAACCATCTAATTCTCTTCCAACACTTATTTTTATAAATGACTTTGTAAGTCCTGAAAGAAGAATTATTCTCCAGCGTTTTTAGAACCACTTCCAGCAGTGTGTCTCCAGAGTCAAATAGAGCTGTCTTCATCATTTTTACATATAGACTTCCTCAAACACTAAAAAGAATGATAATCGCCTAATTATAAATTCACTGTTAATATAGCCTTAGAGCTGAGAACATTTCACTCCAGTAGCTAATTTAGTCTGTGGTAAATTCTCACTGTTATTTAATGTCATTTATCACCTGCTGTTTTGTCTTACTGAGAACATCCTGCTTGCCCCGTCCCGTCTGCAGTACATGGACCTTCTGTGACTTTAATGTACTCTGAACAAAGGCTCCAAAGTGCTTCTATCGGGAGGATTTTGGCAACTTGCCTTAGATATATTCAAGCCATTTTGCTGCCTGTCACTCACTGCTGTACAAATTGAACTCAGAGGAGAGGTAAAAAGGGTCTATCAGGCATTTTTTTTTCTGGGAAGAATATGCTAATAAAGCGCCATCAGCAGGAAGCAGGCTGTGTCTGAAAGAGTTTTGTCAACTCTGAATTAATTTTGTGTGTTAAGAAACACGGGGGTGCTTCTAGAGCCGGTCTGTGGTAATTAATCCTTCCTGTTTCTGGAAGAACAGAACTGTAATAAATGCAGCCCACATTTAACAGATGTGTGCACACAATGTCTGCTTTATGAGGAGTAAAACAAAATGATGGGTACAGAACAAAAAAATGTTGATTTAAAAAACTAAAACAGTTTGGAAAGCACAGAGCTTGGAATTCCCAGAGTTTATGCAAATATAGTATTCCTTTAAATGTTCACAGACAACGTGGTTTTGAAAACATCTGTGCATGGGGTTGGATACTGTGAAGAGACTGAAAAAGGCAGATGTTTCTTGTTCTTTAGAAAATTGAGGAAAAAAATTGCATGCAGGCATTAGGTATGATGGAGTTTGCTCTATCTAGATGTGGTGAGATTGGGCCCAAGTAATCAATGGTGACCTCATTCTGGGATAAAACTCTTATTATCCTCTTTATTTTTTCCCCAAAAGCATTACAGGGGAAAAACTCAAATTACGTTATCTGTAACTATGAAAACAATGTTGCACGGTGATTTGAATGTTGTCCCTCTGAACAGAAGAGTTTGGCTTTCAAAATGAGGCATGCAAATTGTGCTGCTAATGCTGACATTTGATATATTCAAATACCAGTTCCACATAAAGGTGAATAAGGGCAGGTTGAAATGGTATTCATTAAAACAAATCCAAGTGGAAAAAAAGCATTTAGGGCTACCAGCTCAGTCTAGCCCATTATAGCTTTTTTTTTCCTTCTTTTTTCCTTTTTTGTTTTTTTATTCTTTTTTATTTCATTAAGCTAGCCGTGCCAAAATGGCTAGGAGGCAGGAGTTTGACACGGGTAAGTTAAAATGGAATCATGGGGAAAATGCCCAGTCAGTAGTAAGCATTTTGATAGGGTATGTTTTAAACAGGTTTTAACAAGTCTTTTTCTTCTATCAGGAAGATAAAATATTTCATAAGTGTATATTTAAAGACTCAAAATCCAAATATTAGGGCCTGATGTGAAGAGCATATAATAAAACTCAGCCTCCTCCCCACTGCCTATATAACCTATCATGTAGAGCAAATACCAAAAACACTTTAACTCACTTCCAGTGAAATGTATTACTTCATGCAAAATAGCAATTCCTTTAGGTCTTGGCAAATATTAACCACGGAAAAGTGGTTTTAAAAAAGTCAGCCTTGGTTAACCCTTTACATTTTATATCAATTTCATGCAATAACCTTTCACTCCAAAGAATTTCATCTTTTATGATAGTGTTTCTGCAAGATTATTTAGTATGTTATATAAAATGTCTCTGAATAGTTCTTTCAAAATTACTTAGGGTTTATATCAAAGTCAATCATTTAACTGTTGTTCAAAATTGATGCATTTCTATGAAATAGAAGACTGGAAAGGAATTGTCATTCTCATGGAAAGAGCAAAGCAACTGGACAAATCTGCTCATTTTAAGTATTATTTTAAAGTCTAGCTAATGAAGGTATTCATGGAGAAAGTATGTTCCCTGCCATGTACTTTCTGTACAGCTTATCACAGTCTAAGATGAGACTTAAACCACCTCCAGAGTATACGCATTAACTATCTTTTTCTAGTTGGATATTAAATAATTTAAAGATAATGATGTTCCATAAGCTGTGTTTAAAAATTAGATTTTGATAGCTGAAAAATAATTGGATTTAGAAGAATCCAAATTTTTTCAATAAAACTTACCTATAAAAGCAAATTTTGTATTTTTCTATAGTATCAAAATGATATGTTACCCATGAAAGCTCTTTCCTTTCATTCAAAAAGCATATTTTACAAGTCTACTTGGGTACTACTTTTTTAGGTACTAGATACTGTAATACAAAAAAAAAAAAAAAGTCATTGCCTGCCCTTGAGGAACTTCCAATCCATACTGTCTCCTCCAGATAGTTTGCATTTCATTTATAAAATATAATAATTCGTGATTCAGGACGAATGAGTTGGATTTTACCAATTAAAAGGGATTGGAGTGACAGAGAATTGTCCCAAATGGAAAGGCCAGCATATGTGAAAGCCTGGAAGGTCAAGATTTCTTAAAATAATTTTACGAAGTATTTTCTCAGGTACCTAGAGTATATAGACTTCCCTTGAAACCTCACACCTTCCTCAGTACAAAGAACTCCAAACACCAAAGATAAACTCTTTTTAATCTTTTTCACACAAAATGAAGATGCTAATTCACAATGCCTGCTTTGTATCTACATGGTCCCAGATATGGTCCCAAAAATTCTAGAGATAAACATATTCAGATCTGTGCTAGAAGTTTTAAATTTGACACAACACACAAGCATGAAGCCATGCTTACTTTTTGATCTGATTCACACATCTTTAGAGATTACACTTAGCTTATAACATTTCCCTTTTTCTATATGTGCATCAGACGTGGTGCTGACTGTGACATTTAAACTGTTATTACCTAGAATATAAAGTTAAAATTGCTATTTTTTTTTCAAAATGGCTGGCAGAAATCAGTTTCTAAAATCCTCCTTATACTGTCCCCGTCTTCAGTTAGTGACAATAAGCAACGGGCATGAAATCTTTAAAAGGTTTAACGATGGAGACAGAAGACATCCCCTTCAAATTCCTATCAGCAAAAGCAACAGCAGACTCCTGCTAAGGAACATTCTCAGATCTCACTGTGACCCTGCTGTGTGTCATGTCCTGTGAGAGATTGCACAAAACAACAGTGTAATGAAGTGTGCAGACACTTGCTCTCCTCTCTTCTCCCATCATACTAGACCTGGGATAAGATGGACAAAATGAAAAAAGAAATATTTAAGAGATAACAAACTTGTGAGCACTTTGAAAGGGTTTGTCTGAGGAACTATCCACAATTTGATCCCATGCAGGGACAAACTTTCCATCCTACCCATCTGCCTTCCCCGGCCTCCAAACACCAAATCCAGCCCACTCTCTTTAAGATAACTCAATTTGTCAGAGCAACTGAGCACCTATGTGGTGGGATGTTCCTGATAATTAAGGTTTATAACTGCAGCTGTTTTTGTATCTTGGCTTTTAACCTTACGTTGGTGGAGAAAACCATCCTTGAAACATCTGGGTGCTTTGCTGAAACAATAGCATATTTTCTCCAGTAATCTTGTATAATTTCTGGTGAATAGTAGGGTACATTTAAACAGTTCTAATGGAGCAAACAATACTGTTTTAAAGGGCTTTGATCATTGCTTATCTTTCAGCTGATTATAGGAATCTTGTTGGAAGCGTTCAAAGGATTTTTAGTTTTGAATCTCTTTATGTATTCAACCTAGTGATGACACTAATTTCCCCTATTGCCTGTGAAAGGAAGCCTAGTTTTGTCCTCAGACGTTTTTTGTTCCCTGTGTCATGTCTTTTGTGTATGCAGATGGGGCTGATTAATTCCAAGGCCTTTGCTACGTTAAAAAATAATTTAAATAACTAGGCACAGTAAAGACAATTGAAATGTTTCTGTTTAAGGAGGAAACTACCAACAATGCAAATACACACACACACACACACACACACACACACACACACACACACATATTCTGTTTGGTGTTCATTTACAAACATCCTAGAGACTATGATTGGTGTTACAAATGGTGATCATTTACAAATATCCTAGAGACTAAGATTTTCTAAATTAACCACTTTTTCCTTTGATAATATGCTAGTCCATTTTCACGCTGCTAATAAATACCTTCCCGAGACTGGAGAGAAAAATAGGTTTAATGGACTCACAGTTCCACATGGCTGGGGAGGCCTCAGAATCATGGTGGAAGGCGAAAGGCACTTCTTACATGGTGGCGGCAATAGAGAACGAGAAAGAAGTGAAATCAAAACCCCCTAATAAAACCACCAAATCTCGTGAGACTTATTCACTGCCGTGAGAACAGTATGGGGGAAACTGCCCCATGATTCAATTATCTCTTACTGGGTCCCTCCCACAACACTTGGGAATTACGGGAGCTACAATTCAGGATGAGATTTGGGTGGGGACACAGAGCCAAACCATAGACACTAAAAACCAGCAATGTCCATTAAATAAATCCGAAATAAGTAGAAAATGCTATAAAAGCAGGCAGATCACACCATGCACTGGGGTCCATACCTCACACAACAGGATACAGACATATCTGGAAAATATTGCAGGTTCGGCTCCAGACCACTGCAATACAGGGAATTCAAAATCCAGCAAGTCACACAAATTTGTTGGCTTCCCAGTGCACATGAAAGTAATGTTTACATAATACTGTAGAATAGTAAGTGTGCAATAGCATTTTGTCTAAAAATGCAATGTACATACCGTAATTTTAAGATACTGCTACAAAATGCTAATGATCATCTGAGGCTTCAACGTCACAACCTTTGTGTTATTGGATAGCCTTGTTTGATGTTTATGGCTGCCGAATGATCAGGGTGGATGTGGTTGCTGGATGTTAGGGTGGCTGTGGTGATTTCTTAAGACAACAGTGAAGTTTGCTACATCAAGTGACTCTTCCTTTTACAAAAGTTTTCTCTGTACTATGTGATTTTATTTGGTAGCATTTTACTCACAGTAGAACTTTTTTTCACAATTGGAATCACTGCTTTCAAATCTTCTGGCTGTTTCATCAATGAAGTTTATGTAATATTATAAATCTTTCTTTGTCATTTCAGCAATGTTCAAAGCATCTTCAACAGGAGTAGATTCCATCTCAAGAAACCACACTTTTTATGCATTCATAAGAAGTAACTCCTCATCCTTTTGAGTTTGATCATGAGATTGCAGCAATGCAGTCACTTCTTCAGGTTCCACTTCTAATTCTAGTTCTCTTGCTATTTCCACCACATCTGCAGTTACTTCCTTCACCGAAGTCTTCAGTGCCTCAAAGTCATCCATGAGGATTAGAATCAACTCCTTCCAAACTGTTTGTGCTGATATTTTGACCTCCTCCTGTGAATCATGAATTCCTAATGACATCTAGAATGGAGAATTCATTCTAGAAGGTTTTCAGTTTTCTTTGCCCAGATCCATCAGAGGAATCACCATCTATGGCAGCTGTAGGCTTATGTAATGTATTCCTTAAATAATAAGTCTTGAAAGTTGAAATAACTCCTTGATCTATGGGCTATGGAATGGATTTTGTGTTAGCAGACATATCAATAATATGAATTTCCTTGTACATCTCCTTGAGAGATCATGGATGACCAGGTACATTGTCAATGAGCAACAATATTTTGAAAAAATTTCCAAGCAGTAGGTCTCAATAGTGAGTTTAACATATTTGGTAACCCTGCTGTAAACAGGTGTGCTGTCATCAGGCTTTGTTTCATTTACAGACCATAGGTAGAACGGTGTTAACACAATTATTAGTGGCCCTAGGATTTTCAGAATGGTAAATAAGCATTGGCATCAACCAGAAGTCAGCAACTACGTTAGCCTCAGACAAGAGAGTCAGTCTGTCCTTCAAAGCTTTGAAGCAAGGCATTGACTTCTCCTCTCTAGCTATAAAAGTCCTAAATGGCATCTTCTTCCAACATAGGACTGTTTTGTCTACATGGAAAATCTGTTGTTTAGTGTGGCCACTTTCTTCAATGGTCTTAGCTAGAAATTTTGCATAACTTGCTGCAGCGTCTACATCAACATTTCCTGCTTCACCTTGCACTTTTATGTTATGGCTTCTTTCCGTAAACATGCCTTCCACACTAAACTTAATCATTTCTGGGTTTTTGTTTCAACATAAGAGAAATGAAGTGTGACTTTTACTTTCACTCAAATACTTAGAGTATTTGATATTACTAATATCAAATTAGTAATATTTGATACTAATGTTATTATGTCTAATATTCATGTTATTATGTCTCAGGGAATAGTGAAGTTCCAGGAAAGTGAGGGAGACAGGGGAATGCACAGCTCGTGGAGCAGTCAGAATACACACAACACTTATTAAGTCAGCCATCTTCTAAGGTCATGGTTCATGGTGCCCTTAATTACCATAGTAACATCAAAGATCACTGTTCACGCATCACTGTAACAGATATAATAATAATGACAAATTTTAAAATATTGTGAGAATGACCAAAATGTGACACAGAGACAAAATGTAAAGACACGAATAGACTTGCTGGCCACAGGCTTTCCACAAATCTTCGATTTGTAAAAAAACACAGTATCTTCAAAGGAGAATAAAGCAAACTACAGTAAAAAGGAGTGTGCCTATAATTGTCTGTGAAGGAGAAATAGTCTCAAAAGAAAATGTAGCATGTGTTTGTTCCGTAATTTTTACAAAATTAAAATAAAACTCACAAAAGGTCTTAAATGCAATGGCTTTCTCTAAACATAAAAACTACTGCCTGTTACATTCAAGCAGGTTCTACAGTTGACTTTCTTCTTTTGATAAAATTATGTGTTTTCTGAAGTATTTGTTTAAAGACAATTGTATAACTAAAGTGTACACTTTAATAGGATATTTGTTTTGTTGTTATTGTTATGTTTTTGTTTGTTTGTTTGTGTTTGCAGTGCGGTGACACAATCTCAGCTCACTGCAACCTCTGCCTCCTGGGTTCAAGTGATTCTCCTGCCTCAGCCTCCCAAGTAGCTGGGATTACAGGTGCCCGCTACCACGCTCATCTAATGTTTGTATTTTTAATAGAGACGGGTTTTTCGCATGCTGGCCAGGCTGGTCTCAAACTCCTGACCTCACGTGATCTGCCTACCTCAGCCTGCCAAAGTGCTGGGATTACAGGCGTGAGCCACCACACCTGGCCACTTTAATAGAATATTTGATTACCTGGGTATGGCAGACACTTGTTACTTTCTGGCTGCTGCAAACTTATCCACCCTTATCTGGTAGCATCTCTTTCTTGTGAGGGAGGTCCCCATGTTGTGTAGTCTCCATAGGAAGTCAATTTCCTGCGTCAGTTGCCTACTGTGGCTTCCACTATGGTGCCAAGTGTTTTAACTAATTCTGGTTGGAGAGGGAGGACAGTCACCTGACCTAAACCCTGACATTCAGATGTTCAGTACTAGGAGTTTGCTTCTTAAGCTAATGAAACAAACGCCAAACATCAAGAGACACTACAGTAATCGGAGACAATGCAGTGACAGGATTGACTACCCGTGGATCAGCCTGAAGCTTCGCCTTTTTTTTTAAGTGCATTTTGAAAATATTTGTGCTATCCATTAGTAAAAATTACCAAAGAGGAGCACAATGGAAGTATAGAGAAATAGTAAAAATAGAAACATTCAGATATTCTATGAACCCTAGGAAATTTACACAACAGTATTATTATTCAATATATTGTTGTCGTGTGGCACCAACGCCAGAGAAGAATTAATTGCTGAGCAACGGCCCAGACAGGAGTTCCCAAGAAGTAGGTTCAGGTCCATGAGTTGGGAACTTGCTGAGTTGCTGTGGATCTTGGCTTCTTTAAAGTGTGGTCCATGGATCACGGGCATCATCAGTATTATCTGGGATCTTCGTAGAATCACAGAATCTTGGTCCCTAACCCAGATCTGCAGAATCAGTTACTGCGGCTTCACATGATACCCACTGGATGTGCATGTACATTCAAGTTTGAAATGATGTGTGAATCAGGCAGCAGAAATGAGATATAGTCTGTATTATCTGAACTGTGGTCCCCAAGGCTAGCCTGTGCAAGAAAAGGTGTAACTCAGTCTGAAGAGAACACTGAAATTAAAAATTAAATCTATGGAGTCGTTTTATTCTTGGCTACATAGGTGTGTTTCACATTCTTTAAAATCCCAAATCCACACGTTTTCTATGTAAGAATTATGCATCTAGAAAGGATAATGGGGGAAACACTATTTTTTTCCTACATGAGGAATTTGAGACATTTCCTCTACATTTGATCAAATCTTTCTTTTAGCGCATCACTATTATTCGCTTCCTACTGACCAGAACTTCAAGCAGAGGCTTTTAGTGAAAATATAGAGGATGACTTCAGGGAAATTGTGGTGCTTTCAGAGGACAGATGTCCATCGATCAAGAATGACCCCAGGAAATTGGTGAAAGTTTTTATCTTGTGGCAAAGACAAAAACCATGATTTTAAGGTTTTGAAAATGCATATGTTCTTTTTTTGTGTGAGTGCTTCAATCTGTGGGGAAAAAGTAATTTGAAAAAAGTTGGTTAAGACTTGAGCTGAATAAAATGTGATGATCTCCTGCGTTTACACTAAATTTTAAAAATCCATTAGCTAAGAACTTATAATACAAAAAGTGAACTTTTAAGAGATAATATGCTAGAAAGTTAAGATCTGCCTACATGAAGGTAAAGAAAACCCCCTTTTTTTCTGTTTTTGTTTTTTAAGAGTCTTGCCCTGTTGCCCAGGCTGGAGTGTAGTGGCACAATCTTGGACTCACTGCAACTACTCCACCTCCCGGGATCAAGCAACTCTCCTGCTCAGCCTCCTGAGTAGCTGGGACTACAGGAATGTGCCACCACACTCAGCTAATTTTTGTATTTTTAATAGAGATGGGATTTCACCATGTTGGTCACGCTGATCTTGAACTCCTGACCTTGTGATGCACCTGCCTCGGCCTCCCAAAGTGTTAGGATTACAGGCGTGAGCCACTGCACCCAACCGGAAAACCTATTTTAAGACAAGTCTCTTCCAATTCTCTATTGCTAGATGACACTGATTTTTTTTAAGTTTGAAAGGAGCGCTATAAATTTATTGTATCTCAATAATTCAATTATTTACATCTGTCCAGTGTTTCATAGTTTTCAAAACACATTAATATGGAATAAAATACTCTTTAGTCTTCCTAACAACCCCATAAATCAGGTTAGCCAGGCATCATGAGTGATTCTGTTTTCTATCACAGAGAAGTAAGATCAGGTAGTTGTTTAAACTTTGACATTGGATAAACACTAAACTGTGTTTGAATATTGGCTCTGAAATTTACTCATAACTAACACTTGGTCAAATAAATTGCATACTGAATCATCCAAAAATATTTCATGAGCATCTACCACATGCTGGCATTCCGCTGAGCACTGGGCTGGATTGGAGGCTCAGATGTGGTCCTCAATGTCATGGTCCTGCATACACATGTATTTGGAGATAGGCTCACATTTTAAACAAAAACGCACCAGCCTAAAAGTGTGTATGTGTATTTTTCTCATATCATGCTACCGGAAATGTCTAGAATAGTGCTAATATAGAAGGGAAGAAAAAGTATTTTTTCATAATCATATTTTCATAAACATATTTCCATAAACATATTTCAGGGATTTATATTTTCTCTCATTTTAATTGTATTCTTAAATATTTTGATTTAATATTTAACTTTTTAAAAATTAAAACAGTATTCTTGTAAAGTACTTATTTTCTATGCCTAGTATTATATGGCATCTATTGCCTGTCAAGACAGTGGCATTAAAAATTTTTTTAAACTCATTTTGAAAGAATTCTGTACCAGAGCAGCTGTCCTAAAAATAAAAAACAACACTCGGAGAGCCTTTGGTTTTGGTGCCCTTCTCTTGCTACGGTGTTTGCTTTTCTGCACTCCTGACTTCACTCTTTGCTCTTGGTAAGCACGGCTCCCTCCCCTGCTTCCTTATGGCTTCTGAATTGAACTCTGATTTTGCTCTGCTCTCTACCCCTCCCTTTTCCCAAATTTTCATTGACATATGAAGATCATTCTCTACTTCCAGAGTTTATTTTACATGAGGACAAAAAAAATGCTTTTAACTTGATATTGACTTTATGGGTCTACCACATATAATTTGTTATATGTTGACAGGATTTCTAGGTGATTCATGGGGCATCTGTGATTCTCCCTCTGTCTGGTTTGGAGAATGTGGTAGGATTTATATGCTACACAGTTTACTTGACTGTGTAGTATATAAATGCTATACTTGACTTGAATATGTCACAGTGTACATTATTTTAAAGACTGCATTAGAACAAAATCAGCTGGTACTCCTTAGCTAAATCTCCTGGTGGCAGTTTAAAATTTTACTTGATAATCTGCTTTGAAACCAGAAATGTGTAAAAGAAGGAGTCACTAACTTCCTAGTTACTCTTAAGTATATAGAGAGGGACATTGGACAAAGTTTATATTTTCTGCAAAGCACTTAAATATATATGTATTAGAAAGGAATGGTTACAGTTTAATATACGGGTTGGAAAACTTTTTATGAAAAGGGCAAATAGTAAATAATTTAGAATTAATTGGTTGTACATTTCTGTTGCAACTATCCCACACTGTCATTATAGCACAAAAGAAGCCACAGGTCCTACATAAACGGGCATGTCTATGCTCCAGCCACATTGTATTTACAAATAGGCAGTGGGCAGAGCTTGGCCCATAGGTTCTATTCATAGTTTGTGAACATCTGGTTTAGTATATTATAAATACATCCCAAGAGCATCTCTTATGTTTTTTGGAACCCTCTGGATGGGGAAGGCATAAACAAATTTCCTCAGTGGGGATTTCATGTAAGTATTCACACTCTCCCAGCTGCTATGAGTTGTTTATTTAAAACCTAGCCATGAGCCTCGTATGACCTGTGATTTTACAGTGATTCTGAACCATTTTTCCTCCTCCAGAAGGAGGTACATACAGGTGCTCCACAGTCACATTAGTGTCATGTCTCAGCGGTGAGGAAGAGACACACAGGCACCAAAGAGAGGCATGCAATCATACTAAAGCAATCTCAGCAAAATGGTCAGGGTCATTTGTCTATTTTTCTTTTCTTTTGTCTCGTCTTCCTTTTTATTTATTTATTTATTTATTTATTTATTTATTTATTTATTTTTGAGGCAGGGCCTTGCTCTGTCACCCAAGCTGTAGTGCAGTGGTGTGATCACGTCTCACTGCAGCCTCAACCACCTGGACTCCAGAGATCCATGCCAACCTCCTGAGTAGCTAGGACTACAGATGCATGCCACCACACCCAGCTAATTTTTAAGTTTTTTTTAGAGACAAAGTCTCACTATATGGCCTAGGCTGGTCTCAAACTCCTGGGCTCAAGTGATCCTCTGTTTTGATCTCTCAAAGTGTTGGGATTACAGGCACTCAGCCAGTCCATTTTTAATTATATATGGGACTACTTGCTTTTATTTATCTTGTAGCTTGTTTTTCATTGTATTTATATGAATCTAACAGCTACAAAACTACTTCAACTTTTATTTTCTTTTCAATACCTTTCATTTAACTAAGATTTAACACGAAAGAAATTGCTCACTTCTGTTTGCTTGGGACCAACACATGAGACTCTTAAACAAGGGGCAGAGCCCTAAGTTAAATAATGGGCATTTAGTTTTGATGTGCATTGGTTCAGGGTCCTAAGTCACCTAAGTTTTGTAGATAGTTTCTTTACTCCACCAAAGGCTAGGACAACTTGGAGGCTCTGCTTCCTTTGTCTCTACCCATCCCCTTACATCAGTGGCCTGGCCATCCTCTTCTCATGGTAATGGACAGACACACAGAAAGGCATGTATGCACACATCATATGGGTGAAACTACCCAGTTTCTCTGTAAACTGAAAAAGTACAGTGAGAAAAGGAGAAGTCCAAAAGAAAAACCAGAATGGCACCTATAATACAAAAGCTCTCAGACGATATAGTTGTAAGAAAAACAGACATGAGAATTAAGAATGTGGAATGAACCTGTTAACCTCGCCATACCTGGGTGCCACTGAAAATACGTTGTGTACTCCCCAGAGCTTCTCAAAACTGATCCAAACACTTAAATAGTATGGATTTTATTTTAGTAATTGACAATAATAATCTTAGAAATTTTGCACTGGTGATTAATGTAGATACAGCATGGCCATAGACTCTTGAAATCTGTATTGTTATTTTTTTTCTGTTTATTTACAGCTTGATTTTGTAGACTAGAATCTCTTTGCTTACATCTACTAAAATATGCCAAAAGCACACATTTATGCACTTAATATCAGAGAGAAAAATTATCTGAAGCAACACACCAGATACATTTTCAGGTATTAATAGAAATGTTCTATTAGTGTACCATGTTCATTAAAGTTTTGCACACAACATCAGACTATGCATTTTCTAATGAGATAACATACTGAATGAATCATATATTACAATATAAATGACCATTTACTAAGTTAATTTATTTTACTCTAGACTTTATGACCTCCTTGCAAAACTTTAAAGAGGGATTTGTCAATATTCACCACACTGATATTTTAAATAGTTAAAAATGGCTCATGAATGAACATGATTAAACTATCAGACAGAAATAGTAAATGATATTATAGCCTGAATGTCAAACTATAGCTCATGATATTTTCAGTTATTCACTTTGTGAAGAATAATTTCTATTCTGACCTAATCATTTTATTATTTAATATATAGTTTAATCATATAAATTATGTAGTATTAATAATATGTATAGCCTACATATGTCTTTTTTGTCTTGATTTTTAAAATAATATAAAATTATATTATCTTTAACAAAGAATAAACATTTTGTTATAATTCAAAAATCTGGTTCTTGTTTTTTAAAATATGTATTTTCATAAAGTTATTAAGTGAAAAAGGCTGGTGCAAAAATCAAGATTGCAAAGTATTTTAGCTTTTTGACATTAAAAATGTTATTTTATTAGTAAATAATTTTCCTTTGCAGTCATTACTATTATTTTGTGTATCCTTGATAGCTTCCATTGGTTTCTTATCTAATTTGCCTGGTATTTCTTCTTAAGTTGTACGTGGACATAGTTGTATTCAAATATAGATATACTGTTGTTTTAAGTGGTATATGTAAAGTACAAGTTTATAGATTTCTTTTATTTAAAAATATACTTGAAATGTTCTAACATTAATGCTTTTTATTTGCTTTAAAGGGCTTACTAACTTAGATAAACTGTTCTCGTTGTAAAAATGAATTGCCATATACTGTATTTTTGATGCAAAAAAATACAATCAGAATGCCAAAATGCGCATTTTTGTTTTGTATGAAAAGTAATTGATATATCTTTTCTAGTATAATCATTTTGTTTAAGAATGGTTCTTGAATAATTATCTCTAGCACAGAACTTTGTTCTTCACTTAGATTTATGTTTCCAACTGACTAGATATCTGTGCGGTATGGCTCAGCAAAATCTCCATTCTTAATACAATGAAATAAAACCCTTGACCTTCCTATCCCTCACGAGCTTGTCCTTCTAGGACTCTCTGACTTTGTCGTTGGCACATTTATTTGCTTTTAATTTATTTTTTTATTTTTTTATGTTTTTAACTTGTTTTTGCCAGAAAACTGGGAGGAGTTCTTGACCTTCTCTTTCTCACACCTCCAATTATAGTAATAGCCCAGCTGTTCTCTTCTGCCTGCTTCTTCTCTTCGTCCTTTTCAATCTAGGCTCTGTGTAACAGTCCAAATAGAGAAAATGTACATTTGTCATGTCACTTGTTTGTGTAAGACTCCTCAGTGACATCTGTTATACTTAGGATAAAATCCAAGGACCTTACTGTTCAGGAAGACACTCTGAACTCATTCCTCTGCTGAATGGACAGCCCCATCTCTCCCTCCAGCGCATCCCTGCTCACATACGATGCTAAATCCATATTGAATTTGCTTTAGCTCCCTAGGGGACTGAACCCTTTTCATAACTGTGGTCTTCCTAAATGCCTGGAATGGTTTTCCCACCTCCTTGACTGGCGAACTTTATTCTTGAAACTAAAGGTTAAATTTACCTTCAGGAAAAGGCTTCCATTAGAGCTTAATTCAAATCAGGTCAGACTCTCGTTTCTGTAGCTGCCCTTCTCATCTGCAACTGCATGTTAATTGCCGCACCACATGTTGAGTATCTATCTCCGCCATGAGATCGAGGGTCAGTGAGGACAAGAGACCTGGGCTCTTGATTGGCCGTTACAGCCCCAGTATGTAAGATCAACATATACATAGGTAAAATAAAAATTTAGTGAGTGAATGTGTAAATTGGCTTTTTAAACAGCTACATTGATTAGTGTCCTTTGAATATTTGTTTTTCTGGACAGTCATTTCTGTCCATTGACTGCTAGAGATTGGATCTGACCACAACCACACGGTACACATATTCACACGCAGCTGGAATTAATTATTTTCTTTGGACTTGTACTTGATGCCTTGGATGTTTTTTCTTCCAGATTCAAAACAAGTAAAAGAATAACCCCTTGACATCATATTGGATTTCCAGTCTAGCTAGGTAAGGTCACTGCCACAGTGAAAAGCAGTGAGGTTCCAGAGGCAAGGCGGTGGGAGCAATACAACCCGGAGACTTCAGAGAATTTAGAAGCAGTGATTGTCTGTAGAAAAATTCAAGCTAGTGATAAAACCAACTAAAAGTTGATCCGCTTTTTATTATTACCATTGCCTGGCAATTTTAAACAGTGCCAATGATTTAAATACTCCTCTAGGGGAAGGGAGAGAACTTTTGGTTTCAGTTCTAAACTTACTATAATCAGAGTTGAGTTTTTATACTGCAAGTGTATCCTTTAAATTAGAAGAATTACTCATTATGCTTTAATAAAACCTGTTTCCTACTTGAAAATTAATTTAGAGAATTCACTATTGCATAGTTCCTGTCTCGACGGGACTCAGCTATGTGCTTGTGTTTTAGGAGATTAGTTCATAATAGTTTGAAATTGGGCACAGTTGAAGTCTCCAAATAGCACTACGGATTTCTACATTTATATGATATATTTGAAATAAACAATGCTAGCACAATGACTATAATGGCTAAAAAAATAGGACTTGAGTTGCTTCAGTTCTTCTATTCTATGCAACCACTCAGTTTTTATATGTGTTTTTAAAGCTTATGGTGAAACAGAATGCATAATGCAAGGTACTTTCTAAAATATTTTTGTTTGGAAAGTACAAAATTTTATTATTTTTATTTATTTTTATTTTTATTTTACTTTAAGTTCTGGGATACATGTGCAGGATTGTTATAGAGGTATACATGTGCATGGTGGTTTGCTGTACGTATCAACCCGTCATCTATGTTTTAAGCCCCGCATGCATTAGGTATTTCTCCTAATGCTCTCCCTCCCGTTGCCTCCCATCCCCTAACAGGCCACAGTGCGTGATATTCCCCTCCCTGTGTCCATGTGTTCTCATTGTTCTACTCCCACTTATGAGTGAGAGCATGCGGTGTTTGGTTTTCTGTTTCTGTGTTAGTTTGCCGAGGACGATGGGTTCCAGCTTCACCCATGTCCTTGAAAGGACATGATCTCATTCTTTTTTATGGTTGCATAGTGTTCCATGGTGCACATGTTGGAAAGTACAAATTTTAGTTCATGCCTGAAATATTTTCATAAAATTGGGTATCTTGTGCAGCGAAATGTTTCCTTTTTAAATTATTATTATTTCATTTTGAAACTAAAGAATCAGTTAAGAAAATGAAAGGCTTCATTCATGATGTGATTTAGCAGCTGTCAAAATTGTACCCTTTGCTGATGTCTTAGTTTTATTTAAATCCATTTACTAGTTACGGGGTAATTATTTGCCCAAGAGTATTACGTATTATTACTTTATCCAAATAATCAAACTTCAACCTATTAGGAAGATAAAAAAAAAACTATTAAAATAATAGTTGTGGCTTTTTTCCCTTTTTTGTACTATAATTAAATAAAATACATTTGCTATTTTTAATGTATAATTAATAACATCTATATGGAGTATTATAAAAAAGCACTTACTGTATTTCTTTGATGACCATTATTTTATAATATAAATTACATCTTGATGACTACTGAAATTATGAGATATTGAGCAAGAGGTGTTAAGGAGTGATCTACGTTGGTGTCAAATATGCTGGGTATGTCACTAGTTCCCTGTTAATTAAGTATTTACTGGATATGGCAGACAAAATATTGTATGTTCATAAAATGTTTCCAGACTCTTCCTATGTCCATAGGAATTCTCCCTTTCCCAGGCCCTGTACATCTCCAGGGGCTGTGTGGCTAGTTGCAGTCATAAAGCTTGGGGAGAAGCGAGGTCACCACTTCCAAGCTTCTTCCCTTCATCCTCTTTTTGTTTGCAGCTGGGTAAATACAGAGGACCTGTGAGAGGACACCACAATGCCCTTGAGAGTCAGTGAAGATGATGTGCAGCTGATCTCCTGTCAGCCTAAGATACCCTTGGAGCCTAAGTGAGAAACAAATCTTCACTGGGTGAAGCCACTGAAATGTAAGGGTTGATGTGTTACTGAAGCTTAGCTTGCCTGACCTGACCAATATATCTACCTCTAAATAAACAAGGCACATGGGGAATGAGGGAGCAAGAGCGGTAAGTGTGGACTTTAAGAACAGTTCCGTGCTGAAGTGGGATTTGCTATGAGCTTGGAGGAAGGAGTGGCAGTCAACCGACTCTTGAACATTCTCAATACATGCCTCACACTTTCATGCCATAAAGCATGACTCAGACTTTTCCTGAATACTGACATGACTTTTCCTATACTTAAATACGAATGCCCAGAAGTTAAATAATACCTTCTTAGAAAGCCTTTCCTGAACTCATACTCATACTTTTTAGTCTAGACTCCTGTGTCACCTTCATCTTTATGAAACTTATTTTATGTTTTTAATGGTTGGCTGTTTACACTATTGTCTCCCTATCTAGCTTTTGATTTCCTTAAGGTTAAAGATCATATCTTTGTATCTATGTCCCACAGCACTTAAGGAAACATTTGTACATGACCATTTCATCATTTATTTACAAACACAAATGTGTATTACCTATGAGTCACAGCCCGTAATGGGTCTGGGGATCAATACATGTGTGTCTAATTGAATTAAGATTTGTTAGGGAGAGATAGAAAGCCATCCTGGGCTGATGAAAGCTTTTTGAGTAAAGGAGGACATTGCACAAGGACATGCTTTTCCAGGAAGTTCAAGTCCGCTTGGCGTTTTAGTGGAAAGTCAATATAGAGAGACCAGGTTGGTGGAAAGTCTTGGGTGCCAAGCTAAGTGGAAAAGACTTGAGTTCTTGAAGAGAAATCAACTAAGTTCAATAGTCTAAATTTTGGCCACAGAAAACCTATAGCAATTAAACACATAAAGCAAGTAATTTGATTCTACTTTATTGTAGAGTACGTGAGAAATGTATGGTGTCTTATCTCAAATCATTACTCAATGTCAGGGCAGAAGTACAATTGATCAAGCCTATAGTCACCTGCTAATTCATGAGTTTTTTTTGTTTTTGTTTTTCCTGTGACTTCCTAGCTTTCCAGACTGGGTAAATGATATCTGCAGACATTAAAGAATACTGGAATTAAAAACACATTAATTTTCCATCCATTAGGGTGATGTGTGCCCCACAGGTGGACTATAAGGAATTCCCTGGCTTGGTGCCTGATTGCTTTGCATAGCTGGGGATTCCACTTAACACCCTGCCATGACCCTCTGCTGGTATGCTTGGCTGCCTTAATCTTGGTATATTTCATGTTAAATGGCCGTGGCAGTCCAAGTTGCTCCATAGGAAATATAATATGTGCACTGTAGAAAGCTATGTCAGTTTTGCTGGTACTGAGTGGCTTCAAATTCAAACCTAGCTGTTGTAAAAACAACAACTAACAGACAACTGTGATTTTAATTGAACATGCTAATATCATGGACATTTTGAAACAATGGTCAAGTGTAAATATTTTGAAGAAAAGGGTTTCTTAAGGTAATGTGAGTAGTTTCAAAGCATAAATAATATGGCATGTAATTTGTATGCAAATATATAACAGATAGCATGTATCTTTACAAAATTAAAATATTTAAGAAGAACCTTTATTTATGTCCATTGGAATTTCATTGAGAAAATAGATCATGATGCTTTAAAATAATTATTTATCTATAGCACAAAGAAAATATAAAATTTCATGTGGTGATGCTAATAAAATCTGGTTCTTCAATCCTCACCAAACTTGTTTCCTTGAGGCAAAATGAAGCTTCTGCTTGCAATGTTCTGCCTAACTTACAGGTAAATTCTGGGATTGAATAATTTTGTAGAAATATAAAATACATACTTTAAGGGTTTCTGTTTTCCACTAGAAAGTACTATATAAATGGGTAGGCAAGTGACTACGTCATGCCACACTAGTGTTTAAGTCTCTGAGATCAGGAACTATATACTCAATTCAGGGCATTCTGTTTTGTAACAAGTATTATGATTAACTTGAATTTAGTTAAGTATGTCCTTTTTTCTGAAGAAATCAAAGCATTCACTATTGTATTTATTAACATAATACTCTTTCGAAATAAACCAAGAGATTTACTGTATATCATAGCTGCTAAAATTTAACCCAACCAAGTGAATATGGCTTGCCCACATCAAGAGTTATAGGACAAATAACATCATACTCCTTTTCTTCACTACAATAGACCCCTAGGAAGGCTGTGAGTTTTATAGCATAACTTGCATGTGGAATTTGCATTTTGCCACATGCCATGTGCATTTCTTATCTTCGCATGTGTTAAGACCTTCTATGTTAAAACATGTCTTTCAGCTACTCTCTTTTGAAACCCAATGGATTATTACCTGTAGAAATTCCAGAATCATCAGCTCTCTGTCTACATTTCTGTATTATTCTTTAAGCAACAGCAACATTCAGCCTAGTTGTCCCTACAAGCTTGAAAGCCAAATAACTCTACTGAGAACCTTAGGACACCCTTTAGAGACATGTTGTACTTTATAGACATAAGCCTGTGGCTTCTTGGAGGCTCTTCCACAAAAGTCAGTTGTTTGGTTTTGAGGGGACACATGATACAGGGACTGAAAGGACATCACTCCATTTCTTACATCATTAACCCAAATTCCTCCCACAGGAGCACACAAGACCTTGACATCCTGGCTTTTCAGGCAGCGGGGGGACCAAAACATTTGATTTCATTCAGCTTATCTATCTATCTATCTTCTATAAAATTATAGGATGAAAGTGAAAGGATTGAATGTGTTTTTCTATGGATTCAACATCCTCTCGAGAAAATGTCGTCAGTTGGTCCTCTTTGCTAAATGTCAGTAGTAAAGCTTACATTTATTGCTGTCAAAGTATGCAGTCATACATAAGCAGGAAGTGGGTAATACCACAAGCTGGCTGTGAGTACCTACATTTTAAAACCAGGAATGCTGTACTTATCAAGGCAGTCCTGCTTCTTTGGTGAAGATGAGACACCCAAATGTCAGTTAAAGTCTTGACACTAGAATTCCTTAACTTCAAATCTCAGTCCCACAGTGATCCCAACTGTATTGTTCTCTTTTATTAATCTTGACCTGAGTTCTGCCTTTCACATTTGCTCACTTATACTTTTATTTCTCTTCTTTGAGTAGGCTGGCCCCTTGCCATACCTCTCCAAATTAGTTCTCGACTTGGTTTTAGTATTCTACGCTTGGCTACCCTGCTTCATTCCTGACCAGTCACATTTGATCTGTTTCTCTTGGCATCAGTTCCAGTGAGAAAAAAATAAAATAAAATAGAGAGGCATTTCTCCATTAAGAAAATAAGATTTACAAAGAAGAGTTTAGCAATTTATGTAAAGGAAGTTTATGTTATTATCTAAGATTAGTTGTGGTGAGGGTTGAGAGAAAACTTTTCTAAAATTTTGCTCAAGGTGTCAAATATTTCTATCTTGGGAGGCACTAAAAATTGAATTTAAGGTTTTCTGATTCCAGAGCCTTACCTATTTATTGGTAATATGCATAACTATATATATATCCAATTGCTTATTTCAAAAATCCTTATTGAGCACCTTAGATATGCAAGGCACTGTGGACAAAACTTAAATGCAATGATCTTACCCTTGGATTGGATTTCTTTTTGTCAGAGGATATCATGCCATATGAAAGACCTTAAAATGTAAAGAAGAAATAACCTTTTATTACAGAGCATATATAAACTCTTCAAGAATACAGAATTAATGACTAAGTTACGAGGGGTACTCTGTCAATGATCAGAGTCATGGGTATCTGGGATGAGTAAGAAAGGATAGAACCTCTAACTTGCAGAAGCTCACATCTGAGGGCAGGCACGCCATCCGCAGCACACTGTCATGAGAAACCAGCTCACATCTGAGGGCAGGCACGCCATCCGCAGCACACTGTCATGAGAACACCAGCTGAACGGAGTGACAGACTGACAGTGCATGGAGCATTCTCTCAAAATTCCTTCTGTGAAAATTGAATAGATCTAAAACATCCTCACATGTAGGGTTGTGGGCCCCAGGCCAATGGGTTGCTCATGGGGGAACGTTCCCAATTTAAAGCATGACAGCACAGCGAATTCATCTAAGTTATTTATGCTAAAGACCTCATGGATATGAATGGTCCACAAAGAAATCCTAACAACGAGGTTCCATGGAGAGTTGAAAATGAACTATATGAAAACCAAGGAGCAGGACAGTCGTTACGTAACTTGAATTTCTCAATGTGAACCAGCCTGTGGGGTAAACATGGCATCAAAGAGTGGTTTGGGGGCTCTTCTGTCTGTTCTGCTGGAATTCTAGGTTTCTGCAAAACCTTTTCAAATGATTTGGGAACATCTTCAGGGCATGTGACTGCAGAAGGTCTCTTTAGTACTCTTAAAGTTACCCCTTTCATTTTCTACTTTGAATTTATCATTTTTCATCGTTATCTCTGAATCATCATTGTAATGTCTGCTTTTGATTCTGAAGTCAGAATCAGAAGCTAGGCCACTAATATCTGCCAATTATGCCTTCACCGCTGTCTGACAAAAGAGGTACAATTGCCAATGCCCAGTCTAATGATGGCTGCTGCTGTCCAGATGGAGTTGCTGATGCCAGCTAAGAGTTGTTCTGAGTCTTCTCTTGTTTGATATCCAGATCTCTCCTGCCAATGCCAGAATGGTTGCTGCTCAAATCACAGGCATTGTCTCCTATTATTACAAACACATCTGTCACCAATGCAGCCAATGTTGCAATGTCCCAAGGATATTGTTGTAAGTCACCTCTTTCAGTTTTTACTCTTTTTTTGTCCCTCTGTGGTAGGTTGAGTGATGTTCCACGAGGTTTTCTCTTCCTGATCCCTTGAGCCTGTAAATGTTACTGTCTTTGGAAAAATGGTCTTTGCAAATGTAATGAAGTTAAGATCTTAAAACAGGAAGATGATCTTGGATTATGCAGGTGGGCATGAATGCTATTCTCTAGCCTCCTTAGAAGAGAGAGGCAGAGGGGCACTTGACACACAGAAGAGGCAATGTGAAGAGGAGGCAGAGCCTGCCAGCAGCTGTCAAGAGCTGGAAGAGGCAAGGAACGGATTCTCCCTGAGAGCCG
Organism: Pan troglodytes; assembly: GCF_028858775.2. NCBI lineage: Eukaryota > Metazoa > Chordata > Mammalia > Primates > Hominidae > Pan > Pan troglodytes. The sequence continues at coordinate 110,948,539 of NC_072412.2, read as the reverse complement.
CCGGAAAGCGTGCCATCCTATGGGTACTTTTATGTCAGCCCAGAGGTACTGATTGTGGACTTCTAGTCTCCAAACTGAGAAAAGATAGTTTTCTGGTCCATGTTTTAAGCCACCAAGTCTGTACTGATTTGTTACAGCAGTTACAGAAAACTAATATTATAAACTCCACACACAGTCACCTAGGCATGGATTCCTGGGGCAGAACTGGGGAGAAGGCATATTTGATTACAGATGGAACCTTTGGTGAACCCAGATGTCAGTCTATAAAAGAGGAGACATTTTCTGCTTCTGCTGTGAACAGAAAGTTATTCTGGGATTAAACTTGAGCCTAATTACAACACGATGCAAACTTGGAAACTTTTCAAAGAGTATCACCAAATATTAACGATAGGCATCAAGTTTGGGTACATACAGACTTATGTTTTACCGTCTCAAAAATAACCTCTAGTAATTCAGATGTAAATTATGAGAAAAATAAGCAATGCATATACATAAATGTTGTTTGACAGTGATATGGAAATTGTGATTGTCACTGGTGGCCTGGAAATGTTTATTTTAAACATAGGAATGATATATTGTTTGTAAAAAAATTCTTCTAAGAAACAAACCCTGAAAACAGTCTCAATTCTACCTGAGGAGAATATCATTGCCATCAGTCCATATTGCAATTTGCCGTGGTGCTGGGCACTGCAGGCAGGACACAGAGGACAAGGTCTTTGTCTTCAAGGACTTTGTCTAAATGAATACAATTTAGAGATACATGAAGTATTTTAAAAGGGTGAAAATTTAATAAAAGAATAATAAACGAAATTTTAAAAAATGAGATGAGTTATTCTCCTGCAAGAATAATTGTCCTCTGCAAAATGAAGGCCTGCCAATGCTTGGACTGAGAGCTGGCTTAGAAATGAGCCCTGCCTGGCTGGAGTGTAGAGTGGGATCAGTGGTCTTATCTTCACCGTGTGTCTGCTCTGAAGGAATTCTTCGGTAAGAGTAGTCTGGACAGATTTCACCCTTAATTGACATTGACCATGAGACACAGTTATTTTGAGAATCCCTTCCAGAATGTCTGGATAGTAAATGGAAGGCTTTCTGGGTGTGGTGCCAAACTCTGGATAAAGAGATGTGTTATCTAGACCTGGAGGACTGTCCCCTGTTACCCAGTGTAGAGGCTGAGCTCTGAAGAGACAGGTTTTCACCCTGGGGGCCTCAGGGAGAGACATAAACGGGCTCAAACCTGGTTCTACGGACTGAATTATGTCATATGAGATTAACTAGTTAGGTTCTCCAAGTGTGTTAGGGATAATTTTGTTCTAATACTCATAATTTTGTTCTAATGCTAATGCCTGTCTGTTTAGGAGTCAGACACATTGATCCATTCAGGAGAAACTCTCTGAGCTTTCTATGCTAAAATAAAAATAAGGTGGAGCTATGGATTTTCACAAATAATCAGGAAAGGGAGTGGCTGGAGGAAAATTATTGCAATGAAATACTGACTGCATATTTTATGCTGAGTAGATGACAAAAATGAGAAGGTGCTGTAGGGTCCATGACACTCAGAAGGGAAGGATTCATCTTCAGGAAATATCATTAATTCTCTACTAGAATTAGCAGCAGAAGAGTATCAGGGAGAGACTGTGAGGAATTATGAGACTGGAAATGACTAGGATTTGATTGTCGTCCGTATATTCTGAATGCTATGTCTAGACACAGTAGTGTACAGTGGACTTGATTACCCTTTAATAGGACTTTCTTCTAATTCATGCTGGCAAATGAGAAATGACTGCCTAGGAGATCCTAAGGAAAAACTAACTGGAGTTTCTGCGTTGGTCCTTGACTTCAGAGAAAGTTAGCAGCCTCTTAGCAGCATCTGGATTCTTTGGTCCCTGGCTAACCTTGCCAGAGAGGAGATTTATCCAGATTGGTAAGACTCCCAGGGAAATGGGTGAAAATACCCATATAAAAAATGAAATAGCTTATTTTCTGTGATCAGTTTATTCCAGGCTGACCATAGTAAAGGAAATCATCCCTGGGGAGCTCATGAAGAAACTTGCAATTTCCCCCTCTTGTCCTCAGGGAACTCCTCACTTTTCAGCAGTTGGGAATGTAACTCATTTAAAAATGTGAGCCACGTAGGCACCAAACTGTGGTTCCGAGAAACTCAAAAGTGGTGAATGTCTTGTGTAATTTCCTACTAGGCACATAAAAGCCAGTCTTCATACAGGCACACAGCATCAAAAAAAACTAACATCTTGTGATGAAAAGCTAGCAAAGCTTCTCCTAAAAAAATTTCATTAAGTCCATGAAACCTGTGTAAATGCTTAGAGTGGGGAGCAGGGAATTTTAGAGATTTCACAGCATGAGGAGGCTCCAAGTCATTTATTGCAACAGTTGTATCTAAGTAAGTGAAAGAGAAATGTTCGTCATTTTCTCCACTTAAAAGACTTTAGCTTACCCCCACTGTATATCAAAGCCACTGCATATTAAATATGTACAGAACTCTCATTGAACGTGAAAAACATGGACAGAGTTTATATAAGTCTCCACACTTGAGAGACACTATTCAGGTTCCCCTTTGGTCAGCTTTGGAGAAGATTTTAGGAAAAATATAAGAATTCGTGACTATTTTCAGTTACTTCCTGCTTAATGAGTAAGAGAAAAAGACAAAACCAAAACCTGTTTTTATGTTTGATCCTCCTAGAGCACAGACTAAATTGTTCATGTTTGAAATCTCAGTTTCCTCTTCTAATTTAGTCTTGCTTAAATCATTTAAAAATTATCTTAGCTCATGCCTTGATCATTCACTATTATACTAAATATTTCCTGAGTATCTACCATGTACCAGATACTAATCAGATGCTGTCTTTGGTACAAGGGACATTAAGGTGAATATAATGAAGAAATTGCCTTCACGGGAGGCACTCTCACTCCTAGGAGAGACGAAGTGATTATGATTCCACGTGGCAGATACTGGCGATGGAGGTGGAAACAGTTGAGAAAGCACACATCTGTGCTGGATGTGCAAGGGAGAAAGTGGCTTCATAAAGGAGAAACGTTTTTAGAAAAATCCTGAGCATTGTTTACGATGGAGTGAAGTCCATTAAGAGCAGCAGGAATCACATACATAAGGAAGACAAGCATATTTGTGACTACATATTTGTGAGATCTGTTTGGAATGACAGTATGCGTGCAAGAATGACAGTGGGGATTACAGATCACCAGACAGAATCAGATGAAGGACTTTGTATGAAGTGCTAAGAAATGGTTACTCTATTGAACTGACAGATTGTTAGAAGGCTATTGAGATAAATAACGTTCTAGACGATGAGAATCTGGAATTTAGGATTTGCAATGAAGGACTTGACAGTGATTTAATCATTCTGGTCCTCAGGTCTTCAACTGGAAAACCGATACAGCAATGTTTTCCTTTTATGACAGATTAAATGAGCTAATGTTTGTAGTATGCTAAAAGTCATGCACAGCACCTCACGATCACCCCCCTTTCCTTTTGTCTTTTCACTTCCAGTCATATGCAGCTCAAGCCACGTTTTTCTCTAAAAGCTTGACTCAATTGTGTTTTCCTAATTTCTAGTTCTGTGGCACAAAACTGGTGGACATTTGGCAGACAAATAAACAGTTGATGATTGGTTGACTATTGCATGCTCTACACCTAAGTTGAAAATAATATTCAGTAATGTGGTTTAAGAATGTATGCAAAATTCATTGTAGAAAACTGAAAAAAGGGCAAGTAACATGTTGATATCTAGAGATATATAAATAGAGGCAAGTGAAGCTTAAGTCATATTAGAATCCAACATTAGGTATTGGTAGGAATTTTTAAAAAAGAAATCTCAGAAAATATAATTGCTTTTCATAGGGAGAATTGTTATGTAAGCTCATGTGGGCTGCTTGATATCTGATACCTGAAATTTCCTGTCTTCGGTACCTTTCCTACTATTTTCCTTTCTTCAAAAGAAAAGCCAGAATCAAGGTTGATCTCAGAGGCCAGGCAGTCCTCACCTGAGTTGGGCACCAGCCACATGGCAACTGACAAGTGGTGCTGCAACATTCTATGCAATGGGTGAATTATGAAATTTATTTTGAACAGCAAACATTTATTTCAGTCAATTGACTTTAATTAAATTTAATGTCAATTAAATTTAATGCAATTTCCATTCAATTTTTCTAAAGTACAATACAGATTTTTAAAATGATATAAATCCTAAATTTAATTAATGTATGTATATCTTTACTTAATTAAAATATCATTTTTTAAATAGAAATGGATGAGTTCTGTAAAAGTCCGTGTTGCTTTTGGAACAAGTTTTTGGAGTTTTTTTTTTCTTTTCTTTTTTGAAGTAAAAGTAGCATTTTGGCAAAAATAAAAATAACCCCTAAACTCTTTGAATGTTTGCCTGCACATTTTAAAAAGAATTCCAGGCATGGCAAAGCACATTCTCCCAAAAGAGGTGGGGAATGTGCTGGCCAGTTTCCCGTTATCATTACTGGGCTGTAAAACCTAGAACTTTGACTAATACTTCATTTATGTTTCCTTATTTATGATTCATAAATGGTTTACTTCTTATAGTTCTTCCCATTTTGTGAACGTTTTTAAAAGTTCATAGCATCATCTGATCACACTGACATTTATGGCAAATAACGAAATTCCTTTTAAAACTCATTAGGTGAGAAACACAGATTTTCAAGCCCTCAGTTTAACAGAAGCTAATCTCACAGTGACCTGCCATGCCCCTGCCGCATTCAAGGGTTTACAATGATCGTCTTCCAGAGTTTGAGATATAAGTTGTCTGTGTAGCCCCGTCCCAGGAGCCACACCAATCCTATTCCTACTGCATAGTTTATTTTCTCGGAAATCTAAGCTCTGGGATTCAAGCAAAGCAAGAGACTTGGGGAAAGGCTTCTCACAAATTCAACAAGGAACCCATTTTCACTTGGGGAGGTGGTAAGGGGAAGACCATCAGGCCATCAGGCTCCAACTGCATATATTTTCATGGACAATTATTTGAAGAAAGAAGAATGGAAGGGAAAGAAGACAGAAAGTGACCCTTCCAGACCTTGCTGAGGTAGGCAGAACCCTCTGAGTCCAGGGGTGTGTCTGTCTTTCCCTCCTTTTCCAACTGTGAAGGAGAATGTAGAACATAATTTCCAATTCATACATGTTCCCATTCACAGGGGAGAGAAAGGAAGACATTCAACTAATAAAGGAATTATGGTTTCACAACGAGTTGAATTAGAAAGCTATTTTTCTTTAACGTCCTCCTCCATAGTAACTTCCAAAATGGAATAATATTTTTTCCCTCCAGCAAGAGCTCAACATTGTATTAGGTAGAAATAATGTAAGTATCAGAAAGCCATCTCTAAAATAATAAGAAGAATCTGGAAAACAAGCTGGTAGAGTAGTTATTTTTCTTTATGTTCTCTATAGTCTCTTCGGAACTGCATTTTTTAAAAAGTGCAAATCTCAAAATAAAAGAAAAATAAAACAACATTTTCATTGGATGATTATGTATTCAATCTTAAAAATCCCAGCTCTCAAGAGCCTCTAGAAAAGGGCAAGGAGGCCTAAATGCTCAGTAGAATGGAAGAAACCATTGCTAGAAGCCAGGCAGAGACTCTGGTGACCCAAGTGATCTTAGGAGATTCTCCAAGTATTTCCTGAACAATTTTTAGGGGCCACACTCAGTGCTAGATCCTGGGGATGCAAATACTAAAAGACAAGGTGTCAAGGAGAGGTCCTGAAAAAATACCTGGTCTATTATGACTGACAAATATACCATGTAATATACGAGAAACAGAGCCATAGGTGAGACACACATGTAGAGAAGTCTTGACTTACGTGCAATTCTAACTATAGAACAAAGGAGCCGTGGTCACTTTTAAGGATTTTAATGCTGCGCAGTCCACTCAGACAAGTTGAGGTTTTCATTTAGTGACACTTCCTTTATTTACAGAAGGCTCAGTAACACTGACCCATTTTTTTTTTCTGCAGATGATTCTTAATGCTGGTTAGACTATTAACAGCTGACTTTTACATAGAATTTACTGTTCTAAGCACATTACTTGTATTAGCTCCTTTACTCTTACAAGCTATATGATAAATTCATTTTATTAACCATTTTAAAAAAGAGAAAACTGATACACAAAGAAACTAAATAGCATCACATAAAGTGATCTGGCCAGGTTTGGAGCGCAGATGGACTTATCAACTACTACTCTACGGTATTTTGATTCCTCAATAACTTCTTAAAAAAGCTGGAAGTTACTTGAGCCCTTCATTTATGTCCTACACAAAAAATAAATGTGCCGTTCTTCTAAGAATAAACTATTGGGCTATTGCCCATTGTTTTGTTGAATGTATTTTTAGCAATTTTCCAGACAATGATGGTTATTTTTTTTAAGCCACTGATCTATTTCTATCTTCTCAGATACCCTTGTGAACAAATTTAGAATACATCCATCCATCCAGATTATGGGACAAACTCCACTCTTGTAGGAATTTGGTACCTGATTTTGATTAAATAAGATGAGACTTCAAACAATTACATTAGATTTAGTCGTCTACAATATATTTTTATTTGCAGGGCAAAATTAACTTTTCTAAAATATTTAACCATTGTTTCTGTAATGTTTAGCTGTGTTTAAGATAGTTGAAACTGAAAGAACAAAGTTGGAAGAGGTAAAAATTGTTCAACAGTTATTTAGAAATTACTAATTTTTATATTAGTGAAAATGCAAAGCAGCAGGCATATTTTTGTGATACATTTAGTGAATTTCATCTCCAATCTATCTGACTGTTTAATATACTTGATGTATTAGAATCCAAAAAATAAAAATAAGTAATTGGAGCACACATTTGTTTTACTATTTCCCCCTTTGTTTCTGGAACACATCCCCTCTTGCCGTTCTGGTAACTGGAGTGCATTGGTGTGGGGCAAACAGGAAATGAATAGCACCAGCCAGCTGGACAGAAGCAGAGATTTAGACCAGAAAGCTAATCTCTGTCTAACTTCCATTTCAGCGGTGGATGAATACTGCCTTAAAACATTCATTGTTTTCATTTAGCATTCTTTTCATTTTCTTTTTCCAAAGAGGCCAAAGTTATTTGAAAGTGTTTCTCACATGTTTTCCAAACTCTAAGACTGTATAAGTGAATGTACAATATTTAAAGAGGTGCAATGGAAAAAAAGCATTTCACTGGGAAAAAGCAGATGCACTTGATGTAAGAAGATCGCAGAGAGAGGAATGATTTAGGTAAAGGAGGAAGAGAAGAGAGGGCCGAGAAATGCAGACCCAGGTATAGCTTTTGACTGGTGGACAAGGAAGGCAGTGACTAGGTAATCCAAGTAGATAGGACCTCACAGAAATGTAAGGTCACCAATATGGCACAGAAAGAGAAAGAAGCTGGGAGTTCCATAGGACCTGTAAGGCAAGGGATAAGTGGATGTTATTGTGATATTGCAGTGAACAGACAACAAATGACCTCTGTTATAGACTGAATGCCTGTGTCTTCCCAGAATTCCTGTGTTAAACTCTTAACCCCACAATGTGATGGTATTAGGAGGTCATTAGATCATGACAGTGTAGTCCTCATGAATGGCATTAGTGCCCTCTTCAGAAGAAATGTCAGAGCTTGCTCTCTGTTGCCCCTCTCCACTCTGTGAGAACACAGTGAGAAGAGGCTGCCTACAAACCAGGAAGAGGGCCTCACAAGACAGTGAATCTGCCCGCATCATAATATTGTACTTCTTAGTCATTAAAACTGTGAGAAATAAATTTCAGTTGTCTAAGTCACACTGTCTAGGTAATGTGTTCTAGCAGTCCAAAGTGACTGAGACAGCCCTCCCTTGTCCGTAGCCCAAAACACACACATAGACACATGCTTTGGCATTTCATAAGACTCTGAAATCAAAACATTATTGTATTAAGCTCAAACTTAAATTGATGCCATAGAAAACTCAGAATGAAATATGCTTGCACATCTGTGATTTCGGACTGAGATTCACAGCCTTCTCGGGATATTTTAATATTCCAGGTCTTTAAAGGTGATGAGTGAGAGCAATTTAGCTATCATTTATCAGCATTTAGGTTATCTGGAGCAAGGCTTTAATTTTAGAGTAGTTACATAACCTACCATTGAATTCTGATCTATCTAAAATGTCTTAGGTATTTTAGTATTAAAGGAATATGTAATTTAGCAGTTAAGAGTATGACAATCTAATTCTACAATATATTTAAATACAAATGTCAATGAATCTGAATTAATTTCGTCCATTCCTATTAATATGGGTGAGTTGTAGATTATTGCTTTGATGTGTTAAGTCCTATTGAGAACACACTTTTTCCTTCTCTCAGAAGGACATCTCTAAAATAATAATAAGAATCTGGAAAACAAGCCGGTAGAGAAATTCTTTTTCTTTGTGTTCACTAGAGTCTCTTTGAAATTCCATTTTTGTAAACTGCAAAACTCAAAATAAAAGAAAAATAAAACAACAGTTTCATTGGATGATTATGTATTCAATCTTAAAAATCCCAACTCTCAAAGGCCCCAAGAAAAGGGCAATGAGGTCTAAATCTTCAGTAGAGTGGAAGAAACCATTGCTAGAAGCCAAACAGAGACTCTGGTGACCCAAGTGATCTTAACAGATTCTGCAAGTATTTCCTGAACAATTTTTAGGGGCCACACTCAGTGGTAGATCCTGAGGATGCAAATATTAAAAGACACGGTGTCAAGGAGAGGTCCTGAAAAAATACCTGGTGTATTATGACTGATAAATATACAGTATAAGTTTATTTAGCAATACTATATATTTGAGTACTGTTCAGTAAATAAAACATATTTAAGAAGAGTAACACTATTGAGTGATGGTATCCATAGCAATGCACACGTTCAATGTGAAATGAAAAAAGTAACTGGAAAACTTAAGGTAGATTACCCATTTCCCAGAAGAGACCTTAAAAGGAATAAATATTTTGCAGGAGAATATTCAAGGAAAAAGATGACTGAGACATAAAGCATGGTGAGTATTGGGAACCACTGGGTACTTAATCTCGTGGAATGAAAGAGAAGCAGGCCTGGCGGGGCCCCCGGACATCCCTTATTATTGCCGCCCGGCTGTGTTTACTGAGCCTCAGCAGATGTACAGGCTTTTCTCATGGGAGTTGGTGAGTCCTAACGAAGTAGCATCATCATCACCAAGTAACAATGCCCAACCTCTGTCAGATCTGCCGAGAAGAGAGAAAGGCATGGTAGTAATAAAGATCTTGGAAAATATACAGAGAAGGCAGACAAAAAGTGTGAACATTTGGGGATATGCTGTGCTTTATCTCTATTGAACAAACCACAATATTCTTCATAGGCGATGATGCTAGGGCTCAAACGCCGTTGTCGGAAACCCAGGCCACCGGTGCTCTGCTTCAGGAGGGGAAAGAAGCTGCTTCTAAATTGTTCTCCCTTTCTTTGCTTTTCTGTTGTTTTCAGTCTTACTGGTGTAATATAAGCCATCAGAATGTAAAAGAAGCAAGCCTTTAGACCTCACACCATCATGTGGCTGCATTTATAGGACATGGCACTGTCCCAATCACTAAAAGGTAGACTCTGTGCCTACCTTGGCATCCAGGGAAGAAGCACTTAATAACAAGCTGAAAATAGCAAAAACATTTCCACCTGAAAATGCTCCATGCAATAAACTACAACACAAACACACAAGATTCTCTTTTGTCTTCAAGTGTCCTAATGTCCTTAAAAGTAAAGTAGAATTAGTGCAGTATCTATACTCTGATAGTTTTTGCCTCAAACAGCTATGGAACTAATTAGACTGTGTTGTCTAATCTCCCTTAGAAAGGTAAGGCCCTGTCAATTATGAGTCATGGAAAAAGTGAATATTCTCTATATGCACATTATAAAAATAATAACTTTAAGGTGAAGGCTATTTGTTCATGAGTTATACTGTGCTTGTATATCTATCTTAGTTTCCACTTCAACTTGATTTTATCAATTAAACTTGTGATCGGAATAGCACTTAGCACAAATTTTGGGAAAATAAAGTGCAACTACTCTTGCTAACACTCTACAGCTGTTCACACACACACAAAGATATTTAACTCATTACTATTTAAAGGAAATTCCTCTATGCAAGAATTTCCAATTAGGTTATAGGCCACTTTTTAGCTGCTGGAGGAGATCTATGATTACATCTTCTTCCAAAGCAGTGTGGAAATTCTCACAATTCTTTCTTTTTAAAATCTTGGCAATTAGATAGCCAACAGCCATGAATTAGGAAAGCAAAGTAAATCTCTTTAAAATCAGAAGAGTTTGATCCTTAAGAGTGGATCGATCAAGGTAGGTGAGTGATTTAACTTATAAAAACAGATGTCTAAAACACACTTTCTTGTCCCTCTTTAAAAAATGCTATTTGATGTAATATTTTCCTCCACAGAGAGAGCATATATGCCTAAGTATTATAGAGGCTGTTCAGAAAGCCACAAATACATTTTTTAAGCATTGTGATTTATATTTTAAAAGTCTAGTTTATAAAATTGAGAGTATCATTCATATGGTCTAAACAAAATCTTACTGTCTTTGGACAAAATAACTCAGTGAACTGCATGCTACAATACTACCTATTATATATTTCATTTTATTTATTTTTTGAGACAGAGACTTACTTTTCAGTGTTTTTAAATTGATATACAATAGTTGTATATATTTTGAGGATACATGTGATATTTCGATATTTGTATGCACTGTGTAACAATCAAATCAAGGTAATTGGACTATGCATCACTTCTAACATTTTTATTTGTGCTAAGAACATTTTAATTCTTTAATTCTTTTTGGTGTTTTGAAATATACAATAAATTATTGTAAACTATAATTTCCCTACCTACTAGCAAATACTGAGTCTTATTCCTTCTATCTTCCTGTATTTTTGTACCCCATAACCAACTTGTCTTCATCTCCCCTTCCTCATTCCTTTCTCAGCCCCTGGTAACCACCATTTGACTCTCTACCTTCCTGAGTGATATGGTTTAGTTATGTCCCCACCCAAATCTTATGTGGAATTATAGTTACCATAATCCCCTCGTGTTGTTGGAGGGACTCAGTGGGAGGTAATTCAATCATGGGCGTGGTTTCCCCCATACTGTTCCAGCGGTAGTGAATAAGGCTCATGAGATCTGACGGTTTTATAAGGGGAAACCCCTTTTGCTTGGCTGTCACTCTTCTCTTGTCTGCCGCCACGTAAGAGGTGTCTTTCACCTTCTGCCATGATTGTGAGGCCTCCCCAGCCACGTGGAATTGTGAGTCCATTAAACCTCTTTCTTTTGTAAACTGCCCAGTCTTGGGTATGTCTTTATCAGAAGTGTGAAAACGGACTAACACAATGAAATCCACTTTCTTAGCACCCACATGAGAATGAGAACATGTGATACTTATCTTTCTGTGCCTGGCTTATTTCACTTAGCACAGTGACTTACAGTTTCATCCATGTTGCTACAAATGACAGAATTTTATTCTTTTCATGGCTGAATAATATTCCATTGTGTATATGTACACATTTTCTTTATCCATTGATTCATTGATGAACAATTAGGTTGATTCCATATCTTGACAATTGTGAACAATGCTGCAAGAGAGTACATACATCTCTTCAAAATATTAATTTCCTTTCTTCAGAATTTATACACAACAGTGGGATTGATGAATTATGTTAGATTTATTTTTTGTTTTTTTTGAGGAACCTCCATACTGCTTTTCCTAATGGCTGCAGTACTTCACATTTCCACCAACTGTGTAAAAGGGTTCCCCTTTCTTAGGATCCTCACCAGTATTCATTTTTTGTCTTTTTGATACTAGTCATTCTAACTGGCGTGAGATGGTATCTCACTGTGGTTGTGGTTTGCATTTCCATGACTCAGTGATATTGAGCAATTTTTCATCTAGCTGTTGGCCATTTGTATGTCTTCTTTTGAGAAATGTCTATTCAGGTCTTTTGCCCACTTTGTAATTAGATTGTTTTTTGCTGCTGAGCACTTTGAATTCCTTATGCATTCTGCTTATAAATCCCTTGTTAAATAAAACAGTTCACAAACATTTTCTCCCATTCTGTGAGTTGTCTCTTTGTTGTTTCCTTTGCCATGCAGAAGCTTTTTGGATTGATGTAATCCAATTTGTGTATTTTACAATCGTTGCCTGTGCTGTTGATGTCTTATCCCAGAAAATCTTGCCAAAACCAGTGTCCCATAACATTTCCCCAGTGTTTTCTTCTAGTAGTTTCGTAGTTTCAGGTCTTCCATTTAAGCCTTTCATCTATTTTGAATCATTTTTTGTATATGGTGAAAGACGGGAATCCAGTTTCACTTTTCTGCATATGAATATCCAGTTTTCCCAGCACCATTTATTACAGACTGTCCTGTCCCCACTGTATATCCTCAGCACCTTTGTCAAAAATGAATAGCACGTGGATTTATTTCTGGGCTCTCTATGCTATGCCATTGGTCGATAATTTAATTAGCCTGAAAATGGAAAGTTAGGGAGACTCCTTCTTCTCTTTCTCCATGTTTTCTTAATGATAAAATATAGAAAAAAATAATGCAAAGTAAGTACCAGGATGGGGGTGGGTAGTTTCATTTTAAAATAGTAAGGTTGAACAAAAGTTTATGCCAAAGGTATTTAAAATAATAACACAAATAATATTTAAAGGCAAAGATGTATATGTATATATACATGAACATATTTAATTTATATAAAGGAGAATGTGAATACATATGTATGAATTTTTTTACTTGGTGTATACAATATGAACATATATATGTATGCATATGTATTTATTTACTTGATCTAGAAAACTTGACTATGAAGTTCTCTAGTATAGGCCCTTAGAAGTTCTAAAAGTCACAGTAACCCACATTGTACCTTTGGTTTTTTAATGAGGAAGATGATCTGCTGTGGTGAAGAATGCATTTTCCTTGTGGAAGTCACGTGACCAGTACGCATTGACAGAATCATGAGACAAATTAACAATGAGCAAAACTTATTATCTCCTTACACTTCATGTTAAGTTCTTTGAACTTTCATCTTCTCTAGTAGCTAAACGTTACAATCGAGTCAGCTTTCTCTCAGCCAATTGTTTTCTCTATTTATTCTATCATTTAAAGTTACTGATTTGGATCATTATTTTCCTTTCCCATGACATTTGACCTAGGAAGTTGACAAAGGTGAGCTGGCACTGAAAAGCAACTTGACCCAGGAAAGGGGGCTCTGCGCTTTTCTTATCTAAGCATCCTCAATCGAAACCTCATTCTTTCTTTCCATTATCTTGGCCTCCCATTTAAAGCTGGTGTATATGTATTTTGAGAATATATCATGTCTTCCATCACAAGATATCATTCTTTTTATATAAGTATGTCTTGCCAGCTCTTTGCTTTTCTCTGATGCTGGATTGTGGCTACACAGTGTGAATAATGACACATAAGCACCCTGTTTATTTAAAAGGTTTCCTGTGGTTAAGTACATGTATTATACTAGAGAGCAAAGAATTTCTTTCTAAAATTGATTTGAGTAGACCCTATGAGAGGCATCAGCCAGCACCCGGGAATGAGCTGCCGTAGATATCTTTGTTTATGCTCCCACTTCAGTTCTTTTAAGTGCATTATTAATAGTTTATGTGACTCCTTAATGTTTGGTATTAGTGTTTTCATACAATGAAAGATGATAAAGTGATGCCACTTTTATTGTGTGCTTTAATTGCTAATTGTTAAGAAATGTATATTGTTTCCTTCAAGTTCAATTCCTTTGTGACTTAATGTCATTGCTGGTCATCTTTCAACTAGATCAAATTACTCTCATACTGTTTTATCTTTTTCTTTTGTCTTTACACTTTTTTTAAAGGACGTACATTTGTGTATATAGATAATCTACCGTTAACCCTTTATTTTACATCATTATCTATGGCATTTATACTTTATAATTATTTTAAAAACAATGTTTATAAGACAAAATGGTATTCAATTTCAGGTAATTTAGTCTTAGAATACTTATTTTCTTCTTTCTCTTTTCCTTCTTTAAAGACAGGTTCTCTCTCTGTTGCCCTGGCTGGAGAACACTGGCGCTATCATAGCTCACTGGAGCCTGTAAATCCTAAACTCCAGGGATCCTGCCACCTGCTCCCTAATAGCTAGAAATGCAGGTCATCATACCTAGTTTTTCCTCCCCCACCACCCGCCAACAGACCCAAGCTCTCTACAGGCATGAGCCACTGCACTCAGCTCAGTCTTAGAATATTTCGAGTCCTGTCGTATGAACTTAATCAAGTAAGGTGAAACGTTAGGGGCAGAGTTTTAAGTTTTCATTTTGAGAGGTCATTAAGGCTTTAAGTTTAACTAAAAAATAAGTATATATTATTCCCTTTGGGTAATTTCCTAGAAAGCTTATCAAAATATTTATTTGGTATAGATTTCAAAGACATTTTTAACACTGCTTTTTGTTGTTCATAGTGTTCATTTTAAAGACCTCAAACTACTAAATAGCTTCAGCCTAAGTTGATGGCAACCTCCAGGCAATCATTCTTAATGATATATTTTAAGATTCTGTCTCTTGAATATTGAAAATGTGAAAAATCCAGAATACATCGAATGAAACAGTCTTTGTCTAGACTTTCATGGCTGGAAACAAGTGGAGGGCAGGTGGAAACTCTTTTGTGTAAAAGAAGGAGCCCGGCCAGGGCATGTGGTTGATTTTTAAACCTCTAAATTTTACTAATGATATAGAAGCCCTGAGGAAACACTTAGAAGTCTTCCCTTCCCAACTGAGACCATAAGACTGATTTCTACAATATTTTCCATTTCAAAAAGTATTTGATCAGTAAAATTCTAAACTTCTACTTTTTACCATTTGGTAACATTTAAAACCCTACATTTTAACAGTCTTGAAATGTATTTAAAGTTACTGCTACCATAATATGAAAACATTATTGGATGAATGCAACCTTAGAGCATTTCTACTTGCTAAACTCTTTCCTATTATCTCATTAAGGTAGCAATTAATTTGATTTTTAAAGCCCAATCTCTCACTTTACTACACTTTCAAAATTCTTAGAGTTTGTTTGGTTTTGCTTTTGTTTGTTTGTTTTATTTTAAAGACAACTAATGCCTAAAGAAACTATTTCAATGAACTTGGAATAAAAAATATATAATTCTGTTTTTTTTTCAAGAGATCTTTTTAGATTTCAAAAAGTAAAATTTGGGGGTTTGAGTAACTTGGAAACCAAAACAAATATCATTTTCTGTGTTGTCAAAATCTTGATATACCCTTTTGTTCACCTTTCAGCAACATGATAAATACTCCCCTAAACATGAGAGATAACATTTAAGAAAATGTCACTGCCTTAACCATGGCATACATTTAAAAAAATTTTTGACATTATCTGTATATTCTTTATATTGTGGTTCTTTTTTTTTTCTGTTCGATACTTCCCCAGACCCTACCCCTGTCATATTTCCCAAGCTGTTAACCTTAGCTATGCCTCTGTGTTGAGTATTTTTCCAAAGATTTAAATCTCTTCATCTTTCGTTTTGGTTGTATAAAATGGAAAACATCTCTCTTGGTTTCGTTTCGGTTGTATAAAACGGAAAACATCTCTCTTGGTTTCCATATGTAAGTAGTCAACAATAGTCTCTGTGTTTTATCGACTTGCTTCACAATCTCAGGGTCATCTTGAATGCAAATAATTTGAAAGGCTAAAAAAAAAATAATAGAATATTTTGTGTCAAAATGTTAAGACCAAGAGATCTAAAAACTGCTCAAAGGATTTGTCAATAAATGGAGAAAAGTATCACTCCAAGCTTAAATCTAAAGCTGTCTTTAATCCTTTGTCATCACAGTGAGATCGATTCGGGCTCCCTCAGGAATGTGCAAGAGAAGATCACGTGCCCAGCCAACAAACACCAGCCTTGCTGGATGTTTTGATGTTTAATAGTCCACGGCACACATGTGAGGTATTAGTGTTCAACCTGTACCAGTTTTTCATGACCAATATATATAAGGCTAACCTATATATATTTAAAAAAAACTGCAGTGTTACACATTTCCTAATAAATGACCCATTTGCTAGCAGTTCAGGTATGTGCATAGAGATGACAGAAGGAACTATATTCTGAGGTACACATAAAAACATATTAACCTGCAGCATACATATGACCATGTTGGTGGGCTTAAGCATTTAAACGTAGGTGCTATATTGTAATTTCATTTTTAAAACAGATAAAATCTAATCTAAATATCATTTTTAGGTATAATATTTGGAAAACCTCTAAAACATGCTTGTAACCATACCTAAATTGTGATTTTTCCAGTTATTTAAAATGTTTAGTGATGCCAACTTTGTTTCATTTATGGGAGAAAGAGAAACTATATAGAAAAAAATTCGTAAGGCAAAAAATAAAATAAAATAAGGGCGTAGATACAATGAGAATGTTAAATCAAATTATGTCTTTTTTTTTCTTTTTGCAAACCACAAAACCAAAAATGGATTTTCCCCCCTCAATATCAGCAAGAATTTGCTACCATGAGACAGTTCCCAGATATTCCCTGCTATTTTTAATAAATGAAAAAATATTGTAGAATACTGTATATGCCTATTGGAAACCTTTTTTGCTGGGCTCAATCTGAAAATATAGAAGAAAGACATTGAGCAGACTGTGAAACCTATGAAGTGTCTATCAGACAGTGATTCTTGGTATTTGCCAAGTATTTAAATTAAATTTGGTTATCTCTCTCTGCGTGTGCTTAGCACAGAAATATTTTCTTTAGGCCGTGAACTTCTAGTTCTGATAAGTAGAAACAGTCTCCCTGTTTCAAGATAAGATATAATGTGTATTCTTTAGCTACTTCACCTTTATTATTGAGTTGTAAAATGTAAAATAGCTCATGGTAATCTCAAAAAAATGATCAAGAGATTGATCTTTAGTGCAAAGCATAACTACTTAATTATATAATTACAACTACATTTATAAATTTGCTGTGAGTTTTCCATCAACCTACAGATGACATTTCAAGTTTTATTCCAACTGGTATTGTTCACCATTTTTATACTTACAAAAAAATTTTCATTAGGATGAAAGAAAAAACTAGTAAACTTTTTTCTTGTTAATCTCATTCAACTCAGTCTTAATGAGGGTCTAAAAAATAATTTGACTCACTTGGATCCAGTCCAGAAGCTAATTTGCATGTCTAGAAATGGAAGTTAAGTAGTTAGTTACACATATCAGCTATAGGCAACTCCAAGAGAAGTGTGAAAAGTGAAAGTGGTATGCTTAGAAGTAGCTGCTGCAGCCTGGTTTGTGATTGCAGAAATGATAGATGAAGTTGGGTTATCCATGGAGAGAAGCTAGGAAGGAGAATGAGACTGCATAAACCATGGCAAACTCCAATTACATTTAAAAAATAATACAGATTTGATAGTAGTGCCCAGAATGGAAAATTGAGTATCTTATCTACATTTAAGATGAGTGTCCCTCTGCCAGGCAACTCAAATAAGGTCCTTTTTAGCCATTTACTATTGAACAGAATTGGAGAATAAATGGAAAACTATTGACTCAAGTAGAAAACCATTGACTTCAAAAATGGTGAGATAAATGGTATTTTAAACATATATATTTGACTGTGCATGGTCATATATGATTTTTCATCATGCCCTCTCTTTGTGTTATGACTTATTGTTTTTTAAGCAAGAATAAAAGATTTCCACTTAAAAATGTGAAGGATCAGTACACCAATTCCTTAAAACACAAAACATTTAGAGGTAATTTTTCTTTAAGAAGCACTTTGCAGTTTTAACTGTATCTTGATTTTATTGGCTGCTTAAAAGTTTATGTCTTATTTCTCAAGTGTTCCCAATCAGATCATACACATCTATGTAGGTAAATTTGTCACCACTAACAACAACAAAAAAATGTATCAAACATTCACTCTTTACAAAGTATTGAGTTAAACCTAGGACGATAAGAAATATAAATGAGATACGGTCTTAACAATGAGTTCTAACTTTCAAAAACATGGACTCATTTTGACCAGCAGAACCAAGAAAGAGAGACTGACTTTTACCTTAGTTAGCATAGCTTAGTGACAGCAGTAGAAATATTGCCAGTGCAAGGTACTAAAGAGAGAATGACAAACTCCAGGAAAACCTAGTCCTAACTAGAAGATAGAGAAACTAAGTAGTTTATTCTAGAATGAGTGTTCACGTTCCCCCAAAATTCATGTATTGAAACCTAATCTCCAATGTAATAATGGTTGCAGGTGAGGCCATTGGGAGATGATCACTCATGAGGGTGGAGCCCTCATTAATGGAATTAGTGCCCTTATAAAAAGAGGCCCCAGAGAGCATCCTTACTTCTTCACCATGTAAAGACCCACAGCAGAAAGAAACCGTCTGTGAATCAGGAAGCCAGTCCTCACCAGACACTGAATCTGCCAGTGCGTAATCATGAACTTTCAGCCTGCAGAACTGTGAGGAAGAAATTTGTGTTGTTTAGAAGCCATGCAGTCTATGGTATTTTATTATAGGAGCCTGAACTAAGACACTATTATAAATTCTAATATTCCTGTCACAGGACTATAATATGTAGTCCCAATGTTCTCAGCTGGGGTGATATTGGGTGCTCCTACCATCTGGTAGGTTGAAGCCAGGGATCCTGCTAAACATCCTACAATACACAAGACAGCTCCCACAACAACAACAAAAAATTACGTGGTCCCAAATGTCAGTCATGCAGATTATTCTACATGTGATTTGATAAGCAGTCTGTGATGTAGTACTTATTAATCAATAGCCAAGATGCTAGTTGAATTGTAAATATTTAATCTGGTTTGTATGTTCCCAAAAGTAAATTAGCTAAATTGGCCCTATGGAGTTGTGGGTATTAATAAAGAAATTGTATTGAATTATTTGACTGCTTACCTAGATAGCATTCAACAATTAGCCATTAAAAAGATGGAAATAAACAAGAAAAAATACTATGGAAACTGTTTCATTGACAACAACATGAATTCATTTCTTCAAAAGTTATGCTGTGGTGGTAGAAACACGAGCTTTAGATTCCAAAGGCCGAGAAAGGCAACTCGGAACATTGTGAACTTGACAGTTTGGTCTTGTGTCTGTGAGTCCCAGTTACCCTCTTCTGTAAATTGCAAGCTTTTCAGGCCATCTTGTACAGCTGCTGTGATTATTGGAATTGAGCTAAGCAAGGCAGGGCATATGTTAGGGTCTGAAGAAGACAGCTATTATTAGAGCTGGTACCACTAATGTTAGACCTTTTATTAAGATAATCATTAATATTCACGGTGTGTATTCCCTTGGTATGGCTTGTACAGAATTCAATATGAATAGCAGAGGAAGAAAGAATCTGCGATTAGACTTCCTTGCATCTTATCTCCATATTTTTTTTAGCTTTTAGAATTTAGGAATTTTTCTGAGTCCCACGTAAAATTCCCAGTTCCTCATCTATAGATCTAACTTTGATATATTTTTCTTCATGAGCTGCATCAATGTTCAGAAGTGTGTTGGTCTTTTCTGTACAGAAGTATGAAGAGCTGCTCCTATTTTGCACGCTTACCCTAGCAAACATTGCTGGAAGAAATAAAACCTACATTAGGAAGGGTAGGGCAATGTTAGGGAGGAATATTGGAGAATTATGGCAGAGTCACCTCTGTTCCTAGCCCACTACATCCTGTGAAAAAAGTGATGTCTAATGAAAGTCAATCCATTCTACTTTAATACAGATGGTTAATTATCATTGACTCATATTGATATTTTATTATAATGACCTCATTATTAAAAGGTGGATCCAATTAAGAATATATTTACATAACAATAATATGATTTGACTAGGAAGTTTCTCACTAACACTCAAGTGTCTAATTTCATTAAGCTAATAAATATTGCCAGAGGGCTACGCATGTGATAGTCGTGTCTGAACTTACCAATGGCTAAATTCCAATTTCCCTGAAATGGCCCCTGGCATTTTAAGTGTTCTCCATGTCAATGAAGTGCATGATTTTTAAATTTATTTTATTTTTAATTATTATGGGTACATAATAGTTGTATATATTTATGGAGCACATGTAATGTTTTCATACAGGAAAACAATCTGTAATAATTGGGGTATCAGTTCAAACAAGGGAAATACATGATTTTGATTTTTGTCTATTCCCAAGTTTTATTTGGATCCTCTGTTAAAATCAATTCCCTAATTACATCTTCTGTACTAGATTTTAGTTTTCTACCCTAAAGGATACTTATGTTGAAAATCTTTATTAAATATATTTTAAAAGCAAAGTTTACTGTTGTGGTTGCTTTACTTATATTAACTAAAATAAAGATTTTCTGCTTTTAAAAACAAATGCCGTTACTGCAAGAGTTACGGTAATTCTTAAGGAATCAGTTTTAAAAAATTGGTGAAATTTTTTTCCTTGCTCAAAATACTAGTTTTTTTCATAAATGTTACTGATTGAATGTCATAAATTGTCAAAATTGAGTCATAAGAATTCCTTCTCTAAATGTAACAAATTATCATGATACTAAATTTTTTAGTAACTCTCTATAAATAATCCTACCTTAAAAAAATGTTCTTCTTTCTTTAGAGACAGGGTCTTGCTCTGTTGCCGTGGCTGAGTGCAGTGGCATGATCATACTCCCAGCAGCCTCAAACGCCGGGGTCAATGATCCTCCCATCTCAGCCTCTCCAGTAACAGCTGGGACTACAGGCTCATGCCATCATGCCCAGTGAATTTTTCTTTCATTTTTTTTTTTTTCTCTTAGAGACCGGAATCTATCTATAAGGCTCACACTGGTCTTGAACACCTGGGTTCAAGCCATTCTCCTACTTCAGCCTCCCAAGTTGCTGGGATTACAGGCTCAAGCTACCTGTGTTCAGCCCAACTCTTTTTTGACTAGCACGCTGGGCACATATCAGAACACTTCTCATTTGATAAATAAAAGCTAGTACTTAAGAAGAACATAACTGCCCCTGCTCCAGGACTGTTCAGTGAAATCTTTATTGTTATTTTAATGGACTTAAAAAAATAATGATGCACTATTTTATAAAACACCATTTTAGTTGATATGACAACTTAGGTACATTGAGAGTAGATACCATTTGTAACTTAAAATGTCTGCTAAGACAAATCGACCCCAGGAAATTGGGTCTATAACAAAAACATGTATAAACCCTCAGCAGTAGCAGTATTTTTCTAGTACCAGCAGGAGAAGTAATGAAGTCTTGTTGACATTAAGCTGGAGCAATGCTTTTAAGTAAAGGCCTGCCTAATTCTCGGATAGAATAATCCATAACTCAGCTCTCCAGGGGAAGCTCCTGTATTACCTCATTTCTATATTCAGCAGTCATAAAAAATGTCATTCAGATGACCTGAGGTGTACGATTTCATACAATGAAAAGAAAAAAGCTATCTCCTTGCCTGCACATGGGCCCTCTTCATGGCCAATTGGCAGTGGCCGAACCTTTCCATCGCAGTTAGTTACTTGGTTGGGTTTCACTACATTGTTACCAGATCTTGAAAAACATAGATCTTTAGGTTAAACGAAAACCTGAAAGTTGATGCCTTTAATCCTGTCTTTTACTAAATAATTCTGGAAATGACTTGCGTCAGTATCCATTCTGAGGTCCCATTCCCTGGATACTGCTCTGATCTCTCACTGAGAGTTCTGTTCATCTAGTACCAAGTAGCAAACCAGATTTGCTGATGTTTTCAATGTCAATTCTATCATCAATCAATCCTTTCACATTCCTAGAAAATCCATATGCAATTAATCTTATTTTCTTCTTCCTTCAATTAACTGAAGTTAAAGCTTAACTTCTTTTCCTTTAAGCCCAAAATAAAGCGTTTTTTTCTAATGTATTCCCTGAAATTCTGTGTATATTTAAAGAATAATTTCTCCTCTCTTGGAGTGCCTCTCCTGATGAATATACATATGAAGAAAATAAATTAATGAGAAATAGCATAGTTTTGAGAAAATGAGTATGTCTAATACCTCTGGCACAAAAGTTTTAACATATTGAATGGATGGCAAAGCAGGGGGAAATATTAATTCAACCAATCCAGTGGTTCAAGGAACATTCTGAAGGAGCATTTCTTCAGGTTAAAACACTTGAGGTTGCACAGTTTTCAAGAGTGGCTCTGAAATGTGAATTGATCTAAACTGTACTGGAACATAACTCTTAGTTTCATCTTGTAAAATATCTCTGGATAACAATTTATTACCCATCGTGAAAATTAGCTTTTCTGTAACCTTAATAGTGGGTCATTTAAATCATAACCTTAACACCTTTATTATTATCACTCACATTCTAATACTTGATTAATAACCTTATCTATTATTATCCCAGGCATAGACAAATTTGCAGAATCCTCTTGAAGCTTTGATTGTTACAGACTGAAGATTTAGATGCTTTAGTATGTATTTTTCTACCAAATCCCTCCAATCACAGTATTTCATCAACCAATGTATGCTTTAGGAAAATTTGTATTCTACAGTTTTTTCTTAAACATGACATATTATAAAACATCAATTCCTTTGCCAGTTGGTAGTATTCTTAACATAACTTTTCTAAGACATTTAAAGCCTGACATTTTGAGGCATTGCATTATACTTTATTATAAATTATAAGTGTAGCACATCTATCTATTCAATGATTCATTCTTACAATAATTCCACAAATATTTATGAACCCTTCCCTCTGTCAGGTATTGTTCTAATTGTCAGGATACAACTGTGAGTAAGACAAAGCTCCCTGCCCTCAGGGAGCTTACATACAACTGGAGAAAAAATAAAATCAATCAATAAAATAACTTTTTACTGTAACAATCAATGAAGCACATTGCCAACAACAAAGAATAGAGATTCACTCTCCAAGTTCACAACGCAAACACAATGTATGGTGTTTATTTTTCCCAGAACCAGAATATAGTAGATTGTCAATAATTTTGAAGAAGTGAATATCATATACAATAAATATTGTCCTGGTAAAAAGATTATCAAGAAGTGTTCTGACAGGATTATGTGCATCTTCTTCTGTTTACAGCATGTAATATAGACTGAAATTATATATTGTACTTATTCATAAAGTACAAAGTGGTTTAAAAAAGAAATCAAATGAGTTTAGGTGTGGGTGTCTTTTACACTCAAGATGCTTGCAGTTTCAGAGAATACCAACAAAGAAAGATTATCTTCACCAAGCCCTGAATAGTTTTTATTGTACCTTTGCGAAAGAAAACTGCCTGTTATGCAGCAGTTATACTTTCATACACAGATGAACATAAAAGAGTTGGAAACATCATTCGTGAATTGGAATAATACTCCACTGCAAACTTCTCTCCTTGGTCTCCTCCCATTCTTTGTATTTCTGTGATAAAGGGGCAGTTGAAAGCCATTTGCATAGCTTCTAGTCCTTGAAAAGACATATTGTTTCCCTTTTGCTTTTATTTTGATTAAATATTCTCATATTCATAGAGTACCCTGATTGGTAAGTTCAACTCATCTTGGTTTTGGTCTAGAGGGCAGGATAAAGTGCTATCCAATTTTGAGAGCTATCTGCAATTTTGCTTAATATTCCCTTTGCATAAAGTCAGAAATTTTTGGAGAGAACTATAATTGCCCCATATTTAAAATATTATTGAGAATGCAATAGACTGAATTCAAAATGCACTTTGAGATTCAGCCTACTCACTTAAAAAATAATTTTTTCCAAGTTCATTTGCAAAGTTCTGTTGAATTCTTTTTTTAGTTATACTTAGTTATATTTAAAAACTTAATAAAAAGCCCTGTGCTATAAGAAGTTAGTGTTCTTTGCCATTATTCCTTTTAGTTTTAAAGGTACTTTGCAGCACATGTGTTAGTACAACTTATAAAATCTGGTAAAAATAAAAGGGAATTAAAGATGTTATTGAGATGCTGTGAGTTTGCAAAACATAATTTAAAAAGTTAGGAATTAACTACTCATTTCTTATAATAGTGTATTTTTAACTCTTATCTAACCTGGAATCATCTTGCATTGTTTAGCAAAATTCATCTTGCCTTTTTGGAGTCAAATGATGGCAAAACAGCTCAAGCTGGAAAACTGATCATGGATTTTGAAATAGCCACCGTCTTTTCTGCTCCCAGAATTTTATGAATATTTTTTTCTTATTTTTTTTCTTAATCCTAAGGTATTTCATTTCTACAAAAAAATTTATTGACTCACATAGTTTGTCAGGTATTTAATAAAGAAAGGTTTTACTTCTTGTGTGTTTATTCATTTGCTTAATCACAAAAAAACTGTTTCCTCCAACTGTAATTGATGTTTCTTTAGCTTCTTTGACTCTTATCAAGTGGTTTGTGTTGTTATCATTGACTTTTTGAATTGTTTAGCACTTTTTTGTCTTCGTTTCAGTAACTTCACATACAGTATGTATTCAGAAAAGAGCCTGAGGTATGTTAAAAGGGGTAATGTCAGCGAGCCCCGCCACGTCACAGTGACAGCTTCAGGTTCCTGATATCTTCTTCAAGGTGATAACCATTAATAGCTGCTTGAAGGGCTAGATGTATTTTGGTTGTAACAAAAGGGAGTGTAAAGTGTTGCCAGAATCATGGTGATATTCTACTGGAGAAAATAAGAAACACTAGAAAAAATAAAATGAAAAACTTACCTCTAAGTATGATAAACTCCAAAGAAAGATGTAGATAAAAAAGACACTAAGATATTTGTGTGGCATGCTATAAGCAAGTTTTGAATTGTATTCTTCAACATTTGATGAGACAAAAATTCGAACTCTTAATAAAAATTAACCCCTCTCCTTTTTTTTTTTTTTTTTTTACTTTTCTCTGTGCCAGGCCTGCTGGATAAAATTATACTGCCAAAGACCTTGGTCTGAAGCCATTATTTGTGTAGCCACTTCTTCAGAAATCAGAAAATCATTTAAGCTTGGGTTAGACAGCTGTGTGAAGTGTTATCAAGTAAGTGAAGTCTGCAAATTAGACAGAAAAGTATGCAGCTGGCAAAATAATCTAAAATGCAACAATTTTCTGAAATTCTTGGGAGCTAAAGAAGGGACCAGGAAAAAAAGAAAAAGAAACAAAAATGTTTTCTAGGCTAGATTTTAAAGAAGTCAAGATTATATATATGTAGCAAAGAAAGGCCTTACCTATAGCTTAATAATTTTAAAATGACATTTCTAATCCAATTATATGTAATAATGGGAATAGGACAGACCTGGGCTAAAAACTGACAATTTATGCCTAAGCGTGTGTGCACCTGTGTGTCTTTTTTAGTGTCTGTCTAGGTAAAATGAATTCTCTAGATTAAGTGGAATGAACCAATGAACTCATAGGTCACCTCCTCCTCCTCTGCCAACTTTTTCATTTTGATTTTTACTTAGCTTAATTGCTTTTGGTTTGAAATTTGCAATCCTGCTACTTGAGGTTATAAAACAATAGTTGACTTAATAAGAACATACCAACTAAAATTATCAGGAGAAATTAAGGAATTTCAGGTCAATAGGAGGATGCAAGGGAAACCTCTACATTACAAACATTTTATTTATATCGGCTGCAGTTCTCTGTTCTAGTTATGTATTGCTGCATAATAAGTCACCACAAAACTCAGTGTGAAAGCAATTATGATTATCTTGTCCCTGATGCTGCAGTACGATCAAGGCTCCAGTAGATATCTCAGCTCTTCTCCGCATGCATCCGCTGGGCCAGCCCAAAGGTAGGGGTTACTTGACAGGTGGGACTAGAATTATTGCAGACATCACTTGGGTTGGCAGTGAAGGTTGCCTGTCAGCTGCGACTTTGCCTGAGGCCATCTGCTAGAACCTTTGCACATGTTCTTGCATTGTGGCTAGTTGGCTTTCTGGCAGCATGTCTACCGGGTTCCCAAGGGAGTATCCCAAGGAGATAAAATGGTCAACCATGGCTTTCCTTTAGCCATATCCAAAAAACATACCTGAAACTAAGAAGAAAAAGAAGTTTAATTGGACTTACAGTTCCACATGGCTGGGGAGGCCTTAGAATCATGACGGGTGATGAAAGGCACTTCTTACATGGTGGCGACAAGAGAAAAATGAGGAGGAAGCAAAAGTGGAAACCACTGATAAACCCATCAGATCTCATGAGACTTACTCACTCTCATGAGAATGGCACAGGGAAGACCGGCCTCCGTGATTCAATTAGCTCCCCCTGGGTCACTCCCACAACACGTGGGAGTTCTGGGAGACACAATTCAAGATGGGATTTGGGTGCAGACATAGCCAAACCATATCACCGGCCTTGAAGGTCACATAACATCCTTTCTACTCTATTCACAAAGTTCTACCTTTCAAAGGGAGGGGTCCGTCACGGAAACCACCTCATGGGAGGAATGTCATTTAATATGAGCCCAAGGAACAAAATATCTTGCAGACGCCCTCTTTGAAAAATACAGTTTGCCACAGTCTGCCACCTGGCCACAACAATCCATTCCCCTCTTCCATGTAAAATGCATTCAACGTCTCCCTCAAAATCTAAGTCTCAGGCCTTTATGATATATGTTAGTTTGCAAGGGGTGCCATAACAGATATTTCAGACTGGGTGATTTAAACAATAAAAATGTATTTTCTCACAATTTTGGAGTCGGAATTTTGAGATGGAAGTGTCAGAATGCCTGGTTTCTTTTGATCCCTGTCTCCCAGGATTCTCCCTCTGTAGATGGCCCTCTCCTCCCTGTGGAGATGGCCGTCTCCTCCCTGTGTTTTCACTGTCTTCCCTCTGTAATTGTTTCCAAATTTCCTCTTCTTGTAAGGACGCCAGTCCTATTGCCATGTTGGGTTCAGGTTCAGCCTAATAACTTCATAGTAATTTAATTACCAACTTAAAGGCCCTGTCTCCAAATATAGTCATATTCTTAGGCACTGGGGGTTAGACATTTATCATATGAATTCTGGAAGGACACAATTTAGTCTATTCCATGATAGCTGTTTGAAGTCTATTACCTAAATCGTCTCCAGGTACACATGATTCTACTTGGTTGCATTCCCTGAGTATTTGCTTTCAGACTGAAGAACTGTGAATTAAAGAGAGAAGTGTTTTGTCTCTCCTTCTCCAGCCCCATCGCACACAATATACAATGGTGACACAAGCAGGGGATATAGACTTTCAAAACTACTCTTCTAAAAGGAAGAGACCAGGAGGCTCACAGAAACCACTAGCCCATGGCCATTCTGAAATCCTGTGGGATACATGCTGCTTGTTCCTTGGTGATAACTTTATGGATCTCCTTCTTTTAAAAGATAAATTAAAGCTCTCTATAAGGGAGAGTGTGTTTTTATATTTGTAGGAGAGAATTCTTCCTTGAAATCCTCGTGCTGTCTTCGGGTTCATCATTTCTTATTGCAGGTAAAGGAGTACCCTGGCAACAGTGGCAGGTTGTATTTTCTAAGTTAGTCATCACAATGCACCCTCTGTGTATGTGAGGTTGACCTGCTCTCACTGAGGGGATATGTCCCATCCCTTTGCACCTGCGTGGGACTTAGGGGCTGCTCCACGTGAGCAAGTATGGTGAAAGTGATGCAAAGCAAGACCCAAGGTGAGGCCATAAAAGGCCACGCACTCCTGATATTCTTATAGGACACTCAATTTTGGATCCCATCACCATGCTGTGAGAAAAAACAAATAGCAACATAAAGAGATCCTACGTAGGTGTTCTGGCTGATAGCCCCATCTGGGGTTCCAGCCAACAGCAGTCATCAGGCATGAATTAGAAACACTGATTATTTCAGTACCTAGGATCGAGCCATCCCAGGCCTTCCAGTTGCCCCTCTCGACGCCACATGGGATACCTCCTCTAAGTCTGGCCCAAATAACAGTTTAATGAGAAAAAAAATCATTGATGTTTGATGCCACTTAGTTTTAAAGGGAATTGGAACAGAGTTCTGTATCTGGAGGAAGGTGCTCCTATAACAACCCAAACACTGACATTAGCTCTGGGCTGACGCAGTGGACACAATCGAGGAGGACACTAAACGATGTTCACAAGAGAACCTTGGAGAGAGTTAGCAGAGACATAATGGGCCTGGAGGAGGCTTCTGAGTAGGGCTTAACAAAAAATATGAAAAATTAAAATGATAGTAAAAGCTGGCAGAAAGGAGACCCTTGCTTTATACTAGCAATAAGTTTCACAACGTTGTTGCCGGAAGTAACATAGGAAATCAACAAGGATTCTAATTAAGTTGATAATGTAGTGAAGAGATTTTGAAACAGGTAGTGAACCACAGGACCACGTGACTTTCTCTACCTCCACATGACAAATGAGAGAGGGTGAGACAAACTAGAGAAAGAACTGTTAACTACAAAAGACCTGGGATTTGCTGGGTTTGAAAATAAAACTCTTCTTCATTCCTAGTCTGTCCAGATGGCAAAGTCTGCTGAGATTAAAAAATGGCTTTTGGGCAGAGAATAAATCCAGGACATTGTCAAGAAAACAGAACCTAAAGATGAAGCCAAGGGTGTGACTGGAAAGCATGTTTAAGACATTTAAGGTGGTGCCTCAGAGACCCTTTCTAACAGATGTCATTAGTGAAATCATTAATAGCATCTATTTAGAGAACAGTTCAACTTAGCTCTCTGAACCTCTTCTTTTATTGTGAAATAATATTCTTGTATTTTATCACACCACCTTATATTTTCAATCTCTGCCATATACTTTATTCATTTAATCATTATTTTAATGAAACATACTGGATGAGGAGGGCAGATATCATTGCTCTCCATTGTCTCCAATGACATTACATTCCTTGAGGTCAGCTTAAGTATCTATCTTTGTTACCCCATCAGCCCAGGGACTAATTCTTTGACTTTAGAAAGTGTCTCTCTGCCAGGCTCTACTCACACTACCACCTCTGTTATCTCATCAGTTCTCATGATAACCCCATACAGGCAAGGTTATTACACCCAGATGTCAGATGAGGTAACTATAAAACCCAAAAAGGTTGAATAAATTTCCCAATGTCACATTGCTACTGTGTGTTAGAATTGGAATTCTAATATGGTCTTTCTGACTTGAAAATAAGCAAGTGACCTTTCCATTTTACTCAGCCATCTTGCATGTAATAGAAACACATGCATATATGCACTCAAAGGAAGAAAAGAAATAATGTCATTTGATTTCTAATCTTGTGGCTCTGAAACACTGAGACTTTATACTTTCAGCATCTCCTGACAAATCATCCCAAGGCAATGCTGTTTTTAATATTAATTATTCAAATAAGTTGTAAAATAGTTTTTGAATTTAAAACTAATGTGGAAAAGGACCATTCGTTTAACTTTTATTGTGTGATATTTTAATCCATGGATAAACTGTTCGTAACTGTTAATATAAGTCTTTCTTGATTTTTCTTACCTATTTTCATAAAAAATGATAATCTAGAATTATATTTGCATAACTTAATTACATGATACCTCTGAATAAAACAGATACTCAATATTTAGATGGTGACCACTTCATTTTTCCAAATTCCAT
Source organism: Pan troglodytes (assembly GCF_028858775.2). NCBI lineage: Eukaryota > Metazoa > Chordata > Mammalia > Primates > Hominidae > Pan > Pan troglodytes. Next base: position 110,918,974 of record NC_072412.2, on the reverse strand, counting down.
ATGTGTACATTTGTGTGCATTATAGTCACTACTTGAAATATTTTATTTCATAATCTAGTGACAAACTTGCTGATATGGTTTGGCTGTGTCCCCACTCAAATATCACCTCGAATTGTAATAATCCCCACATGTCAAGGGCAGGACCAGGTAGAGAGAATTGAATCATGGGGGCTGTTTCCCCCATGCTGTTCTCTTGATAGTGAGTTTGAGTGTTTGCTTCCCCTTAGGCCATGATGGTAAGTTTCCTGAGGCCGCCCCAGCCATGCTGAACGTGAGTCAATTAAACCTCTTGCCTTTATAAATTACCCAGTCTTGGGTATGTCTTTATTAGCAGCGAGAGAATGGACTAATACATTTGCCTTCTCCTTGTTTTGGAATTGTCTCTATATTCATTGGTTTTGGTGTGTAGAGCCTGGCAATGAGCAGAAAATGAAGTGTGTTGTGTCATTCACGTAGTCATTTGTTCATTCATACTTCTTCCAACAAAATGTACTAATCTTGGGTGTCAGACACTGAGTTTATCCTTGATTTATTATGGTCCTGAAGCACATAGACAGATAAAAGGGAAAATTCATTTACAATGCAGTGTGAACGTATTATTGTAGATCTGCATGTAAGACGCAATGAGAAATCAGAGCTGGAGGCCGGGAAGGCTTTTATTAAGAAGGGATTTTAGATCACAGCCTTGCAGGTCTTAGCCAAATTAAGCAATTAATTGGTGAGTATGGAATAGGTAAGTGGTCTGTCAAAAGGCTGTGAAATTAAAGCAGAAAGATTCTTTATTTTGGAAAGATAAAGGAAAAAATTTCTGACTTATCTACCAAAAATTTATGAAATAAATTTATAACATTTATTTAAAAATGTATAACCATAAGAAAATATAGGAGGTGTTTTCTATCTACATGATTTATTTCCTGAATATCTATATATTAGGTGGAGTTCCCTTTTCATTTTCTAAAGAACTTAGGTTCCACACTATATAATATTTGTCTTATATGACTCTATTTTAAAAGTACGAGTCTTGAACAATATGAATGGTACACACAAAAGGATCAAGTAATTTTTTTTATTTTGCACATTTTCCATTTATATTCTTCCTTAATGGGTTGCCATAAATATTTACTTGATGTAATTTTTGGTAGCAATTTTTAGAATAATTCTAACTATTACAAAAGTAGCATCAATGAGAAGACCTACAGTTTTAATATTGTTTTATTAGTTAATATACCTTCTATATTCTACATATTGTGCTAAGTCTTTTGTACAGAGTATTTCTTTGATATTCACGTTAAACTCTATTAAGAAGTAAATATTGTTATTACCCCCAGATACCTTTGCAGATCAAAAAATTGAGACTTAGAGAAACTTCAGACACAGAGTAACTGAATATAGAAAATATTTAGAAAATCTTATTTGATCCAGTTGCAAGAGAATTTCAAGCAATGTGACAAAGTTCAAAATTATCAATTTATTACTTAATTACTCACATTCCAAATTTGGTTAATGTTTATGAATAACACACCACCCGAAACTTGGTGGCATAAACGACGGCCATTAAAATATGGTTTTCTTTACCGGCCTTGGTCCAATGTAGAAAGTGAAATTTCACAGTAATTCGAACAGGAAAATGTATACTATAAAATATAAACAATTAAAGATAAAAAGTGAACAATTAAAGATAAAGAGAAAAATTTATAAATAAATATATAACATAAATAATTATTAACTTTTACAGAGTATTGAAATCATGGAGGAATGTCAAGAAGCAAAAAGAATTGTAAAGAATTTAAAAAATTCTAAAGAATATAAGATGAGCAGATATGATATGACACAATATAACATACCTATGTAATATAAATATTATATGAAGAGTAAAAAGTAAGGTAATACAATGTAACATAATTCAATACAATAAAATCTGGCATAATATGATATGGCATGATCCAATATGATCTAATATAATAGCTGTCATCACTGGCGCTAAGATACAGTACCCAAGGAAGAACCACCCCACTTCCTCCCAGGCTGAAAACTAGGCTCCCAGACCTCACTAGTGAGGACATAGTCACCAATCATTGTGTGGCACATAGGTTTCTGTTGGGGCATTCTGATGGAATTTGGTGAAACTTCACCCTTTGGAACTTACAGAGCTCTAAGATGCTGCGGGGGAGCCACGGCCCACTGCGTGCTGCGTGCTGCTGGCTACAGTGCATTGCCTGGGCCACCCATGCCGCAGGAGCCTTCACAGCAAGAACACCACAGTCAGGAAGCACATTCCTCTTCTCCAGCAGTAATCTTTTCATCCCCCTCCATTGGCCAGGCTTAGTATCCTGGGTCATGTCTAAATGTGGTTCTCTTGTGTTTTTTTCTTGCCTGTGTCATGGCTTGTAATTTTGTTGTTGTTGTTGAAAGCTGGGCGTGTTGTATAGGACAATAGGAATGGAGGTAATAGGACTATAGTTTGGGGGCTTATGTTAACCTGTCTAGAATTTGGGTTGTGTTGAAGGTTTATTGGTACTCCAGGGGTCAGAGTCTTCATATTCCTCTATTGGCCTTGCCTTTGTCTCACCTGTTAACTCCAGACTTTCCTAAGTGATTCTGCTCAAAGAGAGGGTCTCTATCTTGTACATCTTTTAGTGAAAATTCACTTTTGGTGTAGTGATAGATGTGGAAGATGGAAAATGTTCTGGAAATTCATGACTCATTCTCCATCTGTTAGTGGGCTTGTGTTCCTGAGCTGCGACCTTCACTTTCACACATTTTTTTTAGCTCCCCCACTCCTCTCAGGTGAAACAGGAAGGCTGGAGGGGCCTACACTCAGGTAAATGACCTTTCCACAGGTAGATCAGGTTCTGATAAAGTCTTTTCCTGTGGGGTTAGGCCTTTGTTTTAGAGAATTTTCTTGGTATATTTCACAGCTGTTACTTTCCCTTCCTTCTGCTAAAGCCAAAAGGGGATTTTTCTTAGCTCTAAGAACTAAGTTTCTAGTTAGAAACTAGTACTCTTGTCTCTAAGAATATGGTCCCTAGTAGTTCCTCACTTTCAAACTAACCCACACCCAGCTTCCAGCAATTTATTAAAATTACCCTCTAAGTGTTCTATCAGATTATGTCTCTGGTAGCTTCTGTCCAGGTATATCAACTCCACCTGTCAGCTGTGCCTGTCTCTCCAGATTTTGGGGTGGTTTGCCCCAAAACCTCAGTTCTGTAATGGGTCCAAGAAAACATGTTTAAGTTTGTTGAGCTTTTTCTTATTACATGTAATAGAGTGATCACTTCCAAGTTATTTGACTTTTGAATGTCAGTATGTTTCATAAATTAGTAAAAACCTGTTGAGCAATTAATATATACCTACTTCTATATTACTTTCAGAACATATGTGCTCTTTTAAACCCATGTAGTTTTCAAAATGTTTTGAATTATGACTGACCCCAAGTCCCAATTCTCTCAAAATTGTCTCAAATAAACAAGTATTGAGCCATCGTGATGAAATATGTTTGTTCACAGGTTATTCCATTTAATTTTCTCTTACCACCTCATTAAGATTTAAATAGTAACTCAGCTTCACAGAGAAGACTGAGGCTAAGAGAAAAGGATTGTCCAGGCTGAAAGGTTAGAAAAAGGCAGAAGCTGCTCTTCTACTCAGATTTCTGACTTCAATTCCACAAAGGTCTTAAAAGTAGGAAAGCAACACTTAAGCACTTTAAATAGCTATGAAAAATGCAAAATGGAATCTATTCAAGCCCATGATTCTGTGTTAATTGTGCTCTGATGATTGTTCTCTTTCTTTGCAGTCCCACGGTAACGGAGGTGGAAGTCAGTTCTACTTCTCTGTTGTTTTGCAAGGAATGTTCCTAGGAATATTCTGTTGCACCCTGGGAACATTATCTTCATCCGTATTTTAAGCTTTTTATAGACAAGCAAAAGAACCATTTAAAATATATATACCACAGCTTCTGATATAGTGTTGAAATACTACAGGCATATTAAGCAGTTTCTCCCATTCACAAAGGATGAGTCAAGTGAGATTTGACAACAATTTTATGAAACTGACAAAATGAATCACAATCAATTAATATGTAATGGTTTTATTTATAAGAATTTGATGGTCAAAGCTGTGAAAGCTTATATACTTCTCTCTGGAAGCAGGATTAAAGGAGTTCACTCTTGGTGAACTCACCAACACACAATCTTGAGCTGGAGAAGTCATTACATCATTACAAAGTATGTAATTTTTGACTTTTTATTTATTAATCCCCTTAGATACACAATGCATTTTACAATAATGAGAAGTTGTTTCCTAAAGTGACAATCATTTTTCTTCATAAACATAATTTGCTTCCTTAACTATTTAGGAGTATTTAGTTCCTTTAGAGTCCATACCTGTTTTTGTCTTTATGGGGCATTCCACAATTATCCTTCACTTGCCATAAGTGAGTCAATCTTTCAGTTTCATTGGTTCCGGAAACCTGTCTTCTTAGTATTTTGTTATATTATCTTTCTATTTTTTACTTGTTATGGTTAAGAAATACAACTTTATCAAGTAAAAGTATATAAAAGTAGATTTTAATTTCTCCATTTGTTAGACTGATTATTCACTATGGGCAAATGGACTTAAGTAGGCCTTTCAGATTATTCTGTGTTCATATGTGAGTAGCAGAGTTTTCACTTTGTATCCTAGAGGGTATTATAAACATTAATTAACTTCTATAACAACCCTGGGAAATGTAGGCTGTATTATGTCTATTTTGTAGATAAAGAACTTGCAACTTGTAATCAAGCTATGCTGAGCTAGGTACTGAAGAGTTTCTCACAAACAAGGAGATATTGTCACAGGTTTCTACTGACCAAAAAAGAAAAAAAATAATCAACCGTGTTTGGCTGTCATTTTTATTTGTGATTTAAAAAATTTTTAAAGTAAATATTAATTTAGTTATTACAATGGGCAAAGCATTAAGCCCACCCACATTCTTTCTTGTTTCTCACAAAAGTTATTCCCTAAACACATTCTTTTTCCTTACATTCACAGTTTCTCACCACCCAATTTGATCTGTAACCTTGCTTCTATCTGTTTATTATGAATTTAAGAACAGCTGGTGTTTGATTTACCAATTTCCCACCATTTATGCTTTTTATGTCATCTATTTTGACTCCAATTTGCATATGTCTGCAAGCATTCTGAATATGAGAATTCTCTGCTCATCTTTAATCCAATTTATTTTTGTTTCCTGAAGTACCTTATTCCCATACTGTTGTGACCTCTTTCTAATACCTTCTGTGTCAACTTCCTCATGTGTGCTTCCTTTCTGTAGTTCCCATTTAAAAACCCTTTGATCCTCTCCCTTTCCAATGATTACCATATTTTCCCAAATATTTTATAGTCAAATCCTTTAACTTCCGTTTTTATACTCACTGTGCTCATTCCCTTAGCACATATCCCTTTCTCTAACGCTTGCAAAATCTTTCAAATCTAGCATACTTCAGATATCTGAATAGCCAGACGGGCTACTTCTTTCCATATCTTACACCTTTTTAATGTTTTCTGCAATACTTTAAACATTTGTCCTCTCTGCAACATTACTAGACAGGTTCCCTTCTTTAAGTTCTAATCTTTTGAAGCTTCTGACTTCCCTGGGCCTTCTTGACACTGTATTTTCTTGCGCTCTCTGACTGCTCCTTCTCTGTTATATTTGCAACTCCTCTTTTTTCTCTCACCTCTAAATGCCTCATGAGGAAACCAATCCTTCCCTCTGCTCTTATAAACTGAACCTGCTCTATCTGTGAAGCTTAACACTGCCTAGGAGAGTAGTCATGGAGTAGAATACATAGCTGTACCCTGGATGCAGCAGATCAGAAACAATGTCTAACTAAAGCATTCAAGAAAATAAAAATAACCTTTCTTCATTTCTACTTAAATGAGCTCTATTCGAGTTTTGATTTCTTCATTTCTACTTAAATGAGCTGTATTTGAGTTTTGAGATCTCATTCCACCAATGCATGTCAATGCAAGGTTTGAATTCTGGTGCCGGTCTGCCATCTTGAATCTTCCGCCTAAGATCGTATTTGCTGAAGGATTCATTGTGTGGTGGGATCTTTAAACAGAAATCCGAGCTGGACACTGACGAGCTCGTCTTACCTCCGGTTTGCCTGTAGGTAACGGATAATTTTGTGTCCTATCTAAGGCTATGTAGCCATTCACCAGGTTTATAATCACGTGGATATGATACCCTCTTAGGGTCTGAGGAGGCACATTTACATAGATTTCCTGAAAACTCATTTCCATTCTTTAGCCTTTTAATCCTCTTCTCACCCTACCCCTCTCCCCAGCTCCCTCACTCAAACCTCTGTCTGGTGTCAGGGAATGGGACCATCAATTTGAGACACTGAATTTACATGTTTTCTTCATCTCTGTCTCCCTGTTTACTCTGTCTAGCGCAAATGATCTTCTCTCCAGCCTTTATGGGAAACTCAAGTCTCTAGCTCTCTTCACAGTGACATTTCTCTCACATATTGAAGTCCCTCCAGTAACAGTTTAGCGTCCTGGAGATCAAAAGCAAGATAGTCCTTAATTTCTATTATTTTTTGTCATGTTAGAATCTAAGATAGACTAGCCCCTAGAATGGAGATGAAAAGGGTGGCAAAGTTCATCAGAAGAAAAATTATAAACTTCTATCCTTTCACATGACACCAGTTTTTATTTAGCTAGAGGCAAACTATGCTTTATATCTTCAGGCCTGTCATCATCAGAGGAGAGATAAAGGAAGTCTTGTTGTGGCTTCTCTGTGCTAACTTCCTAAAACCATTTAATCCATTTCCAGAGGTATTGGTGGAATCAAAATAAACCTCCTTTCCCCCTTTTCATGCCCAGGTTAACTTTGAATCTGGCAAGTAACTGAACTTTTTTACCTGTGCTTCTGCAGTAACCCAGAGCTAAGATGTTTCCTCCCAAACCCCCAGGCACATGACATTCCTCAGAGAAGCTCTAGGGTCCTGAGGAAGATTGTAGCCTCTGCCACGATCCCAATCCCAGCTCTGTTGATACAGCGGGGTGAGTTACTTCCATTTCTGTGCTTCTGTTTTTACTAAGGCATACTCATAGTCTTTGAAGTACAAAGTTATGAGAATTCATGGAGTAAAAGACTTAATGCAGAGGCTAGAACATAGTATATATTCAATAAATGTTCATCACTGATATGATGAGGACACTGGGTCTTAATAGAGTACTTGGCAAATATTAAGTATTGAAAAATTTTTGAAGTGTCCGTTCAGTAATTTGAATGACAAAGCTAAGGCTCAACTGAAAACTCTTTTCTAGTAACTCAAATTCTATGCCTTTTTAAAAAGGTTCTTGTTAGTGAGACAGTAATAAAATTAATATTTATTTTATTTTTTCATCAGCAATGAAAGAGTTCATGTAAGTTTTGTGGCTGATTCAGTTGTTTATTGCTTCATACCCAACTACAGAATTCAGGTGCTTCTGATTCTGTGGGCTGGCTGGACAGGTCTTCTGCTGGTCTTTGCAGGACTCACTCATGAGGTTCCTTTATCTAATGGGTTTTCTTGTAGCTGAGCTATACTGGGATTCTGCATTGGATGAACTTCTCTCTCCCTGTGGACTCGAGGACTCTCCACATCCACCATTTCTGAGCCTCAAGGAGGATGACCTGGGTTCTTGCATGGCAGCTGGGTCCCTGGGTTCCATGTTCCATGGAGAGAATGCTTATCAAGTCTCTGCTTGGATCATGTTTGCTAATGTCCCATTGGCTCAGTAAAACCACATAAACAAGCCAGGATCAACATGGGAGGGGGCTAAAGAAGATGCAGAATACTGGAAGTGCGATTCATGAGCAAGTATCAACGTAACTGTGCACCTAGATTCTGGGGGTTTATAAAGTGTGAAATTAGTTCAGCTGGAAAATACATTTCTCAGACTCATCTCCTCTGCATGACTACAGGTAAGAGTTGGCTAAAGGAAGTAGTCCATGAAATTGCAAGGTGGTAGGGAAGCAATTATCATTACTCCGTAAAGGTTGTTATGGTCAGATATAATGTCAGGTGAACACATAAGTGCCTGCGGGGCTCCAGTTTGTCCTCGCCTTCCTCTGATTCATGCCCAGCTCACCTTCATGTCCACAGAACCTGTTGAACAACAGTGGTGCCAACTCCACAAACCAGATGCTCGGCTCCAGACCCACTGAGCACTGATGGCACAGAGGCTCAGCTTCCCAGAGGTGACCCTCCAGTTTTCCTTCTTGGTCCCAGTTTGGTGCATGATTGGCTTGTGTGGTGGCTGCAGAAAGACTCTTGCTTTAATCCTATCCATGTTCCATTCCCAAATTTCCAAGTTATCCGCACACTTCTGTAGGGCCTAACCCCTATTCTACTTTCTCCGTAACAGTTACTGGGGCTCTGATTCTTTCAAGGCCTCCTGATGTGGTGATAAGCTCCATATTTTTTCTTCTGGGCCTGCATACACCATAAGGCAGGAGAAACAATTGACTTACAGTTGTGTAATTTTAACATCTGAAGAAAACTTTGTGTTATGAACTGAATAGAAAAATAATCAAGACAAGCTTTCTATGATTCTTAATAAAATGCTACATGTTCATACCATTTTACCTCTCATTAGAATACTTCATCTTTAAGTCTCATTTTTGTGATCTCTAAATATTGTATGGTTAGATGTGATAAAAAGTATTATGCAAACAAATGTGAAATTCTAAGTCTTTATACAGTTGTCTCAATTTTACTTTTCAACCCAATCAATCTTATTAACTTTGTATGTAATGTTCTCTATTTCCTTACAACTGTGATTTTCTTCTTTAAGCTGTTAAATATTATTTACCTATCAACAGCAACAAAAGTTTTCCACAATTACCAAATCATGCAATACTCTGGAGAAATACACTTGGAAATGATGACAAAAGAAAAAAATAGTTGGTTGAATTTTCATTAACCTTGATATAATTTATTCCTGTCATGCATTCTTGTATTGATTCCTCTGTGATATGATGAGGGTTATTTTTTCACCTTATAGTTTTTTATTGGTAAACGATATGTATGTATAATTCCTTATTATATAGCTACAGTAGTTTTTGTAGTTAGGAAAACAATCTATTCTTATCATAAAAATGGTCAAATATTATAGAAATTACCAAAATATGATATCAACTTGACCGGTAGAAATAACTCCTATTAAATATTTAGTACTTCAGATTTAATTTTCTGCACTGTTATAGACTGAATGTTTATACTCTCAAAATTTATATGTTGAAAAATTCTAACACTCAAAGTGATAGAATTAAGACATGGGGCTTTTGAGAGGTGATTAGGTCATGATGGTGGGGTACCCATGGATGTGATTAGTACCCTTGAAAGAGAGACCCCCGAGAGCTGTCTCGCTCTGCTCTTTTTCCACCAGGTGAGTCCATCTGTCTTCCAGGAAGCAGACCCTCACCAGACACCTTATCTACCAGTGCCTTAATCTTAGACTTCTCAGCATTAAGAACAATGGTGAATAAATTGTTTAGGTCACTAGTTTTTGGTGTTTTTGTTATAGCAGCTCAAATGGACTCAGATACTGCACATATTATATATGTATGCAAACACACACACATAATAGGGTTATACTATTTGTCAGGTTTTCTCATTTCTATTATATGGCAGGTTTTCCCACTTAAGTCTATAATTTTTTTGTGTTATCTGTACATCATGTTATCAAAAATGTTATAATCAAAATTGTTTTTATTCCAATGAGAGCATCATTCATCTTGACAAGTGATTGGGTAAAAGGAATCTTCTTCTCTGCTGCATTTAACAATTGATATCAAATAATTAATACTGACATTTTCCTATGGTAAGTCTTGATGAAGTACCTGGCCACCCTAAAAGCCTAACTCTTGAGCAGCCTCCTCATGATCCACACTTTTATTTGCCTGTAATACAAATAAATAAGATCATCGTGTGCCAATATGTTAATGTCTTGTTCTTAATATACATTTCAGGATTACGTTTCCTTATTTGGGGATTGAATTCCTCTAAAAACATACTACTCCCCAAGGAGTATAGTAAAGATCGATAGAAACATTAATTTAAGAATGTTTTTCTGATAGTTGAAATATTTATATCATAGCCATGGTATATTTATGGTTTCTCAAAGTCACAAGCATTAAATATAGTATCATGTTGTAGGAAAACAAATTAATTTAGAACAACTCAGTACTTTGATTCTATAGTAATTGATTTATGACTTAATCTTTCCAGTTTCTTAAAGCCATTCTTAAAATGGGGATAATGACATGAGATTTGCACATCGCATGTTACTGTGAAGATCATGATGAGGAAGCAGCCTCTGGAAAAAGCCACCATTGGATCAGGTTTAAAAGCCTGCACTCTGGTTTCTATGGGATAGATTCACATCCCAGTCTTACTACTCCTTAGCTGCATGATCTCAGACAATTTAGTGAGCCTTTTTGCACCTTGTTTTCTCATCTGCAAAGTGGGTGAGATCATGATAATCACAGTAGTAGTCATTTTAGAGTTGCTATAAGGATGAATTGAGTTACTAATTGTAAATTAGTTGATACAATTAAGTAACAAATTTAATGCAGCAGTAAGTAGTAAAAGTTTCATAAGTGAAGTATAAGCATGAGAGTCCTTTTCATATTTTGAGAACTAAATGTAGAACTAATAATTTCCATCTTGGTTCCTTAAAAAATTATACAGAATAAAGGAAACAAAAAGATGATGTTTCATTTGATGGAAGGTAGCTATGTTCCTGGTGTTTCCTTAGTAATTGAAATTTATCTTTAAAATAGCAACGTAGAATAATAAAACATCCAGAAACATTTATTGCAAAAAAAAAAAATCAGTACTAATATCCATCCATTTAAAAAGTTTTTGGAGTATGTTTCTCTTTTTTCATTTAATATTTAATATAAATATGCCTGTATTAATTCTTACAATGCCAAGACATTTGTAAATTAAACATTAAAAGTACTTACTATTTTAAAAGTACTTATTATTAAAAGTACTTAATATTTCAAGTACCATTGGAAATACACAGAACTGTAGTCATTTTTGTTGGTCACAATTCCAGGAAAGGAACGAATCTGAAGCACATAAATGTAAAATCCACTTATTTGCCATCCCATCTTCATTTATTTCAGAGTAAAGTTATCTAAATGAACCTATTTTCTAATTAAGAATTTCTTTTATGGCCAGTAAATTACTTTCAAGATTTGCCCTGTAACTCTGCAGAATGCCACCAGCATACTATGTCTTGAGGATAATAGAGAAAATTTCTATATTCATAAAAGAATGTTTTCTGTCCAGAATTGCTTTTGATTAATATGAGGCTGCATTACTGACACTGCCTTTTTCTGGGAAAGAACCCTGAGTGTATTTTATCTAAGTGCCGTTATTGTTCTGGAAATAAGATAGCAATGGCATTCGTTAGCTTTGACTCTAATGGCTGTAAAAGCTATGGGAAAGTAGGACTTTGTGCTACGTTTGCATGAGATAATGACGGCTCATTGCAGGCCAGCTTTCATGAACTTCATTTGTGCCAGAACGGTAATGCTGGGCGTGTACTTAGGGCTTTTCCTCTCGAAGGCTCCACATACCACTTTTGAACGTGTCTGTCAAAGTAGCTGGTAGAATCAATGAAAATAGCCTTGGCCTCCAGCATGAATGATCTAAATTGAAAGAAGCATATTGAGAGGGCTGGAACCCAGTCACAAATTCAGGGACAGGCAGCCGGATAATGAAGCACAGGCACCTAGTGGCACAGCTGTGTCGCATGCCTCTGGGAGCTAGAGGGGAGCTTCGCCACCATTTGTCTTCCATTTGCACACCCAGAGAGCTGTGTTTATTGGGGGCTTGTGATCCCCTATTCTTTTTTCAACCACCCAGGGGCATCTGCTCATAAAGTGTGTAATTATTTATTTTTACAATTCTGCATTATCCAGATAATATTTTGAAATCTGGACTGATTTTTGAAAAATCAAAAAACTGCTTTTTCTGCATTGTTCAAAATTGACTTTGAGAAATTGGCTAGCAGTTGTGAATTGTTTCAGTTCATATCCTGCGTAGCTAGAAGTTATAAAGCTATTCTTAAATATGATGCCTAGAGAGGGGTTTGGTAGATGGGGAGTCAATGCACAATGGCATTAAGAAAGGTGGAAAGAATGAAAGATTGCTAGGAATTTAATAGGCTTCAACGCTTTCCTTTCACCCTTCTCCAGTATGCAGAGGTGAGGTTTGGACTGTAGACAAACAGGTAAGCAGAAAGTAATGACTGGAGGAGGTTTCTCAGTAGAAGCCAAGGAAGACCTGGTGCCAGGCTTCAGGTAAATTCTAACTCAGAAGCTGTGAGTTTTCAGTCAAGATTGACCTGTTGCTCAAGATACAAATTGCAGTATTTGAATTTTGTATAAAGATAATAAATAGGGTCTTTTCACTGAAGAATCGTAAAGCTTTCAAATATTAAAGGACTATAAGATTAAATTATATGCCATTATTTACTACCAAATCATCAACTACCAAATACCTCAGTGCATTTTCTAGCATTAACTTTATTTAGTACCAGAATTATCACAGAGTCTAAAGTTATTTCACGCTTAATTTTGTAGAAATAAATAGATCTGTAGAAATCTTCCTTATGGATTCAATATTTTGGGAAAGAAGCCTCAGTGATGTATATTTTGTTGTGTTAGAAGTGGCTATCTATTGTTACTTTGTAATAAATTATCTTAAAGGGTGTTTATTATAAGTATCACATATAATCCAGAATATTTTCCTTTGGAAGAGGCAAACCCAGTTAAATTGGGAAAAAGAATATAGTCTGCAAATACAAACATTGAAAAATGTGACCTCTGTCCCTTTTCAACTCTTATAGGACAAATTCAGAACTCAACTAAATGAAATTCTTTATATTGTTAAAAAATTTCCCCTAGATCTCAGACAGATGCCGAGATCTGTTTTGTAGCATTCACCCACTTTGATTCTATAATAACTGATTTATGATTTAATCTTTCCGGTTTCTTAAAGCCATTCTTCAAATGGGGATAATAACATGAGATTTGCACATCACATGTTACTGTGAAGATCATGATGAGGAGGCAGCCTCTGGAAAAAGCCACCATTGGATCAGGTTTAAAAGCCTGCACTCTGGTTTCTATGGGATAGATTCACATCCCAGTCTTACTACTCCTTAGCTGCATGATCTCAGACAATTTAGTGAGCCCTTTTGCACTAAATCTCACTCTCAGAAATTACACTACTTGAAGAATGTACCTTAAGAAGAGCAAACTTAATGGAGCTTGAAGGTGGTGTCAAATTGAGTGTAGGCACACAACAATACGTTAAGTGATCCTTTTCTTCTCATGCTTTTTTTCTGAGTTGAGTAAAAATAGGTTAGTGGGCATCATCTCAGATATTCCAAATCATAGCTAAGTTATTTATTTGCATAGCATCGGATCATTTTTTATAATATCTGATATGAATTAAGCAACTATATTTTATTTAAAATAATAATCGTAACTACCATTTATCAAGTGTCAACTCTGAACTATGAACTTTGCATTCAAAGACACAGATCAGGTCATGGAGTTTTTGATGTAGATATTATCACACTTTTATAGATGAGAAAATTGAGGCCTGAAGAGTCTGAGTAACATGGCCAATATAGCAAAGGACAAATCAAGAATTTGAACCCAGTCCTTTAGATCCTGGTGTCCATAGCAATATATCTCACATCTTGTTAATTGTAGTACTGATAAGATTTCAGTTATTACAGCATTTCTCAGAGATCAATTGCACATATATTTAAATATTCAAAATAAAAATTCTAAATGTCTTTAGATGTGTTTGTAAAGAAGATGTTAGTTTTTCTTGTGGGATCTCTACAGTTTCAGTGCTCTTGGACACATACTTGCAAATTCCATAAATCATCACTAGATAATAAAACTAGTTAAAGTGTATTAAACATCTATGATGTGCCGGGTTCAGAGAAAGTTATTTTTATGTATTGTTTAATTCACAGAAAAACCCTACCATGTAGGTGAAGATGTTATTTTCAGCAGCAGCATCTTATCAATGACAAAACTCAGGAAAAGAGAAGTAAAATGATTTTTCTAGAGTTATACAGCAAGATAGTGGCTATATTATTCATTCTCATGCTGCTAATAAAGACATACCATGACTGGGTAATTTATGAGGGAAAGAGGTTTAATGATTCACAGTTCTGCATGGCTGGGGAGGCCTCAGGACAATTACAATTGTGGCAGAACATGTCCTTCTTCACATGGCAGCAGCAAGGAGAAGTGCAGAGTGAAGGTGGGGAAAAGCCCCTTATAAAACCATCAGGTCTCCTGAGAACTCATTCACTATCACGAGAACAGCATGGAGGTAGCTGCCCCATGATTCAATTACTTCCCACCGGGTCCCTCCCCTGACACATGGGGATTATGGGAACTAGAGTTCAAGATGAGATTTGGGTGAGGACACAGCCAAATCATATCAGTGGCAGACCTGAGATTCAAATGTACCATTTCAACTCAGAGTCTGAAACTTACCCACTCTGCCAAACTACCTCTTTGAACAATATTTCCCATGATGTGGTTAAACTGATTAAAGAGAATTTAATATCACATTTTCATATACAGCAGTGTTACTTCAAATCTGAAAGATATAAATATTTACCAAAACTACCTACTCTAAGATACAGATAGAAAACTCATTCACTTGCAAGTAGCTGTGTTTTCTACTTAGCTCAGTAGAAAGTTGTATATCATTTATTGGGCAATAGAATGATGTTCCCATTGTCATTTTTGTTTAATTTTTAAAGTGGAGAAGTTGCCGTCTTTATGGCAGGCCTCACTCTGTTAACAATTTGAAGTAAATTTTAGTGAGAGCAAAGCAGGAAGGAAATAAAACATCCAGAATTCTATTGCAATAACCCTGGCAAGTGAGGATTACATACTGAAAGGTTTTTGCGTTTGTTTTTTGAGACAGGGTCTTGTTCTGTTGCCGAGGATGGAGTGCAGTGGTGTTATCTCCGTTCACTGCAGCCTCGACCTCCTGGGCTCAAGCAATCCTCCCACTCCTGCTTCCTGAGTATCTGGAATTACAAGTGCACGCCACCATGCTCAGCTAATTTTTTAAATTTTTCGTAGAGACAAAGTCTCGCCATGTTGGTCTCAAACTCCTGGGCTCAAGTAATCCTCCCACTTCAGCCTCCCAAAGTGCTGAGATTACAGGCATGAACCCACCATGCCCGGACATATACTGAAAGTTCAAAGAGAAAGAGAAGGTTGAGTAGGAAGGGACGAACATGAGAGAAACTGGTGGCTACTTGGGATGCAGAGGCCTTTAGTGAGTTTGGCCTTTATGGGAAATACAGGAGGTTGAGGAGGCATGGAGCTAGTAGACAATGAAATCTGATTTGGATCTATTGAGTTTTAGGTACCAAATGTCTAATGCACAGTGTCTCAATTACCTTAAGATCCCTAATGCATAAGACAACGTAAAACCTAGAGCAAGAACTTAAGAAATACTAGGATGATTGGAATTCAGGATAAAGATTTGGGGATACAGGCACTTGGAGATCATGGTGGTGAGGGAATAAGACAAGAGGCAGGGTGTAGACCCCCAAGTGAGCAGGATCACCGAGAAGAAAGATCAGCTGGAGGAAACTCTGGAGACACCCTGACCTTGAGGGTCAGCCATGAAAATAATTAATGATTTTAAAAAAGAATTGATTATTTTTCAGGAAATCAAGATTTTAAAAAATCATGTTCTGTGATTGTGGGAGTGATCAGAAAATTTAAGTGAAGGGTGGAGTCTGTACCTTGGATTGTGCAGAGAAGAAAGAGAGGACTCACCTGATTCTCTGGAGTAATGAAGATTTTAAACATGAGTTGACAAATGAACAACAATGTAGTGTTGGAAGGAAAGCATATGTACTACAGGAGACTAATTGTGAAGCAAAGAATAGAAGTATAATAATATATGTGATAGAATATATATAATATATCATACATAATAATATATAATAGAATATATAATATATGATATTATGCATAATATAGATTATATATTATAATATATGGTAATATATTATATATTCTATAATAGAACATATAATTATATAATAGAAATATAATAAATATACTCATAACTCCCAAAATCTTGGCCAGCTTATATGTAATAAAACATGTTTATGGTATGGTCAAGGTATAAAATGTCATACACAAGGCGTTAACCATGAAATTATGCACACACATATAGACTCACATGCACACACTTTTTTCCTATTAATCTATAAAAATAATTACAAGGAAATGTGCAACAATATAAACAGAGGAGGTAAACCTCTGAATGATGGGATTATGGGTCATTTACTATTGTTTTAAAAATAACTTCCTATCATTTATTGATATTTCACTATGAGCCATTAGAGACTTCATCTTCATAAAAAGAGTGAGATTAGAGACAGGAAAGGAGTGTGTGTCTTTTCATATCTTAACCACCAAACCCCGGGGACCTTTCACTCCCTGGATGATCCTGTTGTCACTCATTAGGTTTAATATAAGAAAATAGGGCCCAAGGAGGCATTGCTCATAAATAGTGATTTCTGAGCAGTAGCAGTCAGACCTGGCCTGAAGCAATTTGGAATGAGGCTGCACTTACTTTTCAAAGTTTCTATTAATCCCCTGAGGTGAAGCATCTGACCCATGGTGTCAAACTGGCATCTTGGCCACCGTTCCTAATGAAAGGACTATCTACACATGTGCCTAAGGTAGGTAGCATAATATGTCATGCATCATTTATTAAAGTTCACATGTAGAATTAGGCAATATTATAGCTTTCAGTATCATCTTTCATCTGTGAATAGAAAAGACAAAAGCAGAATTATTAGGCTGGAAGAGACCTTGGAAGATTACTTAGTTCATTGCTTGATCTTTTGGAGAACCATATGAAGTATCGTGTATATTAATCAACCAGTCAACCAAGACTTATTGCATATTCACAGGTGCACAGCCTTATGAAGTACCTGGCTCTCCCAATGCCCTTCCTTCAATACTATCAAAGTCATATTTTCCCAGGGACTTGAATCATTTTAGATAAGAGCTAACAAAGGTTCAGGACAATACCTTGCTTATTTAGTACAAAACATATCATTCAGATTATGCAGCACTTTTAGTGTGCAGTGGAAGGAATAAAAGCTGAATAAAGCACAGTCCAGTTTTCAAGGATCTCATAACTACTAGCAACTGGGTCCCCAACACCCCCACTTCATAGGTGTACTTATCATCTCAGTTACACCACAACAGCCACGACTGCTTCCCAGTCTTGATTACGGCTCCGAAGCATCTGAAACTCATATGTACCTTGGAAAGTAAGCAAGTTTTGTGGTCACTGATATGTATGCAAGCACACATATCACATATGGCAAAAGCTTGTAGAAGTTTGATATGAGATTGGATTTTTTTTTTCAAAGTATGCAACTATGTTTATGGGAAAGCAAAATGTTCAATTTCTAATGCAGTCAATTCAAACTACAGCTTACATCCAAAGAGACGTCCCAAGTGTTGTTATTCTCAAACTAGTTCCCCAAACCTCCAGATCTCATCTGAACCTCAAAACTTCATATGCAAGCAAATCTTGGTACTGGCATTTCTGTGGCTGGAAGCTAGCCAGCTGCTGTGTTTAAAAATGGTTTGCGTTCCATGGTTTCTGGTTTGGAGACCATTTGGACTTCACACCCTTCCTCTTTACAACTGTAGAAGAGAAAAGCTAAAGAATTCAGCCTTGAAAATACATTTCTAGGTAGTGTATATACCGTATGGTTGGCTAAGCATACATTAAAGGTTTTGGTCACACCAGGGTTAAGCACAAACAAAATGTTTTAGGGGTTTATGGAGTAATTTGACCTAAACTCCAAACTTCAGTACTGTGAGGCATGACCTAATGCACATTACTAGAGTCTTGCATGTGAGTATATATAAAGGCACAATATTTGAGATTTATTAATGAGCCAGAATATAGAATCACAGGTCAAAAAGAGGGTTCACATAAGCCACAGAGGCCTGACCTGCCTAAGAAGAGAATGAGTGCTAGCATTTTCCAGGCATTGGAAACTCACGAAAACACCCTGGTTTTCCTTGCTATTGAGTGTTAAACGTCAAACTTTGCCTAGAAACACATTGTCTTCAGGGTAGATTTAATGGATTATGGGCTAGTGGGGTAAAAATATCACTCTGCACACAGTATCTTTTGCAGGTAATTTATACAGAATGAACTGGACACTGTGAGGCCTGCCCGGATACCCTCTTGTGTGACTGACATGCCCACCTCTTAAATGCAGTAGATATTGGCTTCTGAGCAAGAGAAGATGTGCCTCTCACTAGGAATTGCCCTCAGCCACAGGCAACCACCCCAACCAAGTTTACACCCCTTTAAGAGGGCAGCCCATGGCCAATGACTGCAGGATATGGCCTAGCTCCTTCCCTAAGGTTTGCTGGAATCCTCAAGGTCCTCTCAGTTCTAGAGCTCCCTGTGGCCACTGGTGCAACCATATTATACGTCAGTGTCACCCTGAATCCATTCTGGCCTTTCTCACTGGTGTGCTGATGTGTCTCCTGAGTTCACTGCAGCCTAATAGGCCTTCTGCATGCAACTCCTCGGAGATACTATATCCAGGAAAATAATTGATAAGTTGCAAAGTTTCCTCATCATGTGAAGCAATTCTAGCCAATTACATTTCAGCATTTTTGGGTCTTACATTTTTTTAAACAGAATGCACCGAGTACTTATTTCAATGTCATTAAAAATATTTTAATACTCCTATGAGCTCAAATTCAACCACCTCTTTCTTCAAATTCAGCTTTCCCTGCAATTGGTAGAAGCTGTCACTGATATGGAAGCTGGATTGTTATCTGGAAATTGATTTTAATCAAGACTTGTTAAATATGTGTTTGTCCATAATGTTATATTGAATACATTGTACCTCATCACATTGGCTCATGGCAAAATAGAACAATTAAGCAGCCCAGTGGCAGGTTGACATTTATCAGACTATTTTCACTGTGAGTTTAAATGACAACTATGGCATAATCCAATTTGTGTTTTCATCAGCTTATGGAAGCATCAAAGTGCCTGCAGTGCTTGTGAATGGACTGCCAGTGTGATACACTGATTCAAAAATATATTCTGCCCAGATATCAATTTTTTACATTTTTTCCAGATCAAATCAAGCTAATAAGAAATGCATTTTCTCTGGCATTAGGTATAAAAGTCATTCTGTGTAACTTGGCTCCAATATCACTTGTAGAGAAAGGAGTGGACTGGAAGATCATTGTTTAAAGATTGTTGTTATGCTTGGGAATGTGTATATAGTCTATATTGTAAAACGTATGGCAGCACTCTACTGGAAGAACTAACATGTAGAGATGATGAATGCAGAAACAAAGAAAACAACCAGTTCCAGCTACCTATCAAAAGTATAAAAGTATAGAAAGTTTATAAAAATATGAAAATACTCCTGGGTGCAGTGGCTCATGCCTGTAATCTCAGCACATTGGGAGGCCGAGGCTGGTGGATCACAAGGTCAGAAATTCGAGACCAGCCTGGTCAATATGGTGAAACCCTGCCTCTACTAAAAACACAAAAATTAGCTGGGTGTGGTGGCACATGACTGTAGTCCCAGCTACTCAGGAGGCTGAGGCAGAAGAATCGCTTGAACCCGGGAGGTGGAGCTTTCAGTGAGCTGAGATTGTCCCACTGCACTCCAACCTGGGTGACAGAGTAAGACTCCATCTCAAAAAAAATTAAAAATAAAAATAAAATTATATATATATATGTATGTGTGTGTGTGTATATATATATATATATATATATATATATTTCTCTACCTCATGTTTACTCCTCTGCAAACTCATATTAGTGGTACCACCTTGAATAAGCCTTTAAATACTATATTTGAAACACTATATATTAAAAGCCTGCAGCAAAACCTCTGTCCCTGTCTCACTCCCCTTCAGTTAGAGAAAGAACTGCATTTGAACATCTGATGTGATAGAATAGAATTCCATCTAATTCTATTCTATCTAAATAGAATAGAATTCTATTTAGAATTCTAATATTAGCCCAGTAATTGAGTTGTTAAGATTGGTTTCTAGAAGTACTGCTAATTGCTAGACTGAGGCAAGTTATTCTACTTTATGCTGGGACCAATTTGTCCTGTTTTTAAGATTGGGATATTAGTATCAAATTTAAACATTATATCTCTCCTACCTAATACTGATCTTATGAAAATAGAGAATGCAAAGCTAAATTTAAGGGTCTTAGAAAACAAAGTTGTTGATGATAAAATAACATATTTAATATGGTTTGGCTGTGTCCCCACCCAAATCTCAACTTGAATTGTATCTCCCAGAATTCCCACGTGTTATGGGAGGGACCCAGGGGGAGGTAATTAAATCATGGGGGCCGGTCTTTTCCATGCTATTCTTGAGATAGTGGATAAGTCTCATGAGATCTGCTGGGTTTATCAGGGGTTCCAGGTTTTGCTTCCTCCTCATTTTCTTTTGACACTGCCATGTAAGAAGTGCCTTTTGCCTCCCACCATGACTCTGAGGCCTCCCAACCATGTGGAACTGTAAGTCCAATTAAACCTCTTTTTCATCCCAGTCTCAGGTATGTCTTTATCAGCAGCATGAAAACAGACTAATACAATATTTTGTATTAATATCTTGGTTAACTTAATAGAAAAGTCTATGCTTAATACAATGCTTTGAGCTTGAAGGATTTCAAGAGGGATGCATGACTATTGACCTAAAATGAAGTTATAGGAGTTCTTGGAATTGTCTAAATTTTTTTTCTTGATCTAGTAAACACTTCACTTTTATGAAGAAGATGTTTTAAAAAAGAAAGCAAACTTAAAGGCTAACCAAAAACACACTAGTCCTTCAAGGACAGACCAAGGAGCTTAGAATTATTTTATGACTGATGCTAACTCTGTTATTATTTAACAACAAAATCCTGCTTAAAATTGCAAAACCAGAGTTGTTGCATTCATGAAATGACAACATTAATGCTTTCTAGATATAGCATATGGTGATTCTTTATTTTACCCAACTAAAAATTTGAAGCCAATAAAATGTTTCTCTCAGACTAGTTGCTTAACTAAATTACTCAACTTTGGGTCAATCTAAATTTCAAAGATACGTTAAAGTTCGGAGAATGCTACTATTGCTACTAATAAAATTAGTTATTTCAATTTTTGTTTTAAAAATTATATCTGCAACAATCAATTTGGAGGTCTTGGGAAATTCAAAAAAAGAATGAACTCCTTGATTTATTGGTTGATTTCTCAATCACATGTTATAATGCCTACTCTGAGAACAGTATTGCTCTAGGCATTGTGGGAAATTTTGAGATTACTATACAATAAGTAATAATAAATACATGGAAGATAGAGAGATATAGAGACATGTAGTAAATAGGCAACTTTATATCCAATGTAAATAAAATATATAAAAAATTAAACACATTAGTTTTTGTTTACCTGTACTCAAGGTAGCTCCAAATATCCAATGACCTTCATCTTGCAATTGAAGGTAAAATCCAGACTTAGATGCTTTGTTAGATTTGATCCTATTCCCTCATATTTTCTTCTCCAGGGTAGATGTTAGGGGTAGTTTGCCTCACGCCAGGTCTTCCTCCCATCTGGACCTCCTTGGACAAGTTACATACCTTTATTATGACTTAATTTCTGTATCTATAAAAGGAATATGGAAATAAACATATTTTTCCCACTATACTGATAATTGAATTAAATATTTTACAATATTTAAGTCCTAAAAACAGTGGTTGGCACTTAGTAAGTACCTTGCAGGGCCTAGGCATGTTCCCGCTGGCTTCCTCTGCAGTGGAGCTCCCCTAAGGTCTTAGCCAGCATTTCTTGCAGACAATGCCTGATGTCTGAGGTCCCCCCTCAATATCCAAACCCTGGGTTTGCACTCTGAGTTTTTCAAACCCTGACTGAGCCAGGTCATGTCGTCCTCTCCCTTGGCTGGTGTGCCTTTGAGGATGCCTTCAGGCCCTTCTCCTGAACAAGGCACTGTGCCATTGCTACTGACGATTCTAGCTCCATGCCCAATCAGGGCATCTCTCTCTGACTGAAATTTCCAGGAAATCAGGGCTCAGGTCCTTTATCTCCTGGGATTTCCCCAAAACAACTGTGAAAATTCCATCTTTTTATTCTATCTCTCCCAAGGTTTTTGATCCTACTAGAGGCCAAGGTACAACTACCTTTGATATGGTTTGGCTGTGTCCCCACCCAAATCTCATCTTGAATTGTAGTTCCCGTAATCCCCAGGTGTAATGGCAGGGCCCCAGTGGGAAGTAATTGAATCATGGGGATGGGGACTATTACCCCCATGCTGTTCTTCTCATGATAGTGAGTTCTCACGAGATCTGATGCTTTTATAAGGGACTTTTCCTTCTTTGCTTGGCAATTCTCCTTGCTGCCACCATGTGAAGAGGGACGTTTTTGCTTTCCCTTCTGCCATGATTGTAAGTTTCCTGAGGCTTCCCCAGCCATGCTGAACTATGAGTCAATTAAACCTCTTACCTTTATAAATTACCCAGTCCCAGGTATGTCTTTATTAGTAGCATGAGAATGGACTAATACACCCTTTTGAAAAAATTTTGCATCAGTCATCAACCTTCTTGGTATTTTCCATAATTCTGGCTCTTTCCCTCATTAAACAATGACTGTATCATTCTTAGTGGGACTGAGATGGGAGGGGTGAGGAGGGAATGCTGGATGGTGGTGAGACAAGAACTAGCTTCTCATATGAAATCTTCCCAGTCTCCTGTTTATGAATAAGTTCTATGCCCTGTTTCATCATGTTTTCATTGTTGATATTTGCTATTTATATCTTCTGAATGTCAAATACTTTTTTTTATCTCCAGTGCCTGTGTCTACCATTTGAAACATTTGGCTTAAATAGAAAAAAAAAAAAAAAGGAACTCAGCTGTCTTCTTTATTCTAGGATATACATATATATATATATATATATATATATATATATATATATATATATATTCCTGAAGTGAAGAATAGACCCATACAATGGGCTATCATTCAGCTACAAAAAGAAATACTGGAAAATAAAAAGAGACAAAAGGCTACATATTGTTTGATTCCATTTATACAAAACATCCACGATAAGTAAACCTATATACACATAAAGCTGATTGGTGTTGTTCAGGAGCTGGGGGGTAGGTGGAATAAGGATTGACTATTTAGTGGGTATGAGATTTCCATTTGGAGTGATGACAAAGTTCTGGAGCTACCAGAGGTGATGGTTGCACGGCACTGTGAAGGTATTTAATGCCAATGAATTAATTGCACACAGCAAAATAGTTAAAATAGAAAACTTCGTGTTATCTCTCTTTTACCACAATAAAAAAAACAAGAATTACAAAAGTAAAATATATTTTTTGAAAACAGTTTTAAGCAATTCTTAAGTAGTTTATATGAAAAGTGAGAATGCTATTTTCTCTTTCATGATTTTTACTTTACAGAGAATGCTGCTATTTGCATTCCCTGTGTGTCCTGCTAGAAATTATTCTATACATGCAACAGGATGAGGCTCTCCAGTACAGTGTCATAACTTAGCAGGGGTTCTGGGACCTTTTTTCCTTCCAGAGTATTATAATTCTCTGAAATCCAAGAAGTACAAACTTTACTTTGAAGACATTGCATGTAGTAGATTGTACTACTTGTTTCCAATTACATCCATCCCCTTTCTACCCCGTCCTGTGAAGGAATATATTCACTTCTCCATAGATTTTGGGGTTAGGCATACTTCTAGCTTCGGCCAGTGGGTTGTGAATAGATAATGTGTTTGCCTTATATTAGCAGAAACCTTTAGAAATATTGCAAGAACCCTCTTTCCCCCTCACTCTGCTACTGGAGCTCCTTCCCTCAACCTGGGAACCATATAAAAAGACACGGAGTGCCACACTGAGCGGGGCTGGGCTGATTCCTGTAGTGCCCGGCAGAACCTGGCAGAACTGCAACTTCCCAGAGACCCCAGGTGACCTTCAGCAAGAACCATGAGTCAGTTGTAAGAACTTAAGATCTGGGGCTTATTTGTTGCCTCAGTAAAAGCTGAAAAATACGTGCGCTCTGGTATGAAGAAATACTGCGATGTGCATGAGATAAAGTTCAGATGGGACCCACAAAACCAAAAATTTTCCAAATCAAAGTGTTAACCAGCTCTTCTGATCTTCCAGGGTCTGGGGAGGCACCAGTGAAGTAAACTGACAATGATACCAGCTGTAGAGAAGCTCCTATTGCAGTGCAAGGAGACAAAAATGGGTAAGTAAAACATTCTGTGTATTATTAAGATACATGTTACAGAGAAAAATATATCAGGAAAGGGAGAAAGGAATATATCTAAATGGAGAAAGGTGAAATTAAACATAGGATGTTTGAGAACATCTTTACTGGGAAAGTCACATTGGAATAAATATATGCAGGAGGCAAGGAGGCCTGAGTTGATGTGGGTGAAGGATGTTTGTAACAGAGGAAACCAAAAGTGCAAATGTCTTGCGTTGAGAGCATGATGGTTTTGATGAAAATATTTAATGGGTGTTTGATGAAAATGAAGGAGAACGATCAGTTTAGAAGAGAATAAAAGGTGAGATACATATCCAATCGCCCAGCGGCTTGCGGAATGCAGATTTCTAAGCTCTCAGAGATTCTGATTCCATAAACCTCAGGTGGGGCCCATGAATTTGCATTTCTAATAAGTTCTCAGGGAAATACTGATGCAGCGCAACACCAGGAGCACCTTGGGAACTACAGCTCCAGGGCTTTGCAGGTTGTGAGGAGGACTTCGGTGTCTCCTCTGAGTGAGATGGAAAATCACAAGGATGTTTTTAGCAGAGGAGAGACATTAGCTGACCACCAGGATGATTGTGACTGTGTTGAGACTAAGCAAGAAAGCGCTAAAAGTGGAAGCAGAGAAGCCAAATATGAACAGTACTGAAACATGGGACAATTATACTGGCCTTATGCAAAAAGAAAAATGATTCCTTTTGTTTAGTAAGAGGTAAGACAGTTCCTGATGCGGGTCGGGACATGTTGAGAGATATTCCAACCAATGCCCTCTGTTTTCTCTGGCAAGGTCATCTAACTTGGTGAGTGGGAAAGTGAGGAGGGGTGTTGGTTACTTTTGCAGGGAGAATAAAATGATCATTGCAGAGCGTGGGAGAGCTAATTGAGTGAAAAAATATTTTATTATTCCAGAACACCCTTCCATAAACAAATGAGGTTATGACTATGGATTTGTAGTTCAGAGATGTTAAAAGCTACATCATTTGTTAAGCTTGTTAAACTAACACTAGGACCACTCTTGGCACTTACATATCCCAAATACAAAACCCAATACATCTTCCTTGTTTCAAAAACGGTCTCTTGGAGGATGATGCCCAAGGGTTCCTTGAGTTTTAATGAATAAGCATTTGCTGAGTGAATGCACCAACACTTTGTGTAATACTACCAGTATCACTTTCCTTCTGCCAAATACTTTAAATAAAAACTCCACCAAAGATGACGTAAAATAGAATCAAAACCTGCTGGTAGGGTGTATAAGCAAGATAGAATCAGAGTTTACTAAAATCAATATTTAATGGAGAAGATGACGGCAGTGATGATATTAGCTAACCGTGCTGAATATTATTATCTGACAGGCACTCTTCTAAGCCTTGTCCTGTTTTAACTCATTTCATCCTTTTCAAAATTGGATGAGATTGGTACTAATATTATTCCCATTTCGCAAAGATGAAAACTGCAGACCAGCAGTATACCCAGTGTTGCACAGACAGCATAAGGAGCAGTGAGGTCTGAACTAAGGCATTCTGCCCAGGGCTCTGTGCTTTTTAACAACTACACCAGAAGCAAGTGAGAATTACAGAATGTTAAATTTGGGCTCTTTTGTTTTTCCTTTTCTAAGGTAGACTGCGAGGAATGACCCTTGTAACTGAATACTGCACAATAATTATAATGGGAAGCTGTTTCTGTCTCAGAATCTGGCCCTGAACAATCCTAGGATATTTAGGCCAAAAATGCAGGGGAGAGAGTCCTGATGGGGGGCGTGGGTGTGAGTGGAGGGGGAAGGAAAGTGAGGCCAACCACACACTTTCTGCTGCAGCTTCTGCACCCTCTTGGAAAGACACTGTGAACCACGTTGAGATAACTCTTGATACATCCGCAAATACCCACACTCACTGTTCTTCCTAAAGACAGGCACTTGGCTCTTTAACCTTGAAATGGGAAATCCAGAAAAAAAAACACAACAGTGAAAGATATTTTATTCGATTAATACCTTGCACCAAGCCATATTAAAATGTTTTCTGCTGTCTCCACTCTTGCCCTCTCAATATCTTTCAATATTTTAGATATATATATATATATCTAAAAATGTTAAATTTAACTTTGGGAGGATTTAAGGATACTTATAAAAATAACCATTCAGTTACTTTCTAATAATCATTTATCCAAGTTTAGGATTCTTGCAAGGAAGAAGACATTAAAATGGCCGCTCTACTACTTTTATCTGCTAGTAAATAAATTCATGATGAACATTTAGAAGGTCGCTGAAGTTAAGAGAGCTAGTATTCCCCACAGGATTTAAGTCATTGAGGCTTTTGGCCGCATTTATCACTTGTGAAAAGAATTTTACTGACCAGGAATAAATACATTTACAATGTGTCTAAGTAACGCCTGTGTGATTTTCATTTACATGACAATGACCCTTTCCACTGTTTTCTTACAACTTTCCCTTCGACTGCCTGATGTTTATTGGTTCATTATTTGTAAAAGAGTAAAACCTCATCTGAAAAAAAAAAAAAAAAAGAAAGTGTGTTGTGTCTTTAATTTTAAAAACCGCCCAAGGGCCCTATGGGGGATATTAAACCTGTCTCTTTGCTGTATATCTTGATGTACATTTTAGTTGAAACCAGGTGTTTTGTATATTGAACTTTTTAACACTGCAGGGAGGTAAGTATTCACAGCTGGAGTTTTATGCTTCACACATTTTCATGTTTGAGAACAAGAAGCAACCCCTAGGAAAACCTCCTCCGGCATGAAGAGAGGCTGAACAATGCGCTTCTGTAGCTAGTGGCAGGCCATGGATATCATGAAGTCACAGATATCGGAACTGAATGCGAGATAGATGCCAGTGAAACCAAGACAAAAACTTTCAAGGAATCCAAGTGCACAGGTTCTCAGATCAATCACAAGCGATGAGGTTGTCACTGCACAGAGGGGCTGAAAAGCAGCATCAAAGCCACTAAAGAGAGGGGAGAAGCTTTTGTTGGGCCGGCTTTTGTCTTCATAACCAGCATTGGAAGCCAGCTCACATCAACTGAAAGGCCGAGTTAATCTATTTCTAGTGAACATTGTTCGACTGTGTGTAGTTAGCCCGTAATCATTAAAGAAAAATAACTAGGTTGGCATGACCAAAAAAGCATTGATTTTCCTGTGGAGCACATTTGTATGAGTTGAATTTTTTGCATATGTTATTGTGCGCATGAGAGAGAAGAGGTGACTGACCTCACAAAACAAATGCACACAGCGGCGCTGCTTCTTAGCCTCCACAATGAACTTGGTGTTTGTAGAGCAAGACGTAAGATGGCTTATTAAAATTAAAAACATAACATTTCTAATTCAGCCTTTTATGGATTCACTTTAACCTTTAAAGACTCCTTAAAAATACAGCAACAAAAAAAGCACTTTCTCACGATTTGGTTAGCCTTCCTGGAGAAATTTGTCACGGCATTGCACTGAGAGTTTTGTTCTTTGTGGCCAGTAAGAAAAGATTCAGAGAGGGGGTACCGCTAGAGAAGGACAGGGTGAGGGAGAGCGAGACACTGCGATGTCTTCATCCCTTCTTAGTATGTGACTTTGATGTCCCACATCTCCAGAAAAGAGCTTCGTGTTAGCTCTGATCGTTCCAGATCAATCCAGCCCCCATGCAAATACAGTGATCAGGCTATATTTAGTAAAATGTTGTTCATTTTAAGTTTTTTTATTATTTGAGAGCAGAGACTTCCAGTAGGCACAGTTTAGACCCTGTTATCTTTGTCTCGCCTCCCTCTGCTCCAAGACCTCAGAGACCCAGACTGTTGTTAGGATGTCAGCGCTTGGAGGCACGCAGTGGCTGAGCACTGGGTTCTGTGCAGCTCTGACAGTAGGCACCATGAGTTTTCAGGCCGAGAAAAATAATTTAAAACCCTAAGAAAATAAACATCCCCAAGGGTACCAAGGAAGGAGAGATTATAGCTGAAAAATGTCAGTACTTGACAGCAACAAAAGAGTTGCCCACATACGACGGGGGAAGGAAAACCTAAAAAACAAAAAGTTGATGGGTGTTTTAACATGTTTTTTGGCAGAATATTTTTGAAGTGGATTGAAATATTTTCCTTCCCGATTAGACCTAGGCTCATGGTGTTTTGCTAATGATTCTCTGAATAAGTGTTTTCTTCAATTGCTTTGAGTGACATAAGTTGTTCAGATGGGTCACACCCTCACATTGGAACACCGAGTATGAAGTTTCATGTGGACACACAGAGCAGAAAATCTGCCTTTTTTGGAATTTGGGGGTGCAGTTTCGCTCTGTGTTTGTGACAGAATGTCATCTTCTGTTTGTGAGGAAGCAGGTTGAGGAGTCAATAACGGATGAAAGTACAGGAGTCAGAGATTGTGGAAGATTCTGAATGAGAATGAGTCCAAGAAGGAGGGCTTGGCTGGCCTGTAAGTATCATGTTCTCTGAGCTGGAGGGTAACAAGACACAGTGATGCAAATCACTGTCTCTCACTACAGGTGGCTTGGGAGTCCTTATCTGATGCACATGTGCTTTTCAGCCTTTGCACAATAACATGTATCTTTTCATTTAAGCTTGTGGCAATTATTTGAGACTGATTCTATTACCATCTGCACAGAGGCCAACTTACTTAAATGAGAAATAAAACCCACTAAGTTTTTCTGGCTAGGGTAGGCTTATCTAGTTTAAAGCCATAACTTCTATTAGTTCTACGTAAACCAAAATTGGTAATTCGGAGATTTACAAGATCTTGGAAAATTCAACTTTCTGTTCCGATTCTTCACCTTATATTCAAGTTAACATACATTAATCTAGACCTGGAAACTGAAATCTGATGTGCGTAGGCCTAAATGAGAGGACAGAATCACTCCTTCAACAATGTATTAATAAATATTTCAACTGTATTAATAAACACAATAAACAAACTGATAAAATGATGACTATGTGATAGGCCCTGGGCTAGGTGTCAAATACACAGTAATAAATAAGATGAGCTCTATATCTTTAAGGACCATGTATTCTAAATTCCATCTGGAGTATAATTTTTATTTCTCAATTCTATTTTGTCTGTCATTTTTCCTTTATTTTTATGGATTTCTGCATTAAATAACTTAAAAATTTTAATTATAGGCCACTGTATATTTTTAGTCCAGTTGAAAAAGCACCTTTTACTAACTACAGACTGTGGACAGTGATTATGTAGGAATTGAAGAAATAAAAATAGATTCTTACAGGGAGGGATCTTCCAGACCAGGGGACAATATTATTAAACCATATCTTTCTCTAGACATGCAAATATCATTGTCATGAAAGAGATCTAGCCAGGTAGCCTGTTATTCGGAGGATTTGTAGAAGGTATTTCTGCAAAACACCATTCTACTCCATTGTATTAAAAGTTTATTAGTATTAATCAGTGTCTGAAGAAAGCAATTTGAAACTAGAATTTTTTTTTATTCTGTGCCCTAGGATGTCAGCCTAGATTATCTGACAGCTGTCACGGTGGCTTCAATTGGATTAGAATTTCTAATGCCACCATCCTTTGATCAATTCATTTATGTAATCATTCATATGTTTCTCAAAACATTTATTAAGCATCTACTATATGCTTTACTTTACCAGGTGTTACATTTTAAGCCAAATTTTAGATTCTTTTCTAAAAGACAGAACTGCTATCTATTTGCCTTTACAGCATGATGCCTCTTTAAGGCAGGAGAGACAGCACAGATAGTTGTTGTCATGGGCAGTTTGGAATAAGTATCTACTTCCAGTGATTTTTTTTTTAGATACATAAATGAGAGTTATAAGAATATTTCATAAAAGTTCTAAGAACTTGTATCCAATTAAGATGACTCTTTAAATGAGAGCTTTTCCTATTCCCTGGTTTTATCTTATTTTATTTATTTATTTATTTATTTATTTATTTATTTATTGTGCTTCCTCCCTGCCCCATAATGTTTTTGTATTTCCAGATAAAATCAAATAAAATTCAGCCTTTATCAGGGACATATTCAAGCCACAATTTTTAGCTGGAGACATTTCAAGGAAATCTTACTTTTTAAGAGATTGTCTGAATGACAGAGAAGGCAAAGAGGCAGCTCAAATTACCTAAGGCCATGAGGCATTCAAATTCTATACTTGGGCAAACATCAGCTCCCTCCCTGATGTGTCTGGGAGCAAGGCACAATAGCAGGATGACGGAGCAGTCCCTTGTCTCCTTCTCTGTGTTCATTAGAGGGGACTCCAGCCCCTCCACTGGCATGATTCAGTACAGGCGTCCATGAATTGTTGCAATTGCACAATGGGACAAGCTACTGGCAGTATTTGCCACATCAGCATTCCTCGTTCAGAAAACACAGGCTCTTCCACAGACTAATGAATTGAGGTGAGACTGGGGTCTAAGTTCTGCAATTGACCAAGATGGATAATTGTCATTAGCACTTGACCAAAGCCAGTTTGCTCAGAGGATTAGAGGAGGCCAATCCCAGGAGGCCAGCCTGTGGGGAATCAGCTTAGGTAGTTAACCTTTACCTCTCATTCTGCAAACTTGGGCTCACATCGTGAGAGATGTATGTATCTCCCATTTCCCTGTGTCCTGCTTTGTTTCTCTCTGCTTCCTCACTTCCTGATCATCAGAAACTACTTAGAACCTCCAAAGTCACCAGGCTGACCACCCAGGCTTCAGAATTGAGGACCCTTATTTGCGCAGTTATTGCAATGGGGTGTTTGGGAGTGAAAGTGGGGATTGTAACTTGCCTCAAAACTGATGTATACATCATGACATCATGGTGGTGATTGGTTATTTCTTTTTTTTTTTTTTTCCTGGAGAAAAGCATAAGTTCCTTTGGTGCCTAAATCTATTATAAAATTTGGCATTTGCAAATATTGGATGAGCTTCCGTAACCAAAGAAAGTTTCACTTATCTCTCTTTTATTGAACATCTGGAGCTCATACTGAGACAGAATTTCAATTAATAGTTTAGTAATTAAAGAATTGTAAATTAACTTTAACTTGATAAAAAATAACTAGGGCACAAGTCAATATAGATTATTAACAATCAACACAATTTTGTTTTGTTCCAAACCTTTAAGTCACAAGACTTGATATTTTTAGAATAATTTATGCAGTTAAATATTCTAATGCAATCAAATTTAAGTATTTCTCTTTCATTCATAGCCCTGCTTTGCTTACAATCAAATGAGATACAAGGTATTTAAACAACTAACTATAATGTTTGGACATCTGTGCTTTTAAAAATAGACTAGTTCAAAAAAACACAAATAACAAAATTCATAATAAGCAAACACTTTGTCACTTTGTTAAGTGTTCAGTATCTATAACCTACTTAGGTATTATTTCAGCATAATATATATTATTACATTAACAACAACAAAAAATACCTTGGATCTGTACAAAAGTATGGACTGAACAAGATAAGACAAGAGAACATTTTTATAGATTTGAACTCAGAGAGCTCTGCACGTGACTTTAAGACATGGCTGAACTGTCCAAGAAGCATCTATGATTATTGGGGTGCCCTCCCTGTGAAAGTTAAAACATATTAATCTCTGACAATCACTTGCAACCAGGTAAGATTTTCGTCCTGAGCTAATGTATGCTGTGCTGAAAACTTTACTCCCCATTTCTCACATACGGAGATGATTCTAATATGTTCCCAAATGCTAAACTTATTAAGATAGTCTGAAAATAAAATTTAGATTTGACATTTTATTTATAGTTATAATATCATGTAACTTCTAGATATATACTCTGTAGTATAATATGTTAGCAATAATATATGCAACATTAGATACATATGTGTATGTGTATACAGACACTTGAGGGCCACATATTGTTAACCACCCTACAATTGGATAATACAGTTCCATAAGCAAGTGAGTTCTACCTACATTTCCAATCTTTTTTTTTTCTTTTTTTTAAGGCAGAGTCTCCCTCTGTCTCCCAGACTGGAGTGCAGCGGCATGATCATAGCTCCCTGTAACCTTGAACTCCAGGGCTCACTGCAATCTAGTAACTAGGACTACAGCACACCCAGGCCACCACATCTGGCTACTTTGGTTTATTTCTTATAGAGACATGGTCTCACTGTGTTGCCCGGCTGGTCTCAAACTTCTGGTCTCAAGCAGTCCTCCTGCCTCAGCCTCCTGAAGCTCTGGGATTACAGACATGAGCCACTGCCCCTAGCCCTCCAATTTTTTTCTTTATTTTCAATCTGTGCCATAACTTCTAAGCATAGGTGAGTTTTCCATACTTACTTAATATCTGAAAACCAAATTTTTGATTCACTGGGAATGCCGGACCCCTTAGTATCATTGAAGTTCTTGGAATTTAAGATTTTTATTTTTGAATAAGGCACATATCACCTCTGGTGAAATCATTATAACTGACTGTCAATAATGTTCAAGAAGACAGAATTTTAATACATACCAAATGGGGAGGGGGTGGGTGTGGAAAAAAAGCTAACCAAGAACTTAGATGTACGTATGTTCACAATGATGATTACCCAGAATGAATATCTTAGAACAAGGCTGCTTGTTTATAGTGAATGTAATGAGCTTTCCGTACTGAGCTCAACTCTTTTTAGAACCACAAACAAAGAAAGTGTGTATTAGAAGAGCTCTTCAACTTACACCATCAATTGGACTCTCTGCCAAACTACAGGAGCAATCTAAGGCCTTGACTAGGGTAAGTGGTTCTTAGCAGAGTTCATGACAAAATAGTGAAAGCCAGGGGTGTTCTACCAACAGCACGTGCTGTATACTGAGTTCCTTTCATACTTGCAAGAGGCCAGCATTTATTTATTTTGCATTGTACGCAAACATCTTCAGTGATAGAAGAAATGAAACATTTTATATATTATTTGATAAAGATATTTGTCTCTTAAAAAGAATAATGTTAGCATCAGATAAATGCACTTAAAGCAGTAAGATGACCAATTTTGCCTGAAATGGTATTTAAGAGTGGGAATTGGTATTTCATTATAGTTTTGATTTGCATTTCCCTAATGACTAGAGATGAACATCCTTTCATGGGCTTATTGGCCATTTGTATATCTTCTTTGGGGAAATCTCTATTTAAGTCTTTTTTTTTTAATTGTGCTGTCTGCCTGTTTTTAAATTGGGTTGCGTGTTTTGTTGTTGTTGCTTTAGGAGTTCTCTTTATATTCTGAATATTAATCCCTCATTAGATATATGATGTGCAAATATTTTCTCCTATTCTGTGAGCTGCATTTTGATTCTGTTGACTGTGTCCTTTGAAGATCTATTTTTATTTTCTTTTACTTTCTATAAAATGCATTTTGCCTATTTTTTACTTTGTTGCCTGTGTCTTTGGTGTCCTAGCCAAGAAATTATTGCTAGCCCAATATTGTGAAGTTTTGTCCTGTGTTTTGTTTAAAGAGTTTTATAATTTCTGGTATCTGTTTAGATACTGAATTCACTTTTATTTAAATACTACATCATGTTTTACATAGTATTAGGTAAGGGTCCAACTTGATTCTTTTGCATGTGGATATTTAGTTTTCCTAGCACCATTTGTTAAAAAAGACTTTTTCCCCCATTGAATAGTTTTAACACCCTTATTAAAAATCACCTGCACATGTTTTTGAGGATTTACTTCTGGACTCTCTATTTCTTTCCACTGGTCTCTGTCTTTAGGTCAGTACCACACTGTTTTGATTGTTGTAAGACTAGTAAATTTTTAAATCAGAAAGTGTGAGTTTTTCAGCTATGTTTTCCTTTTCAGAATTGTTTTTGCTATTTGGGATTTCTTGAGATTCTATACATATTTGGGAATGGGTTTATCTATTTCTGTAAAAAATGCCATTGGAAATTTGAAAGGGATTGGATTAAATCTACAGATACCGTTAGGTAGTATTGACATCTTAACAATGTTAAGTCTTTCAATCCATGAACATAGAATGTCTGGGAGACATTTGTTTTTGAAAAACAATGACAAAGAAATTTTAACAAAATCCATTTAACAATATCCCAAAACTCAGTACAAAATATTAGTTAAAAAGGAACACTTCTGTGTGAAAAAATTATATTTAAAAATTTAACTTGTGCTAACGAACACTTAAACATCTAAAAAGTACGAAGTACTGAGTCATTAATTGGACCAATTTGATTAGATTCCACCAAAGGAGTTATATTTTCGGTCAAAATACTTGATATCTGGACGTAATTATAAGTTCATACCTAAAGAGCTTATAACCATCATTTCATAAAACAGTCTTCTATATATTATGATCCAAATAGATGTGTGATACATAAAATTGTAAGCCAGGCTTTAAATCAGGAAGCAGAGATAATAATGTATGAGTCTGGTTTGAAAAATGCTGCAATATGCTTTAAGATGATTAGCACCTCTTCTTGCAGGCTGTGTGCATGTGTATGTGTGTAAATACTATGAACGGGTATAGTAAGACTCTTGAAAATTTACATACTGATATTTACTATATCATAGATCTTGAACCTGGTAATCCCCGTAACCATTACACACATACACAAACGCATATGCACATATTCAATAAATCTACATATATACTAGATCTATATATTTACATGTACATACATGCAATATACTTATATATAATATGTTTATGTTATTTATATAGTGTATATTCATACAATAATGATATAAAACTTTGTTAGACTTAAATGGTAAAAATTCAAGGACATTATTCCCAATTTGAAAAATTGGAATATAAATTTTGGTAATACATAAAACATTTTATGATTTTATTAATGAAAAATAGCATTTTAAGTACATTTTATATACAAATAAAGTAGAACAAATTAGAAAAAGTATTATGATAAAATTACATTAAAAAATAATTACTGGGATCTGGCAGGGCCTTTGTCTCTTGCTTCAGACAGAGCTCCACATCCTGTCTTCACCGCTCCGTGCCCTCTGCTCCTGGAGACCCTAGGTGACTCTACTGCAGACTCTGTGATTCTGGGACTGGAAGGTATTGGGAGATCCATCCATAACTAAGGCAGCAGGATCCCTGGAAGCCAGGAAATATTTTCTAGTGCCATGATGGCTGACTAGAAGCTGATGTCTGCCATTCTCATGGGGAGGAGAAACAGTGGTGAGTATACATTAGCTCCTGACCTGGATGGTCCAGGAGGACACTTTGGGATGCATCCAGGAAACAATGTGACCCACAGAGAACAAAGAAGAGCAAGACCAGACAGGATTGGGACTAAAGAGGAGGCTCCCCACTGTGTGGAACGGTTAGTGAATGAAAGCCCCCGAGGACCACACTTCTGCCACAGAACTTTGCAACTCTGGGCTCAGGCAATTCCCTGTGATCATCCCTTCCCATCCCCACTGGGGCTTCCAGACTGACACAGAGAGTGACATGGAGTCTGGGCAGAGCTACTGTGCAGGCACATGCCTAGCCTTAGGGAACTTGGACATCTGGACACCCCAGCACCAGTAACTGAAGCGCTGGCAACAGGGGAGGCCAGACTCCCTTACACGCTGTCAGAATAGGGGCTGAATCTATGGAGCTGAGGAGCAGATGGACTGCAGGCTTTGCCTATACTGCACAGTACAGGACAAGGCCAAGTGGCCTGGGACCCTAGCATGGCCAACCCAGCCCTGCCTGAGCTCTTGGGCCAGTAGCAGCCCTGTACTTCCCTGGGATGGAGCTCCCAGCACTTGCACACGGGCCCACCAGTTTTGCTGCTCTACAGCACCCCCCAACTACCCTCCCACCACACCTGCTGCCCTCAGGCTTGGGAGACAGTGAAGTGATTAAGGACTAATTCAGACCCCAGCACAGCACAGCTGTTTTATGCAAAAGCTGCCAGGCTGTTTTCCACATGGGTCCTTTCCCCTGCTACTTCTCACTGGGTAGGGCCTCCCAACCAGGGACCTAAGCCACCCCAGACCCACCCGAGCTCTTGGGCTGTCAGCAGCTCTGCATTTCCCTGAGATGGAGCTCCCAGAGGCGGCAGGGAGGCCCACCATTGTTATTGTTCTGCAGCTCCTGCCTCTGCTGCCCTCAGGCTAAGGAGGGAGGAAGAGCTTAAGGACTAACACAGGCCTCCAGCACTGTGCAGCTGCCTTACACAATAGTGGCCACAGTGTTTTCCACATAGGTCCCTGCCCCTGTTACTCCTCACTAGGCAGGGCCTCTCAACCTGGTCCCCAGCCCAACCATCCTGTCCCTGACTGAACCCTTCAGTTGGTGGTGGCTCCATGTTACTCTGGGGAGGAAATCCCATAGACAACCAACAGCCCTCTCCCATTGCAGCTGCAGTGGTATTACCCTTCCTACCTTCGGGCTGGGGAAAGAACAAAGGGCTTGGTTGCATCGCTGGCACCTCCAGCACTCCACAGCTGCCATGCAGAGCAGGGAATAGTCTTTCTTCCCCCACCCACTACTCTTCACAAGGCTGAGCCCCCGGCTTAAGGCAGCAGAGCAGCTGCCCCAAACCCAACTGAGCACCAAACCCAACTCACATGTTAAGTGAGGAGCCTGGTGGGAGGTGATTGAATCGTGGGAGAAGACTTCCCCTTTGCTATTCTTGTAATAGTGAACGAGTGCTCACAAGATCTGGTTGTTTTAAAGTGTGCAGCACTTCCCCTTTCACTCTCTCTTCTTCCTGCTCGGCCATGGTAAGGCATGTTTGCTTCCCCTTCTCCTTCTGCCATGATAGTAAGTTTCTGAGGCTTCTCAGCCATGCGTCCCGTACAGCCTGCAGAACTGTGAGTCAATTAAACCTCTTTTCTTCATAAATTACCCAGTCTTAGGTAGCAACGTGAGAATGGGCTAATACAATATATATGCAGCCAACAAGCATATTAAAAAATGCTTAATGTCACTAATCATTATAGAAATGCAAATAAAAATCATAGATATGCACACCGGTCACAATGGCTATATCAAAAAGTCAAAAAAAAAAAAAAAAAAAAACAGATACTGGTGAAGCTACAGATTAAAGAAAATGCTTATATACCGCTGGTGGGAATATAAATTAGTTCAGCCACTATGGAAAGCAGTTTGTAGATTTCTCAAAGAACTTAAAAGAGAACTACCACTCAACCCAGCAATCCCATTATTGGGCATATACCCACAGAAATGTAGTATATAACATAAAGGCACATGCATATGTTCTTCACCACACTGTTCATAATAGCAAAGACACGGAATCAACCTAAATGCCCATAAATAGTAGACTGGATAAAGAAAATTTCATACATATACACCATGGGATACTCTGTGGCCATAAAAATTAACGATATTATGTTCTTTGCAGCAACATAGCAAAGATATGGACAACATTATTCTAAGAATACTAATGCAGTAACAGAAAACCGAACACTGCATGTTCTCATTTACAAGTGGGAGCTGAACATTGAGTACACATGTACACAAAGAAGGGACCAATAGACACCATGGCATACTTGAGGGTGGAGGGTGGGAAGAGGGTGAAGACCGAAAAATAACCTATTAGATACTATGCTTATTACCTGGGTGATGAAATAATATGTACGGCAAATCCCCCACAACATGTAATTTTTCTATTAAACAAATCTGCACATGTACCTCTGAAACTAAAAGTTAAAAATGTAATTACTACTATTTTAAAGTATCTAGGTGCTCTGAAATATACAAAACACAGATAGCACCTGCACTTAAGGAAATCATAATTGAATTCACGAGGCAAGGGATACATAAGCCAAATTTAAAGAAAGTAAAGCAAAGAAAATATAGTGAATTAAAAGGCAATTGACTTATTGTGGTGCAATACAATGACAACCACAGAAGCTTATAGTAGGTCATGATGCAGGAACATGACAGAGGAGGGGGCTGTATTGCAGCTATGGCTGTGCATCGTCTTTGGGGTGAGGAACCAACACTTTGGCATGTGAGTCAAGATCTCACCATCTAGTCCTAGTGAATACTCTAATATATTATATATTTCATACATTATGTAGGCTATTTAGTATATAGCATATAACACAACTTTTATGATATATGTTATATAGGCTCTATAGAATACAGCATATAATACAACTTTCATTATATGCAATATATGTGTTATATTACATTTGAACTAGGTGTGTAATACAATATATGATAAATTATATGCTTTTCATGAATCATTATATAATTATGTATTAGCCCGTTTTCACGTAGCTGAAAAATACATACCCCAAACTGGGTAATTTATAAAGAAAGAGAGCTTTAAGGGACTCACAGTTCTACATGGCTGGGGAGGCCTCACAATCATGGTGGAAAGTTAAAGGTACATCTCACATGGCAGCAGGCAAGAGAGAGAATGAGAGCCAAGCAAAAGGGTTTTCCTCTTATAAAACCATCAGATCTCGTGAGATTTATTCACTACCACGAGAAAAGTATGGGAGAAAGCATCCCTATGATTCATTTACCTTCCATCGGGTCCCTCCCACAACATGTGGGGATTATGGAAGCTACAATTCAAGATAAGATTGGGTGGGGAAACAGTTAAACCATATAATTCCACTCCTGCCCCCTCCCAAATCTCAAGTCCTCACA
The DNA here is from genome assembly GCF_028858775.2 of Pan troglodytes. NCBI lineage: Eukaryota > Metazoa > Chordata > Mammalia > Primates > Hominidae > Pan > Pan troglodytes. Next base: position 110,880,013 of record NC_072412.2, on the reverse strand, counting down.
TTTCAAACCCAGTCATGCCTTCCCAACAGTACCCTGAAGTCTTAATGCATTTCAGCATTAACTCAAAGTTCAAAGTCTCATCCAAGACAAGGCAAATCCCTTTTATCTTTGAGCCTATAAAATCAAAAGCCACTTAGTTACTTCCTAGATACAATGGGGGTATGGGCATTGGATAAATACAGCCGTTCCAAATGGGAGAAATTGCCCAAAACAAAAGAGCTACAAGGCCCATGCAAGTCTGAACTCCAGCAGGACAGCCAAATCTTAAAGCTCTGAAATGATCTCTTTTGACTCCATGTATCACATCCAGGTCACGCTGTTGTGAGAGGTGGGCTCACATTGTCTTGGGCAGCTCCAACCCTGTGGCTTTACAGGGTATAGCCCCTGTGCCCAGCTGCCTTCATGGGCTAGCTAGCACTGGGTGTCTGTGGCTTTTCCAGGTGCACTGTGCAAGCTGTTGATGGATCTACTATTCTGGGGTCTGGAGTACGGTGACCCTCTTTTCACAGCTCCACTAGGCAATGCCCCAGTGGGGACTCTGTGTGGGGCTCCAACCCCATATTTCCCTTCCACACTGCCCTAGCAAAGGTTTTCCATGAGGGCCCTGTCCCTGCAGGAAACTTCTGACTGGACATCCAGGCATTTTCATACTTTCTCTGTAATCTAGGCAGAGGTTCCCAAACCTTAACTCTTCACTTCTGTGCACTTGCAGGCTCAACACCATGTGGAAGCTGCCAAGGCTTGGGGCTTCCACCCTCTGAAGCCACAACCTGAGCTGTACCTTGGCCCCTTTTAGCCATGGCTAGAGTGGCTGGGATGCAGGGCACCAAGTCCCTAGGCTGCACATAGCAGGGGTCCCTAGGCCCAGCCCATGAGACCATTTCTTCCTCCTAGGCCTCTGGGTCTGTGATGGGAGGCACTGCTGCAAACATCTCTGACATGTCCTGGAGACACTTTTCCCATTGTCTTGGGGATTGACATTCAGCTCCTCATTACTTATGCACATTACTTCAGCGGGCTTGAATTTCTCCTCAGAAAATAGATTTTCCTTTTCTATCACATCATCAGGCTGAAAATTTTCTGAATTTTTATGCTGTTTTCCTTTTAAAACCGAATGCTTTTAGCATCACCTAAATCATATCTTGAATGCTGTGCTGCTTAGAAATTTCTTCCGCCAGATATCCTAAATAATCTCTCTCAAGTTCAAAGTTCCACAAATCCCTAGGGCAGGGGTGAAATGCCGCCAGTTTCTTTGCTAAAACATAGCAAGAGTCACCTTTACTCCAGTTCCCAATAAGTTTCTCATCTCCATCTGAGACCACCTCAGCCTGGATTTCATTGTCCATATCACTATCAGCATTTTGGTCAAAGCCATTCAACAAGTCTCTAGGAAGTTCCAAACTTTCTCACATCTTTCTATCCTCTTCTTAGCTCTCCAAACTGTACCAACCTCTGCCTGTTACCCATTCCAAAGTTACTTCCACATTTTGGGGTATCTTTACAGCAGCACCCAGCTCTCCAGGTACCAATTTACTGTATTAGACCATTTTCACATTGCTGATAAAGACATACCTGAAACTGGGTAATTTATGAAGAAAAAGAAGTTTAATGAACTTACATTTCTATGTGGCTGGGGAGGCCTCACAATCATGGTAGAAGGTGGAAGGCATGTCTTATTTTGGCAGCTGGCAAGAGAGAGAATGAGAGCCAAGAGTGAGGGTTTTCTCCTTATGAAGCCACCCAATCTCTTGAGACTTATTCACTACCATGAGAACAGTATGGGGGAAACCACCCCCATGATTCAATTACCTTCCGCTGGGTCCCTCCCATAACACATGGGAATTATGGAAGCTACAATTCAAGATGAGATTTGGGTGGGGACACAACCAAACCATATCAACATAAAATATAATTATAATACAATGTAGATTATATATAATATAATAGAAATGTATACATAACTATGTATAACATATATCTGATATATACCTAAGTATATGGGTATAACTAATGCTTAATGCACATCTACATAATCTATATAAATCAATCAATCAATCTATGTCTACCTGTTCAGGGTAGAAAATCTTTGCATACTATGTTAACATAGTATGCAAGTTCCTTGTGAAACAGATAGTGTACAGCAATTAACTGCTGTCAAGTTTTATCTTTCCTGTAAAACTCCCAGCACCTGCACTGAACTTCGCTGGTCAATAAGTGCATTATATACACACCCATATGCACATACATATATAATATTTTTATATGTCAATTGCTCCTCTAGATTGAGTCCAATGCTCAGAATTATAACGGTAATTTCTCAAAAACAAAGAAACGGAAGGAAAGAAGGAAGGGGGATGGAGAGAAGTCAGAAACAGAGAATGAGGGAAGAAGAAAGGAAGTGCTGAAAATGTATTTGGGATGAATAAACACATGAGATGGTATAAAGAGGCAGGTAATGTTTCACTTCTTTAATAGAAATGGCAACACCTTTCAGTTGAAATCAACTTAGACTTTACAATCAGTGATTTTGTGTCATCAGGTAAAATTATTTGTTTTCTAAACCTCAGTTTTATATACACACACATACACAAATATATACAATATCTATATTGTATATACAGCATATGTATCTATACATAAATACATCTAAACAATGAACATATTTATTTACCTAAGTGATTGGCACATATAAATGGTCTAATAAGTGATATTAGCAGTTGGTCCATTAGAATTGTTGGCGAAGATTCAAAGGCAGCTAGAGATTGAATTGCAGTGAACCTTGAAAGTTTGATAAGGAATCTGGATGACATTTGGTGGTTAATACTTATTGAAAGTTTTAAAGTCAGGGAACTATCTGATAAAAGCCACAGCTAACATAAAATATGTTTGAGAATGTTCTGACCACAGAATACAAAATGTTGTAAATAGAATAATTTCATTTACACATTAATCACTTAAATTTTGTTAAGCATTGACATTTCCTAATAAAATTAAAATCTAGGAAAAGTCAGTCATGGTACAAATCAAAGGGGTAGGGATTATGAAATACCCAGTAAGAGAGGAAACTGCTATAGCACTGAATCAGTGTATCAGGACTAATTAATTTATTTTTGCTTTATTTTCCCTGATCATAACTTTTGTGTTTGTTTGTTTGCATTGTTTAATTTACTGAATATGTATGTTAGATTATAAAACTAAAGATGTAAGATACTGTGAGGTCCATTCCCTAGGGATAGCTGAGTGAGGATCAATAGAATGAAACAGGAAACCAGGGTAGCTTGCAAACTGGGGAGAAAAGACTGATGGTGATCAAATTATATCAATCTCATTGATTCTTCCAAAAAGCTCTGAGCAGGGATGGAATACAACCGCCCCGTTCAGTCAGAAGGTGTTTTGCAGGGTGTTTTGCCAATGTCCTGGGAGCTGCCACCGAATGATGGAGGTGCCAAGAGGTTGGACATGTGAGTGATATCTTAGGCCTCACTCATGCTTCAAGCAGACATTTTTTTCTATTAGCTGCTTTCTCTATTTAGGCTTATGTAAGATTTTATTTTAAAGCCTCTGCTATTTAAAAAATTAGAAACCCACTGACAGTGAAACTAAATTTGGAGGTAGGCATATATCAATTCTAGTAGCAACTTTAGATCCACTTTAGAATACCCTGTTCAGAAGATTCTAAGTACCCCTTCCAGTGGCTGGGACCATCCAGGGCTAGCAGTGCTGGCAGGAATCTAGCCTGGGTCTGAAAGGGACTCGCGTGGGCACGGGTTCCTGTACTCTTCCCTTTGGGGCATGTGTGGTCCCTCATCTTATGAGTGGGTTCAAATGGGTGCCCAGAGGAGCCCTGGGACTCAGTCTTTGGGTTCCATTCAGACCCGTGGCCTCATCGGTCCAGGATATACCACTGGCAGTCACAGTATTTCTTTCCGAGGATCTGGTCACTGTCACACTTGTTGACACAAGATAAATTTAGAGCATAGGGCTACCTGCAATCCACTGTGACTTTCTGGTGTGGCTGCATGCTGATTCTCACCTCTGGGTTCCAACCATGGAACCATGTCTGGTTTACATCAGTCAAGGCTGGCATGGGTGACAGCAAACTTCCTTACCCTGTGTGTCCTTGCCCCTGGGGTGGTCACCCAGTCTTTCTGCTGGCTCTGTACTCTATGTGAGGCAGATCTGGGTGGCTGCACCTCTCTGTTTCAAGAGCTTTTGAGATGATTAGTCCACAATGCTAATGGGCCTTTCCAATTCTCCTCTCTATCCTCAACCAATGGGGTGATATCATGTTTGCTGAGTGGTCATCTGCCAGGCTCAATGAAGGATTGCCATACTCTGCATAAATGGGATTGTTCCAGCTCCACACGCAAACTCCATGTTTATCCTTCCTGCTGGGGATCAGGTGTGTGGCCAGCAGAGGCATCGTCAACATGGGAAGAGCAACATCCTCTACATACAGCAATTATGGGTTACAGATTTCCACAGAGCACCTGATTGGAAAATTGTTCTGTGTTCACACTCTAAAAGTTGAAAAAGTTAAATGTAAACTTAACATAACCAGACAAAGAATTAGTGTTCACATTTTGCTATATACTTTGGATTGGATTGTGATCATGATCGAAGAGAAGAGTCCTTGAAACTCAGAGGTCACAGGCAGCAGGATGGACAATGCCAAGTGATGACGGATGATATACCCAGCATTGAAACAATGATGTCAAGAAACCGCAGGGAAAAGGCCATCTATATTGTTCAAGTACAAACACAGGCCTAACAAGGAGGGTAATAGGAGGGTTGCTAACTTTTTTTACTGGTAGGAGATACAAAATTAGCCCAGCACTCAATATTTGACAGTTAAGAACACAAAGAGATAGTTCCCGCATCAGACAAGAAAGACAAGGTAGCTGGACAATGGACAGATATGTAATCCACTCTGCTCTACTCATTGATATAAATGTCCAGATTGAATCATTATATTTCACAGGAGCTCCCACATTTTGTATTTTTTATTGCAGTAAATTATACATAACTTAAAATGCACCATCATAACCATTTTTAAATGTACAGTCCGTTGGCACTAGGGCATTCACACTGTTGTGCAGCTTCCACCACCTTCTATCACCAGAAATGTCTTGTCTTCCCAGCCTGAAACTCTGGACCCAGTAAACACTATTTCCTCACTTTCTTCTCCACTGAGCCCATGACCATCTCCCTTCTACTTTCTGTCTCTATGAATTAGCTACTCCAGGAAATTCTTATAAATGGAACCATACAATTTTTGTCTTTTTGTGACTGTATGAGTGTATTATACTAATACTTTCAAGGTTCATCCATGTTGTAGTATGTTAGAATTTCCTTCTTTATAAGGCTGAATAACATTCCATTGTGTGTATATATTACATTTTGTTTATCTATTCATCCCTCAATGGCCACCTGGGTGGTGTCCAAATTTTGGCTATTGTGAATGCTGCTGCTATTAACATAGGTGTTCAAAAACCTATTGTTTTTAGTTCTTTTGGGTATGTGCTCGGAAATGGAATGGCTGATGAATGAAGTATTTTTCTTTTTAATTTCTGAGGAACTACCACACTGTTTCCTATAGCAGCTGCGCTATTTTGCATTCCTTGTAGCAATGTACGAGGGTTCCAATTTCTTCACATTCTTGCCATACATGTTATTTTCTGTTGTATTATTTTTTAATAGCTATCGTGATGAGTGTGAGGTAGTGTCTCATTTTGGTTTTGATTTGAGTTTTCCTAATGATTACTGACATTGAAAATTTTTTTATAATGTCTATATTTATAAAATTATATTTATATAGACAAAGACCCCCAAAAACATATTTGTCTAGGGCCTTGTAGACCCAAGGGGAAGCCCTGATGGATTCGAATCCTAATTCCACCACCTATTAGCTGTCTAGTGTTGAATATATCTCTAAACCTACTTGAGTATCAGAATTTTTATATTGGCTGAATTTTAACTGTAGACAGTTGTTCTGGAGCAACAATACTGTAAAATTATTCTTTTCTTGAAAAACAGGCAGAACCTAGTATTGACAGATATAACTATTTTTTGCACCCCTCTTCTACATCTTATGCTATTGTCCACGAGCTTATTATATTGTAACTTGATATTAATTTTAAGAAAGATTTGAAATTAGCCATATTTTAGTATGCCAGTTTTCCATAACAAGGAAAAAAAAACACAGAATAAAGATTTAAGCCACAGGAAGGGAAGATATTTCTTTTATAAACACGTGATTAAAAGGAAAATCAATTAGAACTTAAAAGGGTTAGCACTGGATTACTATCATTTAGCAAATGTATTACAATTGTTTTCTCCAGTAAAAATAAAGATTAAAAGGAAAGTATAACTATATTAGAGAGTAAAAAATAGTATTTTATTCTTTCAATAAGTGAGATTCTAAGAAATAGAAGATGAGAAGCTAAATGTACTGAATCTGGTGGTTCCCTGCCTCTGTGTTGACCCCTTAATACTTTGTTTAGGTTGTAAAAGGTTGTTGCTTTTATGATATAGATTTTTTTGGCCCATTATGTAAGTAACCTAGGATGAGTAATGAAATACAGAATACAGAGTAATGTTAGAGGAAAAAAATAAAAAAAATTATTTTCAGTATGTTATATATTCTAATCTGTATCTTCTGCTTTTGCTTTTATTTTTAAATGCATAAGGGACATAAGAAAATGCTATGCAGATTAATGGAGATTTTTCTCTGCAAAGCCCCTTCTTTTCAGTACATTATTTGCGAATTTGAAATGCTTTGGCCTCCGTGCACGCCTCTCTGTATCATGAACCCAGACAGCCTGCTTAGCTCAAAGTGGGCTTACCCTCCTTTCAGTGCAGTCTGGATTTTGCCTCCTGGCAAAAAATAGAGACATCCATTCATCCATTTATGTTTTTTCCCTTAAAGTTTACAACCCTGTGCTTCTGTTTGTCTGATATGTAAAAAATGTTGTTTTTTACATGTATCTAGTTTTCTAGATTTCTATCAGTAAGAAAGCCATTCTCATGTAAATTACTGATTTTGGGGCAGAAGTGAACATCCAGGAATTCGTCTTTGATTTAATACTATGTATTTTTGTCTTTTAAATGCAATTTTAAGTTGCTTCCTTAACACATTTTATTTCCTTCGAAAACATCTATAGTTCTTAGTTTCTGGCCCTCCAGATATTTTTTTTTTTGCTGGTGTGTTTCTACTTTGTGCTCTTTAGATGCCTACTTCTTAATAGTTCATAGGGCATGCCAATTTTTAAAACATGTCTTTCAAACCTCTGGATCTTACAATACGTACCTTTTTTTTTAAAAAAAAAAAAAAAGCATCTTTTCTTCCTTGAGTTTTCAGCATTATCTATTGGTCCTCTCATTTTTTTTATTATAGACTATATAAGTTTTCATTGCCACTCTCGAAAATGAATATCTGTTCAGATCTTTTGTTTGCCAACCTAGTATATGGGTTTGCTTACAATTCTGAGCCTTTCTCTCCTTTTGGGGTCTAGAGCTGGACCACAGGGCAATATCAGTATCCCTTCAGTCAATTACCAGTGTTTAGCAAGGCATTTCCCATGGCTGCATGAGATGGAAGCTGCTTCTAATTCCTAAGCAATCATACCAGAAACAAACAAATTAAAGTCCTAATATTTACTATTTCAGGTTTTTTTTTTCTCTATATCTGCTAACAGACTTACTAGAAAACATTTACTTTCCTGGATAAAATATAGCCCCTTAGTTCTCCTTCCTTATTCAATGTTCTGAGAGTTGCAATGTACAGCTAGGAGATACATATGGAAATTGGGGGACTGGTTAATGGCGTGAGATGTAGGAAGGTATCTGTCATCTGTGGGAATGCGTTAGAATACAGCCGCTCCAATTCTAGTTTTACAATGTGTATTTTTGATCCTGGAGAAGGAAATGGAGTTTTGTCAGTGGTAGGCTCACTGGCAATATAATGTTATTGGTGATCCTCAAATTGTGTTTTTCAAATCTCATTCTATCAGCTTTACAGTTGATGAAAAGTTATCGTCAACATATTACACAGAAGCTCTTCTGAACTGGTCAGCATTTTCATCATGATATGGATCAGCTTTGACATATTAATTGCATATTTGAAGAAATTGCCAACTATCGGCAGAATCAGTGTCTGTAATTCAAAGTGCAGAATCTTCATTAGCTGGTTATTTTTATTCTCACTAGCTATCACCACGCAGATCAAAAGTTGAAACTTAGAGTGCTTATTGTAAAAATCCATCCTGCAGTTTCTTGTGAATACCTAGAAATGAATTTCCCCCCTTAGCTGCTGTGGCATTTTTGGCTATTATATAATTTCTTGTTAAATTTCACCTCAAAAACCTTCTGCCACTTTTTAGATAATCATCTTATTATTTAATTTCTGTATTGCACCATCACATTTTCCCCTTGGATGTAGTGAATGCTGTTTTTTTATTTAACTATTTCATGCCCACTTACATGTGAGCTACTTTTCATTAGTAAGAAAGACTAATTTTGAAAATTACTAGTACACAAATGTCAAAGGATCATATTGTTTATGCAGGATAAATAATAATAATAGGGCACTATTTTCAAATCTGAAAACCTCTAAGTTCCAAATTAGATTTGATTCATAAAAAGTAATATTTATGCATATTAAGTATAAAGCAAATAAACATACTTAAACAAATAACCTTCAGTTTTCTACATTAAATTGCATTCTTAGGTATGCCTTTAAGGAATTCAAAGAAATCATTTTTGTATCATTCTGTCTTACATTTGAAAACCAAGCCTAAAACACTAGCTTTCATTAATCTATATTTCCAAAATTAATCTAGGGCTAGATTTTTGGGGGACTCAAATCAAGTAATGCTAGATTAAATCAGACATCACTTCTCTATGATAATAATATCTAGCATTTTGTATGATGACACGTCACACTACCAGGCTATATTTAACTTCTTAAATATTTTACTGTGGAAGTTTTATTTTATTTTTATGTTAAAATCTAAACTAATAAAATGATGTAGCAAAATGTATAAATACTATGTATTCAAATGGCTTATGATGAGCAAGAAACTATAGATGTAGATGCTAATAAAATTCTATAATAAATTTTCTCCATTAACAGGGGGCAGTAAAAGTACTAGAAATGCCAGACTGTATGAAGATGTGGTGAAATGAGATTCTGCAAAGCTTTTGGTATGGTGACAGACCTAACCACCCCATGGGTAAATCCACAGGGCTGAGGAGAAGACTTATTATCCTTGTGGGTTAGCATGATAGATCAAACAACTTGTCAGTGTTGTACTGTAATTTGAGGGGGAAACACTTCAAGAAAAGAAAATCATAATTCCAACTCCCAAGGCCTTTACCCTTTTACTTACCAGTGTCATTGCAACTAGGCGAGTGAATAGCAGTGATTTGATGGCAAGGACATACTTAGGCCAATGGGCTAACAAGGCCAAGATCACAAGTCAACTCCTGCATGGACCGGTTAGCTTTCTGTTGTTTCATGGATTCAGACTGCTCTCTAACGCCAACTAGCTATGACGCCAAATGCCATGGACCATCAAAATGACAGAGTGAGTATGAGGGGAAAACCATTCCCACTCCTGAGAGGATCAAAAAAAGTAAACGTAAGTCTTTCTAATGTAGGCTCAGTAATTTTATCTATACTTTGAGAACATCATTGCATTGAAATCAAACCTAATAAGGCCTATTGTGTTCACGCATAGAATGCTGTGCGGTTAAGTCAGTTAAAACTCACTCCAGCATCGAGCCCTCCCCAGTCACCAGAAGAGCATGTGGCTTTAATTAGGAGCATAAAACCTCCAAATACCAGGTAGCTGAAGTGGCTTCCAGAAGTAACTCTTTATAAATCTTGAATGAGTAATCACTTAACTTTTGTGATCCACTATCATAGTGGCTGCAGTCACCTGACCATAAGCTGTGTTTTCCATCTAAGAGAGCTTCTGGAAATGAAATATAATTATTGAAATAATAAGGTACTACATCTTGTGCTGTTTTGTTCATGATTTCAAAATCATTAAATTATCCCAAGAGAAAATCAATATGATGAGAATGCAAGTATGATATATAGCATTTGAGGTTTTCTTCAGCGAGGCCCCTTTTGTAACTTGTTAATTTTAATTCATTAAAGTTCTATATAATATATATTTTTACTCTTATTCATCAGTATATAATGAGGCTGCACATTGGAAAAAGTAAGTCTTTTAACCTTTGATTAAGATAATTTAGCCTTAGGCCTGGTGTAGTGGCTCACACCTGTAAGCCTAGCACTTTCGGAGGCCAAGGTGGGTGATCACTTGAGGTTAGGAGTTCGAGACCAGCCTGGCCGACATGGTGAAACCTTATCTCTACTAAAAATACAAAACAAAACAACAAAAAAAGAAAAAAATGGAGTTTAGTCTTAAATTTTTTTATGTTAAATATTTTTCAGAAAGACTATTGGAAAGGAGGTTTGATGTCTGCAAAGTTAGTGACAAGTGAAAAGGTGGCAATTAGCAAGGCTGGGAGTAAAAATGGGCAAGACCTAAATGATGTTCAGTGATGCCTCCCTGTCTCGTTTCACCTTGTAGGCTTTGTTCTTATTTGTGGGCTGCTGCTTAAAATGTACCTGGAGAAGGGTGTTAATGCATGGGGAACATTATCCACCCCACCTAGGACACGATTTAATGCAAAGAACACAGAAAGCATTTATTCACACTATGGACCAAAAAGACTCAAGTTGAAAAGTAAACAATGCTAAGGCCTTATGCCAGCTCTGTATGATCATTTCTGATCAATTGCAGTCAAATCCTTGAAATGTTTCTTTAGGTCAATTTAAAAATCAGGCATACCAATCACAAAACATGTTTGAATTGCCTCTGTATATAATATTCAAAACACATTATAATTGGAGAAAATACATTCATCCGACTTGGCTGTCATTCAGTTCAATAGGTATTATCTACTATGTGCTATATGCACTCCGTGCCACCAAAAGTACCATATTTCTTTGCATCTCAGATGCCATGTATCACAGCATATGTTTTTAACAGAGAAGAACAATGTATCAAACTGACATGTCATCAATTGGAAGACGCGTTCAACTTTAGAAACCTCAAAATATGAGAAGTTGGTATGCTGTTAAATAAACTGTCCAAAATATGCTCATTTATCTCCAGCTCCGTGGAAATGACCACAGTACAAAACGCCAGACTGTCACGTGAACCAAATGTCTCAATAGGCCTTCCTCAAACTGAGTCTTATCTCCTCTCTGACTCTCTCCGCTCGCAATTCATTCTCCTCCAACAAGCTGGTGTCTTTTCAAATTGCAAAGTTGATTGTGGTACGAATATTGCAGTAACTGTTCTTGGATCTCTTGATAAAATATTAAAAAGGCAGAATTTTAGAGATCAGATTATCTCATGCAACTAATCTTTCTAGAACTTCTTGAAGTACAAGCTTTTATATCATGAAATAAACTCTGCAAAATATATATTTTTGTCATGTTTAAAAAACATTTAAGCCATGAGTTATTTGGGGGAAAAAAAGGGGGGGCTGGGCGCGGTGGCTCACGCCTGTAATCCCAGCACTTTGGGAGGCCGAGGCGGGCCTATCACGAGGTCAGGAGATCGAGACCATCCTGGCTAACACGGTGAAACCCCGTCTCTACTAAAAATACAAAAAATTAGCCGGGCGCGGTGGCGGGCGCCTGTAGTCCCAGCTACTCAGGAGGCTGAGGCGGGAGAACGGCGTGAACCCTGGAGGCAGAGCTTGCAGTGAGCCACTGCACTCCAACCTGGGCGACAGAGTGAGACTCCGTCTCAAAAAAAAAAAAAAAAAAAAAAAAAGATTTGTTGGCAGATTGTATTTCTAAACATGGCCAGAGCAATATTTTCTATCTTAAAGGCCTTTTTGCTTGGTCATCTTGAAGCTCTCTATCAAGATGTGGAGTCTACAATAATTTGTGACAAAAGAAAAGTTATGTCACTTCTCAGGTTGGCTTTAGGAGACGAGAAGCTTCTGCTTCCCATGTATGTGGGCTGCCATTTCTTTGGAAGGCACTTTCAATGCTGTGAGAAGTCCACACGGCCATGTGGAGTAGAAGCACAGCCACGGTTGAAAGTCCCAGGTGAACTCCCAGCCGGCAGCCAGCAGCCCCTTCCAGACATGGACCCAGATCATTTAAAAAATTTCCCAATCTGACCAACCACCAGCTAAATGTAGCTAAGTAAACGATCCCAGTGAACCCCACTTGGAGAAGCAGAACTGCGCCGCCGAGCCTGAGTTCCTAGTCTCAGAGTCATGAACAAATTGCTTTTATTCAAGCCAGTAAATTTGGGGGTACTTTGTTACGCAGGAACAGATAGTCAAAAACTATTTTCTATTTGGAAATGTTTCATATTTTGTGAAGACAAATTAAAAGAAGAGGTCACATTTATCACCACAAATATCTAGAGAAAGAATCACTTTAAAAATATGATAAAGAGCTGCTAGAGAAAAATGGTACGTTTTTAAAAAGCTAAGCAAGCATTATCCCAGCACATTTTACAATAATCTTTCAAAAAATAATTCTTTGTATATTTGTTTTTATGACTGAAAGTGTATGTTTAAAAAAGATTTTCCCAGTGATTCTTATTAACTATCAATGATTTTTGGTGGTATAATTAATGGATTTTGAGATTTGCCTAAGTTATGATATTTTGGTACAAAGTTGACTGTAGAAAACACGTTATTGAAAACTTTTTCCAAGAATTATAGTTTGCTATCACCAAAAATTTACTATTATTAGTATATGTGCTTCTGAACTATACATTGGGGTTGTGGGAAAAAATAATTTTTGTTTGGCAGTTATTATCTTTTTTATTTAATTTTAAAGCAAGCTGGATTAACAATGAATTAATCATGTTTCTGCTTTTTGTTGCTTAAATAAAAATTATGGAATTTGATTAAAGAAATATTTTCAGAATAAAAAACAAGCAACAAAAAGTGTTCTGATTTTGTCATTAACAATGGAATAAACAGTGTAAATGTCAAGCACAATTTATGAATCAAGAGCCTAAAACAGCTGTACATATCTGCCACGTGTATGTTCACAAAGTAATTATACCAACAATGAGGTGCCAGGCTTTTTCCTTCTACCTCTTAGCCGTGGCTCAATGCATGGATATCAAGTGGATATAAATGAACCCTGTGACTGAGGGGAAGAGAATTGGCTAAAGTGTAGAAGGATAAAAGAGAATGTGCTGGAGAAGAGAAGGCATGAATTTGCCTTTTGTCCTTTTCCAGTTCATCTGTTTTTAGCCCCATAGTCTATGGAAAAGAAAAACTGACAAAAAATAGTTATTCTTGCCAATTTAGGAGTCAAGTTCCCAGGTCCCAAAAATTACAAAATGGTTTGAGGAGCATTCATTGATAATTTTTAGTTCTAGCAATTTTCATTTTAACATTTGACTTCAGTCTAGCCTCAGCATTAAATGCAATGAAAGAAATGTATGCAGGGTATGAGGAGTAGGGAGACATTACGGTCAGATAGTCGGGGATGTGACCCAGAGGTCTTCAAGTGCTGGTCCTGTGCTATTTTACCCTCCTCATTTTATCAACGCAGGTTATGCTATTGTGAAGATTAAATAGATTTTATGTATATGCGTGTGCAACTTCTGACATGTTATCTGATACGCACTAAAATGTAGAACGACAAAACTATGGGTGCATCAGCAAGTCTCCCAAGGTGACTGGGTCAATGCCTGAGCAGAACACTGGGAATCTGTGTCTTCTTGGTGCTGTGTCTCCAAAGCATCTCTAGTCTCTCTTTCCTTACTCACAACTTTTCTTGGTGTGTCCTGTGGTTCTGAGCTCATAAGCTATGATTTAGCAGGAAATTAACATCAAGACAACAATATACACTCTGTCTCATGCAAACCACTTTGAAGGCATTTTCCAACATACTGCAGAGAGACAGAAGAGGAGAATCATGCTGAATATCTTCTAAAGTTGTTTCAATAGTGATCAGGAAATTTGATTTTTCAGGAATTATGAACTAACATAAATCATGAAAAGGATAATTTAAAAGTTAAATTAAACTGTGTTTATTTTTAGAAATTGTACCACCAGGTCTTAATCTTGATAGAAAGAACCAGGTCAGCAATATAATAACACAATTTTTGAAATATTGATGTTAGCTAACATCATTCTAGGTGCTGTTGGGAACATATTAAAGATGGAGTTACACATTATATAACACATCAGTGGCCCTGGAAGGTTAGAATGTCCTTGGCACTTGCTGACATTAATCCTGATTGGTAATTGGAGAGAAATTCCATATAGTCAGATTAATAGTTCACATTACACCTGTCATGAGTATAGCATATGTATTATGGTTCAGAAACTCATCCGATGTGCTTCTAATGCCATTAATCTCAGAAAAAAACACAGTTATGGAGAAAGACAGCTTTCCTTACTTAAGAGTGCTCAAGTTACTATGGCATTTGTTAATGTTTTAGGTTTTTAAGATATTATTAGTGGAAATAAAGAATAAAAATATTGAAAGAACAAAACCTACTTATATTTCATATATTGTGAATTGTTCAATTACTAGCTATAATTATGAAGAAAAATATTGTAACACATACAAACATTGTTAATGATATACATTGTTTTGTATTTATGAATAAAATTTAAGAAATTATAGGATGACAACAAGAATATTATATCACATCTAAAGAAAAGAGAAATAAAACATCTACCAGATAATTTTTGCCACTGCAAAATTTTTTTAAAAAGGCTGTAGTATTCTCATGTATCAACTGAATCACAAATATTACATGTATAGCATAAATATCTATATCATCTTCTCTAGAATTGTTTCAGCTCCCATAGCTATATAAGTTTCTCTGGAGTGTCTACATTTTTGACTCCTATAAATCTTCAGTGTTTCATATGTTTACAACTTTTGTTGTAAAATATACTTTACTTAGATATTGTCAAAAGTAACATGTTTCACATTTTAAACTAACTCCACTCCCTTTGAAATTGGTTAATTTTTACTTTATGAGTTTTTTCACTGATAAATATTTGTAATTGTCAATGTGCTCAGTATATGATCCTCCTAGAAAAGAGGAGCTTGTTTTTCTAGAGGCTGTAGCCCTTGGCATTCTTCTCATAAGGTAAGTAGTTTTTTATCAGGCAGATATGAAAGGCTCTACTCTAAGCAGAAGGTACAATTTGTACAAAGGCCTGTGATGTGAAACATTGTGGCAATTTCACAAGGCAATAAATATTTTCACATGACCAGAATATGGTCCCTTCACTAAAATTACATAGGCCTAGATATTTTTCCCTGTTTTATACTGCTTAGGGAGTTTGATCATAGTTTCCATAATTTTATTTTCACCTTATACTGAATAAGGGGAGGTAGGCTTTCCTATCTATACCACTTCTAAAGCTTTCTGATCTTTTCTGTTGGCTTATCAGTATGAAAAGTTTCCTCATAATTAAAATAATGAGCCCATCTTAGAATGAGAATTCATTTACAATTCATCTTCCACATTTTTTGTCATATATTAGGTTTCTGTGTGGTTGTGTTGTTGTGTTAGTCTGTTCTTGCTGGGGAGACCTCAGCTATGCTTCCTGTACAACATGTGGAACTGTCACGGTGGAAGGGAAAGGGAAGCAGGCACATCTTCACACGTGCAGAGCAAGAGGAAGAGAGAAAGGGGGGAGATACCACACACTTTTAAACAAGCAAATCTCATGAGAACTCTATCAGAGGAATAGCACCAAAGCGGAAAATCTGCTCCCATTATCCAATCATCTCCCACCAGGCCCCACCTCCAACACTGGGAATGATTACAATTCAACATGAGATTTAGGATGGGACGCAGATTCAAACCATATCATTCTGTTCTTGGCCCCTCCTAAATCTCATGTTCTTTTCACATTGCAAAGTACAATCATCCCTTCTCAACAGTCCCTCAAAGTCTTAACTTACTTTAGCATTAACTCAAAAGTCCACAGTCCAAAGTCTTATCTGAGACAAGGCAAATCCCTTGCACCTATGAGCATGTAAAATCAAAAGCAAGTAAGTTACTTCCAAGATACAATAGAGGTACAGGCATTGGGTAAATACTTCCAACACAAAAGAAAGAAATCTGCCAAAGGAAAGGGGCTATAAGCCCCATGAAAGTCCAAAACCCAACAGGGCACTTATTAAATCTTAAAGCTCCAAAATAATCTCTTTTGACTCCATGTCTGACATCCAGGGAACACTGGGGCAAGGGGTTCCTCAGGCCTTGGGCAGCTATGGTGGAATATCATGTCTGAACAGAGTGACTACCATCATCTTCCTAGATGGCTGTATTCTGAATTCCATCTAATTTTTTTATACTCTTGAGGCTTTACAAAAGAGTAACTGCTGAGCATTTAAATGCAGATGGGATAGTTTTGTTTTTGTACCTTAAGCACTGTATCTGAGAACATTCTCTTAATGTAATGTAGAAACAGAAATAGTCTATCTTGGGTATTCAGTATTCCCTGAACCTTGGAACTATCCAGCAAGTGAAATCAATTAGGCGGGATATTCTGAGTAGAAAATGATGATCTGTTGCAACTTTGACAATAGTAAAGTCAAATTTCTTATTGGGCCTTACATTTTTTTTTCTGTATAAACCAGAAGTAGATTTGAAACTTTCGCTTTCACAGTTAATACTTTTATAATGAATATAACAAAACATTTTTAAATCTAAAAACATAATATATGATTTACCAGTCAGATAGCTTTCACCACAAAGTGAGTGGAAGTTTCCTGAGAAGATGAATGAGTTCAGGACCCAAGGTAAGAGAAGCTGTGGCCCAAAGGTGAAGGTGAAGGGCTGGTTTTTCTCAACCGAAATGTTGTATCCTTGGTATTGTTATGAAAACCAAAACAACACAAAGCAAATATAAAATAATCAAATAAATAAATAAACAAGTAATAAAGCCATTTCCTAAAAGAAAACGGTATTAGAAAATAAAATGAGACAGTCACAAGAAGAATCAGTGTGAGAAGATAATGCCTCCCAACAGTAACTGGAAGCACCAGGCCCCAGTGGTCAATTCTGCTCATTCTTCCTCCTGTTTTTATTTTTTATTTTTTGAGACAGAGTCTCATTCTGTCACCCAGGCTACAGTACAGTGGCATGATCTAGGGATCTTGGCTCGCTGCAACCTCTGCCTCCCGGGTTCAAGTGATTCTCATGTCTCAGCCTCCTGAGTAGCTGGGATTACAGGCATGTCACCACGCTCTAATTTATTTTTTTGATTTTCAGTAGAGGTGAGGTTTCACTATGTTGTCCAGACTGGACTTGAACTCTTGGCCTCAAGGGATCCATTCACCTCGGACCCACAAAGTGCTAGGATTACAGTCGTGAACCATCTTTCTCTTTTAAGTTTTGAATTACAGAGGATAAATTTTGCTGTCGTGTTCTAATTGCATTTGATTTTTTTTCCTATAGCAAACTTGGAACATCTCAATGAAGGAAGAACAGGGCATATCCAGATCATATTCGAATTGTTCAGTCAACGAAGTGGGTGAAAGTAAATGTTATACAGTCATTGCAAACACTCATATCATAGTAAACATGGCTTGTCCAGGTAATGTAACCACTGGTCCCCCCTCACTCCTCTGCTCTCCCAGCCTTCCACTGTTGATGGTCAGAGGGAGAATTTGTACTCTAATCAAATTGTGCTTTAAAATTATTATATCTCATTATAAAATGTAAATATCAATGACATATATAAAGAAATAGACAAACTTACTTAGCCGGGAGTCAAGGTTGGGCTTCTTAATCTACTTCTCATTACTTAGCAGATTTGGTGAAATATAAATTGTTAATACTTATTTATTTATTTTTCTGAGGCAGGGTCTCACTCTGTTACCCAGGCTGGAGTAGAGTGGTACAATCTAGGCCCATTGCAGCCTCTACCTCCTGGGCTCAAGTGATCCTCCTGCCTCAGCCTCCCAAAGTGCTGGGATTACAGGCGTGAGCCACTGCACCCAGCCATTAATACTTACTGAGTAGTTAAGATGTGTCAGTAACTGTCATAATCATTTGTATTAATGAAATTATTCATTAATAATAAACTAATTGTTATGACAACCTTTTGTGATAGGTAGTATTATCGTCTCTGTTTGACACATGGTAAAATCGAGATGCAGAGCTGTGAATGAATTTCTCAGAGATCTGATAGTCAGCAAAGATGCGTATAAATTTCAAACCAGGGGCCAGTTTTCTTAGCCATTCAAGAGGGCTGGCCCCACTGAGCTTCAGTTGTTTCCATTTCAAAATAGAGAAAATTCTTTCTTCATGGAGCTGTTAAGGTCAAATTTCCTAATTTCTAAGCTTATTTCAAGGCATTCCCTTTGCAGACAGATAACAAAATAGATGTTCTTTCCTGCAGGCAGAATCTGGCCCAGGTGACCATATAGATTGATGAGCAGAATGACATTCCACTGCCGGGCAAGCTCATCTGTGACCAAAGTGCATGACTCATTTGGTGGCCTTGAGCACCCCATCCCCTGTTGTAAAATTCATCAGCAGTTTTCAGTACCTTAGAGGCTAAATCAAGACTTTTTTTTAATGGCATGGAAATGTCTTCATGATGTGGCCCCTGCCTTCCCATGCCAATTTCTATTCATCAGTCTTCACTCCATTTATACTGAGTTGCTTGTGATTTTTGAATTTGCCCTACTCTATTTATGTGATCTTTGAGAAGGGCTGCCCTTCTGTCTAGGAAGAGCTCCCCTAACCAGATGCCTAAGTATCTCCTACTGGTTCATTGCATATCAGATCATCCTCTCAGATGCCTTCTTTTATATCCTAATGCCATCAAGTCAGAGTCTTCTTTCATAATTTCCTAACACCTTATTGTTGCCTTTATTCATCTCACATTGTTGTGTAATTATTTTTATATATGTTTCTTCTTTTAGTCTCTGAGGTTTTGATGGCAGGAGAAACTTTTCTTGTTTGTTCCCATATCCTCAGCGGAACTTGACACACTTAGTAGGGGCTTAGAAAATGATTGACTTAATAAGAATTTTGCAAGTGATAATAGCATAATTCCTTCTCAAAAATAAAATGGAAATGGAAAAAAAGGAACTAATAAGTAAATGTAAAAGGGTGAAAACTATTAGGTTTTACTTCGTCTTTTTTATTCAGCATGGTGACATACTTGGTTCTATGGTACTTTGATGGGAATATTTCAATTTGTACTAACCATCCTACTTCACTCTACTTATCTGTATAGAGTTATTTCCTCAGTAATTGGGACTTTCAGCTACTGAAATAATTTAAATTTCTGTCATTTACAGGCTGCTCAGACTTTTGATTCACAATAGGAACAGCCCAACACAATGGAATGGGATGACAGAAGTGAATTGGTGCTTTCAATTCTGATTTAATTTGATTGCCCAGGGTAAAGAAAGGAAGGTAATTGTAGGACCCAGAAAAGTATATCATGACAATGACACTTAATAACTTTCCCAGAGATTTAGTTTTCTTTGGATGATATCTATATTTCATGGAACAGGGTGGATAAAAATTCTCCAGAGTCAAATTATCTCAGGCAAGTGTAATATTTCCTCCCATTGTTCATTAAAGTACATTTGGTACTTATTATATGCTTCCTTGTAGTTACATCCCCGTTTTATTCATATATTTTTTGTCTATTTCAATGCACAATTCTTACATAAAAAGGACCTGTGCACTATTCATTGTCATTTATCATTTGTACCTAACATAGCATTTGCCTCTAAAAGAAATGTGCTCAATATAATAATAAAAAACAGAATGTATTGGTCAATTCATGTGTGTTTCACATTATCCATGAAAATGCAATAATCACTTGGCAAAGCTTTACAGGGACAATGTCCTAATGACCTAAAAATGATTTTATCATTTTAAAGTAGTCGTCAAAATTATTAAATTCATTCTTAGCCTTTAGTTCTGCAGATTGTGCTCATTTCTAATAGTTCAATCAAAGTCTTCCAAGTTTGAAGTTTGAAAATTCTGCCTCTCATTACGTTATGCTCATAGTAATAGAATTTCTTTAGTCTGGAAGGTGTTTCCAACCTCCTTGGTACTTTTGGCAAGGTGTCTGTTCAAGGTAAACATACTAATAATACCAAGAGATAACAAAAGGAAAAATCAATGCAAGAAATGTCTAACTACATAATTCTCTTTCTAAAAAACTGAATATAAAATTTCTAGAGCACAATTAATGTGCAGTAAGATATTGTGCTTGAATCTGGCAATTACATACTCTGTTTATCCCTCAGACTTGAATATTAGGTTTTAAAAAAATAGTTCTAGGCTCAACAGAACTATTTCATAATTTTAGCTGTAATTTCAAATAAAAAGGATCATTATTGATCAGTCTAGATAGAGAGAAATTGCAATTATATTTATGTTCTTCCATGAATGCAAATAGTCACAAATAATATGTTCAATCTGAGGCCAGGCGCGGTGGCTCACGTCTGTAATCCCAGCACTTTGGGAGGCCGAGGCGGGTGGATCACGAGGTCAGGAGATCGAGACCATCCTGGTTAACACGGTGAAACCCCGTCTCTACTAAAAATACAAAAAATTAGTCGGGTTTGGTGGCGGGCGCCTGTAGTCCCAGCTATCCGGGAGGCTGAGGCAGGAGAATGGTGTGAACTTGGAAGGTGGAGCTTGCAGTGAGCCAAGATGGCGCCACTGCACTCCAGCCTGGGCGACAGAGAGAGACTCTGTCTCAAAAAAAAAAAAAAAAAAAAAAAAAGAGCGATCTGAGAATGTGACTGCATGGTTTTGAAATTTTTTGCATACATCTTCTTAGTAGTACCATATCTGAAAATAATCAGTTAAAAGAAGAACCATGATTGAAATTTTTATCTCAGGTAATTTTTGTATAGTTTATCAATGACCAAAGGCACAATGTAATATGGCCAAAGCTATGTTTTAGAAATACATTAATAAACAGCACTGTTTAAAATTTAGAATGTAGGGGAAAAAATCAGTGATAATCACTTAACAGTATCAATTTATTCCACTACATGTGAATATTGTCAAAATTGCTCAATTCATATTAAATCTTACTCTAATAATAAAATCTCTGTGCTTTAGCTGTTGTGGTTAGATCATTTATATTTAATGTATTGATGTTACTGGATTAAATTCTACCTCTGCCTTCTTACTAGCTGTTTTCTATTTTTTCCATTGTTCTCTTTTTTTTTCCTCTTTATTTGCAGTTTCTGGCCTTGAGGTTTTTTTTTTTGTTTTTTTTTTTCTTTTTTCTTTTTTTCTTTTTTTTTGGTTCCAGTTTAATCTTCTCTATTGGCTTATTTATTTACTTTTCTTCTTTTGAAATTTTGGGACAGCATATTAGCTTATTTCTAATACTACTTTTATAAAATCCGTATTTGGTTGTCTTAGGATTTATTGTATACAGTGATAAACAATCTGTCTAAACTCAAATGTTACACAGCTTCATATGTAGTATAAGAACCTGATAGATTATATTTTCAATTCTGTTTTCCCATTCCTTCTGCCATTTTTGTAATATATTTTAGTTTTAAATATTCTACAAAAAACAAAATTCTTTGATACTAATTTTATTTTAATGAGCAGTTACTTTTAGAGCAATAAAAAATAAGAAAAATTTACTTTATTCCATTCTGGTATTCTAATTCTTTGAATCGGTCAAATTTTCTGGTGATGCCAGCTGATAGAAAAATTTTATTCATTTCTTATGGATGAGATCTCCTGGTAATTGATTTTTTTCATTTTCTGTTTGTCTGTGAAAGTCTTCGTTTTTTCTTCATTTTCGAAATTTTGAAATTGTACTTGTTTATTTTCAATTTGTACATCAAATTCTAGGTTAGGAGTTTTGCTTTTCTTTTATATATTTAAAGAGTTCACAACTTTGACTTCTTGCTTCTGTGCCTGCTGACAAGAAATATGCTCTAATTCTTATTTTTAGTCCTGTGTAGATAATGTGGCTTTTTTAAATCCAGTTACGTTTAAGATTTTCTCTTGTCTTTGGCATTCAGCAGTTTGAATGCCTAGGTTTTGTCATTTTCATTTTGTTTTGTTCTGTTTGAATATTTGTTAATTTTGGTTTTCTCTGTGACCCTTGGGCCTCTGGTATACTGTCTGCCAATAATTTCTAAAATTATCAGTTATTATTTCACCCAATATTTATTCTGTGCTGTGCTCACTTTTTTCTCAGAAGGATTCAATTACAAGTACATTGGGTTGTTTGATATTGTCTCACAGCTCTTGAATCCTCTGTTATTTTTATTTCAATGTTTTTCTGTTTAAATTTTCATTTAGGTAATTCCTGTTTTCTTATTTTCCAGCTCACTGATTTCCTATTATGAATTAAGTCTAATCATGAACAAGTAAAATACATTCTTCCTCTGTGTGTTTTTTAAAAATATATTTTCATTTAATTCTCTCTTATACTTTCCATTTTTTTTCATTGAAATTACCTCTGTGAACTTGTATATTGTCTACCTTTTCCATGAGAACCTTTAATCTCCTATGGTAGTAATTTTAAGTTCTTTTTCTGATGGTTCTAATATTTGTCATATCTCAGTACAGTTTGGATAATTTCTTTGAACCTTCAGACTGTATTTGCTTTTACCTTTTAAGTTACATCTCAAATGGTTTTGTTGAAAGATGGACATGTGTAAAATTGCAGATGATGAGGGCTTTGTTTTGGTTTGGTTTGGTTTGGTTTTTAAATGAGAGGCATTGGATATGTGTATCCTTTTCTTAGGCCTTAGCTGTCTATTTTGTGTTCACCGTCTCAGCAGCAAGACAGGATTTACGGTGCTCTCCACTGAGCTCTCCGTGTCTGGCTGACAGAGAGAATTTGTCTCCTGCAGTTCTCACAACTGCATTCTGAGGTGATTTCCACTCAGTACTTGTTAGTGTGGTGATGGAGGGAGGAACACAGTGTGCGTTTTTTAAGATCCAGTTTTAGGCAGACCTGTTAAACCTGAGTCTGCAGATGTGGCCTTCGCAAGGATTCCTGCCCCTTTTTCTTAAGTGATGCTAAAACTACCAGGGATTCCTCCTCCAGGGAAAGAGCTTATTTTGTTGTTGTTGTTGTTGTTGTTGTTGTTGTTGTTGTTTGTTCATTTCCCCAGGATGCAATAGTTTCTGTCCTCAGGATAATGGTTTTGATTTTTGTTTTTGTTTTTGCTTTTATTTCCCTCTGAAGATAAAGGCATTTATTTCACAGGGCTGATAGGGTTGCCTGCTGTTATTTTTTCTTACCTCTTCTCTCTAAGGCAGAAGCTTTCTCAGGATTCTTTCCAGCTATGAACACCTGTTAGGGTTACTGTAAAAAAAGCTTACAGAAAAGGTGAATCCCCTGCACTATGGCACCTAGGGATTTTTCATCCTGAACCATACTTGCTTTCTTTAATTTATCAAACATTTCTAGCCGAATCTTCATATCTGCTTATATGACATGTGGGGGCATCTGTCCCAAATAACCAACTTCTCTGGTCCTGTTTCTTCCTACATTCACTGGTCTCTTCCAGATACTGAGTTTCTACTCTGCAAGCTCAGTTATCTGATGGTTTCTAAGAAATTCTTAAATTTGTATCTTGTCCAGATTTTTTTCATGTTTTAACGTTAGAAATGATGCTCATTTTTTGTCTATATCTCAGAACAAAAACCAGAAATCTCTGAATAATTCATTCATTCATTCGTGTTTTGCTGTGAAATCATCAGGTGAAATTGATAATCAATATTTAGTAAACAGCCGCTTGTATCCATCTTGTCACACGTAGAGTTTAGTATGTAATGTAATTACTGCTTTAGAAAGAACTCCAAAATATTATTAGAACATTTATAGTTTCCCAGAATAATCTAGATATATTGTTTATATATATATATAAAACTTATAAATTTGAAATTGATTAATTGGCATATCTTTCCTCTTCACTTTATTTGATACAAAGTTGTGTTCCACCCCTTTTCCCCATGGAGGTCACTAGAGTTTGCATTTTTAGTATTATTCTTGGCTATTCTTTGCACCCATACGTATTTTTGCTTCTTTTGCTGCCTTATTTTTTGGTCACATTCTATTGTTTTGCCTGCCTTCTCACAAACTAACTGAAAATGTTTCTAGAAAATCATTGAACATAAATATTTCTTTAAAAAATACACTTTATGAGGAAATAGTAAAGAAATGAAAGAAGGAAGGGAAGAAGGGAAAGGCAGGCATAAGATAGTATATTGTATGTTGCAGGAAATAAATATAATAAATATAAGATATCTGGCTTCAGAAAAAAAAAGTTGACATAAATTGTATTTTTTAGCCAAAACTCGAAAAATTCTAAAGCACCTAGAAGGGAAGAAAAAAAATAAAAATAACTTTATTGGTGACAAATTTTAAAAGTCAATATTATCTTCAATAATTTAGTTAAGCTAACAGTAGGTAAGTTTCTGTCTTCTGTCAATAATACAATAGTACAGCATGAGGATGATACACTGAGTAGACATGAAGACCAGCACTAATACAATATTGGGGTGAACAGAAAATACTGTTGGGAATTTGCAAGGGGCAGACTGTTAGTCACATAACCTTTGTTCCTCTTCTTTAACCTGTCACTACTGGTGTGACTAGGTCAAGTTACTTAATCTTTCTGAGCTTTGTTTTCTTCTTTTATGAAATGGTGGATTAGATCTGAGTGTCGTTACGCTTTCAAAATCTATACCTGTGACTTTAAATGTAGGTTAGCGCAGGAAGGGTCAGGCATTTCATGCCCAGCTGCGGATTTTGGTCTTGATCCTCTAGTAAGTGGAAAGTATTGATGGTGTCTGAACAGGAGGTTATCTGAAGTACTGAAGGAAAGTGTTAGCTTGGAAGGAGAATGGCTAGAGTGTGAGTGAATTGTTGCAGGTATGGAGTGAGGGCCTGGACGAGTCATGCAGTGATGGAAAGGGCAGATCAGGGAGCACCACTGACTAACACTAGTCTCTGTAATTATGCTAAAGTTCACACGAGAAGAGGGGTGAAGAGCCATGATGTGGGGGAAGGTCAATACTTCAAATGTCCTAGGTATTTGTTTCAGCACACCCATGGCACACTGTCCTTCTGTCCCTGTCTGTGTGTGTCCTATATGTTTCTGTAATTAAATACCAGAAGTGTCCCAACCATATCATTGAATTACTATAAAGGAACATTTAGTTTTTCATTTTTAGAGTGATCTGAGTTTTCACGGTCTGACTTTCAGTGTTGCTGAGATGTCACATAGAACAACTGGTATTTAGGAAGGAAATCAAGGCTGTTTTTCAAACTGCCCCTCCAAACTGCATGATGTCTCCCTGTAATAACATTTATATATGCCAAAACCTACCATCCATACCCATTTCTTACTGACTGATGCAATAGCCTGGCTTATGAGTTATAACCATAACCTCCAGCTCACTGGGAAAGATCCTGGTTTATATTTTCTGTTGTTAACACCTACTGTTCACTCTCAAAAGTGTTGAGACTTTTGTCCATAATTATATAAGCACCCTATTTTAAAACAATTCAATACTAGCTAGCTATCACTGTTCATTTTTCTGTTAACCAAATTTATGACATTCCATTATATGTACTCTATGATGGAGACCCACTAGTCTAAGGTGTGCACACACTACTCTCAGGATATTCTAAACTACTTTTAAGGCATGTTATAAATACCCTTGTCTCACTTCAAACCCACATTTCACTCTTCCTTCTCCAACGCAAAGAATCATGCAATTTGAGTTTTCCCAGGTGACTGATATTAGATATGGGGTGTGCCAGGCAGACTAATGGCTTCCCAAAGCTGTCCCCATTTGTTCCCAGAACCTGTAAATATGTATGTTACATGGCAAGAGAAACTGAGGTTGCAGATGGACTTCAGGTTGCTAGCATACTGATCTGAAGATGGGGAGATTAGCCTGGATGAACTTAGAGGGCCCACTGTAATCACAAGGGTCCTTATTTAGGAAAGAGGTTGGAGACACAAGTCAGCATGACGCAGTAAGATAAGAATTCCACCTGCTGTTGACAGCTTTGAAGTGGAGGAAGAGAGCAATGGGCCAAGGCATATGGCGCCCATGGAAAGGGCTCTAGGATTCCTCCCAAGAGTTTCCAGGAGGAAACATGGCCTTGAGGATACCTTGATTGAAGCCCAGTGAAACCCATTTTGGTCTTCTGACATCCAGAACTCTTAGACATTACAATTCTGTTGTTTTAGCCAATTTATTTGTAGCAACTTGTTACAGTAATGATAGGTAACTAACACATAGGGCTATGAAACACTCATCTGAATTTTTAAATAGTGACAATGATGTTATCATTTATGTCGTTCAGTGTCTATCTATGAAGAAGATTCATAATAAGCTTCTCTTTGACCTTAAGTTCAGGAAGAGGCTCGTTTTTTTTAATGAATTGATTTGCCCTCTATTGGTAGATAATAAGATCTACATAATTGTTTCTCCTATTTTCCCCAGAATCTAAAAAAGCAAAAATTAGATTTTATGGTTATTATGTCATTTATAATCTTTATTTATAACTATACATTTTCTCTTCTCTTTTTTTATTAAGGATTAATTTTTACTCAGGGTAATAATTATTATATTTATATTATTACTGTAAATATCTTTGAAACAATTTGTAAAGTAAAAAGATAAAATAAATTAAAATATAATTTTATTCTAAATGATTAGGTATAGATAATCAATTTCTAAATGATAGGGAACCCGAAATATCAGTCTTGTCCAACATACAGATTTGAGTTGGCCGTGTATTTACATTAAGATAATTAAAGAATGAGAAAATAAAGAAAAAATAAATGTGATAATAAATATTTTCAAATTATAATTTTCTTTGTTTATTCTTATAGAAGGGGTCAATATGTTAAATTAGGGGTCAGATAACATGAGTCCAACCATAACTGTAGACTAAATTAATCAGTCACAGTTTATTATTTTGCCTCTGGGGTTTAATTAAACTTGTATTCAGGGTAGAATGAAAATACAAACATTTCTTGTTCAACAACTTCTCTGAATCTCTTCTATCTATGAAACATCACATATAATATTTAGTTGGCTACTGAAGTTTATAAGTATCTAGAATCTTTTTCTTCAAATCTACATTAAATTACTTTCATGTATTGAGTTCAGTTACAAATTTTTACACCAACTCTAATATAGAGTCAACAGAATTTTTCTTTCCTTGTATTCACATGAGAAGGTAGGTGGCCGAGAGCATAAGAGCATTCTGTAGAATACTGTAGAACTGGGTGGCCCAGTGAGGTCCAGACAGCAAGCTCAGTGGAAACCAGAGAGTGGGAAGGCCAGGCCCACAGGGCATTTCAGGAAGTGGATCCTAGCTGAGTTGAAATGAGAATTAGGGTCTTTCCTTGGATACATGTAGTATTAAGAAACGTGGCTCCGCTGCATAAGCACATGTTTTGTAGGAGAGGCAATGCACATACCAGAACTTTGGTTTTGGAAATTTTACATTGGAGAATATTAACAAGATAAGAAGAAATAGACCAAGACCCAAAGTTCATAAAGAAATAATGCACAAAAGGTTCTCGCTCGTTGTGAATGAAATTTTTTGTAACTGCTATTTTCTCAGTGTCCTGATCTTTACTCATTTATTTATGTATAAAAATAAAAATACATAAATATAGGATAAACTAGTTACTCCATTGAATCATTGAACATTCAGGGCAATAAATGTAAATTTTTTTAACTTATAACTTCTGAAAGAAGAAATAAAGTGTAAGCATATTAATAACCTACTACTGAATCAAGCTTCAGTTTTTTTAGTTTAGTTGAAATAAACCTTCTTACTTACAACTGATCCTAGAATGTATAAACTTACGCCAGGCAGATTTTTAAAAAAATCTCTGAGTAACCGATTCGTTAATTAATTATGTTAGATATTAGAAGAAAAATATGGCAATTTTATCTACAAAGAAACACTATTGGGCATTAAATATTTTCAAGTACTGTATGTGTCATCACGTGCATTCCTTCTTCTGTTTATATGTGTATATGCATATGCCTACATATATATAATTATCTTTTTTAATTAAAAAATCAAATGAAATTCATGTATACTTACTTGTCTTAATTGTGGATGTGTCACATCAGAGTACGTTATTTATTTACTTAGCTCTAGAGTGTGACAAAATTCCTTGGGACATTGTAGGTGCTTAATAAATATTTTGCAAACAGATCTGAATAATTGTATTCCAGTTTCTCCATAAGGCTATGGTTTTAAGTATATATAGCTGCTAATAAGTCCAACCTCCGCCTGAGTTCCTCCCCCTCCCCAGGATAATCATCACAGTTTCTTCAGCTATTTATTAAATGACAAGGTGTTTGTCAATCTCTTACCTGCTTTATTCTTATTTTCAAATGCTTACAGATATTTAAGAAATTCCGTAGCTATCTTTTAGTCTCATAGTAGCTATAAAACTATGCATTCCACAAAACTATGCATTGCTTTAAGAGAATATTGAAAAAAAAAAGTTGCAATCATACCCTATATTTCTAATAGGGTGCATACTAGTGAAAATAAAAAAGACTTGGGATTTTAGCAGGGTCTGAAAATCATAAGGCCATATGAAGTAGCATGACAAATTATCAAAGTTTCAAATATGTTTTCGGTACTCATATGTAACATAACCTCAATTAAGTGATTATACTAATATTTCAGCCAGATTCATTTATTTTACAGGTTTTCATCCTGCACCTATTTTGT
This sequence comes from Pan troglodytes, assembly GCF_028858775.2. Lineage (NCBI taxonomy): Eukaryota > Metazoa > Chordata > Mammalia > Primates > Hominidae > Pan > Pan troglodytes. The sequence goes on along the minus strand of NC_072412.2, from coordinate 110,851,216 downwards.
ATCACTGGAGACATTTTTGAATGTTCCAACTGGTTTTGGGGGATGCTACTGTCACTTAGTGGGACAAAGCCAGATGCTGCTAAGTCTCTCTGTTGGTGTGGCTAACAGCACTCCACAACAAAGAACTTTTCAGCCTGCAATACAATAGTACCAAGTTGGACAAACTGATCTATTTCTATCGTAGTTTTGCTCTCAAGCATGTATTTTTAAGCATATTAGTAAATGAAAGATTTGAGGGGCCAGGCGCGGTGGCTCACGCCCGTAATCCCACCACTTTGGGAGGCCAAGGCGGGTGGATCACGAGGTCAGAAGATCGAGACCATCCTGGCTAACACGGTGAAACCCCGTCTCTACTAAAAATGCAAGAAATTAACTGGGCGTGGTGGCGGGAGCCTGTAGTCCCAGCTACTCGGGAGGCTGAGGTGGGAGAATGGCGTGAACCCGGGAGGTGGAGCTTGCGGTGAGCCGAGATCGCGCCACTGCACTCCAGCCTGGGGTATAGATCAAGACTCCGTCTCAAAAAAAAAAAAAAAAAAAAAAAAAAAAAAATTGAAACAAAGTCTTCATATACATTTATTATATCACTCAATTTCTTCATACAAAACTAGATGCTGGTACTTATTCAATAAACTTATTCTTGTTGCCTTTGAAGTTTCATTAATGAGTTCCAAACTTACAAATCAATGAATCACTTGATATCAGAATGGCTACTTCTTGGTATTTTCTAAGCAACTTTTTGCATTATTAGCAAGTGTGGGATATGTTCTCACCCTCGTTTACATTTGCGGGGGAGCCATTTATGATTCTACTACATTATCTTGTACTCCATAGGCCGGAGAGAGCTCCTGTTCTTCCCAAAGCATAAAAAACAGAATTAGACACCAGGAACAATGGATTCATTTCATGTCTTCTCATTGTATGATATTTCTTATGAATAAATGAAGTTCAGTTATATAATCTCATAATTCAATTTATATTAGTTCTCTGTTAGAATGTCTCTTGATGTCTGAAGGAATTATTACTCACAGTAAATCTATTCATGAAAAGAAAACCAGAAAATTATCCATTCATCTGTCTATAAGGCCATCTTTGGCTTGCTTTGATTTTTCTTTGCAATGTGTCATTTTTTTTTTTCTGATCAGCTTGGCCATCTGAAAGTATTTCATGGCGTTTTTCATGTATGTAATCTAATACACTTTGAAGGGGACTGAAATATTATATGCTTCCACACGTAAGAAGATGAGAGGTAGAACGGAGAGCTCTATGTCTTTGTCTAGATCATTCAGTTGTAGGTGTTAATTTGCCAAGGTATTTCTCAATTACTGCTCGGCCCTAAGCATTGTACTCTCTTATTGGATAAGTATTTATGAAGAGGTTTAAAGAAAACATATCACTGGTAAATGTTTACTCAGTGTCTCATTTTTGATCTTTTTGGTACAATCTTTCTAGTGAAGCTGGAATCTATTTTCAATGAGTGCATATGAATGCTGCACACGTTCTGCGGCCTAACAGATGCCATCTGTAAAAGCATTTACTTTAAATTAGTGGAATAAGTAATCAAAAGGGCTTTGTACTTAATGCAAAACTTTTGGTGACTATTAAATGCTCATTAGGGGGTGTTTTTGCTGTATGACTGTCAAAATCAGCAGGACGTTTATGTTAGATTTCCTGAGTGGGTCAAGATTGAATATGATTTTACAACCTAAATAACATAAATGAATGCAGGTTATTTCAGCATCTCCAGATGTTTTTTAAACTCTTTGCCCCTAAACCCAAAACTTGGTGCCATTTCAAATTCTGCAATGGTATTTTAGTGAATATTTTTAAAATTAAATATTTTTCATCTTTAGATAAATAGGCTACTTTTTCATTCTCCTAACATTTATAAATTAAAAGAAAAGTTGCTATTCGTATTGCTAAATATACTCTAAACCATCTTTTATGGAAATATATCCCCCAAAGAATTAGATAATATTAAATCAACTTAACTACACATTTATTATAATAGCTAATTATTTAAAAATTTTTAATTATCTTATGATGGCTTATTTGGTAGATTGTGTATGTGTTGCCATTTGATTGAATCTCTGGAAATATGTTCTTATTATCACTTTGTTTTTAATTAAGCATTCAATAGCTGTCTTGTTTAATCTAGTGAGATGAATCTATTATTCTCAGAATTGTTATTTGCCTAGTACCATGCACATGAATTGTACTGTATAATGAGAATAAATGTTTAACACAAATCAAGGTTCTTACACAGAAAAAAATAAATCTTAGATTTATTAACTAAAACCTATAAATGATCTAATTATAAAAGATAATTTTTAGGACCTTTCCTGCATTATAGAAGTGGCAAGAAGATATCCAAGAATCCATAAGGTCACACTCAACTTGCTTGCAGGCAGGCTCGCACTTGAAGTAGTTAGACCAGCGCTGATGGGTAAGTACAGAAAAGCAAAGTTCAACTGGGTCTAAAAGCTGGACAACGTAGAAAAAATAATAATAACATCTTCTTCCATTGTTTTTTTAAACTGGGAAATCCTCTATTCTAGTTTTGAAAATCTTTCCCATGAGGCACAGTTGTTTTACTTCCTATGTTTTCCAAAATGAGAACTATTTTTCTGATTCATAAAACTCTAATCAGTCATCAGTTTTGTCTTTGCTGGCTCACATAGTCTCAAAAAGAAGAGGGGGCAGTCATGCTAACTATGTTCCTCTTGCAAAAGTCTGTTTTCTCTAGGTCAATATGAATAGCTTCTTGCTGCCATATGCCATTGCCTTTTCTAACATAGATTCGCAACATAAAAATGTTTCAATCCTCCTCTGAACTGGATTCATTTACAATAAGCTTCTAGGAGGGCAAAATTTTTTTCAGGAGGGGTTATAGAAACTGCAATTAGTTTCTGTGCCTTTGTGAGCTACAGGGCTTGGTTATATCCATATAAAGGACACAGAAAATGGAGATAAATTCTATGTACACACAGGCTGAAATGTGTCCTGCTTCTCTTAATGGCTGTCACCTGCTGGAAATGGAATTAGGTGCATCATCATACAATTATTTCTTAATTATTAATTTATTTCAAGTGTCCATTCAATAGCAGCTTCATTGTCTGGATGCAACACTTCAAAAAATGTATTCTTCATCTTAAGTCCCTCACTCTATTGGGAAAGATACTTGAGTAAGCACAGTTCCAGGGCAGTGATAGAATTGAGTGCACTGATACATGTGAGAGTAGAATGTTACCACAAAAACTAGGTGCTTATAAAACACAATTGGATAAGTAGACTAAAAAGGGACAGCAGAGGAGCTATTTCCTAAAGGAAGACAAGTAATAAAGCAAATTGTAAGTCAAGATGTAGAAGGTGAAATATTTTCTTCGTAGCAAAAGGAGAATTATGCTGCAAGACATGGAGATGAGATTTTCTACTTATAATATGTCTCTAATACTCAAATGAAATAGATCACTTTATATGCCTGCCTTTCTATTTGGTAAACAAATTAGACAATCTGATACATTTCAGCCATCTTAATCCCTGGGGTAATTAGTGCAGCAGAAATCCAATCACATGATCTCAAACTCACATGATGTACCTTGTTGTAGAATATCTCCATAAAACTTTATCAACCAGTTCATATTTAAGTGAAGAAAACAATCATATTAAAAAGAAAGGCCGGGCGCAGTGGCTCACACCTGTAATCCCAGCACTTTGGGAGGCCAAGGCGGGCGAATCACGAGGTCAGGAGATGGAGACCATCCTGGCTAACACGGCGAAACCCCGTCTCTACTAAAAATACAAAAAATTAGCCTGGAGTGGTGGCAGGTCCCTGTAGTCCCAGCTACTTGGGAAGCTGAGGCAGGAGAATGGCATGAACCTGGGAGGCAGAGCTTGCAGTGGGCTGAGATTTTGCCACTGCACTCCAGCCTGGGCGACAGAGCACGAGACTCTGTCAAAAAAAGAAAAAAAAAAAAAGCAGTGAAAAATACATATAAAATAAGGTAAATTCTTTCAATGGACAAAGAACAAAACAGAGGAACTCCCATATCTGTATTTTTGACAATTTAGAAATAAGTTAGTACTTTATACTTTCTTCATCCTTTCTCCACATAGAGAAAGAAGCATTTTGAAAAATTTAGTCACTGTATACCACCAAATCCTAGTAGAAAGACAAGTTTGGATTGCTTTGTCTTCACAGGTAATTCTGCACTTTGAAAAAGCTTGGAGTACCAGACTACGAATATGACATCAGGTACATCTCATTTTGAGTTAGAGGCCAGTAAACAATCCCATTTCCTTTACTGAACCATTTAGAACGAATGTAAATATTTTAACATAAAAAGAGTTGTGTTTAGCAAATATTCCCCAGATTTTTCTCATTGGAAGGAAATAAGCTGAATGGTATTTTTCAAGCGTATAGCAAAGAAATTTAGCTGTAGAATTCCTCACATAATGGCACAATCCTGATTGTAAGGTTGTAGGGCAGTATCCCATAGAGTGTGAGACGACTCCTTTGACTGTCACCTCCTCTTTCCAACAAACACTGGGATGAGCATTGTGACCCTCAGCCCCTTGGCTCTAAACTGGAAGACAGCTTCCTGGAGCAGTACCCGGTCTTATGACCCTCAAGTTAGCCCCAGGTCCTCCTGCTCTGTCACATCCACATGGGTGTGCAGGAAACTCAGAAACCGCAGTCCCTTCCTGGTAACAAAAAGACACCGGAACAAAAGTATTTCTATCCAATTTCAATCCCATGAAAACTTATCTGCATAGGTCTCAGTGTTAACTTCTTTATTTCTTCTTGTTCTCGAAGAGGTACGCTTCCTATTTAGGCCTTCTATTTTTCATCTGTAATCTACATCCTATCTTCTCCTGAGAACTTTGACATTTTGCTCCCACATCCTGTCACATCTGAATATTAAATCTCTCTTTCTCTATGCCATTGGTTTCTCACCCTCAGTAAGTAAAGGTACTCCCATCTCTACCATTTCTGCACCCACAATGCTCTATGGAGGAAAGATAAATTTGCCTGCATGTCAGGTACATGTCAGGTGAAAATAAATGTCAATGCTCTAATACCTCGGACAAGAGCCCTTGTCAGAAGACTAGTGTTGTGAAGGACTAAATTTTTTGTCATCACCAACAAGTACCAGGCCCCATGCTGGATGCCTTATAAATAATTGGATCTGAGACTTATAATAATGTTGTGGAAGCTTTCTTCATGCCATTAAGAAAGCAGAGGCCTACGGAGATTTTGTAAAATATTTAAGGTCGCATAAGTATCAAATAATTGGGAAAGATTTTTGTCCAGTTGTTGGACATTTCCCAAAGCAGAAAACAGTGCCTAATATTATTTACATGTCTTCATGCACTCTTTTCTTCTCTTTCTTCTCTTGTTAACTCAGAAGCAGTAAAATCTTATTGTATTTTTATACTTAAATAGACTTTAAAAAATATTCCCTGTAATAAAAGGGGAAATACACGAAAGGCACTTCTGCTTCATCTCAAATTCTGATGGTTGTCCTGGGATAATAGCATGTTCTTGAGTTACAAGCTGAACTAGCAGTTTTAATCACAGAGCACCATGTTTACTTGAAAGAATGCTTGACAGATAAATGATCTTTATAAGGGATTCAGTGTATGTCAGACGTATTTTCAAATTGAATAAAATGAGCATGTCACTTCAAGGATAACTAGAGTATCAACTATAAATTATAAAATTTCTGTTACCAGTCAAAATTAGAATAAAAAATTGTATTGGCCACCATGAACTTACTGGTTACCCAAAACTTTAAGAATTTTCAGTTAAGATTGTTGACATTAACCCGTGCTATTTTTTTTCTATTGTATAAGGACATGTGTCAATATTGGAAGATTAGCCCTAAGTGAGTAAACCAATATTTTCAAAATGAATAGTGCACATTGATACAAAATTATGCACGCGTAAAGATCCATTCAAAATGAAAGCTGGATATTAAAAAACCAATTGATTTAATAGAAAAGGGTATAAAAAGTTTATAAAGTTTCAGATTCTACATAGCAACAAGCTTAAGATACTACCACTTAATGAGTTTAGTTATAGCATCCAAGAAGAATATCTTTAATTATCTGAAAAGACAAGTAAATATTCCTCTCTGCCAACTATATATCTGTGTGAGGCCATATTTCCCTAATATTCTTCACTCAGAACAACATATTGAAGCAGATTGAAAGCAGAAGTCAATATAAGAACCCAGCTGCCTTTTATGAAGCAAGACATTAAAGAGATGCAAAAATGTGAAACAATGTCACTCTTCTAAGTGAATTTTGTTTTTGAAAAAAGTTACTTTAAAATATATTATTTATATTAATACATAATGAGGATGCTCCTCTTTTAAAAGTTACTATTTTAAAAATTTACCACTTTTAATTATTAAACAATAAATATTGATTATATATCGCATAAAAACAAAAGCTCTTTGGAGTCTTCAATAAATTTTAATAATCTAAAGAGGTTCTGACTTCAAAATTTTGAGAATCACTGAGTATTACTTTTCGAGGACTGCCATAAAAAATCACTACAAACTGGATGGCCTAAAACAACAGAAATTTAGGAGGCGAGAAATCTGAGTTCCAAATGCACTCTTTGAAGTTCAAGGGAGAATCTGCCCCATGTCTTTGTCTTGGCTTCTGCTGTTGCCAGCAATCCTTACCATTCTCTGGCTTGCACTTTCTTAAATTCAGTCTCTGACGTCTTCCCTCTGTGTGTCTGTGCATCCACATGGCATTCTTCTCTCTCTCTCTGTCTCTCCCTCTCTCTCTCTCTCTGTGTGTATGTGTGTGTGTCCCTGTCTCTTCTCTCAGGGACACCAGTCATATTGGGTTAATGACCCAGCCTACTCCAGTATGACTTCATCTTAATTACATCTGCAAAGACTCTATTATCAGATAAGGTCACATTTATAGATACTAGGAATTAAGACTTCAACGCATCTTTTGCAGAGAAAAAAAAATCAACCCATAAATGCTATGTTTTATACAAAGCCCACTTACACTAGGACAAATTGACTTCAACCCCTTTTTTTACTTTACTTTTGCCGAGATTTGTTTGTAAACAAATACTTTCAAGATTATTTTGACTTGTTTATTTTCTACATATTTTCAGTGCTTGGTACATAGGTGGAACACAATAAATGATTGCTCACTGAATGGACTAATGAATTAATTGATTAATGTTACAGTGTAAGATATCCTGGAGATGCTTTGGTTATTGCATTTTTCAGGATCACCTGAGACCTCATTTAAGAATTTTTTTTTTCATTCATTCTCTGAAAGAGTTCCCTATTTGATTTCCTTTGGGTGAGGCAATGCGATAAATAGGATGAGCATAGAATTTAGAGATGGATTTACCTGCCTTATCATATGAAGCCTACCATTCACTTAGATATACAATTTTGAGCCTATTATTATTCATTCCTTAGCCTGCCTCCTACTTCGTAAAAAATACAGGTAAAATCCCTGCCTACAGAAGTTTTGTAAGTATTAAATTAAATTTTATATATAAATGTTGTATATATGTATATACACAGTATATACATATAAAGTCTAGCGCAGAGTTTCAAATTTGGTTGCTTTGAAGAATCTACTATGAATTCTGTAAGTCTGGGCAGGAGCCCAGGCATCTGTATTTTTAAAAAGTCTTCGGATGATGATGGTGTGTAGATTGTTTTGAGAACCACTGGTGCCATGCATTAGCAACACAAAGAATATAAGGCTGGTTACAAACACTTGTGGAATAGATGCCAATTCATTAACATTTTTTGTGTATCAGAAGCTTCAGGGTAAGTCTCAAGTAGGGTGAACCCGGTTCAGGGTCAAATTATGTATAGCAATATCTGAAGGATTTCTTGATAAGAGACAATTGTTTGTTGTTGTTGGTGGTGGTGGTTTTGTTTTTGAAAAAGAAATTTGCGGGCCCGGCGCAGTGGCTCATGCCTGTAATCCCAGCACTTTGGGAGGCCCAGGTGGGTGGATCACGAGGTCAAGGGATCGAGACCATCCTGGCCAACATGGTGAAACCCCGTCTCTACTAAAAATACAAAGATTAGCCAGGCGTGGTGGCGGGCGCCTGTAGTCCCAGCTACTCAGGAGGCTGAGGCAGAGGAATCACTTGAACCCAGGAGGCGGAGGTTGCAGTGAGCCTAGATCGCACCACTGCACTGGCCACAAAGCGAGACTCCGTCTCAAAAGAAAAAAAAAAGGAAAAAGAAATTTGCTTAGACAGATCAAAGAGCCTATGCCCTGTTCTTCCCAGTGTAGGGCTGTTTTTTGACCGGAACATGGACTGAAAGTGCATCTCATGTTCTAGAGGCCACGGCAACTTGCGGCACGTAAGATCACCAATACCTTCTTGGTAGGGATAGCACTCTTCCCATAATTTGAACTTCAGAATATCGTGTAGGCTGTAACACTACCTTGCTCAGTGCTTGGCATACACTAGGTGCTTAACAGTGATTAGAATCCCTTCACCGTAACTGTCTTGTTGGTATGAAAATACAATTTTAAAAACAGAAAAATAAAACAAACCTCTACTTTAGATCGTGGCGTGCTAAAACATCCAGTAAGGAGTGTTCTCTTATTTATTTATTTATTTTTCCTGGAGCTCCTGGGCTTGCAGTGGAGAACAATGTGTCCGCAGTTATTTCCTACTTTTCTAGGGTAGTGAGAAGAATGCTGAAGCTATGCACTTAAAGCCAACTATTAGTAACTTAAATGGCATTCCAAGAGAACAGAGAATCCAAACTCAGTGCTTATGTTTTAAAAGCAATGAAGCAAAGCTATAATGTTGGCACACTTTGCAGCACTTTGTTATCTATTTGTCTACACATTTCAGGAAAATGTTTCTGGTTTGAAAGTTCAAAACAAGCTAAAGCTTCAAACGGAGGCTGTGAGGTTCTTTATTCTTTTGTTTTAATGGTAGCATAACGACATAGGACATCTGAGCTCATGCTGTACAGCGACATCCTTTAGCCGTTTCCGTTAGACATTTATGCCTGGTATTCTTAAATGAAACATAAAATATTGGTATGTATTTTTCCCTGACAGGATATGTTTGAGATATTGCTGTAAGATGTAATCAAATTTTAAAGGCGATAGGAGCCCTAAAAAAGGAAGAATCATTCACGTTTTCTAATCACAGCCATGTGAGTAATGGCATCTGGCGACTCGGGAACGCCTGCTAAGTTTTAGTACTTGTCTGAAACTAGCTACCACGTGATTGCTTAGCTGCCTGGTCTTTTTAAGGTTGCCTGAAAGGGCTCTGCTATAAACTTACTTATTTATCCTATTTATTGGATGCACCCACATCACATAATAGTCTCTGGGTACATTTACAAGGGTAATAAAAGAGGCTATACAGTTCTTTCTTGGCAATTGGATAGAGTACCTAGAGTTCAAAGGAGATACAAGTGTATGTAATTCAGCTGTTGCACTTTTCTTTACAATTTTTAACATCTTATATTTAAGTTTTTTTTTAGGGCTATGAATCAATAAAATAACAAAAAAAGAGTATATGCTTTCAACTGAGACGTTAAAGAAAATAAAATTACAGAGAGCCTTTTACAGTTTTCTTCCAGGCAGTCCACACTAAGGGGCAATTCCTTTAGGACGAGCACTGTGTTGGAGGCTCTGTTTTCATAATCAGAATAGCACATCCCGTGTGAAGAAGAGGCTTTGAGTCCACATTCTTCCTGGATTTCACATCCGATTAATGAGGATGCCAGGCAATGTGCAAATCTGCAGTTGCTGCATCGTGCGGTGGCTGAGACTTTTCCACATGATTTTAAGTGGGAAGTAGGTTAGGTGGCAACTTTGAACAAGAAAAATATGAAGTGATAAATGTGCGTGTGCATGTTTGGGGGTGGGTGGGTACGCTCACATGCACTCACATGTGTAACGTGCATATCAGGACCTGGACAGCTAAAGGACAGGATGTCCAACTTAAAAAAAAATAGATTTCACCCAACAAATAGTTATGATTTCTCACATATATACATATATACATGATGTTATCAAATGTAACTAAGCTGAAAACATGGAAATCCCTTTACTAGAGCTCAGAATTTCCAATTCTTCATTGTTTTACTTTCACTGAAGTGGTCAGCCATAGCATATGCAAATCTATGTCAAATGTAGGTGAAACAAATACCAATAACTGGCTGATGATCAAGACAAATTACACTTATATACACACATATGCCCGTACATATATAGACATATATGCAATCATTTCCAACATAATAAAGTACCTATACTTTAAATACTACAGCACCTCATAAAAGGGCATAGAATTTCATATCAGAATCTGTGTAGCATTCTCCTTTATATGCTTCTCACTCCACTGCTCCTATTGCAAACCAATAGTAAATATATATTTTTTCTATTTTATTTTCTACTTATTCATATTCCTCAATAAATGTTTAGCACATTTTTAAAAAATTACATACCTAACATGCCAGCAACAATGATGAGCTAAATAGATTTTGTGCTTAGCTTCATAAACCAATAACTATTTAAATAGATTTATATCGAAAAATCCCAAAGACATATTCTTTAAAATTTTGCTTGAGTTTATTACTATATGAGAGAATCTATTCTAGGTCTTTTGGGGATAAAAAGGTTAATCTTACCAAGTAAGACTTTATAGTCTCATTGGAGAGATAAGACCAATATAAAAGTAAATCTAATATAAGGAAAACTAAGGAAAAATATTAAAATGACAATAAAAGTATACTTATATTTTAAAGTTATTTCAAAAGAAGAAATTATTTCCGATGATTCAATTACTTTTAATAAATCTTTTTTGAATGTTAAGATAGATGATAAATTTTGCTAGGTACTAGGACTAAAAAGATGAATATGGAAAGTGTTTGCCCTCAAGGTGAATAATGCATTGTGGAGAAGGTAATTGTTAATCAGAGTATTGAAGAAAGAGGGGAATGCAGAAAAGTGAAGATTCAGAAGAAGTTATTTTTCTGTTCCTGCCTGAGAATATTCTGAAATTGAGCACCTTCATGCAGCGATGAACACGTCAACTAGGGCTGACTGAGTATGCGAAGTGTGCTTGAAATGGAGGGGTAGGATATGAGAGCGAAAAGATGAAGCAGCTGCCAGGGGCCTTCAATAGCTCCTGACTGCCTATCTGTATTATGGTGGATAATTTGAACTTGAATGTGATTAAGGGAGCAACATGATAAGAAACTATGACCTAGGATCAATAATCTCTGTTTAGAACAAAGGTGGTTTAGGCTAAAAAGAATCTAGAGTTAGAAGCCTGTTGGTAAGTTTTATTACTGGACAAAAGGGAGGGAAATGAGGGAAAGTTATGAAGGGCTCATGTTTTAGTAGGATTTAAAGAAAAGGACACAAAAGACATTGCAGAGACAGGCTTAACCTTAACTAATTCATGGATATGGGAACAAGAAAGGGAGTAGAGTAAGAACTAAAGCTGAATGCTTAAACTTGGTTGGCACTGAAGCTGGTACAATTAAGGTAGAAATAAAAGAATTAGAGGAAATAATTTCAAAGAGCAGATAATGAGTTTTGCGTTGAACCTATTGGGTTCGAAGACCAAGTGTGGGTTTGTGGTGGCATGTTCATTGGGCAATTAGAAGTCTGGAACTAAAACTCAGGAAATGGTTGAAGTGGAGATGAAGATTTGTTAATTTTCTGAAGAGAACTGTGACCTGAAGTCATGAGATTTAACAAGATTATCACGAGAGAAATAAGAAAGAACGGGATAGTCCAGGGAAGATCTTAGAACCCTCATATTTGGAGAAGGGAGGTGGTATACAAAAAAGGAGCAGGCAGGCCAGGCACGGTGGCTCACGCCTGTAATCCTAGTACTTTGGGAGGCCGAGGCGGGCAGATCACGAGGTCAAGAGATCAAGGCCATCCTGGCCAACATGGTGAAACCCCATCTCTTCTAAAAATACAAAAATTAGCTGGGCATGGTGGTGCGCACCTGTAGTCCCAGCTACTTGGGAGGCTGAGGCAGGAGAATCACCTGAACCCAGGAGGCAGAGGTTGCAGTGAGCCGAGATCATGCCGCTGCACTCCAGCCTGGGTGCCAGAGCAAGACTGTGTCAAAAAAAAAAAAAAAAAAAAAAAGAAAGAAAAAGAAAAAGAAAAAAAAAGCAGGCAAAGAAAACAGAAGAAAAGTCAAGGTTTTTTTTTAAGAAAAGTCAAAAGGAACCTACATAAGGACAACATGAGGTCAGATTACAGTGCATAAAACAATGTCTCCTTTGTAACACAACTCATTTATTAGGGAAAAGCCAATATTTATGTTTTGCTTTCATCTTTAATAGGCATACAAGGAATGTTCACTTACTCTCAGACATTTCTATTTTTAAAATATGTTTTGTTTTAAGCTAAAACGTTGATACCTAGAACTATTTTTGCAAATATTATTCACTGAAGAGTTTCATGTTACTGTATGTATAGTGATATAATTCTAGCAAATTGCTGTCATAAGTATACATTTTATGAAATTGATCTTAGACAGAGGTAATTAAGTTTGACATCAGTCTTTCACTTAAGGAGTTTCAACAACTATACTGCAATATATTCAGCAGCACAAGGCATCTGGCCACAAAAAGCTATAGAAATTTGGAGGAGGAGAATTTGGTTTCTGTTTGGATAACTGCTGAAGACCCACTGAAAGAAGAAACATCTCAGATATTAACTAAATTGTGTGGACCAATCCCCCTTGCGCTATTTGTCTTTTATGTTGTTCTAAGTCTTCAGTTAGCCTAAGTTAAGGAATCTTACATGTACATAATTAATTAAAATGACAATTCAAATAAGTATTGTTTTATTCTCAACACATTATATTTCTCACCATCGCACTCACATACACACAAATGGAAAAATACGTTTAGGAAAGGAATTTTGTTGATGGTAGTTTCTATTTTCATTTCAGTTATCTTTCATTCCTCTCTTCATATCCCTTTTTCAGATTTAGGTTTAAGACAATGGTAGTATTTCAATATTATGACTAAAAGTTCTGAATATATTTGTAGACTACACACATAATTGTGCACATTCCATTTCATGTGTCTAAATAATTATTTGTTTCATATAATAATATATTCATTTATTTTGTATGACACCAAATTATTTGTTTTCTGGATATTGTAAATCACTCTATTCATTTTCCTTTCATAAAAAATATGAAGACAAATTTCGTAGTGTTTTCTAAAATATAATGTTTATTTTTTCTTAGAGTTTAAATTGCAACATACCCTGTTTCTTAGAAGTATTTCCCCCCCCAAAAAAAAGGACAGCACAATACTTAATACCACCTAATTCTGTGGCCACTGTTTTCAGAATCTGTGGGTAATTTCTAAGTCTTTTTTGTTACTTTCAAGACGTTTCTGTGAAAATAGGTTACCTTGTTATTCTGAGTATCAATTACCATGTCCTTGGCTCCTTCTTGATGCTATGGAATTGAATTCCTCTTCCTTAGAATGTCAACAATAGAGGATTTATTCAGCAACCTGAAGATGGTGTCATTTGCACTGGAGAAAGGAAGCCTGCTCTTTTATTGCATTTAGCAATGAGGGGAGAGATCTGCTCTTGTTCCATTACTTTTCATTGCCTGAAAAGGAACAACACTGAAATTGAACCCCATCATCTGCCTAGATTGCTCTAACTCAACTGTATCTAGCTGGTAATATGCAGTTTCTGAATATGGAAATCCAAATTTCAAGATGTCCTAGGTCTGTTGGTAACCTGTTTCCCAGAGGGAGATGTAGGGCAATTATCTTTCACTCGGTGATGAAATTTTTCCATTAGGACAAGTTAATATTGGAAGACAAGGAGAGTAAGTATGTACTCTTTGTCCTGTGTAAATGAAAGACTCATGTTGCATGCTAGCTGTTGTTTATCTTTTAGGACAAGCAGACACCAAGAAAGTTCTAATACTAGGAAATGAAGCCACTGCTTAGTTTTCTCATGAGGTAAGTGTAATTTTCCAGTAATCATATGATCTTACATCATCTACTCTATTCCCTGTCAACAGTATATGTTGTTAAATTTCATATTTGTTTAGTTGTAAATGGATTAAAATAAAGTTTTATATTGTAAGCAGCTTCAATACTACTTATTTTTACCTGCATGGAAGATATGCTCCAAAAAAGTAGGTTTGGTGTCATATGAAACACATTCAAACGGGGAAAGGAATTTATAAAATATTTGACATGCCAATAAGTCTAATGTATACACTCTAAATTTTGCCTATTATTTTTATTGTAGTTTTTATTTTTGTATCTTCTATTTCATATTTCTATTTTTTGTGTTATATCCAAGAAAGTTATGAGAAGTATGTAATGTTAGCATTAATAATGTTATTTTTGTCACAAGTGTCTCAATTTGAATAATTAAACATATTTTTAGTGCCCACCATGAGCAAATCATACCTACAGTAGGGACATAAAGAGGTAATACATACCAATTCTCTGTTGCACACCGTCTCCACTTGTTAATGTACTAAAGACCAATGGAATCAATGCATACAAACTATTGTATATATCTATGGGTTATGCCAGCAGGAAACATTGGTAAAGTCCTGAAAACAGGATGTGACTTGAGTTGAAGCAAGTCAAAATCTGGCTAAGGGACTGGCACCAACTTCCTCTCCTTCTACTGACTGGGTATACTAATGTGATCTAAATGATGTGGTATGCAGGCATTGTAGTACTTCGTCTTCAGTAACTCCACTCTGGATGAGGCCAATACAACTACTCCTGTAGGGTGAAGGGGTTTCCCATTAAGCAAGTGCAGTGCTATGGTAGTGTTCTTCTCATTGCTGCACAGACAGTGCTGTTTCATTTTCTTTCTAGGGTTTTAATTGTAACTGAGATGTTAACATTATTACATAGAAATCTATTAGTTCATTTAGACTTTCATTTATTCATTTACTCAACCAGAATTTATCGGTGTCTGCTGCATCAGGCACTGTGCTAGATGCTGAGCTGACCCAAGAAATACAGTATGCATGTCACTCACGTTGTGAAGCTTGCAGTTTTCCAGAAAACAAGCAAATGCAACAGAAAAGTTACCGTACATATTTTATAAAAATTACAACTACAAGTTCTGATAAATACTGAGGAAGGGGGCAGGGCCAGCTTTATTTTTTCCCAGGCTGTGCCATCATTCTGGGTCCTGTAGAAGGACCTGCTTTTGGACTAACACTCTGCTGGCACCTCCTGAAAATTCTGAATCATTTTCTAGTGAAGGACATCATAGTTTCAGTTTTCACTGGGCCCTAAAAATTATATAGTTGATCCTGAGAAGATGCTACCGTAGTTATAAAGAAGGAAACACCTAATTTAGATATGGTAATATGGGAACACTTACTCAGAAGGTAATTCCAATCCGGTTTTAAGTCATAAGTACAGGGTAAAATTAACTCCAAACCCAGTTCTGTCCCTACTCATGAGCTAACTAGAACTCTAGCTAAATCCGTGTGGGTTACAAGAAATAACAAATTACCTGGTGGAAGAAGACATATAGGTATTCAATACATTTACAAATTCTTTTAAAAATTTTATGAAGAAATCGCTTCATAAAAGCAGGCAAAAGACATAAAATTTACAAGATAAATAAAATAGGCCAATAAAATATTTTAAAACGGTCTGTCTCAATAATCATTAATATAAAAATAATCAAATATTGGATAATCAACTTCACCCATAAAATTGGCAATAAACAGTATAATATCCCTAGTTGGTATATTGGTCAGTGTTCTTGTTGCAGGGAACACTTGCTTAATCTTGATTGCATGGGAATGCAGTTTATTATAAGAAAAAAAAACTTGATAACTCACAGAGTTGGGAAGGCTGTATAAGAGAACAAAGCTTAAAGCTAAGCTCATAGGAATAGTGCCTAAAACTGTGCTCAGTAATTGCTCTGAAAAGAAAATCACCACAAATGTTATTAGCCCACATAGCAAAAGGGAAAGCCATTGTTCCTTCCTCTGTACTGATGCCTCTTCTGAATTGGGAAATGTATAACCACTGCACCCAGTAGGCTGACCCTCATTCCATTACATCTATCAGCAAAATGAATTTTGTAAAGGGCTTTCTTCGTCAACTCTACTGTCACACAATAAGCATCATCTGTTTTTAAAAAGAAAGATAAATTAAATGTTTTCCAAGTTCAAAATGTGTACTTATAAAAAAGGAATAGTTAAACCACAAAATGGAAAATATATTTACATCTTATTTGACAGCAGATTTATATACCTATACAAGAACTCCTATAAGTCAACACTTAAAAGGAAAATAGCACACACAACAAACACAGAATTACAATATAACCCCAATATTCCACTGCTCATTATATACCAAAAAAAACCTGAAAAGAGTACATCTAAACAAATGTTTATTGCAGCTCTATTGACAATAGCCAAAAGTTGGAAACGACCCAAAAGCTCATCAGCAGATGAATGGACAGACAAACGGTGGTATGGGCATACGGTGGAATATTATTTAACCACAGAAAGGAATGAGGTACCATCATGTGTTACAATGTGAAGAAAGTTTCGTAACATTATGCCAAATTACAAATTCTTTTAAAAATTTTACACAATAAGTCACATTCTAACCAGTTATACGTATTACTCATAATACATAAATCCTTAGAGACAGAAGGCCGACTGGTGATCGCCAGACACTAGGGGAGTCGGGGAGGAGGAACAACGGCTTAATGGTAAGTGGCTTTCATTTGGACAAATGAAAATGTTTTAGAACTAGAGAGAGGAAGTGGTTACAAATATTGTGAATATACCGAATACTACTAAATTACTCACTTTAAAATGGTCGATATGGTTTGGCTGTGTCCCCATTCATATCCCGAATTGTATCTCCCAGAATTCCCACGTGTTGTGGGAGGGATCCAGGGGGAGGTAACTAAATCATGGGGGCCGGTCTTTCCCGTGCTATTCTCGTGATAGTGAATAAGTCTCACGAGATCTGATGGGTTTATCAGTGGTTTCCACTTCAGCTTCCTCCTCATTTTCTGTTGGTGCCACGATGTGGGAAGTGCTGTTCACCTCCCACCATCATTCTGAGGCCTCTCCAGCCATGTCGAAATTTTCTTCCCAATCTTGGGTATGTCTTTATCAGCAGCATGAAAACGGACGAATACGATGGTTCATCTTAGGTTATGTGAACGTCACCTCAAAATTATTTTTAAAAAATGATTTTAAAGAAGCCCAAAACTTGGACACTTCAACAAAAAAAGACATATATTATGATAGCCAACACTCACATGAAAAGATAATCAACATTTTTAGTTATCAGAGAAATATAAATTAAACCTCAGTAAGATATCATTTTACACTTGCTAGAATGTCTAAAATTTTAAAAATATGTACTGAAAACCTTGTGTTAGGTTATAGAGGAAGTGACACAGTCATATTTCCCTGGTGGAAGTGTCAAATGGCACAATCACCTTGAAGAACTAGTTGGCACTTACTTATCAGTTAAGCATACAGCCAATGTATGATCCATCAATTCCACTCCTAATCATACCCAAATAAATGAAAAACGTATGTTCATAAAAATGATTTTCTTAAAGAACCTTCCTAGCAGCCAAATTCGTAAGAGCCCCAAACCAGAAATAATCCAACTGTCCATCAGTAGAAGAATGGATGAAACAAACAAACAAGAACACTGTAGTTTACCCAAAGAATTATTTACTAGTCAGCAATAAGAATGAAGACTAGGCTGGGCGCAGTGGCTCACGCCTGTAATCCCAACACTTTGGGAGGACAAGGAGGGCGGATCATGAGGTCAGGAGATGGAGACCATCCTGGCTAACACAGTGAAACCCGGTCTCTACTAAAAATACAAAAAAATTAGCCGGGTGTGGTGGCGGGCGCCTGTAGTACCAGCTACTCGGGAGGCTGAGGCAGGAGAATGGTGTGAACCCAGGAGGTGGAGCTTGCAGTGAGCCGAGATCATGTCACTGCAGTCCAGCCTGGGCGACACAGCGAGACTCCGTCTCGAAAAAAAAAAAAAAAAAAAAGAATGAAGACTACTGAGCCATGAAACAGCATGTATGTACCTAGAGAATTTTAAGTGAGAGAAAATGCACACAAATAATAACATGCTGATGGATTTCATTTATAATATCCCATGAACTGGGACAACTATAGTTACATAAATGAAAAAGAGTTTCCTTGGAGTGAATTGGAAAGGTCATGAGAAACTCTTTGAGATGATGGGATGTTCCGTATCTTTAAGTCTTAGATGCACAGGTATAAATAATTTCCAAAAGTAAAAAGACGGAACACTTAAGATTTGTATGTTTCGCATTATGTTAATGATGCTGATTTTTTTTGTTGTTGTTGTTAGTGTGATTTTTCACATCTTTTGCAACATAACTTATTTTCTGACATGTAATTTTTAGGGACAATAGTGTCTTAGCTATTTCTCACTTTGTAACAGATTTTTACATATCCAGATTGGATATGTATTTTGCTGTTTTTCCCTTTCAGCGATCAGTATCCTACCTGTGTCCAACCTCATTTGGTACGCTAATAGTCATACACCTGCCGATTTCCCATCAAATGACATAATTTCCTAAAGTGCCACCTGTGATACAACATATTGTACAGCTTCAATTTTAAAACTTTATGAATATTAAAAGCAAATGCTAGTGCTTCTTTGAATGTATTTGGCTTCCTATTCTACTCACCATGCCTCACCCAGGTGTTGATTTAAAATTCAGTGGCACAAAATGATTATCTATCATTCTAAATTATCTCATATTCTTTTAATCTTGGTGTATGTAAGATAGAAGCCTGGGAAACACTTCTTTTCCCATTGACCATATAGCACATTTTGTCATTAACAGCTGAAGCTTCATCATTTTGAATTTCTTTCTAAACAAAGATTTATAAGTGAGCCTTCCAGCAGCTGCCTTGTCAGGTTTGTGAAAGGGAAAAATTAAAGCTACTATATTTATTCCAAGCCTCCTCTGTAATGGATCTCATATGAGAGCTTAATTGTATTTTCTGTGTATCAGAAATAAGGCCTATCAAAGATATGGTGTGTAAGAAATTATGTAAAGCCATCATACAGATGGTAGATAATAATATGAAATTGTTGATGGGAATCTGTCCCCTCAACAAGCAAAGAGAAATGACTCTCTCTCTCTCATAAATGATAATACCTAGTGCTTGTTAGATTTTGTAGTACTTTTACTTTATGATAAATAGACATCAAGCTTTTATAATGAACACTATTGAATAGAGATGAAACAACCCACAGTCTTTTATTTATTTCATCAGAGTAGACAGGAATGAATAGACAGAAAGATAAATAGGTAGATAGATCGATAGATAGATAGATAATTATTCAGTCTGTCAAAAAGAGCAAATAAAGTCACATAGTTGTGATAAGGTTTTATCTGAATGACTTTTTTTCTCATCAGTTTTTTAGTTAACCCCAAGGAAGCAGACTGTTGCAATGTCCAATGTTTACTTTGTAGTCTCATTTACAAATTTCTGATGAAATAATAGGGTGTAAAATAATTGGTTCAAATACTCATTCATGAATTCATTTCAAAGTTTCTGTTATGAAGCTGACATTTTCCAGGCACTATTTTGTAAGAGGAAGTTGCGAATAAGATTGCCTGGTCTGTATATTGAAGCTAACGGGTGATCCTGAAAATAAATAGATGACTGGTGTATTTTGAGTCTGTGAAATGAGATTAAATTCTTCAAACATTAATTCATTCAGTTTGTACATAGTGAATGCTTATTGTCTTTCAGACTAGTGAGGAAATTTATTAAAATGGGAAAGATCACAAGTAACTTCAATCCAGGGAGACTTACATTGACATTGCTCAACCTTCTAAAATTTAAATGTATTAATAATGTAAGTACTAGTATGGTACTAGTAGCTGGTATAAGTAAAGTTCTCACCACCATGCTTGACACTTGTTAGGTACAAAATTAATGTTAGTTACACTGATAATAGATAAGCTGTCATCATCCTTGTCATTATCATTATAGTTGTTAATACTACATAATAACTTTCTTTTATTAGTATACATATATACTGTTACCATGCTGTATGTTAGAATAAAACCAAATGATTGAAACTACCATAGAATGAGCAACAATTTCTACTACTTCTGTGTTATATATTTTGAAATAATATTATTAATAATCAAGTGAAAGATGAAAATCATAAGCAGAAAAGTATATGGCATCAACAGAATGTAAAATGGGAACGAAACATGTTAATATATGTTTTGAATATTACAATACACTTCAAATATTGATGTAGAGGTGGTTGTAGACAATTATGTAGAGCATGCCTTTTTATTTTTATTTTTTTGAATTGCTGAGAATCTGCTCCCTATAAAATACCAATTTTGGTTCAGTCACTGTAAAGAAGAAAAGAGATTTCAAGGCAGGAGTGAGGAACAATTAAATCAATGCAATGTAATTTTAATTTAAGTGTCATTTTAGAATCACCTGTGATGGATTGTTTCCATCTTGACATTATTGCTATTTGGGGTCAGATTATTCTTTGTTGTGTGGGTTTTCCTGTGCATGTAGGATGTTAACAGCATACCTGGCGTCTACCTTCTGGATACCAGTAGCCAATGTCTCCAGGCTTTGCAATGGTCCCCAGTGGAGTGAGGGCAATATTGTCACCTGTTAAGAACCACTGGCTTAATGTTCGAAGAAGAAGAAATGTGTAGGCCTCTGTAACTTAAAACACAAAAAGTCTTTGAGGTATGCCTCATACGAAAGGAATTTTTGGCCAATTTGATAGAACCTCTGAGCAGATAAGACCAGGGACAAATGAAACTGTTAGTTATTTAGAATTAGTGTTCTGGAGCAATTCGAGTATACATGTGCAGACAAGAGAAATGAAAGCAAAAAGAAAATATCTCCTAGTGTGAAAGCAAAACAGCGAATATTGAAGAGAAGTGAGCAATTCTGTAAGTTTTGACAATAGAGAGTGTTATTCATAAGCTTTGTTTATTTCAACACCTGTTTAAATGTTGTACTTCTTAGATTACATATATAAAGTAAACTTAGTAGATACAAATTTTATCTAACTATGCCATCATATTTTGACTTTATTTTTAAATGATTAAAAAATATGTATACTAAATAGGTTATCATCACTTTTCTCAATTATCCAAACAGTAATTAGCTCCCAAAACTAACCTTAATGAAACACCTGGTATCTTTAAGAGATCTAAATAATTTACCTGGGATTTTATCAATAATTTCAACTCATTTTAAGTACAGAAATTTCCCAACCTGTTGGGATTTATATATTGTAAATATGACTTTCACTTAAAAATAGTTTTTGAGTTGGGCAGAGGAGCAACAAGGACCTACTAAATTTTTAGTTTAAAAAAATTAATTAACATGATATCCTCATGAGTGTAATATAAGGATATCAAAATAAATACTAGAAGTCAAAATTATTTTCTGTGGCTCTCTATGGCAAAATTTTTTTAAGTCTGTTTTTATTGTAAAAAGGAAAAGTCATTCCTAAAATTTGAATCAGTGGTGGAGAGTGCTGGCCAACACCAGCTCATTTTGATATTACGTTTATGTTGCACAGGGTGGGATAAAGGGCAACGTTGAACAGCTTCCGCACGGAAGTGGCATAACATCAAGCCCTGACCTGCTGCTGCCTTGTACCTATGTACAGACTTAGTTTCAGTTTTCTTTCTTTTTCCCTGGTCCTGATCCACTTTGAACTTTGATCTTGGATTTCCTCAGCACAACTTCAACCGGCAAGTTGTAAGTATGCTCTTAGGAGTATTAGTATCAAAAGATCCCTGTAGGCTTCACAGGGAAAAAAATAGATTTCCTTGGTTGCATTATTTTGGAAAATATCAGATTATATTAAGAAAAAGGAGTTACTTTCAGGGAGAAAAATATGTGAGATCTTTTTAGATGAGTAGGAAACTGACAATCCATAGTACAAAAGTATTGATGATTCAAAATATGCAAAGAATTTAGATGCGACATTTCCAAACATTGTGTAACAAGCATATGGAATGCATTGAGCAAAATGACCATTAAAGAAAATAAATAAATGAGCTTAAGAAGCAGATGTTTTTACATCGGGAAAAGGATTAAAGCACATACTGGCAAGTCTGTGAATGGAATTATGATAAAAGTGGACAGACTCTTTGAGCCACATTGTACTTACAGTTCATCCATCTAAAATATAAATCTATATTTTTAATTAAAATATGTCTCCCAAAGCCAGTGCATATGTCTTAACATGCTTGGAATTAAGCTGGGCTTGGCCTAGGGCATGATTTACCTAGGTAGTTCTAGTCCTTGGCTTATTAATGAAAAACATACCTAGAAGGAAAATTGGAAACAATTTATATCATGCCAGATAGACCTAGCATTAATATTCCCGAGAAACTTGGGGTCATGTTAGAAAAAAGAAGTTTGTAGTTTAGTAGATCATAGTCAAAACATGCAAATGTCTAATATTAGTGAATGTATTGAATATTTTATCAGTCCCACTTAAAGCTTTCAGATACACGATTTCTGTTGGAAATGTGACTTAGGCCACAGCCACATGGATTGTCTTTTGTTTCCTGAGTTGTTCTTTCCTTAGCTCTATCCCCACAGGGCAGCTACATGCAGAGATTCTTTTTTAAAAATTCTTGTCTCTTGGAGTCTGTTCCTTCTTCTTTTCCCCACTTGTCATTGGTTGATGTATTGATACTGAAAAAGAGATGCTTTTCTTTTTGCTTCTCATTAAGCCACCTGAAAGCTACCATTTCTAGGATACTAATATATAACAGACACTACTAAGCATTTTATAACACACTGGTGCATTAATCTTAATGAAACCACTAAGGAGTTGGTGTCTTTGATTCCATTTTACACATAAATGCTAAAAGAGTAGTTTCGTTGATTGACCTTTGACTGTGTTTCAGAGGCTGCACAAGCATGTTCTATACTTTGCCTCATTTAATTATTTAAAAAACTCTGACAGAATATTTTAAATATTACTGTCGTGGATTGAATTATGTCCCCCCAAGTTCATATTTGAAGTCCTGGCCCGCAGTGCCTCAGGATGTGACCTTATTTGGAATTAGGGCATTTGCAGATGCCATTGCTTAAAGAGGTCATACTGCAAGGGGGTGAACGCCTGATCCAGTGTGGTTGATGTCCTTACAGAAAGGAAAGATTTGGACATAGAAACACACACAGGGAAAACTTCATGTGAAGATGAAGGCAGAGAGAGAGGGAGAGATGGGTCTACATGCCAAGGGGACACCAAAGATTCCAGAAAATCACCACGACCTTGGGGAGAGGCATGGAACAGGCTCTTTCTCATGGCATTCACAAGCAGCTAACTCTGCCAACATCTTGATTTTGGACATCAAGCGTCCAACACTGTGTGACAATACATTTTTGGCTTTTGGTTTTTATAAGCCACTCAGCTTATGTATATTATTACGACACCGACAGGAAAACTAACACACATTCCATTTTGTAGTTGAGGAGATGGAGGCTCCGGAATTTCGTGACAACAGAGCCCAGGCAGAAAAGTGACACTGCTCAATCCATGAGTTTAGTCACATAGCTTCTTCTAGTCTTAGTCTTCTCAGCTGAAAACTAAAAGACCCCCAAGTAGACAGCTTCTAAACTATCTTTATATTTCTGGAAAAAGATTTTAAATTATCAAAATGTGTTTTTTACATTAAAAAAGCCACCACACACAATATAATAAATATGATTAAAAAAAGAAGAAGAAACTGAATTTCTCAAAAACTGAGAAATATTTAGGTTGGTGCAAAAGTAATTGTTGTTTATGCCATTGAAAGTAATGATAAAAACTGCAATTATTTTTGCACCAACCTAACAATACAGAATCCCTTGGACCTGTTAAATAGCTCCTTTTAAAACTTAGATTAAAAGTTACGTTTTAGGGAAGGAAAGAACTGGCAGGGACCTCTCAGCTCAACCGTGAATGCTGTCGGGGAAGCAGGCAGGAGGAGCATGTGAGCTCAAGGTGTGTCATAGACATGGACTGCATTTCTCTAAGAGAAAAAAGGTTAAAAGGGAAAGAGAGTTCATAAATGGAAACGAGAGTTCATAAATGTAGGAAAAGTATAAAATATATGAATTTTGAGTGTGAGATGGATCAGATGGTGAGGTGTTTGTCCGCAAGATCAATTTGATAGATACAGGCTACTAAAAGACTCTTTCTTCTCTCTCTCTCTCCCTGTCTCTCTCAGAAATCGGCTGTTGGCACAGTTCACAATATCACCGTTAAAGCTTAGAGCAGGTACTTTTCTGGTGAAGAATATGGGGACCACTAAGTTCTCTTTCATGAACCTCTAAAAAGTGAGATTTACCCTTTTGCATAGGTCTCTAACACTATTAAAAATTACTGAGGAGCAACACCAATTATATTTACCTTATTAGACATTAAAATTTAAAAAGTGCTTATAAATTAAAGTCACAATAATAAACCCATACAGTGTTATTATTGTTATATTTTTATGAAAAAGAACTATAATATGGGGAGAAGGCTGAAATTGTATTACATATTCTTCAGTCTCTTTAACGCCGGGCTTAATTGAAGCTAGCTGAGTTCTCCTGGCTGTTTTGTACT
This sequence comes from Pan troglodytes, assembly GCF_028858775.2. Taxonomy (NCBI): domain Eukaryota; kingdom Metazoa; phylum Chordata; class Mammalia; order Primates; family Hominidae; genus Pan; species Pan troglodytes. Next base: position 110,826,539 of record NC_072412.2, on the reverse strand, counting down.
CAATCTGTAGCAATGTGTTGTTTTGATTGATGCATAAAATGAAAGACCAAATTCAAAAATATATTAAGTTAAAGGAGAGATGGTATTTTCATGGTTGATCCAGATACTTGCAAATATTCTTCTTTGATACTACATCAAAAGGTGACAAATGGTGGTTTCTTAAAGGTTAGTGACAACTAAAACCACATTGACAAGACTTTTATACAATGTTACATTAAAACCCATTGGTCTATCTGGAACTGTGAATGAATCTTTTATTCATGGAGAATGTATTTATTAAAATTAAATTATTATAATTTTTATTTCTCTAGTAATGTCATAAATTGATCCATAAAATAGAAAATAATTCCTGTCCCTTATAAGAACAATTTAAATTGACAGGTATTGAAGTGATGTCTGCACTCCCATATTTATTGCAGCACTATTCATAATAGCCAACATACAGAATCTACCCAAGTGTCCATCAATGGATGAATAAATAAAGAAAATGTGGTATATATACACAATGGAATATTCAGTCATAAAATGATATGAAATATCAGTCATAAAATGATATTTGCAACAAAATGGATGGAATTGGAGTACAGTGTGTAAAGTAAAATGATCTAGGCAGAGTAAGACAAATATCATGTTCTCACTCGTATGTGGGAGTTAAAAATACTGATTTCATAGATCTAGAGAGTAAACTGATGGTTACCAGAGGCTGGGAGGGGTAGAGGAGGAGAGAATAAAAAGGGGTTGGTTAATAGGCACAAACATACAGATAGATAAAAGGAATAATATCTAGCATATGGTAGCACAACCGAGTGACTATAGTTAGTAATTTATTGTATGTTTCAAAATATCTAGAAGATTAGAATCAGAATGTTCCTAACACCAAAAAATGATCAATGTTTAAGGTGATGGATACTTCAATTGCCCTGACTTGATCATTACACATTGTATCCTTGTATCAAAGTATCACATGTACCCCATAAATATGCACAACTCTTATATAACCATAAAAATGAAAACTAAAATTAAAAAAATCAACAGTATATAAGTTGGTCTTAGTTGGAAGGCTGAGTGATTTCTACTTGCCCTTTCCAAACTTTTGTCTCTGGTTTGTATATATCTGTATCTATCTATAAAATACAATATTTTCCTAGAATAGAACCCCACAATTGAAATAATGGATTAAATTTAAATTTGTGGGCATATTATTTAAGGCTATTTGTAAACCTTGTCAAAACTTTTTTCAAAAGATTGAACTAGTTTATCCTTTCCCAGGCTGTTTACATTAAAATTCATCTCATGATACCTTTTGCAGCATTTGACGATTTTTAAAGCTATGATCAAGAACTTTGAGTTCTTAAAAAGTTATTAGAAAATAAAGAGAGATGATAGACTTTCTCACTTGTTTTCCTCTCTTAGGAATGACCATCATTTTGGAAGCATATGTCTGTAGTATAGGCAGCTCTGTTTAGAGGTGATAAATTTAAATGACAAATATATGAAGTGACTTCAAAAGTATAAGAAATCACCATCTAATGCAGAGAATTCATAAGAGCTTGTTAGCATTATGTCCTAAGCGTGATTGGCTGATTTGCTTAGCACATGGTCTTAATGAAGGTAATATTTCTGTTTAATCTACTCACATCCCAGGTAGGATTGTTCTGATACTCTACTACAGATAATCTCTCTAATCATAGCCAGCAGCTAGCTCCTGGCTGCAGCAAACTCCTGGTGAGATCATATAAAATTGTAATGCAAATCTATAAACTATTGTAGAACAAATGTGTACATATATATATAAATAACAAATGTGTATATATATATATAAAACAAATGCGTATATATATAACAAATGTGTATATATATAACAAATGTATATATGTATGTTATAATAAATAAAAAATAATTTTTGAAATTATGCAGTGCCCCAATAGTTAATATATTTGAGGAATATGTACTATTTTAATCCCCATACTGATTAAAAGATGTAAAACATTTTTCTCAGTGCATTTGATTTTTAACACAATGAAATAATGAATGTAACTAAATGTTTTATCAGTATTATAGATGTACATTTCTTTGTATCACTGGTACAAAATCGTGCTCCAAATAATATCATATTGTATTCAGTCTTGTCTGAATATAAAGCACATGTCCATAGTACCTTAAACACATAGTCTGTACATTTAGAACTTACCAAACCTGAATACTGCTTTTAATCTATAAAAATTCTAGTATGACATGACATTACTTATAAGATAATTGCTCATTTTGTTTCCAACTGAAGATTATATTGCTTAAATTTCAAAAACTTTTGATATATACGTACATTTGTTTTGTTTTCCTTTGCTTTAATATTTTTCTTTGATTTCCAAATTAAGACCAGCATTATAGACAATAAACAAGGTGAACTGCTATGTAAATTAATCATTTTAATTTTTTATAAGGGCATAATATTATAACATATTTTTATTGATTCAAAGTCTGCTAATAAAAATATATTTGTGTGTTTCTCTTATCTGCTAATTAGTATAAATTTAAAAAATCTGAACCCTTTTTCTTTAGTTTTCATTTGAAATAATTAGCATTTATATGAATATGAATGTTACAAATATGGCTGAGTATGTGTTGAGGGAGGGAGAGAGACAGAGACAGAAACACTGAGGAGAGGGATGAGAGATTTATGGACATAATTACATTAAACTAGGATAAAAATATTGTGGGAATCAATATAATTATTTCATACTGTTGATATAGAAAATAATGCCCAAGGGAGTTCAGATCGTAAGTAATCCCAGGAAATTTTAGTCAAAGTGGCCAAATATTATTTCAAATAAAACTTTTTTTTCTACTAGCTTAAATATTATTTGACTTTACCACATTTTTATAAATTATGTCACCAACAATATATTGGTACTATAAAGAAAAAATAGAAAAATGTTGCATCATTAAAAATATATATAAATAAAATTAATATGTATTAAACACAATACATGTTAGACATGTATTATATCATAACTGAAATTATACAGACTTTAAAAATATGCTGCACCTTCATTTATTTTTAGGTGTTCATTGTCATTACTGTATTTTAGTGTTGACATAGAAATTTATTTATTTGCTTAGTTACCTAAAACCAGTGAAACGAGCCTATATTCCACAAATTCTCTTTTTTCTCTCTTTCATAAAACTTTTTTTAAAGTTAGACCAGCATGTAATCTATATTTCCTACTGGACTAAAAATAGAAACAATTGTTTTACCAACTTGCAGGAAGAAAATTAGCAATATGATATCATATGTTTGCAATTTATTTACAAAGACAAGGATCCTGAACACTTCGGTGATGAAAAACAATATAAACTAATGCAATCTGTTAGGAAAGCATGACCACATTAACACAAAATTAATTAAAATCATGATACTTATAAGTGCCCCTGTGGAGGAAAGCTGATGCTGATGATGGTGGTGGGTCAGTCATGTGCATGATCTCACTGTAGAGGGGGCCCTGGTGCTGCTCACTCTGGTAAGGGAAACCAAGTTGTGAGGGCTGGCGCAAGTCTCAACAGTTAGGTGCAGGCATGTAGGAACTAGATTCCTGGATGTCCAACTGCTGGTTTAGTTGTTTTCCAAAACACTGTGATGATTTTAGTCATGTATCTTTGTAGAGAGGTATTCTTACTATATGTTTTTGATACGATTAATGAGACTAAGATATAAAAGTATTGATGGATGAGAGGATACAATGAAAGCATACAAACAGAATCTATTTGATATGTACTCTGAGGGAGTAATTCATGTTTTTAGTTCATCTGTAGTGCTCAGTGCTCAGGGTGAACAGCAGGTACCATTGAGTGTGGGAACTCATGGACACAATGCTGGAGACCCAAGGGAGCCTCATCTCTTGGCCAATTGTGGCAGTTGTATTAGTCCATTTGCACATTGCTGTAAAGAACTACCTGAGAATGGGTACTTTATAAAGAGAAGAGGTTTAATTGACTTGCAGTTGTGCATGGCCGGGTATGCCTCAGGAAACTTACAATCATGACAAAAGGTGAAGGGAAAGCAAGGCACATCTTACATGGTGGCAGGGGAGAGAGACGGATGGGGGAAGTGTCACACTTTTAAACCATCAGATTTTATGAGGACTCACTATCATGAGAACAGCATGGGGGAAACAGCCCCCATGATCCAGTCACCTCCCACCAGTTCCCTCCCTTGACATGCAGGGATTATAATTTGACAGGAGATTTGGATTGGGACAAAAAGCCAAGCCAGATCAAAAGTCATATTCTGACTGAAGAATATTTGGACGCATCACACATCTGGGTCAGAGACACTGCCATAATCTGCTGCACAAAGAAGTCTACGTGATGATTTATCTTTCCTTTTCTTGTTCATCTCTTCTTCTCCTATTATCTTATCTCTAATATTCCCTTTGGGCAGAGACAGAGACACAGAGTCCTGGTTATAGAGAGTTCCATTTCCTGACATCATTTATATAACCTGTAATTTTTCTGTAACCATAATACTATGACATGCTGTTTCAGAGTGGCTTTGGTAAAAGGATTCTGATTTACATTTATGTCTCAGTGAGGCTGTCAGGAAGCCTCTCAGAAAGCTATGTGGGACACGCTCTAAAATCACCAAAAACCAGCTCAAGTATAAAGTAGATTGCTCCTGAGTCCTGAATTCAGAGAAGGATATCTGCATTAGGAGTCTTAACTTAACTCCCTGTCACCAAGCTCTTGATTTCACTCAACTACATGGATGTATCTACTGTATCCCAAGATTTCTTTTCCCCTTGGGTACTCCCAGGAGAGGTAGCTCAGTATTTCTTCTCTAGGATTTCAAGGGGCATGGAGTGATTTGGAGTGGACAGTTTTTAACCATTCTTTCTTATCGTTAGTGCTAGGAAGAACTTCCAACTTTGAAGGCGAACCAAGTTACAGAATTGGTGGCAGAATCACTCCAGGTGTCCCTTGTAATTTAGGGTTTCTGAATGATCTGGCCACTCAGAAGTGTGTGGCCCTTGGTGTGTAAAATAGCCATTCCATCAGCTGCCTTAATGTAACCTGCCTTATCTCAGGCATTGATGCCCTATGGACCCGGTGTACACCTAGGAAGTAAGTGACACCTGTATTCTCATGCCATCTGGTATTCACAGTGAATTACTGTCACCCTCAAGAGAGATGCCAGCTCCCAAAAACTCAAGAGCAGCAGTGACCTACAGAGAGACAACATGGCCACCTAGTTCTTGTCCATTCTTATAACTTACCCTGTACCCCAGGAGATGACATCAGCCCTTGAGATGACTCAGTTTAAGGCCCCTGCCACGTGCCAGGTCAATAGCATCCATACAAGTTTGCATGCATGAACTTCCAGCAAGCTGCATTTGGCACAGAAGCATATGGGCAGTTGCAGCAGGTGTACAGCTTCTGTGTTCTGGTATTCTATGAAGAGGTCTAGAGGAACCATGAGTATGGCCTTTGGGAGAGAAACTTTGTGACCTTATTGCCATCTTGTTTTATGAGACGAGCATGAGGGCACAGTAAGTGAGGAATAAATACATTGATCTCAAGCTTTCTGTTTAGGAAAGTGTTGGCAAACACCAGTTTCTCAGCATCTGGACACTGGGTTACCAAGGCACTGAGCTTGGGCAAGACACAGAGCCAGCTGGGGAGGGAGGCCCATGACTCAGCATCACAGGGACAACCTAGAGATGCCTGCCAGGCTTATGCACAGGACAACTGTGCTTTTCTCCACAGTCATAGATGTAAAAGGAAGTGCCCTAAAGCATCTGATGAAAATATGCTCATCATCTCACCGCCATAACTGCCAACCTCTCTGCTTCTGAAATCATAATTTTTAGTCTTGCACCTATCGTTAAAGATGAAAGTTCCCTTCTACCAGTGTCAAATTGTTCCTTTAATTTGATGGATCCCATCCCGTGTTGCCAAATTTCCATGAAACTTTCTTCTGCAATTGTGAAATTTCTCTTCTGCATCTCTAATTTCTCCCCCCATCAGATTATCCTCATCATTACATAAACATGACCTAATATCAACAATATTTTAAAAATTAAATAATATAACAATATCCCTTTACGTCACATTCATTTCCGATTCCCCATCCAATTTGGTACGCCTTTCCTCAATGAAACATCTTGACATTCCTGTCTCTAGTCATTTGCTGAGTCCCACTACCAGTAAAAACCGACTTGAACTTGACCACATCGCTTCCCTCAGACTGCTCTTACCAAGGTCTCCAAAGGGTCCATATTGGATTAAAAAATAGGTCAGCTATCTCATGAAAATATACCATTTCTACTCTTAGTATTACTGCCTCATCCAAGGCACTTCTATATGTATATTTTTGTTTATTTGTTTGTTTGTTTTTGTTTTGTTTTGTTTTTGAGAATGGCTCTCACTCTGTTGCCCAGGCTGGCGTGCATTGGTGCCATCAAAGCTCACTGCAACCTCCACCTGTTGGGCTCAAGAGATCCTCCTGTCTCAGCCTCTCAAGTAGTTGGGACCACAGGTGTGTGTCACCATGCCTGGCTGATTTTTCTTTTCTTTTCTTTCTTTTTCTTTTTCTTTCTTTTTTTTTTTTTTTTGAGGCAGAGTCTTGCTCTGTTGCCCAGGCTGGAGTGCAGTGGCGCGATCTTGGCTCACTGCAAGCTCTGCCTCCTGGGTGCACGCCATTCTTCTGCCTCAGCCTCCCAAGTAGCTGGGACTACAGGCACCCGCCACCACGCCCAGCTAATTTTTTGTGTTTTTTAATAGAGAGAGACGGGGTTTCACCGTGTTTGCTAGGATGGTCTTGATCTCCTGACCTTGTGATCCACCCGCCTTGGCCTCCCAAAGTGTTGAGATTACAGGTGTGAGCCACTGGGCCCGGCTGTCTGGCTGATTTTTTAAAGTTTTTGTAGAGATGGTGTCTCCGTATAGCACCCAGGCTGGTCTTAAACTCCTGGGCTCAAGTGATCCACCTGCCTCAGCCTTCCAAATTGCTGGGATTACAAGTGTAAGTCACCGCTCCACTTCCATATCTTGCCTGAACTATTAAAATACCTGTTATCTGGCCTTCCACTCAGCATTTAATCCTTCTCTGTGATCTCCATCTGGCAGCCAAATAAACTTTTAAAACCACATAAAATCTATCCTGACATTCTCATGCTTAAAATCTTCAGGTAGCTTGTCATCAGTCCCAGAAATAATTAAAAATCCTGTCCCTTGCTGACTAAACACAACTTGCTCTCAACCTGTCTCATAACAGTCTCTTTTTTGCCTTCTGAACATTACAATGAAATGAACCTATCATGCCAAATTATTGTATAATTGTATTTTCTACGTCTAACCAAGTACCAGTGAGCCTGAGTTAAGAACAGCCTGACTTGTTTGGGAAATACATTATCTTTGTATAGAAAGACCATAGTGTCCTCACTTGTATTTTGTCTGAGGAGACTAAAAATGGCTGTGTTCCATCCACCATGCACCCCTCACTGCATTTTAGGTGTTCAGATTATGTGAGATACTTTGCAAGTTACAATGACCTTTCAGAATTAATGATTTGTTCCCATTCACTGAAGCAAGCAAACACTCCAGAACCCCTTTTTCATAAACCGCCCTGGACAGAAGGCTTTCTGATCCAATAATAGACTCAGTCAGACTCTTCAGAAAGTAGAGAGGAAATCAAAATCTACCCAGTGGAACAATCCACTACTGAAAGGCAGTTATCCCTTCAACTCACATGCAGATTTATATTATGTTAAAGGAAATAAAACAAATATTAACAGCTGTTTTTAAAATGTCTACTAATATGTAAGGCATTAGTCAAACAACTTTATGTACAATTCTTCAGGATCCCCAGAAAGTCGGCAGCTTATTACCTGAATTATAATGTTCTATCAATATTAGCTACTGTCATAAAAAATTATTCACAACATCACTGTTACGATGTGATCTCCACACTTTACAGAGAGAAATGTGATCTCCACATTTTGCGGAGAGGAAATGGAAGCTTAAATGGTAAGATCATTTATTTTTGTTCAGAAGTTTGATAATCAGCAGATCTAGCATTTAAACTAAATTGTACTGGCTCCAGAGTACTAGCTGTGGTCACACCACACAGTGGCCTTAATTTAAAATTTCCCACTCCTCTTTACCTTGCAAAGATGCTTACCGAAGGTGCTTACGAGCCTTTGTCTTTCTGTATATGTGAGATTCTCCCCTTTGTGCTGCCAGCTCCTGAAGCTTAAATATCCTGACATTTTCAGAATTGGTCATTGCCACTTAAAATGGGGCCCAATGCACAGTGTGCTCAATAAGCATTTGATGCAGGAAATAACGAAAATGCTGGCATGTAGCAGGCATTTCACAGTGGGCCACAGGAGAATGAATGATATTGGCTACTGCACAGTGGTGCCTCTGAAAACAGAGGCAAACAGGTTCTTTTCACCTTACCTTTTCTATGATCGTGTTTAAGCAAACTCATATAGCTTTCATTACGTGTCAGCGATTGTTCTAAGCAATCACGTATTAACTTATTAAATTTTCTAAATAACTCTCTCGGGGTAAAAACTATAATATTCATCTTACAACTGCAGAAGCTGAGACAGAGACACATTAAACTTATCCAAGACCATATCTGAAAATAGGAGAGAACAGAGTCAAACCCAGGCAACCTGGCTCTGAATCCAGCTCTCGTCTTGTTGGCTGTGCTGTCTTTTCAGAGACTGGCATCTCCTGTAAGTGCAGGTAAATCAAATTCCCAGAAGTTAAGTGAGAACTGGAAAATGGTGAGTAGGAAAACATGTTAATATCACAAGGAATTTTAAATGGTTATTAAAACACAGAAAGGGGCTTGTATCTCCCTAAATTTTGTAGTGAGCACAGTGAATTTCTCACCTGGCAAGAATTAGAAGTCTCTGTGAATGTATAACAGATTATCTGCGTCCACTCTCTTTGACGCCCACACTCAGAAAACTGAGGCTGACATTTGGATCTAAAACATACAGCCACATATTACATGCTGCTCTCTTACAAAGGTTTCAAGAGAGACAGACACAATTTACAACACACTGAAGGGTAACATTTTTTGCTAGAGATGAATTTTGCATGGTGCCCAGCAGGGGAGGAATGTAGAACACACAGACATTCTCTCTTCAGTTCTACCCTTAAATGATCCTTAGAATCTGAAAACAGCTATCTCAGAATTAAGTAAGGATACTATTCTTGAATATGATATGAATGACTAAAAAACAATATTTTATTTAAAACAATTGCTTGGATATAAAATCTCTGAAATTGAGATTTTTATTTAAAATACATATGAATTTAATAAACACTTTAAAACATCTTTATTTTCAAAGGTAAACATGAAGATTAAGAAGAAAGGAAAAAGTGTTATACAGGAAACGTTCCCATAGGAATTTGACATATTTGTGGTTTTGGCAATTATACGTAGAACCTCTGGAATACATCTACAAAACAGATGTTTTAGAGGGTTTTGTTTGTTACAAGCATAACAGAGTACACCACAAGAAGTATGTCACTAGATACAGTTAAAAAATAGTAATATGTCCCCTAACTAAAATAATGGTAGGTTTAAAATCAGTTGTATATTCATGTTTGTAGATACAAATTCCTGGGACGGTCAGAGGCTGTGTTCTCTTTGATGTTTTGGATGTTTTTTTTTCCCATTTATGAATTTATCATCACGGGGCCTGAAAACTGAACTAACTGAGGGTTCATGGACAGGTATTAGTGATATGATTTCACAAAATTTGTGACAAGTTAATTTGACACTAATATAATTTACACAAATTGTTACTGCCCCTAAAATAATTGTTGTTTGTTTAGATATAAATAAATGTATTTGATAAATATAATCTGCATAACTTTACAATCCATGGTGGTATTTATTTCAAAGTTCAGGCGGAATGAAGAAAAGGGAAAAAAATTGACGGAGAGAAGAAAGTGGAAAGAGCACATTGGTCCTTTCTGCCTCACGGACGACTGTTCCAAGGCTTGTTGGTTTCTTACGTGTTACCGTCACACCCACAACCAGGGAGGACGACTCTGGACCTGTATACAGAATGTACTTGGGTGAAGGTGCCAACCTCCCTGGGTCACTAAGGTTAGTGTATATGACTCTGCTGAGAATGATGGATGTCAAGTGAGGGAGGAGGGATAGCAGGAATTACACGTATAAGGTGAACGTGAATACAAAAACATGTCTCTAATTTTCCAATGAAAAGATTTAAAAAATTAGGTCGATATGAATATATAAACATTGAACGGATTTAATTATATACTTACTTATGCATATGTGTTCAATCACACCTAGTATTTATGTCTATAATTTATACATTGTTATTCATATGTAAATTATAGAACAAATCATATTAGATTATATATTATAATTATATGTAGTAAACTTCTATCATTATAAATGCATCTAATATTTATATAATTAATAATATATCAAATTATTTGATTACATTTGTATATACAACCAAATTTTACATAGGTATCATAAACTATCAATACAGAGCTATTATATTTTCATAACATCTTAATTTAAAAATTTAATTCAAACTCTATGCTCACATTTTAAATATTAGCTACTTCCATCCAAGTTGTGTGTCATGTAGCACATTTGGGGATCTGTACAAGATGCCATTACTGGAAACTGAATCTCAAACCACAAGTATCCCTTCATGTTACCTTAAGAACATTATTAGTTTAATTTGCTTTATGAATATAAATTCATCTGCTTCATGATGTGGGTAAACTATTTACTGTATTACTTTTAACATATAATAAAATACTTGTTTGTAATGACATCCAACAATTGAACTTGTGAGGTCATTCCCTCTAAATAATTCATAAACGTGTATTCAATTTCTTTGTCTCTTTTTCTACTATTACTTCAGGTGGCTTTTATAAGCATTCGAGCTATCATTAATTGAAGTTGTTTCAGGTTACATATCTTCCCCCAAACAGTACTTTGTGGTTGGAAATTAAATCATTTCAAAAGTGCCCTGTAATGTGAGATACTTTGTGAGGTCTTAAATACAAGGTGATACCCTTTCTGAGGTATAACTTCAAGAAAATACCACTTTATACTGAGTCACATGTGACAGTTTTCTATTCTGCTTTCAACAAAGCAGAAAATCATTTGCTGTCAACACTTTCAGCAGTTGGCATTTTTCTTGCTGTGAGTTTCTCTAATTGGCTTGCTCTCCTAGGAGTCTGAGAACAAGCACTGATTGACACCCACTCTGCGCCAGGGGTAGGACACAGGGGAAAGTAAGCAGATGCTTTCCCTGCCCTCAGGGAGCCTCCAGCCCAGCAGAGAAAACAAGCGCTGAGCACGTTATTATTGGAAGAAATACACATTTAAAGAAAACTGCAAAGAGCATGTATATGCTCCTGTAAGATTATTCACTACAGGCATCCAACCCAGACTAACAGACTCAGGATGGCAGCCTGACTTCCTGACGCAGGTGCCAGGTTCGAAACCCAGCTCTCCCTTTAGTAGATTTGTGTCATGGGCAAGTTACTTAACTTTGTATTCTTGGTTTCTTCTATTTTAAAATGATGATTATAAAAAAGACTACTATATAGTTTGTGCTGAAGATTAGTTGAGTAAATAGTAAATCAATTTATATATCATTTTAATATTAAATGCTCATATATTGAATAATTGTGTGTGTGTGTGTGTGTGTGTGTGTGTGTGTGTGTGTGTGTGTGTGTAATAGAATAGAAAGCCTGGTGCATAGTAAGTGTTCTTTGGGTTAGTTGTAATTATATTTTTTTCTAGGATTTATTTTTTAAAACAGCTTTAGGTTCACAACGCAACTGAGCAGAAGATACAGAGATTTCCCATATGCCCTCTGCCTAAACACATGAGTAGTTTTCCCCGTTATTGAAATCCCTACTGGAGTGGTTCATTTGTTACAATTGATGAACCTAATTGACATATCATAATCACTCAAAATTAAGAATACATTAGGATTCACTCGACGTATATTCTGTAGGTTTTGACAAATGTATAATGGCACCTATCTATATCCACCATTCCTCTCATGCAGTTTTCACTGCCCTGAAAATCCCGTGTGTTCCACCTATTCATCCTTCCTTCACCCAGCTGCTGACAGCCACGGATCTTTTTGAGAACCTCTGTTGTTTTGCCTTTTCTAGAACATCTTATGGTTGGAATCATATATAGCCTTTTAAGAATTGTCTTTTTTCACTTAATAATATGTATTTAAGGCTCCTCCGTGTCTTTTCAACATTTGATAGTTCATTTCTTTTTAGTACTAAATACTATTCCATTGTCCTGACTTACCACCATTTACTCATCCATTCATCTGCTGAGGGACATCTTGATTTCTTTCAGCTTTTGACAATGATGCATAAAGCTGCTATAAACATCCCTGTGCAGGCTTTTACATGGGCATAAATTTTCAGCTGCTATAAGTAGATAGCAAAAAGCATCACCGCTGGATGGTATGGAAGGAGGATGTTTAGTTTTGTAAGAAAGTGCCACACTGCATCAGTTTGTATTCCCACCAGCAGTGAGTGCACTGCTCTCCATCGTCCTTGGCATTAGATGTTGATAGTATTCTGGATTTTGGCTAATTTAGTAGGTGTGCGGTTCTATCTCATTTTAGTTTGCATTTCCTTGATGACGTATGATGTGGAGCAACTTTTCATATGCTTATTTGCCATCTGTATATCTTCTTCGTAAGGTGTCTGTTAAGGACGTAGGCTCATTTTTTAATTGGGTTGTTTGTTCTCTTATTGTTGAGATTTAAGAGTTCTTTGTATATTTTGGATTATAGCCCTTTATCATATGTGTCCTTTGCAAATAATTTATCCTGGTCTGTGGCTTATTGTCTCATTCATCTGGCATTGCCTTTTGCAGAGCAGATTTTAATTTTAATGAAGTCCAACGTATCAATTATTTCTTTCACCAATTACTTTATGTTGTGTCTAAATAATCATCACCAAAGGTTATCTAGTGTTAATAGTATGGTGTCCTCTAGGAGTATTTTTTTATTCCCACTTATGTTTTATTTTTAATTTAATTTTTAAAATGTATTATTATGGGTACATATTAGTTGTGTGTATCTATGTCGTACATGTGATTTTTTTTCATTTATTTTTTTTTAATTATACTTTAAGTTCTGGGGTACCTGTGCAGAACAAACAGGTTTGTTACATAGATATACACGTGCCATGGTGGTTTGCTGCATCCATCAACCCGTTACCTATATTAGGTATTTCTCCTAATGCTATCCCTCTCCTACCCTCCCACCCCTGGACAGGCCCTGGTGTGTGATGTTCCCCTCCCTGTGTCCATGGGTTCTCATTGTTCAACTCCTACTTTTGAGTGAGAACATTCGGTGTTTGGTTTTCTGTCCTTGTGTTACTTCGCTGAGAACGATGGTTTCCAGAGTCATCCATGTCTCTGCAAAAGACATGAACTCATCCTTTTTTCTGACTGCATAGTATTCCATGGTGTATATGTGCCATATTTTCTAAATCCAGTCTATCACTGATGGGCATTTGGGTTGGTTTCAAGTCTTTGCTATTGTGAACAGTGCCACAATAAACATACATGTGCATGTGTCTTTATAGTAGAATGATTTATAATCCTTTGGGGTTTTATAATGGGATTGCTGGGCCAAATGGTATTTCTAGTTCTAGATCCTTGAGGAATGGGAGTTTCATCTTTTGCATTTTATGGCCGATTTTGAGTTAATTCTTGTGAAGCATGTAAAGTCTTGACTTAGATTCTTTTTATTTGTTTTTTCTTTGTTGTTGTTGTTGCTTTTTGCATGTGGATGTACAGCTGCTGCAGATCCATTTGTAGACATCTATCTTTACTGCATGGTATTGTCTTTATTTTGTCAGAGATGTATTGACTATATTTTTGTGTGTCTGTTTCTGGCCTCTCTATTCTGTTCCATTGATCTATTTGTACATTCTTTCACCAATACTACACTCTCTTGATTATTGTCCCTTTATTATAAGTATTGAGACTTGAAGTTAGTGTCAGAACTCCAAGTTTGTTTGTTGTATTGTTATGCTTTTTATATAGCATGGAGGAAAAAATACTTAATATAAAAATATAAATCGTGACTGAAATTCAATATGGTAGAAGGTGAGTGAAGAATAAAGGAAAAATGGAAGCCATGACAGGTAGAGAGGGAGGCAAATGGCCAACCCTCAATTAGGAGATATTTAGATGTGAAGATCTTACAGAGGGACAGAAAGCTGAAGCCTAGAGACCAAAGGAAAGAAGGCAATTTAATTATCCTGCTGAAGGCAGGTAGTTTTTTGTTGTTGCTATTGTTTGCAGACAAAGGAGTGCAAAGTTAATAAATACTAAGAGATAGAAAGTAGACCTTAAGGAAATGAGAGAAAAAATGGTAGAGGAAAGGCAGAGTATACAAAAGAAAGAAAGAACTTAGGAAGTCCACTGACTTTCTCCAAAAGATAAGACGCATCAGCTCCCTTCTTACCATTTTTTGCCACATGAACAGTTAGTTTTGTCCTTATTCAGTCATTTTGTCAAGTTCTGGATTTTCTTCTCTGCATTTACTGAATATGGCGGAAACTGATGGTGCTCCATGAAGCCACTAGAGGGAATTCCTTTTCTTCTGCAAGCCCTTCCTCCCCTTATCACAAGCTCCAGTTACAGAGGTCTCCTGCATTCTTCAGGATTTGTATTCTGGTCATGCTCCATGAGGAAGACAGACAAGTACAATATAGCTCTGTGATTCTTTCCAATATCTTCTCATTATTTCCAGCAACCATTGAGGTTTCCGGTAAAGAAGGACTTAGGAAATATTTTTTGAATCATGAGCTGCTAATAGATCAGTAAATAGGATTTATTAAACACAGCTGTATTCAGGACTCTGACCTGTGTGGGCCTTAGGGAAATACAAAATTTACAAACTGATGTGATTTTCTTACCAGTAAGAAATCTTATGAAAGATTAAATTAAAAAAATATAAATGGGGGCAACTCAATCACATAAAAGTAATATATTCCATGTGACTGAAATACTAGGGAAAATTTAGAAGTAGAATTTAAGTGAGAATTTCAAGCAGGGTTCTGAAAGATTCTACAGGATGAAGGAAGAATTGCCCATATGCCAATTGCCTATGTGAAATCACAAAAACAGAAATCAATAAGGCATGTATGGAAGTACAGAGTGATTGCCTAGTTAGAAAAAGAGCGTGAAGGGATCAGTTAACACAAACAAGAAGAGTTTAATGCTTATCTGCAATAAGTTGGTTGAGCAAAATTAAGCACTTCCCAGTATACTGACAGATGTTAATTTCCACTCTATCATGTGAAATTTTGCAACTATGAGCAAGCTATTTAATATTCTGTAACTTGGTTTTCTTATACATAAAATGCAGTTAGTAATAACTAACTCATGAATGATTAAATGGGCTAATGTATTTAAAGAAATTAGAATAATGCTTGCAATATTATAAATGTTCAGTAAATATTAGCATTGTTGTTAATCATCTCTAACCTTCAGCCTGGGATCTTCTACATACATTCTTACTCACATCTAATGAATATAAAATGTTGCATCAAAATGACTGTTCTAAAATTAAACGGTTTTCTCATGTCGCAATTGCACAGAATTCTTCAATGGCTCTCTAATACCATCAATCCTAGAATGTTATCCAGAAATCCTTTCCAATTTGGTTTTTGCCAAGCTTTCTATTTTCATCGTATAATAGTTGTCTTTTTATTACTTGCAGTTAAGTTGAACTGCAGGCATTACAAATTACTTGCATATAGTCAGCCAAAACAAGATCCTTCTTCTCTCCATTCCTTTGCCCATCAGAGACTGTATTTATAATTCTGACTTACACACGTCTCCTCATTGAGGTGAGCAGTTCCCCATCATTTTAAATTTAGTTAAATGACATTTATTTAGCATAGCTTCTTTCACCAGAATGTAGAGTTGAAGGCTCTCTTCTCTGTCCACTCAGTTCATTTTTTAGATAAGTATGCACCTGCACTGAAGTCATTGAAATTAGTGTGTGCTTGATTATTTGTCAGTCCATGATCCATTCTATGCATGACACTGTGGATATCAAAAATTTGCAAACAATATCTTCTTTTCCTTATCTTCAAAAGGAAGATGCAGGTTGAAACATAGTATGTATCTAAAGAAGATTTTTGAAAGACTAACTAAAAAAATATAATAACAAATGTTCAAAGGCTATCTAAATTGGTGTTTCTTCACATCTGACTGTATATGTGGAATACCTTCAATAATGTCATGTAGATATAAGGAGAAGAGTATGTGTGTAAATAATTTTACTGTAAATCATATTAGGTAGTAAGTGTTACAGTAGATGAATGGCAATGGAGTATTTTTCATCTGAAGAATCTGGGAAGAACTTGTTACTTTGTGGAATAAGACTTTTTTTTAAATTCTAATTTGATTAGATACATATAACCCAGAAGAGCTGTGGTTTTATGTTTAAGAAAGTAGAGAATCCAGAAGAGAAATCATACAGTTTTCAGACCACACGAAAGACTGATTGAGTAACATTATCAAATATACCAACATCAGTTTGGAAATATTCCAAATCATCAGATTGTGGGTAAGCTGTTCAGTAACATCATTCAGCTAGACTAAATGATTTAAAAAATAAAAACGTAAAATAACCGGGGTTGTCATAAGTTTTTTCCTGTGATGAAAGAAGATAGCCACAATAAAAAGGAGTCTGCAAAATATTAAAACAGGAGCTTGTCTGTAAAGGATTTTATTAAGAGCTTCATTTCCAAAGATGTTGCTGTAATTCAGGGTTTCTTGATGCAAGAGACAGCTGGAATTGATAATAACATTTCTCAAGGCTGTCATTAGTTCTGCAATATTAGCTTAAAATTAGTATGGAGGACAATGCAAAGTTCATACGGATTTTTGGTTCAGTTCCTTACAACACATAAAAGATAAAATGATATATTTTATAAGGTATCAGGACTTGTTTTCTTCAGAAATGACTCGATTTTTAAGAGTATATTTTCAGTATATAAATATAAATATAAAATATTCTTTATTAAACATATGGAAACTAAATTGTAGTCATGTTGTAATCTAATTACAGAAAAATTCACTTCAAAAACAAAAGGTTTTCCCTTAAAACAAATATATTTTCACTGAATTATTTCTTATGAATCTATTAGGGGGGGATTTATAATATATTAGTAAAACATGCATATTATCTGTTCAATAAACAACGTAAATTTGTTAACCGATATATCAATAGGAAACTCATTATCAAGACAATGTTATATGTTATCCATTGGGTTCTATATGATTATCGTTAACTCCAGGATATGCTTCCAATAGTACATAACCTCATTCTGTCAAGGGCCAAGTGTGCAGACTGGATACACCCAAGACATCTTATCAACCCAAATTCTCTATAAATACTCAAAAAGCTAAACAAAGGATATTTGTCTGCCTAAGTGATATAATTACATCTAAACTTTTGGGGGGCAGGAAGCATTGTGTCAGCAACAGAAAGAAAAACAATATGCAAACACTTATATTTATTTTCTATATTGACAGAAAATTGTGGAAAACAGTATTTTATTTGAACTTACGGAAAACACAGAAATGCAAACATGACATTGCATTGGCCATGGATGTAAATAACACCAGCAATATAGCTTTAAATATTTCCAATTATATGCTATAGTTGTCAACCATGAGCATATTTAATTGCTCACCCACTATTTTGACCTTCTATTTTTCTGTCCATGTATCTATAGGCCTCTGCTTGGAGTTTTAAAGGATATAGGAACACATATGACAAAAGTACTATATTTTCATTACCTTTGTAAATATCTTAGCAATAAAATCTCCTTCCCTATATGTAGATTGATAATCTGCTTTAATGTAGTTTTAAAATAGCATTTTATAATCAATTCTAACTAGTGAAGCAAGTTCTCTATGTAAAAGTGTGAACTACAGCAGCACAATTTACAATTTACAATTGCAGAAATATAGCACCAGTCCAAATGCCAATCAATCAATGGGTGGATAAATAAATTGTGGTATATATATCATATATATGTATATATATCATAGATTACTACTCAGCCATAAAGAGGAACAAAATAAAGACATTTGCAGCAACCTGGATGGAATTGGAGGCCATTATTCTTAGTGAAGTAACTCGGGAATGGGAAACCAAACATCCTATGTTCTCACCCATAAGTGGAAGTTAAGTGAACCTATGAAGATGCAAAGGCATAAGAATGATACAATGGACTTTGGGGAAAGTCTTTTGGAAAGGGTGAGGGGGGTGAGGGATAAAAGACTACACATTGGGTACAGTGTACACTGCTTGGGTGATGGGTGCATCAAAATCTCAAAAATCACCACTAAACAACTTATTCATGTAACCAAACACCACCTGTTCCCCAAAAACCTACTGAAATAAAATAATAAATAAATAAATAAAAATAAAAGTGTGAACTACAGACTCAGTATCTTAATATATTGATAAAGCACAATGAAGAATTAAAGGAAGATTGTGCACAAATAAATTGTGCAATCAAGTCACCATCCAGTAGCCCTGTGAAGGAAACAGGGAGACTTGGATCACTAGAGGCATAGGAATGTCACTCTAGGATGTGAACTCGGAACTGAAATACTTAAAAGACGTAGAGCTGGACAAGTCAGAGATAGTGGCATCCCATGGCTACTGATTGAAACAAATCTTTTCTGTAACAGAGTGTCACAACTTAGCATCACACAACTCCTATTTAAGAGCAAACAATGAGTTTTCAATCAATAAACACAAATATATGAGAGTTTGGACCACTGAGATTGAAAATCAGCAATGACAAATAAGTGAATATGCATACATACAAGTTTTAATGTGCCCAAAGACAAAAAATATTAGAATTTTTCGATACAAAATATGGAGTAATTATATATAAATATTTTATTTAAAAAAGACACAATTTCAAACACTGATCAGCAGTAACACATTATCAGGGATAAATGCAGAAATTTGAAAACAAAACTTCAAGGCTGTATGTCTAAATATATATTATATAACATTAATTATATAGGTATATTTAATTATTTAAATTTGAAAGTCGACATAAAGTTTACCAATATATTAAACCGAGTTGAAAAGAAACAGAGAAATGGAAAATACAATCTAGTAAATAATATAAGATAAAGTGAAATATTAAGAGGTACGACAAAAATATGAAATAATCATAAAAATGTATTAAAGATAGAATGAGAAGATCACATACACAACAATTAGAGACAGTAGAGAAAATAAGTGAGAGATAATATTTGAAGATATGATGGCTGAAAATATTCCAAATCTCATTAAAACATAAATCTATAGATATAAATGGTACAATGTACTTGGGACAAATAAAAATAAACATACATATCTTGTAATAAGGATTAATTGGAAGCTATTATCTTTAAAATCAGGAGCAACACAAAGATGCTTGCTTTCTTAGATTCTCTTCAACTATGTACTAGATCATGGAAACAATGCAGGGAAAGAAAAAAAGGAATAAAAACATAAGAATTCGGAAGAAGTAACTATAATTATATTATCTACCTTGAAATTAAAAAGAAATATTACAGGCAGACTACTCACAATAATATGAGAGTAGCATGTTATACAGGTATAAGCTCACTGGAAAAAAATTGGAATATTTTTAGTACGTATACCAAAGCCAAAATTTTAAATTTTCGTTTAAAAACACATTTCATCAATCACATCTCAATAAAGCAGTCAGAAACAAACAGCAAAAACCCATTATGTACACTATCAATATAAACAACAAACCAACTAAAAATACATCTTACAAAATGCGTACAAAACATATGTGGAAAAAATGCTGAAACTCTACATTAAAAAGACCGTAAACATACAGAGTAAATACCATGTTCTTGGTTGGAAAGAAATAGCGTTCCAAAGATGTCAATTCTCCCAAAGTTGAGATATATTCTATGAAAGTCCAAATACCAACAGTTTTTTTTTTCATGGATCTGGTCAAGCTAAATCTCAAATGTATATAAAAGAAAGACCAGCCAAGAAACTAAAGAAGTGGAGGATTAGATATAATCCATAAATAATCAAAATTTAAAATAAAACAATGAAAATTAAGGGAGAGAATAGAAGCCTCAGAACATATTTATGGAGTTTCAATATATGACAAAGCAGGCCTGGTGGGACCTGTTTAATAAACTTTTAATATATATTTTTGATGCATAAACAAAATGTTTTTGATGCATAATATATGTATTTTGATGCATAAACAAACAAAAACATAATATATATTTTTGATGCATAAAACCTGATATCAGACTTCTGCTTCACAACACACAGACACACACACACCTCTTTTAGAAAAAAAACAATATTTTTCTGACCTTATAATAGGAAAGTATTTTCTTAACAGACCCAATGTGCTAATTAAAATAACAGATTGATACACTCAACTACCTTTAAATTTAGAAGTTCTGTTGAATAAAGGAGAGTTTAAAAAGTGAAGATGAATCAAAATCTAGAAGATATTCACAACATACACAACGGACAAGTATTGAAACACGAAATATAAATTATCAAGTCAGAGACACTTATTCAAAAGAAATTTTGAACAGTAACTTAACAGAAGAGGACACATGTATGTTCAACGTCATCCCAAATTCCAAAAACGGAGGTTACAACCTCAATGAGAAATCATTTTACACTTGTGAAATAAGGGAATAAAAGAGCATAACAATATGAACTATTGGATAAGATATGGATCAACAGGAACTCGTATACATTTCTGCGGGAAGATAGTGGTAGAACCAACTTGGAAAACAATTTGGCATTTGTACAGCATACAACCCAGAAATTCCATGCATAGTTATGAAGTGAAGAAACTGGCAGGAACCAGCAGATGGTAACCAAAGCAATCCCTAGCGGCCCTCATTGCTCATTAGCATAAGACACTCCCACCAGCGTCATGACAATTTACAAGTGCTATGGCAATATCTAGGAGTTTGCTGCCCCTCTCCATGGCAACCAGCTGGAAATTGCCGCCCTTTCCCTACAAAGTTCTAAATAACTTGAGCCTCAATTTGTATTAGCCTGACCCTTAATTTGCAGGTAATTGAAGGAGAGTATAAGTGGAAATAAGTACAGTGGCCAAGAGCCCATCCTTTGGGGATTCTGGGAGCACTGCCTGTGAGTTAGACCTGCTCTGAAAGGAGCATCACGGCTCAATGAGAGATTGCTGTCTAACAACACGCACTTGACCTTGAATTCTTTCCCAGGTGAAGCCAGGAACCTCCCTGGACGAAACCCCAGTTTGGAGGCTCGGTTGTCCTGAATCAGTTATAACTGGGAGAAATGTCTGTAGATGTGCTTCAGGAGTCATGTTCAAGATATTTCAGAAAACATTATTTCCTCAGAGAAGGGATGAATTATTTGCTTTATACTACCAAAAAGAGAACCGTCTACAACAGTAAAAATGAATGGACTAAATCTACATGGATCATCCCAGATGAAGGTTAGAAACCTGAAGTTGAGAGAAAGCGATTCCCAGAGGACTGCATGCAGAATAAGGCTACTTTTGTAAAGCTTAAAACTAAATAAAACTTAAAAATATGTTTCCTAGCAATGCATATGTATGTGATAAAATAATTTACCAAGACAAGAGAAAGCTAAATACAAGACCCAAGATAGTAGTGACTTATGAGTGAGAGGCAGGAGATGGGGTGAGGACGAGGTAGAAAAGTTAGTGCCAATTATTACTACATTCAGTTTCTTTGGTGATGTGACAGATTTAGTTTTTATACGTTATTTTTCTTTATAAAAATACATAACATATTGGGTTTGGTGTGTATTAAATATTTTATATTAATAATAAAGAAAAAATTATAGGTGATGCATATAAACACTGGTAAAGGATTTACAAAAAACAAAAATCATACATTAGCAAATTTTTTGACAAGGGGAAGTAATATTTCTAATGTTTTCTTCCATAAAATTATATATAGTTTTGGAATTTCAACTTTTAAAAATTTTGCTACTTGCCACTTTTATGTTGAGATGCTCTCAGTTGTATTCATGAAATTTGGGATACATGCTCTGTGTCAATGGAAATGGTACCGGAACAGAAATTGGCAAAAATAGGTTCAAGTGAGAACTTTACAATTAACTCTCTCAGTAATTTTGGTCGTCACTGTAACTTCTCTGAATCTCTTTCTCAGTGAAATTAGGAATTTAATGAACTGCTCTCCGAGGTTCCTTCCAACTCTAAAATTTTATGCAAGTGTGACTCTAATTTGTTATAAACACAAATATTAGAATAATGCTGAGGAAATTGGATTGCATTGGTATTATGTTTAATGGCTTCTGAATTATTAGAAATTATGATGAAAATGCTTTTTAAACATTTATTTGGCTTCTTTCCACAAATAAACTTATAAATAAATCTGTTACATAATCTGAAAAATGAGGATAATTAATATACACATGCCAAATATCAAGGCAAGAGAAATTAAATTGTAGTTTCATTATTTTGTGGGCGCAGCAATACGTCGGAGTCAACAATGTACTCAATCAAAAATTTAAAAGTTAATGTACTTGCCTGATGTAGTAATTCACAATTTACATATGAATTGGATTCAGACCCATTTTGTTTGTTTGTTTGTTTTTCCGCATACAGGAAAGAAGTATTAACAACTACAAACTGGATGTTTTTCAACAGTTCAAAAACTATTTTTTCTGTGAAAGTTTTTACATATAGCTGAAAACAACAACAAAGAGTTTTGGAAGGGGTACCCTTAAGAGAAATGACAGGAGATCAAACATCAGATTTCTCAATATTTCTGTCTGCATGTCAAGTGAAATATGGGATTCTGCTTGATTTAATTTTTGAGATTCAATGAGATAATTTGTATTCATTAAAATACCAAGAAAGCCTTGAGTATGATTGCTTACAAGATATGTTAGAAATCACTAAGCAATGTGAAAATATAAGCAGATGAATTACCTATTAAATCTAATGATTTCCCCAGAAACAGATTTTGACAGAGTTCTGACTTTTAAGAGAACCATATTATTACTTTGCCTAGTGTAACTGTCAAATGCATGTACAATTATGAAATAATCACAATGTTCTTTCAAATGCAGCTTTCCCATTAGCTTATATGTTTAACTTATGTAAGTTGGGTTTTTTTCCATAAAAGAAGCCAAAATATTTCTCCTGGGAAATACTTCCATTATGTAATTTAATTGTTACATTTACATTGTATTACTGTCTGATAAATAGGCCTTTTCATTGATAAATCAAATTTACAGAGACAAATGTATAGCAACAGTAATAAGAACATTTTAGTATAACATATTCTCTGCTTAAAGCACTCACAAGATGATATTCTCAACATATATTCTACTGCTTATCTCTTACTTCCACGGCATCTTCATTTGGACCTACTGTGTTTGAAATGTTCCAGTCATTATCCAGAATAGCTTTCCTAAAAAGAAATAAAATTATTTAATTGGTTAGCTATGTAAACGGATCAGTCATTTCAACAATACATATATCCAAGTCGCATTTCTCTAGTCTTCATACCTATAAAGCTGCAGAATGATCTCCTGCATTGGCCCACTGAAGATGGTCTCTTTCTTCATGTCTTCAAGCAGCAGGTGCCAGTGAATGGATATCTGGTATGAGTAATTCAGTTTTAAAACACATTTTACTGAAAGGTTTCCTATTTGTTTTAATAAATAATGCCAAAGCTATGGTTATCTACTGTGGTATAACAGACCACCCCAACATTTAGTGACTTAAAATAATAATTATTTTTTGTGTCCCCAAATCTGTACTTTGTGTAGGGCTTGGCAGGAATGGCTCATCTCTGTTCCACAAGGCATCGACTGGGGTGGCTTGGCAGGGACCGGCATTTTCATTTCCAAGGCAGCTCCCCGACACGGCTGATTAGTGCTGGCTGGCAGTGTGTTGAGATCTCAACTGTGGCTGTCATTGGGGGCCACTTGATGGAGGCCCCTGGATTTTTTACAGTTAAATATGTTTTCTACTACATCACTTCATTTCTTTTTCCAGAAACACTGGCAGCTAAGCTGCATTTTATTTGTTGGTTTCTTCAATAATAAATATTTCACTGTTTCTTCTAATCCTTTGTTTCCACTTATTTTATTTCATTCCTCATTTTATCCCTTTTTTCGAAATTCCATTTTATTATACTTAAGGTGCTTTTAATATGGCTATCATACTCCTGATAGTGTTATTTCTTTCTTAGTCTTCTTATATAAGCCCTATACGTTCACATTTCATCTCCTTTGGTTATCTTTCCATTTCTTCACCGAACTTCTTTGCTCTCTTTTTTTATAGCTGGTTCACTCAAAATGTCTTACTTTGCCATTTTTGAAATTTATTTTCATTCTTTTATGTACTGAATAAAATTTAAAAATACTTTATCATGGTGGGAGGTACCTGTGATGTCCAAATAAGTGTTTATATTAATTGTTGGGGGGTTTTTTTGTTTGTTTTTTGAAAGGTTAAGAAAATCTCATTCAGAAAGTAAGTTGCTTAAAAATTCTGGGCCAAATTTACCACACATCAATCAGATACTTACCAAGTTGTTTGGTAGACATTAGCAGCATTTACTAATGTCTGCTTCTCCTTGTAAGCAAATGTATATCTATATTTACCCCTGTTACTAGGAAAGAAATCTTGTCTTTGGCAGTGGAAAACCCATGGAGGGTTTACCGGTTTCTCTCTGTACCCTTGTTGCAATGATATTGTAAGCAGAGTTGTGATAAATTCGTTTGGTCAAACAAAATTAGAGGTATCTGGCTTGTGGAGAACAGCTGCTTTGCAGTATGGTCTGAGACCCCAGCAGTTCTGTGTACATGGGAAATAAACTTTTATTGTATTATGTCAATGAGAATGTGGGTTTGTTGTTACTGTATCATGATTAATAGAGATGGGTTAATAATTTTTATACTATTTCTTTTTCCTTTGACCATTAAGAATTCCATGTGACTATGAGAATTTGCAATACAGTGCCACTCTCCTTTGTTTTCATTGATCTACGAAAACATGAACAGCTATAATCTTTAGAATTAGTACATCCAGAACTTTTCCTGTCTCTATTCCTATCTCTTTAATTGATATTCCAGGCTCTCATGAGTCCTTGCAGTTAATCCTTTTC
The DNA here is from genome assembly GCF_028858775.2 of Pan troglodytes. NCBI lineage: Eukaryota > Metazoa > Chordata > Mammalia > Primates > Hominidae > Pan > Pan troglodytes. Next base: position 110,801,275 of record NC_072412.2, on the reverse strand, counting down.
ATCTTTGTTATTTATATTTCTTCAAACTAAAGGCTGTATTCAATGGCAAATCTACGCTTGGATAAAGACGGAGAAGAGGAATAGAGGTGAGTCTGACTTGGGAGATCCTTTCCATGCTCCCCCTGATTATGGTACCAAAGTTGCAGCACGTCTTTCAACAGCTCCTTTGCATTGATATTTTGGGAAACAATTATTTGTTCTGCCTTCTTCCTGCCCAGTGATGTATTTACACAGGTTGGTGATGACTTGCCAATAAATTTCTGCTGTAGTTAAATTAATTTATCTCTAACTTTTTTTAATCTTAGTGATTTCCTAAATTTCCTGTTGTGTTACAATTTTGAATATGTGATTTTTGTGGGGATAGCAGCTTTATCAACTAAAATATAAGAAAGTTAAATGAAGAGCAGCTAACTACTACCATAAACTAAAGATATTAATATAAGCTATTAAACAAAGGGCAGAAACATCTACTAAAAAGTTTATCCTACATAAGAAGTGCTTAGAGCAAAGATACAATTATAAATAAGAAGGTACTTAAGACTGTGAGTACTTTTTAAATAACTCAAAAGCTGACACAGTTGAGCAACTCATTTGTATATTTGAGAGCATCTAATAAATTAAAAAGTATCATTGTATGTTAAATATGTAGACGGCTGGAAATATATATGTATATATGTATATAAAGTATACAAATATCAGCATGATATATTTCCTAAGCAAAAACTGAAACTTCATTAAGATTTTCAGGAAAATGTTACTGAGTATCTTCCATATTCCCTTTTCACTAAAACATAAGATATTTTCCATTATATAATACCAAGTGCATATCTTAAATATTATACATCTCAACTGCATTAGTCTAATTTCATATGGCTATACAGAAATACACGAGACTGGGTAATTTATGAAAGAGAGCTTTAATTGACTCACAGTTCTGCAGTGCTGGAGAGGCCTCGGGAAACTTAGAATCATAACAGAAGAAAAGCAGGAGAGATGGAGTGCAAGCAAGAGAAAGGCCAGATGCTTATAAAACTATCAGATCTCCCGAGACTCACTCCCTGTCATGACAACAGCATGGGGGAAAAGTCCTCCATAATCCAATCGCCTCCCATGAGGCTTCTCCCTTGACACATGGTGATTACAATTCAAAATGAGATTGTGTGGGGACACAGAGCCATACCATACCACCAACTCACATTCTACAGCTTTCAATTTTCTGACAATTAAATATATTATTTTAGTCTGGGAATATTTGACACGCTTTGTTACTACAGAGCGTTAAGAGACAGAGTCTTCATTATAAATGTTAGAATATAGTTGACTTGTTTCCATAACTACTGTTTGAATCTGACTTTAGAGACACGTTCTTTCAAATGCATGCATTTGCATATACTGGAGGATGGGAAGTATTTGGTACAAGAGTACAAGACTAGAAATGAATCAAAGGTAGGAGTAAATTTGGGATAATTCACCAGCACTTCTGGTCAATGGCTTCTGAAAACAAAAAGATAATTATTTTTATATGTGCCTCTCTATGATGCTTCCTATTAAGCAATTGGGGAAATGTAATAAACAACGATTGGTGAGCATCTTCCTTAGTGAGATGTTTTTGGAAGAACTGGATAATTGAGTGAATAATAGTGAGAAACTCCTGTTTCTGATGTTGCTCCATGTTGGAAAGCTTTTATGTTCTCAGAGAATGAGTCGTTGAGAGCCAATTGTGATGATACACAATGGTTTTACCCAGGTTGGATATGGTCCTCTGTACTGGTACCCTTTAAGTCAGTGGCACTAATCAGTCAGTCATTGTCATGCTTTCTTTGTGTTGGTCCATCATATGGTATGCCATCTTAGAGAACATCCTGATGAGTCCTTAGACATCTTTTCAATTTGAACACTGGGGCTCCTCATTCGGGTAAAAACTATGGACAGTCAGTGAAACTGTTGCAATGGCCCCTCATAGCAGATTGGATCACAGTGCACTTTGTTTATATTTATTTTCTAGCTACAAATGTACACATGATTCCAAGCAATTTCTATATCATTATAACTAAAATAAACAGTTGATAATTAAACCAAAAATGCCTTAATAGCTGCTTGTCTATATAATGTCAATAACTTGTTTCACCACATATGCTAATTTTTTCTGAATGTAGTAGCATATTGATATGGCAACAATGTGCTAAAAAGTAGAAGATTACAATAGATAATAATTCAATATTATTTAATAAAACTACATGTTAGCTTAAGTAACCAGTTATCACAAGACACTTAGACCATCTATATAGCTATCACTATAGAACAGTTTCCTAACAGCAAATAATAACCCATCAAGCAATTTTCTCATGTCCACAAGCAATTTTACTTGTTTACAGCAAATGGAAAAATGATGGTTGAAGCCCATACAAAGGTTCAAATACAATAGTACTTGCTAAACTTTGTGAGGACATGGAAGTATTATCTGTAAGATGCTATGTTATCCAAAAGTGTGTGTGTGTCTGTGTGTTGCATATACATGAGTATATGAGTGTGCATGTGTGTTTACACCTGTCTTTCAAAACCCTTAGAATTCTGATCTCCATTTTGAAATGTATAACTTTTCTAAACATGTGGGCTAATGGGTTCTTCCTATGAAAATGTCATTGTCATAATTAATTGATAGCTATCACCTGCCATGGAGAAGCATATAATTTTTAATGGGAAAATCTTAGATAGAGACCAATTAGTACTAAGGCAAATGAGAAGTACTTTCACAATCAAAATGCCATCAAGGGTTACCTTATGTCTCTGTCCTATTTTTATGGGTCTTTTAATGCCATATACACTCACACACATTATTATTAAGAGAGTTATATATCATTAAGAACGGTTTACATAATTCAGGCTTATTCATATTTAACTATCTGTAACCAGTAGTAATTTTTAAGAACAATGCACATGATTAAAATAGTGATATTATAATTACAAACTTTTATGAAACTACATTTTTCTTAAACTTTGTGCAAAATACATTTAAGAAAAATTTCCATAGAGCCAAACTTGATTATTAAGATGTCAGAAAATATAGAGAAAATAATGAGGGGAAAAATATAGTGACAGATACAAGAAATAGAAAAAAACATAATGTCTTTACTATTTCATCTCATAAAATAATCTATATTAACTAGTAACCTTATGTTTGTTTGTTTTTTTTTTCATTTCATTTCAGCGGTTGAAGTTAAGCACATTCGTTGTGAATTATGTAATGAGTTACAGTCAATGGTTTTTAATAGAAAAAAATCATGCAGAGAAATGTAACCAAAAAATGAATTGAGAGTGACATTTAGTCCAACATAAAGAAAATTTTTAAAGGAAAAAAATGGTTAGCTTTACCTTAATATTTTCATAAATTAGTACTGGTTAATTTTTCACAAATATGTACCTAATTGACATTTAATCAAGCATACACAAGTGTATGTTAAATATAAATTAATTACTGTATGTTAAAAATACCGTAATTTTATGGTGTGTAAACACGTAAGTACATTTTAGTTACCATTTAATTACTGATTTCACAGACTATAAATGTATAATTACCTAAATAACAATTCACCACCTTTCTAAGGAAAACATTTTTGGGGTTAAATATTGAGTTAATTAGATATTATTTCTACAAATAATACTTAAAAAGTCATAGGTGATTTAGCCTATCTATTTTACTTCTGAATTAACTCATCCTCACACTAATATATGAGGAAATTATAATGTGCATAAAGACTACTTATAAATGCATAGTTATATAATTGTGATTTGATTACTCATCCAATGCAACAACGTGTTCATGGAAAATGCCAAAAAATTCCTGGGGTTTTAAAATAAAAATATTGTCTACTAATGAAATGAAGTTAAATAAATACATGTGATTAGCCTATGGAAAACACTATACAATGTGAATTACTGAAACTATATGACATTTCAAATTAACATACTGCATTTTATGTTATTACTTTTCTTGACTTTTTTCTTTGGCCTTTGTTGCTCAGTGATTTTTTAGATACTGACTTTGCTTCATTATTTACCTTTTCCATTTTCTTTTATATGCTCAAATAAACTGCCTTATAGTCTATGTTGGAAGAAATGGAATATTATTACAAACTGACCTAAATTGACTTGTCCATTGGTAATTACTCTTTTTGGCAAATATCTATAGCCTCCTATCAGAGAGGTTATGGGTCTTTTACCATATAAAATCTATAGCTGATAATAAGTTATATCGGAGGCTAATTTCAGAAAAAATCTACTACCCATACAAATGTTAGCAGCTCATAGGCAAGAAAACTGTTATCCCACCTTCATTATAAGATAGTTGGAAGCCTATTAAATTTCAGCAAAGTACCTTGTATGAGACGTTCAAAAGAGACAATGGTATTCTAGCAACAGGATTTATCTAGCATTTTAACGTAAGTTTGATTCTCTGTTGAGTTGCTTAATATAATCCCATTACTGGGTATATACCCAAAGGATTATAGATCATGCTGCTATAAAGACACATGCACACGTATGTTTATTGCAGCACTGTTCACAATAGCAAAGACTTGGAACCAACCCAAATGTCCAACAATGATAGACTGGATTAAGAAAATGTGGCACATACACACCATGGAATACTATGCAGCCATAAAAAATGATGAGTTCATGTCCTCTGTAGGGACACAGATGAAGCTGGAAACCATCATTCTCAGCAAACTATCGCAAGGACTAAAAACCAAACACTGCATGTTCTCACTCATAGGTGGGAATTGAACAATGAGAACACATGGACACAGGAAGGGGAACATCACACACCAGGGATTGTTGTGGGGTGTGGGGAGGGGGGAGGGATAGCATTAGGAGATATACCTAATGCTAAATGACGAGTTAATGGGTGCAGCACACCAACATGGCACATGTATACATATGTAACAAACCTGCACGTCGTGCACATGTACCCTAAAACTTAAAGTATAATAATAATAATAATAATAAAGACTTTAATAATCCCAAAGCCAAGTTTCCACTCTAAGTGGTGTAAGAGTTTGTGCTCAGTAGAGTCATAGCTTTTATGTAGTTCATGAAAGATTTGGGTTCCCTAAAAGATATTTCTAGTCAACCCATGTATCTTAAACACCATGATTCATTTTAAAATCCATTTTACTAACTGTCAAGCCGTCTCATATTGATCAAAATTAAGATAGTCGAAGCACATACAATAACAAATTTCTGGGATATAACCTTCCAACTGTAGTATTCCAATGAGGCCACTTTAAATGCTAACATACATACTTAGGATATAGACTACCATGATTTACTGCATATAAATGTATAGAACTGGACATACTGAACTATTTAAAACTGAATTATATATAATATAGCAGACAGACAATGTATATTATTACTGTGATAACTATTATGACCAATTAGTACTAAGGCAAACTAGAAGAAATTTTAGAAACAAATTTCACAATCAAAATGCCATCCAGGGTTCCCTTATATCTCTGTCCTATTTTTACACATCGTTTAATGTCACACACACACACACACACACACATCATTATTAAGAGAGATATATATCAGAATAGGTATGTAATCCAGGTTTATTTACATTTAACTATCTGTAACCAAAAGTAATTTTTCAGAAAAATACACATTATTTAAAATACTGACATGAAAATTAGCATGTTTATTTCATGCTAACAGTAAAATTATTTTTAATCACAAGTTTTTATTTCTAAGATGTTTCATAGAAATACTTGAAGAATATAAGCAACAGTAAACTATGTGCTGGTTCTATAATAGACAATAAAAGGATGATTTCCTAAAATATTTATTTATAATCTGAATAAATTATTAAATTTATTTAGTTGAAAGTAATCCAGCATTTTAAGTAAAATATCCATTTTCAGATAAAATAGGTATTTAGCAATAATAACTTTAGGATATCTAGGCAGTTTATAAACACATGGAATGATAGCTATATTACATAAAAGGGAGATGTATTTTGGGGAACACCAGACATATTTATAGAACCGAAGGTCAATTATGCCTATGTTTACAATAACTTGAGACGTTGGTGTTTTTCTATTAACAATCATAGATCAAATGTTGCTCACTGTTTCATCGAAAAAAAATATTGTGAGGAGCACAAAGGGGTTCAAAAGAAGGCTAGATCACAAGCTTATTCCTAAATGAATTTATGATCATCTAGTTTTAGAATTAAGATCCAAAAATAAGAGGCAAAGAAAATTAAAGTTACATAGTGAGCAATGCAAATCGGCATTTGATTAAGTGGTAACTTGTTTGATATAAACATAAGCACAGAGAATATAAAACAGGAGAAATTATTATTTAGGAAGCCCACATGGAGAAATTATGATGGGAACTATACAAGCACTCATAGCCACTTGTAAATTGTAAGAGTTAAGAAGGCCTTTGCCTCTTTATTCAGGAGGTGCTCGAAGGAAATCTGGCTTCTTGTGAGTTTCCTGGAAGTCAGGCTTTGACTGTACAATGGGAGGAAGGGAGTACATTTATCTTAATTTTTATTTATTTCTCCTTAATGCCTTTTAAATGATGTTTTAAAACAAAACGTACTTATATTTCCATTATACAAATAAAGAAAGGCACATTCTTGTCTCATGCTTTATAGGGCGGCTTCAGAGCTGCAGTTTTCAGACTAGTTGATCTTTATGTTCTAAAAAAATTACTGGGTATTCCAAAGACCTTTTGATTTTGTAGTTATATTGATCAATATTTACCATATTAGAAATTAAATCATCCAAAAAATTTTAAGTTGTTTGTTTATTAAAATGACAACACAATGTGCATTACGTGATAACATGTTAGTTTCATTAAAATAACTATATTTTCCACAACCTAAAAGCAGGTGAGAAGAAATGGCGTTGCTTAATATTTTTGCCTATCTCTTTAATGACTCACCTAATAAAATAAAGCTTTATTTTCATGTCAGCTTTTTCATTCAATATATCACAATTCATTGTTTTGTTTAAGGTATATGAAAAAAATGGCAAGCCTCACAGAGATATGGATAATGGTTGAAAAAGCCTTTGCAGATAACTATGGATATCCTTTGTTCTTCATACGACCCGAAAGTTTTACAAATGGATTTTTAAAGTTTCTTGTGATGTGTAATCTGAAACGATATGAATACACTTTTGTACTCTTTTTTAATGAAAAGGCACTAATCTATCTTGCACTTTGAATAAATATTTTACTCACCAATGATTTTATAGCATCATGCATTGGTCATTTGGAGAATGTTGGTTTTCTGACATAGAAATCTTCAAAACATTGGCATAATTTATTATCTAATATAAGACATATCACATTCAAGTATTCGGAAAGTGTGAAACTTTGCTTGATAGATAAGTTTTCCAAATTTCTACTTAATCCTTGAAAGCTTGAGTTTGCTACTGGCAATAGCTACTGTCAGTTGTTTTCCCGAAGTGACTGGCTCACTTCATTCATTTTTGAGGAAGTCTGCCAAATGGCCAAATGTGGTGAAACTTCATTTCTGTCAGTTGTTCTTTCAAGTAGAAGTGGTGTTCCCTAAAAAGGAAGAAGCTAGTTCAGCTCACAGCTCCAACAATGCATGGGTGCTTTTCCTCAAGAAAACCATCACATGCTGTAGGGGCTGACATTCTTTCAGAAAAGGAGACATGCCAATACGGCTCAAGATTTAATTACATGACTAAGTTGTGTGACTTCCTCAGGACATTCATTCTCATGGGAATCTGAAGTTTTATTTTTTCCCAGGAGTGTGAGGTGGTGAAGACACGATAGATGTTAGCACACTCAGAGCCATGGCCTCGGCTTCTACTGTGGTACCATCCTGTAAATGTCCACAGTGAAGAAGGATGACAACCTCCTAACCATGCCCTGTGTTTTTTAGGAACACTGTTTACTATTATGGACCCTTTGAAAGCTTTGTGAGCACCCTCTAAGGGTCCGAAATCCCACTTCGAGAACCACAGCCAATGAGCAATGGAAACGTGAACACAGAAGAGCCATATATTTTTAAGACTCCTTCAGATAAATCTCGCTCCCCACCCAACCCACTAAGACTCTATCCCTGCCTTTTAACCATCCCTGCTATGATGGGAAGGATAAGGAACTATACTGATTTACTTTTCTATCCAAATTGTAATAGTGGGATTGGAAAGAGTAACTTTTCTTCTCCACTATACTCCCCTAGAACAAGCTCAGTCAGCCACATTGATGTACTTGTTATTTTTGTAAAGTAAGTTGTAGACTCTGACCCGACACCAACACCACACCCAATGTAGAGTTCTAAGACTTTACATTTACTAAAAAATATAATCCTATTATCGCTACATCTATTAAAATTTAGTAAAAATATGTAATCCTAGTATTGCTTCTTGGAAAAGTTGTGGCAATTTAATGAAATGACAGATGCAAACCTGTAATGCAGTGGCTGAAACGCATCTGGAAGATTCTCCTCTGCAGTGGCTGAAACACATCTGGAAGATTCTTCTTCTTCTCCTTTTTCTTTCTTCACTTTCCCTAGAGGTGAGCACAGTGACTGACATATAACAGCAGATTGGGATGCAATAAATGTGTATACAATAAGTTACTTACTATATTATATATTAATAACGGGGATGCAATAAATATGTATACAATAAGTTAATCATTTTTTCCAGCTTTATAGAAGTATACTTGACAAATAAGATTAGTATACATTCAAGGTGTGCAACATGATTTTTGATATACATATATCAAATGTGGAATGATTACCAGAATCAAATTAATTAACATATCCATCACTACAATTAGTTAACATTTGCATGTGTGTGTGTGTTTGTGTGTGTGAGGTAACGATACTTATGACCCATCTCTCAGCAAATTATAACTGAGCAATACAGAAACATTAACTGAAATCACAATGCTGTATATTAAATTCCCAACCAATAGGTGATTTCTGAGTGCATTTGGGTCACAAATTTTCCACATCTTATTTTCACATCCTTTTTGTTGTAAAAAGATGGGGACTTCTTGGAATTTGGCAATTTTGCTTTTTGTTTTTTATTTAAAAAAAAAAAGTTGTTACTGGAATAATGACCCATTATATTCTAAAGTTCATGACCTGGACTTTATTTTTGGTGTCAACTATACTTAGGCATTTTTAGACACAAATAGAACAAAGAATCATAAATATATTTACCAAAAAATAGCTAAAAAATCAAAATAATAGTTTCTGTACAGGATGACACATTTCCCTGTGCTAACAGATTTTATATGTTCTTATTATAAACTTATCTTTGAAATATTTTCTATGAAAGCCATTCTGACATTTTCAATACTTCAGAAGCCAGAATAATTCTGTGTATATTTTTCACTTAAATATTGAAGGATTTTAAATGTTTGCTTGTTCCTGTGAATATATGTGTTCCTACAGTATATGAACATTAATGATACCAGTAGAAAACAAAATTAGTTCACTGTCATTATTTAGTTCACTGTTAATTCTAAAACTCACTTATTCTCTTCAGGCCTCTTATAAATGTAATTATCAATGCAGCGTGTCCCAAAAAATGAAAGCATGGAGGATGAATAGTACCTGTGTGAGTTGCTCTTGATCAGCCGCTTTAGGAAAACTGACAGAGCTCTAGCTAAAGTATTCACACGAAAGAAGAGATATTTTATAGTATGCTAAATGTCTATTTTCAGAAAAGGTAGAAAATAGAGATTAAAATAATAGAAAAGTATTTGAATAGTGTATACTGGTAAATATATCTCCATTTGCAGTGTCCTGAATTTATATTTTAATGAATATATTGTGTGTTTCTTACAGTATTAATTCAGATGATTGTTAGTTATAATTTAGTAGAGATTTTTATCTTACATATGGATTGGACTCCAAAATCAAAAGGAAGTGGGACATTTAAAGGCAGTTTATCTTGTAGAAAATAGCATAAAATTGTCTTTCCCATAGTGCCATCAGCCTCATACATAAAACGCATAGGTTACGGAGAGAAAAAAAGTCTCCCAGAAAACAAAACAAAACAAAAAACAAAACAAAACAGAAACGCAGAAACAAACAAACAAAAAACCCTCCAGGGCCCAGTACTAAGAACATGTTCCTTGGAATCAGATAGAACTTATTTGAAATCTTGTTTTGATACTAGTAATTATGAGTCTCTGGCAATTTACCCACTTAGAATGACCATGGAAATTAAAAAAAAAAAGTTAGAAGAAAGCAGCGGACACAGTAAATATTCGTTAAGTTTACTTATTTTTATCCCCATCTAGTCTTGTACATATTTGTAGTATTAATTTTTGAGTCGTCTATTTTGAGCTCTACTTAGTTTGTCCTTATTCTTTCAGAAAATGTCCTTCACCTTTAAAAATCTAAAATCATTTCTGATTACCACTATTTAGATATCCCATACTTTAATGAATCCTGTGTCAATGAATACTTAGGCTCTATACAATTTCCCAATATTTTTAACATTGTGATAATGGTCATTTTTTGACTTTTTTTTCACATTTTTTGTGACTTTATCTTAGTGGGATAAATTCTTGAACGTAGAAGTTGCTGGCCATTAATTTACTCTGTTTATATTTTGATTAGTGTGGCAAAAGTGTTCTTTAAATCTTTGAACCAGTTGTTATTTTTGTCATTACTTCAGAAAGCTTCAGGCTCATTTTCTCAAATGCTTATCAACATGAAATTTTTTGGGATATTTAAATATTTAGTAATCTAAGACGCAAATATATATACATATATACATATATATAAATTTGCTTTCCTTTGTTCTTTGATTATTGGAAGGGTTGAATATTTTTATGTGACTTAAATTTTACTTTTTTTCTTGGGGAAATTCACCCACTTTTATATTGAATATTCACTTTTAAACAAAGTTGCTTTGTAGGAATTTTCATCAATTAAGAGGCACATATATGATGGTGGTCCCACAAGATTATAGTAGAGCTTCCATATACAGGTGTACCATTTAAAAACATTTTACACTGTACTTTAACTGTATCTTTTCTATGTTTAGTTATGTTTAGATAGACAAATACTTACCATTGTGTTACAATTGCCTATAGTATTCAGTGGAATAACCTGCTGTACAGACTTGTAGCCTCAGAGCAATGGGCTATATGATATATCCTGTATGTGTAGTAGGCTAAACGCTCTAGGTTTGTGTAAATACAATCTATGATATTTGCAAAATGACAACACCTAAAGAGGCATTTCTCAGAATGTATCCTTGCCATTAAGTAATGCCACTCAGACATATGATTGCAAATGCTACTGGGTCAATGAAGATAATATTTTTGATGACATCAGAAAATTATTCATATGAAGAGAACATTTAAGGTGGATCTTAAATTCAGCCAGAAAAAAAGGAAAACAGAAAGAAAGAAAATTCTAGATTAAAGAAATGATACAAAAGACTGAGAAGGAGGAAAAGTGTTAGTTATGTTCTTAAAAACTAAAGAAAGCCTAGTTTGGAGTTCGTGCTCAGCGAGATCAATGGCAGATAAATCTCAGAAGAAAGTGTGGGGATGAAGTCTTGAACAAAGCTATGAATGTTAGATTGAGTTCAAGTTCAACCAGTTAGTGAATGTGAAATTATAAAAGGTTTTTAACAGGAATATTGATATGATCAGATTAATAATTAAAACCGATGTCAATTATGCACTTCTTTTTAAGGCCTGTATAGACTCCTAGGAAGCCGTAAGGAAACATTAAGTCCTCGATAGATGACAGTTTGAATGTTGTTGACATTCACCATCTTTTTCTTTATAAACAGAAAAATATACCTGATTCTAAGTCAAATGGATGTGAAAAAGACTCATTAGTAAAAGTTAGAGAGGAAGAATTTGTCAGTATTTCCGAATATCTAGGCATCCACTTAGTGGATCATACATATTGGCTCTCAATATTGAAATAAATGATTCAAAAATAATAAAGCCACTAATGTATATTTTTAATGTAAAGAAAATATAGGTGCCAATCAGTGACAGAGACAGTATCATTTATATAGGATATTTTTATCAATGGCGCCAGAAAATTGGGTAAATCTTGAGTCACATTATGAGTGATAACAAAAATAAACAAAACTAGATTTTCAGACTAAAGAATTTTAGAGCAAAGAGTTGATGAGCTCTTTCTTCCTCAAAATATATGCATCTGGACTTGATTAACATTCTGAATATATATTGTTTTATTTGAATCTAAAATAAAATATAAGCCAACAAGAAATAATATGGTACTTTTTTTTGCATTGGTTGCCATTATTTTATTATTAATTTAAATTTGTGTTTATGTCTAACTGAGATTTGATTAAAGGATTTTACTAAGAGCTTTCCTTTTCTGATTTCAAATGGAATATATTCATCATTAACTTACCAGAAATATGGTAAATTGTGCCTTTTTAAACTATTAAGACTGTGACAGCAAATGGTGCTTTTGTAGCTTTGTTGTCTTATCTAACTTAATTAAGATTAATTTTGTATGAGAAACTGTTTTTAACTTGTTCTCAGAAATTTTAGCTTGTTTGCTTGTTTTGATGAAAATAAACATTTTAATGAATTCCTATTTCTATTTGACAAAGTTTTGTGGGAGACATTGCACTGAGGATCACTAAACCAATAGAGCCCAGTTTTCATGTATGTGCCATCCATGCTTTTGTCCATGCTTTACTCTTCCAGATATTTGCATAAAATTGTCACACTTAATGACTCAACTTAACCCACCATTGGGTTCACACTCTGCATTTGCACTGGAGTTGGCTCATTATTTACTTTTGCTTTATAGTGTGATATAGTATTGTTACTATTTTCTTAGTATTTTATGTTTTAATAACTAGTTTTGAAGGTTATAACTATTTTTGTAGACGTAACAAGTAATAACAAGGAAAATACAAATTTAAGAAGAGTGAACAATAACGTTCAAATTATGTATTTTAAAATATTGCAGGAAAACTGTGTTCTTACTTAAGTGGTAGTCAACAGGAACCAATCAACAAGGCTCTTGTCACTATGTGGAACCCTACAGAACATCCCAGTTATTAAAATGTAATTAATTTATCTGTAAAAACAAAACTAATTTTTAATTGAACAATATGACATGAACATAATAACATTGTTTCACTATTTTTTCAAAAACAATCAGTATCTTTCTGACAATAACTCTAGAACAGTGCTAGACTCTTACCCTTTCCAGAACATAGGTATGTACCTGCTGCTGCGACTTTCTTGATGACTACAGCAAAGGCAGCTGGCAATTTTGCTCTTTCTGTGCAACTAGTTTATGGTATAAGGCTTACCATTCCCAGCCTTTATGCCTAAAGGAAAAATTCATATCACTTCCTTGAAGTGGCTGATCCGCAGGTGGCCTAGTACCTTCAAATAATATAGAAATTTTACAAATAATTTATGTAATGAATATATTTGAGGGGATAAGATAATAACTCTAGATCTACATGATATTCCCAACAAACAAATATAAAAACAGTAGCCCTAAATTTTCCTTTATTGGCTGGATGTAAGATGGACTATAGGTGACGGTGAGTAATTCCCAGGAAATTGAAGAGCAGGGCAAGATACTGGCATCCTGCTAGATCCACTAAAACTGGAACTCTATCCTTTGCTGACAGTTATTGTACATTATAACAATCTTCTCTTAAGTCTACAATAGTACATTTCCTTTATTTATGAGATGTATGTGTTTAAAAACATCAACTGGTTTACTGTCTTCTTTTCTTATTAGACAACTCATGAATAAAAAATAAATGAAAATAGTGAAGGAATATAGCAGTTAATCAGGACTAAATATCATCAGATATGTCACAACTAGATATAACTTCTCCAATGACATAACGATTAAGATACAATCAGACTTGAGGCAGCAGGTGGTCAGGAAATATTCTTGCCTTTAGTTGAAAAAGAGACAATATATAGAAATAAGAATATCCTGGGAAAAGCTTAGCTATACCTAACAAAATTCAAAAGTGAAACCAGATGGTCAGAAAGGCACCTAAAAACTTGGAGACTCTCCAGAGACTGGAATGGAATTGAAAGAGCTGGTAATAAGCAGAGTTGAGCATTGTAGGTGGGTGCCAAGTCTGAGTGTGCATTCCAGAAGTAGAAATGGGTAGAGCGAATTTGACCTATCTCTAGATAAGGAGGAATGGGGAAGTGGGAGATGAGCTTCCTCAATAGCCAGACAATGTTGCGCAAGTGTCTCCAGACAGTACTGAACTAGATTTAGTCAAAGACAACTTTGCTCTTTGTCTGCTCCAGTTGCAAAAATTCCATTCCTTTCCCATATGGGGTGGTTGATTCCATTTGCGATAGTTGAACTTTATTAAATGAAGGACAGGTCAGGGAAGAAAATACCATGGGGAAGCTTGATAGAGATAAGATGAAGAAGACATGATGTGGCAGGGCGTGAACAGTCAGCAGTGGGGGATAACGAAAGAGAAACAGGAAACAAGTATGAGACAGAGTTAGGAGGCCTTGGTAATTTTCTGCAGATAAACAGTGAGGGGAAGACAGCAAACAAGATTGCATGGATCTGGACCTGAATGATGGGAACATAATGGTGAGAAGAAATTTAATACATTTAGATTTATAGTCATAAGACTATACCCAGATAGGAATATCTGCAAGGCATTTGGGTGTATAGGTGGAGGAAACAGAAAGGTGTCAGGGTTGAAGATACTCAGGTACAAAGAAATGACTATCAACTATTTTGAGGAGATGAGATTATGAAAGCAGAGTTATGTCATAGGAAAAACACACAGGGCAGAATTTCGAAAAACATTTAGTAGGTAGGTATATGAAAGGAAGCTTGTTAATGACATGGAAGACTCTGAGGTCAGAGAAGTGGGTGACTCCAGACTCTGCAGTGACATTGGATTCTGAGGCAGTGTTTCTACAGCTTTCCTTTCTCAAGAATCTAGATCAATCAGCGAATAAATTAGCAGATGAAGTGTTTGTGTTTCTGCATGGAGAAGTCTCTCATTGTATGTATTAGTGCCCAACAGATGGTCGGACACACATAATTATTATATGCTACTACTACTATTATCATTTATAAGGATAAAGTATTATCATTATAAGGATAAAGTATTTAAACACAAAATAATAAACACTGTTCTTTGAAACCTGCATTATTTGACACAGTTTGCAAACACCTGGTGAATTCCTCATCCCCCAGCCAATGCATTATATGTATCTTTAATGCATATAATGCTGAACAGTAATCAATGTGCTGCTTTTCTCTTCCTCTCAGCCAAGGATAGGCTCAAGCCCTCCTCACTTACTGACACTAGGAAATAACAGTGTGTCTAAGTTCTGATGTCACCTTTATCAACATTTCCAGTTCCAAAATGTGAATTCTGAATCTAAACTTAAATGTTTATTCAGTGAAAGGCAGGGGTGTCTGTGAAGATTCACTAGTCTAAATAGAAATCATGCTAGACAGAAGGGAGGGCAGAAAAGAGAGAGAGGGAGGGAGGGGGAGAGAGAGAGAGAAAGAGGGAGAGAGAGAGAGAGGAGAGAGAGAAGAGAGAGGAGAGATAGAGAGGAGAGGAGAGGGAGGAGAGAGAGAGAGAGAGAGAGAGAGAGAGAGAGAGAGAGAGAGAGAGGAGGAACATGCCAGGAATGATCTGTAAATATGAGTGAGGAGGTAGCGGTGATGGAGGAGAAATTTAGATGAGACACCAGACGCAGAGGATTGGGACTGAGCCTTAAGGGAAGTTTTTTTGGCAAAAGCCAGAATGGTACAACGGCCTTCATGCTGAAAATCTAGTATGGTCACATATGTAATGAAAATAAGTGAAGGCCCTCTTTAAATCAATTCTACATCACTTCACAGTCCCACACGAGGTATGTAAATACAATGCTTGTTTTGTTTTCTCATGTGTTAAATACTAGGAGAGCTTCAAAATCAAGGAGTCCTTGTCCGACTACAAGAAAACACTTTTTCATAGTGCTTTATGCCTAATTAATCAGGCAGTTGGTAATTTGGAAAGTTAAAATTCAGAAAAGATACTATTTCTAGAGAAACAAGTAAGCAAAAATATTTAAAATTTTTCTGCATCTCATTTAATCATCTCATAATTTCTATCATAAGAAATCTATTTCCAATAGTTTTGGTTAACATATTTCAAATCTATGAAGTTTACCAGGTTACCAATACTGAACTTAGAAACATTTGTAAAAATAACCTGCACTGTCGTTTTTATGAAAATGCTACATTAATGTAATCATGCAGTACAATCATGTTGAAAATAAGGGCTCAAATACATCTGATATAATAACATTAATCCCAATTTACAATTCTTTGCTCTGATCTTTTTGCTAACAATTTAAATTTCCTTGCATAGACATCATCCTGTCTCTCACAGAAAGCGGCTCTATATTTTTTGCTTATGTTCCCACCTAACAGCAGTCATTAATTTACTGATACTCTGTCTATCAGGCCCACATCATCTTGATTAGGGCTGTTATCCTAATCAAAAGGCTGATAATTAAGACTATCCATCTGTAGAGTTCTAAGTGCTAAGATGAGTTGAAGATCCTAATTAAGATTATTTAGGTGTTACTTAAATGCCATCATTTGATTCAGCTAATCATACCAGCAGGTACATTAGATTTGCATTAATGTTCTGCTGAAGCCAGCAGCTATTTAGGCAGATCAAAAATGTAGATTGCAGACACTATTTCAAACGTCTTTATTTGAAAGTGATATTGAGACAATACATTAAGAAAAGCAGGATGTAAGAACAGCTAGGTTATTTCAATGTTTCTTAATTTACTTTATGGTAATAAGTGGAGTATTCAAAATAAACAGCTTATTTATTGAATTTGCTGTGTATCTTTCAGCATCCTGCACCCTCTCTCTTACACACTCATTCACAAGCCAATAGTAATACATTTTTCTAGCATTTCCCGTTTTGTCACATACACATACTGTGACATGGTGAAAGTCTCTGCAAACTAAGTTTACTAAATAGAAATGCTTAAGAACAATATAGAATGTTTTTTTGCCAATAAATATCTGATGCTGTATTCAAAATAAGTCAAACAATATTTTGTTTTTAATAATCACTTTAATATCCAATCATCCTCTCGTAAAAATAATCAAGAAAACTACTGTAGTAAGGTATAACCCTTTGACATCTTGTTGTTCATTACTTTATACTTGGTTACTGGAAAATACAAAATGTATTACTCATTTAAATTTATATAGGTATAATGGAATAAAATATCTTCATAGAACCTATGCTTTCAAGTTACTTTTCCCCCAATCTTGATGACAAATAATGCCACCCACTCTTTGGAAAAAGAGATTGCAATAATTTTTTGCAGGAGTAATTACCATAACATATGTGACCATGTGACCAATACTTTGAGTTCTCTTGTTCCCGTGTGGAGGAGAAAAAACATCTAAGTTTTTTTGCCCTTATGTAGCTTCTGAAATTTTTGTATTAAGAAATGTTTCTGGGTAAGGCAAGGAGAGAAGATAAAATAGACATAATATAAAGTATGGGAAACTAAAGTTTATAAAGGTCATGCTCTATGTTTTGCAACCTAAATATTGGAGACCGTTGGTAACATATATAGTGGCTTTTACAATTTTTGCTCAAAGGACATAAGTTATGCCTGCTAAATATATACACTATTTAAGTATCTATTCATTTTTCAATTCCAATAGCCTAAAAATATTTTAATGTTTTTTTCTCACTGAATATTGAAGTTTTAAGAAAGTCTGTGATTTCTGAAAATAATCACTCTTCATGATTTACAGAATATACTTATATTTATATTGGAGATATGGCATGCTTTTTCCTTTCTTTTTGGTGCTTCCCTCTTTTCCAGCTTTGTTGAGATCTAATTGATGAATAAAATTAGGCAAGTTTAATGTGTATAATAATTTTGACATATACATAATACTGTGAAATGATTACCACATTCAAGTTAGTTCACATCTGTATTATCCCACTTAGTTATTTTTTTTGTTTTTTTTGTTTGTTTGTTTTGTGGTGAGAACATTTAAGATTGGCATTCTTAGCAAACTGCAAATATACAATACTGTATTGTTAACTGTAGTCACTATGCTGTACAAGAGATCCCCAGAACTTACTTATCTTATAACTGGAAGTTTGTAACCTTCGATTAACATCTCATCATTCCTCCCATCCTCCAATCCCTGGAAACCATCATTCTACTCTGTTTCTATGAGTTTGACTTTTTTAGATTCCACATGTAAGATTTATACAGAATTTGCTTTCTGTCTGACTTATTTCACTTAGCATAATGCCTTCAAAGTTCATCCTTGTTGTTCCAAAATCTCAAGATGTCCTTCTTTATTGTAGCTGAACTGAACTATATCTGAACTATATACATATATATATGCATATATATGTATATATATGTGTGTGTGTATGTATGTATATATATATATATCTCACCATGTATCTATCTGTTTACCTGTCAATGGACACTTAGGTTGTTTTATTATGTTCACTATTGTGAATAATGCTACAATGAATGTGAGAGTAGAAACATTTCTTTGAGCTACTGATTTTGTTTTTTTGTAGATACGTACCTAGAAGTGGAATTACTGGATGATATCGTAGCTCTATTTTTAATCTTTTGAGGAAACTCTACATTGCTTTCCATAATGGCTGTGCCAATTTACATTCCTGCCAACAGTGCACAATGATTTCTTTTCCCTAAAATTCTTGCCAATACTTGTTATCATTTCTCTTTTTGATAAGAGCCATCCTATCAGGTGTGAGGTGTTACCTCGATGTGGTTTTGATTTGCCTTTTCTTGATAATAGGTGAGGTTGTCGAGCACCTTTTCGTGTACTTGTCGGTCATTTATTGTTCTTAGGAAATATGTCAATTATATTTTTTGGCCCATTTTCTAATCAGATTATTTGGCTTTTTTTCCAGTTGAGCTGTATGAGTTTCTTATATATACATTTTGGATATTAGCCCCTTATCAGGTATCAGATATATGATTTGCAAATATTTTTTCCATTCAAAGATTGCCTTTTGATTTTGCTGATCATTTCCTTTGCTGTTCGGAAGCTTTTTAGTTTCACGTGATCCCATTTATTTACTTTTGCATTTCTTGTTTGTGCTTTTGGTGTCAGCCAAAATTCTTTACCAAGACCAATATCATAGAGCTTTTTTATTATGTTTTATTCTAAAAATTTTATAGTTTCAGGTCTTATATTTAAATCTTTAATACATTTGAATTAATTTTTGTGAGTGATTTAATATTAGGATTCAATTTCATTTTGCATGTAGCTATCCAGTTTTCTCAATTTGGTTCCATTGGTCTATGCAACTGTTTTTATTCCAGTACAATTTTGTTTTGATTACCATAGCTTTGTAATATAACTTAAAACTTAGAAGTGTGAACTCCAGCTTTGTTCTTCTTTTTCAAGATTTATTTGGTTATTTGAGGTTTTTTTGGTTCAAAGTAAATTTCAGGGTTATTTGATCTATTTCTGTGAAGAATGTCTTTGATATTTTGATTGGGATTGCATTAAATCTGTAAATTGCTTTGGCTAGAGCTGTAATTTTAACATATTAATTCTTTCAATCCATGAACACAAAATATATTTATATTTATTTGTATCTTCTTCAATTTCTTTCATCAATGTTTTATACATATGATGTTCACTTTATTGGTTAAATCTATTTTAAAATATTGTATTCTTTTTGATGCTATTGTAAATTGGACTATTTTCTTAATTTCATTTTTTGATAGTTTTTGGTTTATGTATAAAAACACAACTTAGTTTTATATATTGATTTTGTATTGTGCAACTCTACTGAATTCATTTATTACTTCTAACAATTTTTTTGTCTTTAGGATTTTCTATACATAAGATTATGTTATCTGCAAACAAAGACAGTTTTACATATTTTATAATTTGAAAGTCTTTTATTTCTTTTTCTTGCCTAATTGCTCTGGCTAGGGCTTTTATTACCTTGTTGAACAGAAGTGGTAAGAGTGGACCTTTTGAGTTTGTTGCTGATATTACAGAAAATGCTCTCACTATTGAGTATAATGATAGCTGTGGACTTGTCATATACAGCATTTATTATGTTGAAATACATTATTTGTATGTCTAATTTGTGAAGTGCTTTTATTAAAAAAATGTTGAATTTTGTCAAATGCTTTTTCTGCATGTATTAACAGGAATACATAGTTTTTGGTTCTTCATTTTGTTATGATATATCACATTTATTAGTTTGTACCTGTTGAATCATTCTTGCACCCCAGGAGTATATCCCACCTGATATTGATGTCTGATTCTTTTAACGTGCTGTTGCATTTGATTTTCTGGTATTCTGCTGACGATTTTTGCAACTATGTTCATCAGGGATATTAGCCTGTGTGACCTATTTATTTGTGTTCTCTTTTATCTCATTGAATACTGACACCACTGCCATGGAAACCTTGCCTACACACCAGATCGCAGAATTGCTGTAGCTGCATGCATGCCAGTGCTAGAACTTCCACCCAACAGGAGAAAGGGGAAACCAGATAAACCCACCAGCCTTCACCACCAAGGATTCCAACAGCACTAGTTGTCACAGCTACTCACAGCTTTGGCTGTTGTGGACCCCCAGAGTCTTTGCCAACATTTACTTTAACTGATGTGGCTGCAGAGAGACCAAGCCACTGTGCCCTTCTGGGAACCAGAGATGCTAAGCCACACCCAGCCAGTGCCTTAGCAGCCAGTCTCAGGCAGATATCTTTCCTCACCAAATCCAATTTGAAAAGGCAGAAAGTGGTGGCTGCTCTTTATAAACCTCAATGCAAGGCTATTAGAAAGTCAAAAGAGGCAAAAATTATTTTTTCACCCCCATAGGAACAAAATAACTATTCAGGAAATGACCTCAAAGAAATGGAGATCTCTGAGATGCCTGAAAAAGAATTCAGAATACTTATTTTAAGAAAGGTCAGGGAGAAATTGCATACTTTGTAATTAGTTTTCATCATAGATACCTGATCTTCAAAAACACTATCTTCTATTTCAAATAATAATTTTAAAATATAGCTTGCTATGTTTTCCATAATTTACAAAGTAACCTTTAAATATCTTATGAAAGTCTTAAGTGTCAACCTCTTCTCTACAGATATCTTCATAAAACAATTATAATCAGCCAGATTCTACAACATAATTTTCCTCTGCCTTCAGCCATTTACAGTCAAAAGTGGTAAACTTAGATATAGTGCTTAAAGACTTAGAAGAGTAATTAGCAGAATTCTGTGAATGAGTGACCTGAATGTTGACTAATCTGTCACTGAATAACTTAGAGTTGAATATATTTGTAACTATTAAGACATTGAGGCCATTAACGAAAGCACTGAGTAATCTCATTTTCTTGGAAAGCAGCAAGAATTTTTTAATTATAGTTCCTTTATTGTAATGTGACCAAATTATATATTTCCTGTGTGGTTTTACTAAAATTAATTTGCTTTTATTACAAAGACTATACTTTTATTTGAAGTTTTATTTGCTTTGCATGTAAAATTCTAATTAATTTATCCCTTATTCTTCTTGGTAGATGACAATTCCATTCATTTTGTCAAAGTCTACTTTTTTTGTTGGAAGCTATTTTGTTTAGAGAAATTTGCTGAATATTAAACACCATGATTAGGAATAAACATAAGTTCTAAATACAGATTTATATGTAAAATATTCAAGAGAGTTTTGCATAAGATTACCATTATTAATTGAGTACCTACTAGGTACTAGATGCATGACAGGTATTACCCTTTTTCTCCTTGTAAACAAACATGGTTGCCCTTGCTAGATAACACTAATATGTTTATGATCTTCCAGCTAATTCTTGGTGCTTCTGGGCACCTTGTCTTCATCTCCATAGTGGGAATAGTAATATTTGCATTGCAGGAGCATTTTAAGGCTCGAGATTATTGTTTTCACACTTATTTCCTCATAAAAGCTTATCCTGCACTCTTTCTCATTTCAGTAAATGACAACTGCATTCTTCCATTTCCTTGGATTAAAACCCTTAGAGACAACTTTAATAGATCTTTGTCCTACACTGAACGACTAATCTATTGACAAATCTTTTTAGCTCTACCTTCATAAAGTGTTTATAATATTTCTACTTCTCACCACTATTACAGCTATTGTGTTAGTTTAAGGCCATGCTTTGCTCACCCAGATGACAGAACTAATTCCTTGTTAGTTTTACCAACTTTAACTCCTTGTTTCTTCTCTTGTCACCACATCCTGCCCATGCATAATCAGTTACCATCCTCATAGACAAAGTGGTCTGTAAAAACGCACATCCATTCTTGCCACTTCTGTGCTCCAAACCCCCCAATGGCTAAGATAAAATGTTGCCAGTGCCCCCTTCTCTTTTCACTCCCTCTCTCAACCCTCCTTATTTCAGGCCCTACAGGTAACTGCTATTCTAAACACCTGTAGCTCCTTTCCTAGGGATTTCCTCTGGCTCTAGGAACAATACTGGATGAGTAGTTAAGGTAGAAGTACAGAAATATTCAATGCCCTTGGAGCATCCATCAACCATGGACAGAAGAAAGTGGTGGATAAGTATTCCAGTATTCGCAGCCCTCAGGTCAAGACACTCTGAGGTATGTGATGTATCATCCCCAAAGAGTCCTGACAGGGTATAATTCTAGTTGCTCTGGGCAACCTGCTTATGAATGAACTCTGTATTTGTTCTCTTCCTCTCCCTGTCCCACTTTACCACTTTAGTCCTGGTATTTGCTAGAATATTCTCCCAAATAAACTACTTAGCCTCAAATCCTTGTCTCAGACATTGCTTCAAGACGTCCATCCATCTTGCCCAGAGAGAGTTTCTACAACACTTCCTCTGCAAGCCCTTTCCCTACTTGCCTCACCTATTGCTTTCCTCTGTTACATTATATTCCCCTCACTGTTTCTTCCAACATCTTCCCACCTCAGAGCATGGACACTTAAGCTGCTCTTCCTGTGTCATGATGCTGCTCACTTGTCCCTTTCTTAATGTCTCCTCCCTGAGCCAATCTTCTCCACCCCCACCACTTACGCACACTTACATGTCATATTTTCCTTCATAGCCTTTAACACCATTTGAAATGATACATATTTGATTGTTTTTAAAATTTCTCTGTCCCCCCCACTAAATATAAACTTCAGGATGGCAAGAATGTAGTCCATTATCTTATTTCTCCAGCCTCCATACTTTTAAGAAAATAAATTTTGGTTGTATAAGCCATCCAGTCAGTGGTACTTGGTTATGGCACCCCTAGCAAAAGAATACAAAAAAAGGGAGAATGTTTGCAATCATCTGTTTGAAGCTAGGAATTCCCAGAGAGGGAAACAAGGAGTAATCGTGGAAATCAACTACTTAATTCAGATTCAGTGGCAGTGAAGATGAAAACCAGCTTTCACCTAAGTAAGGAGATTGACATCATAATGAGATTGACATCATAATGAGATTAAGTCCCTTCACTCCAGAAAGTGAGGCCCTAATACAGAATTCAAAGGTAAAATTGCTCAACACAAAACCTGGATGTGTTAAGAATAGGTATTTTATATTTCCCACATGGAAATCTAGAAGTAAGATCACAGAAACTATTCTTTTTAGTTTTATCAGTTTTCTTTTTTATTCAAGGAAAACATGGTAAAAAGTATACTCTCAACCAATTATCTTGGCAGTATTACACTGACTTATAATTTAAATAATATGTCAGTGTGTTTCTTTTGTAGTACATACTTTAACAAATATGTTTTCAAATTTTTCTAAGAGTCATTTTGAATGACCTGAAGTGTAGGATGTTGACATTGTTTTGAGTATGTTGATGGCATCCTATTGCAAAAAAAAAAAAATGTGGTCTTCGATGAATTCTAAAGTAACATACTGTAGTTAAATATAAAAGCAAAGATATAAAGAAATTATAAAAACTTAAGTTATTAGGTTGATATAAATTGATTAGTAAACTTAGAGACTCAAATTGTATGTGTGTTTACTTTTTGCATAGACTGAATTCTAATCCTAATTCACTTGTATAGATATACAAATGTATATGAGGTTTCATAAAATCCTCATTCTCATGACTACAAAGACTTTGTAGATAATTCTGGTTGTTTGCTCAGCAAAGAAATGTTTGATTCGGGAAAAAATTTTCAAAAAATGTTATTCACATTGGCTAAAATATCTAAGCCAAAGTGTTCTGCACTTGACCTTAGAAGCTCATCTTTCTGAAATATTTCTATTTTGTCTAATTACCTCCTGTTACATTAGATAAGTTTCTTCATGCTGATCTAAAGAGTTCTTCTAGCCTGCTGGTATTTGCACATGGCATTTAAGTATTTGCAAGAGTACTTGCCCCTGTTCTTTACTCATCAGTTTGCAATGTCAATCATCCCTTAGTCTCAGACTCTGCAACAATTACGAAGCAAATACTAGTTAGTTTTTTGGTGCTTTTTTTTTTTTTAATATAGTCTCCCTTTGTCACCCAGGCTGGAGTGCAGTGGCACGATCTTGGCTCACGGCAACCTTTGCCTCCTGGGTTCAAGTGTTCAAGCGATTCTCCTGATTCAACCTCCTGTAGCTGGGATTACAGGTGTGCGCCACCATGCTGGGCTAAGTTTTTTGTGGTTTTAATGGAGACCAGGTGTCACCATTTTGGCCAGGCTGGTCTCAAACTCCTGATCTCAAGCAATCTGCCTGCCTCGCCCTCCCAAAGTGCTAGGATTGAAGACGTGAGCCACTGCACCCAGCCGACTGGTTAGTCTTTCTTTTTGCTTTGTTTGTTTGTTTGTTTATTTATTCATTCTCCTAACAACATCCTTAAGCAAGGGCCACTGTTATCTCACTCATTCACTTTTCATTGACAGTCACTCACATATGACAGCTTTAAAATTTGGTCTGCGAATTTGCAGAGTTTTACCTTAATAATCAGAGAGAGATGCGGTCAAATGCTTACAGGCGATTCAACATATTCTGGTGTGCACAACATATAGTGAACACACAGAGGATGCGGAAGCAAGGTCCAAGTGGGGGCACTGGGAATGTCCTATGAGTAGAAGGCAGAATGAAGAGAAGTCACTGTGAGTATCGCAGAAAGAAATAGAATTCTCAGTTTTCCACTTGTTTTAACAGATTGAGACATAATTGGTAAACAATAAATGGTACAAATGTAAAATATACAATTTGAAGTTTGTGTATTTCTCGTTATAAATGTATAAAACTACCACCATACTTAGGATGATGAACACATCCATCACCTCCCAAAGAATCCTGCAGCCTTTTTGCAATTTCTCCTGTCTTGCCTGAGGCACTTCCTCCTCTACCTCTAGGGAGCATGGATCTGCTTCTGTGACAAGACTGGTTTAAAAATTCTAGAAATTGATATAAATGAAATCATACAAGGTGAACTCTTTTTTTTTGCTGTGGGAAAAGAGTTCTGGCTTCTTTTACTTGGAATAACTATTTTAAGATCCATCCATGCTGTAGCCAGTATAGTTTATTCTTTTCATTACTAAGAGGTATAACTATTTTTTAAATTCCTTCATCTGATAATGAACATTTGGGTTGTTTCCAGTTTTTGACTATTTCAAATGAAATTGCTATGAAGAATTTTATATATAGGAAGTATAAGTGTTTGTAAGGATATATACATTTATTTTGTTTATTTCTCTCAAGCAAATATGAAGGAATAAAATGATTAGTTTACATGAAAGTTTAAACTTTTCAGAAACTCTCAATCTGTTTGTATATTTTTTCTTCCCTCTAGCAGCATATGAGAGATCTTTATGTGCCACGTTATAACTGTTTTTTCCTAATTTGGTGCTGAGTTCTCTCACTGAGAGTGGCCTTTAACCAGAACAGCTATTATCTAAGAGAGCCTGGACTGGGGGTAACATTAAGTTCAGGTGTGTGTGTCAGGAGAGATACAATGAAGTGAAACCAAAATGCATGAAACAGAGGACACTTACCATTCACAGGTCCAGAGAGCTCAGGTGTGCTGATGGGAGGCTGTCAAGAAGTCTGCAGGAAGTAGACCCAGGAAGTTTACCCAGTTGGTGGGGGGGAGTGAGAGAGAGAGAGAACCTGGGGAACTATGCTATTAAGGTCCATGGTCTTTATTCTTTAGGTTTCCTGTGATGCTTGTGTATTACCTAGTTTAAAGAAAACATGCATGCAGCAGGGAACTTGTTTCTATGACTCTGATGATGACTATTAAGTTTTATTGTGGTCAGCACCTGCAGGGTGTGTTAGGTTTTGGGTCTGTGAGATGAAGAACAACTGGGCTATATTACAAACAGCCACAGGGAGGGGAGCTTTTAACCAGGCTGGAGGTGATGGGGTATGACTGTATTTCAAACACCTTATGTCAGGCCTAAAATTGGATTCTGAGGCAGCAACTATATTAAACAAATGTAAAATACTCCACATCTCTGCCAACACTTGGTATGGGCAGGTTTTTAAAATTTTAGTCATTCTAAAAGACAGGTATCACACGGTGGTAGTAATTTGCATTTATAGTGATTAATAATGGTTAGCATCCTTTCACTGGTTGTTTACCATCCATATATCTTTAGTAAAAAGTGTTTTCAAATCTTTTGCTCATTTATTATTGGGTTGTTTGTTTTCTTAATGTTTTTGAGAATTCCTTCCGTATTATACAGGCAAGCCCCTTATCAATTACATCAATTACAAATATATTACTTACAAACATGTCCCCTTGCATTTAATGAGCAATGACTGTGTACCCAGCCTAGTGGGTAGAGGCATGAGCTCACTGGAGTCACACAAGTGAAACCCTGCTCCCTTTGTGGCAGAGGTTTATTTCACACTTATGGATGAGGAATTGAGGTTCAGATAAATTACGTAACTTGCTCAGGGTCACACAGCAACACACAGAGCCCATGCTTTCAGCAACCCAGGGAGTATTAAGCTGTGGGGTTGGAGAGACAGGCCATCTTGGACCATGAAGAGTTCTGAAGGCCAAGTTAAGATGTCATGGCCCAATCCTGTGGCCACTGAAAGCCATGGTAGGGTTTTGAGTGAGGAAAGGAGAAGGTCGTGGCTGTATTTGAGAGAGAAGAAACTAAAGGAGAGGTATAACATGTTAAAAAGCAACAGGGACGATGCAAAAAAGATCTAAATTGAATTTCAACAGAGGAAAACTACAACATGGAAATAAAATATACATCAGATTAGATTGTGCCTATACTCTGCATCCACTATACTGTCCCATTAGAAATCAAAGTTTTCAATTTTGATAAAGTCCAAATTATCACTGTGTTCTTTTAGAGATCAAACTGGGCATTGCTTCTAAGAAATGGTTGCCTGACCACCACCACCCCCTGACCCAGGTCAGAAAGGCCCTTCTCATATGTTTTATTCTAGAAGGTTTATAGTTTCAGGTTTTACATTTAGGGCTACAACCCATTTTGAGTTAACTTGTACATAAGGTGTGAAGTATACGTGATAGTTCTGTTTTGTTTTTCATTTGCCTAACAGATATCCAATTATTTTTTCAAGCACCATTTATTTGAAAGACAATCTTTTGTCCATTTGATTGCTTTAGCACCTTTCTTAAAAATTGGTTGCCCATATATGTGTAGGTCTATATCTAAACGTTCTGTTCTGTTCCGTTGATCCATCTGTCTAGGTCATTACTCAGTGAGCACGATGTCTAGATTAACATCACTTTATACTAAGTATTAAATTCAGGTAGTTTTGTTTCTCCAACTTCTCAAAATTGCTTTGGCTACACTAGACTCTTTCTCTCCCTATATAAGTTTTATATTAAGCTTGCAAGTATCTGTGAAGACCTGCTGGATGTTTTATTTAGAATGAATTGAAGTTATAGCTCAATTTGATTCATGTATTTTGTCTGCTTTTCTTTCCATCTTGGCTAGAAGCAGAAAATGTATCTCTGCTAAGTATAGTTCATTTGATAGATCCTTTACAATTCAACTGGGTTATAGATGTACATTTTACTTTCTATCAACTGATGAGTTTGAATTTGACTACTTAGGAAAATATAATAATAAAGCTCAGTGGAAAACTGGGTATTTATACCCAGGATTAAAAGATATCTGTAGTGAAAGACTAATATTTTTTGATGATTTGTTGAATTCTTCTTTGAATGCTAAGAATTGACTAAGGGTAATATTTTGTACTGAAAATTACTGTATGATCTGATTTTAGACATCCTGGCTTATATCCTCGATCTGCTACTTAATACTCTGTAATTCTCACTTATTACTTAACCTCTCTCATCTTCCATTTCCTCATCTATAAAATTGAACTTTTAATATGCTGTAAAGCAAATAATTATTTTCATAGCTAAAGTTATAAAATATGTAGAAAATATTAAGCTCTTAGAAGTGCTACCAATAATTACAAGGCTATTACAAATTTTTGAATATTTTCAACAACTTATAAGGATAGATAGCTGATGGGTGCTAACAGCCTTTTTCCCCACTCCAGTCATGCTATGAGCATTGCGGAACAGAGACTGAGACTAGAAATATGGTGAACAGCACAGTATAAGCACATGGTGTTTCTGCAAACTTCCTGTATGTGATTTAACAGTGCTGTGATTCTGGCTAGCTTCAAGGTCGGTCTTTTTCTTTTGCATGTCTTTACCTTTTTCTTCCTTCCCTCTTTTTCTCCCCTGGTCTTAGCTGCTTTTAAAATGTTTCTCCTTATCATAGAATTTGAGAAGTTTTATATGTTGTGCTTTGGTGACGTTTTCCCCACCCTTGGTGTCCACTGAGCTTCTTGACCTGTAGGGTTTTGTTGTTAACAAATTTGAAAAATGACCATGATTTCTTCAATTTTCTTTTCTGTCTACACCCATCTTTGGGGACTCCAACTGCATGTATATTACAGAACTAGCTCCTTTATTTTCTCTTCATACGTTTTCAGTATCTTTCTATGTTTAATTTTCATTATTTTCTATTTTTTCAAGTTCACTATATTTTTCATTGACAATATTTAATCTGTTGTTAATTGAATCCAGTGTATTTTTTATTTCCAGAGTTCTCCTCTGTAGAAGTTTAATTTAGAATTTTTTTTTTATTTCCTTGTCTTTTTAACAAGTTGCATCTCTTTTTTACTTTCTTGAGCAAGTGAAATGTGATGGCAACTCTCTGGTATTCTTTACTACTTACTGTATCATCTGTGTCATTTCTGGGGTCTGTTTGTATGAATTGACTTTAATCCTTATTATGGGTAATATTTTCCGGCTTCTTTGTGTACCTGAATATTTTTTATTTAACAGAAGTTATTTTGGATTTGACTATATATGTATTCCTGTAAATATTAGTGATTTTTTTTTCGGGAACATGCTTATGTTCCTTAGAATCAGTTTGATCCTTTCAGGTTTTTGTTTTAACCGCTGTTAGGAAAAACCTAAGCAGTATTTAGACTAGAACTTATGTTTTGCCTCTACTGAAACAAACCTTTTTATGTTTTCTACTTAAATTGCTAAGTTTTTCCTCTCAGCCTGCTGAGAACAGGCACTGTTGTCACTCGTGTGTGTTCCAGAGACTGTTTCTTCTAATCCTTTCTGGGTTGCCATTTTGCCAGCCTTGGGTAATTTTCTCCCATTCATTCCATGACCAGTGCCCAACTGAATTCTCAAGGGGGTCTTTCTTGAGGTCGTATGAACTTCATCTCTTTGTAGCTTCCTGTTCATCAGTTCTCTTTCCTATGACCTCCAGGCACCCTGGTATCTCCACATTTTCGTCTCAGTCTCTCTCCTCAACCCAGGGAGACCACTGGCTCCCATGTGGATTCCCAATTTCTGCTCCATCACTAGCAAACTCTCTCTAGGATTAAGGTAGGCCTGTTCTAGGATTTAACTAATTTGTCTCTTTTCTATCAAAGACGTCTGGAATTCTTTGTCTGATGCCCAGTTTCTTGAAAACAATGGTTTCATATATTTTGTCCACTTCTGGTTTTCTCTGGGAGGATAAATCTGCTCCATGCCATTTTATCTTGGTTAGAAGCAGGCATCATCTACTCCTTTTAATATTACCACTTTCATCAATAAAATGCCACAAAATCTAGCATTAAAATCCATGATGCCTAATATAAACTTTCTGAAAATTGATTTCCTTCAATTCTTACTTTCCAAAAATATGCATATTCAGAAAACTGATTTTAGGTATTTAAAATTTTAGAGATATGTATCGATTAATTACGTTTGTCTAATCCGGTTCTCTGCTGAAATTCGATTAATTACGTTTGTCTAATCCGGTTCTCTGCTGAATTGTATCAGACCATTAGGATCTAACCGACACTGGAGTCCCAGGCCCTCCTCCTTCCACAGGCTTCTCTGGGTTTCCACAGTTCTTAGGCGTCCAAGCTCACCTCTTTATGTTGTCACCTCTGTTACATTCTCTGTCCTAGCTCTGTCTCCTAGGACATCTCAGTCCTTGCCCATCTCAGTTCTTGAATCCTGAGCTAGCTTGCGCTCTTTCTCTCTCTCTCTTTCCATTTTTAACGTCTTCACAGAGCCTCTGATTCA
Source organism: Pan troglodytes (assembly GCF_028858775.2). Lineage (NCBI taxonomy): Eukaryota > Metazoa > Chordata > Mammalia > Primates > Hominidae > Pan > Pan troglodytes. The sequence goes on along the minus strand of NC_072412.2, from coordinate 110,770,696 downwards.
TCCACTATTAAATTCCAAAGAACACAAAACCTGTATGAAAGCAGAAGTTTTAACCAAAGATTTGAGTATTAGGGGGAAAGGATCATATTTAGCACTACGCCAGTAAAAGAGTTAAGCCCTCAGACACACGACGGAGTCATCCCAGCAGCTTTCAGTTTTCTTGTACATTCACCTCCCCATTACCAGTTCTCATTCATGCTTTTTCTCAGATTACCTCAGAAGTCTGAATTCTTCACCAGGAAATCTTGTGAAAATGCAGGTTTTGAATCAACTTGTCTTGGGCAGAGCTCACAAATTGTATCCTTAATGAGTTTTCCATTAGTGCGGATGTTGATGCTCCACTGACCACACTCTGAACACAAGATACTAGAACATACAGATCCCCCTTCTTAGTAGGCAGTTACCCATGAAATAGCAAAATGTGTTGCCTGCACGTGCTCTCTCATTCTAATGTAATTAGATGACTACACCATTAAACTAATGGGGTAAAAAAAGCAGAGAAACAACATGTGTGAACATCCTTGTATAGAATTTATTTTGTCAAATCTAAATCTTAAGAGCTACTATTACACTGCTCTTTAAGTAAAACAAAATAAAAATAATAAAATGAAATAACTCTTAAGAGCAAAGTCTGTATTCCTAAGGATTTCTTCCAATCAAATCAGCCACTAGAATCCAGTAAAATGTGAGGACAACATTCCTAATATTTTAGGATGATTGAGACACTTGCCAATCATTTTTTCCCACAAATAATTCTGTCTTAGGAAATCAATTAACTGTTTTATACTATGTTTTCAATATACTAGACTATCCAATATGTATTAAATAAAATGTGAAATTGTATAAATGGAAAAATATTTTATAAAAATTTGAATAAGAATGGACAATTTTGCTACATTCTTGTTTAGATATGTATATCATATTCTTTAGCACGAGGAAGAATTCGAGTTAAAAATACATGCATAAGTATTACTTTACAAACATAACCATCTCTTTCATTGAAATGACTCTCGAAACAATTTTACCTGTTACAGGAACATGAATTCCCTGCTTAAGAGCTATGTCTAAGAGACTATATGAGAAAAAGCAAAGCTCTGTTTTTGATCACAGAAAAAAAAAAAGATTTCTAAAGGCACAATCAATCCTATTTAAACAATTAAAAACAATGAGAAATTATGGCTTATGATTAAGTCAAAGGAAATTGAAAAAAGTTCTTAATGATTCCTAAGGCATGTAGCTAGAAGTACTAAGATAGCAATATGCCTGTAAATCCTTGGAGAGGAGAGGTAATTTACTCAGGGTAATTAGCTCATCCTCACACTCTGTCTTGCAAGGTGCTCTGGGACCACTTGTGCCCCTCTTCCTGTATAAACCTGGTGTAGGTTTGCAGGCTTGCTGAGAATGCCACCTGCTCCCTGTGGCTGGGCATCTTCCTGCTTGTTCTCTGGGTGACTGTGAAGAGGTCTTGGCACTAAGCCAGGCATTTTGTTTCCCATGTGAAAACCAAATAATATGAAACAAAAAACAAAAAACAAAAAAAACAAAACAACCATCCTATGCTTGTGAAGGTTGTTTTGGGAACCTGTATGAGGCCTGAACACATTTTTTATGAATTCTCTATGAATTTACCTTTGTTTCTTGCTGACAGGTGTTCACTGATAATGTGGCCTTCTGGTTTTAAAATATTTGTATTTAGGCCGGGCGTGGTGGCTTAAGCCTGTAATCCCAGCATTTTGGGAGGCCGAGGCAGGCCGATCATGAGGTCAGGAGATCGAGACTATCCAGGCTAACATGGTGAAACCCCGTCTCTACTAAAAATACAAAAAATTAGCCGGGCATGGTGTCATGTGCCTTTAGTACTAGCTACTCAGGAGGCTGAGGCAAGAGAATTGCTTAAACCCAGGAGGTGGAGGTTGCAGTAAGCTGAAATAGTGCCACTGCACTCCAGACTGGGCGAAAGACTAAGACTCCATCTCAAGAAAAAAAAAAAATGTATTTAATTTACCTAAGCAGCTGATACAGAGACACACCAATCCTAATTCTAATGCTTAAAAATGCATTTTATTTACACTTTCTTCTTTACCCTTGGAGTTTTATGCTTGTTTAGGCACCATTATTCCAGGGTTCCAAGCCATCAAGTAAACCATTCTCATAGGGTACCTATTTATGGAATGCATAGCAAAAGCTGGAAAGACATTGACATTTGGGATAACTATATCTTGCTAGGCTCTTGGTATGTAAAATATATTGTATGCCTCATATTTATGTCATATTTAAATCCACTTGGAACATTTGTGTTTGATAATATAGCCATAAAGGACCTGGGTTAGATTTTGTATGTACATCGTAATTTAATTTAAGTTGCAAATGAGAATATTTGATACATAGAAATAAGGTACTCTCCTCATAATTCTCCAACTTTCCAACATTTCATATCTCATCTGGCATTCTTGGCAAAAATTTCTATTAGACATTGAATTAAAAATGTGTGTATGCTTATGATATGTCCATGCAAAAATTCGGCAACATTTTCAGTGGCCGTAATGGGAATTAGGAAAGTCTTTCCCATGCCACCCAACAACTAAAGAAAGAACGAGTTTTCCTATCGAGTGAAATTTGCTACTGACATTGAAGATCACCCTGTTCCACATTTATGAGACAGTTTCTTGATGCTCTTGTTCCTGCTTCTTTAGACAACTTGGCCATCTCTTCCATCTCCTTAGCTGTGTGCTGACCTCACTTTGAAGCTCAGAATGACACTACATGTTCCTCAGCTGGGGTGACTGTAGGAAAGAAAGGGAAAAAATAACAACAAAAACAAAAACATAGATTTTATTTCTTGTTCTTGTCATCATTTTTTTTCTCCTCCTGATAACACTTTCCTCCTGTGGATTCTTTCTGATACATTTTGTGTCAAGAGAAAGGAGAACTTTAGACTTTTCAAAAATTTGCACTTTTATTCCTCTGCAGACTAAACCCTCTGTGGTACTTCCTGCCATCAATTTTCAACCCCCTCCTACTCTGCCCACCATCCACCCTTAGGAAACTCTTGGGTCTTATGTCTTCCAACTTGCCTGTGGTTAAGATGTCAAATGGGTTTGCAGGACTACACAGACCAATAAATGGCATGGTAAAGGGAGCCCATATGCAGGCCAAGTGTATATCGTACATGCACTTGAAGGTAGTATGAGATAGATGACATTTTACATTGTGAGAGAACCGAATACATTATTTAACATGTAGTACTGGTCCAGTTGGCTAACCGTGTGGAAAAAGAAAACAAAGTTAAACCCCTACCTCACAACATATACCCTAATAAAATCCAGATGAATTAAACATTCTGATATAAAGAATGGAACCATAGGATTACTGAAATGAAACATAGGTGAATTTACGCTATTGGCATAAAACAGGCAAAGAAAGAGAATATAAGGAAAAGAGCTGTTAATTTAACACTCATGAATTTTCTGTATAGTAAAAAGTAAAACTACCAGCACATAATTTGTAGTATATAACTTTAATATAATATTGATTTTATAAACATGTCCTAATATTAACTAGTTGACTACACCAGTAGAAAAGTGGACAAAGGATGTAACTGATGCTGAGAATAGGAAGCAAATGGCCAAAGTCCATATGATAAATTGTAGAAAAATAAGCAAAAAATGTAAGTTCAAGCAATAATAAAAATGTCATTTTACCTATAAAATGGGGAACTAAGATGCATTATGCATTGTTTGCAAGGCTGTGGTAAAGATATATGGTCATACATTTCACTGAAGTTTAAATTGGTTCTTTATGGTGGGCAAGTTGGCAAAATGTATCTAGAGCTTTGAATATGCATACATTTGAGGCCAAATTTCATACTAAGAGTTTACTGCAAGAGAAATTGACATGTAACATATTGTTTAAAATATTTAAGTATCAAAAAACTAACATATTGTTATAAAACTTTGATTAAATTGTAACACACAAAAAAGGATACTGCAAATCCCATTAAAATTATGAGGGATACTATTTAAAATCATGGGTAATAAATTACTACTTACATATTAAGGACATAAGTACAATTCAAAACAAAACACTATATAAAGTCAAACCCCGTTAAATTATTGTGTGGATATTTATAATTTTTAACTGGTTGATTGGAGTTCATTCCCTATTTTCTTTTTTAAAAAGAGAAATAATGCTTTTCTCATTAAATAAGAATGTTAAAATAAGTCTCATAACCATTTATATATGTCACATAAAGTTCTGTTACAGTATGTGATATGTTTTGGCTGTGTCCCTACCCAAATCTCACCTTGAATTGTAATAATCACCATGTATCAAGGGAAGGATCAGGAGAAGATAATTGAATCATGGGGGCAGTTTCCCCATACTGTTCTCATGGTAGTGAATAAGTCTCATGAGAGCTGATGGTTTTACTAATGGGAGTTCCCCTGCACAAGCCCTCTTGCCTGCCGCTATGTAAGACATGGCTTTGCTTCTCTTTTGTCTTCCACCATGATTATGAGGCCTCTCCAGCCATGTGGAACTGTAAGTCCATTAAACCTCTTTCCTTTATAAATTACCCAGTCTCAGGTATGTCTTTATTAGTAGCATGAAAACAGACTAATACAGTAGACATCTTTAAAATCAAACAAAATGATGTGTTAGAGTCCCTTTCACAAAATTCTTTTGTTTATTTCTGAGAGGCCACTAAGTGATTAGAAAAGAATAAGTAGATACACCAGAAAAATGTTTGACTTTCAAATTTATATTCCTTGGATGGCACCATGTCATTCATTAGCCGCTGATACTTGATAAAATATTTTGCAATAATAATCTACTATCCCTTCTTTTCATTCTCTCTGGACTTAATTTAATTCATGAGGGCATTTACTATGTGAATTTCTAAACCTTCTACTAAATAACATGAGAATTATATTCCCAAGTTTTACGATTATGTGATAGAGACATTATAGAGACAATGAATGTCTAACCCATGTATCTGCTGTATATTGAGGTAATGTATACTTTGAAATTAAAAACAAATTCATTCTCAAACAAATGAGAGTTTTCTCTGCTCCACAAAGCAATCTGCTGAAATTTGAAAGAAACATGTGTCTGGAATTTTTCCCAGTTTTATTTCTCAGAATTCTGAGATTGTTTCCTGGGACTCCAGATCTATTGGAGTCAATATGCTTCCCTGTTCTATAGCTCATTAATCAGTACATAACCATTTATTTTCCTCTAAAAGACAATTCTTACCAGCCATCTTTGATGTAACAAATGAATTCTTAAAAGTTGGTGTAACAGAGAAGTTACAGCAACTCTTCTTTCTTTAAGACTGTGTCCTCTTCTGAGATGCCTCCCTTCAGCTCAATGCATAGCAAATAGCGCTGTATCGAAGCCTCATAAACTTGCTGCCCTAAATGATTATCTGTCCCAACTGTTAGCAAGTGGAAGAACTGCTAGACACTTTGGAATTTTGGTATTTCTCTTAAGCCATACCACTAGAGTCTGAGAAGGGTAAAATGAATTGTAAAAAATGTTTCTACCAAGATTAATCAATTAACTGGATTGTCAAAATACCACTTGCTTTCTCTATTTTATTTGAAAAAAAATAGTGTTTGATATATAATAACTGTTGACTATTATGCATAGTAATTGTTAAATAAAAGTTTGCCATGTTATCACGTTCTCTTAAATGACTGACTTTTAAGCTATTATTCTGGAAAATCAAGTTTGAGATTCTAAGGAAACATTCTGTCATAGGAGCCGTACTCATTGCCTTCAAGACAGACCTATTTCAATACTGTCAGGATGTGCACACACATGCTTGTATTCTGTGTGTGATGGACACATATTATTATAGGTGTTCTACAAGAAAAATCCTTAAAGAGCTTTATGGGTTCTCTAATTAACAAAAAGAAAAAAAAAGCCAAAAGGATGAGATGGCAGTAAGGAATGTAGGGTTAAGGAAAACTTGAAATTCCACATGAAGTGAATGCCTATGGAAAAGGGACATTTGTTCACTCGGAATGAGACTGCCTACTTACTCAGTATCATAGAATTAAAGAAAAAAATGAGAATAGGTGTGAAGACTGTAATTACATTTTCATAATTATGTTACATACTTAGGATATAGGATGGAATTGCCAAGGTCATTAGACCACCTTCACAGCCTTCAAAAGGACCATACATCATCTTGTTAGGGCAGAGGGCTGTCTGCCTTAATCACAGTTTGAAAGGTAAGACGATTTCACCTCTGCCTTAGTAAGGATACTTATATCTTTGTCGAAATAGACATCTTGCCTTAAACTTATCTAAATCTCCCTTGCTCCATTTCAATAGGTTGCTAACTAGTTCTATTTAGTTTGGAATGTATGTGTATTCCATTTGATTGAAGAAAGTTGAAAATGCATACGACTATTTATCACACCCTAAGAACTTCCTGGTATCTTGGATGTGGAATGAGAAATCAAAAATTTATGACCCCAACTTTGTCGTGTACTCACTGCCTAACATTGACCAAATTACCTATCCTCTCTAAGCCATAACTTCTACATCACTAGTACATTTCATGAAGTTGTGAGAGTCAAATACAATGATTTATATGAAGGACTTAGTAATTAAACAAGAGACATCATATTTAGAAGTCAGTCATTTTTAATATAGTAAACACCTTCAGTCAATAGATGCTTTCTACCATTCTTTTTAAATAATTTAAAATAACATTGTACAGGATTGACTTTTTATGCCAGGCTTTGTTTCTGCAATGTGGTAATTCATATTAATGATTCATTTTCCTGATTTCAAAATATGAAGTTTAACTTTTAACTTCTCTGTCTCTCCTTCTTAGTCCATATGTCAATAATGACTGAAAGTATTCATTTCCATCTTTAAACTGCCTATTCCAGCCACCTCCCACCTCCACCTCTTTCCTTCTAAGTTTTCTTCATCTTCTACTTTGGGCAAAAGGAAATCGATGTGTCAGACAGGCCTAGTTTTGAATTCTGGATCTGCTAGCAATTCTCTGTGTGTCCTTGGTTATATGATATAGTCCTAAACCTTAATGTTCTTGCCTGTAAAATGGGGATAATAAAAACCTCTTACAGTGGTTGTTTCATGCAGCTTTCATTACAAACTCCCTCATTCAAAATCTTCAATGATTTCCATTTTTCACAAAATGAAATTCAAAATTTCCGCAGATTATTGAGACAAGTCCCCTACTGTTCACCTAAATTTATCTTTTATTTATTCTCTCATCATTATCAACAACTACTAGGCTTTGCTGCCTTGACTCCAGAGGCAAAAATCTTATCTCCCAACAATGTCTCTTAAGTTAAGTGTAATTCATTATTTGATATTCTTGTTTCAAAATGGGTAGAGGAAAACTTCCTGCATATACTGTAAAATAATTTTAGGGAAAATATACTAATGTATGTTCCAGAGCACTGGAAGGTCCAAAGCTACCTATTTGCATTGTACCATTACTATTTGATGTAGCCTTTTGCTCACTATGCAATGAGCTGAAATACATTTTTCATCATGCCTCCTGAGTCTCTAAGTAAGAGTGATTGACTCATTCCCTTTCTACCAGTGAGACTGCAAAGCAAAAAGAAATATGTAGTATTTATTTACTCATGGAACTCATTCTTACGAAGGTCAGTTGCCAAATGATGCCAAAACCTTACTCTCTAGATTGCTATTCAAGTTATCAGGCTTCAACGTTTTCAAGATATTTATGTTTGACAACCATATATAACATAAAATTATGTGAAGTAAAGTATAACATAACTGTTTCTTTTCTATAAAACATGCCTATTTCAAGTACATAGTACACTGCACTGCAGATAACCGGCTGATAACCAGCTCTCAACACATACAACCTAATGATTGAATTAAAGTATAGTGTATATTTTTTCTAAATGTATTCTTAATTAATCACATTAAAACCATCAGTATTTGGGTGAACAGCTTCAGCATCCATTATTTTATGAGCAAAGAACTAGAATTTGGAGCATTCAAATGATACTAGAGAAAAGACCTGAGGACTGTTTATGAGATTGGTCCATCTCTGAGAAATGTCAAGATTTAAGAAGAGCTGCAATTTCAAAATCAGGGCTACTTCATTGTGGACCTGAATCTATTTACCCAGGGTCAAATCAAGGATATGGAACAGACCATGGGAACACACCACTTTCAAATTTTGAAATATTTGCAAATACATGATGAGATATCTTGGGGATGGAACCCAAGTCTAAACACAAAATCAATGTATGTTTTGTATCTACCTTACAGACATAGTCTGAAGGTAATTTTAGACAATATTTTTAATATTTTGTTTGAAACTAACATTATTCCTGTCTCTGAATTTATATGCTACACATAAGCCATCATTTTCTTATACCTATTCACATGTAAGTACTTAACAGTTAAAAATTGACATACCATTCATGCAATAAAAAATATGTTGAGGGTAACTAAGCAGTATAGCAGCAGCATCACAATAAACAAGCTGTTACAAAATAGCAATAACAAACAAAGGAAGGCTTCCAGTCTCCACCTACAAGTCTGTATTTTAATTTAAAAGTTACTGTACGCTGTATTATTATTATTTTAGTTGAGAAGAAACATCAGAAGCAGTCAAGGGATTAGGAAGTGGGTCCTCTGGGGAAGAGGTCATATTCAGCTGGATGGCTTCTAAAGTGTTTCCTCCAGTCATCTGCCTCATTAACAGTATTTTTTCTTACAAGCCTCTCTTTGATTTTATAAACTGACATGATTTCTTGCTCTATGAATCCATGCTGCTCCCGTCCTTCAATAAGCTGATTAAACATTTTCATTATGTCTTCTGTAGGCACTTTTTCTGCAGGGTTAACAATGTCATCTTCATTGCCACTATTATCATGATCACCTTGATTCTGAACCATTTTGGCTATTTCTCCATCAGTCAATGAGTGAACAACTGAGCCTTAATATCAATAACGCCTATAACATTCTTCAATGTTCACTTCATCCAGTTTACTGAGGGACTCTGAAGGTATATTTTTTGCATATGTAAAGAGGTCAGACAACATTTTTTTCTCACTTGATACACAGAATCCCTCAAAGTCACCACCTTATTAATCCTCATCACTGAGCATAGTTGCAGACCCAGAGGGTATGCTAGAAATGCATAGCTATGTATTTAGTTCCTGTGTTCCAAGCTTTGGCAAAAGCCAAAACAGCATCCTTCATGCTAAGTTCCTTTTTAGAAACTTTCATATTTATACCACTATTCACTGATGCTAGCTAGCATGGTATTCAAGAAAGTATTTTTTATATTAATTTTCATTGATCTAAGGATACCTTTGTCACACAGCTGAATTAATAAAGTCACATTTGGGGAAAACACATGAAATAAACATGAATGTTTAAAGAGAATTTCAGCTGCAGGATCTGCCAAACAGTTGTCAAGGAATAACAAAATCTTGCAGTCCTCATCCAGTCCAGCTTCCCTGCAGTGAACATGAGCTGCTGGTACAAAATGGTGATGAAACCAGTCAGAAAAGCTGCCCCTGATGACATATCCTTTTCCATTAGCATAGTAACGAACTAGTAAGAAATGTACTCATGGAAAACAGTGAGGATGCAAGCTTTGCCTATCATGGCGAGTTTACACTTATGTATGCCTGCTGCATTAGCACAGTGCAGGTGTTCTGTTCTTGGCATTCTTGATTCCTGTAGGAGCTATCTCATTGGCTGCAGTCAATTTTGGCAGGGAACACCAAAACGGTGATGTTTCATTCGCATTATAGACTTGTTTTGGCATCAGATTTTCTTCTTTTTTTTTTTTATTATACTTTAAGTTTTAGGGTATATGTGCACAATGTGCAGGTGAGTTACATATATATATATGTGCCATGGTGGTGTGCTGCACCCATTAACTCGTCATTTAACATTAGGTGTATCTCCTAATGCTATCCCTCCCCCATCCCCCCACCCCACAACAGGCCCTGGTGTGTGATGTTCCCCTTCCTGTGTCCATGTGTTCTCATTGTTCAATTTCCACCTATGAGTGAGAACATGTGGTGTTTGGTTTTTTGTCCTTGCAATAGTTTGCTGAGAATGATGGTGTCCAGCTTCATTCATGTCCCTACAAAGGACGTGAACTCACCCTTTTTTATGGCTGCATAGTATTCCATGGTGTATATGTGCCACATTTTCTCAATCCTGTGTATCATTGTTGGACATTTGGGTTGGTTCCAAGTCTTTGCTATTGTGAATAATGCCACAATAAACATACGTGTGCACGTGTCTTTATAGCAGCATGATTTATAATCCTTTGGGTATATACCCAGTAATGGGATTGCTGCATCAAATGGTATTTCTAGTTCTAGATCCCTGAGGAATTGCCACACTGACTTCCACAATGGTTGAACTAGTTTACAGTCCCACCAACAGTGTAAAAGTGTTCCTATTTCTCTACATCCTCTCCAGCACCTGTTATTTCCTGACTTTTTAATGATTGCCATTCTAACTGGTGTGAGATGGTATCTCATTGTGGTTTTGATTTGCATTTCTCTGATGGCCAGTGATGATGAGCATTTTTTCATGTGTCTTTTGGCTGCATAAATGTCTTCTTTTGAGTTTTTGATGGGGTTGTTTCATCAGTGATGACCATGGCAAACTTGAAAATGATGGGTAGATGCTCCTCTGCTTCATGATGGGTAGATGATTTATCACTACAAACCTTTAAAAATTTAATGCTGTGTTTTTTATTAGATTTCTGCAACCAAGCGGTTAAGTATTCATAGTTCTCTTCAGTTTTCATTGTGATAAATCTTTGCTTGTTTCATAATCAGATACCATTAGGTGGTCTGTGTTCACTGTGATGCTGGTGAATCCACACTCTCAATGTCGCACACCTGTGTTTTGACTTGCACTTGTCACATGAGGTCAGGTGTGGAATTTTCCACTTGTGGTGTCATGTGGGCACTCAAACAATTTCCGATTTTGGAGCATTTCAGATTTTCAGATTAGGAATGCTCAATTTGTGTCTAACTTTCTAAACTTGTGAATATGAGACCGTATTTATCTATCCCAAGAACAAACATCAAAATATGTCCATCAATGATAGATTGGATTAAGAAAATGTGGCACATATACACCATGGAATACTATGCATCCATAAAAAGGATGAGCTCATGTCCTTTGTAGGGACATGGATGAAGCTGGAAACCATCATTCTCAGCAAACTATCACAAGGACAAAAAACCAAACACTGCATGTTCTCACTCATAGGTGGGAATTGAACAATGAGAACACTTGGACATCGGAAGGGGAACATCACACACCAGGGCCTGTTGTGGGGTGGGGGGAGGGGGGAGGGATAGCATTAGGAGATACACCTAATGTAAATGACGAGTTAATGGGTGCAGCACACCAACATGGCACATGTATACATATGTAACAAACCTGCATATTGTGCACATGTACCCTAGAACTTAAAGTATAATAAAAAAAACGGTAGCTGTCTGAATATTATCTAAATACATAGGATATAGAACTCCCATTATGAGTTGTAAAATTGTAACACTTTGAGAAGTAAAGAAGGATGGAGTAAAGATTGAAGGTTGGAAATGGAGGCAACATTCTCTGATATGCTTTTCCCTGATATAATATTTGACATACAATCAATACAAACATTTCCCTGATACAATAATAGCTAGAGATATTATTATGTCTTTGTAACAGAGAGATGTTTAATATGAAATAAATGATGCATAGTGGATAGCTTAATTTGCTTGGTGGCGAAAAACACTGCCTAAATCTTTGGGGCTGAAATCGGCTGATTTCAAAATTTATGCCAATCACTTAAACCATTTTAAAATTTCCCTTTTCTTATAATAAATTACAATTATTAAAATATCACCCATAAGAATTGAAAATCAAATAAATTTTTGAATTATACTTCATGTATTCTTATAAAGAAATGGAATCAGGAATATGTTTCAAAAAGATCTTTGTCAATTATAACTATCATTGTATCACTAGGGTTTCATTAAAACTAGATTTTCTCTACTTTTTTTGTATTTTGGTTAATGAGTTATTTGTGATTTATTCTATCTTAATTAATTTTGCCTTCTTTTTAAATATATCTGGAAATTTAAGAATATAAAAAGTGACAATTAAAAATCTTAACATAACCAAAAGTAGATCAAGGTTACATTTGGCTAGGTTGGCAATAAAATTATCCATATAATTATATAATTCATTCCCCTAAAATATTATTTTGGTAAACTACTTAAAAATTTTGGCACATCTTGTGTTCCTTTTGAAGAGAAATCATCCTATATATTTCAATATATTTTAGATTTTTTTCTAACTCCATCTTTGTTTTAAGAAAAATCAAAGTTTATAAACTATGTCTATATTTACAAAATCACTGGGTCAGAGCATGACTTTTAATCATCTCTGCACTTTAACACAGGCCTTAGGATATTTACAAAAATTGGAGAATCAAAATTAGAGAGTTGCAAACACCCTTGAAATCCATCTAGTCCAGTCATCTAGCTCTCCACTTCTTAGTACCACAGGCTAAGGAGACAGACTAAGCAGTCAAGGTAACACGCCCCTCTACCCTTTCTTTGTACAAAACAATTTCAGTGTTTTTGGATTATTTGCAACAACGTTCTTAGCAACTTCATTATACCATTTAACAAGAATACATTGAAAATCAATTCCCCAACCCTCATTTTGTACGCTAATTTTGTAAGATCCTGAAAAGTTTCACTATTTTATGGTTTCATGTGTTATAGATGAAAAAAAACTAGAATTCAAATTTTCTGAGTTTTTTTTTACAATATTTTATGATTACAAAGTTAGAAGACTAAGAATAAAATGGCCTAATTTCCATAATGTGAGTGGTAAATGCAGAGAACTGGCCTAAAGAAAATATTTCAAAAAATTAGTCATCTTTTCCTTAATTTTTTTCCAACCTATGATCTGTTGAATGAGCATTTTGCATATATAAATAAATAAATTACTTTGTAAATATTCTTGACTGGTTTCTGTTGACCACAGTAACCCACTGCACAGCACAGCCTGTAATTTCTATGAACCTAGGGAAACGTATTTAAATTTATTTTTTGATTACACAGGTCCTCATTGTGTAACTAAACATTGCATAGAATATGCCAGTGATGATGCAGAAAAGCTGTCAAAATCAATATTTAGAGGAGAGGTAGCTGCTGGCAGCTCTGACACGTTGAAAAAGTTCAGTGACTCAAGTACAAAGACAGGAGAAAATCATTCAACAAAACCCCTGAAATGTGTACTTGTTTTTCCTGACCTACACATTTTAGTTCCAAAAAGAGTGGGAGGCACATAATTATTTTTGTCAACATACATTCATCAAACACAGGGCAAATATATTCAGAACAATGGAGATATTTCCTTCCTACCAATTCAAGAATTATTAATTTGCCTGAGGAAAATGTTTACATTTATGATGGTATATACACACGTCTACACACACATATGCATATGTAAAAGAAAAGCATATCAAAATCTAACTGTGCCGGAAAGTAGGACACAAGTGTTAGCTGCATTCACAATGACATTGCAGTGACCTCATAGCTTGCTTTGCCACAGTTTGCTGCCTTTTTCATTGTTGTTCAAAGGAAGATAAATTTCAATATTTCCCTTGCTTGCATAACATGGTGTCGCATTCCAGACTGTTGGTAGTGTTTCCACATATAAATTATTGGTCTAGCACTTCACAGAATCTGGTACGCTGCTATTTTCAGCAGTCTATGCTTCCTCCCAGCCTCCTCCTTGGTGGTATGACTGTTACAGAAACATTAGAGGGAACAGAAATGCTGCCAGTGCACAATGTGAGTGGTATTATGAGGAATCAGATTGCTAAAAGCATGCATATTTGATGAAGCAAGCTAAACAAGGTTATACTGTTTAATAGCCTAAAAAGGCAAATAATAATATATGAGAAATCATTTCCATATCTGTAGGTGTAAGAACCCAAAGTTAGAAAAAAACATCTTTTGTCGGGATTAAGGAAATTTATTCAATGACATCATAGCAAATAAAATCAGATTGTTTTATGTGAGTAAACTATTAATGCATAGCAGAATTAATAATCTTGTAGTAATGATACCAAATTAATTTTATGTTTTAAGCCTATGATATAAGTTAGTTTCCAAGGACAAAGCAGTGTGACTAAAGCCCTCTGTAAAATATCATTTCCTAAATAATAACAATACACCTGTTTGTTTTTACATTTTTAAAATTTTTACCTCTCTGAGTAATTGAGGATTTGAAATCATCACACAAGGAAAGCAGTATGCTTTTTATTTGCATATAGCATGTTCTTTTCATTAAAAATGGAATATGGTGAGAGGTAAACAAATCTGCCCAAAAAAAGTGTGCAAACCTGCCAGCCTAAGCGGTACTTCTTCTTAAAAAATGTACTGATTTTATTTAACAAGAAGTTCAAGTGATAATTCTAAATAAATAGAATTGCATTGTGGAACATATGTTATCACATTTATCATTTGCTCCTACTGCTATTTCATACTTGGTGGTCATTCTTATGCCATATCTGTAATTATGACATTTTTCTTTACTCTAATGTCAACTGATTACTGATGGGCCCAGAATTGGCTTTCTGTTAACAAGCCTTGAGCAGCTTTGTGCAAAAAGGCTTTTGGGAATAAAGAATTGATTTGTGCATCTTGCAAATAGAAGAAATTTGGGATAACTCAGCTAGTGACTAGAAGAATCCCTTCTCTCGGAGTAAATTCCAGTGACCATAGAGTACGGATTGTTGACCATTCTTGACATGCCACTGGTCATGGTGATGGACATTGCATGCCTGTCCCAAGACGGACATTACTGATCATGACAATATTTGAAATAGGAAAACAGGCTAATAAAGTGAGTTGCTTGTAGTCTCACAGCTAATAAGTGACAAAGCAATCATTGGAAACTAATTCTGTTTGTTTGGCTTTTGAATGGAAGAATGTTAGATCCTTATGTATAATGTTTAGTTCAATGCATGTCATGATAAATAGACATTTACCAAAAGCATACATTTGTCAAAGCTCTGAAGTGTTTGGCTGTGAATGGAGACTCAAGACTTATTACTCAAACCAATATTCATACAGTCTTCTCCTGTTGACATTCATGCTAATATTTTTATCTATTTTATAACCGAAGTGCTTTTGTATATTTTTGATTATAATTTTCTGAGTAGAAGCTGTCCTTGAATAACATTTTCAAGACAAACTACACAATTATTGTAGTAGAAATATGGATTCCTTTCCAGGTGGTATTTGAGATCACTAGAGGACAGTAAGGATTTGTAGAGGTCATTTGTTTTTTTTAAAAAAAATTTAATAAAAAGCATTTATAGTTATAATTTATTTTAATTTCCAGTATGTACGTATTTAAAGCAAGTATAGATAAAATTTACTTTGTGATAGCATCAATGTTTAATTAATCATTTGCTTTTTCAATCTTGAAAGCTAGTGATGTTTACATTTTCTGTTTCAAATCAACCATTTTTAACTTATATTACATCTACAAGAGGTAAGAATAAAAAAATTGAAATGACAAAAAAGGATTATCAAAATTATTACGATGTGGAAAACAATCTTGAGCGTAATCTGTAGCTGAGTAAATAGCAGAATGTGAAGCATTATGAATTATTTTATAGACTTTGGAAAATATGAACAAATACAATTGTTTATATTTACAAAATGTCTCCTATTTGTATACTTCCTAGATCAAGCTGTGTTCATTATTATGGTGCTGCTGCCGCCTAGTTAGCCTATCACTATCTAGAGTCATCAGCTTTCCTTAAAGCCCTTTTCTCTCCTCCCCTTAAAGCCCTTTTCTCTCCTCCCATTAAAGCACTTTACTCTCCTCCCCTCAAAGCCCTTTTCTCTCCTCCCATTAAAGCCCTTTACTCTCCTCCCCTCACCTAAAGTAAGTTAAATACATTTACTCACAGAACTAGAAGTGGGTGGACTGGCTAATGAATGGTTTAGCTTTGAAATTATACTTACAGAAAATATTAGATTAAATTATGGGAAAACATTTCCCCAAATGATTTTTCTAGTACTATGCCTATAAGCTTTGTGCTTCAAAACAGTAGTGAGAACAATTGCAGTTATGGAACAACTAAACTATTTACTGAAGACAAAATGCATACTGTATTTTCTAGGATGTATTCAATGTCCACAGGCCTGACTTCATTTGCTTTTGTTTTGAACATTTGTTCTTGTTCTCTTCTATGTGCAGGCGCCAGAACTTGACTCATGGCAAGGCTCATAGGCCAAATTACCCCTTTGTTCTTTCGTGTAAATGCCTTCCCTTCATTTTCACACTCTTGCCATGGCACCATTTTTTCCTGGAAACCCACAAACAAATTTCTGATTCTAAATTTGTCTAAAAACTGAAATAAGAAAGAAAAGTTAGAGTTTTTACAGGAGTGATCCCATACATCAGGTAGAAAATATGACTGAAGTCCAGGAAATAATAAAAGTTACATGTGGTTCCTCTCCTTGATCTGACCATTTCAAAACTTGGAAATAGATGCTACTTCTTTCTCTTCCATACTTCCAAAAAAGCAGACAAGAAAAGCTCACCTCTTGCTTCATATAATTAAAGGAAGAAGGTAATTGACACATAACCCATGCTCAATAGGTTTATAATATTTTTCAAATAAAATCATCTAAACTAGATAATAAATGTTATTAAAAATTTCCACTAATTGAGTACCATGAATCAGTTATCTCACTTTATTTCTACACAACAAAGAGTAAGGTATTAATTTTTAAAAATATTATAAAGAATAAAGAGCCTAATATGAGCCAATCCCCAACATGATTTATTTGTTCTAATTTTGTTGATAGATCAGTGAATAAAGTCAAAATAACTTCCCTCCTAGAGCTCATGTTCCAGGCAGGGAAGTCAATAATCACATCACATACAACATGGAAAGTGACGCTAATGTTGAAAAAAAAAAAGAAAGAAAAGAAAAAAACTAAGCTTAGGGAAAGAGGGAGTATGTAGGTTGGGGTGGTAGAGATATATCAATGAGGAAGGTTAGGGAAGGCCTCCTTGACAAGGAGACAACTGAGCAGAGAATGAAGGAAGGAGGAGTTGGGCCATGTGACCATCTGCTGAAGAGCCAGACAAGCAGACACAAGGTTGCCTTTGGGTGGATAATGCTCACTGTGATCAAAGAACCACAGGAGGCCTCATGCTGGAGCCAACTGAGCAAGAGAGGAGCTAGAAGAGGAAGAAATTAGAGATTCCAAGGGAAGTGAAATCATCTAGACCCTTGCAGACCTGGGCGAGGAATTTAGTTTTAACAAGAAAGAAGATGAGAAGTCACTGGAAATGTAGACCTGGGACTCGGAGACGTCAAGATATCAACCCAAGGCCACAGACCAGGAAAGGGCAGATGCAGACCCATGTTGTCACGTGGATTGCACACTGGGCAAATCTGCCTTGTGTAACACTAGGATAGATGGGCACAGCATCTCTGTGTAATGCTGAAGTTGTTCAAATAGGAAAAAAAAATTGATCATGGCTTAGTTTTCAGAACAACCCATACAGAGAGAGTGGAAACACAGCTGTGCCTTGAGGCATAGAGAATATTTTTCATACATGAAAATAGAATATTGAAAGAATCATGAAGTCAGACTTCAGGTAAAAGACTAGCCTGATGTAAATTAAATATCATGTTGAGTTTAGTAGGAAATTGCCCTAGAGATGAAGGCAGTAGTTAGAGAATAAAAGTGTAACACTAAAAATTCTTGACTTTGTTTGTAGGTCAGTGGGGAACTATCATAGCATTTTGAATAAGGCAGACATTGGTTTGCTCAAAGGAAGGATTTAGAAAATTTCGACAAGGAACAGTCTGAGCTTTCAGTTTTTACCAGTAAATTGGTAGTGTCAATAAAAAAAGGAAATGATGGGCATAGGCGATAATTAGAAGAAATACTTGAAAGGAATTTGTTATGAGCTGGGAGCGGTGAAGTTGAGAAGAATTTTCCCCTTCCTCACAACTCCCACACATCCCAATAGCCTTCTTTCCTAGGCTCTTTTATTAGTAGTCGTATTTCAAAACTCCTCCCATCACCAGTTTCCAAAATTTTGAAAACGTCTTCATTCTCTCCCTTCCTCCTTTACTTCCACATTGAGTTTCTTCATTCATTGCATAAGATGGGTTTCTGCCACATTTCTCATGTATTGTGCCCTCATCCCAATTCCCTGACCTACTCCATGACACAGATATTTGTTTCTTGCCTCCACACTTGGATACATTTCTCACTTGTCTCCTGTCTCCAAGGTTATCAGCACATCTGTAAAAGCTCTTCAATATGGCCCAACATTCCCTCCAGTCTAATAGCTCATTGTTTCTAAGTATGAAATGGAAACTACTGCCTGAGAACACTATCTTTTCATGTATATAGCACTCTGGGTTTTAACATATTTCCTTCCTTTTGGCTTATTCGGTTTCCCCTATCTCAACCACACATACCATTCCATTTCTACCCATTTCCCACCCCAAAACTTCTTTAAAAAACATGTCTCATAACATCTTTCAACTCCATGAAATACTACATAGAGTACTATAATGAACAAATATATTCCAATTATTCAGCTTCTGCAATCATCAAATCATGGGAAGTTTTTGTTTCCTCTAAATCCCTGCCAATTTCTCTTTGACTCAGAATTGTTTTTAACAATCCCAGACAACGTAATATTTCATCTCCAAACATAGGAAAGCCAGTCCCTAAAATACAAAACTCACATGAAACATAACCACAATATCATTATACCTAAACATTAGCAATAATTTTTTTCATATCATAAATAATAGTGCTGAAATTTCTTAGCCTTAGTACTTTTATTCAAATAAATATGCAAAGTCCATATATTGTAATTGTTTAGTGTTCCATAACTATATTTTAGGTCCCCCATCCTAGTCTTTTTGTTTTCCATGAATTTTGTATTTTGAAGAATCAGATTGTTTGTCCTGTAGGGTTTTCAGAGTCTGCATTTTACTGACTGAAGCCCTGCCATGTCACTTAACAGTTTCAGCTGTTCCCTATATTTTTTGTAAATTGGTTGCTGAAAAACGGCTTGTCTTCTAGTTTATTTTGGTTTTGGTAAAAAAATTCTTCACATGTAATACTGTTGTGTACTCATATTTAAAGAACATAACATCAGTTTCTCTTCCTTCCTTCCTTCTTTCCTTCCCTCCCTCCCTCCTTTCTTTCTTTCTCTCTCTCTTTCTCTCCTTCCTTCCTTCCTCCTTTCTTTCTTTTCTTTTCCTTCTTTTCTTTCTTTTCTTTCTTTCTCGATCTCACCCTGTCATCCAGGCTGAAGTACAGTGGCACAAATGTAGCTCACTGCAAACTCAGCCTCCTGGGCTCAAGCAATATTTCTGCCTCAGCCTCCCGAGTAGCTAAGACTACAAGTGTGTGCCTGGCTTTTTTTTTTCTTCTTCTTCTTCTTCTTTAACGTTTTGTAGAGATGAGGTTTTACTATGTTGCCCAGGTTGGTAAATTCCTTAGCTCAGGCGATCTTCCCACCTCAGCCTTCCAAAATGCTGGATTTACAAGCATGAGCCACTGCACCCTACTCAATATCAGTTTATTTTTATGAGCTCACCAGTCATGGATGAAAACTGACTCCTGGAGAAGGGGTTACAAAGAGAATGCAAGATGAATGTTTGACTCCTTCCTTTTCTTCTATAAGTTTTCAGAATAATGCCTTTTTTTTCCCCTAAGAGTCCTGATCCTAGGTACCAGTAGTGCTCATTCCTTTTGAGTGGGTCAGTGTTTCTAGTCATTTTCTGTGGGCCGGATGAGGGTATCTTTATTTTTTTTTAATAAGAGATGCCATTCATCTGATTTTTATTGATAATACAGGTGTTCTCTTAAAATTTTTTCTCTCTTAATTATGTATTTATTTCTCTCATGTCAAAATTCCAGTTCCCAGTAACACAGACATTTGTTTTCATCTAAATACATACACAGTAGTCTCTGTGTGAGAATACCAGACATTGGAAGAGAGTCACTTACTGATCAGGGAGTCCTGAGCAGATCTTACCAAGGAGAGATATAAACTTCTATAGTGTAAGCTTTTGAGCTTACACTATACAATTTTGGGATTGGGAGTTAGTTATCTGTTAAAACAGTTAACAGCTTCTTTAATACATACAATATCTAATGCTTTTGCCGTACCCTGCTTAAAAGTTTGTAATATCAATCGGTACTGTGAATAAATTACTTACCATTCTGCATTGCAGTGGATATCATGACTTGAATAGCAATAGATACATGTATTGAGATCTGTGTGAAGGGTCAAATACAGGGAAGGATTTTGTAGTACTGGACTAGAAAATATTTTATCCTAAGTGGAAACAGAACATATGGGCATGTAAGCAGGTTGAGCATGTACTTCAATTCCCTGGTAAGAAATCTCTTCTTGAAAATTTGAGTCAGATAGTCTGAAGTGTTCTGCTGGAACGAAATCAATATATGAAATTTAATATGTTGGAGTAATCTGCACTTAGGTAACCATGCAGCACAGTGACTTCATGGGTGCTTTCAGATTAGAACAATATAAAATTTGAGGAGCAAAAGTGCAAACATTTGAGAAATGCTCATAGTTAAGTGGTGATTGCTGAGGAGATTTAAAAGAAAGAAATACAAAATTAATCATAGAAGAAAGAAGATAATATAGTGCCAAAAAACCCACAAGAGAAATAGTTTAAGAAGTGAATAATACATTAAATAAGACAGAGAAATCAGCAATACAAGACAACTGAATTTAAAACTTAACAGATTATTTGTGACCTGACCACTGAGTAAAAATACTTAGTAAAGTGGTTGGAATGGAAACAGTATTGTTTCTCAAGGGTACAATAAAAGACAATGACTTGGAGAGGTGACTGCAAAACAGAGTGACAAGATTCTAAGTAGAGTCATAAGACTCACTGTGAAAACAAATGTCCTGCTCTATTTGATTCTAAAATTAATTATCTGCAAAAGTTCTACAATGCTGAGGGGCCATATTTTGTTTGTATGTTTCAACTCATACTTTACCTCTGCTGCCTCACAATAGCCTGTAAAAATAGCCACTGTGCCACAATACCTTGGAAGTAGGAACTGCGCCTCACGCCGGCCGCCTACAGGACAGGGAAGCAGCTGGAGACCCATGAGATGGCTGAACCAAACAGAATCCAGACCGGGCTTGCTTTGGAAATGTGGGGCAAGAAATACCAATTAAATAAGGCAGTGAGTGGTGGGAACTGAACTGAAATGCCATCTGGTAGGTCATGGATGGAGAGAACCACGGGGCTATCGATAAGCCAAAGCTGCAAGCTGTCAGTGACTCTGTGAAGAAACCGAAAGTCAATGCGTGCAGCGAGAAGAGGGTGATTGAGGAAGTGCTGCAGCATGGCTATGGGCGATACAAAGACTGCAGCTCTTGACTCAAGCACGGAGGGAGGAGGTGGTTTTGAAACAGCCTCGGATACTGACAGATTGCCTTCTCTAGCTCTAAGTCCTTAAAATAACCCAACTCGGTGGCTGTGTGTGGTTTTGTTTGTTTTGTTTGACCCAAATAGCTTGGAAGACTCAGACATCTTCTGTAGTCTCGGTTCTAGCAGTGCCAGAGCTAGATGAACCTGGTAGTTTAAATTTTCAAAGGGTTGGTAAATGATGTATGGTAAGCAGGAAAGAAAGGATAATGAGCACAGTAAGAGGAACTAGGGGAAAGGTACTTTGGTGAGGCTGAAACTACTTCAGTTCCCGCTCTGCCTCTCTCTCTCGTGAATCACTATGGCCTGAATAGGGAGAAAACGAACGCACATGTTGGAAATCAGGTTGAGCGGATTTCACGTCATTTCCACATAGCACCCTATCCAGTGAGAGGAAATTATCTGCCTCTTTGTGGTGACAGGGATGTGCAGGCACAGTGCAATGCCTTGGGGAAGTGAGGGCAGTGTCTGCATATAGTTATCAAGCAAGAAATTGTTGAGTGTTGCGATTGCAAAGAAAAGAACAGAATTGAGAACACCCGAGTCTTTATCGATCAAGCCCCAGAATAGCAATCATGACAGGGCAGGTTATGAGTTTAGCCAGCTGTGTGAGGTAACAAGGCCTCCTACAGCTCTTCTTTTGGGAGCTTCAGTTGAGTGATAAGTCATCCTCTCTCTAGAGTAAGGCAGTAGCAGGAAACAGCTGTATGCCAATTGTAAATTCTCCCACACTTCAGTGGAGATGTAGTCCAGGTCTTACTTGCCCCTGTGGATTATCTAAGGCAACTAAAATCAACTGATGAAATTCCCTTCCCACTGGGTTAATTTTCTGGAGCTGAAAACAGCCTTCTGAAAACCAGGAATCGATTCTGTGAAGCTCTTATAAATAGGAGAGTTAATAATTTGGTAAAAGTTTCCTCTTCTTATAAAAGATATTTTCTCTCTTTTTTTTTTTTTTTTTTTTTTTTTGAGACAGAGTCTTGCTGTGTCACCCAGATTGGAGTGCAGTGGTGCAATCTCGGCTCACTGCCAGCTCTGCCTCCCAGGTTCACGCCATTCTCCTGCCTCAGCCTCCCGAGTAGCTGGGACCACAGGCCCCCGCCACCACGCCCGGCTAAGTTTTTGTATTTTTAGTAGAGACAGGGTTTCACCGTGTTAGCCAGGATGATCTCTATCTCCTGACCTCGTGATCCGCCTTCCTCGGCTTCCCAAAGTGCTGGGATTACAGGCATGAGCCACTGCGCCTAGCCCATAAAGGATATTTTCTCTACCTCTAAGAAACTCCATGCCTAAAACATATGAAACATCAAAAAACATCCTGGATGATATCAGAGAGAAAGTGCATCAGCAAGTGTTTGCTGGCATTAGCAGGTACTATGCTAACATATAGGCCATGGTATATGTAAAGCAAAAATAAAAGAAAGAAAAAAAGAAAGCTGATTACACAAGACCAGTATGTCCTGATGATTGCAGTTGTGTTAGGAAATCTTTTAGTTAATTCTAACATCCTTTGTTTTCTTATCTTTAGCATTTGTACTTCTGTTTTGGTGGTCACTGCAGAATTACTTTGGTATTCACTAATCACTATTAATTCATATGCAAGTAGCCATTTAAATATTTTTCCCTTTGAAATGAATATTAGCCACTATGGTTAATAAATAAAAGTAATTTTGGGGAGTTCTCTGGGACTAAGAAATTATGTAGCCTTTTACATAATTAATCTTTAAGTTCCATTGGTTGCAAGTAATGATGATTGTCTTTTGACAATTTATTGTATAGGTGTAACAAGAATTTTAGTTTTGGGAAATTGTACCCCAGAAGAGATTCTTTTGAATATTCTTTCTGTAGAGTTCCAAGTAATGAAAAGAAAAACTACTGTTTATTGAACATCTATTCCATAATCTGTCTTTAAATATAGTTGTCTTTCAATGCAAATAATAAGTTTTTCTTATACATGTTTTTCAGATAATATGTAAAATATTTTTCACATTCATTCAAGGTATTTTAAGCACCAAATGACATTACTTATGGACCATTCTATTCTTCTGTTGTGTTTAATCTCAAAATAATAAGATAAGCAACTATAAATTAGTGAATACCTGCCATGACACATAGACTTTGCATATTGTAGCTTATTTAGTAGATAATAAAAATTATTTTGCATATAAAGAAACCGAGACTAGTAGAAGATAAGTAGCTTGACCAAAATATAAGATCTCTGTCCTGCATATTCTAGTTTTGCCTCTTTGGCTCTCTTTTCTAATCTTTTTCTCCCTGTTCTGTGGCCCAGAAAGCTACCTCTGTGGGTCATGTAAACTCAGCTCTTTTGTATTCTGTTTCCTGATTGGCGTCAGCCAATAGACAGCACCAACAGTCATCAGATGGTAGGAAGAGAGAGAGCAGCAAGGGTATTTATTCCTCTGCCTTCTTTCTTAACAATGCACGTTTTGGCTTTGGCTGCATTCCTTTTAAAAGGCACAACTTCCGCTGGTCAGTCTTCTTCTACAGCTACCGGTTTCTGTGTTGCAATAAATGCTCCCTTTCTTTGCCCTTTCAGACCTGGGGCAGTAATGCCTCCATGCTTATCAACGCTAGGGTTCTTATTATTCATGGTTGGCTAACACAGGACAACCAACACCATTATAAATTACTCATTATATTCCATGAAATCTCTTCAATTCACCTCCTGAGAGTGCATCAATTTCTTCTAGGCCTTTGACTGATATAGAAATTGTCACCAGAATTGGCTGGAGGAAACAGAACCTTAGATTGGAATTCTGGTATTAAATCATTCATGTATTTAATGAATGCACTTATTATCTCCCTTGCCGGGGAAAATGGAATATGATGATCTGTGTCATATGGTGGCATCATGAAGGCAGGTAGAGGGCAAGGCATTTGGAGAGCAGATGACTGTGACTCAGTAGCCATAACTAGAATGATAAGTGTAATAAGCAAAGCTCAGGCTGCTGTTGCTGGTGGTTCTAAAAAGGATATCCAGGGAAATGAACCAACTAAAAGACTGGAATGTAAGCCCAACTCAAGGCTCACATGAGGAACTCAGATGGCCGCCAAGACAGCTTTAAAAATGGCCTTAATCTGCCATAGCTCCAGGGCAGATATGGCTGAAATTCAAGCCCAGTTCCCAACTGCAGTTGTCACAGAACTGCAGCACTAATGAATGTGACCCTCCAGAATTATTTTACTAAGGAGATCTAAGGGAAGACTGGGTGTTACTGAGATATGGGATGGAGATATCCCCACAGACAAAAGCAAGGCTAGTAACTTTTAACCCTTAAGTCATCCTAAAGGTTCCTTATCTGGTAAAGTAAGGATTTTCTGCTGAGTGAAAGAATCAGGCTTCTCTTGAAACTCTTGCAGTGACTCCCCCTGGAGCACTTGTCTTTTCTGCTCACCACCTTCATGGCTCCCAGACCCACAATAAAAATCAGATTCCAACAGACCCCAGTTAGAGGAGTAAAAAACTCCTGTAGGAGAAAGAAATTCTATACACCAAAAAAGCAGCAGAATCTTTTCAATTTCAATTGACAGGAATCTAGGGAACATATTGGAGTGGATTCTGAGAGTGTTAGATGAAAAAGCATAAAAAACAGGGTGATATACCCTACAGGGAGCAAGGATTTTGTAAGTAGCTGGAAGCAGCACTGATAGTTTAACTAAGTTAGTGAATTCAGTCTGATTTATCTTAATCAGTGGGGTTGAATTGCAAAGCTGCTCTGGCAAACTGTATCAGAGATCAACCAAACCATGAGCCAAACCCAGCCAGCCAGCTTGTTTTTGTAAATAAGATATTATTGGAACACAGATGCTCAAACTCAGTAATGCCTTATCTATGCATGTTTTTGTACTACAATGGCAGTTAGATCGTTTTGACAGATACTGTACAGTTCACAAAACCTAAAATATTTGTGGTCTGGTACTCTCTAAGAAAGGATTTTTGGCCCCTGCACTAAAGGAAGGAACAAAAGCGCTAGCACAAAGGAATGTTGGAGTAGATTAATTTAGAAGAACCTGCTGTCATCCCTCCTGTTCCCTTGCTATATCTCTGGTAAGGCTGGACAACACCTTTTCCTTCACCAGGACCTAAAGAAATGTAATAATATTTCTCCTGCAAAGGTCATGGGTGCATTGGTTGATGTTGCAATCCATGTAGACTCAGGGGTTGAGCAAAGTTTTGTGAGTCCTATGGCTGCTACAAATTCAAAGTCCTTCTTCAAGTAAAATGCACAATATTACCAATGCAAAAAAATACAAGGAATATTGATTTATGATGATAGAAAAACATCACAAAATATGGAACTTTAAGGACAGTTGTCAAATAGAACTAACATTACAAAATCCAAAAAAGAAAACTTTTTTAAAGAACAATTTACTTTTTGATCAATTCTTTAAGTTTTTATTTTTATTTTTCTCTCTCTCTCTATTGGGAGAGATTTCCTGTTTTTGCTTTAGTTTAGTTTAGTTGTGTTTTGTTTTGATGCATAAAACTTCTATTTTTAAATTATACTTTAAGTTTTAGGGTACATGTGCACAATGTGCAGGTTATTTACATGTGTATACATGTGCCATGTTGGTGTGCTGCACCCATTAACTCGTCATTTAACATTAGGTATATCTCCTAAGGCTATCCCTCCCCCCTCCCCCCACCCCACAACAGGCCCTGGTGTGTGATGTTCCCCTTCCTGTGTCCATGTGTTCTCACTGTTCAATTCCCACCTATGAGTGAGAACATGCGGTGTTTGGTTTTTTGTCCTTGTGATAGTTTCCTGAGAATGATGTTTTCCAGCTTCATCCATGTCCCTACAAAGGACATGAACTCATCCTTTTTTATGGCTCAATAGTATTCCATGGTGTATATGTGCCACATTTTCTTAATCCAGTCTATCATTGTTGGACATTTGGGTTGGTTCCAAGTCTTTGCTATTGTGAATAGTGCCGCAATAAACATGTGTGTGCATGTGTCTTTATAGCAGCATGACTTATAATCCTTTGGGTATATACCCAGTAATGGGATGGCTGGGTCAAATGGTATTTCTAGTTCTAGATCCCTGAGGAATCGCCACACTGAATTCCACAATTGTTGAACTAGTTTAAAGTCCCACCAACAGCGTAAAAATATTCCTATTTCTCCACATCCTCTCCAGCACCTGTTGTTTCCTGACTTTTTAATGATCGTCATTCTAACTGGTGTGAGATGGTATCTCATTGTGGTTTTGATTTGCATTTCTCTGATGGCCAGTGATAATGAGCATTTTTTCATGTGTCTTTTGGCTGCATAAATGTCTTATTTTGAGAAATGTGTGTTCATATCCTTTGCCCACTTTTTGATGGGGTTGTTTTTTTCTTGTAAATTTGTTTGAGTTCATTGTAGATTCTGGATATTAGCCCTTTGCCAGATGAGTAGATTGCAAAAATTTTCTCTCATTCTGTAGGTTGCCTGTTCACTCTGATGGTAGTTTCTTTTGCTGTGCAGAAGCTCTTTAGTTTAATTAGATCCCATTTGTCAATTTTGGCTTTTGTTGCCATTGCTTTTGGTGTTTTAGACATGAAGTCCTTGCCCATGCCTATGTCCTGAATGGTATTGCCTGGGTTTTCTTCTAGGGTTTTTACAGTTTCAGGTCTAACATTTAAGTCTTTAATCCATCTTGAATTAATTTTTGTATAAGGTGTAAGGAAGGGATCCAGTTTCAGCTTTCTACCTATGGCTAGCCAGTTTTCCCAGCACCATTTATTAAATAGGGAATCCTTTCCGCATTTCTTGTTTTTGTCAGGTTTGTCAAAGATCAGATAGTTGTAGATATGCAACATTATTTCTGAGGGCTCTGTTCTCTTCCATTGGTCTATATCTCTGTTTTGGTACCAGTACCATGCTGTTTTGTTTACTGTAGCCTTGTAGTACAGTTTGAAGTCAGGTAGTGTGATGCCTCCAGCTTTGCTGTTTTGGCTTAGGATTGACTTGGCAATGCAGGCTCTTTTTTGTTTCCATATGAACTTTAAATTAGTTTTTTCCAATTCTGTGAAGAAAGTCATTGGTAGCTTGATGGGGATGGCACTGAATCTATAAATTACCTTGGGCAGGATGGCCATTTTCACGATATTGATTCTTCCTATCCATGAACATGGAATCTTCTTCCATTTGTTTGTATCCTCTTTTATTTCATTGAGCAGTGGTTTTATTTCTCCTTGAAGAGGTCCTTCACGTCCTTTGGAAGTTGGATTCCTAGGTATTTTATTCTCTTTCAAGCAATTGTGAATGGGAGTTCACTAATGATTTGGCTCTCTGTTGGTCTCTTATTGGTATAAGAATGCTTGTGATTTTTGCACATTGATTTTGTATCCTGAGACTTTGCTGAAGTTGCCTATCAGCTTAAGGAGATTTTGAGCTGAGATGATGGGGTTTTCTAGATATACAATCATGTCATCTGCAAACAGGGACAATTTGACTTCCTGTTTTCCTAACTGAATACCCTTTATTTCCTTCTCCTTCCTAATTGCGCTGGCCAGAACGTCCAACACTATGTTGAATAGGAGTGGTGAGAGAGGGCATCCGTGTCTTGTTTCAGTTTTCAAAGGGAATGCTTCCAGTTTTTGCCTATTCAGTATGATATTGGCTGTGGGTCTGTCATAGATAGCTCTTATTATTTTGAGATACATGTTCTTAACAGTGGTTCCACAGTGGTAGAGGTCAAATAGTAACATTTAGCTATGAGATAAAGTGCACCCAATTACCATAATATGCTTTATCTGTGGTTGTTGCTGATTCATCACTAATATCTCGGAAAGATGTAGATGGGTAACCCTTTTAGGTACTGTTTGACATATATAATAGGATAAGGTAAAGGTTGTTGAAATCGAGTTGAGTTGAAGTAGTGAAGATTCATGAACTGGATGTTCATGTTACCCCAACATTCATATGTTGAAACCCTAATTCTCAATTAGATAGTATTTGGAGGTAGGCCTTTGAGAGGTAATTAGTTCATGAAAGTGGAACCCTCATGATAGAATCAGTTCCATTAAAAAAAGAGAAAGAGACAAGAAATCCTCTCTCTTTCTTCTGTGAGGACACAGGAGAAGAAAGCCACTTGCAAACCAGGAAGTAGGCCTTCGCCAGACACAGAATCTGCTGACACATTGACTTTGGATTTCCTGGCTTCCAGGATTAGGAGAAATGAATGTCAATTGCTTAAGCCACCCAGTCTTGGGTGTGCTGTTATAGCAGCCTGAACTAAGATACTAGCTTAAGTCAATTCACAAAACTGGCTCTCCTCAACTGATAGGAAGCCAGTTTAATGGAGGAAGAACTTATATCACAGCCTTCTGTGGTATCTGAGAATATCTCTCCAAACCTCTTCCTAAAGGTACCTGTAGACATTTACCTGAGTGTCTATTAGTAAAAAGGCAACACATAGAATTTGTGATTTATGTTGTCTGTGTTCTTATACTAATCTGCTGAGCTTCCACCAAGATCTATTGCTAATAGTAAGAACTTACAGAGGTCAAGGGATAAATGGATTCTTGGCTTAAGTCCATTTCATTGGGGTCCAGCTGAACCCCAAATCCATCTTGTAGTTATTGTATGTTTTAGAAGGCATAGTGAGAGTAGATATACTCAGTGACATGCAGGACCTTCACATTGGCTACCATATTTGTGAACTGAGCTATTATATTAGGAAAGGACAAGCAGAGTCCCTGAAACTGTCCCCTTTTACCCATCATCCCTCACAGTAACCAACTGAAAGCATTATTGCATCCATAAAAGCACAGAAGAATTTTGTGCCACCATCAAGAGGTACAGGGGTCTTCCCAGCACGTTTCTGTATGACTGGCCTGAATGGCCAGTTGAAAAAGGCAGGTGGGAAATGCAGAGTGAAAAGGAATAATTAAAAATATAATTGGGTGGTCTCACTAATTCCAACTGTAATAGTTTGTGTATTATCTTTATTGGATCAAACAGTGTTAACATTTGGTATGTGGCATGCAGCTACCGACATACTACTGTGCTTTCTTTCCAACAGCCTTTGACAAAGACAGCCAGGTCAATTTGCCTCCTGAGATGTGGACAGCAGTGCCATCACCTTTTCTTAACTCAGGATAATATCTACTCTCCTGCTGTCTGACATAAGTAGATTTCAGGACCCTCAGTCACCTTAATAGTACATAGAACATCATACTCTCTGTTCATTGATGATACTGTGCTAATTGGATCTGATGAGTACAGTGCAGCAGGCTTTAATATGAGAATATGACAGAGAAAAGATACAAGGCTCATGTAAATCCAAGAGCCTCACAAATTGGAGAGGTTCTTAGCAGTCCAATGATTGGGGAATCTTAAAAATATTCTGAGATAATCTTCTGTATCTTGCACTATCTACCATGAAGAAAAAGCCACATTTTGGTAGACTGTTCGGCCCACTGACCAAAATCTGTTAGGCTGATATATTTTAGCAGACCTGAACCAAGTCCAATTTTGCAACAGTTCCTAGATACAGTATAAGCTTCCCTGCCTCTCACTTAAGGCCTAGGCATATCATTGGCAAATAAGAAGACTCTGAAAAGCCCCACTAGGAGAATCACAGTACTAGTTCTATTCTATTTACAATTATTCGCCATTTCAAAATTAGTTCCTAAGATTGAGCACCTGACAACTTGATATAGGTAACCAAGAGATTATTCAACTTAACGGCCCACTATGAACTGCTGTTGTATGATCCTTAAACCACCAAATTTGATGTGCACAACAGCATTTTATTGTTAAATGGGAATGACATTTATAAAGCTGGGCCTCTGCAAGTCCAGTGGAGCTAAGTTAATTCTAATTTGTGATTGGGACGTACCCATGACAGAAAATCGCCATTTTGACATACCCCAAATACAGCAGCACAAAGCAACTGCCTGTGATTGTCAATTATCTGCACCAACTTTGAATAGACAACTGAGAGTAAAATTGACCATTAGCTGTTATTAATCTTTTAAATAGCTTATTTATCAGGACAATATTTTCTTTGAGGAATGGTTTCACATCGTTGATAAACAGTTTCCTATTACTAACATTAAACTAAATAATATATGTCATATTTCTTTTTTACCCTTAGAAAGTTAATCTAATAATATTATTCTGATTAGTGGTACTTTTTTAAATTTTTGTAATGTTGTTTATGGTGTTTGATTTGTACTTTTTTGTCTTTTTCATACCTTTTAATAACATCCGATTTACTACTGGAGCATTTTATTTTCACCGTCTCTTAAAATACTTAATAACTTTTAGATTTGTTGTTCACAAAACTAAATAATTGCTTGATGTTTCATTTTATCATTCTTATTAAATAGGCAGCTCGTGTACATATGAAAGTGTCTTTTTATACACCGAAACCAATCTATACAGAACCCTAACATTTTGCATGGCTTCTAAAAGCAAAATTTTCCTCAAATTTGTCACCACCTATAATTTTGACATTTCTCCCAGTGTCAGATGATTCTTGGTGTTCCTAATAGATCAGTAGTGATTAATCTACTTCCCATATCCAACATCATCCTGGGTTCATGCCAGCTGGGTCTCTGAATGAATTGCAGCAAAGAGAGTGATTTGTTATTAAGACTGGTACTGTTAGGCATGTAGCACCCTTGATGAGTGAAGTTTCCCTCAATAAGCTTATTTCTTTTTCCCCTCAAGTCTTACCAGGAGTTTGCACCCTTGCAAAGAAATGGCACAATTGCCAGTCTAGGCAAGATGAAGAGGTAGCTGAGGGCTTAGAGAAATCCTTATAAGATCATACCTTCAAGTCTGTATTTCAGTGATAGTATAATATGGGTTACTAAGACTGAACAGTACACATTCACATGCATTCCTTTAGGCTTTGTGAGTATCAGCAAGTATTAATATGTCAGACATATTGAGAAGAAAACAGTATTGGGACATATCCAGAAAGGTTAAAGGTAAAAGCAAGATTCCTTTTAGAAGGTTTGGCTAATGAATCTCAAAGCTTGTTTCTTCCTATAATGGTGTTTTCTACTTATTGCTATCATTATATTCACCATGCCTGTTTCTAATAGACGCCTACAGCTCATAGAAGCAACTCAGCCTCATAGTCTTTCTAATTCTAAACATAGACATTTGTTATGAATAAACGTCTCTTAAAGCATCCTTCTTGATGAGATCGTCACTCTGTCTCTGATTTTCTTGATACCTCTTATTATGACAATTAACTAAGGATGTTTCTGAAACATATTCCCTTACCTTGCCTACTCTGACAATCATTACAGTGCATTACATTCATCTCCAAATTCCTTTAAGTAATTCATAATAATGTGTGGAGGACTGAGATATTTGGAATCCCACTTATACCTGTAAAGATTACTCTTAAAATAATCATTTGTCATTTTAATTTCATTTTACTTAGTCTCACTTTCAAAATGCAAAACTATTACTTTCTCTTTAATAGTATGAACAAGGGGAATACTGTAGACTCAAATCTTAGGTTGCCTGCTTCATTCCTTTATCTCATTACTCAGTTTCACTTTTTATTCCTGTCTCATCTGATATTTCTTTCTTTTATTGAGATTTCTGAGATGCTTGATTTTTGTTTTCATTTGGTATATATTTTCCTATTATAATCCTGAAACTTCCAGAAAGTTAAGAAAGACACTTTTTGATTCCAACTTTCATTTACCCCTTTGGGGAAGCCATTGTGCATGCTAACGGGTGTCCACCTTGTGCAAATAATCCCAGATCCACAAAGCACTAGGAGAATTAGCCTTTGTCTTTTGCCCTTCTATGGTTACCTCTATTAAGGTGTTCATCAACAAACACACAAGGAAATGCTTCTCTGCAATTGCTGTCATTTACTACCTACAGTGATGTGACAAGTAAGGTAGAAAAAAACGTGCAAGTAGACCAGATTTCAAGCAGGCGTGCTTCGAATCATACATTTAAACTACACTGTAAACTTCTTCCATTTTTCCCCGGTCGACCATACTCAGTTTTCCACATTTTCTAGTCTCGTCTATGGCACTCCCTAGGAAAATCACACAAGTGGTTAAGTTAAGCTTGTAAACACATGACTTTTGAGTAATTGTCAATAACTTGGAAAGAGACTTACTTTAGCATATCTTTTTGTGATGTATGGCTAGTTCTTTCTTGGTCATTACACTAATGCTGTTTGGTTTTGTTTAAATATTATGTTTTTGAGATCAGAATTATGGAAGAACTAGAAATTTACATTTGACTTTATCTTAGAGAAATCATTTGGGATTAAACTATATTACATTGTTATTTTCATTGTCTGTGCACTTTTGTTTCTGTTTGCTATCAGGTACTTTTGCCATGGATTAAGTTTACTGATTTCTAAAATATTATTAGAACACACTAATATAATTTATTGTCAAGAAATTATTATTATTTTACCTATTAAGAAATCTAAGAAACAAATCCTGCGTGGATGCTAGAATTTATTACAATGCCACTTATTATGATGCCACTTTAATTCAAATAATTATGCATCATCAAGCACCCAACACACTGTCTGGGACATCATATAAATGTGAGGATGTATTGGAACTGGCACAGAGTAGGATCGAATCCCAGCGATTTCATCCAATTACTTGAGACTGGAAAAGTAAACCATTTAAATAGAGAAACCCTTAGTTATGTCATACTAAATTAGAAATAGTATTATCAGATTGGCCGAGTTGCTGTGAGAATTAATAAATTTTTGCATATAAATATAAATTGTCTTTTTAATAAAAAAATGGTTCAATCCTCCCAGTGAAAATAACTAGAAAATATGGGAAAAATAGATGGTAAAAGGTCTCTCTGAAGGCATTAGAGAGATGCCAAGGTTGCTAGGACTTGAGGAGCTAAGTCCTGGAGACTAGGGACACTCATGCAGTGTGAATGATGTGGCATTTCCTTCTAAGGGACTCCCTGATCCTTAAGTGGCTGGGCTGAGAAGCTAAGTCAAACCGAGTGTGTCCTAGGGGGCAGGGAAACAAGGAAGAGAAAACTACACACACAAAAAATCCCTTTAAAATGACTACGTATGCAAGTTGAAGAGTAAAAACCAATATAGAAAACATTACCTTTTCTTATATGTGACTACTTATACCTTAATTTTTTGGGGGAAAAAGAAGTATAATTAACTAGCTAAATTGAGTTGGAGGAAAACTATCCTGTCTTTCGTGAGATAAGTATTACATGCTTTCGTGATGCAACAGTTATTTGACTTTTATTTTCCAGATGCAAGTTCTTACTTTTGTGCTTAGAAGAGTAATGTTCCTAGGTTGAAATTAGGGACATTATGAGGAGAATTGCTTTACCCTTCAATCATTACTATAACCTCTTTCCTATATCTATATGCAATGAAAATCAATAGGCAAAACTTATGGCTCTTTTGAGTTCCCTAGATTCTATGGTAAATGAAAAGCCAAAGAATGACCAACATATTTGTGAAAGAAAGCAAAAAAGAGAGTATGATAAACTTCCATAAATTAGATATTAAAATTTGCCTGAATTTCTAAACTTTTTCAGAGGATGTTATAAGTGCTTCAAAACTTCTGGCATAATAAAAGAGAATAATATTTACTGATGCTTAATTTTTTTCACAACAATTTTTAAAGGTGTAAAAAAGTTTTATAATAGGATGTATAATATGATCACACATTTCTTTGAAAGCTATTATACATATAAGAATAAATATCTCAAAAGATCATGCATCAAAGAATGTAAAATTGCTTACCACAATATGGAAGGATTTAAGGTGATTTTTAAATCATTCTATATTTCCTTTGCTTTCTGGTTTTTTTTTTTTTTTTTTTTTTTTGAGACAGAGTCTCGCTCTGTTGCCCAGGCTGGAGTGCAGTGGCATGATCTCCACTTACTGCAAGCTCCGTCCCCTGGGTTCGTGCCATTCTCCTGCCTCAGCTTCCTGAGTAGCTGGGACTACAGGCGCCCACCACCACGCCTGGCTAATTTTTTTGTATTTTTAGTAGAGACGGGGCTTTACCGTGTTAGCCAGGATGGTCTCTATCTCCTGACCTCGTGATCTGCCCGCCTCGGCCTCCCAAAGTGCTGGGATTACAGGCGTGAGCTACTGCGCCCAGTCTGCTTTCTATTGTTTCTTAAACATGAATTATGTCAATAAATTATGGAACATACTAACATGGATGTCATCAGTTCTATCAGTGCTTTTTCTAACCATTTCCAAAAATTAAATGGGTAAAATCTTGGTTTTTGCTCTTGCTTTGTTTTACTTTTACCTTTTACTCTGATATGGATTCATTGCTTTTCTACATGTTTTGTATTGCTGAATCAATCAGGTATTAATCAACTACTTGTGGAGTGCATGGTTAAGGTGCATCTGGAATATCAGATCACTGAAGATTGAGTGCCCATTTTGTGCCAAGGGCTGCCTCAGTATTATCATTTCTACCAATACATTTTGGCCTCACATAATCATATGAATTAGGCATAATTCTATTAATTGTTAATAACATAAATTCAGAACACATTGGTAAATACACATAGCATCTTATTTGGTATTAATGGCAACAGTTAAAGTGCATATTATTATCTCCCTTTTACAACTAAGGAAACTGAGGCTCAAAGGGTTTATTGTAAGTAACTGACAGTTATTCAGTAATTAAGTATCACATTCAGTATCCAAATACATATTCCACACACTCAAGATACTTTGCTCCTCCCTACAATCCCTTGCTCAATGCCAGGAGAAGACTAAGATTTTAAAAGATTATATCTCCATGGACACTTAGTAGATAAGAGCTGGAATTGAGATTGCAATCTATGATTTTTGACTCTTTTCGATAAAATTGTGTTAGTATGTTGGGATATATGTGTCTGTCTATCTATCTATCATCTATCGCATAATAACCCATACATTCCTTATTCCCCGTGGGCATTGCCATTAAAATTTATCATAGTATACTAGCATTTATTAGAGGCTCCCAATTAAAAATTTGTATTAAACACATAATGGTAATTGTAGTTTCTTGCCAAGACAGAAGTTGTTGCAGCTTGTCAATATTCTTGATTCTTTTTTCCTTCTGGAAGATGTTAGGTGGATTATTATTTCTATTCCTCTTGAAGTTAGGCATAATTGTGTGATATGAGATCATTTTAAGGTGGAAACATTTCAGAGCTGATGTGTGATTACTCATGCTCTTTTTTCCTTCTGTGGCAAACCTTGACATCTTGCATTGAGATGCATAGTAAGATGGTGGAAGCTCTGCTATGTGGGATGATTGCAGGTTCACCCAGCCAACCCGCATGGGACATGGAGCATAAACAATAAAGAAATGTTTTTGTTAGGAGCCAATGAGATTTTGGGATACTCCTTACTGCATCATAACCTAGTCAGTACTAATCACCCCTGACTAACTACATCTATGATTTGATTGACTATTGAATAAACACTTACATTCTTTCAAACATTAAATTTTTTTGAGTGTTTAATTACGCCAAACAATATGCTAGAATCTATATGTATTATGGTGGGTAAAATATAGAAATAGCATCTTTTCTCATAAAATGTACATGATTCAGGACTCGCTTGACTATTTTACTTTAGGAATACAGAGAAACATGACATGGTCTGCGATTTCCCCAACATATAAAAAATGATAAAAAAAATTTTTTAAGCAAAATACAAGAAATTTTAATATTTGAATTATTACTGTATTTATAACAATATTAACTTTGGTTTATAAGAAGGGATAGATAAAATGTATACTTAAGAGGCTAACCAAATGATTGGTGGAGAGCAGTTTATGTGTGTGTGTAGAATTAATAGGCCAAATGCCATTATGCTGAGAGCCAAGGCTTAGAGAAAAAAACTGCAGATAAAACGGTTTCAATGATTTATGCCATCTTTACGTCCTCTACCACTCTCCACATGGTCTACACACTTTATAATTTTACTCTTTATACATTGCTTTTCTTACTTTGTTCACCTATATAAGACAGTTTGTGTTGTCATTTTTCAGAGTTACATCATTGGTAGCTATTTGGAAACGTTACGTGAGACAGTATCTTGTGCTACTTCATGGTGAAAAGAGTTGAAATTTTATTCTCTGTTTACCATGTTAAGAAAGAGCCACCACTTCAGTAAACCATAAGCCCCCACCACCCACCTGAATCCCCCTCCCAGACAATGCACAGAGTGAGTGAGCAGAGCTGGACGTGGCTGATTTTTCAAGGCTTGGCTCCCCACCTCATTAGACAATCTCAGCGTTTAATAGTTTAGCAGGCCCTCCAGAATTTTCTGGTCAGGCATAAAAAACAGTACCTTCTGATGAGAAAGATTTCACAAAGGTTACTCAAATTTCTTTGTTATTTCTGCAGTTCATTTTAATAGAACTGTATGTGTTTTTGTTTGTTTGTTTGTTTCTGTTTTTGAGACAGAGTGTCTCGCTCTGTGGCCCAGGCTGGAGTGCAGTGGCGCAATCTCAGCTCACTGCAAGCTCTGCCTCCTGGGTTCACAGCATTCTCCTGCCTCAGCCTCCCGAGTAGCTGGGACTACAGGCGCCCATCACCACACCCGGCCAATTTTTTTTTTTTTTTTTTTTTTTTTTTTTTTTTTTAGTAGAGACGGGGTTTTACCGTGTTTGCCAGGATGGTCTCGATCTACTGACCTCGTGATCTGCCCGCTTCGGCCTTCCAAAGTGCTGGGATAACAGGCATGAGCCACCGCGCCTGGCCAAATTGTTTGTGTTTTGGAGTTAAATTAACAGGTAAGTGATTGGAGCTATGGAAGTCCATCTATATTTTTACGTTAACTTCTATTGAAATGATTTCCGGCATATCTTAAGTACATTTGTATTTTCCTAAAATTCACTGATTCAGTGTGAAATACGTCAACACTTTGACTCCACAATGATAAAACCTACAAGAAAAAAAGAGGGGGAAACCTAAAATATCCATTGAGAGTGGAATACTTTCTGGCATGTTCATATAAAGGAACACTACGTAGTAATGGAAATTAGTGAACAACTGTAAAATACATCAACATGAATATTTCTGACAAAGCTGCTGTTGAGTAAAATGCCAGACATAAAATATCACATATTACTATTTGTATAAAGTTGAAAAACA
Source organism: Pan troglodytes (assembly GCF_028858775.2). Lineage (NCBI taxonomy): Eukaryota > Metazoa > Chordata > Mammalia > Primates > Hominidae > Pan > Pan troglodytes. Next base: position 110,733,017 of record NC_072412.2, on the reverse strand, counting down.
CAAAATCAAATTATATACATATATTAAGAGTTGATATTAATATAGCATTAATCTAATAATAAGGGTTACTGCTGGAGAGGAAGGTTATATGTTTTAGAAGCTTCTGTATTCTGATAATTTCCTATTTTCTGATTAGGTTGTTATTTATATGGGTTATTCATCAAACTACTTATTCAACAAACTGTACTTTTATTATTTGCACAGTTTAGTGGCTGTCTGTTATACAATAAGGAGAATTTCATTTAAAGATCTAATACTTTTGGTACTTGTATCCTCTTCTTAAGCATTGCAATGCCTTACTATCAACTTAAAACTTCTGTATCCTCCCCAATTGTATGCTATTTTTTTATATGCTATGTATTTATATTTTATCATGTTTAGCATTTCATTGTTCCTCATCCTTTACTCTCTCCCTCCCTCTGTGATTCTTTTCCATGTGTCTGGAAAACACCCAACATGTTTCCCTTGGTGTAGGTCAGCTAGTGATACATTCTCTCCATTCAGTTTTTGACTGTGAAATAGATATTTTAATTCACATTAATTTTGGGCTAGATGATTGGATATAAAATCATTGGTTTATTTTAATACATAAACTAATTCTATCTTCTTTTTGATTCATATTTGTGTTGTTGTTGAATATACTCAGCTGTCAGATCGCATCTCTGCTGTAGCTTTTTGTGTTTTACCATATGATTAGATGTATGTTTCTCTTTTGTTGTTAAATGGAAATTAGATGAAATAAGTGAAAATTATATTAAAAAGCTTTTTATTCGTTCACCTGAATCAAAATTTTACTGTGATTAGCAAGCACTTTACATCATTATCTTATTTAACTCTCAGTACAACAACATGAGGAGGAGTTATTTTCATATCTCTATTTTATGAATAAAGAAACATGCAGAGAAAGACTAGGAGAGTTGCTTAAATGCTCACAGCTAGAAACAGGTGGAACAAAATTTCAAAATCAAATTTGCCTAACTACAAAATTTATGTTCTTGATTTCTGCACTATGCTGTCTCTGATATGCATTTTTAAATAAACAACGGAAATTTAACTTAGAAGATTTTTTGAAATCCATATTCTTGTATTTCCACTAAAATATGAATCCATTATAAGCATATACCACAATTATACACCCCACAAACATATGTAGATACATGATATTTATCTTAAAACTCTAGCACTAATCAAAATCTCAGTGTCCTCTTCTAAGCTGAACTACCTTATTGGCTTAAAACAAAACCTTAGCTTTCAGTTGGCATAATTTTCAAGTTCAATTCAAGCCCACCAAACAAATAACAATAACTCATCTTTTCAAAAAGTGCTTAGAGAATGTCTTTGAAAAATAGCCACTTACATGCTTCATGAGGACTCTGAGAAAAATAGTATATCCAGATACATTTGATATAATCCTATACATGATAACAGATTTAAAATAATATTTAAAGGAATAATTTTCCCGCTAAGTTTATCTATCTTATATGCTTAGAGGCATAAATATATGGAAATTTGTGATTAGTAAGAGGCACCCTTATGTTCTGAAATCAAATTAAACATACCAAAATGCCAACTATTTTTGAACATATATATTTCTGATTGCCATAGGCTTATTTTACTTTCTCCTTCATTCCAAAAGACTCATCAAGATTCAATGTTGAGTAACCTGTGGATACTAATTTGGTTTCTTCTTGCTTCAGGATCACAGGACAGAAATCTCTTTCCGTTAGCTTGTCCTCCTCTGATAAGATTGCCATTCTCTCATTCCTTCCATGATTGGCTTTCATTTATCCTTAGAGACAGCCCTGTTACCATCGTTGTTGAGAATCCTATCTGTTTTTTCCACTCCTCACTATCTCCCGCCCAGCGACCTCCATCCTGGCGAGGTACTCTCCAACCTGATTCCCTCACTTATTCTGCTTCATGCTTCCGCTAACCACAAATTGCTGTAATTAGTTATCATGGGCCTCAACTTCATTGTGATTTGTTTAAAATGAGGGTCTCTTTATACTGTTTTTAAAGCAGCTTCGTTGAAATGCGATTCATATACCGTACAATTCACTCACTTAATATTGCACTCAATATGGTGCAATTAAATAATTTTAGTATATTCTCATGATTATGCAATCTAATTATGATTTAGTATATTCTCATGATTATGCAATCTAATTTTAGAACATTTTGTTCCCCATAAAAGAAACCCCACACACGTTCGCAGTCAACTTCCATTACTTTTCCTGCCCTAAGCAACCACTATTGTAGCATTACCTGCTGCTAGTACAATGGTATGCACATAGTCAATTCTAAATCAATGTTTGCTTTAAAATACAAGAAGGGAAATATGTTAGGTCCCTAGGGCTGCCCTAACAAAATACCATAAACAAGGTGGCTCAAAACAATAGAAATTTAATGTCTCATAGTCCTGGAGGGCAGAGTTCAAAGTAAACTTGGCAGCGGGACCATCATGCTCCCTCTACAATCTTTCGGAAAATTCTTCCTTGTCTCTTAGCTGCTGGTGGTTGCTGGCAATTTTTAGAATTTCTTTTTTTCTTTTTCCTCTTTTTTTTTTTGTTTCTTTTTTTAAGACTGAATCTCACTCTGTTGCCCAGGCTAGAGTACAGTGGCACAATCTCAGCTCACTGCAACCTCTGCCTTCCAGGTTCAATCAATTCTCCTGCCTCAGCCTCCAGAGTAGCTGGAACTACAGGCTTGTGTTGCAGGAAGTCAGGGACCCCAAAAAGAGGGACCAGCTGAAGCCATGGCAAAAGAACATAAATTGTGAAGATTTCATGGACATTTATTAGTTCCCCAAATTAATACTTTTATAATTTCTTATGCCTGTCTTTACTGCAGTCTCCGAACATAAACTGTGAAGATTTCATGGACATTTATCACTTCCCCAATCAATACTCTTGTGATTTCCTATGCCTGTCTTTACTTTAATCTCTTAATCCCGTCATCTTCATAAACTGAGGAGGATGTATGTCGCCTCAGGACCCTGTGATGATTGCATTAACTGCACAAATTGTTTGTAGAGCATATGTGTTTGAACAATATGAAATCTGGGCACCTTAAGAACAGGATAACAGCAATGTTCAGGGAACAAGGAAGATAACCTTAAAGTCTGGCTGCCTGTTGGCTGGGTGGATCAGAGTCATATTTCTCTTCTTTCAGAAGCAAATAGGAGAAATATTGCAGAATTATTTTTCTCAGCAAGGAACAGCCCTGAGAAAGAGAATGTGTCCCTAAGGGAAGGCCTCTGAAATGGCCACTTTGGGGATGGCTGTCTTTTATGGTCGTTGATAAGGGATGAAATAAGCCCCAGTCTCCCAGGCTTATTAGGACAAGGAAATTCCTGCCTAATAAATTTTGGTCAGACCAGTTGTCTGCTCTCAAACCCTGTCTCCTGATAAGATGTTATCAATGACAACATGTGCCTGAAACTTCATTAGCAATTTTAGTTTCATTCCGGTTGTGTGGTCCTGTGATCTCGCCCTGCCTCCATTTTCCTTGTGATATTTTATTACCTTGTGAAGCATGTGATCTCTGTGACCCACACCCTATTTGTACACTCCTTCCCCTTTTGAAAACCACTAATAAAAACTTGCTGGTTTTATGGCTCAGGGGGCATCATGGGACCTGCCGAAATGTGATGTCTCCTCTGGCCACCCAGCTTTAAAATTTCTCTCTTTGTACTTTTTCCCTTTATTTCTCAGACCAGCCGACACTTGGGGAAAATAGAAAAGGACTCATGTTGAATATCGGGGGTGGGTTCCCCCCATAGGCTCATGCCACCACGCCTGGCTAATTTTTTTTATTTTTAATAGAGACGAGGTTTCAGGATGTTAGCCAGGATGATCTCAATCTCCTGACCTCAAGATCTGCCAGCCTTGGCCTCCCAAAGTGCTGGGATTACAGGCATGAGCCACAGCACCCAGCCAATTTTTGGAATTTCTTAACTTGCAAATGAACAACTTTGATCTCTGCCCTCATCATCACCTGGAGTTTTCTCTGTGTATCTGTCTTCATGTGGCCACCTTCTTATAGGACATCAATCAGATTAGATTACCACACACCCTGCTCCTGCATGACCTCATTTTAACTAATTACATATGCAACGATATTATTCATAAATAAGGTTGCATTTTGAGATACTAGAAATTAGGACCTGAAAAAAATATATATATATGTATATTTGAGAAGACACATTCAACCCATAACATAATGGATGAATAATCAATGTATATTATTCTTCCTTGTTTGAAAAGGCTTTCATCTTAAACATGCCGACAATGAATAATGTTTTTATTTTTACTTCTTCAGATGGAAATCCTTGCAGAGCATGTATGTTTTATGGTAATTCTATGAGACACTCAGAGTAAATTATCCCATGAGTTACTATATTGAACAGAAATGAACTGATTGCATTTTAATTCAAATTTTGTTCATGTTTCTACTTAGCATCTATGGTCTGCAACTTCTCTCTTAGGATATCTCCAGTGGAATTACAAGTAAGAGATTCCACCTGCCACATTCTACATCGTCCTTTTTCAGAAAATGATGCCATGTGCTTGAATAGTTCAAACCAGATCCGCATTATTAAAAATAAGTGGTGAAAGGGCGACATATTTTGCATCTTTTCCCTTTCCACATGCAGCTTTCTGGTGAAATCCAGAGATGATTCTTTGCTCAAGTATAATTCTATTACCTAAATCAGAATTCTGGATCCAAGATCTCTAGGTCTCAAAATAGAATTATTTACCAACAAATGATTGGATAACAATTTGCTTGAGAATTGGGGCAGAAATTGATTTGAAAACTACACTGTAGAGTACCCATTAGATCTCAATAGCAAAGCCTAATATGAAAATGTATTAGGAACTAGGTAAATAAAAGGGAAATGCAGTGAGTTATTATTATTTTAAGGATGTGAAGTTGGGCACAGTATTGTAGCTGCCAGACAGCAGTAGAAACAAACTCTCTGAAGAATGAGATCACCAAGGAAGTTTAGTAGAGAGGGAGAACAAAAAAGGGACCAGAGAAGAGAGAAAATTCTTTAAGTCTGCATTTATTGCATTTATTAAGTGTTTATGTAACTATGATCAGTTCTGGGCAATTTATGAGTGAGCCTCTAAAGTCAGGTTTCCAAAAGCACCAGCTTGAAAGAACTTTCAAGTACTTATCCAAGTGTGCCATTAATCTTGTGATGCTTAATCAGAACTACAAAAGAAACTTGTATCTGAATCAAAGTAAAAATGCCAAATAAATCACAATTAAATCTACTGTTATATTTTGTAATTTTCTTTTTATAATTAGTTTTTGATTTATAATATGTTACTTTCTGGTTGTTTTTTAAAGAAACTGGAAACCTTGATAGCGTAATGTTTTTGATGACCTGATTCTTTTAAATATTTCTTTCATATATTGACCTGTTTTGCCCTTAATATATACTTGAACTCTAAAAGAGGATAACTATTAATAGAAAACCTCTTATAATGCAACGTAGGTGGTATAAATGTTTTTAAGATTTATTTTGATTAAGAGGCATTAGGTTCTTGTATCCAGTTTAACTTCTCGTGTTCTTATATTTACCAAAACTTCCTCTGTCTGAAATTATAATGACAATCTTGCCTGAGTCCTTAAAATTTTATATATAAAATTGAATGTTTCCCATTTGTAGTTTTTCTTCATTACCTGGTTCCATAGGTGAATAAAGATGGATTTTTAAAAATACATCTTGCTAATTTTATTTTTTTAATAGGAAATGCCTATATTTTCTTTGGGACTAATAAACTCTCATGGATCATGTGGGGGTTGCACTTTTGAATAATGCATAGTTACTTCCTCTAAGGTTTCTTACAACTTAGTAGTTTAATAAAGCAAGAAAAGGAGCAAAAGAACTGAAGGGCTGAAAATAAATTATGGGTGAAGGAGCATTGTGAGGCCCGTGCTGTTTTCATAAGGTCGGATTACTTACTAACTTCATACATAGATTTTTCTCTCCAAGAGCTTTGCTTTTTGTAATTTGACCTGGATATTTAACACACAAATTATAGCAAAGAATAGCTATTAGACTGTTTGTATAAGTGGATTAATGAACTTAATATAAGTACAAAGTAAAGAAGACATAGGTATCAATTGAAAAAAAAAGCATTCTTCCTGGAATTAAAAGATTTCTTAAAGTTTTTTCTGTTTGTTTACTTTGTAAATAGAAGATTTATAAGGGATTAAACTTATGTTTCACTCTAGTTTTTAGACCTATTTTGCTTAAGTCACTATGGAAGAAATTATAGGTCATCTACCTTTTTTATGGATGAACGTGAGAGCTCTTTCTCACTCATCAAATTTCAAACGTTTTTAGAACAACAAAATATACCTTATAAAAACATAATATTCCTTAAAAAGAGAACCTTGATGAGAAATATTAGTCTATAAGTTTTTGTGTGTGGTTTTCTTTTTTTAATGTAAGAAACTACTATAGTGATGTATTAGAGATTGTAAACAATGAAAAACAAAATATCATAAAGGCTTATGTTTTAAAAAATGGTTATTTTATATCTGAACTATCCCAACAATAGCCTGACACTCAAACAATCTACATTGTGTAGCAGAACAGTTAAAATTAGTGCAGACACCTGGAAACATTCCAAGCATTATGATTGCTGGCCAAAGACAATTTCCTTTAAACAACTAAGAAAATATACATGAAATTCTAGTTTGAAATCTATGGAAAAGAAAAATGCTCATATAGAAAAGCAGCAGTCTGAAGAAAATTCTGCACACATAGGAAAAAAGTCTTAAAAATTATTTGAAAAAGTGATGATGACAGTGAGTAAATTCAAATTACAAACATTCCCTCAATATGAATATTGCACTTAGCATTATTTAGACCTGTCTTGATAATGTTTTTATTCTCTACCCTATAGAAAGTGAAGAAAATAATTATCATATGACATATCACCATGCATATATTTTTCAATAATCTTTGAATACAAAGTAATAATTTTATAAAAATCTGATAGTCTCATATTATATTATATCACTGAGGCCAGCATGGCCAGAGAACCTCCGAGCTCCATTGTGGAATTGTGATTGTCTAATAAGAGTTTCATACTAATTAATCCTTACTTTACACTCTATAAAATGCAACTCAACTGAATATAGCTAAATCCTGTTTCAAGGTAGAGTAATTCAATATTGATAGATACTTTCTCTACAATTATTACCAAGAAGATAATTTTTTAAGTGGAAATACGAAGGCTGCCATTGAATAGCAATATCTATAATACTCAAGTGACTATGCATGAAACACTGATCTTGAAGTTTGGTTTAGCCTCTATCACCAATGCTTACCACTATTCATAAATGCAGTTAAAATTGTATAGGTGTCATTAATCCAGAGAGAAACAGCTGTCCCCATTGATGTATCAATTGTGTAGAAGATAGAGATCCATGAGTCTGTAGTCACCATTCCCAGTTCACTATATTTAAGAAATATGGGAATAAGTAAATGTTATAGTGTCTAAAATATTTTAAAAGATACTTATGTGAAACTATTTTCCCATATTTTGAAAATTATCATCAAGTAACAGTTGGCAACATATTAGATATTATTTGAAGACTGTAGGAGTTTTGCATGCTATAATATTGATTTATTTTGTAATTATCATTAATTTTCATGAGCAAGTGTCCATTTGTAAATAAAATTGCTTGATTGTCTACGAGAAGCCATAGATGGACATAGACCTTGGCTTCTATTACTTGTCACTGATGTCTTTAGCATTAAATCCTAGGTAGGAATGAGGACAATATGCCTCTCAGGATGAGTAAATCTGATTTTTTTCAATGTGTATTATACTTCCTTATAATGACCTGGCAGTTATTCGTTCTCTACTTTAATGCCATGACTATTCATCATATGATGAATTTTCTAAAAGTCAGTCCATCTTGGTTTACTACATAGAGGGAACCTGCCTCAAAAATAATAGTAGAACTTTAACTCAAAAAGATTAACTTTAATAACTTAAAAAGTACGCTCCTTGAGTGTATACATGTTCCTTGTTCTTGCTGATATCATAGATATATCTAAATAATTGTGAGTGGGTTATTTCTAATGTAAAAATCTCCAGATTTAGTTGGAAAGAAAGTAAACTTAGGAGTTAAACAGACCTTTGTCTGATTTCTAGTTCTATAACTTACTTGAGCTATGATTTTATTTTATACCCTATAATTATACCTTATTGTACCTTATAATAAGCAAGCTGAACTATTTAATTTGCATGCCTGACAATTGCTGATTTTATAGATTAAAAGAGAAAATTGTTACAAGAACCTAGCACAGTGCCTGGTTCAGTGTAAGCAAATGTATGGAAAAAAAATAACATACCCCATGAATAGCAGTTTTACTGAGTAATTTCTGACACTATATAATGTTCTATGCTTTTTTTTTCTTTCTCTTTTTTTTTTTCCTCCAACCCTAGAATCAGCCATTTCTTCAAGGAGACATGGTATTTATTATTGGAAAATAACATTAGAAAGTAAGACCTGATGGGCTCTTTGTTACTAGGATGTCGTTTATTTTAGCCGTCAGTTGACAGAGCACCTCACGTGTATGCACAAGTTTATAAATATCTCCCTATAAAGCCATCTGTATCTATATTAAGTAAAACATGAATTAATACTGATTCCTCTAACTATAATATATTATCCGATAGATCATTCTAGTCTTCTCACCTTGTTTATGTGTAAATCCCAGTTTTTAAAAAATTTTTTATTTATTTTTGAGGCAGAGTCTTGCTCTGTCACCCAAGCTGGAGTGCCATGGCACGATCTCAGCCCACTGCCACCTCTGCCTCCTGGGTTCCAGCGATTCTCCTGCCTCAGCCTCCCCAGCAGCTGGGATTACAGGCGCATGCCACCATGCCCAGCTAATTTTTGTATTTTTAGTAAAGACAGGATTTCACTATGATGGTGAGGCTGATCTTAAACTCCTGACCTCATGATCCACCCGCCTTGGCCTCCCAAAGTGCTGGGATTACAGACGTGAGCCACTGCACCCAGCCTGTAAATCCCAATTTTAACAATAAGAAACCTAGCCCCATAATCTGCCATTTATTCATTTATTTACTTAATTGTTCAAATTCAGTAAGCATGTATAGCAGTATCAGAATTGTTAACACAATTTCTATAATAAATCTTCCCTAATATATCTCTCTACACATATCCTACTGGTTTGTTCCTCTGGAGAACCCTAATACATTCTCTAATGGAATACAACTTTATCAGCTAGAGTACAGTGCTTATTTGCACATTCTTTGGTCTTTAGTCTTACAGACTCCACTCACTTCAAAAGTTGTTTTGATCACCAATTCCCCCTACTTACTTCCCTCAGATGTTGCATTTCTTTCTAAAATTCCTTGACCTCTTATTTTTTATTTTAAAGTAAATTTGCACACATTTAATTTCACTGCTTGTATTGTATAGTTCTTATTGACAAATGCATATTGTCATGTATCCGCAATTGTAGTATCATATAGAATAGTTCTCTGTACTTTACCTATTTATCCCTTACCCCAGACTGAACCACTAGCAACCATTGATTATTTTACTTCCTCTATAGCTTTGCCTTTCCTGGGACATCATACAATTGGAATCACGTAGTATGTTGATCTTTTTATACAGGCTTTTTTATTCAGCCATATTCATTTAAGTTCCCCTATGTATTTTTGTTCCTTAACAGGTTATTCCTTTTTATCACTGAGTAATATTCCATTGTGTGGATGTATCACAGGTTTTTTAATTCATTCACCTATTAGATACCATCTTGATTGCTTTTACTTTTTGCCAATTTTGAATAAGACATTATAAGTATTTGTGTGTAGGTTTTGTGTGGATATAACTTTTCAAAGTAACTGGAGAACTGCCTTGGAGCACAGTTGCTGGGATGTATGGTAATATTATGTTTAAATATGTGAGAAACTGCCAAACTGTCTTCTAAAGTGGGCGTACTATTTTGCATTTCCACCAGCAATGAATAAGAGTTCCTGTCAATCCACATCTTCGTCAGCATTTAGTATAGTCAGCTTTTTGGATTTTAGCCATTTTAATAGGTGTATAGAGGAATTTCATATGATGGTTTCAATTTGCAATTCTTGAAGACAAATTATTTTGAGCATTTTTCCATATGCTTGTCTTTTCAGATATATTGCCTATTTTATATATAAGTTTTCTTGTTGTTCAGTGTATATTTTGGATACAAATTATTTGAACCCAGAAGTTTAAAGATCAGCCTAAGAAACATAGTGAGACTCTTCTCAAAACAAACACCGAGGCAGTGGTGAGAGGGAATATCTTTGCCATGTTTGCTCCTAACCTAGGAGCCTTCGATAAGATTGATTTAAGTAATAACTCTCTCTGATCCTTGGTGTGGCCATCCTAACATCAATTAAACTTTTTCTTTACTTCAATGTTGTGATCTTTATTTGTGCAGCAGGCAGGATCTTTATTTGGACAGTGACACTAACTGTAGGGTTTTTGTTAATGTTGTTTATTGAGTTGAGGAAGTTTATCTCTATTCCTAGTTTGCTGAGAGTTTCTATCATGAATGGGTGGTGGAGTGAATGTGTGTAAGTTCAATTAGATGGTGCTGTTTGGGTCCCCTATATTTGTACTGATTTTGTACCTGTTTAATCTATGAACTATGAAGTTAAGGTTAGCCTAAAGCTGCCTCCTTATGTATTTTAGTTTGGTCTAAAGGTTTCTCTGTATGTAGTGATCTGTAACATAACTAGGTGTGCAAACAGACAGTAACCTATTCTTGTAACAAGTAGTCAAGTTTCAGCCAATCACAGTAGCCATACTTCACCCACTCACTGGTGACTATAAACCCCCCCAGATTTGAGACGGATCTCAATTTAGAAAGTTTATTTTTCCAAGGTTGAGGATGTACACCCATGACACGGCCTCAGGAAGTCCTGATGACAGGTGCCCAAGGTGTTCAGAACGCAGCCTGGTTTTATACATTTTTATGGAGACATGAGACATCAATCAACATATGTAAAATGAACATTGGTTCGGTCCTGAAAGGCAGGACAACTTGAAGCAAAAGCAGGACAACTCTAAGCAAGGAGGGGGCTTCTAGGTCACAGGTAAGTGAGAGACAAATGGTTGCATTCTTTTGAGTTTCTGATTAGCCTTTCCAAAGGAGGCAATCAGATATGCATTTATCTCAGTGAGCCGAGGGATGACTTTGAACATAATGGAAGGCAGGTTTGCCCTAAGCAGTTCCCAGCTTGACTTTCCCCTATAGCTTAGTGATTTTGGAGGCCCAAGATATTTTCCTTTCACATGACCAACTCTCCAAGCCATGCTCAAGTAAGGCAAACACCAAGCTATAACCAATCCAGCCATTTCTGTACTCCACCTCTGTTTTCTGCACTTTCCTTTCTCTGTTCATAAATCCTTCCTGACCTCATGGCAGCTCAGGAGTCATTCTGAACCTATTTGGATGGGATTCTCCCCAATTTGGAAATCATTCTTTGCTCAATTCAACACTGTTAAATTTAATTTGTCTATAACATTTTTATTTTAACACTACTGAAAGATGGATGTTGAAGTCTAGTTGTAATTGTGGATTTGTCTCTATTTCTCTTTTCACTATTTAATTTATTTATTTTGCCTTGCGTATGTTGACACATTACAGTTAGGTGACTAGTAATGAAGAATTTACATCTTCTTGGGGCTAGAAGTGTCTGTTTTCTCTTGTGCACTTATTTTTGTATCCCCTTTTGTCTTTAGGTTACCCTAAAATCTCTTTCTTAATTAGCATCTCTGCCTTGTTGTTTTACCTATAACCCATCATTATTCTAGAGCTGGGCTGATGTGATGAATTGTGGAGAGAAGAGAACATGTAATTTTAGGATTAAGCTCAGTGTTTTGGTGGTTCTGCGCACCTTGGATGTGAACTTCACTACTGTTTCTCACCATCTCTCTCCTCTTTCTTCATAATACAGGAAGGCTGGAGTATGTCCTCCTTGGATAATTCTCTTCTCCTAAGTAGAAAAAATATCTTGTAGAGTCTCAGCCCTGCTAATAGGTAGGTCTTTGTTCTGGAGAACTCTCTGGGCTTGTTTCCAATTTTTTTTTCCTTCTCTGCCCCTCCCCACTAGAAACACTAAGTTTTGTTTGTTTGTTTGTTTATTGGTTTGGGGTTTGTTTGTTCATTTTTGCTTGCCTCTTCACAATGAAAAACCCAGTTGGCTTCTTAGAGGAAAATCCTATGAAGTGTTGGTCTTCTCCTAAGTATTTGGCCGCTTTCATGTTGGTCTACACTCTGTCTCCAGCAATTCATCAGTTACCACTTAGGCATTCCTACCAGTGTGGGGCTCCAGGGGCTTCTGCTGTAGGTAAACTGATTGATCGATCTTGGCTATAATTCTCTGTATTCTCTTGTCTCTCCAGATTTGGGGCAGGCAGTTTGCCCTGAAACTTCAGTTTCTGATGAGTCTAAGTAAAGTCATTGATTTTAAGTTTTGTCAAGTATTTTTTCTTGTTACAACGGTAAGAGTGATAATTTCCAATCACTTTACCTGTTGGAATTGAACCCGGAATTTAGGTAGGAGTTTTAAACATTTGCCCCCTGTATTTATTCACATGACATTATCAACAACACTCATGAAAAAACAATCATATTTGAATTTTATTTTTTATTGATAGAAATCACACAGCTATAGTTTTAACACAGTTGTATTTTCTTTTTCTTTTTAATTTTCCTGCTAAAGTCAGTGCTAATTCACAGATACTTTTCTAAGGGAGACAAGAATTAAATAGCTGTCTTCCTGGTGCTTGCATCAGAAAGAGCAACAATAGTACAGTACAAAGATGTAAGAGGAAGAATTTAACAAAATAAATTAGATACGATGTTTTCATCTTTGAGTTATTCAGAGAATGTGAAATAGTTTAACACATAATGTAAATTTCGTTAGCTAAAGTTTGCTAAAATAACCGAAGGGATCCAATGTATACTATTACAGAATAGTCAACCTCCCCTGATATTTGTAGGGTTTTGAGCTAGACATTGTCATTGTGATTTCCTAATTTTAAATATATTTGTTTTCTTTAGGAGGATGATTATTATTAAAAAATAGAAATATCAATGATCCTGCATTACATTTTCTGAAATTGTCTAAACATAACATTGATTCATTTAAAACAATTCACATGCCTGGAAAATACTTATTATTCAACGTGTGCTCTCCTTTTTAAATTGAAACTTTTAAAACAGTGAAGTTCAGCAGTAAAGTGCAGCTTCACTGAATCAATTCTAGTTTTCTAAGCTTTTCATCAAAAGTCAAGATGAAACATTTTATGCTCTCAGAATAGGATGTCTTGTTTTGCACACCAATTTCTGGTGTTCTTTGGTTTGTAACAAAACTTTCATTGTAGAGATCAGAAGAAAAGTATGTAGAATTGAAACCTCACCAAAAATGAAAAGCAAAGTATAAAATAGGCTCCAGCATCACATTTTTCTACAGAAAATTGAAGTTAAAAAAAAAAAAAAAAAAACAGTCACTGTCAACCATTGTTGGCAGGAAATTTACCTTTGGAACAAGGGTGAGATTTGAAAAATGCTATTATGGATGCAAATTAATATTTAACTGAGAAAAACATCTCTTGCATGTACTCATTTGTCTAACAAAACACAAAGGTGTTTGTATAATATTTTCTTTTTTACATTAGCAAACTAAGGCACAGTGAAGCTTAATAGTTTGTTTACTCTGTTTTGTTGTATTTTCCTCTGGTCATAAAGATACTTTGTATCAGACTCAGCATCAAACTGGGATCTGGACACAGGTCACAGTAGAATCCAGTATTCCTGTTATCTATCTCTTAAGCAAATTTGTTGCTTTCTATTGATTTGTCAGAAAACCTTGGGGGTTTGACTTAAAGTATGGCATTGGATAATTGACTTTATTTCCTGATAGAAAATGGAATATAAAATAAACAAATCATTCAAGCTCATTTTAATCTTCTGTGTTCAGATAAATCAGATACAAATTGCCTTTTTGAAAGTGGTTTTTACTGAAGGTATGTTGTTTTTCTTTTCACTTGTCTCCTTAGAAAATGGGCAGAACAATTGATATGTTTTAATGAGTGAGTGCTTTTTAAGTGTCTCCTCAAGGAAGCATCAAGATTTATGCCAATAACTACTTTTACAGCAATGCCTTTCAAATGCAAATGCAAATGCACATACATCTGTCCATTAAAAGGCAGACTTTGATTCTATAGGTTTAGGAAATTGACTTCGATTCTGTATTTTTAACAAGCTCCCAGATGGTGCTGATGCTTTTTATCCATGGACCACACTCATAACAAGGATTTTTCTCCTGAATAGACTTAATGCAACAAGACAAGCCTTGTGCCTTACTTATCATAACCAGTTGGGCGCATTTTCAGAAATTAACTTGTAATTAAATAATTGGGTTTCAACCCTGTTTGTATGTTACCTGACCATGGACATTTAAGTACTGTCGGATGTTTTTTTGTTTCCTATTTTAAGTTCCAGGGTACATGTGCAGGATGTACAGGTTTGTTACATAGGTAAATGTGTGCCATGGTGGTTTGCTGCACCTAGCAACCCATAACCTAGGTATTAAGCCCAGCGTGCATTAGCTCTTTTCCCTAATACTCCCTTGTACCCCTCTGACAGGCCCCAGTGTGTGTTGTCCCCTCCCTGTGTCCATGTGTTCTCATTGTTCAGCTCCCACTTAAAAGTGAGAACATGGAGTGTTTGGTTTTCTGTTCCTGCATTAGTCTGCTGAGGATTATGGCTTCCAGCTTTATCTATGTCCCTGCAAAGGACATGATCTTGTTCCTTTTTATGCCTGCATAGTAGTCCATCGTGTATACGTACCATATTTTATTTATCCAGTCAGAATGGTGATTATTAAAGTCAAGAAACAACAGATGCTGACGAGATTGTGGATAAATAAGAACACTTTTACACTGTTGGTGGGAATGTAAATTAGTCCAACCATTGTGGAAGACAGTGTGGTGATTCCTCAAAGATTTAGAACCAGAAACATCATTTGACCCAGCAATCCCATATATAGCCAAAGGACTACAAGACTGTTTCTGTGTGTGTGTGTGTGTGTTTTCCTCTGAGATGGAGTCTCGCTATTGTTGGCCCAGGCTGGAGTGCAATGGCACAATCTCAGCTCACTGCAACCTCTGCCTCCTGGGTTCCAGCAATTCTCTGACCTCAGCCTCCTGAATAGCTGAGATTATATGCGCCCGCCACCATGCCTGGCTGATTTTTGTATTTTTAGTAGATATGTGTTTTCACCATGTTGGCCAGGCTGGTCTCAAACTCCTAACCACAAGTGATCCACAAGTGATCCACCCGCCTCGGCCTCCCAAAGTTCTGGGATTATAGGTGAGAGCTACTGCCTGCACCCTAAAAGACATTTTATAGTGGCGTCTCAATTCTACTACGGCAATGTGGCTCAGACTCTGTAGCAGTAATATATCACTTTGTTTCCAGAAGCTCTCCTTTCCTCTGTGTGGTGTCATAAATACGGCTAACTTTTATTAAGCATGGACTCTTAGTGGGGATTCATGTAGAATTCTGAGTAAGAAAAGTGCCCCTGCTTTTTGAGAAGGTGCCAATACTTTAGTATTTTACAAAATACACATTTTCCTGTTTTTTAAAGGTAGATTGAAGAACATTTTAACCATAAAATATTTCAAACATAGTAAAAAGTATAAAAAATAGTAGCAAGTACATGTTAATATTTTGTGATTTTTACTTTCTCTTTCTTTCCCTTAAATGCAGCTCTTAATACTGCCTAAAACAGGATCTTTCTCCCTGGCCCAGTGGTATCCCTTGTTTTATATCATAATCCAAGATTACTTTAGACTTAACATATCTATAGCTATGTTTAGATATAGAAATTTCTACAGATGGTTCACAGATAGATAGATACATAGGTAGACGATAGAGATATACAAAAATAATAGTATCATTTCTTTTCTACTTTTTAAAAATTTTGCATAAACTGTATCTTATTATATGGATCATTTGGCTTGTTCATTCAAAATAAAGACTGTAAAATGTATATCTAGCCAATACACTTAAACTACTGATTATCATTCCATTGTTCAATAGAACATCTTTATTTATCCTCCTGGTATTAGAGAACTTTCTACTCTATTTTGATGGCAAATAATACAGCTATAAGCATCAGAGGGCATACATCCTTGTGCATATGAGTATGATGGTTCCTCCGTGTTGTTATACTTAGAGTTATCCAATTTGCACATATTTCACTAATTTGATAGTTATGTTTTAGCATACATTTTTCTGTTTATTTGTACAAGCAATTATCTTTCATATTTTCTTCTTTTTGATTCATTTGTCTTGAAAGCTATGAATAACTTGTTTATATGATTTGATAATTTTTATTTTTTAAACTTGTGCATAATTAGGATTTTAATTATTTATATACTCAATATGCTAATCATTTCTTCAGTTATGTATTTTGAAAATATCATCTCCCAGATGTGGATATCTTTCAATTTAGGGCATGTTTATTTCAATATAGAAAAATTATCTAGCTTTTAGTTTGTTTTTTTCCTTTTGAGGCCTTATAGATGTTATGTGTGTAGGCTATGCGGTAAGAACATATTTTTTCATGCTGCTTTGCAAATTCACCTGTCGTAAAAAGTTACAATACATTTACAAAATTTTACATGTACATATGCTTCATGGTTAGTTCCTTCAGAACATGTATACTGTCTACCATGATACCAATAACACACTTTTTTTTTTTTTTTTTAACAGAGTCTCACTCTGTCACCAGGCTGGAGTGCAGTGGAGCGATCTTGGCTCACTGCAACCTCCGCCTCCCATTACTGTAGCTTCATAATGAATTTACCTAAATAGTAAATAACAAATTTAGTTCTTCCAATTTGTTTTGGCCATTCTTGGGCTTTTCTTCCTCCATATGAAGCTTACATCATTTTTTCTTCAGTTTCATTAGAAAGAAACTGGTGGAAATTTTATTGGAATTGCATGGAGTTATGATTTGAGAAAAATATACGTTGAATAATATACTTCTATATATTTATGAGAAACATGTATGTTTTTAAAAGTATATGTCTTACTTTTAAGTTCTTTGACAAATTATTGTAATTGACTTTATTAAAAACTAGCATAGGCTAGGTGCTGTGGCTTATACCTGAAATCCCAGCACTTTGGGAGGCCAAGGCAGGTGGATCACCGGAGCCCAAGAGTTTGAGACCAACCTGGGCAAGATGGAGAAACCTCATCTCTACAAAAAATACAAAAAAAAAAAAAATAGCTGGGTGTGGTGGCACACACCTGTAGTCCCAGCGACTTGGGAGGTTGAGGTGGGAGGATCACCTGAACCCAGGAGGCTGATGTTGCAGTGAGCCATAATCGCACCACTGCATTCCAGCCTGGGCGACAGAGTTAGACTCTGTCTCAAAATGAAAAACAAACCAACAAAAATATACATATATATTGGTTAGATTTTTTTCCCCCTTCCAGGTATGCAGCAGAATTTGACAGTATCTTCATTTTTATTATACATTGACATGTTTACTCAGTTATAAGAATGCTATTAATGTTGGTATCATCTCATATTCTCTCAAATATTCTATTATAGAATCACATTTTTCATCTTTTTTTATAACAAGAGTTTTGCTGTTTGAGTTTTTCCTCCTAATTATTTATTTATTTTTTCCTACTTATATGTTGTTCCGTGGTGCAAGACCTCCAATAAAACGCTGTGCACACATAGTAATAGTGATAACTTTTGTCTGTTTCATAATCTAATTGAACTGCTTCTAAAATTTTACCATTATATATTATTTTGGATAGTTTGTTTGATAGTTATTTACTATCAAATGAAGGGAATTATCTTCTCTCCTTAATTTCTGAATGCACTGGTTCAGTTAGATATATTGGTTGTTAAGTATTATTATTTTTACATGAATTGAAATGATCACATCACCTTTTCCTCTCTAATCTGTTAATATGGTAAGAATTTAACATATAGTTTGTCTAATGCTAATGATACCATTATTGCCATTAGAGGTTAAACCTAGTTTGTTCATGGCGTTTTATTCACTTTCATAATTTTGGTGAGAGTGCTGTGATACCAATATTACACTTCACATTTCTGCATATCTAATCTTAACTTTGATTTATCTATAATTTTCCTTTTTCAGGCTATCTTTGCCTAGTTTTGCTATTACAGCTATGGTAGCCTTATAAAATGAGTTTGGAAGCTCTTTCTCAGTTCTCTGGCCTCTTTTAAGTCTTTGGGACAGTTTATATAATTTTGAGATTACTTCTTTTAGGGTTTTATAGAACTTTCTTAAATAGATTTTAAACTAGAGAAATTAAACTACAGCTTTAAGTTTTACAAGTAGTTTATTGAGGCTTACATTTCATTTTGAATCAGTTTTAATAATTTTTACTTTTTGAAAATTTCTATTCTATGTAGATTTTAAAGCTATTTAGATGATTTTGATTTTTAAGCCATTGAATTTATTGTTTTACATTATTTTAATTTCTAGTGTTTGCATGTTTATATTCTTTATATTTTCTTGATTCATCATGGCAGAGTTTTATCAACAGTATTTGTTTTTTAAAGAATCAGGTTAAAAAATATTTTCCGTAGACATATCTTATATTGATTATGTTCTTACGCAAATATTTTTCATGCTTACCCTTTTGTTATTTATCTAACTCTCTGAACTATTTATCATGCATTTCTCAGCCTTTTTGTGGAAATTAATTTTAAAATGGAAAATGTCCCTCAAAGTACTGCTACAGTTGCAGCCTCCACGTTTTGAGATATCATTTGTTAATATTATCATTAATCAGTATTATGTCTTTTGTATGTTCTGTTATTTGTTTTATAACACATGAATTATTTAAATATATATTTTTTATCTTCCAAAGTATGATGCTTTTGGTGATTTTTCAAAATATGAATTCAGAATTTTATGGTATGTGCATGATATATCATCTGTCTTTGTATTTGTTGAGACTTTTTTTGTGTCCTATGTTGGTGATTGGAATTATCTATCTACACTTCAAAATTATATTCATGTTTTTATATGTGATGTAACAATCTCTCTTTCACCTTGCTAATTATATTTTTATATTCTTTAATTCTTTTCATGTCTGTGTGGATCACTTGTTTTAAAACATTTTGAAAAAGGGTTATTATAAATAGAAGATGTTAAAATTCCTAATTATGTTGTGCATTAGTTGGTTTTGGGGGATAAATTTGTGAATTTCATTTCATATACTTTGGTCTTATAACAGTATGTGTCACAGGTTTAGGATATTACATATGTATACTTGTTATACTTTTTTTAAATATTATTATTCATTAACTTTCTCTATTCCTAGTTGCATTTATTTACTTCTTAAAGTATATTTTTATGGTATTAATATTGCCATGGCAGCATTTTTTTCTTTATCATTTGCAATACATCTTTGATGGTTACACTAGGTAATATCATCACATATATCATTTAATTCCCTATTCCTCTTTTTAACAATATCTAATCTGCTGTTTAAGTAATTCATTAAGAATTCAATTTGAATAACTCTTTGTTCTTTCAAAGGATGTATTTTATCCCTTTTCCGGTATGTGTTACTCGTTTTCATACCTATTTTTTTCTTTTTTAACACTTCTCTTCCTATCATGTCATCTTTTTAAGACTACTGATTTCATTAGACTTTTTTAGTTTTCCTCTTATCTCAAGTTTTGTGGCGATTAACCCTGCTTATTGTTATGCCTGCTCCTTTTCTGTATGGTGGATAATTTCTTTTTATTAGATAGGATTTCCTTTTTCCTTTACATATTTCTATTCAGTATTTGAAGTATTCTCCAAGTTGGCCTTGAGTTTGTATCTGTTGCTTATACTAGATTGTCATTGTCTTGGGGCTGATTTTTATATTCATATGGGCCTGATCATTAAACAGCTCTTCAGTAATATAAAATCAAATGAATAGAAAGCAAGGTGCCAGCATGAGAACTCAACATTTTTTGGAAAAATACCCTTGCCCTCAGCCCCCAAGTATAGACATAAGTAGCCTCATCATTATATTATCTCTCAACTTCATGTTTTGGGAAGCCTAAGTTATCTTGTCACTGAGATTTTAGCATTGCCAAAGGTCAGGGCTTTCATCCCATTCATGAGTTTGATTTCCTCCCAATCTTTGGGGCAGAAATGTCTGATATTTCCCAAGCCTCTCATCACTTTAGGGCTCAGTTGAGCAATTGCCAACCTCTCTGTTTCCTGATTGTTAGCTTCCTCTTAACTTATAGCCCCTGCAGATTTTGCTGCCAATTTTAGCGCTAGCATTATTTTAAAAAGCTGGATTTAATCCAGAGTGTTTAGCTATTTGTAGGAAGATTTTCATGGTAACCTACTTCTTTATTTTATTGGAATCAGAAGTCTCCCCTTCTTCTGTTATTCCTTATCCAAGAGACCGACAAAATTCAGAATTATTTCTTTTTAAATCAGTGCGCTATATTTGGTCTCATTAAAATAAACGATCCACTTTGTTTATTAGTTGTTTTGTTTGTTTTTAACTCCAAGTAACTTGTCAAGCTCCTATTTTTTTGTGCCTTTTTTATTCACTTAAGCACCATAGACCATCACAACTACCATGCTCTTGCTGATATTCTCAGCCCTGTATGCTTATCCAACCCTTCTCTACCTACATTCATAGCTAGAATGAAATTTTTTTAACCCATCAAATTGTTCCTTCCTGCTTAAAACCTGTGATGTCTCTCCAATACCTATAGATAAAGATCTTTAACGAAAGCTTAAGAGATGCTCGATGGCGTGGTCTTGATCTCCCTAGAAATTGCACCTTGAGATTGCTTCCCATTTTCTTTCGTCTTTTAAGAATGCTGGCTTATTTTCATCCCTCACTTGATCAGTGCTCTCTCATGTCAAAAATATATTATATGGTAATGTTTTTCAAAGTAGGTTCCTAGAACAGCAGTATCAACCTCATCTGGGCATTTATTAGAAAAGCAAACTTTGGAGTCACATCCTAGACTTCTGAATCAGAAACCCTGTGCGCAGATCCCAGCAGTCCACACTTTCACAAGCCCTCCAGGTGTTTCTGATACATGTTAAATTTGGAAAACCACTTCCATATGCTGTTTCTTCTGTTTAAGACACTCCTACTTCTGTACCCTTGGCGTGCTTGCCTAAGCAATCTGTCTCATGCTGTGGGCTTCAGATCAAAAGTCACTTTTTGGTGTGGCAAAATAGACCCTTAAATGAGGTTGAGTCTACCTACGATACTTACCTGAGGTGTGTTGCGCTTCCTTCATAATTATAGTTGCCATGTAGGATGAGATCAAATACTTTTTAATACATATCTTCTACAAGAAATGCAGGCTCCTGAAAGTAGAGGATTTCAGTTGCTTCTTGGCCATGTATATTCAAGGCTTGTCACATGCCCGGAAGTCATATAATTGGAAAACATTTTTAAGTGAATAAAATGAATGAATGCGTGGTTTAAATACTTTGTTTGTAGAGGTTGAAATTAGTACTCTCTAGTACTTCTCATCTTATTTTCCAGGTTTTTAAAATTTTTTCTGAGAGAATTAATATCAAGGAAGTCCGAACTACAGATATTATTTTCTGATTTCAACTATGTTATATGCAAATGTGTTTTGTGATTAGGGACAAATATATATTTATATATAAGATAGAGAGTTTTACATAAATACATGCTATATATAGTCATATAAATATAGTGTGTATATATACAGACCTATATTTATATATAAATATAGTACCATATATATTCATATATATGTAGTCCTATGTGATTTATTTTAAAGTCAATGATTGGTGGGTGAAAATTGTGAACAGGTAACAGTTATTGAAATACTAAATCCAAGTGTAGACTCAATCTTCAGTTTCTTTAATACTCTTTAAAAACTTACTCTATGCAAAATGTTACTAAAATTTTAATAGACTACTACAGCAGTGTTTCCAGGTGAACCTGGAAAGGACAGCTGGTGGTGACAGTTTGAACTGCCTAATGTGAGTTGTCCCAAATGTTGATGAGCTGCTCTCCTTCCCTCACCCTTCTCTTTCTACCTCTAAGGGCCTCATCCTGTTCTCTGTGCTCTGGAAAATATTTCATCTCAGAAGATTCTGTTTTCATTTTTTTTTTTTTTGCTTTTGCTTATGCCTTTTCTTCAATATTAAGAATTTTTTTGTTTATTATAAAAATCTACTGGCTGTTTATTGTTATAGTATATTTTCTAGCAATTTATAATTCTTTCTTTTGAATTTCAATTTATATAACCATATTTCCACACTTTTATTTTATTTACCTATATCTGTATTCATTTTATGCTCCTGTAAATTTTCAAGCATCATTGTAATTCTTTCAGCCTGTTTATTTCTAATGCTTCCAGTTCAAACATGCTTTAATATACTTTAGTATTAATATTTTCTTTGCATAATTTGATTGATTTTTTTATTACCTTGACTATATTTTTCTGGTTTCAAATTTTCTCTTTGTAGTTTTGCTTTTTATTTTCTTAATTTTGTAGTTTAATATTTAAACTATCAATCTTATTTTCTTTTTAAATATTTTTATTTTTGAGTATTTTAATTTTCTTTTAACTTTTCATATGAGAATTTACATTTTAGCATTTTAGTTTTGGTCTAATCCATGAACTCTTTCAAAATGTTGACTATATTTCTTTAAATTGCATGTATTATTTTTCAGTGATTTATTTTATAATTTCATCAGGAGGCATAACTTTGCAGTTTTTATATAAGAAAATCTCATATTATTGACAGCATAGTTTGAAATTTTTTCATTTAGCTATATCTGCAACTGACCCTTCCCAGCTTCTGTAATAAAAAAGTTATTCATATCATCTATGAATTGACATATTCATATGTTAAACGTTTTATGAAATCACTGTGTGTTAGGGAAGTGTCGGTCTTAGATATGGCAGTGGAACCATGGACTGGATTTTGGTCCATGAAACAATCATGCAATATAAATTCAGATATACACACATAAAACATGCCATGTGATTATCAAGTTATGCCTAATGCAGTCTACGAGACCAGACAGGGGTATACGAAAAAGTGGTATGTAAGCAGAATGTTCCTGGCAGAGAATAGCAAATACAAATGTCCTGAGATAGGGACAAGTCTTGTGGCATTGGAAAAGTAGAAAGAAGATCAGTGCAAATAGAGGGTAATGCCTAGAACTAGGGTAAGAGTAGTGTATGGAGGGTAGAGATAAAGTTGATCCTAACTCTGGAGTTTTAAACAGAGCCGAAAGTATGAAGTGGCTTGTAGATCATATTTAATTCTTTAAAAAATCATTCTGGTTCCTGAGTGGAGCATAGAATAAAAAAGATATGAGCACAGAATAATTAAAAGGTTATCTGGTGAAGAGATGAGTGTGGCTTGCACCAGGAGACTCGCAGTGGCAGTAGCAATAAGCAGGAGGGCTTGAAAATGTGTAGGAAGTAAAATCAGCAGGATTTAGCAAGTGGTTTCTGTTGGGAATGGAGATTAGCTTCTTTGTTAGATAGGGAACATTGGAGGAGAAGCAAGCTTGAGCAAAATATCTTCTATCAGTTTGGAATATGTTTAGTTTAAAATATGTGTGATGCTAACCACCCACATAAAAAAGTTAGAAAGATGCTTGGGCTCAGTTGAGGCTGAAGTGAGCTGTGATCATGCCAGTGCATGCCAGTCTGAGTGTTACAGTGAGACCCTGTCTGAAAGAAAGAAAAAGAAAGAAAGAAAGAAAGAAAGAAGGAAAGAAAGAAATAAATAAAAGCAAGCAAGCAAGAAAGAAAGCGATCAAATTAACAACCTAACATCACACCTAGAGGAACTAGAAAAACAAGGGCAAACCAACCCCAAAATCTAGCAGAAGAAAAGAAATAACCATAATCAGAGCTAAACTGAATAAAATTGAGATAGAAAAAAAATTAAAATGATCAAGAAACCAAAAGTTGGTTCTTTGGAAGAATAAATAAGATTGATAAATTACTAGTTAGATTAATAAAGAAAGAAAAAAGGAGAGAAGGTCCAAATAAATACAATCAGAAATGACAAAGCTGACATTACCACCAACCCCACAGAAGTACAAAAAAACACTCAGAGAGTATTAGGAACACCTCTATGCACACAAACCAGAAAGCTTAGAAGAAATGAATAAATTCCTGGAATCATACGACCTCCTAAGATTGAAACAAGAAGAAAATGAACCCAGTACAGACCAATAGCGACTTCCAAAATTGAATCAATAAAAAGCCTGCCAACCAGAAAAAGCCTGGACCAGATGAATTCACAGCAAAATTCTACAAGACATGTAAGGAAGAACTGGTACCAATCCTACTGAAACTATTCCAAAAAATTCAGGAGGAGGGACTCCATTCTAACTCATTCTATGAAGCCAGAATTCTTCTGATTTCAAAACTAGCAGAGACACAAGAAAAATGAAAACTTCAGGCCAATATCCCTGATGAACATAGATGCAAAAATCCTCAACAAAATCAATCAAATAGCACATTATAAAGCTAATCCACCATGATCAAGTAGGCTTTATCCCTGGGATGCAAGGTTGGTTCAACATATGCAAATCAATTAATATGATTCACCTCATAAATAGAACTAAAAACAACACATGATCATCTCAAGAGATACAGAAAAGGTTTTGATAAAATTCAATGTCCCTTCATGTTAAAACTGGGCATGGAAGGAACATACCTCAAAATAATGAGAGCCATTTATTACAAACCCACAGACAACACCATACTTGATTGGGAAAAGCTGGAAGAATTCCTCTTGAGAACTGGAATAACAGGATGAGGATGCCCATTCTCACCACTCCTATTCAACATAGCACTGGAAGTCCTAGCCAGAGACATCAGGGAAGAGAAAGAAATAAAAGACGTCCAAATAGGAAGAAAAGAAGTCAACTATCTCTCTTCACAGACAATATGATTTTATACCTAGAAAATGCTATAGTTTCTGCCCCAAAGCTCCTGGATCTGATAAACAACTTCAGCAAAGTTTCAAGATACAAAATCAATGATGTAGAAAAATTAGTAGCATTTCTATACATTGATAACCTCCAACTTGTGTGCCAAGTCAAGAGTGTAATCCCATTCACAGTAGCCACAAATAAATAAATAAATAAATAAAATACCTATTAATACAGCTAACCAGGGAGGTGAAAGATCTCTGTAATGAGAATTACAAAACACTGCTTAAAGAAATAAGAGGTAACACAAACAAATGGAAAACATCCCATGATCAAGAATAGGAGGAATCAATATTGTTAAAATGGCCAGACGGGCGTGGCGGCTCATGCCTGTAATCCCAGCACTTTGGGAGGCTGAAGCGGGCGGATCACGAGGTCAGGAGATTGAGACCATCCTGGCTAACACAGTGAAACCCCGTCTCTACTAAAAAATACAAAAAATTAGCCGTGCCTGGTGGTGGGCTCCTGTAGTCCCAGCTACTCGGGAGGCTGAGGCAGGAGAAGGGTGTGAACCCCGGGAGGTGGAGCTTGCAGTGAGCTGAGATCACGCCACTGCACTCCAGCCTGGGTGACAGAGGGAGAATCCTTCTCAAAAAAAAAAAAAAAAAAAAAAAAAAATGGCCATACTGCACAAAGCCATTTATAGATTTAATGCTTTTCCTGTGAAATGAGCAATGATATTTTTTCACAGAATTATAAAAATATATTCTAAAATCCATATGGAACCCAAATAGCCAAAGCAATCCTAAGCAAAAAGAACAAAGCTGGAGGCATCACACTACCTGACTTCAAACTATACTACAAGGGTAAAGTAACCAAAACAGCATGGTACTGATAGAAAAACAGACACATAAATCAATGGAATAGGTTAGAGAGCCCAGAAATAAAGCCATACACTTACAACCATCTGATCTTCGACAATGCTAACAGAAACAAGCAATGAGGAAAGGACTACTTCTTCAATGAATAGTGTTCAGATAACTGGCTAGCCATATGCAGAAGACCGAAACTGGATCCCTTCCTTTCGCCATATACAAAAATCAATGTCAAGCTGGATTAAAGACTTAAATGTAAAATTTGAAACTATAAAAACTCTAGAAGAATACCTAGTAAATACCATTCTGGACATAGGCCCAGGCAAAGATTTCACAATGAAGACTCCAAAAGGAATTGCAACTAAGACAAAAATTGACAAGTGGGATTTAATTAAATAAAGCGCTTCTGCTCAACAAAATAAACTGTCAACCGAGTAAACAGAGAACCTACAGAAGGGGGAAAAATGCACACTATGTATCTTACAAAAGTCTAATATGAGAAATCTATAAGGAACTTAAACAAATTAATGAGCAAGAAACAACCCCAATAAAAATTGGGCAAAGGACTTAAACAGACACTTCTCAAAAGAAGACATACAAGTGGTCAACAAGCATATTAAAAATGCTTAATATCACTAATCAGTAGAGAAATGCAAATCAAAACCACAATGAGATACCATCTCACACCACTCAGAATGGCTATTAATAATGACTCAAAAAATAACAGAGGCAGTGAGGTTGTGGAGAAAAGGAACACTTATACACGGCTGGTGGGAATGTATATTACCTCAGCTACTCTGGAAAGCAGGAATTTTTGGAGATTTCTCAAATAACTTAAAACAGAACTACTACTGGACCCAATAATCCTATTAGTGTGTATATACCCAAAGGAATATAAATTATTCTACAGAAAAGCAAGATGCACACATATGATTTTTTTGCAGCACTATTCACAATAGCAAAAAAATGGAATCAGCATAAATGCCCATCAATGGTAGGCTAGATAAAGAAAATGTGGTACATATATACCCTGGAATACTACATAACCATAAAAAGAATGAGATCATGTCCTTTGCGGAAACATAGGTGGAGTTGGAGGCCACTATCCTAAGTGAATTAATGCAGGCACAGAAAACCAAATACCACATGTTCTTATTTAGAAGGGGGAGCTAAACATTGACTATATATGGCCACAAAGAGGAAAACAATAGACCATGGTCTATTTGATGACAGAGGGTGGGAGGAGGGTGAGGATCGAAAAACTACCTATTGGGTACAGGGCTTATTACCTGGGTGACACAATAATCTGTACACCAAACCCCCATGACACACAATTTACCCATTTACCCATGTGACAAACCTGCACATGTACCCCCGAATCGAAAATAAGCATTAGAAAGAAAAAATAAATAAAATAAGTGTGTGACATGTGTCTGATTTTTATTATACCATTGCTTATCTATGAGATGAGAAAAGAGGTTGTAAATAGAGATATAAATGTGGCTATCAACAGTGTATTGTTGGTATTGGAAGCTATGAGAGTTGGGGAGATTGCTGAGGATCAAAGATTATGCAATAGGTGGCACAGGATGAATGGAAGAGCAGAGACCAGTGAAGGGAACTGATAAGCACCAGCCAAATGATAGTAGAAAATCCATGAAAGTGTGTGTCACCAATGCCAAAGAAAATATTTGAAAGCCAGAAGATTCATCAAGCATGGTGGCAGCTGCTGAGAAACTCAGCAAAATTAATGACTAATGTTTAAGCAGCAAAGACATTTTTGACTTTTGACAATTGTCTCAATGCTGTTAGCTTTGAGTTGATGAATGAACGTGAAGTTAGATAAGAAGGAAAAAAAACAGAAAGGTAGAATCTGGAAGAGGAATGTGGAATCCCAAGATAATTTGTTTGTAGATGGATACCTAGTTTGCATATTTGAGTTATTTTGGGACCACAGGAAAAGTATTGAAATGTTGCTTCTTCGTGGCCCTTCTTTATGAATAAGGAGTTGCATATTTTAATACCCATATTTTTCCATATACACAACCATTGGCATTTTGGAAAACCACAGAAAAATACCTCGCATTCCACATATGAAATGATTTTCTGAATGTCACACTGGGAACTGTAGAAACGATTAGGATGATACAAATGTAATTGTGATTTTTGTCATTAAAAGTCATGGCAAAACTGCAATTACTTTTTCACCAACCTAATACATTAAGGGCATGTCAAGTGGTTGGGTTCACTGAGCACCCAGACACACACCTATCAGTGTTATGGGGACCCAACAACTTCCAAGTAAATGACAGCAGGTTTCTACACAGCAGCCAAGATGTGACTCAATTTCATAATTAATCTTTATTAAAACCTTTCAATATATTTGACCTTGGTCACCCCTTCTCTATTTATGTTACCACTTTACCCCATCTCTGTGCCATATGTATTATAGAACTTAAATTTATACAGTAAATAACAGGAAACTCATCACATGCACATGTATTTACCTTAGCTCCTAATGGTGCTCTTGTCCCTCCGATAATAGAATAACCAAGAGTTTTATGTCCCATATTTCACACTCACCACATTCTGTTCTTCCTTGCTTTCTTTTACAAATTATCCTCTACCATCAAATCAAAATGGCATTAGTAAATAAAATACAGACCCTAAAGAACAAGAGTCAATTACACATGTTCTATTACATATTTTTATTTGCAAATCAGTTTATATTAAGTTATATACATTAATATTCTCATTTTACATTGTAATAATTTTATATGCTCATAGTGATGTTACTCATAAAAACTCATAAGAATTACCTGCATCCTCTTAAGTTATCTAACTTAGGCCTTGGCTATATTTAATCATTTTTTGTGTACATATATATATATATATATATATACACACACATATATACACACACACATATATATATACACACACACATATATATATATGGAGAGAGAGAGGGAAACTATCAACAGAGTAAACAGACAACCTACAGAAAGACAGGTTTTGTGTTTATGAGTATATACACATATGAGTATATATGTATATACTGTTTTTGGAAGAATAGTTTGAAACTATATAAATCACAGAACTATTTTTTAATGGCCATGCCCTATAATTAACTCTACAGAGCATAGCATGTCTGAATTAAATTCTCTCATTTGAATTTTGCAAGGAGAGTATGTAATTTCTACAGTACTTGTGGCACAATAATATTTGCCACCTCAAGATGTCTACATCCTAACCTGTGGGTCCTTTATTACCTTACGTAGCAACAGAGACTTTACAGGTATGATTAAGATAAGGATCTTGTGATGAGAAGGTTATGCTGGCTTGGACAGGTGAACTAAATGTAACCACAAGGATTCTACAAGAGGGAAGGAGTCAAGGAGAGAGAAAACAAACACAGCAAGGGAAGTGAAGGTCAGATTTGGAGAGCAATGTGTAGATGGTCCTCTGCTTGTCTTGAAGGGACAGGAGCCAGAAGCCAAAAATGCCTTTTCAGATACTGGGAAACACAAGGAAACAGAATCTCTCCCAGAGGCTGCAGAAAGGTCACAGCCCTCAGGACAGATTTGTTTCAACCTGATTAAACCCATTTCATACTTCTGACCTCCAGAACTAAAAGATAATAAATTTGTGTTCAGCCAATACGTTTATGGTGATTTGTTTTAGCAGCAATAGGCATCTAATATTGTATTTTATAATTACCTAGTATTTATAATGCAATTTTTTGACCATATTTTGTTAGTGATTTCAGTATTGCTTTATGTAGCTGTGGCCATTCACATTCAAACAGTGACAAGCATGGGGCTGTAGGAGAGAAAGAAAAGCCAGGCAACCCTGCTATAAATGTGAGATCACTTGCAAGGACTCCGAAGGTCAGGAGAGCAGGCAGAACTAAATCTCTGCCTCCCTGGTGACTGAATACCTTAGAAATTTCACCTTCTGCCTGAGCTGGAGGACGATGTGCATTGCCACAGAGCAGCTTGGCCACTGGCGTCTCAGGCTGGAGTGTCATTCCCTAAAAAACTGATAAGAATTACCTGCACCCTCCTAACAGAGTATACCCATGAAGTAACTGAAAGGAGTAATCAAGAAATGTACGTGATATGTATTTCTGTCAATATTATCATTCCCATAACATGTATGCCAGCTTCATGTGTCTTACAAAATCCAGAGGATACTCTTCTTTTCTCTCCAGTGTAAACCGACTATCAGTTCTGAAGCAATTCAGAAATAGATCCAAAAATATTTCTATGGATGTGGAACAAATTTAGGATGTTTCCCTTTCTGGCATTTAGCTGATAGTACATAATAAAAATGAGGAAAGATTTTTTTTAAATACCCTGGGAAAAATATAAATCTTGGGGAATCCAAATTTGAATTACTGTTTAACCAATCAGCAGCATTTTTGTGCTTTATTATCTTTGTCGTTGTTTAAAATTTGAATAAACATACTCGTACAACAGAAATTTTTCCAAACTCTGCCCCACATAATAATGTATTTTCAGGTTAACTGGAGACCTGAAATGATGACATTCTATTGTCCCATTAAAATCCCCCTATTCGTGTGTATCAGAGCTCTTTATAAAAGTATAAGAGAATAAATGCGAATAAATCTCACTTAGCTTGCTCAAATTAACACTTGAAAAATATGTGAGTCATGCCATAAGGGCTGTGCATAAAACACACAAAGAAAAAAGAATTATTCCCAGTGATAATCATGAAGTTGTTGGGCTTGATGGTTGGTTTCTTTTTTTTTTTTTTTTTTTTTCTTTTTTGCAGCTGTGTGCAAATTTTTATATATCAATGGCCATGGGGAAACATTGTCAACATCTGGAGTTTTTATTAAACAAATACCAACAGCTATCATTTGATTGCTCTTTCCCAAAGCAGAGATTAAATAATAGTCTATCAGACACCTGCTGCACGAAATTCATCAGAGCAGCCTGCCCTCTCCATCAAGCATAAAGTGATATCTTCCCTGCCTCCACCAGCACAAAAAACTTGTCATTGTGAGCACAAGTGTGTGTGTGAGTGACTAAAACTGTAAATAGAAGAAAGGAATACTGATCAGTGAGGAACACACACTCTTTCTTATTTAAATAGAAATGTTTATAAAAATTGAAAATGTCATTGTACCACAACATGGTCATGTATTTTTCTGTGAATTTTAAACTCTGCATGTTCTTTTATTACAGCATTAACATGCTTTTAAGGATTATTTGTACATCATAAGAGCAGGCAGGGATCACAATGATTTTCAGAGATAGAAATGGTGGGAGCCCATTAAAACAAGAGCTATCAGAACTGGAGTAAGATAACACTTGTTTGTTATTTGCATACATGTTTTCGATAAGTTTGAGAGTTGTATGTCTTGAAAATCAGACTATTGGCCTAAATTTCAATTAGCACTTTGCCAATTTAATGCACTGGTCATATTAGATAGAAATAGCTTTAAGATACCATGTGGCAACACTTTTCTCAAAGACAGTGGGCCTCCCCGTGTTGAAGGAAGTGTGAGTATAACAGGTGCTGTTAATGAGCACTGTTTGAAATTATTTATATCTGTGCTACAAAAAATGTGGTCCTGAAACCAGCACCATCAAGATTGCCTGGGGACTGGTTAGGAATGTAAATTCCTAGACTCCACAATTAGACCTAGTGCATCCATTTTTGGAAGTGGGGTCAAATATCAGTGTTTTATCAAGGTTTTTCGAAGATTTGTATGCAAACTAAATGAGAGAAACATTAAACCTTTCTCATCAAAAAGTTACTCTTCTGTTTTATTTTGTACATTTTTTCAGACATGCATGACTATCTGGCACCTTTTTCAAATTTAATTTTAAATGGAGGTGATAATATGCAGGAGGAATAGCCACTTTAGTTGAGATAGAGTAAAATTGCTTGGAGTGAAAAAGTTTTCGAGGCTCAGGAAAAAGTTTCATGGGGATGTAGCGTTTGAAAGTGCTTTCCAGGTTATAAACCTAAATATAACAGAGGAAGTCATTCTTAAAGAGATAGATTAATCTTAATCTGACTACCATGGCGTAGACTTTTTGTTCTTAAGATATTACAAAGAATATTTACACAATAGTAAGTGCATCACTTAGGTGTGTGTTCAAATAAAGTTAATGAATTAAATGTGGCTTAGAATTAAAGTTTATTAATTTCACATAATAAAAACTTGTTGCCAGGAAAGTTGCTGAAAATAAATATTAGCAATATTAGTATTTTGCAGTTCTCTTGCTTTACTTCCATGGTTGCAATATACAGTAGTCCCCCGTTATACATTCTAAGGCCTCCAGTGAATGCCTGAAACCACACATAATAGCAAACTCCCAATATACAGGACTGTGTTTTTTCTATATATGCATAGCTATTATAAAGTTTAACTTAAAAATTAGGCACAATAAGAGATTAGCAATAATAACACACTAAAAGAGGACAATTATTACAATATGCCAGCATCACTACTCTTGTGCTTTGGGGCCATTCTTTTTTTTTTTTTTTTGAGATGGAGTCTTGCTCTGCTGCCCAGGCTGGAGTGTGGTGGCACGATCTCGGCTCACTGCAAGCTCTGCCTCCCAGGTTCACGCCATTCTCCTGCCTCAGCCTCCCAAGTAGCTGAGACTACAGGCGCCCGCCACCACGCCCGGCTAATTTTTTGTATTTTTAGTAGAGGCGGGGTTTCACCATGTTGGCCAGGATGGTCTCAATCTCTTGACCTCGTGATCCACCGGCCTAGGCCTCCCAAAGTGCTGGGATTATAGGTGTGAGCCACCACGCCCTGCCTGGGGCCATTCTTAAATAAAGTAAGTGTTACTTGAACACAGGCTCTGTGATACAATGACAGTTGATCTGATAACCCAGGCAGCTAAGTGACTCACATGTGGGAAGCCTAGACAGCATAGAACCACTGGGCAAATGGATAATTCTTCTTCCAGGTAGGTTGGAGCGGAAGTGTGAAAGATTTCATCACATTACATAGAATGGCTCACAATTAAAAACTCAAGAGTTGTGTATTTCTGGAATTTCCCATTTAATATTTTCAGACCATGAGTGACTATGGGACATTAAAACCATGGATAGTGAAACCACGGATAAGGGATAGCGACTGTATCATCAACTCCATGTTCAGGAAAACTAAAAAAGGAAAGATACGACATGAGATGTAGGTGTCTCTTTAATCAGAAAGGCAAATCCATTTTTAAAATCTTACAACAGGCCTTGAATTAGGGCCTACTGTCACACAAAGGCAATTGTAATGAGGGGTGGTGATAGAGACGGGAGTGGGAATCAATTTGAGGTCAGCCCACTAAAAATATCTGTCTAGAGCTGCCACAAACAATGTTTACAAAACCCAGATCACTTTTTTGGTCAATGCTTTTATAATCAATAGATGACATTTATTTAGTGATTCATGTCAATTACCAACATCTCCTGGAAACAAGTCAGTTGAATTAACTCTACTCAAGTGTTTAAGAATGAACATCTTTCTATAGGCTTTCTGCTTCTGATGATTCCAGTAATGGGTTTAATGCATGTGATAGAAAGAAGTTAAGCAATCATTTTCCCAAACCCCTATCGCCAAGAAAATTTACTGATATAAAACAGATGTTCATATACTACTTCCACATTTACCTAGGGACATGGACGGCATGGTTTTTCTCAGTGACCTATCCTAGCATCTCTGTGGATGGGACCTAAAGGATGCTAGCCCAGGACATGGAACTTTGTCAAGCACAGCTTTGTCAGCAGCAGGGAGCTGAACTCGATGAACTTTCAAGGTCTCTTCTAAGGATATTATCAGATTGGCCTGCCTGTGTAGTCTCAGGACTTGTTTATATCCACATGAGGTCAATACTGTCTCCCTCCTATTAATTTTCCTGCCATCTGTGCTGCCAGATGTAGTGAGAACAGGGAAGGCACTCCACCCTTGGGAAGAAAAGGCAGCTCCTCCCAACTGCTCTGCCTCAGCCTCAGAATT
This sequence comes from Pan troglodytes, assembly GCF_028858775.2. Lineage (NCBI taxonomy): Eukaryota > Metazoa > Chordata > Mammalia > Primates > Hominidae > Pan > Pan troglodytes. The sequence goes on along the minus strand of NC_072412.2, from coordinate 110,699,101 downwards.
GATTCTTCCCTTTGTTCCAGGATATCTGTGCTCTCATTTGCCAACACTAAAGGTCTGTTTACAAAATGAGGTTGAAAATAGCCATGCATTTAGTGCAGAAATGATTTATGGCAAATGGATTAATATCACATTTATTTATTTATTTGTGCTATTTATAAAATACTTTGGAACTTATTTGCTAGCTAGATTACAGCTTGGTATCATTGAGTGATTGACCAAAGATAATTGAGATAAGATTCACTCAGAGAAGGAATTAAAAGGAGTATAAGTTAAAGAAAGTCGAGTCCTGAGATCATTCTATGACAGGGAGAGAGAAGATATTCTAGAAGTTTCTACTTCTATTCCTAGCACAAATTTGCAAATTATTCCAAGAATGAGAGATACACCAAAGCAGGCAAGTTATGTACCGAGGGCATAAAAGCTACCTCCACCTTTACTATTTCTGGCTGTGCATGTTTTTCTTATTCTTTTTTACCCTTGATATTATAGAACTGAGAATCATGTGAAGTTTTGGGGAAATGTATTCCTCATGCTTAAGTCACCCTTTTGCAAAGTATGAGAGCTAGAAAGGACTTCCAAGGTCACCCATCTAACTCTTTTCATGTTACAGATACAACTGAGGTTTGCAGAGATGAGGTGATATTCTCCTACACTTTATCGTGCAGTTTTGTAAGGTAAATCCTTTTGTGCATTCTCGTAAGGATCAATTTCATAATATGTTTGGTATATTAGTATTTTTAGATAATTACTTTTCACACACCCATCCATTAATTTTATCAACCAAATTAAACTTTGTATTTATTGAGTGGGAAAATCGATTATCTTTATGCTATATGAATACTGACATCTTTTAGAACTAAATCTAAATTAAGATTAAACATTCCTAATGCTCTCCTGATGTTTGTGAAGACTAGATGCTTGACTGGATTGAATAGAGACTGATAATAATATAGTAATTATAACAGATGATAAGTTTAGTCAATACAAGCTCTGCTTTTTACTCTGTGTGTTTGTGTGTGTGTGTGTGTGTGTGTGTGTGGCTTTTTTGTATGTTTGTGTTTGTCGTTTTTATTTTATTTTTTAACTTGGGGAAGTCACCTAACTTACCAGGACTCTCATTACCATAAATTGAAATCATTGGTCAAGAAATGAATCAATTGAGTCCCTAAGCTTCAACCTTTGTGATAGAAAATAACATATTTTAGCTTTAATAAATTTTAAATGTAGTTTAAATAAATTATTCAAAGGCTATTCTGGAAAGAAGTAAAGAGAAATCTGGCAGCAGAGACAAGTTCAACGTGGGCTCCAGATTTCTGGCCACAAACCCGAAATCACAGGGGACTCAAGGGCAAAGATCAGGAGGAATATTTTGGGAAGCCCGGTCAGCTGAAAGGAAACTACAAACTTATCATCTCAGATTTGGGATCTGGCCACCCACTCCTATTTGGTCAGATTGCATCAATTTCAATGTATGATTTATCCGTGCTTAACTACCCCTGTGGCTTTGCAACTCCTGGCAGTTTTAGTCAAACTAACTTAAAAATTAATTTCCAAATCCCTTGGAAAATTGGAACTGAAGTGTATAAATGTTTGCAGGATTTGATTATTCACAATATTTCAACTATAAATGTTACTGGACATTATTAATAAGGAGAACTGGTCTCGATTTTCATATTATATATATATAATATAAAAATTATCTTTTTTTTTTTAGTGGAAGCATGAGTATACACTACTTTTAATTCCATCATATTCACCCTATGCTTCCATAAACTAAAAGGCAGTTATGTCTGTGGTAGTTTTGTCATATATACAGTTCTGTATTATGCTGATTTTAAATTTTATATCTAACTGAGCTTTTACAGTCAAGTGAGCAATGTAAATGGCAAGATAGGATTTGATAAGAAACCTCAGGAAAAGTACCTCTCTTAGGAGGAAAATCAAACAAGAAATAAAATACACATTGGGTTCACTGGGGGGAAATTTCAGGGCAAGACATTCTTTATGCTTTTGTGAGTTCTCTTCAGTGTTAGGAGCCTGCAGTAATGGGGAGTATGCAACTTCATTAAACTTCCGAAGTACCTTGGCACTGCTCTTTTGAGGAACACAGTGGCCAGCGTTAGTGGGCACTAGGATATGGTCGTTAACAGACAGCTCACCTGAATGGTCACTCATACAAAAATTCCACCAAAACCTAAGACATTTCCTTTCCAAAAAATCAGAAGAGAGATGGAACCCAAATTCTTCGAGCAAACAAGAGTTTCTAAAAGAAAAGTAACTTTGAAATGATCAGTCCTTTTTTTTCCTTTTCTGTTTGAGCCTATTTATTTAAAATTTCAAGACATTATTTATCTGTTAAGGATTTTTTAAAATTGAAGCATAACTTACATACTGTAAAATCCACCCTTTTTGTTTTATAGTTCTTGAGTTTTGACAACTGTATACATTCACGGTACTACCACCACAACTAAAATATAGAACCTCCACGTAACCCCCAAACTCTCATGTGCTGCTCCTTTCAGCCAGGCTGTTCCTTCATCAAGCAACCACTGATCTGTTTTTAGTGCCTGTAATTTTGCTTCTTCTGGCTTATTTCACTCAGCCTGCCTTTGAGATTGATCCATTTTGTTGAGTGTATCAATGGAAAAATGCTTAACATCACTAATCATTAGAGAAATGCAAATCAAAACCGCAATGAGATACCATCTCACACCAGCCAGAATGGGTATTATTAAAAAGTCAAAAAATAACAGATGTTGGCAGGGTTGTGGAGAAAAGGGAACGCTTATGCACTGCCGGTGGGAATATAAACTATGAATAGTTCAGTCATTGTGGAATGCACTTTGGTGATTTTTCAAAGAACTCAAAGCAGAATTTCCATTTGATCCAGCAATCCCATTATTGGGTATATACCCAAAGGAATATAAATCATTCTACCATAAAGACACAGGAATGCACATGTTCATCACAGCTCATTCACAATAGCAAATGAATGGAATCAACCTAAATGTCCGTCAATGGTAGACTGAATAAAGAAAATGTGCTACATATATACCATGGAATACTATGCAGCTATTAAAAGGAATGAGATAACGTTCTTTGAAGCAACATGGATGGAGCTGGAGGCCATTATCCTAAGAAAACTAATGCAGACACAAGAAACCAAATACCACATGTTCTCACTTATAAGTGGAAGCTAAACTTTGAATACATGTGGACACAAAGAAGGGAACAACAGGCACCAGGGCCTACTTGAAGGTGAAGTATGGGAGGAGGGTGAGGCTGGATAAACTACCTGTTCAGTGCTATGCTTATGACCTCGCTGACAAAATAATTTTCACAGCAAGCCCCATCGACATGCAATTGACCTATCCAGCAAACCTGTCCACATGCCCCTAAACCTAAAAGTTAAAAAAAATGAAAAACAAAAATAAATAAAAAGAACAGGAGCACACATCCAAATAATGGAATACTACTCAGCAATAACAGACCAGTCCTCTTTTTGTTCCTGGTTTCCAATTTCTTCAGCCTTTTCTGAGTATTAAGCCCACCCCCTCTGTTCAGCTCATGTGAGCTTATTCATTTTTAGAGGAAACGATGACTGATCCATGAATTGCTAAGAAGAGTCTATTTGATTTTTACAACTTAATTTGTTAAAATTGTGTCCTTTGACAGGAGCCAAATTGCCTCTTGGACTATTTTTTTTTTCCTGGACATGTGCTGCTAAACCTTGGAAGGAGGTGAAACATGAAGTTGCCTCAGTTTGCCTTTAATATTTCCATTGCCTTTAGACTTAAAATTGTTTACCTTCTAAGAAAAATCCAACTATAGCAATCTCTTTGGTAATTCTTTAGTAGTAATTCTTTTCAGGTTTCTAAGAAAGAAACACCTGTAGAATTTTGTGTTTTCTTATAGCAGGAATCACCTTCATTAATTTTGTATGGATTTAGCAGACCCCGAGGGGATTTTGACAAAGAATCATAGGTAGAAGAGAGACTCCAAGGATAGGTAGAAAATTACCGAAGATGAATAACCAGGTTGATATTTTTATCCTGGCCGCTGAGATATAATAAAAAGAGCACTGGGTCTGAAGTCATGGAGCCTACTTTTACATCCCAGCTCTGCCAGTTATTATATGACCTGGAGCAGTGAGCTGGGTTTTATAAGCCTCAGTTTTTCTTCTACATTGAAGTAGAATGAAGATAACCTCTTTTCCTCAGGTTGTATATGATAACTAATAGGGCACATAGAAACACTTAACAGGCCAATGTTAACTATTCAGGAAGCACTTATAAAAATTAACTGCATCTGAATGTATATATTAATTTAGATATTCTTGAGTATTTCTCTGAGAATTACGTTCACTTTTAATTTATCTAATGCTGTCTTTGATATGTACCTAAAAATTATATTCTGTAATTTATGCAAGCTCCAGATTTGGGATTCATTCTATCTACTCATTACGCTTCCCTTTCCAAAGTCCTTTAGACTAAAGGATATTCTGGGAAAACAAATAGTAGTAGAAGTTCATCAGCCATATGTGGTCATGGGAAATGAAGGCCCTCCTAAAAAAGACTTCCTAAAGAAGAGGCCATTTGTTATCACGTCACTGAATTTCAGGATCAGTATTGGAAGAAAACGAAGTTCATTCTGCTTCTTGTATAAGATTTTCATACCTAATTGAGATTGACAACTAGGCTCTACATAATAATTTTTCTTTCCTGAATTCTTTTTATTCATTATAGAACAAATTACTTCCAGTTACCACTGTATTTTTATTAGAAATAATTATATAAAACAGTGTGGGTTTGAGAAATTGAGATATCTCTATAATTTACAACAAGCTACTTGGCTTCAAAAAATAACTTAGACAAATCATTGTAGTGTAAAAGTTGGAATAAAAACCAGACATATTAACATAAGAAGAGGTAGAGTTTTAAGAAGATCAATTACATATATTGGAAGTATGCCCTTTAAATTTAATATAGCAAATAATTGGGATATATTTTAGACTAAATATGTTTAACACAGTCAAAAAATAGTGAATTACAAAATAGAAATAAAGGACTTATACAAAATGTAGCGTACAGAGTCAAAAATATAAATATTAAGAAAGGTTAGAATAGTAAGAGAATTTAATTTTTATTTAGTAGGATAAAAATCCAACTATAGCAATCTCTTTGATAATATCTTCGTAGTAATTCTTTTCAGGTTTCTAAGAAAGAAATACCTGTAGAATCTTTGTGTTTTCTTGTAGCAGGAATCACCTTCATTAATTTTCTATGGATTTAGCAGGCCCCTGAGGAGATTATGACAAAGAATCATGGGTAAAAGAGAGACTCCAAGGATAGGTAGAAAGTTACCAAAGATGGAAAACCAAGTTTATATTTTTATCCTGGCCCCTGAGATATAATAAAAAGAGCACTGGATCTGAAGTCACGGCACCTACTTTTACATCCCAGTTATTTAGTAGAATAAAAATTAAATTCTCAAAATATATCTAGTAGTAATTGCAAAAGAAGTCAAAAATAAAAATAAAAATGTTGCAGAGAAACTATAAAAGATATACATGATAATTTCCCAGAATATAAAAATGAGTAGTTTTTTTCACTGCAGGTGACTGTGAATACCACAAAAGATGAAAATAAAATTAGGTAAGTTGTAGGAATATTAAATACTAGTACTAATATAAATTTGTAAAAAATTATTTTTACAAGAAACATATATATATATGAAGAAAATTAGATAAACAGAAACAATAAATAGCATAAAGTCAATAGCAGCGTTATTGATAATAACCAGCAGGTGGAAGTAAACTAAATACCCAGAAATGAATTCTGTTCTATGCTACAACGTGATGAACCTTGAGGACATTATGCTCAGTAAAATAGAGCAGTTACAAAAAATCAAAAACTGTTTGCACATATATGAGATATCTAAAGTAGTCAAATGAACAGAAACAAAAAATAGAAAGCTGGTTACCAAGAGATGTGGGGAGGAAGCAAAGGGGAGGGTCTTAGTGGCTGTAGAATTTCAGATTTGTGAGATGAAAAGGTTCTGAAGATCTGTTCATCAATGCATACATATATATGTGTGTATTTATTTATATATAAATTTAATTTAATAAATTAATTAAATTATTTTACAATAGCAGTTGAGCTCCAAAAATCTGTATTAAATGATTTTATAATTAATTTAATTTAATAAATATTAATAATTTAATAAATTAATTCAATGTATAAATATATATTTAATGCTACTGAATTGTAGTGTTAATGTAACTTAAATAGATATATTTAATTCTACTGAATATATATTTTATATATTTAACACTACTAAATATATATATTTAATACATGTATTTTTAACACTACTGAATTGTAGAGTTAATATAAATTAAAAGAGTTACATTGTAAATTTCGTTATGCATATTTTTTTACCAAAATTTTAAAAAACTTACAGGCAATGATTAACAACTTCAAAGTAATCAGAGAAAATAATTTTCAACTGGCAATATTATACTCAGCTAAATAAACCAAGAGTAATAAAAAATAAAATCATCTTCCAAGAGCAGTTGAGCTCCAAAAATCTGTATTAAATGGATTGTTGAAGAATCTATCTACTTAAACAGGGAAAAAGTCATGTTAATGTTAAAAACTGGATTGAAACAACACTAACGTTGCAAATAAATATATATATATATATATAAAACATATCATGTATATTTCTTTTAAAAATATGGGGGAATAGTCAAAATTTTAATGTGATAAAATACCTGTATTAAAACTAAGCATATTGCAGACTTAGTGGTTAAAGTTTAGAAGACTTTTAATTGAAGTGTTTTGGTGTTGTTTAAATGAGTTTCCTCTTTGTCATCATTTTTATTCAACATCCACCTAGAAATGTTAACCAAAAGTGCAAAATGCCAGGAAAGAAGCATACAACCAATGATAGCAACAAAACTTAAAAATACTAGAGAAAAGAAAACATGTCTTATTAACAGAACATACGATTACATTAACTTAGGTATTAGACAATTCATTTGAAGATTGTCTAAAACAAGATTGATTTCGCTTTTTCATCAACACACAGACATGTGCATGTGTGCACACACACAAATAGAAAATGTAATAAGAAAGTAAAGGATCCATCATCTCAATAATCAAACCTGTAAGATACGATATTAACCAATATGTGAAACCATTTATGGAATTAATATTAAATATTACCAAATACAAAAGACATAAAAATGGGAAATATAATATGCTTAGGGATATTGTAAAAGGTCACTATTTCTGAAACTAACCCATATATTCAGTGTTTTGAACCCCCATATAATTTTTTAAAAATTCAATTTGAGAAGTTGACCTACAATTTTATGAAAGACTAACGAACTGAAAATAACCTGGATATACTTGAAAACAATAACGTGTATGTCAAGAAAGTGTGGTACCAACATGGAGAATAAAATGGACCAATGGAACAGGAAAGACAACTCAAACGGATTCTTACATATAAGGACCTGATAGATAACCCCGATGGCACCGCAAATTAGTGCGGAAAGGCAGTACTATTTAAGATCTAGTGAAGAAAAATTATTTCTTCTTATCTCACCACTAAAAACATATTAATTCTAGGTAGGTAATTGATAAAACTTCTAGAAAATAATACAAAAAATATTCTAATGACTTCAGAGTAAGGTAAAATGTGCTACAGCAGAAACGATTAAACATATGATCAATAAATGTGACATTAAAACTTAAAACTTTATTTAATAAAATATGCCATATACATGTTCAAAAGAGAATACTCCCGAAGTGATGTCTGCATTACATTGAACCAACCAGTAATTTGTATTCAAAATTGTAATTGAAAGTCAATAAAGTAAGGCAAATATACAAATAATCAAACAATGCCATAGAGAAATAGTCAAGGTATATACACAAGTAATTCAGAGAAGAGGGAATGGTAGGGCAAAACAAATATTTCAAAAATGACAAAACTGAAACGTATTAAGTCAAATGAGAATTAAAATGAAAATAAGATAGTATTCCAGACAAATGAGATTGAGAAAAAGATAGCATTCTGACAACACCCAGATTAGGTGAGGATGTTGTGGGAGGGAACTTTCCAAGCCACATGAATTTCCATCACAATTAAAGAGGTAAACCAATGGATTAGAAGACAAACAGACGTGCATCAGTGACATGATCTTAGGGATTGGGCACCCATGTGGATACATATTTTAAAATATCTCATGAAAAGAGCAAGATGCACCATGATATGTAGTATATATTTACACCAAATGTGAACTCTTTAAATTTTAGAAATGCCAGTTGAACAACACCGTTAGAAGATAAAAAATTAAAAATATTGATCATCTTTGGGGAGAAAAGAAGTAGGAAAGAGATTGGAAGAGGAAATATAAAGGGCGGTTCAACTGTATCTGATATATATATATATATATATATATATATATTTTTTTTTTTTTTTTTTTTTTTTTTGGAGACGGAGTCTCACTCTGTCACTCAGGCTGGAGTGCAGTGGCGTGATCTCAGCTCACTGCAAGCTCTGCCTCCTGGGTTCATGCCATTCTCCTGCCTCAGCCTCCTGAGTAGCTGGGACTACAGGCGCCCGCCACCAAGCCCGGCTAATCCTTTGTATTTTTTAGTAGAGATGGGGTTTCACCATGTTAGCCAGGATGGTCTCGATCTCCTGACCTCGCAATCTGCCCGCCTTGGCCTCCCAAAGTGCTGGGATTACAGATGTGAGCCACCGCGCCCGGCCTCTGCTATTTTTTTATGTCATCAAAAATATCCTCATGCAAATATGGCTAAATTATAATTATTGAAGAAGAGGTGAGAATATGAGTATTCATGTACTTTTAAAAACCTTTTTCCTTGGTTTTTGAAATATTTTATCTTAATGATACGTTAAAATAACAAAAAAAAATGTCAGGGGGGAAAATCCTAGAGCACACCTTAAAAAACAAGTTAGAAGATATTTTTAATTTTTCAATATTAAGTCGAGCCTCTGGTTAGGCCACTAAAGCTGGACCTGTACTTTTTTAATTATAGATTTTGCTGATCTCAGCAATATTTCAAGAGTCAACACTTCACAATTTTCAAACTGTTGCAGAATAGTGTTTTACTGTTCAGTTTTACAAAGTCATGCACATTTTGAAGTAGAAGTTTCTGTATTGATATTATTCAACATGGCACTATGCCTCAGTTAAGCAACGTGGACTTCAAAATAATATTGAGCCCTCTGGTGAGGCTGCAAGCACACCTGCATACGAGATTCTCAGAGTTTTGTATTTTTATTTCAGCAATCCACCTTCTCTCAAATCTCCCATAAATTCAAATAACACTGGGACATTACTTTACAACATCTGGTTCTTAGTGTCAGGTTATGGTGTGAAGTAGCACTCAGAGATTTGGAAAGGAGACTAAATACAAATGGTCCCCTCTTTTGTGTATTTTCAATGCAAATGAATCGGACCAGGACATAACCCCAGGGTCCCTACGACCTCAATATAAAAATATATATATATGTGATAAAACAATCCAAAGTAGCACTTTTATTTCTTTCAGTTGAATGAATATTTATAAAGCGTGGCACTTTTCCCAGTCCTCTGAGAAGCATGAAGATGTTTAGACATGATTCAGCAGCTTCAAGAACTTGATGTTTTAAAAGGGACATGGGGCATATATAAATAATAATATAAATGAGAGAGCTCATTCTTGGGACATGAAGTTTCATAGAGAATTGTGCCCTGAAGAAAGTAATGAAGGCATTCTGGAAGTGATAACAGGAAATCTGAACATTGATGGGCAAATAGAAATTTCACTGGCACACATTTAAACTAACTTTTTTTCCTAATTGTAAAGGTAATATATATTCTTTATTCTTTTTAGGAACTTAGGGTAATTCAGAAAAGCGCTGTTAAGGGGATTTCTCACTGTTCGTGATGTCCTCGTGCATTTCAGTAAATAATGGAGGCCTCCTGCTATTTCCCACGAGGGGGTACCCGGGTTCCCACAGGAATAATAGCGGCTAAACTGATGCTGACCCTGTGACGGTGACCAGGCCAGATTTCCACCGTGGGGTTGTCGCTTTTCCTTTCAAGTAGAAAACGGGGTCCAGTCTTCCGCTTTCACTATGGGAACACTTGGAAAACAGGTTTGAAGGGAGTTGATGGCTGTGGCTATCTCCTGTAGAGACATTGTTTGAAAAATATTCGTATGAAAGAATTATAACCACTTTCTCCAACACATTACATTTATTATCTATTTTTTAGAGCCTTTTAATTGAAGTGTTTATTTTTCCTTTTAATTTCATCCAAATTCAGTCTTCCCTCGGTAGAAGCAGGAGATTGGTTCCAGGACCCAATTACACCAAAATCCACAAATACTCCTGTCCTACAGCAGGACCTGCAGAATCCGCATGGAAGAAAAGTCGGCTCTCCATACCTGTAGTTTTGTATCTGAGACCACTGTATTTTCGATCAGTTTTTCTTTGGAAAAAAAAAAATCTGCTTATAAGAGGACCTGGGCACTTCAAACCCGTGTTGTGCAAGGGGCAGCTGTACTCTCCCTTCCGTGTGTCTGTTCTTTTCTAGGCCTTTGTAATAGATGCAGGAGGCAGATGGGGAGTGGGGTGGGGCCCCCAGAGAATCTCTGACCCACCCCACAGTGTTTACCTCCGATGCTTTTGTGCAGATGGAGGAACTTGCCCCGGGTCTTGTCTGCCGAGTCCCACAACAGACTGGGGGCCCCGCTGCGCGCTAGGAGCATGGGGTGGAGCCACGGGCAGCTTGCGCCTTGTGCAGCGGGGAGGAGCCTGGCGTCTTCAGCTTCTGTGGGGTGGCCTGGTGTTGAGTCTGTGAGGTGGGAGCGTGTTAGCAGGACCCCTTCTTTTTTTGCTGAGAGCTTTCTTTTAATAAATTCTGCTCTCCTCACCTTTCAGTGTGTCCACGTGCCTAATCTTTCCTAGTCGTGTGACGGGAACCCAGTTTTAGATGAACTAAGGAGTAAAGGTCCCGCATCATGTGCATGCGTACTATTCTCCTCGAGAGTTTCCCTCTGTGTAGTGTTCACCTTGGGCTGGACCCCTTCTCCATGCCGATTCCTGAGCCAGGGAAGATGGCATGCCAGGTCTTACATTCAAAGAACTTGAGGTCAAATGCTTGACCTCCCTGGCCCTTCCTGGTCTGGAATGACTGAAGCTTCTCTTATATGCTCCTTGGTCTCTGGAACACCTTTACGTGGTCGTTTTTGTTTCCTGTTTTCTTTTACTTTTCTTTTCTTTTCTTTTTTTTTTTTTTTTTTTTTTTTTTTTTGAGACGGAGTCTCGCTCTGTCGCCCAGGCTGAAGGGCAGTGGCGCAATCTCGGCTCACTGCAAGCTCCGCCTCCCGGGTTCACACCATTCTCCTGCCTCAGCCTCCCGAGTAGCTGGGACTACAGGCGCCCGCCACCACGCCCGGCTAATTTTTTGTATTTTTAGTAGAGATGGGGTTTCACCGTGTTAGCCAGGATGGTCTCGATCTCCTGACCTCGTGATCGGCCCGTCTCGGCCTCCCAAAGTGCTGGGATTACAGGCGTGAGCCAACGTGCGCAGCCTCTTTTCTGTTTTCTTTCTTTTATCCACCATAGCAACAATGATAAGCCTAATCCTGAGATCATACAAGAAAAAAATTCAAGAGACACATGAGAATTTAGGGTGCTTGAGGGCTGAGACTGTATCTAGTTCATCTTTCTGTCACCTGTGTACCCGATGACTATGGCCACCTCTGAGTCCCTGAAGCAGGTCTTCACCCAACTCCTGAGCATACATTATAAGCCTCTGTGTGGATGGTGTTTGTCAACTGTTTTCTTACCTGACAGTATTCCATTCTGTTCCTTTTCCTCTGACCAGGCTGTTACATAATGGTGTTTCACTCCTCTGCAGTTCAAAACAAAGCTTAACTGTTCAGCACTTCTCAACCTATATTTAAGTAAGGGAATTACAAAGTCACACTTATATACTTACGTAATTTTTTTATACTGTGTACACACACACACACATATTCCTTCAATGTTACACATAAATCTAATTCTTGTATAATGATTTGTAGTTGGAAAAAGAAAGAAACTTAATGCTTAAAGCTTTCACATCTTGCCGGGTTTAATTCTTTGTAAACTAAATTCTGGTCATTATGTCTATCAGTTGCAGTAGTATTTTAATTAAATGTACATTTTTATGGAAAGTGATGGCTTCATATGAAGGATCCTGTATATATTCAAGCCCTGTTTTTCTTATTTTTTAATTGACATGTAATAATTATACATACTTATGGGGTGCGGAGTGATATTTTGATACATTGTATGTAATGTGTAATGATCACATCAGGGTAATTAGCATATCCATCACCTCCAGCTTCTGTCATTTTCTTTGTGTTTGGAAGCATTCGGAACTCTATCTTCTAACTATTTGAAAATATACAATGAACTACTCTTAGCTATAGTGACCCTGCAATGCTATAGAAATTCCTCCTATCTAGCTGGAATTTTGTATCTTTATCCAACATCTCCTTATCCTTCTCTCCCCCATACCCTTCCCACCTCTAAGAACCACAATTCTACTCTTCACTTCCATGAGCTCAATTTTTGTAGCTCCCACCTATGAGTAAGAACATGTGGTACTTATCTTTCTGTGTCTTGTTTGCCCTGTCTTTCTCAGTAGACTTTAAACCATTCCTGCACTGGTTATGAATGAAGTAAGTAGATTGCCTTATTATCTAGCTTGTGGGTTAAAAAGAGAATAATTTCTCTTTTTTAATTTGCATAAATGTTTGGGGTGCATGTGTAATTTTGTTATATGCGTAGACTTCATAGTGGTGAAGTCGGGGCTTTTAGGGTATCCAGCATCCAAATAACACACAAGGTACACATTCAGTCATTTTTTAATATCTCATTTCTCTCATCTCTTCACCCTTGGGAGTATCCATTTTCTGGCATTCCACATTCTACCTTCATGTGTATACATTATTTAATTCCCACATTGACTTTCTATATCTGACTTGTTTCATTTAAGATTTTTTTTAGTAAACAGAAGAATACAATGTATCATTTATCTTTAACAATATTTTAGCAATAGTAGCCCTAATGTCTCCATAACTGATTGTCTTCCAATGAACAAAAAAGGAATAATACGTGGAATTTCCTCTAAAACTCATTAGAAGAAAAAATAAGAACAACAGATAATTTATTGTAGATGACTTTCTCAATACTGATATTAATTATTGTAAACTATCCCCCCTCTATGTTGAAGCACAAAATTACATTTGTATATGATTTGTATGAATGTGATATCTATTCATGGGTTAGGCCAGTGACTCAGCATATTCCATATTGCATCCAAATCTGACAGCCTTTCTCTACAAATAAAAAATTTCAGAGAAGGGAAAAAGAGCAAACAAAATAAATGCATGCACATGCATATAAAATGCAAAAAAGACACCTAAGTTGCAGACAGAGTGATGATCTGGGTCTGCAGGAAGTTATAATGGTATCAATAGGGAAAAACTGTCAGAAAGCAAACACTTAAGGGAGTATAGACTTTATGCACTCTGTTCAGGCTCAGAAGCTTCCTCGTGAAGTACACAGCAATAACAACAGTGTGCACATTTAGAGCAATTATTACAAATATTCAATATATATTATATATTACATAGGTTACCAAGCAATCTCTAAGTATATATGTGCAAAGTAATTATCACAAATGTTTTCTAGTTTCTGTTTCTATTGTGTTAGGGTGAGAGACTGTGTTGGATTTAGAACAGTGTCAACATTATCAATATGCCAGCTGAAATATGATTATATTTTGTCTCATAAGTTATTTTAGAAATGAACTAACAAATATACCTGAGGATATTATAAATTGTTATATTTTCTGCATGTACATTTTGGGAATATAGGCCAAGTCTTCCAAGAAAAAATTAAGGTAGAAATTGATTTAAATAGAAAAGATCCAGTGAATTGATTTAAATAGAAAAGATCTATTTTTTAAAAAAAGATGAAAGTCATTAATTGGTCCTGGGCCTACTGCTTTTTTAAAAAAAAGATAGCTAGTAAAATATCTTCAAAAATATGTGGTGTACTAATTTCTCCACAGAAATTTCATTACCTGAAGCCAATAATCTATTAAGTTACTTTGAGGTTATAACAATGTATATCACATTCCTCCAAATTTTTGTCCTTCTAATTGTTTCAAAGCTTAACCCATGGAGAAGTAATAATTGTTTTAATAATCTACTACACATCTACAAATCCACACAAATTGCATGGTTCACAAGTAGATTTTATTTACTTTCTTCAACAGGAAAACACTGTTAGTTATTATTTTACAGCTTTATTTTTCACTAGCCATGGAAGTTCTGATCTTATTTAACTTAAAATAGCATCCGTTTTACAGATGAAGTTATAAAAGAATCTCAGATGCACACTTTTATTCCCATAGGTTGGTTACTATAAGGAGGAAAATGGCATACAATATATTACAGTATATGGCACTTTACATGATTTACACACATGATTTACGTGCACGCAAATGCAAGCGTACATATTATCAAAGTGTATGTGTGCATTTCACATATATCTGAGGCCCTTCAATATGTAATATTTATTCTATTTCATAGAAAAATCATGCATTCCCTACAACTGATTCCTATGTCCTGCAACTTGAGTAAGATTATGTTTTCTAGTGTTTCCTCATTTCTTCTTTACTTCGTAAACTCTAGTTCTATATATACTTTCCTTTTTAGTCATTGGTACAAATAATTTCAGTATAAATCATAATTAGATTCAATTTGATTCCTTTGGGGATTCTGATATTTTTGGTAAACAAACATATTCATAAAATTATTTATGGATGTTGGTATATCTCAACAGAAGAGAAGAAGGTAGTGTAATCAATGCAGAAGCCAAAAATAAATAAATAAATACTAGTCAACATTACACGCAGTGGACATACATCTGTGGGTGAATAATGTTATGCTTATTTCCAAAACTTTATAACCCAACAGTCTGTTTTATAATCTCTATTTTGAATCTCCTTTAAAGTCGTGTAGTGACTTTATGCATATTCTGTTATTCTTCCCTCTGCCTAAAATGATTTCACTTTCATTGTCCATGTAGATAATTTCTAAACATTTGCAAGGGTAAAATCAAATGCTGCTATGAATCAAATATTCAGAAAACTTCCCTTTTATCCACACTTTTTACAACCTGGCAACTAAAGAAACTTTTACTCTGTGTTTCCATGGCCGAGGACAAGAATGTCTGTGCTCACCACTTCTACTCAGTCTTAGCTTAAGATCCTCCCCAATGCAATAAAGCAAAAGAAATAAGATACATAAATACTAAAAAGAAAGACAAATATGATCTTTGTCTACAAGTGTGACTATTTATGTAAAATTCTGCAGAATTTACAAAAAATGCTAGAAATAGTAAGTGAATTTATCAAAAAAAGAATGCAAAGTGGACATACAATCTATTGCATTTCTATGTACTAGTAGCAAACTATTGGAAAATTAAAATCTTAAGTGTTCTATTTAAAATTGCACCAGAAACAAAATTTATAGGTATAAATATAGATATATAACAGACACATATATTGTTATAGTAAAATATATGCATTAAAACTTTTCTGAGATAAATTTAAAAGACTTAATGGAGAAGCATACTGAGCTCCCAGATTGGAAGATTCAATAATTTTTGAAATGCTAACTCTACACACCCTTATCTAACTTCCACATTTGAGATTCCTCTAAGTCCAATCACAGCTCCAGTAGGATATTTTGGCAGTTGCTTTGGTGTTGACTGAATTATTGTAAATTTTATATGTAAATGTAACATATTTTAAAATATAAAATATCTAGAATAGTCAAAATAAACCTGGAAAAAGGCAAAACTGAGTGACTTAATCTGATGATTTCAAGTCTTAGTATGTGTTCATAATAATGAACTTAGTGTAGATTTGATACAAATATAGACAAAATAAACAAATAGATTTGTGGTCAGAGTAGCAAAGGAGCAAGTTATGGAGTAGAACATCACAAACTTTTCTGTTGTTTTTAAAAAATAAATGCAAGGCAGTTCAATGGAGAAATGGAAAATATTTTCAATTAATCGTGCTTTAACTGGATTATTTGATGAGAAATAAATGAACCAGGAACATGACTGACAAGAGTAATTTATAAAAGTTGATACATAACGACTAAATATACATATAGCAAGAATGGAAGTTTGGTTTAACATTCAAAAATTAATTAATACTCACGCCTGTAATCCCAGCATTTTGGGAGGCCTAGGCGGGCAGATCACGAGGGCAGGAAGATCGAGACCATCCTGGCCAACATGGTGAAACCCTGGCTCTACTAAAAATACAAAAATTGGCTGGACGTGGTGGCGTATGACTGTAAACGTAGCTACTTGGGAGGCTGAGGCAGGAGAAGCACTTGAACCAGGGAGTCAGAGGTTGCAGTGAGCTGGGATCGCGCCACTGCACTCCAGCCTGGAGGTAGAGAGAGACTCCATCTCAAAACAAAACAAACAAAAAAAAAATTAATACACTGAGAAAATTCACATGATTATTTCCATAGATATGGAAAAAGCATTTGACAAAATCCAACACGTATTCATAACTGAAAACACTGACAAACTAGAAATAGGAATGGTAGACCTAAAAGTAAAAATTATAAATTATCTATAAGAAAACATTGCAGAAAATTTTATTACCTGCATAGGCAAGATTCTTACATCATGATCATGATGGGAGAGATGCATACCTCAGTGTTTAATTTCTTGTTGGTTCTATTATCAGTTGTTGTTGTAGTTAGTTGTATTTAATTTCTTTTTAACTAGAGTTCATTTTAGAGCAGTTCCAGGTTCATAAAAAAATGGAGCAGAAGTTACAGACTTTCCATATCCCCCCTACGCCAACACATAGGCACAGTCTGTTAATCTCTTTATCTGTCTCTCTGGTTTTTGGTAGGCACTTTGCCCTGAGACGTCTGGCTGATCCAAGAAAAGACACTGATTTTCTGATTCTTCAGTTTTTCCCCTTGTTTTAAAGATGGCACCAGTAACTTTCATTCTGCTTATGTATCAGGTACTGGAAATCAGATTCACCAATTTTTAACCTTTGTTTTATCATATTCTTTTCTTCCTCCCTCCCTGTCTGCTTCTCTGTCTCTTTCCTTCTCTCATTCCCTTCCTCTTTCCTTCCATATCATTCTTTTTTCAGAATCATGCTGAAAGTATGTAGCTATTTTATTCCTTAAAACTTCAGGGTGTATCTCATAAGAGCGAAGATATTCTGTTTCATAACAGCTGGGTTATTAAGTTCTGGATTTAACAAGGGATTCTTCATAAGAAAATGAAGACCCAAAGAATTAGTAAAACCTAAATGGTTTTATACTAAGTTGAGCAAAGATAAGCAATTGTGGAACTATAACTAGTTTACATATATAACTATAACTAGTCCCACATAGTTTACTATGTGGGAAGGCTAAAATAAAAGAAGAATTATTTTAACAAGTTCTGTTTGTACAGAATTCTCTCTTAGCTATGACTTCTCCTTGAAGAAAATTTATTTTCTTCTGGTACAGAGATGACATCTTTCACACAGGAGTTTGTATCCCTTGTTTTGGAGAAGAAAAGGGGGAGATTAGATTGCTCTTCTTGCATCTGTTGTTTCCTTGGTGACTTTAGCTCGAAATAACCCCTACGCCAAAGCAGCGTATTTTCAGGTGTCCTATTCTGCCACCCTGCATATAATATTTCCACCTCCTCAGCCATTCACATCCTGATTGTATCAAAGTTAAAATTATTTCATGAAGCATTTTCTTCCTTCATTGTGGCATCCAGGTGCAGATCACATACTGTATTTTTGTCATGTCTACTTAGAACCCAGGCTTTCTTTAAAAAATTGTTTCTCGGTAAATGGAGAAACGTTGCAATTAAAATGCAATCCATAAAGAAACACGTCGAGAATATGTAAATGTTCTGCCCCTAATCAATATTTTCTCCTGGATTTTGCCTCCAGTGATGCCTGTCCATCTTCACGATCCTCACCTCAAACCCGTGATCTGCCACGTCTGCAGCTCTCTGCACAGGTGGCCCTCTGCATGCCACCCAAGGGGGAACCTTCTCTCCACCTCATGTCTGTCTGTCTTTCTTTTTATCTATTATCAGTATTGACTTAAACACTTCTATATTTCAATGGTTTTACAATCCATTGAACCTTTATTTTGATGCCCAAATTGTTCTACATCTGGTCAGCGTGGACTCCTTCAAACTGGCTCTTGCTTTATTTTTTACCTTTACCTGTCTATTTTTTTTTTTTTGCACTTCCTTATTTCCTTCCACAGAAAGATATCCTGATATCCCAAGTGTTTTCTGTGCCATCCCAGTTTTAGTCTTGGGATTGGATGTTTTTTCAAAGAGACCAGATTCTCCATGGGAGGAATCATGTTAGAAGTCAAGCTTTGCATACCTGGTTGTTATGTGCCTTGCTACAGGGACAGTTTTTCTTCCAGGTCCTTTCCCTGATCTGAGCTAGGAGCTCATATATATAATATAGATAGATAGATAGATAGATAGATAGATAGATAGATATGATCTATAGATACACATACATATATACAGACACATAATATAGGAATATATATCTATATATATACACACACACACAGCATAAGAAGATAGATATGATCTATAGATATACATACATACATATACACACACATAAGATAGGAATATATATCCATATATATATACTCACATACACAGCATAAGAAGATAGATAAATAGATAGATAGGATCTATAGATATACATACATACACACACATAAGATAGGAATATATATCCTATATATATGCACATACACAGCATAGGAAGATAGATAGATAGATAGATAGATAGATAGATAGATAGATAGATAGATAATGATATATAGATATACATACATATACACACACATAAAATAGGAATAAATATCTATACATACATACACACACAGCATAAGAAGATAGATAGATAGATAGATGATACAAGAAGAGCAATCTCATCCCCCTGTTTCTTCCCCAAAACAAGAGATACAAACTCTTGTGTGAAAGATGTCATCTCTGTACCAGAAGAAAATACAGTAGCCACAGGAAACTAACACAATCATAAACACACACACACATATGTACACATACATACACACATATATACACACACATTGCGTAGGAATAGAGATATCTATTTCCTATATCCCATAGATATCTATTATTCTATATTCCATTCAACTGGATGCCACACTGAAGGATGCTACTGTAATAAATTACGACAAACTGTCTTAAAACAAACAAAATTTATTTTCTCATAGTTCTAGAAGCCAGAAGTCACAAGTCCAGGTGTCAGCAGGGCCCCACTTCCTCCAGAGCTGATAGGCTGCTACCCATCTTGCTTCTTCTTGCTTTTGGTGGCTGCCGACATTCCTCGGCTTGTGGCAGCATCACTCCAATTGGTGCCTCCACCTTCATGTGGTCTGTTCCTCCCTGTGTGGCTGAATGTCAGAATTTCCCCTAGTCCTCTCTCATGTCTGTCTTTCTGTCTTTCTTTTTATCTGTAATCAGTATGGACTTAAACGTATGTATATTTCAATAGTTTTACAATCCATTGCACCTTCGTTTTGATACCCAAATTGCTCTGCATCTGGTCAGCAAGGGCTTACAAGAATCCAAGCACGATGGTCCCTGTGGGTGATCTGGGATAAGTGCCTGCTCTCATTATCCTCGGCATAATCCTCTCCTCTGCTATATAAGGTAATAGTCACTGGTTTGCCATATAATGTAATACTCACACATTCCTTAGGAAATGACTCTATTTTTCGAAAGCCATTTAATGTAATACGGATTCCTTAGGAAGTGACTATGTATTTTTAAGCCATATTCAGCCTATGACAGTAGTCATGATTTCATACCGATATTTCCAAATCCAAAGTGAATATACCTCCAAAGTATTCTTCATGGTTTTCCAAGATTCTGATTCTGAGGAAGCAGAAATTCTCAGTCCTTTTGCTGTAAGCTTCCCCCTTATCTTTGTATTAGCCTAGAGATCAGAGAGTAATAGCTTTAGAATAGATACTATAGGTTCAAATAAATTTAAATTCATATACCGGGAATGTACTAGAGATGTTTAGTGTAACCTCATAGGTTATGGGCCACTGGACCATGGACATTTTCATAGTAGACAAGGTGGAGTCTACACTCTTGCCTTCAATTCATATTCTTCTGCCTATAAGAGAAGATAAAGTACATGCCCTCAAGGGCACCTCTTTAGCTGGAAAACTATCTGTGGAGTAAAATCTTTTTCATCTTTTCCAAAATAAATTTGGTTGATGTTCAAACATATTTGTGGGTGATACTGCTATATAATACAAAAGGTTGCATTTTACATTATAATGCTGTGAATCTTGAGATGTGTATAAACAACTCTGTATGCAGCATACTTAACAAGTGCACAAGAAACACGTTAATTATACTAAATATATAGCACTGATGGCAATGATGCATGAATGTAGGGGCTGTTAGAGTAGAGAAACAGATATGTGCATGCACACACACACACTCACACACACACACAACCCTGTAACTGAACCCTGCTGTTTCCTGGGATAGCACCACATATGGTCCTTAGTCTAAAAGCACCACAACATAAGGTGGTGGCACTCGCCCTGGAGCATTCTTAACAAGTAGATTGTAATGGTGTGGTGTGGGAAGCAGGGTAATAATTCCTTTCTTTTATCCACCAGCCAGACAAGCTTATAGTAAAGTGGTAAATCATTTCCTACAACATTCTATAGAAAAGAAAGTTTTGTAGAACTCTACTTTATGAAGTTAAAGATGTATAAAACCCAGGGGAAGTGCAAAACAGACGACATCTTTCACTCTATTTACATAATATACTTTGAGGACAGACATATTTTGGCACAGAACTTTATTACAATATAGAGTGCAAGACAAGGTTTTTGTTGATGGTAAAATATGCAAACGATGTGAACAAGTCGATATTTCCTTACTTAATTGACAAAAAATTAGAATTGACAATATTGAAATGTTTTTAACAATAAATTTATGCTAGCATATAAAACAGCAGCAAAGTCAAATTTGTCAGATAGGAAGCCTTCAGCTTTTTATTTAGCAAGTGATAGATGTGTATTGTTAAATTATGTTAATGTTTTAATGTTATGCTGGATTATGTATAATTTATAACTTTTGTGGCAAAAATGCATTAATGCAGACCAGTTGATTAGATCATTTCCAAGCTAAAATGTCTAACAATATTGCATGTTATTTTTATTTTACTTATCGAATCGGTACATGCCATGTGAAGTTACATAGCGGGTGTCTTTTAGAAGACACTGAGATGCGAGGCTGTTTCACTATTATCAATGTACCTGGATTCATGGTCGCTTCAATATTCCCATGGCTCATGTTAACAAAAAACTATCAACGCATTATCCTAAACAGTATATTACACTGAAGACGTTTTCTCACACTTCTTGCTTTTTACACCAAATGTGTCTGTGCCCGTCATGTATGTGTTTGAAGCAGAACTAGAAGTCTTATAATGAGAGATAACAGATGTAAATCAGAAGTGCCTTTTGGAGTCTCCATTTACAGCTTGAGAAGCATACATTTTTATGGGGTTTGTATTCAATGAGAATCCCGCTGTCACTAATTCTACATTAATCTTTTATGAGAAGTCAACGTAAGATAATATAGAGATGATTATTTACGGTAAGCTAAAAATCACAACAAAACACTCCAACATTAATTCACTGCATTGTAAATTATAATCTTGGCTTCTGATAGAATTAACTGAAGACCAAGTAAAATTACATAATTTATTGTATAATCCTGCAAATCTACACAAAGGATAATGAGAAGATATGTACTCCATCACAAACATGAATTTGAATGCTTTTTATAATCATGAAATCTTTGTTCTTGTTATGTTCACACAAACTGGATGGTAAAGAAGAAAATAAATTCTTTTAATAATTAGAGAAAATAAGATAAATAAAATGTGGCATAGCATTCAAATTTGTTCAGTCAAATAACAGAATAACAAGCCATATATAGGCATAAACATTTGCATCTCACATTTACAGGCATGCACTTTAAGCAAAGTGCTATGTGCCATAAGATAATGGCTAAACGTATCTCCTTAACTTACTGGGGGTGTCACTTATGCTCATGAGACATATAGAATCATTTTTGTCTTCTCCATTTTTCCCATGCAGAAATAACCTCACATGGAAAGAACTTAGGCAGGAGATAGGATGATAAATTTAAAGATCTACAGATAGTTTTTGTAAGTAATAATGCAGATTTCAGCTTTCTGCTCATTTTCAAAAAATTATCTGAGATTTATTAGCGTATCTACCTCATATCAAAATTAACCTGTTTTTGAGGTTGGCCTTTTGGGGTATTTCATGACTTCTGTTGATAATAATAATAGTAATAATAAATCTTGCTCATTTCTGTTTTTTAAAACTTGTTAATGCTGTTTTGTCATATACTTTCACCATAGTTCTATAGAGAAAATAGAATTAGCATTAATGAAGTTAGTCACAATTAATGTAAGGTTTAGAAAGTTTAGGGAAATCTAGGATTTACTGAATTACTACTTGTGCCAGGTGTTATGGTAAATATTGCATATATGGTCCCTCATTTAAATCCTTCCCAGAAACCTGTGAGGTTTGAGTATGATTTCTATTTTGGAAATACAGAAAATGAAACATGAAAATTTAAAGTGACTCAAAGTCACAGAGCTAGAGAAATGCCATATCCAGATACGTCTGACTCCAGATAGAGTACTTTGCCCCACAAGAGTGTTTTTCAAAACTGGCACCAAAGTTGGAAGGTTTCCTAGAGTGCCGGGAGTCACTACTTCTGGGGTCAGGAATAGCAGAGGTGGCCTGACACTCGACCCTTGGTCTCAGAAAAATATGCTTTTATTTCACCTGTTGCACATGCAGGAGTTTTATGTTTACAAATCCCACAGAATTTAAAACACCAAGAGTGAACCCTAATTTAAACTGTGGACTTCAGGTGATAATGATATGTCAATGTAGGTTCATCAGTTGTCACAAATGTATGAGGAGGCAGGGACTATATGGGAAATCTTGCTACGTTTCACTAAAGTTTTGCTGTGGATCTAAAACTGCTCTAAAAAATAGTCCATTAAGTAAAAGAAAAATACATGAAAGAAACAGAGCCTAAAAAGTCAGTTTAAAATAGCTGTGCTAAAAAATGATACCACGTTAAAAAATGACACATAAGATTTTATAATATGTGAGAACGTGTGAGAGCTAAAACCTATTCCTTGTGTCTCACCACCTTACTGGTACCAAATTCAAAAATAACATTATCAGAACATTTTATCCAACCATTTGGTTATCGTTTTTGTTGTTGTTATTTACACCATGAAATGCCACACACAAAAAGGCTTTATGATTTTCTCAGTATGTGAAATGTTTTACCTACAGGAAGCATACGTGTTGCTAGTTTAAACATGTTTTTCTAATTTTAACATAAAGGCAGAAAATATTGAAACAGGATAGTTCCCTTGACCCTTCGCGGGACTCACGAAGAGGGTGTCTCCTCTACTCAGCTTGCAGCTCTCAGCCCCTCACAGGAGAGGGGGCACGAGGGTGAGCTGGTAGAGGAGCCGGGAGAGTGCCTTGGGGCACCAACAGGAAGGAAGTCTGCACCAGCCCTGCAGCAGCACCTAGGGTGGTGCCCACAAAACCTGACATCCCAGTGAGCTCTTTTAGCTTTGCTGTCCGCAGACAGTTAAGTTTTTAACAGCTCAGTGTGACATCCCTCTATATCCCGAGTTCTTGTTCAGCATCCAGGAAGAATCAGGTCACATGAGTGAATTGAAGATGGTAAATGCGGGACATTTTATTGCCAATGAAAGTGGCTCTCAGAGGGATGCAGAGCTGGAAAGGGAGTGGAGCGGGAAGGTGGTGTTCCACCTGGATCTGACCGTCCCTGGCCGAACTCTTCCCCTAAGTCCCACCGACAAGCCATTCCTCTGAAATCAACCTGCTTCTCTCTGATGTCCAGCTACCTCTTCTCTTCTCCCCTTCTCTGCCACTCTGCCACTATGCCGGTGGGGCCTGGGTTTTTTATGGGTATAGGATGGGAGGCAGGGTGGGTGGTTTTGGAAAAGTCAACATTCAGGTGGGAAAACAGGAATACATATTCTCACTTTGGGCGGTGGGTCCAGGCTTGAGCGTGGGGTTTCACCAGGGACCCCACCCTTCTCTACTCAGAATTTCCCTGCCTCCTGTCCATATCAATATCATCATACTTTCCTTGAGATGAATGAGGGTACTTTTAAAATTGGAACTTCCATCTTCTGCATCTTCATCAGGGTTACTTTCCTTAGGCTAACCTCATAGATGCTGTTTTCCTGTCTTTTAGTGATTTTTGCTGCTGTGCTGTGTACTTTCACAAGCGACTTACATTGAGGGGCATAGGATAGAACACAGCACTCTAATAGCGACGAGGACAGCGAAGTAAAAGTATCACTTCCCAGCTTTTTCCAGATCTTCATATTTCACTGGAACCATTTAAGAGCAGCATTTTTATGACTCTACATAGTTATCATGTGCTTCTTCAAGAATATTTGGTACTCTTCTGTTACACGTGTGCATAGAAATTTGTGTGTATGTATGTGTATGTTCAATTTGAAGTCTCTATAAACTACTTAAATGTAATCCATGCATATTTAATTTAACATTGGTAGAAGAGAGTCTGTTAGAAATGCTGATAGAATTTGCAATCAGAGAAAATGAGTTTGGATCCTGGTTCTGTTATTTATTTGCAATTTATTGTATCACTCTAGTGTCAGTTTCATCATCTGACAAAACATTTACACTATGCAAGATGTCTCTTCTCTCCAGAAAGCTACCTCATTGCGGTCACATCTAAATATGGTCTTGACTTCCTCAGTCCATCAGTCATGAGACCTGCCACTTTGAGATCGTTCTAATGAAGACACTTTGTCCCCAGGATATTCTCCACTTGAAAATTATTGGGCAGTGTTTCTTTGGAGAACTTGAAGTCACAATATTGTGATTCACATCTTGGCTACAACTTTTACTATCTAAATGACTGAGTAAATCAATCACTTCAAATTTCAGTTTCCCCATTATAACATGTTAATCATTATAATGATCTACCTTTTTTTAAAGTAGCTATGATAATAAACCAAGGTAACATATGAAATCATACATTTAAGGTACAACAGAAATACAAGTTATAAAAGTACCATAATTTTTAAGACAAATATTGTATGATCTTACTTATAAGTGGAATCTAACATTGTCCAATAAATAGAATCATAGGGTAAAATGGTGCTTGCCAGGGACTGAGGATTATGGTGGGAAGTGGGATGGGGGGATATTCAACAATGGGTCCAAAATTTCAGTTATATAAAAAGTAAATTCTGGTCTAATATAGAGTATGGTGACCATAGTTAATAATACTTTATTGGATACTTGAAATTTTCTAAGTGAGTAGCTCTTTAAGTGTTAAATGTTAAACTTAAATGATAACCATGTGCAGTGAAGGATATGTTCATTTATCCAATTGTGGTAATTATTATACTATGCATAGATATGTCAGTTAATCATGTTGTAAACCTTTAAAAAATACTATATTTAAAATTAGACCGGGGTTAAAAAGTGATTGACAGATAGCTTTAAAATCTCCATGTCTATCTGAACATTTGTAAAATTATATAAGGAGTGTGCATATTTTAAGTAGACCTTCTGTGTACAAGATACACTTAAAACAAAAATCAAATCCCATTACATTAAATCAACTTCTGGAGTGTTACATATCTCATTAAAATGAGTGAGGTGTTATTTGCTAAGTAGTATTATTTTAAAAGCTGAGTATGATAATTTTAGTTTTAGCAATTCTAAAAATGAAGTTACAGTGAACAATTATATTGGAAAATGGTTTTATTGTGTCATTAGAAATAGTCTCTTACAGAGAAGCACTGATAACATCATTAGCACTCATCATCTGAAAGCCTTTTACACACACTTCCTGATCTTCGTTTCATCTGCCGACATTCCTCTGCTTAGACATTAATGACACTTTTGACATTGGGTTAATCATAGACCCTTTATACATAAGTGATTATGATATGAGTAATAAATGTGATCTAGAGTCTAAGGTAAATACTAATAAAATATACTTGCCTAAGGATCACTGTCTGAAAAAGTATTGAAATCATTGTCAAAAACTTGCACAAGTTCTCTGTAAACTACAACTAATCAATCGACAAATACTGTTAGCTCTGCCTTCAAAATACGTCCTGAATCTAACTATTTCTGAAACCAGCTACTCCTTAGTGAAACCACAATCATTTCTCTGCTTAATTGTTGCAGTAAACTGCTAATTGGTCTCCCGTTGCCAGCCTTGCTCCTCTATTAACAGCCAATTAATTCCCCACCAAACTGCCAGAGTGATTCTTTAAAAATGGAACTCGGATCATGTCAGTCCTCTACACAAAATCTTCTGATGGTTGGTTTGAAATTTCATTCACATCAAACTACTGTCTTACAATGAGTTGTAGAACTTGAAAGATCTGATCCTTATTTGCCCACCTCTCCAACAACTTCAATCTTTTTCCTAATTCATTGTCTCTCTCTCTCTCTCTCCTCTCTCTCTCTCTCTCTCTCTCCTCTCTCTCTCTCCTGTCTCTCCTCTCTCTCTCTCTCTCTCTCTATCTCTATCTCTATCTTCTCACTTATTCTGATTTGGTCGCTCAGAGGTTTGCATGCTGTTTTCTCTGCTTGAATGCTTTTCCTGGAATTTCCTTGAATGCTTTTCCTGGTCAATGCTTTTCCTTTTGATTTAGGTCACCAGTAAAAGTTCACCTTATCAGGAGGCCTTCCCTAATTTTCTAACTCCCTCACTCCAGACCCTTTTTACCCTGCCTATGTTTTCTCCATTGCTATCAATATCACCTGACATCACACACACACACACATACACACACACGCGCACGCACACACACACACACGGGAGAGAGAGAGAGAGAGAGAGAGATGTGTTTGTCTGTATCCTTATCTGTATGCATACACATTTGTGGTTATGTTAAATAGTTGTCATATTTCTATATATTGCTGTTTTTCTTATCTTTGATGCAATTTTGGTCATATTAAGAAAGGGCTGTTTAGCCTAAAAAAAAAAAAAAAAAAAAAAAAACCTCAAATCAAAGACAGGAAGTCTTGGAAGAATATGTGTTCAGAGAGAGCCACTATCCTCACGAGGTTAGATAAAGATCCTCCTAGCAAGGGGATAACAAGTCAAGAAAAAATTGTAGGGTAAGTAAGAGGCA
Organism: Pan troglodytes; assembly: GCF_028858775.2. Classification (NCBI taxonomy): domain Eukaryota; kingdom Metazoa; phylum Chordata; class Mammalia; order Primates; family Hominidae; genus Pan; species Pan troglodytes. The sequence continues at coordinate 110,671,638 of NC_072412.2, read as the reverse complement.
GTATTGGTGAGAGGAGGCCTGCATCCTGTTATCTTGGAGAGTTAAGTCTGAAACTGAAGGAGTCAGAACCCAGTTTATTTGGAGGACTTACATATTGAAGGTGTCCTACCTACCTTCGGCCCTGTGAGGAAACAAGTGTCAAAGAGTATTCTTCACCATCTTGGCTTACAAAATAGAGATGACAACTTGATCTCCCAGGAACATAAGTGCAGATCACAGCCATTGTGGCGAGGCAGGAGTTTTAAATCGACAGAGTTTGGACAATAAAGATGGAAAGGCAACGCCCTGAGTTTTACAGAATTTTCAGGAAAAATTTTCTGCTGGCAGACAAAATGGAGCTCTAAATAAAATCCAAACAGCATGATAGAAAAACAAAAATAAAGACACAAGATTGATGTACAACTAATGTTGGTGGTATAGACATAAGTTCTTAAAAGCCTATTTACATTGAGAACATATTTGTATGTGCTGAAATTACATTTCGGTTTTTTTTAATATGTAGTAAAAATATAGAATGGAATTCAAAATAAATAAACACACTTGGAAAAATGAAATATGAGATTATGAGAAGCACTAAAATACATCCTTAACCATTACAGCAAAAAAATCCTTAATGAAACATATTAAACAATGTTGATTTTAGCCATCGATTTATAGAATGCAATTTTGAGTTAACGTAGAAATACTGATATGCCTTCTTAAGATCCCATGCTCATCAAGAAATTGAAAAGAGAAGCTTGTTCTCATTAACAGCACAACTTCTTGTTTTGTTTTGTTTTTGAGACAGAGTCTCACTCTGTCAGCCAGTCTGGAGTGCAGTGGCAGGAACTCAGCCCACTGCAACCTCTGCCTCCGGGGGGTTCGAGCAATTCTCCTCCATCAGCTTCCTGAGTAGCTGGGATTACAGGCACGCACCACCAAGCTTGGCTAATTTTTTATATTTTCAGTAGAGACAGGGTTTCACCATGTTGGCCAGGCTGGTCTTGAACTCCTGTAGCAGCACAACTTCTATTTCTTCCTATTACTTACCACCCAAAGAAGAAAGAATTTCTTGTTGATACAAAAGAAAAACTAAATAAGTCATCCCTGTAGATTTGCGGACTTCTACCTACATGCTGAATAACTCTATAATTTCATTCACTCAAGATTTTCATATGAGTGCATAGATTTCTCTTTACTGTCACTGACTTCCGATCTATGTAGCTAAGTTTTCCAGCCACTTGTTTTCTCACCTCTGTGATCACCTCATGCTCAGTTTCATTTTACTGAATCTCACTTGGCTACCCATTCTCGAGGTGACAGCATGGACTCTCTCATCACCAGAAATGTAGTGTTCCTGAGATTGCTGCCTTTCTAAGCCACCTCGATCATGAAAACTCCTCTTGAAAATGCTCAACTCCCTCGCACCCACCTTCTGCCATCACACCTGGTCCAGCAAGGCCACAACTCTGCACAAATCCTACCAGCTACCACTGTTTGTGAATCCTCCTTATATATGCAGTTGAATGTTCCTGAAGAAAATCACAGAAGCATGCAACTAGAAGCAACATAAATTCATTGCCAGTTACCTGCTCTGGGCACACACACCACCTGCCACCCCTACTATATATTTTTAAGGAAGTTAAATCATCTACTCACTACAATGTCTACTTCAGATGTTTGCTCATTCCCAATACTTCCCTCGTTCAGTAATACCTATTCTTTCAAATATTGCATGGGACATATGTATGCTAAAATATTATTTATTGTTTTCTGAAATTCAGATCTAACTAGGCATCCTGTATTTTTATTTGCTAAATCTGTCAGCACTACCACTACTTACTCTTAAAAAGTTTGATGTCTTTGTCTTTTATATATATATAAAATGCCCTCATTGACGTATGCCCTCTTCCTGGATCCCAACCCCTCATCTCCTTCTTCCTTCCTATTTGCATGGAAAAAGAAAAAGGTACAAACATTATGTGATCAAAGGTAATTCCTTAACATGAAATTGAGAATGTGCACCCTTGTTTCTTTGATGGCATCTCTTATATAGTAAAACATTTTATTGTACAGGATAATTCCCCTCAGCCCTCCTATGATTTATATCTTTCATCATAAACCAAATCCAATAAAATTAGAGATTGTAGGTAGTTCACAGTTCACACTATCCTTAAATTCTCAACTCCCTTTAATCACCAAACCTCCTAAAATCACTGTGGATGGATTCATGCCTTCTCCATTACCACATCTCTTTCCTTTTCTGTGATTTCTGTCTCTATGCAACATTTTTTGGTGTCTCCATGGAACTGGGTACATGCCTCAGTGATTTCAACTCTCCCTGAGGTTTTATAGCCAGGAATATGTTGATAATCCCAAGCTTTAGATCTCCATTTCAGCCAGATTTCCTGAGTTTCAATTTGTTTATTCAACAAGCGTCTGCATAAAAATGCTTTACAAATAATATGAAATTAAAATCTACAAACCAAAACTTTTTGTCTTGCTCTAAGAGGTATTTCTTACAGAAGACACCCCCACCCCGGAATGATGTCATTGATTCTTACTTCTGCCTTCCCCCATAGCTGATGGGTCATGAGGTCACATGCGCCGGCCCTGGGGATTGGGTGGATGGTGAATGGGAAGTAGGCTTTGCCCAGACTCTTCCCTCCACCCTCCCTGTGACTCTTCTTGGCTATTTTTTATCTTTCAGTATTCAGTTCAAACATTGTTTTTGGTAAGCCTTTTCAAACACTTTTTTAATCTAAAAAGCTATGCTCCTATTTTTGTCTCACCATACCCGACCCATATTATTATCATTGTGCTTTTCTGTTGTTTCATTTGTCTGTTTCCTCCCTAGGCTACTGTTTTGTTCACTATGAATTCCTAATAGTGTTTAGCATGAGTAGTACAACAAGCATGAAATAAATATTGGTGGAATAAACGGAGGAATGATTCAATAAATAATTTTTTTTCTGGGAAAATATTTTGAGCTACACCATACAGTATTACTTTTCAAATGAGAACAATTTTATTATGGATTATAAAAATATAGAAATAATTTAAATGTGACATATATAGCATTATGCTAGAGAATACCTTCTGCTTTTAGGATGATAAATGACATAAATGCCTCTAAATGATAGGTTACAATTTAGATCCAAAATAAAGTAACTCAATAAACTAAGACAAATACTTAAAATCATTTAATGAGGAAAAAATTTTATCCATTAAAGTGATAATTTTGATCTTATAATTAAACTTGTTTGGAGTATATTTTGTTTTCTATGAAAGTAAATAACATAGAGGCCATTGTTTTATTTCTAAAGCACACTTGGAGTTGTATTTTGCAAAATCCTGCATAAATTTATTGTCCTGTGACTGCATCAGTTAATATCACCACCACAATTATTTACAGCTTATTAATCAATGCTAAACAATTAAGAAGATTTAGCAGCTTATTTTTCATTAACTTCTCTTCTGCATAACAAGAAGGCTTGCTTTCCTTCATATAATAACACATTCTGAAAGAACTAAATACTATTTTTAATTTCAATCTCTAGACTTCATCAAACTCCAGAATAATAAAAGATAGAAAATGCATATATTTCATTTTACTTCTATGAGTAAAGGAAAAAATATTTAATATTAGGTGTTTCTTAATTATTAGAATACTTCTTCTTTTCCTTGAGGGTCTTGTACTACTCTCTCTTCTTTGTAACTTTCTCTTCTGATTAATCAATACTACATGTATCCTGTGACACTTGATTTTCCCCTCAGAGTAGAGACAATCTGGTAAACAAGCAACACTAGCACCTATGGATTTCAAGAACTAAATTACATCACATAAGATTCCTTGAATTGTAAAGGAGTGCGGTAGGCAGCAGCTAACATTTATTACAGAGGAAACATTATTACGAGGGTAATTTCCAGCCTCAATGAAGACAGGGCTGGATTTTCAGCAAGCTTTTTCTTGCAACTCTGAAATCTGCCACAGGTGTATGCCAACACTGTCCATGCAGAAATAGCACTCTGGTCTCAAGCAATGAAATCATTTGGTTAGGTTAGGAACAAACAAAGGATATTATATTATTTTCTTACACAATTCAAAGTGGCCAACTGCTTAATCTGCTTTTTAGAACAAAAAGAAACCCTCTCTTCATACTGTATTGGTATGGTCACGTACCAGTAAGTGCTTTGGTTTTTTTGATAATTTCAACCATATATTGCCCTCAAGTTACTTTGTGACTCTTGTCTGATATTTGTGCAATGGCTCCAGCCCCTTCTTAGCCTAGAAATGAAGTTAGTACTCTGCTAGTAGAGTTTGATTTTTTTCCAAGAAAGATAAAAGGCATATTTTACATTTTATGTTACTTGTATCTCTTTACACTACCTTATTAACGGACTGGTATGGCACTAATCTTAAGTAGTAAGTATCCTTCTTTTCTGGGTGTATCAACCAGGCAATGTACAATATGCAGAAGATATAAAGACATTTATGACAAAGCCCTGACCTAGTGAGCCTTGCAATCTTATTGAAAAATGAGCCATGGGCCTGGTGGCTCATGCCTGTAATTTCTGCACTTGGGAGACTGAGACGGGAGAATCGCTTGAGCTCGGGAGTTTGAGACCAGCCTGGGCAATATGGCTAAACCCATATCTACAAAAAATACAAAAATTAGCCACACATGGTGGTGTGCACCTGTAGTCCCAGCTACTCAGGAGGCTGAGGTGTGAGGATATCTTGAGCCCAGGAGGTAAAGGCTGCAGTGAGCCATGATCATGCCACTGCCACTGTACTCTAGCCTGGGTGCAGAGTAAGGCTGTGTCTCAAAAAAAAAAAAAAAAAAAAAAAAAAAGGAAAAGAAAGAAAAGATGAACCTCATTCCAAAATAAAGCTGTATGTAATAAATGACACATGGTACTGTTGGAATCAACACTCCAGCTAGTCATAAATCCACCAAATATTTCACTAGTATGTACTTTCAAGCAGTTGAATTTATGAAAGTGCCTTTCCTATAACAGGAATCTGAGGTCTAATTCAATGCTTTTGATAAATAAGTCTGTTGTCATGTAATCCAATTTTGTGTTGTATTTAATATCTTCATGACAGAGAATATATCACCCTTCCGTATCTAATTTGTGAGTTCCTCACAATTTGTGGTGTTTGTAACATAGCTAGCCCTTCATGGAGGTAAGGGCATATGCCTGTGATAGTATAGCTCAATTATTTGGGGAGAGAATAAAATGATATTAATTGAATGGCTTTATCATTGCTTATTTGCCATAGAAAATTCATTCTTTCTCATGGTTATAATTCTCTGTGTATGATTGACTTTATTCAACAAAATACTTTAGATCTATCCTTACTTTTGTTTTTTCCCCCCAAAGCTTTCAGAAAAATGAGTGTTTTTCTTTCAATTATCATATGTGAAACAGGAAAGTTATCTACTTGAGAAAACTGATTTTGAATAAAACCAATCGCTTTAAAGCAGCTAATCTTTAAGATAAATATATTATCAAAAAGTCTCCTAACTTGGTAAAGAAAATTCTTAAGTCTTGGGGAAAAAAAAATAAATCTTCCAATAAAGCAACTCACATCATAGAAGATGGAGTGACTTGGAATCTAATGAGGAAAGGTTCCCAGGCCTGAGAAATAAAGTGTGCAGAGTACAGTATGAAAAGTTGCTGGAGTTTACACAGCAATAGAATGATTTTTAAATGACAGTTTTCTGCAATATCACTCCATAGATAAATGAAGAGAGAAGCTTAATTTTTAATAAAACTGCATGAAAAACTTTATACATAAACAAAAGTTTCTGTGAACAGGAAGGGTTTAATGAAAAATGCACGTGGAATTATAATTTATCCGAGATGCATCATATCTAGAAAACCAACTTCCTGTTGACTTATATTGGCTAAGATTAATAAATCAAGATAAAAATAAGGGGAATGCATATATTTACCAGAGTTCTGCATTTGAATAATTGGAAGGCAGGCGACTTTATCTTTGTAAATGTGTCCAACTCCATGCAAAGGCAGTAATAGAGACGTGGATTTTCATAATCTCTCCTCCAATTCCCCTTCGCCTTGATCCTACAGTTTTGGTGAATGTCCATAAGCATTACTGAATCTCCCCAACTTCAAGTATTCTGTTCTGTTTTCTGCAAGTGCCTATTTATGATGCCAAGAGAGACTTCAACTAAAAGGCCACATTGATAAGACCATCACTATTGATGCAGCTTCTTTGCAAGAAATAATACAAGGGCTTTTAAACAGTGTGGTCAGCTTCTGCTTTGTCTAATGACTCCATTCCACTTCTGACATTCGTATGTTGACTGGTGCCATCCTGTAGCACTTACCTCAGTAATTTGATCACCACCCTCATTCTGTGGTAGACTGCTAAATATGTAACAATTGGTCCTCCAGAAAAAAATAAAATGTGTATGTAGGTATATGTAGATCAATTTTAAAATATTTTATTGATATATAAAAGTATGCCATATAATCTATAAATAGCAATAAACAATACATCATCTTTATTGTAAATTTTGTATAGCCAATTGGTTTTCACAGAAAGATTTTTATTTAGTTTTGCCAAACTCTTGTATCTTATATTCATAGCCAAGTAATAGTTGTAAATCAACTATGATTTGACAATATTTTTTCTATTTACAAGGTAATGGAAGATATAATACACTTTTACTTAATCTTCCTTACTTTTTTCTAAAGCAGTTCTCTGAAATAGGCAGTACACAAAACAACAATCAAGCCCCAGTGTATAGCATCTGTTAATTTCTGTTGTTTAAATACTCCCATCATGGCGAAGTTTCTGCTACTCATGTGAAGCCACGGAGCATAGAGCTCGGAAGAGGGGCGCGGTAAGCAGCAGGCCCTTTTCACTGCAGAAATAATAGACATAAATAACTCTAGCACACCCAGAAGAGCAAAATAGAGTAAAAATCACTAGAAAATAATGAGCTTTGAATATTTACCTTGGTTTTGGTACAATCAGTTTAATTGTAGCTTTGTTTATATAATTTAATAATGGCCGTATTTAAGAACCAGCTGGAAAAACTCCTATAAATGTAACACCACCGCTCACAGGTTCACATGAGCCGGTTGCAGCACAAGAGGGCCTCATGATTCTCTAAGATGCATATTTCTTTTATTTACTTATTTATTTATTTATTTATTTATTTATTTTGAGACAGAGTCTTGCTATCTCACTCAGGCTGGAGTGCAGTGGCGCGATCTCCGTTCACTGCAACCACTGCCTCCTGGGTTCGAGAGATTCTCCTGCCTCAGCCTCCCTAGTAGCTGGGATTATAGGCGCCCACCACCATGCCTGGCTAATTTTTGTATTTTTAGTAGAGATGGGATTTCTCCATGTTGGCCAGGCTTGTCTGGAATTCCTGACCTCAGGTGATCCGCCCGCCTCGGCCTCCCAAAGTGCTGGGATTACAAGCATGAGCCACCGCGCCTGGCCAAGATGAACATTTCTTGATAAGCCCTGAAATACGTTCCAGCCTCAAAAGTGGACATCCTCCCTGGATATGTAGGACTCATTTAATGCTCCAGTTCCATCCTCATCCCCAATTCCTCAACTCCACCCCTATTACTGTAGACCAAGCTCTGGGTCCGCCTCCCCTATAATTCAGTGGGGCTGCCTCTACCGGGCACCACGCTCACCTCACTCCCATTCTCCTGTCGGGATCGATTCACCACGCAAAGTGGAAAATAACTGAGATTTGGCCTTAGGCAGAATTAGATTTGAGTTGCCTCTCTTACTTACAATTATGTGACCTGGGATAAAATATTGAAAATCTTTAAGGCTCCGTTTCCTCGTCTGTAAAATGAAGATAATAATAGCAAGCATAATAAATTTTGGTTAGAATTAATGTAAAGTGAAAAACATGCTCATAGATGCTCCATAAAGGTGAGATATATGAACAGATTTAATAATAGTTACCTCTTTCTCACTCTGCTCAGATGAAGCAAGTTTCTCTTAAGACAGAAAGAGCAGATCCAGGAGGCTTCAGAGGAGGCCTTCAGCCAGCCAGAGCCTTAGGTCTGGTTTTCAGCCAGTCGCTGCATGAATGAGTGTATGTATTCACTCTGGTCCTGGTTTGTTGGCATTGCCCCTCACTGACCACACATTTCAAGCTTCCACATTCCTTCTGCGTGTCTCTGGACTGTGGCTTGCAAGCAGTTGTTTTTCCTGGTACCCTGCCCAGTTGGCATGAGATGCTGAGCCTTTAGAGACTGACTACGTGCTGGATCTTGGTAGGGACTCTTCCCCAGCTGCTGTCTGTGTCTTCTGTGTTTGTGGTTCTAGTGTGCCCTAAGTTCTGTAACACTGAGCTTCTCTGTCTGCTCTTCCCTGATGCTATCTTTCCCCCCATTTCTCTGTTGCTCTTGTCATTAGATCATCTTTGAAAATCTGCCATTCCAGCCCTGGTAATACTGAGATCTGGGAAGTTTTTGGGTAAGAAAGGTAATACACAAAGCACCATGCAGAGGACAGAAGAACTAGGTACTAGTTCTTATTTTGACAGCAACTAGCTGTGTGACTTTGGAGAAATCAATAAACTGCTCAAAGCCACCGTTTTCTCAATTGAAAACAAGGCATGAGCTGCCTCAAGGGTCCTTGCAGATCTAATGCTCAATGATTCCATGATTCTTGTTTCACTGGTGCTCTCAGCAAATGTGTTACACTGGAAATACTGCCTCCTCCAGCCTGTTGCAGAAGCAACTCTTATTTGGTAGAAGCACTTCAGCTGCTTGGTTTAGTGCTTCCCATGAGCACATTGGCTATCTAAGCAGGTAGAGAGAAACGATGCCTAAGGAATTTGAGGAAGAAAATAAACACATTTTCTCTAATCTTAAAGTACGAATTGATGCTTCACCTACAAAATAAACTTTTATTTTTCCAAAGCAGTAAAAAGCAATTTCCTGCATAATAAAAAATTGGTAAACACTGCAAAAATTTGCCAGATAAAAGTGTTGACTGAGACGTTGCCCCCATGACTTATACCTTCTATATGGAACATTAGGATGTATTTGTTGAAAACAGCCTCCTAATGAGGGGAAATTAGGCAAAACAAAAACAATAATGGTGATACATTAATTTAAAAAATCAAAATCAAATACACTTTTCTTCTGAAAGCTGAAAGAAAACTAACTGAAGTAAGCTAGTGAACTATGGACATGTGGTCACCAATATCCTTTTTATGTATAATTCATTGAATATGGCATTCATCTCTGTCTTTCTGACTTTGCTTATCTCATCTATATGAGATTTTAGAACTTGTGTATCAAATTTCCACCTGCTGCCCAAAGCTCTGTAATTATGAATTAATTATAATTTTTCAATGAGGTTCTTTTATGCTTTTGAGAGCTTATGCAAGCTATTCTTTCTTTCCGAAGCATTCTTTCCCTTACACTTTTCCTCTAATTGATAACTCAATGTTTAATGTAGGCATTGCATCTCTATTTTCAAAAACCTTTTGTGACCACCCTAAAAAGTGGTTTTATAGCCTCTGAAGCAACTCATTGATTGAAAATTTCTATATTCTAACTCTGTATCTAATTACTCCTCTTCTTACCTGGTAATATTCAAAACAACAGCCAGTATTCATGTCTTAATCACAGTTGTATCCCCCAGTAAACTTGGCAAATTTAGCAAATAAAAATAAAAGGTGTGCATTTCAATTTGAATTTCAGTTAAACAATTAATTTTAATATATATGTCCCATGCAACCAAGCTAAACTAAAACTTTATTTTTAATCTGAAATTCAAATATAATTAGACATCTTATATTTTGACAGCTGTAACCTTCAGCAACTTGAAACAGGCCTGTTGCACACTAGTTGTTCGATGTATATTCAATGATATGAAAGGCAACAGATAAAATTTTACTTTATTTCTTTAAAAATGCCATAAAATGTTTAACATATTTGTTTTGGGTAGTTAGCAACATGGATTCTTTCTTTATTTGACAGTACAGTCATTTCAAGACAGTTTGTAATACGAGTTTGATTGTGTCCATGTCACTTAGTTTCGGTATTAACAATGGAAAATAAGCTTGCATACATGCCATTACCTGAGGACTCAGAGACCATGTTCTTTTTCTTTTCTTTTCTTAGCTCACAAATCAGAGATAGGACCTGTCTAAACTTGCTGAAGGAAGCTTTCTTTAGGTTTTCATTTCACACATCCACTCACTGAACGTTTCCCTCCATAGCACAGCTGTGGTCAGAAGTGCTCCAATTGCTTACAGAGGAGAGAACAAGGGCCATCTGGCCCTGACCTGGAGGCAGGCTCTAGGGAGTAGAGCATTATTTTCTAACTTTCCACTCTGTCACTTTGATGCATGAGTCCTAAAATCACAAAGAGACACTCCTTGATTTTCTCTGAATTAGTGTGAAAAAAGTAGAGTTTAAAAAAAATTATAGCTCTATTATTTATTAGGTTAGTGCAAAAGTAATTGCAGTTTTTGCCATTGAAAATAATGCAATTATTTTTGCACCAATGTAATGTATTGTTGTGTTATCATTTGGAGAACACCCTATAGAGTCTAATCAAAGAAAAACAAATGAAAAAGACTCAATATAGCAAATTACTTTCATTTATAATATCAGTAGGTTTATTAAAGAAATTGATGAGAGAAGTATTCACAATCATAATGTATGTACATATATGCGTTCCATGTTTTCAAGTTTGCACATATTATGTTGGTTGGCTTCTCTGCTTCCAACTGATATTAGCAGTAAGATTAATGAAGAAGTGGATGGTCAAATTCCTATGAGGCAGCCAACATGGGGAAATAAGGAACTGTAAAGGGCTCCTCATCCACAAAAGCACTGAAAAAAAACTGGCAAGAACTGTGAGAATCAACTTTTTCAGAGCTCTGGAAACAATCCAAAGGCTTGCTGCCACCAAGGAGTATTCATTCAAGAAAAGCAACTGAAGCTCTGCAAAAGCAGAGAACTTCGTGGCATTTTCACTTCCTAGTCCCATGTCCCAGTCCCATCCTGTCCTTGAAAATGACAGCCCAGATTTCAGTACAGATACTGGAGGGAGCAGAACTGACCTCATTTGCAAAGCATTACAGTTATTTGCTTGGACCCGCTGGTGGTTATCTAGAAGACTAGCACAAACGTCTTTATCTCACCTAATTCAGAACTTACCCAGTGCTAAAGCTGTTACCTGTAGGCATTTTTCTAAAACTTATACAAGGAAATGATTGAGTCACTGATACTTGAAGCAATGGTTAATAGTTGAGCAAATAATAGGCTTAACAAGCAGCTTGTGGGGAAAACCTGGAAAGGAGAAGCTTTGGAGAATAAGGGCTTTAGCGTTCCTTGAAATCCAGAAAGGGTTAGGGTTGTTCTTGCTGTACACATACTCAGGAAAGACTCAAGAAGACCCTCTGTGCACATCTCTGGTTGATAACACAGCTCTGTACAAGTAAGTAGGAAGGCTAAGGCAGATCTGAATACTGCCTGGCTCAGTGTGGAAGAGGTGCACCATAATGAGCCCCTCTGCAGAGATAATGGGGAAACATTTTTGGTATTAAGCATTAAAAGGAAGAATATGTCTAGCAAGCTCTGGGGGAAAAGGAGAATCTGATTTTCAGAGTTGCCACATTATAATAAAGAAAATACTTGGTTCTCAACAAAAAATATCAGACATATAAAAAAACAAGGTATTAAAATCCAACTGTGAAAAAAAGCAAATGATAATGAATATTATCTGAGGCCCAGTGTGCAAATAACTTAAATGCATTAAAAAAAACTAAAGAAAACTTTGTCTGAAAAACTGAAAAAAAAAGCATGAGAATAGAGAATATCAATCAAGAGATTTAAAAATGTGTAAAAGAACCAAATAGAAATTCTGGAATGAAAAGTATAATAACTGAAATCAATTTTTTACTAGGGATATATAAGAGCACATTTGAGAACCCAGAAGAAAGAAGCAGCAACCATGAACAGAGGTCGATTGAGATAATCCAGTCAGAATAAAATAAAGAAATAAGTGTAAAAAGAACCTAAAAGACTTGAACAACAGTATAAACCAACTTCACCTCACTGATAGCTTCAGAACACACAACCAAATAACAACAAATATACATTCTCTTCAAGTGCACATGAAATATTCTCCACAAAACAGACTCAATAAATGAAAAAGATTTAAACATAGAAAATACTTTTTCCACCACAATGGAATGAAATAAGAAGTCAATAGTAATAAAAAATTTGAAAAATTCACAATTATGTTGAAGTCAACACATATCTAAGTAAGCAATGGATCAAAGAAAACAATGTAAGGGAAATTAGGAAATATTTCGAAGGGAACAAAACCAAAACTGCAAAGCAACATATTCATAGAATGCAGCAAACAAAGTGATCAGAGGGGAATTTACACCTGTAAAAAAGAAGGATCACAAATCAACAATCTAATATAAGGATCTCAAATCAACAATCTAATATTTTATCTTAAGAAACTGGAAAAAGAAGACCAAACCAACCAAAAGCCATAGAATGAAGGAAATACTCAATATTAGAGTGAAGATAAATCTAATAGGAAATAGAAAAACAATAGAGGAGAACATCCAATAAGCCGAAAGTGGATTCTTAGAAAAGGTAAACAAAATTGACGAACTTTTAGCTAGACTGAGGGGAAAAAAGAGAGAAGATTCAAATTACTGAAATCAGGAATGAAAGCAGCAACATTAATATCTATCTTATAGAAATAAACATGAATTAAAGAGAATACTAAGAGGATTTTTTTGTCAACACATTATATAACTTAGATGAAATAGACACATTCCTAGAAAGACACAAACTTCCAAAATTGATTCATGAGGAAATAGAAGGTTTGAATTTGATCTACAATGTATAAAGATGTTATGTCAGTAATCAAAAGCTTCCAACAGTAACGACAAAAGCATGAGCCAGATAGTTTCACTAGTGAATTCAATCAAATTCTAAAGAAGTAACACTCATCTTTCTCAAGGTCTTCCAAGATACAGAGGAAGCACTTTTTAAGTTATTCCATAAAGAATCATTACCATGATAATAAAGCCATATAAAGATATCACAAGAAAAGTAAACTAAAAACCAATACCCATTATGAATACACACGTAAACATCTTCAACAAAATACTAGTAAAACAAATCTAGATGCATAAACAAGTTCAGGGCCATACAAAAGGGATTATCTACAGGGACCAAGTGGAATTTATCCTAGGAATGAAAGTTTGTTTGGGCACACAAAAATCACTTAATATAACATGTCATATAAACAGAATAAATAAAAAAGACATATAATCACCTCAATTGATGCAGAAAATTTATTTGAAAAATCCAACACCATTTTATGATGAAAACACAAAAGAAACTATGGTTAAAAAGGGCGTCTATGAAAACCCCACAGCATATATCATGCTTAATGGTATAACACTAGAATTATGAACAAGACAAGGATGTTTTTCTCAAAACATCTATTGAATATTGTACTGAGGTTTTAGCCAGGGCTTTTAGTTGAGAGAAAGAAATAAAATAATTCAGACTGGAAAGAAAAAAGTAAAAGTATCCCCATTGGAAGATGATATAGAAACTTGAGGATTCTAATATTATTCAAAATAACAAAATAACTAGGAATGATTTTATCTGAGGAGGAAAAGAAAACTTTATTAAAAAATATTAAATACCTAAATAAACTCTGTGTTCATGAGTTAGAAGACTTATTATTCTTATGATGACAATAATCCCCCAAATTTTCCACAGATTCACTGCAAACGTTATCAAAATTTCAATTGCCTTACTTTTTTGCAGAAATTGACAAGTCATTCCTAAAATCTATAGGAAAATACAGGGGACAATGAATCTCTGAAATATATATAATTCACTGAAATATATATACATATAGCAAAAGGAGAGTGAAGTTGGAGGGCTCATGCTTCCTAATTTCAAAACCTACTATAAAGCTGAAATTATAAGACTATGTGGTATTGGCATAAAAATAGACATAGAGATCAATGGATTACAATTGGGACTACAGAGATTAGCTCTCTAATTTATGGTCAATTGATTTTCAGCAAGGATTCCAAGACTATTCAATTAGGTAAGAATAACTTTACATCAAATTGTACACGGATAACTGTCTGTCACATGCGAATAAGCAATTTGTAACCCCATATCACACCATATACAGAAAAAATTAACTAAAAATGGATCAAAAACCTAAATTAGGAGCTAAACCAATGAAATTCATAGCATGAAACATGTGTACATATTTGTGACATTGGATTAGGCAATGGTTTATTTAATAAGACACCAAAAGCACACACAACAAAAGAAAATAACAGATAAACTGGACTTCAACAAATTAAGATCTTTTGTGCTCAAAGAACACTACCAAGATGTAAGAGTTGGGTTTGGAAAAGAGTAGGGAAACTATTTTCTGCATCTTGGCTGCCTTTGCACTCCCATGTCACCTGCCAGCCCCAAGATACCCCAGGGGTTACAGACCATGCTTGAGAGAAGTCAAGGGCCCTGTGCAAGGAGCTCCACCAGATCCTGGTTGCTCCTTGGCCTCAAGACCAGTTTTCCTTCCACACAAAACCACCCAAGGTGTTGCTGATCCACTCATAGCATTGCTGGGAGCAAAACAGCTGAAATGAGGTCCTTATTTGACAGTGAAGTACCAAAACTGAATGACAGGTATGGGCAGAAGCTAGGGCAGTCCCATACCAGTAGGCTAGTGAGCCTGTTCAGTGAGGGGTTTTTGCAGACCCAAATATCTCAGACCAAGTGGCACAGTCTGGGAAAGATAACTATTGACCTCCTACTACTCCACATTTTTGACCTTGTTGAGCAGGACAACCAACAAGACAGAGACAAGGATAAACTCGTGCCTTTTTTAATCCGTGTTGTGGGGCATGTGAGCGTGGTACTCCCAAATAAAAAGGATTTTCCTAAAAGAAAGACCCCTGGGAAGCCATTCATGAGACCATAATTGCTCTTCAGGTGTACGTCATAGATATTTGGCTATGTGACCCTGTCCCTGGGGACATAGGTGACACACTCTCGTCCCCAAATGCACCAGTGGACTTCAAGCATCAGAAGCCTCCCCAAAAGAAGATACCATCTGTCTAATCCTTTCCCCTGGAATGATTGTGGGGAAAGGAATGGAGAAATCCTGTAATGAGAAGCCATGCGCAAGGGGCCAAAAATGGAATTCAAAGGACAATTGAGAAAAGAGGAAGGAGAGGCCAGGTCCAAGCCACACAGGAATGTGCCTACTGCTGTTGAAACAGGAAATATACAAAACAAAGCTATAGTGGAACAAGGGGAGAAGGACTTGCAGGACCGGAATGATCTTGACTGAGTCCAGCACAGCAGACCTCCAATCCCTAAGCAGAGTCTGAGGAAGGGGGACTCTACAAGTACCCAGGTCTTCCCTTAACCCAGACCAGTACTGTGAAGAGGACCATTATGACTGTAAGAATGATAAGTAAATGATGGAGGATGGCCAACTCAAAGGTAGTCCGACCTTACTTCCTTCAAAAACAATAAAAGGGGTGGGGCCAATGTCCTCAGGTCTCTGCCAGGATCAGGGTCCCTGTGAAGACAGCAGGAAAGAAGTGAGGGATTCTGACTTTTACAAAACTTTTGGATACTAGTGCCTGAAAGTTAATAATCCCAGGCCCCTGCAAGGGTAGGAATAAACTGATGACATTGGGGTTCACATGGTTTAATGTGTCCCCACACAAATCTCATCTTGGATTGCAGTTCCCATAATCACCATGTGTCATGGGAGAGACGACGTGGGCAGTTACCTCCATACTGCTGTCATCATAGTGAGTGAGTTCTCACGAGATCTGATGGTTTTATAAGGGGCTTTTTCCCCTTTGCTTGGCACTTCTTCCTGCCGCCATATGAAGAAGAACGTGTTTGCTTCCCTTTCCACCATGATTGTCAGTTTCCTGAGGCCTCCCCAGCCATGCTGAACTGTGAGTGAATTAAATCTCTTCTCTTTAAATTACTGAGTCTCAGGTATTTCTTCATAGCAGTGTGAGGATGGACTAATACAGTAAATTGATACTACAGAGAGTAGGGCACTGCTGTAAAGATACATGAAAATGTAGAAGCGACTTTGGAACTGGGTAACAGTCAGAGGTTGGAACAGTTTGGAGGGCTCAGAAGAAGCCAGAAAAATGTGGGAAAGTTTGGAACTTCCTAGAGACTTGTTGAATGGCTTTGACCAAAATGCTGATAGTGATATGGACAATGAAGTCCAGGCTGAGGTGGTCTCAGATGAAGACGAGGAATTTGTTGGGAACTGGAGTAAAGGTCAGTCTTGCTATGCTTTAGCAAAGAGACTGGCAGCATTTTGCCCCTGCCCTAGAGATGTGTAGAACTTGAGGGAGATGATTTAGGGTATCTAGTTGGAGGAATTTTGAAGCAGCAAAGCATTCAAGAGGAAGCAGAGCATAAAAGTTTGGAAAATGTGCAGGCTGATCATTCAATAAAAAAGAAGAAATTAAGCCTGCTACAGAAATTTGTGTAAGTAATAAGGAGCTGAATGTTAATCACCAAGACAATGGGGAAAATATTTCCAGGGTATGCCAGAGACCTTCATGGCAGTCCCTCCCATCACAGGCTCAGAGGCCTAGGAGGGAAAAATGGTTTCATGTGTTGGTCCCAGGGTCTGCCTGCCCTATGCAGCCTTGACACATGGTGTCCTGCATCCCAACTACTCCAGCTCCAGTTGTGGCTAAAAGGGGCAAAGGTACAGCTTGAGCCATTGCTTCAGAGGATGCAAGCCCAAAGCCTTGGCAGTTTCCCTGTGGTCTTGGGCCTGTGGGGGCACAGAAGACAAGAATTTAGGTTTTATAACCTCCACCTAGATTCCACAGGATGTATGGAAATGCCTGGATGTCCAGGCAGAAGTCTGCTGCAGGGATGGAGCTGTTATGGTGAACCTCTACTAGGGAAGTGCAAAAGGGAAATGTGGGATTGAAGCCCCCATGCAGAGTCCCTACTGGGGCACTTCCTAGTGGAGCTGTGAGAAGACAGCCACCATCCTCCAGAAACCAGAACGGTAGATTCACCAACAACTTGCACCATATGATTGGAAAAGCTGCAGACACTCAACACCAGCCTGTGAAAGCACCTGGAAGGGGTTTGGTACCCTACAAAGCCCCAGGGGCAGAGCTGCTCAAGGCTGTGGGAGCCCACCTCCTGCATCAGTGTGTCCCGGATGTGAGACATGGAGTTCAAAGGAGATCATTTTGGAACTTTAAGGTTTAATGACTGCCCTATTGGATTTCCAACTTGCTTAGGGCCTGTAGTCTCCTTATTTTGGCCAATTTTTCCCACTTGGAACGGGAATATTTACCCAATGTCTGTACCCCCATTGTATCTAGGAAGTGACTAACTTGTTTTCAATTTTACAGGCTTATAGGCAGAAGGGACTTGCCTGTCTCAGATGAAACTTTGGACTTGGACTTTTGGGTTAACGCTGGAATGAGCTAAGACTTTGGGGGAATGTGGAAAGGCATGATTGCATTTTGATATGTGATGCCATGAGATTTGGGATGGGCCAGGGGAAGAGTGATGTGATTTGTCTTTGTCCCTACCCTCATCTCATCTTGAGTTTTAGTTTCCATAATCTCCTTGTGTCATGGGAGGGTCCTGGTAGGAGGTAATTTAATCAAGTAGACAGTTATCCTCCATGCCGTTCTCATGATAGTGAGTGAGTTCTCATGAGATCTGATGGTGTTTTAAGGGCTCTTTCTTCCTTTACTCAGCACTTCTCCTTCTTGTCATCATGTGGAGAAGGACATGTTTGCTTTCCTTTCTGCCATTATTAAAAGTTTCTTGAGGCCTCCCCAGACATTCTGAACTTTGAGTCAGTTGAAACTCTTTTCTTTGTAAATTACCCAATCTCAGGCAGTTCTTTATAGCAGTATGAGAATGAACTAACACAAAGGATTTTGGACAAAATGTGGTGATCCATGGCAGATAAGTTCACATGTCTTTGTGGTAGGGGCCTTTGGGTCATTCTGGATGAAACTGAACATGATTCCCATTGCTGAGTGCATTCGAGGCACTGACACTTTGCTTGCAGCATGAAACATCACCACAGGCTCGGGGGGATGCCCCACACAACAAGGATTCCAGCCATAACCAGAGGTCAAGTTCACTCCCACCCCCACCTAAGTTACCCAAGTCCTGACAGCTTATTCCACAAAAGCAGAACTGCAGACCAGGCAGAGAATAGGGAGAATAGGGCATTACCTTTTTGATACAATACATGCTGCAGGCAGGAGTGCTATGCACCTCTCTGTCACAATTTATTAGCCCAGTCTGGGCCATATGAAGGCTTCAGGGGCTTAGGAGCTGAAGGTGAACAAAGACAGATTGAATGCTAGGTGCCATACTTGGCCCCTGTGGGACCTGTCATCTTTGCCATTACTGGGTGGTGGCAGTCCTACAGGGGCCTAGTGCTCACATTCTTTTCTCAGTACCTTTGCAGGATGAAGGTGAGTAATAATTTGTGTTCACATGGAAGGCCTGCAGTACACTTCCACTCTGCCTCCATGGGAATACCTCAGATTCCCTGCAATGTGCCATCAGTGGGTAGGGCTAGATTTGCAACAAGCCCAACTATTTCCTGAAGTATTTGTCCTATATTATATTGATGGCATCCTCACTTCAGGTTTGAGGAAATGTTGACCAGGCCCTATGTAAAGTCATAGATACTACGGCATGCACAGGCTGGGCTGTTAACCCAGATAAGGTTCAGGGACTTGGTCAAAAACTACAGTCTTGGGAGCCACACAGACTGGTAATTAAAGGAATTTTCTTCATAAAGTTAAACAGAAGTTGCTGTCCTTGGCAGCCACCACCAACAAGAAAGAGGCTAAACAGCTCATAGACTGGTTTGGCTATTTGAAACAACATATACCACATATGGGTATTCTTTTGGACCCTTTAATCAAGGCTATTTGAAAGCTGTCCACTTTTGAATGGGAACCCCACAAGAGTAGGGTCTTGAGGCTGTGCAACATACACTGACAAGGGCCTTATCATTGGGCCAATGGATCCCACCAGCCAAGTGGCACTACAGGTCTCAATGACACCTACCCATATGATTGAAACCTGTGGCAACAAGAGACCACTACTGGGTGCATAAGCCCCTCATATTTTGAATACATCAGTTACCTGGGGCAGCTGCAAGATACACTCCCTTCCAATACCATCACCTACCCAGTTATGGAGCCCTAGTGGAAATGAAGCACCTGTCCCCTGTAGTGCAGTATCTACCCTTACCACTTGAGCTGTCGACCCTCAAGTGGATACTCACTAACCCCACTAATAATATAACTGGCTGGGCAAAGCTCCATCATTAAATGGAAATGGTATGTTCTATAGTGAGCTGAACTGGGGCCCCAAGGTATCAGTTGGCTCCATGAACCAGTAGCTCTCTTGTTGCGGTAACTGAATGGTCCACAGAGGGTGACTCCTTCTTTCCTTTAGCTGAGTGGGCTCATGGTTCAAAGATATTCCAGCTGATGTATGGCTTGGTTCATGGATGGACCCATGAAACTCAAAGCCAATGGAGTCCACTGGGCCACTGTAGCCATCTGCCCCAAGAATGGCCACTTTTTGATTAATGCCAGATTAGGAAACTAAGTCAGAGATTTCTCTCTAGAGGACCTTCTCAGCACTGAAGGAATCTGATGAGATTGGGCACATTCAGGCTGATATGGTCATAGACAAGCATTGAAGGAGTCTGAACGTTGAGGCTGAGGTCTGTTCCAAGCAAACTAATTACAGAATTGCATTCAGGGACTCGGAGGTGGAATAGGCTGCTAGAAATATCACTCTCCTATGAAGACACTGCTGCTATGGACGGCTGTGGAAGACCTCTGCGTGTAGATGGGTTCCTCCTCTTAATCGGTATTACCCTGTTAGAGACAGTGACTAACAGTACCTACTTATGAATGTGCTTATTTAGAGCCCAAAGCTTAATTTTAACTCCAGATATGAGCACTTTTATATCTTAAATCCTCAGGAGCTTATCACTTTCATACATTTTATTTTAAAATAATTTTGTTTTGAGACGGAGTCTCACTCTGTTGCCCAGGCTGGAGTGCAATGGCGCGATTTTGGCTCACTGCAACCTCCGCTTCCCAGGTTCAAGTGAGTCTCCTGTCTCAGCCTCCCGAGTAGCTGGGATTACAGGTGCGTGCTACCAAATCCAGCTAATTTTTGTATTTTTAGTAGAGGCGGGGTTTCATTATTTTGGCCAGGCTGAACTCCTGACCTCAGGGGATCCGCCAATCTTGGCCTCCCTAAGTGCTGAGATTACAAGCATGAGCCACCATGCCTGGCCTATTCCTAAAATAATTTTAATGCAGAACCACTGAACAATACCTTTTACTACATGTATAATAAAACTGCATCAACTCAGGCAACATCATACGATAGTATTTCCCAAATGCAGATGTAATAATTTAAGCTATTCCTTCTTGACAATTTCAATTTATGAAAGGAGGAAGAGAATAACCTAACTAACACAAAAATGAGAAAATCATGTCATAACCTGATACTCTATTATATTTCAATTTATGTTTACATGGGTCAAAAAATCAATTTTTGTCTTAATCGTCCTTGGTCATCTTGAATTACCCGTAAGAAAAATAATATTCCACATGTTGTAGTTGATATTAACATGTTGACTATTCTCTGTGAATGGTGTTTTTGTAACAATAACTATCAAAGAAGAAAACAGTGGTAATGGACTATCCAAAACTCGAAAATACAATGGCAACATTCCTGAAATAATTTATTTTAAAAGAGAAATAAACTTCTTACAAGAGTACAAATAAAAATGAGAATAGTGAAAATTAAAGTAGAAATGTCTTCCTCCACTTCTTTTCAAAATGACTTCATTTTCATGTAAATATTCATATCCCTCTTATTCTTGAGTACTTAAATATGTAAGTCATGAAAGATAGCTGAGGATGGGACAGGCTTTGAATAAAGATATGATAACTGTTTTTTTTTCCCCCCACTAAGCCTATTATCACAGGCAAAATTACATTTATCTTTTGGTTCAGGAAGCCAAAGAATGAAATCCAGCGAACTTTGAATGTGTTTATGTTTCAGGAATGTATTTTACCTGATGGTGTGCACATACATTCTAAATTAAGACAAGTTAATTAAACAGAGGAACTCTAGGAACATAGTGTTCTGCTATCATCATCTCTAATTTGCTTTTAAGGAGTTTCCAAAATGTGTTTCAGTGCGTTGTTCTAAGCTTTGCTCTGCCACTACCTGAACCTTCTTGATTTTGTTCACAAACCCTTATTTATTGTTGTCTTTTTCTTGTGCTAATGTATTCAGGATTGCTCCACTCTTTTAGGGAAAATGATATATTTTGAGCTAGACCGATCAACACCATGAAAATGGTGGTCCATTTTCCCCATAATTTATAGGCTATTATTTTCTCAGTTTGCAGACTTATGCTGTATAATAATTAAATAATGGTTGACAGCTTAATACTGAATGCCCAGTGTGGAGTGAGTGGCTTTTTACATGATCACAGTTTCTACTAACAGTGACCCATTCAGTGGTATCATAGATTTCCCTCTGTTAGATCATTGTTTTGTTAGATGATTATGGTGAAGTGAGCTCTAGTGTAGCATATCCAGGAGGGATGCAGAGTTGTTTTCTTTCCTTTGTCAGGCTATGCCACATAATCTCTCTTGTATGCAGGGAAATGGATTCATTTGTCATCTATTACTCATTACCACCAGCCATTATGTGCCATTTATAGGTGTCTGAAGCACAGTTGCATTTCATCCTGACGGAATAATTTTTGTTTAATGTGAAAAGTCAATAAATGTGCATCAACATTTGTTGTGAAAAATATAATAATAAATTTGTGTTCTACTCATTATGTCTGGAAATTGTGTGTGTGTGTGTGCACGCACACACACACACGAGTGCACACCTGTGTATATACTCCTCCAAAGCCTCAGTCGGCTTGGAATAATGTTAGTTAAATTCATTGTCCATGTCCTGAGCTAAGAAGTTTTCCATCACTTAAACCCCACAGCAAATTATAGGAGATTTGGGTTTGACACTAAATTCTACTCTTTAATGCGATAAAGGAGCCCTGATTGGTCCTCATTCACGGTTGATCTTGATTCCAATGTTGATTTTTCCCACTATCTAAGCCCACATCTTGAACTTACCCTTTCTCATTTCCATAGATTAAAGCAAGATGAGCATGGCCTTTGGATGTTGCACATTGACTACCGTAAGGTGGATGTATACATCCGGTGTGTGTGCTCCCAGGACAATGGCTACTGAAATCTTACCCACTTATGTGGAATGAACTATGTGTTCAGAACAGGCTATTCTAGCGCATGGGTCATAAACAAAAGATACTTTCTCCAGATCTTTACTCCTCATTGATTAAGTGTTCTGCAGCAGCCTAAAAGGCTGCATCCCTGTGTAGGAGCTGGTGGGCAGGGGAGGCAGGCTGGGGCTGAAGGAAAGGGAGGGACGGGGAAGGAGGGGGTGGGAAGCAATGTGGCTGACCAGGCACTAGGCACCTGCTTCTCAAGCTTGGCCTCTGGCACTTGTTTCATTTTTAAGCCTAAGTTGGATTGAACATTCAATAATAAATCTTAAGCATGTTAAATAAGGTGACAGTATAAATTTTGAAGCCAAAAAGACAAGATAAATTGTTATTTTTGAATAAGGAAGAAAATCCTAACTCACTGTTTTTGTTGTTGCTGTTCTCCTACCATATAATACAAAGTTGTTTCACTCACTGCATCTAACTCCAAATCATTCTCACAACACAGGAAAACAGAGTAAAGATCACAAATGCAGAAACAAATTGAAAAATGCTGGTAGAGAGGAAATCTTATTTTTACCTATTTTAGTAAGCATTTTATTATACTATGAAGAATAAACTTAAAGACCTTAATGAAAAACAGTTTTATTTTCCCAAAGATAATCCTTAATGAAAAGAAAATTCCCTAAGGTGTCTTATTTATTTCCAGATTGTCTGATGGCAGTTAGGTTGGAAAGGGAAGATGAAAAATAAAGAAAAACACTTATAATTATTTTGCAATTTGCTTTAATTTAAATCAGAGTATAATTTGTTGTCACAATAGATTAAGAGAAGCTGCACAAACAAATATAATAAATTCAGTGTGCTTCAAAGCCAAATGCTAAACCTGTGGGCATGTACCATATTTTACTTCATACATCTAGAAAAAAAAAAATAGTTCTTTTAAGTAATAAGCATAAACCAGTAAGGACTTTAAAAATAAAGCAAATCTCAACCTTGTTATACAGATATTCAAGGCAATGTGATAAACAGCAGTAACCCCATTTCATCTGCTTTTTTAGCAAAAAATTAAAATGGTTTTATAATACAGCATTGATTTGTGCCTAATCTGGAATAGTCCTTTTTATTAATATTATACTAAACCCCAGGAAATGATGCCATAGGCCCCAGATTAGTGCCAAAACACATATGAAGTCAGTTGATTCTATTTATTAAGACCATGCAAAGTTCCTGACCCTGTTGCAGTGAACAAACACAGGGCCAGCTGGCTCACAGGCATTCTTTTATACAAACCTGTTCACTCATATCTGTTAGCAACTTTTCCTTTCATCAGGGTCAGAGCAATCCAAAAATGTGCAGGAACCCAGCAGTGACGAGCAGGATTCTGTTTGGAGTGGGGAGCAGAGGTGTGTGCGGAGCAAATGTGCCAATTATCCCCACTGCGAGTGGGTGCTAACCAGAACCGGCTTCCTGCACGTGTCGTGTGTGTGCCAGCCCTAAAGGCAGCACCTGGGAACTGTCAAGCAAAATGAGGTGCCCTCCCCTGATTTTATTTCCCTAAGAAGAAAATTTGGTTGGCCATTTGAATGGCATCACTCACTTTGAATAGAAAATATATCATGGGGAAAAAGAAATTTTCTTACACAGTATAGAATAAGGGGCAAAAATAGAGCTTGGAATTCAAAATGTCTATCATTTTTAACTGAGGTGACATAACAGTTAAACTGAAGAAGCACAAAAGTACACAATTACTACCACCAAGGCTTACCGCAGCCACTCCACACATATTTCAAAACAATTGAACTTCGCATTTCTTTCTTTTCTTTTCTTTTCTTTTTTTTATTTTTTTCAATCTTCAGGGAAATCTACACTCAGAATTTAAGTATCCTTAAAGCTTTTCCATTGTAGTTCTTCTTTCTGTTTTCCAACATGACATGTTTATATCACATACAACTACTCAAGGGATTGCAAACCAGGTCAGTGAAACAATTGGTGAAAATGTCACAGGAATTATAATATTAAAAATAAGCTCTGAAGATAAAATTCTATGGGGATACTTCTTAGATGGAGGACATCCCAACAGGTCCGTGGAATTCCCTTCAATTCAAGAATGAAGTTTTGAATGTGTAGATAAACACCACTGTCACTTATCCACAGGGCTTGCCGTCTGAACCATGCAGCCTGCTTGGCATTGGAGAATTTGGTATTTCACGAAAGACCCTAAGATGACCAGGTCATCCCTTAAGAAGGTTAACAGCACAGATCCTATTGACCTGGTTGGTGGTAGTCATGGGAGAAAGTTACTCCTCTCTCCACCCCGGAGACTGTCATGTGAGGAGCACATTTTGCTAAGGGCCTTCCACTGCAGTACCTTATCGAATTGCTCTGGCCTTAATCTTAGTGTCCCCTGCAAATGCATAGCTTGAAACCTGATCCCCAATGTGATAGTATTCAGAGGTGGGAACTCTGGGGAAGTGATTGAGTCAGGCTGGCTTTCAGTGGAAGTTGTGCTGTTATGAAAGAGGCCCCTTCTGTCCTGTGAGGACACAGCTAGAAGGCATTATCTTTGACCTAGAAAGTGGGCCCTCACCAGAAAACAGAGTCTGTTGGTGCTTTAATTTTGGACATCCCAGCCTCTAACACTGTGAGCAATAAATTTCTGTTGTTTATAAGCCACTTAGTTCATGCCTTTTTGTTATAGTCATCAAAACAAACGACGACAGGAATGATCACAGCCTTTATGCTGAAACCAGGCTTTGCCCAGGTATCTCTCAGCCCATGACGGGCCTGGCAGGCTTACGAGTGTCCTGTCATTCCTGCCCCTTCTTATCCTGGTCACTGCTCTCCTAGTTGCACCGCAGGCTGAGGCTCTGTCAGCCCAATCCTAAGTCCTTTCCTTTCTCTCTTTGCAGGTGTTACAGCTGCAGTAGAGTCTGGGGCCTCTGCACCTATGCCTTCTCTCTCTCTCTCTTTCTCTCTTTCTTTTATCTTTCATAAATTATCTTCTCCCTTCAAATAAATGACTTCAATATTGAAACCCATCATAAAAGCCATTTTCTGGAACACTCAAACATATAACCAGGGCTTCCTTCACCTTGTATTTATTTTCAGATATCCTAAATAGATCTATCTTTTGGCAGGGTGTGGTAGTTCACACCTGTACTTCCAGCATTTTGGGAGGTCAAAGTGGGAGGATCTCTTGAAGCTAGCAGTTCAAGAACAGCCTGGGCAACAAAGCAAGAATCCATCTCTACAAAAAACTTAAAAATTAGCTGAACATGGTGGCCTGTGGTTCCAACTACTCGGGAGGCAGAAGGGCGAGGATCGCTTGAGTCCAAGCACTTGGAGGCTGCAGTGAGCTATGATCGTGCCTCACTGCACTCCAGCCTGGGTGACAGAATGAGACTCCATGTCTAAAAAAAAAAAAAAATATATATATATATATATATATATATATATATGAAATAAATAGATGCATTTTCCAGCTGTAAACTACCTACTATGAAAGAAGCCAATCTCAAAATACAGACAATTAGGATGTAATTTGGATGTGTCCAGAGAAAACATTCATTTAGTAGTCTCACAAGTCACTTTGATGTTATAAATCGTGCTTCTCATGTGGCTGTTCATTATACATGTGTGAAACAAAGACTCACAGTACAACAGTGCAGCTAGCACCATCTCATCTTCCCCCTCACCACCTCATACTTCTGTGTCTTCACACAAATTTAATTCCAATAGGTACTTAGAAAGTGTTTCCAGTGACCCTGCTTAAACTCCTGAGGCATCTCCTTTCCAATCTACACCAAAGAGAAATCAGTTTCTATTGTCTTTTTTTTTTGACTACCTGTTTTCCATAACAATCCTATGTAATGTGACTTTCTATTCTTGATTATTAAAACTCTCAAAGGCCCTTAATGACTCGTTTTTGTTTGACTGTTTTTCTTACTTTTCATGAAACAATATCTAATATTTTACATTGTTAATTGTTGACTTCTAAAAATAATAATAATACAAATAATTAGCTCACGCAATACATCCACATTCAGCCCTTTCTGTATTTCTTAAAGCAACACTGATTCCATCCTAACCTCCAAATATAGGAACCTCCCATGGTGCATACCTTCTACCTTCTGTCCTTTTTGTACTTTAATTATTTCACCCATTACCAATACTGATTTTTACGTTCAGTTTTCCATCATTTTTGCATGTTTTAATAATAGAATTGTAACTCTGTCTTGGCCATCACAGTAAAATAACCTGCCAATTAGTGAAACTCACAGCTTTTAAAGGTAAGATGTTTGCACTGATGTCATAGGGCCTATTTTCCAACATCTCTGGTACTATCTATCATCCAATAATGGCAAACTACTTGTTGGAATTTTTCATAATAAAACAAAAGCAAATTTTACATGTCTCACTTTTTTCTACCGATGTCTGTTCCTTAATTAGCAACATGCAAAAATTTAGCCAGAAATGTTTTTTGCACACAAAGCCTCTCCTCCCCCTCATGTTTGCAGCCCATAATTCAAGTGTTATTAGAATTCCATTTATTTTATGACACCTTCATTCATTTCTCCCTAGGAGTTTATTTATTTGACTAATAGTTATTAATTTTATTTATATATTCAATCAGTGTTTATGGAGCTCCTACCGTCTGCTTTGAGCACATGGCAGATGGAGTTCTTGGTTTCATGAAGCTTGCAGTCAGTTGTGGGCAGGCAAGCACTAAGCATATATTTAAAAATGATTTTGATAGAGTCTTTGAAGATAAAGGGCAGAATTTAAATCAGGGAGCCATCATTAGAATAACTATTCACAAAATTTCTCTCTGAGAAAATATTTAAGTTGAAACCTGAAGAATAAAGTTAAATAACTTGCATACAACATAGGGACACATCAAACAATTGACACAGACTTACAGCTCCATCTAACTTCCTCTGCTTCAGAATCCAGGCTTCAATTGGTAACTCTCAATTGGAAAATGAAAAATATGACTGTAGATAAGAATATAGATACAAAGGACCCAGTGGCCTCTCCATCTGCTCACACATACCTCCTCCAATGCGACAGAAGGAGGGTTCTTGGTAATTAATTGGAAAGCAAGAAATGAAAAGACAGAAGGGTATTATTCGTCAGCCATTTCCCTCTGTGGTCCTCTCACCTGATTCCTGATACCACATCCTGCAGGAGTGGGAACTCTTCCAACCGCCTGCACAGGAGTGTCCTTCCTACCTGCTGTTCCAACAGCAGCTTGCTCATGGCTCCTTGCTCTCATTCTCATTCTCACCCGCAGTGCCATTCCTTTACTTTTCATTCAAATTTCTGTCTTGTTTCTTATTTATGCTTTTAGGAAGTTAAGAAGGATGAATCTTCTATATGGCACGTATTACCAGCAATCTAGGTTGTGAGTCTTCTTCAGTCAAGAGGCACATATACTTTTCTATCTCAGAATGACAGCTAGAAGGATTCTTATGCATCACCAAGTGTGATGGTTAATACTGAGTGTCAACTTGATGGGATTGAAGGATGCAAAGCATTGTTTCCGGGTGTGTTTGTAAGGGTGTTGCCAAAGGAGATTAACATTTGAGTCAGTGGACTGGGAGAGACAGACTCACCCTCAGTCTGTGTTGGCATCATCTAATCAGCTGCCAGCATGGCTAGAAAAAAGCAGGAAGAAGAAAGTGGAATGAGCAAACTCGCTGAGTTTTCTGGTCTTCATCATTCTTCTATACTGGATGCCTCCTGCCCTCGAACACTGGACTCCAAGTTCTTCAGCTTTTGGAATCTTGGACTTACACCAGCGGTTTGCTGGGGCTCTTGGGTCTTTGGCCACAGACAGAAAGCTGCACTCTCTGTTTCCCTACTTTTGAGGTTTTGGGACTCGGACTGGCTTCCTTGCTCTTCAGCTTGCAGACAGCCTAGTGTCTGACTTCACCTTATGATCGTGTGAGTCAATACTCCTTAATAAACTCCCCTTCATATATACATCTGTTCTATTAGCTGTGTCCCTTTAGAGAAGCCTGACTAATACAAGTCATTTCTTCTTTATTTTATTGAATGAGGCAAGACGCCTAGAAATCTGTCATGACTTAATCAAATTATGCAGCTAGGAAATGCAAAACTGGCCTAAAACCCATGTCTCTTCATTTTATACGTAGGATGATAATGTATTCTGGATGTTTGGGAGAGTCCCGGTTTATTAATAAATCTGTTTACTAAAAACAGGTTTATGCCTATTGTCTCGTTGAAGCCACTACTAGCAACGCTTTCATTCTCCTCAACCTCCCAGTTTGGAGCAGCTAGCATCCTTTCCTCCTACATATAGCCCATTAATCTTTCCCCTCTGTCACACATATCATATTTTCTGATTTTCAGTGAAGTCTGCATTTATGTACAGGTGGTGTTTCCAAGTCTAGCTTGCTGATACCTAAGAGCAATGTGATTTTTTAAAATTCCGAACCGTGTGACTTGTCTTATGTGAAGACAAAGCTCTCTGAATGAACATATAGAGAGATTTAAGTTTCTTACTTAAGAATTTTATTTATGTTTGTGTATTATTTTCCAAGAGAGCTGCTCATGGGAATGTGATAGAGAGGAAGAGAAGCTGGGGACACCCCTCTCTAAGCCGTAAATGGAGGGCAAGCATCAAAGTGGGCCACTACATAGCGTCTCTGATGGGAGTTACAAATTGGTGAGTAGGGGCTAGGACTTTTTGTGCATATGTATATCATGTATGACTCTGTGGCAGTCACTGTGCCACTGAGTAAATTATTCCTGTCATTTACTGTTATCACCACAGTATACACAATATCCTTATAAATTATATACTTTTATTTCTTCCATTTGGCAGAAGGTGAAATTGAGGCATAAGAGGTTAAATAACCGGCCAAAATGCTTGGAGCTGTAGTTCAAACCAAATGTGCCTGACATAATAGCTTTTATTCCTGTCATTAAGAATACTCTTTATTTTTAGTTAAGAAGCCTATAATATTATCTGGCCTGTATATTTTCCTTTGTTCCTTACTGATATGGTTTGGCTGCGTCCCCAACCAAATCTTACCTTGAATTGTAATAATCCCCATATATCAAGGGTGGGGCCAGGTGGAGATCATTGAATTATGGGGGTGTTTTCCCCTATATTGTTCTCATGGTAGCGAATAAGTCTCATGACATCTGATGGTTTTATAAATGAGAGTTCTCCTGCACAAGTTCTCTTGCCTATCGCCATGGAGACATGATATTTTGCTCCTCCTTTGCCTTCCGCCATGATTGTGAGGCCTCCATAGCCATGTGGAACTATGAGTCCATTAAACCTCTTTTTCTTTATAAATTACTAAGTCTCGGGTATGTCTTTATTAGCAGCGTGACAGCAAGAGAACAGACTAATACACTTATATTTACTATTTCCTTTATTTTCTTCACATGAATTACAAATAATCCTACAACGATGGAATAATTTGTATCTTTCTTAAGAGGCAGACAAACAGCAGCAGATGAATTTGCATAATTTAAGTTTGTGTTCCATTGTCCAGTTACTTGGGGGAACCCAGTCTTGGTACACATGACTAACCACATGATTGACTATTAAGAGCTACTAAATTGATGGGTGAGTAGGCTGAGTAATATTATAAATAAAGGTATTGCTGGCCTATGTAAGCCCTAGAAGAGACAGAGTTGCCCAGAAACAGTACAAAAGCCAACATCTCCTTTATTATACCACCTGACACTTTTATTTATTATTCATTAGCAACAAAGAATAATTAAAAGATACTTACTAAGCTCTGTAGATCATCAGTGCTCAGTTATTAACATGCTAGGGAATAGAATCTCTTCAGCCATTCTCACTAGGATTTACAATGCATATTACTAGGGCTTGTAAGCCCATGGAGAATATGTCTCTATAATATTACACTTAAAAATGAATTTCATAAGAGTTTTTTTTATTGTTAAGGGTCATCAGGATTAGCATGTTAATAAATATAAGATAGGAAGTTCCAGGTGGTCAAATATTAAACATGCTTACTTTAATTTGAATTATTTGCAAAGTCAATTAAAGTATTATTGTTAGATTAATTTTTGATTTTTTTATTCATTGAGTCGATATTTGTTAAGTACATATTGTCATGTTAAATGTAAGTGGAAATATAAAGGAATATATCATGGCCTTTGACCTCAACGCTTGCAACACTGGAAGGATAAGGTACAAATAACTTTTTAATATTTTTCTTTTGTTTCTTTCTATCTCTTTCTCTAAATCTGTCTTGTTTTCATCACTTATTTATGTATTTTGCTTATGGTGACTACATTCAGAAATTAGGAAGGTTGTCAAATTTTTATTTTATAAAAGCAACCTAATTTGAGAAGCCTCAAAATTATAGAATATGTACATAGTTCTTCATATATGTCATAGTTTATTATCATAAACTTATGCTTGCATATAGTTGGGCAAGGAAAAGGGGAACATTTTATTAGCCAGGGGTCCCCAGAGAAACAGAACCAAGAGGATATACATAAAGAGAGGTATACATGAGAAGGGACTTATGAGGGGAACTGGCTCTCTCAATTACGGAGGCTGAGGAGGCCCACAACAGGTCATTTGCAAGTTGGAGAACCAGAGAAGTTGGTAGCATGGCTCAGTCCAAAGGCCAACCAAGGAAGCTGATGGTATAACTCTAAGTCTGAGGGTGCATGCCTGAGAGCCCAGGGCGGGGGATGTTGCTGCAAGTCCCAGAGTTCAAAACAAGGAGAACCTGAAGTATTGATGTACAAGGGCAGAAAAAGTGGCTTGGCTCCAGAAAAGATGAGCAAAAATTCACCCTTTCTCTGCTTTTTAGTTTCAACTGGGCCCCCAACTAATTGACTGGTGCCCACCTACATTGAGGGTGGATCTCCTCACTCAGTCCACTGATTCAAATGTCAGTCCTTATTGGAAAAACCCTTACACAAATACCCGGGGAAGCTTAATCATTCCAATCAAATGTCAAACTATCTAGGTTTCCTTTTTTATAGAAGAAAAATGGACTCAATGCCTACTGAAGCATTAAGGATAATTAATGCACATGACTGAGAATAAATAATGCTTCTCCAGCTATCTGAGTATCTCTTAATTCAGTCTAGTTGGCAACCAAAATCAGCCATTACAAACATTAATTGAGTTCCTACTCATCCTAGGCTCTATGAAAGACACTTAAATATTTTCTGATGCATTCCTCGTAACAATTAAAATGTTTTCCAATTGATAAACTGGAGCTCAGGAAATTTAAGTAACTGGTCAAATATTGTGAATCTAGTAATTGTCACAAAAACTACAATCGTTTATTATTCTTCAAAACGTAAAAATATATGCAGAAAGAAATAGCAAAGGAATCAAAAAACAATCACTACCAAAAATCAATTACACACAAAAGAAGGCTGAAATAGAAAGAATAAAAGGCAAAAAATCTTCAAGACATACATAAAACAAATAAAATGGCAAAAGTAACTGTTTCTTATTACTACTTTTAAATGTAAATGGATTAATGCCTCCAATCAAAAGGCAGAGATTGGCAGAATGAATTAAAAAATAAAATGATCTAACAATATGCTGTCTACAGGAGGGTCATTTTAGATACAAATAGGTTGACAGTATAAGAGGAGAAAAATATATTTCATGCAAATTGTTACTATTTAGTAACAATAAAAAGAGCTGATTACTAACAATAAAAAGAGCTTTATACTAATATCAGAGAAGATATACTTAAAGTAAAAAGGATTACATGTGACAAAAGGAGATATATGTTGATTAGTCAATTTTTCAAGATGATAAAACAATTGCAAGCATATATACACTAAGCAATAGAGTCCCAAAGTATGTTAAGCAAAGATTGACAGAATAAAAAAGATTAAAATTTTACAGTAATATTTGGATATATCAATACCCCAATTTCAATAATGGATAGAACATATAGACAAAAAATATCACTAAGAAAATAGAGGACTTGGACAATATTATAAGCCAACTAAACCTGACTCTTCACCTCCCTTCCCACATATTTGTATGGTGTGTGTTACACACACACACATATACACACCACATGTATACCATATATACACCACACATTTATATGATGTATATTTATATGTGGGAAGGGCAGTGAATAGTCAGATAGAAATATGTGGGAAGGGCAGTGAAGAGTGTTGAGTATGTAACACTCTATCTACCCCAAGCTTGTTCAACTCACAGCCCACAGGCTGCATGAGGCCCTGGATGGCTTTGAATGTGACCCAACACAAACTTGTAAACTTTCTTACAACATTATGAGATTTTTTGCAATTTTTTTTCTTTAGCTCATCAGCTATCATTAGTGTTACTGTATTTTATGTATGGCCCAAGACAATTCTTATTCTTCTTCCAATGTGGTATAGGGAAGCCAAAAGATTGGACACCCCTGCTCTACCCAACAGCAGAATGCACATTCTTCTTAAGTGCACATGAAATGTTCTTCAGGGTAGAACACGTGTTAGGCCACAAAACAAGTTTTGATAAACACAAAAATTTTAAAATCAAAGTGTGTTATTCAACTGCAATGGAATAAAACTAAAAAGGAACACAAAAAGAAAACTATAAAGTTCACAAATATGTGACTATTAAACAACACTTTCTTAAATAATCATTTGTTTAAGAAAAAAACATCACAAGGGAAATGATCAAATACTTAGAGATGAAAGAAAACAAAAATACAACCTACCACAACTTTGGGATGCAGTGGAAATAGACCTCAGAAGGAAAGTTATAGCCTATATATTTTTAAAAATCTCAAATTGCTTTTCACTTTGGTAAGAAGATCAAGGTTCCCCGACATAAGTTTCAATGTCCTTTCTTCCTTTTTATTAAAATTCCTCTCAGACCTTTTTTTATTGTCAGAGAAAAAATGATCAAATACCAATAGTTAGGGAGAAAATCAGCTTGAGAAATCTCGAGTATCGGTTTTCAAAACCTTTGACTGAAATACAAGAAATACATTTGGGGTTGTAATGTGGTATACATATAAACAGACACACACATTCAGAAAACTGAGACAAAATATCATTCAACAATAGTCTAGCAATGTAGGGAGCCATGTGATATTTTTCTATTAATTTCTAGTCGACTTCTTTACACTAGATATTGTTATTGACATGTGAAATGAACTTCATAATCAACAAACCTGCAGTTGGAATACACTAAGCTTAACACGATGTTCTTCTTGTAGCTCAGCAGTACCATTTCCTAGTTAAAGGAAACAAAAAAGAATAAAATTGGTTCCAGGTCAAAGCAACCAAAAAATAATAAAATTAGTATCCTAATGTTAAGTAAAAATTATGCGAAATTGAAATAATATGTCATTTCAGTGTCACACTAGAGCAATGCCTAACAGGCACACCTTGGGTTTATTTATTTCCCCTATAGAATGAATCTTTGTTTGTCTTAGTATTTATTATAGATTAAGTCCAATACCATGTAAAGTTGAATATTAACTTTCAGTTTTGTTTTATGTTTTCTTTCACCTGTAAGTCTATCTGGGAAGATTAAATAACAATGAATAGTATGGTTTTGCTGTGACTTATCAACAAGTTTTCTATCTAACCTCATTATCTTATTCTAGTATTCTTTCTTTCATGTGGTTTGTTCAGCCCTTCATATTTGTCTTTTCAACCAGTTTTGTGATGCTGCTGATACCTTGTTCAATAAGTTAAACAGATCTTTGCCACAGACTCACTATATGTTCGTATGAGAGTCATCATGTTGACTTGAAAAATTGTCCTTTGAAATGTTTCATGCATTTTTTTCATAGAGTGTCCTTGGATAACTCTTCAGAGTAAAAGCAAAATTTACTGCTTAAAAAATCCAAACATAAAGGAAATATATCCTTCAATATGTCATATTAAAGAGCATCTAAATATGCTCTATGATCGTATTTTTGAAATTATTCCTTTATATGAGTTACTGCTTCATTAGACTTTTTTGTTGTTCAGTGTTAATCATAGTAAACATGGATTCATTTATAAAGATCTTTCAGCATAAGAAAAACTAATTTATATTTATCACATCATTTTTGTCACCATTGTCTAATTTGTAACATAAATCTTAATGTAAAGGAAATAATTCATTTATAAATATATTTCTTTATAATATGTAGGTAAACTGATATATATTTAGGCATATATATATATAATATATATACTTTATATATATATATACACAAAACAGGCAAAAAATCACAGCAAGTTTAACTTCCTAAAATCTCAATTAATTTCTAAATTCTAAGATAGAAATTTAGTTTTCCCCTCACAATTAGAAAAGCACATGTTGAAATTGAAAGGATAAATACAACAAAGGAAATAGACACTGACCACCATATTACCTTAGACTCTGTCTAAATTTACACAAGTGATGTTGATATTGCTATTTGACTTAATTACCTAACCTTTATTGATAACAAGAAGACAAGGAAGACAAAGCTTAAAAATGCTTCATGCTAGAAAATTAGATTTTCTAGTTACAGTAACATGAAAATATGTTTCAAAAACCTTATAATTTTTTGTTAAAAATCTACCTTATATTTTTTCTTGTTAGGCAAGGCTTATACAAATTAAATAATAGTTTGTAAGGCACTTGAAAACAGTATGTGCCCAATATATATTTAAGTCTAAAGAACCACAAGAAAGATGTAGATAACAGTACAATGTTGTTTTGTTTTATTTTGTTTAAAGCTCTCACTATTCCATATCAATTTATGATGGCAATTATCAAAGTTGAGACCTTTTACACAGGATCATGATTTGGCTAGTGATAAATCAAATGTTTGGCACACTGGAGGAAAAGGACTGAAACTAATGACCCCAGTTGGTTCCCATAGATCTTTCCCCAGGTTGCTACTCAGGATTGCATGGCTATCAGTGAATTGTTAAGGAAAGTCTACTACAAGAAGTCTACTCTGCCATATTCACACCTCTGGAAACCATCATCCTTGTGTCAGTGTATTAGTGTGATTCAGTGACTGAGACCATGAATTGTATGTGTCAACCTTGCACACAAATTTTAACATCTATCTTGCTTATGTTTGTTGCAGATAAACAACAACACCCATTTACTTCTCAGAGTTCCATAGGTCAAAAGACTAAGTGCATGGTGGCTTTGGTTTCAAAAGCCTAAAGGAAATATAATATCCAGGTGTCATTAGGGCTGCATTTTTTTCTGGAGCCTACAAAGGAGAATCAGCTTCAAAGATTATTCAGGTTGTTGGATGATTTCAGTTTTGTGCAACTGTAGGACTGAGGTTGTTGGTTGTGGCCAGGGGTTGTTCTCAGCTTCTAGAGGCTGTCCATTTTCCTCAATGCATGGCCCCCTTACTCTATCTGCAAGCCAGCAACAATTTCCTGAAGCCTGAGCACACATCAGATCTCTACGAGTTCTTCCGCTGCCTCATCTATGTTCTGAGTTCCTGTTTTCCACATTTCTCTGACTCTAGCTGGAGAAATCTCTTTGATTTTTAAAGGCTATATATTGCTAGATTGTCATGCAAATATACTGGGACCATGTGGATAATCCAGGATAAACTCTTTATTTTAAGTCATCTGATTAGTAACCTTAATTACATCAGCAAAGCCCCTTCACAGAAGTACCTAGATGGTATTTGATTGAATCCTAGGAGATGGGAGTTGCAGAGTACAGCTTTAGAATTCTGACTACCAGAGCTCTGAGCAGCATATTACATAAAATCTTACCCTATTAGTAATCCAGAATTTCTTATTCGTTGGTAATGTTAATGTTGGAAAAATTAGGTAGACCATATTAGTTTCAGCCACGTTGCACTTTGACTAATTTAGATACTATTTTTCAAATATCTCCCCTTGGATTTTTCCTTAAAATTCTATTTCTCTAGATTATATATTAAATACTTATGTGTCAAATATAATGCTTTTTATTGTATTGTTTTCTCTGTTACCTTTATATAGACATACTTCCAAGTCATCACACCTCTTTCGTTTTCTCGAAATCTCTCTTCCTTCAGGAGTACCATTGACTCCAAAAGTTGTAAAAGCTGTATTTGATTCTTTTTTATGCCTTCCATTTCTTTGCTGAAATTTCCTATATTCTCCCTGAGGCTTTTTGGTTTTTGAGTTTTATTTTGTTTTGTTTTGTTTTGTTTTGTTTTTTCAGGTCTGTTCTTAAGTTCTTATTGCAATTTTTCTATCATTGCTGCTTTAAAAACTTTGTCATATGGTTTCAACATCTCTGTCATCTTGATATTGACATTCATTTATAGCCTTTTTCATTCAGTTTCAGAGCTTTCTGATGCTTCATGTAAGAAGTGATTTTTCCTTGGAAAAAAATGGATATTATATTACGTTTTGGGACTGGTTATTTGCAGGTGAAGACAGAAATCCAGCTTTCCCATTGACTTTAATTGTGTGGTTCTCCTTATTATCACTGCACAGGATGGGAAGTGGAGATGTGTGGATGACATCATAGTAGAAGTTACCTCGTTACTACTGGGCAATGATGAAAGTTTTGATTTTCCACTAGGCCTCCAATGACATTACCCCAATATGATGAGGGGTGGTGCATTATCAATGCCAGGTGGGATAGGAGTATAGGTTCCTCACTTGGATTTCATTGATACCATTGGGTGAAGGTCCTGGTAAATAGCCCGAAGAATGAAATTGCCCATTTCCTCTTTGGTCTTCCTTATGCCACTCTGGTGGAGACGTTGGGATACCTTATACTGCTTCACTTTCAAAGGCTAGCATACCCACTTAGCTTTTGCTGGTATGGGTAAGGGTAAAGATGTAAAATTATTTTCTGTTGTGTTTGGATGTAATAGATCAAATATGTTCTGAGAGTTCTCTGCTTTATTAGGTTACCCATTTTTCTGGTCCTTTGGCTAGAGAGAGCAGGCTTTTGTTGGAAATATCTTTGTGTGCACCCAATGGCATTTCTAGGTTGCTGGTTTTTTCAACACTAAGTCTAGAATATATGAGGCCATAAGAAAACCCAGCAAACTCATTATCACGTTGTTCCTCAAGTCTGGAGTTCCTTAGCTGGTCTGCCTTCTTCTGTCCATCTTTCGTAGTCTTCCCACCCCATACACACACACACACACACACACACACACGCACACACGAGCACATACTTGTTTTGTTCGTACTTAGTGGGAGGAGTAGGAAAAAGTACATCTACTCTATCTTTCCTGAAGCAGAAGTCCCCTGTGTCATGTATTTTTTAGTTTCTTTAAATCAGGATAAAAAACCAAAGTCCATACATTGCAATTGATTGATATGTTTATTAAGTTTTTAATCTATAGATTGTAACTTCTTCTCTCTCTTATTTGTTGAAGAAATCAAGAGATTTGCCTTTAGATTTTCTCACAATCTGGATATTAGAGACAATATCTTTATGGGGTTGGTTAACATGTACCACTGGCCCCACATTGCTACACAAAATAAAGAATAGAGTTAGATACATGATAGAAAATTTTGAAAACAATTCTTGAGAAGCATTATCGTTTTATTCCATCAGTAGGTAAATAACCTCTTTCTTTATAATGGAAGACAATCAGTATGTATTTCCTAACGTTGCCAACTGAAAAACTAAAAAATACCAACAAAACAAGTGTAAAGAGCAATTTTGATGCCAAGATTATGGAAATTAAATGCCATTTTCCAGGAAAAAAATGTTACTATTAGCAAAAGCTGGATGAAAAATTTATGGAAACTCTATACTATCAGTTTAGTTCTTCTGTGACTCTAAATTATTTTAAAAGAAAACTAATGAAAATATTTAAGAGGCACAAAGTCAAAATATTCCTTTTCAGAGATATTTTACAAATGATCATTACTTTACATAGTACACCCTCAATTTCTTAAGTTGTCCAGGGCCATATACTCTATACAGGTCCACAATGTATATTTAAGCTATAATAGGGTAGTGATGGTAATGGGGTGAATATTTTCCTTTTATGAAGGGCACATATTTTCAAAGTTTAGAATCATCAGACTCCAGAAGGCACAGG
The DNA here is from genome assembly GCF_028858775.2 of Pan troglodytes. Lineage (NCBI taxonomy): Eukaryota > Metazoa > Chordata > Mammalia > Primates > Hominidae > Pan > Pan troglodytes. Next base: position 110,633,235 of record NC_072412.2, on the reverse strand, counting down.
GTTCCACCAGTCCAATTTCATAATATTTTCGATATCAGTTTTAATACAGTTTAAAAACAAATACTTAAAACTCCAGCATAAAGATACAAGCACAGTAAATATCAATGCCAGGTGGGATAGGAGCTTCTTGATTATGTTAGTCAAGTCAATTACAAATTCATATATTGTAGCACTTACTCAGCAGGAGTGCGTATACAAGTGTGTGATTCTTGCATTGTAAAAGTGGAGTGTATTTGTATGCACAGTCTCTGCCCACAGGTAACTCATAACTTTGTTGGAGGTGCATGGCATGGTAGTATGTATTAAAAAGGAGGTGACATGTATATAAAGGATAGAGAATAAAATCAAAATGATGCATGCGATAATATAATGACAAAGTCAAATATTTAGCCCATAAATACTGCCTAGAATGGCATGAAAATACAACTATGTTGAAAGATTTTTGAGCAGGAGTAACATGATCAAAACTGTGATTCTGGTAGAAGATCTACCAAGAATATTTGATGGATGAGATGATGGGGAGAAAGCTCAAAGGGAAGGCCATTAAAGAGCCACTAGGGATTTTACGCGCGTGCACGCGTGCACACACACACACACACACACACACTGCAATGCTTGAGAGGATGTAGAAGTACAAGAGTTTTAACTTCAATATTTCCACAATAAAGGGATCTATAATAAAGAATTCCCACACTTCTGATTCTTAATTAATTGGTCAGGAAGTGTTAGACCATTTGACTAACTACAAGCCGTAAAAGACATTTTTTCTGTTGGAAAATTCTGCTTCTACCACGATAGTACATCAATATGAATCAAGCTTTTTCAGAAGCATTTCCTTAGCGGAATCTGGGTTGGAAGTTATACTGCTACTATTGGTGCTGCTATGCAGCATTTTTCCTTGACAAAACAAAATACCTTTTGAAATACATCTCTATTATAATGACATGCAATTCCCTATGTTCTTAGATAAACCAAAGGAATTTAAAAGGGAGAAAATATTAATATGGCAACAATCCGTTAGTATGATATCATGATGACAACTGTAAGTTCTTTTGGAAATAATTTTATTGTTACAGAAGAATCCTATAGTTTCAAGGATTTTATTTTTTGAAGTCAATAAAACAAACATTTACTTAAAAAATGGTTTCAAATTCTACAAAAGTATTTTATTGTACGTATTTTATTGTACATATTTTCAACTGTTATTATTGATTTAATTTCATGTGTTTATTATTCGCTGAGATATTGTCCGTTTGTTTTTAGCAATGTCAATTTTGATGACTCAGTCAAATTGATCGAAATTTGGAAAAGGGTGTAGTCAAATTACTTAGAGTTGCATAATATTAAAGATGGGATTATATGGATGCTTCGATTAACTTGACAATTTTTGGACATGTTATCTAGAATTACATTCAATCCAATATATCTTTCAAGCACCGTTATAAACGAAGGCTGACCAAAAATGATAATGTGCTCACTGTCTAGGTCCAATATACCCACGTAACAATCCTACACATGTACCCCCTGTATCTAAAAATAAAAGCTGAAATTAAGCCACGCGCGGCGGCTCACGCCTGTAAACCCAGCACTTTGGGGGGCCGAGGCAGGCGGATCACGAGGTCAGGAGATCCAGACTATCCTGGCGAACATGGTGAAACCCCGTCTCTACTAAAAATACAAAAAAAAAATTTAGCCGGGCGTGGTGACGGGCGCCTGCAGTCCCAGCTACTCCGTAGGCTGAGGCAGGAGAATGGCGTGAACTAGGGGGGCGGAGCTTGCAGTGAGCAGAGATCGTGCCACTGCCCTCCAGCCTGGGAGACAGCAAGACTCCGTCTCAAAAAAAAAAAAAAGCTAAAATTAAAAATGAAAAACAAAATAAGCAAAATAAGATGATATATATAGTTCTACCAAAAAGAAAAGGAAAGAAAGAAATCTTGAGATATGAATATTAAGTGAACAAACTTCAGAGTTGCCTGAAGCAGTGCTGTATTGTCACTCGGAGGGCTCTACACACGTAGCAAATCCTAATTTAGTTACGATGAGAAAGATTAAAATATTTTTTAAAAGGTGGAATGAAATATTTGAGTTTGATTTTTGTTTTTAGTTAATGTGTTCTTGTTAATTTGCATGCAGAAATGCCATTTAGAAAAATGAGAAAAGATGCTAGTGCTATTGCAATACTGTAACTTTTGCACGCATACATCAATCCAGATATGTTTGAAGTATATTGATGTTTCCATATATCAGATTTATATATAATCATTTCAGGAATTTATAAAGAGTTTCTATTTTTAAATCATCATGTAAAAAGGATTTGTTTTTAGTCCTGTTAACCATTTTTAAAAATTTAAAAATTGATAACATAAGATGAATTCTTTTAAATTTAGAAAAGAACATTGAGATTAATATATAGCAGTAATAAACCGCCTCAGGGTAAGAGAAATAACTACATAAATCAGTAAGATTTTTTTTTCAAAAATGCCTACTTCAAATGTTCTTTTTTGCTCAAAAATAATTATATTAACATCAAGCCATACTGAAGAAAACATCCTAAAATAATTTTAATATACGGTGCATTTATCCCCATTGTTAAATTAAGTTACTGCATACACACTGAATTCTTTGTATTCCCAACATAATTTTTCACTTCTTTGAGTGATCTAAGAGACTCATTTAAAATTTTTAAATCTGCAGTGTGTTTTTAAAGAACTAATATTTTGGCCCAGGACCTCTGGCAATTACAATGCAATACATCTGCAAACAGAATGGATTCTGTTCTACTCTTAACTCTAAAAAAGTGAACTTCAAAAGGTTCATAGAAGACGGATTGCATTCTAGCATACGTATCTGTCATGCAAAAGAACTAGTTAACTAATTTGCTTGCTTTGGGGTCATTTTTTCTGTGGAAACTATATATAATTCTTTGAATTCAAACTCATAAAATCTGTTGATGAGATTCAGCTTCAGAGGAATATTTCCTGACGCATAATATTTCAAAAAACACATTTCTGGAAACTTTACTATATTAAATCTTATTAATACAGGGGTCTGGAGCAATCATTATTGAGTTGTCATCAGAGTCTACAGAATATAAATCTAAACAAATGCATCCAGTATAAAAAGAATTCTTTATTAAAACCACCTTTCTTTAAGGTTCTATGACCTCAATATGTGACTTTGGTGTGTTTAAACAGGGCTTTCCCTCAATGTCACTGTAACTGGCCACTGCCTGCTTGCAGTTGATCAAAATTGACACCATTAAGGATTCAAGCACTTACACACTTACTGTTCGCTTCTAAAGTACCTCAGGTGAAAGTGATCATGTTAATTTTATCATGAAAGCTGGAGGGAAAATGGATCTGGCCATGAAACTGCGAGTACCGTAATTGTTTTTAATGCACATGGCTCAATTTTTCATCTACTTTTCTTTTCCTTTTTAATCATTGCCTTTTCTTCCTAAGCGCATTCCAAAAGATGAAATCACTTGTTAACCAAGTGTCTATTCATTAAGCAGTCATTTATTTAATCAAATGAACCTGAGATTTATCCCTATGCGTGGTGAACTTTCTTAGGCTACTTAAAGTGCTGACATCTGATCCTTCCTCATCTTGCAAAATGCACCGGTTTTTAAAATGTGTTTCCAGGAGAATGAAAAGACTGAGCTTCAGAGACCAAGATTGTTCTATGTGATTGGCTACAGATCACATGCTGCAAGGTGGAAACATGCAGGCAGGGGCAGAATCAATTTTTTATATAAGTCACTGTGCGGAGCAATCCATGAGCTAACAAAGTCAATATTAATACGTTGCCACTGTGCATAATAATTCTGAAATAGAAGTTTGACATTTTAAATAGGGTAGTTACACCCAGTTACAATAAACTCTGATTTCACCACTGTTTGTGAAATCCTTAAACTAAATCAAAATTATGTGCCTGTTTCCAAGACTCTAATGGGCAAAGAAGGAATGCCCAGTGCTATTCTATTTCAAAACAAGGAAGGCACCGTCTGCTTTACTCAAATGAGGGGAAGACAAAGTTCACTTACCTCGAGGCAGCTGACATGCACATTGTCGTTCAGTTGAGTAAGCAGTTCTAAATCGGGGTTAGTACACCAGCCAACTGTCTTGAAAGAAGGAAGCTACTTTAGTTAAATTGAGCTAATTTTTAGGAAAAGATGGTACTTCACTTTCTATGTTATATCACTCTTCCTCCATTTTTAAAGAGCATCAACTATTTTATGGGAAGTAAAACTGTAAAACTAGACAAAGCCATTTTTATACTTGAAATACTTCCAGATTTGTGGAATGAAAATCTGAAGGTGGTGGATGCCTCAGTCTCCACGTCTCTGAGAAAGAAGAATTTTTCTGTGCCTGAAAGTCCATGATTAAAAGACATCACCAAGCATTCCTTTACTTAGGTGCTTGCAGTGGAATTAGGAACCCTTGTAAATCCTTGGGAACTGTTCTTAACATCGCCATATCTAACTTCGCTAGAGTTTTTAATGGTTAATTTTAAGGAAAGTTTACTGGTAAAATGCAAGGTGCATCTGTGACTGCCGCCCGAATGAATTTACTTTTGTATACTGTATCAGGCATTCAATTCCAGAGGGTTCAGGTGTCAGCACAAAATTAAAAAGAAAAAAAAAAAACAGTGTCTTTTGACTTGCGGATAGCTTTCAGTGCACGTTCTCATGCATCTTCAGCCCAATTTTAGAAGTAGTGATTAAGAATGGATTATGGTGGTTTAACTCAAGTTTTCATTTTATTTTTCTCCTTCCTCCAATAGTGTGGTTTCCCTATACCTGATTACTGTGGAGGGTTTAGAGAGAAGTGAAGTGGTTGGAGTTCAATCAATATGAGACAGTGCCATGGAGAGGCTTGAGAAAGTGTTCCTAGGCGGCTATTGAAACCTGCTCAGGCTCTCCACCTGAAGGAACAGGCTTCCCTCTTGCACCTGAGTTTCCACTCTTTTATTTCCCCGTAATGCACTATTGATCCTGGGAGGCTGAAAAACCTCATCCCCATGTGCACTGAGCCCAGAAATGGCTACACTTTCCAAACATGGCATTGCATTTGAAAATTAAGTGACTTCTTAAGGTCAATTACTCTATCACTTTTTATATATATAACCGTGCTTCAGAATATGTCTATTAATTAACATCTTAAATCACCAATGCACTTCATGAAATTGCTTCAAGGAAAATGTCACCTCTTTGAGTTCCTGAAAAGAAAATCTTCAGCAATTCTACAGGGGCCCATTTCCTCTTAAATTTAGATCTACTATTTTTCTTGTAACTAACATCATTTTCCCCAACCACACTAAAGTCAAATTAATCCCCGTACAAAACAAAATCTGGATAAATTACAGCCCTGCTAGCCTTTGGAACAGTTTCACTGTTAAGAGTTTGAACACATATTACTCAGGTTTTCTTTATATTTTCATTCTGTAAGTCACAACCTTTTATATTGGTGAGAGTAGGTCACACTTTGCCCTTCTTTACCTAGAATAGTTTCTGAAATTATTTATTGCTAAAATGTTTTAAAGAAACCTGAGATAAAAGCATCACAGAAACCAGTTTCTTTGGAAAATAAATTATTTCAAACCAAAAGAAATAATAAATTATAAATCTATAAAACAAAATCAAACCATTTCTAGTAATTGGGATCATATATAGTCATATAAGTACTACTTATCTAGAAGTACTATGTTAGTATACTATGTATACTATAAGACACAAACAAAATTGACATTTTACAAGAATAAGATCAACTTAAACAGTATATTAAGATAGAATTATTTTTCTGATTGACGAGGATAGCATTATGAATCATTTTGCTTATAATTTAAGAAAGCACTTCTGTGTTTTTTTCTCCTTAGGTTTATTCTCTTTAAGAAAAAATTCAAACATGCAGAAGAGTTTGAATAATAATATGTTGAGTATTTGGGTGCTCACCGCTAAATCTAATAGTTGTTAACATTTGTGCCATATTTGCATGTGTGTATATATATATATATATATATATATATATAGTGTGTGTAAATATAACTATGTGAAAATATACTAAAATTATCAGGCCCCCTTATCTACAAGTAAGCCAGTTTGTCTATTCTTTAATTCTCATAATAAACATAGATTACAAAGTTAACAATAATACCCTAATTTTATTTAATATTCAGTTCATCCTCAAATTTTCCAAATAGTCTCCCGAATATATCAGTTATTTTGAAAAGTAGATACTGATTTAGCAACAAGAAGAATTTTAATGCGTATCACTAAATAATGGATGAAGAGTCTCTGAAATAAGTAGAAATATTTCCTGAAGGGGAGAATAAATAAACAATATATACTCAAATATAAGACTTTAGAAATAAGGCTTCCCGGTGATAACTTTGAGTGTGCATTTATTGATTTTTGATTGCTTTTTTTCTGATCAGTGTGCGCTGTTTTTATTTTAAGACCCCCATATAGGTAGTCTTTTTTTTTTTTTACCATGTAAGCTGATTTCTATTTAGATCGTTCTACCTTCTCTACTTTTAAATATCATTGAGTTTACCCTCAGATGGTACTATAAAGTCTGATTTATAAAACTCGTGAGATGAATTGTCTATTTTATGTACTCCCATTTCTACTTCCATTGTTTTTTCTTCCTTCTTAAGGCTCTGAGTTTGTGTTTGTTTGTTTTACATAACTTCCTTTCTGTTTAAAGATTTTTCTTTAGCCATTATTTATAGATATGTTTACTAGCAAAATATTATATTACCTTTTCTTTATCTGAGGCTGTCTATATTTCCGTGTCATGTCATTCCTGAAGGAAATGTGTGTGTGTGTGTGTGTGTGTGTGTGTGTGTGTGTGTGTGTATGTGTGTGTTTCAGTATTTGAAAAATGTTTTGGGCTTCTGGCTGGCCTCCATGGTTTCTGACAAGAAATGTGCTGCCATTCGAATGATCTATCAGTTGTTTGCCATTTCTCTCTGTCTGCTTTTAAGATTTTTTTCTTTGTCTTTAGTTTTCAAAAGCTTAGTTATTCTTTCTTTGGCATGAATTTGTTTAGTTTTATTCCTTTGTGGTTCACTCAGCTTCTCCATCCTGCAGATTTCTTTCTTTTACTAAATTTGGTCTGTTTTCAGCCATCGTTACTTCAAATGCTCTATCAGCCCTACTTTCATTTACCTCTTCTTCTGGAATTATAATGATACAAATGGTGCATGTTTTTGTTATTGTCCTACATAGTCCTGAGCCTCTGTTCATTTTATTTTCCCAGGATATGTCCTCTCTGCTGTTCCGTCTAGGTTTATTCTATGCATCTGTCTTTCTTTCTTTAAGTCCTCAAGTTCACTCACTGTATTCTCTCATCTCCACGCAGCTTTTAGGCCCATGCAGTCAGTTTTCATTGTCTTTTTATTAGTTATGATATTTTTAAGTGCAATAATTACCATTTGGTTCTTTTATGTAAGTTTCATTTCTTTTGTAAAATTTTCTGTCTTGTGCTTGTTTCCCGAGAATTTATAATTGCTCATTTTAGGATGGCTTCGTTAAAATCTTTGACAGAAAATTCTAATATCAAATTATCTCTGTATTGGTGATAGCGGATGATATTCTTATTCAAGTTGTGATTTTTTGGTTCTGACATTAATGGGTGATTTTTAAATTTTTATCTTAGATATTTTGTCCGCTATTTCAAAACACTCTGGATTCATGCTGTATTTTTAAGGTTAGCAGACAGCTGTCCTGTTCAGATTCAACATGCAGTTCCTAGCCTACTCTGGTGGACCGTAATTCCATTGGTGAACTGGGCCATTTTGGTTTATTTGGTTTATCTTTCTCTGTTGGGGTTCCCACTAGTTCCTGCTGTTGTTTCCTGAGAAGCAGAAGGAGTTTCCCCAAGCCTAGAACTTCTAGAAAGGGGAAGAGATTATGTGGCTGACAAGTATGAAAAGTCTTCCAGTTCCCTGTGCATGATCCCACTTGTTGGTGCTGACTGCAAGCTAATGTCTCTCAATAATAGAAGAAAGTTTCAAAACTGTGGGACCAAGTGACTTCCAGAGCACTCATACTGGTGGGATGTATCTAGGCTTTGGAAGTTGATTTTTTTTTGTATGATATCTGGAGTTTTATCAAATTATGCAAGGTCCTGACAGAACATAAATACTCAATACTAATTTAATGGAAGAATCAATGTTGCTTAGGATGGCCTGATTTTTTAGCAAAAGTCAGCATTGGCTGAATAGTGCCCATAGCGTCTCTCTAGAGAGGCCTCACATAATTTGCTCAGTGTAAGTGCTGTATTCGGTGGTCCCAAGGGACGAGCGAAGAATTCCTCAGCTCTCCAGTATTTAAGCCATCTTTTTCTCTTTCTGGTTCCATCTTTTAGACAGTCAGTTCCAGAATGTAACCCTGTTTCCTCTAAAACACTCAGTATTTGATTTTGATGAGTAAAATGCTTCAACTAGTTTCTCTAAAAAGCACGGAAATCATACTATAGCAAAGTTTTTGACATGATCATCCATTGGTAAGTTCTTCAAGGGAAAGAACATCATCTCAGATGTATAATAATTGGTTAGATATATTTATGAAGCTTAATGCAATTCAAAATTTGGCATACATTATAGGAACATATGGCTTGATCTCAGAATTTCTTAGAAAGCTTCTATTACATGTATTAAGTTATTCTTTTATCCCAAATTCCAATTTCACAGAATCAGAAATACGTAATTTTTTCTCATTTGGAATTTGAGAAACCATGAATTTTTAAATGTTAGAAAAATATTTGTGTCCCATCTTTTCACTTTGCCAAAATCCTGACTTACTGCTTTTAAGGTATTTGAAATATTTTCACTTGGTTTTCTACTGCATTTTATTTAAACATGTTAATATAAGTGCCATTCATTGCAAAATCGGAAAATTAAATCTATACATAAATAAAAAATGCTATCACAATGGAAAGATGTATGCAAATTTGGCCACGTACTCAAACTTCAAGAACTATTTAGATAAATATTGATTAATTTTATACGTTTATAAATGCATATCAAATATTTCTAAATGTATTTTCAATATTAAAATTCCGGTATGTTTTTGAGAGATGTTAGTTATTTTCCCAGTAGAAACGTATCTTGATAACAGAGGATTAGCTTTAAGTTTCAAGCTGACCACAGAATTTTGACCTGTCTCCCACAATTGACTTATAGCTAGCCCCAATGCAAGATTCTTAATGGAGAAAAATTAAGTCTGAGATTCCATTACACCAGAGGCAGCCAAGACTGTAAATCGTTTTACATCCACTCAAACACCAGATTTAGTTACCCAATATTTGTTGAATATCTACTCTGCTTAAACCATTATGATAGATGCAAGGAAGACCTTGCAGTTGCTGTACTGCAGCTTGAAAGGAAGGCAAGTAAAACTCGCCAGGTGCTTGAAATTCTGTGTTGATCCTGCAGCCTACTTCTATCAACTCCTGCCAGAAAAAAAGTTGGAATTTCTTTTGTTACCCAAAAACCTCCCATACTTCTGTCATCACTCTCCACAAAGATTATTTTTATGTTTTTTCCGCTTCATCCATAAAATCTCCGTTATTAGGTAGGTTGGTTAGAAAATCGAACAACAGTAACAATAATCACATCCATAACCAAAACTAGCACTGCAACAATGGCAACACGCACACATCACACACATATACACTTCCAAGCTTCCAAGGCTTTTCATTTGCTGCTTGTAATTCTATACTTACAAATCCTAATGGATTTCAAAGGGATCGTTTTTCTTACTTCAAGGACAGAAGAATAGATTAATAAAGGTGGGAGATGATATTCTACTTGGATGCAAAATTACCGAGGCTACGCGAGGTGCTCAAACACACACATGTAAGACAGATGCCACAGTTTCCAGGAACACAGAGAAGCCAGGGAAGCTGGTAGCTCTACACCTTGGAAGAAAGGGAGAATAAGCGATCTGGTTTCAGATACCAGATCTTTTAGATTTGCAAAATGGCCTCTAACAAGCAGAACAGAGTTTGAGATCTAAATGATAAATTTACAAAAGAAAAATTAAATTAAATGTGGACTACCCATATTTCCATTAAAGCTTTCAAAATTCTCAAAGTTTTCTTGTTGAAAAGAAAAATTATGATACCTTAAATACCCAAGAACACTTTATTCTCACTTACAGATACACACATACCCACAACTACATACACAGGAAACAAACGCTGAGGATATAGTTATGAACATATGGTTCTAAGACATTTAAAAGATGTTAGAAATAATATCTTAAAAATATGTTAGAAATAAACTTTAAAAACTTACCCATGTTTTGCTTTGTAAATTCTCATATCTCTTTTCTGATTATTGATAAGATAGATACAATGTATTTTGTTAAAATGTTTAGATAAAATTTATTCTAAATGCCCATATTCCATGTTTATCATATGATATATTCAAGCTATCGTACTCCCTATTATTGAGCCTGTAGAAGACATTAGTTTCACTTTAGTGTTTTGTGATTCACATTGTCTTTCTTGAGGCCAAATCTAACTTCCTATTTCAAAAACATGAAATGCTTCTTTTTCCAGAAAACAATTCAAAATCTATTGTCATCAGTGTGCACGTTAAATAAAAGTAGCAGCATAGGTCTGGACACAAAGTACCTAACACATGTTTTCAAAGCCATGAAAGACTGGCTTATAAAATGGGAGTTATAATAGCTGTCAAAATATTCCCATTCAAATTGGATATTGCTAACTGTGAAGCACTATGGGATTACGTAACAACTAATATGATATAACATGAAGGATTAAAAAATACTTAATATCTGTTCCAAAAATCTAAATTTTTTCACAATTTATTAAAAATTGTGAAATAATTTTTAATAAATTGTGAAATAAAAATAGAGGAATAAATGTAATGAAATCATAGTTTTAGAAAAATTTATAACATGATATGTAGTATACAACAACTGGTTTGATCTTCAGAGTAATGTAATAAAAAAAGTAGGGGGTGTTACAGATCTGGATTAAAAGAGTAAACAAGTTATAAGTACAAAGTGTGATGGGTGAATTCAGGTAAAATATTGATTTAAAAAATGCTATGAAGAAAATTTCTAGTTCCAAAATATGCTGTAAAATATAATTGATAAAAATGGAATATATAATGGGTATTAAATAGTATAAAATTAATACATTTTTAATGTAAGATGATAGTAATGTGGCATTTTTGGCAAATGTCCTTTGGAGATGCATGCTAATTATTAGTAGAGAATTATGTTTAAAACTTACTTTTCAATGTTATAGATATTAGGTGTGTGCAAAATTAACTGCAGTTCTTGCCATTAAATTGGCAAATAATGTTATTAAAATTGCAGTTTTTGCAATTTTTATAATGGCAAAAACTGCAATTAGTTTTGCACCAACCTAATACACACACACACACACCCACACACACACATATTTACAGGTAAGGGGTACAGAGGTTTATTTCCTATTTTTTTGACTGTTCTATATGTTTTAAATTGTTTATAGTAAATTATTGAGAAATATTTTCCAAATTACCCTGAGAATCTAAAAGGAGTTCTCGTAGATACAAAGTCTTTACCCTTTTCTTCCCTTGACACTGTGCTTTCTATATTTGTTTTCTTTTCGTCTTAAGTATTCACTCTGTGTGGCTAGTGTTCTGGTGTATCCAGGAGATACAAAACTGACTAATGTTGATGAAGCTGTGGAAATGATGAAGCACAGCAGCAGTGTGAGGACAGCCATGGAGCAGGGGAGCGGCTGGTGCAGTTTCATTCAGGATGCTTGGCAGAGGCTTCACAGAGAAGGAGGCTGTGATGTCCAGTTGTATGTGTCCACTTGGCTAGGCTATAGCTTCAGTTATTCACGCAAATGCTAATTTAGGTGTTGCTGCGAAGATGTTCTGCACATGTGACTAAGGTCTATAATCAGTTTACTTTAATCATGGGAGTTTACCCTTGATAATCTGGGTGGCTCAGATTCAATCAGTTGAAAGATCTCAAGAGCGAAGCTAAGGCTTCTTTGAACGAGAAATTACAACTGTAGAGTAGCATTCAGCTCACACCCAAGAGTTCTGGTTGGCCCTTTCTGATCTATATATGGATTTCAGAGGCCCCACAATCTCATATTCCAATTTTTTTGAAAATAAGTCTCTCTCTCTCTCTCTCTCTCTCTCTCTATATATATATATATATATACACACACACACACAAACACACATATCCAGTATATATACACATATACTAGATACCAACATACAGACAGTTCAACAGAAGAAATCAGTTATAATGTTTAATGGCAGTATAGAGTGACTATAGTAATGACAATGTATTGCAATGTATTGTAGTTTTCAAAATACCTGGAAGAGAGGACTTGAAATGTACCCAACACATAGAAATGATACATGTTGGATGATGGATACCTGAAATACCCTGACTTTAGAAAGTCTTTTCCAAATTACTTTGATAATCTAAGAGGAGTTCTCCTATATCCAAAGACTTTACCCTTTTATACATTCCATGCATGTAATTACACATTCTATGCATAGAACAGAATTTCACTTGTACCCCAGAAATATGTACAAATATAATGTATCAAAAAAGCAAACAAAAAACAACAAAAAAATCACACGTTTAAAAATTCAAAAGGAGCAAGTGGTTGTAAGTTGAAGTTTACTTATCACACCTGTCTCTAGTTTCCTAGTCACCTCTTCAGCCTCCCATAAGAATTCAACGTTAACACAGGAGTTTCTTATAACACCCTAATATTGCCTCCCCGATTAATAGTTTGCCTGCCAATGGAAAAGTAAATACATAATAATAAATAAATTAATGATATTACTAAACAAAATAATAAATATATAAATTAATCAATAAATGTGATTATATTGATAAATAAAATAATAAACAAATGTAATATTAATACATAAAATATTAATTAATTAATTAATGTATTAATGTGGTGTGTGTATTATATATATATATAATCAATCTATCTAGCTATACACATTATATCTCTATATATAATCTCCTATGTTTCTGTTTCTCTGGTGGGGCCCTGAGTGATACTGGAGTACTTAAGGAAAGCTTTGAAGAATGGGAGGAAATGAGCCCTGTGTCCATGCGGTTGAGTTCAGGGGGCAGGGAAGGAGCGTGGTCGGTGAGAACAGCAAGGGCAGATACCAGCAGCAGAAGCTGTTTGGCATGGTTGGTCAATGTTTGAAACAGAGGGCAGTTTCCACTGTGCCTAGAGTGCACTATTGGATAAGGAGAGTAGACAGAAACAAACGAACTGTGCACAGAAACGGGGGTGAATGTCAAGTCTAATATACCACTAAAACATATTGGGTTTGATCTCATAAAGTTAGAGAACAGAACGCTGATTACCAGGGTCTAAGGAATGCCATAAAATGTAACATTTTTGGCTCCTATAAACACGTATGTATATAAAATGAATTTATAGAATATAAATATATATTATTTTATATAACACTGTGTATATTATATAGTAATACATATGTATACATATGATTTTAATGTTAATAATGGAATTGAAACAATGTGTTGACATCAGTGCTCTCCTCTCACTCTTCAAGCTTGAGAATGGGGTGAATAGACTGGTGATGTTTTATGTTGAACACACATGGACATGTGCATACATATATCACTTTGGCACTGAATATTGAGGGTTCTTTCTATTTGAAGAAATGATTCATCCATCAAAACAGAAGTTTGTCTGATGATATATTTTGAGCCTGTCCACATATTTTGTAAAGAGTTGTATGGCCTTGTGAAACTCACACAATCTTTCTGGGTATGAGTTTCTGAATGATAATTAAACATGTTTGTATAGTCAGAAGCATATTTTTGTAAAAAGTTTACATTTTGGGGTCAAATATAAATTCTGCTACTTGTTAATTATGTGACTCCAAGCAACTGGCTCAACCTCTCTGAGTGTTCATTTCTTCAACTCCCTACTACGGTAATAACTAAGTTATTCTTTCAATTCCACCTGACTCGCCCATCCCAGACCTCCAGGATATTTCAGCATCTATACCTGGAGGAATTAGCATATATACCTGGGGTAATTAGTGTAAATTCATTCTTAGGAAGAGTGATTAATATTTTAGAGCTTAGTATAGAAGTGTGTGTGTGTGTGTGTGTGTGTATGAGAGAGAGAGAGAGAGAGAGAAAGAGAGAGAGAAAATGATTTTACAAATGAAGAAAGTTACACTGTAATAAAAATAGGCCATGATATATTTTACATTTGGCAAGGGAAAAATTGTACCACAAATTCACACATAAGAACTTAAGTACTGAACTTTTGGCATGAAAATAATATAACAACACTACCTCAAATGCCATAATATCACAAAATTTGGAGGAGGAAAATATATATATATATATATATATGGATTGTTTTATTAATTAAAAAATAAAAATAAAAATCTAGTAAAAAAGAGAGTTTTGCATTAGTTCCCATTAAAAGTAACACTCCCAAAATTAACAAACAGATATTATTTCAGTAACTGATGAGAATTTATATACCATAAAATTCACCATCATTTGGCTGTAGATTGTGAAAACATTTATGCCATTGGAGCTGTATCTGAACAGTCCCATCTGATAATAATTTTGCATAAGTTTTAACTAAATTCAATGCGGTAATCTTTGCATACATTTTTCTTATATACCCAATCTCTAATGTGACCTTTTCCTACATATAATTCTGATGTTAGCTGATCTACTTCATCCTTCGAAACTCAAGTGAAATCTGTGCTAATCCCATCCACGGGCTATGATTGATTCATGTCGTTTCAAATTTGCTTTGTAATTCAGAAGGCAATAGAGGATTCTAAGAGGAGGGGGGTGTTTGCTTATTCCCCAGTGGGCTCTTCACCTAAACTTCTGATTCCATGGACATTCTGTGTGATTTAAATCACACCATGACACTTTGGAGATAGAGTACGGTCCCCTGTCTTAAAGACAACACATGCTACCTGAACTTTGTATAAGATATAAGAATTTCCTGAAGTTTTGGGCTGGCAGAAAGATTTTATATTTCTAGGTGACTCTATTCTGTCTCCAGATTTCTTAATTCCCCATTTCCCAGTCCTCTCACCAAGACCTTTGTCTGGAAATTCAATCTCCCTAGCTTTATGATTGTAAAAAAATAAACTCTCTGCCTCTCATTGATGTATTCTGCTAAGAATGATGACCGTATTTTTAGTAGAGACGGGATTTCACCGTGCTAGCCAGGATGGTCTTGATCTCCTGACCTCATGATCATGAACCCGGGAGGCAGAGGTTTCAGTGAGCCAAGATCGTGCCACTGCACTCCAGCCTGGGCGACAGAGCTAGACTCCGTCTCAAAAAAATAAAAAATAAAAAAGGAAGAATGATGACTGTAAGATCAATTTGCCCTTTGTTGCTTAGGAGAATAATGACAATAAGAACAAGAAGAAATGAGAATGAATGAAGGGATGGGGTGGGGAAGGAAAAAGTAGAGGTTTCTATATGTCTCAGACTTTATCTTCTCACCCAGTCTCTGGAAAAGCCAGTGGAGCCTGCCTTCCTCACTAGCTCAACTTAGGAAATTCCCCTCGGAGTATATATGCATCTTTTGCCTGCTAATATTTGGAGTCCAGCTGTGTAGCAGTGCTCCCTAGGAACTTTACTTGAGTAAAAAAGTAAGAGTTCCATCTAATCAATTCTAAATTCTGATGCCACATTAATTTTATTTCTGCCATTACTTTTAAGTAGAGCAGAATCTACTCTTGAAATAGCATCTGGGGGAGCTAACTTGGTAGAGAGAAAGTTTTAAGAAAATAACATTAATAGTTGTTTGGTTGTTGTTTGTTTCTTTGTTTTGAGACAGTCTTGCTCTGTCACCCAGGCTGGAGTTCAGTGTCAGAATCACAGCTCACTGCAGCCTAGACCTCCTAGGCTCAAGTGATCCTCCTGCCTCAGCCTCCCAAGCAGCTGGAACTGCATGTGCCACCACATCTGGCTATTTTTTTAAAGGGGGTCTCCTGTGTTGTTCAGGTTTTATTCTTGAAATCCTGGGCTCAAGTGATCCACTCGCCTTGGCCTCCCAAAATGCTGGGATTACAAGCATGAGCCACTGCTCCTGGCCAACTATTTATCTCTAGAGAAGACAGTGAGTGAGAGAGCTTAAATTGTGTCCAAAGGGCAATGTCACTTTGAATCCTAACTTTACATGGTTTTTACCAATGCAGTCATATATGAGACCTATAAATAAGTAAGAAATCCCGGCATAGGAAATACTTTGCATATTTAGAGACATATTTTGTGTGTGTGTGTGTGTGTGTGTGTGTGTATAATATGTGTGTTTCTATGTGTGCATTATTTATTTATTTATTATTTGGCCAGAAAATCTTCGTGCTAGTAATTTTCATTAACAGTTTTCTGGAGTTAATTACTAACCTGGGAGCTCACAATTATGCCTATTATTCAAAAAGTCAAAGAAAAAAGTCATAATACTCTTGCCCTTTGCCTTATATTTTAACCTCACCCATTAGTTCTGCATCAGTCACAATAAAAATGATCAGCCCCTCTTCTACATATAAAAAGTGTGTTTCACATTATTGATTAAACTGTGCCTTGATGTCTCTCTTCTCTAAATAATAGTTGAAGAAAATTATTGATTACATCTAGGAATGCTTTATTGCAGCCTCCTTCTTAACGATCAGTGGCATGAGGTCAATGTACGTTTAATCAATTTTTGATTCATTTATGATTGGAAAATTGGTAAATTTTTTCACTCAGCTCGAGAGGTACACTCATCACAAAGACATTTCATTCAATTGAACTTTGGCCATGAATTTGAAGGGGCATCTTATGGCATAATTAAGTAAATACATAAATTTTGTTTTATAAGGTGAATATTACCCTATAGGGATATGACAGATTCTTGGTTTACATCCAGACTAAAGAAATCTTGGCAGAGTCTTCCATGGCAAATCCTACCTCTTGTGAAAAGTGCAATTACATCTTTAATATATACCTACTGCAGACCAGCCTAAATTTATTATGGAATATTCTTTTAGTAATAATTACAGAAATATCAGTGTTTTATCCGCACCCACCCTTTAAGTGAATGTGGCTTTCACACCATCTTAATGTTTTTATCTGTGCAATTGTATGATTTACTCACAGGATGGACATCTAGCAGAAAATCTGTGACCTGTGAGTATGATGAACAAGAAATTTTTAAGCGGGTCACTGCTATAAATCAAGAGGTCATTGCTAGACATGATCAACTCTTTGACCTGTCAGAGTGACTAGTTCATTCAAAGAGAGAAAAGAAACAGAGCACAATAAGCACACTACACCACCCAGTTATAAATGTAACGATTCTTCTATTGGAAATGTGTTGTAGTTGCTGGGCTTAGAAAATAGGACTATTCTACTCTTTTTGCCTCTGCCGATTTAAAACCTAAATAGCTGTAATCCTGTACCTCATTGTTCTCATATGTAAAGCCATATTAATATACCTAACAGGAAAATGGCAAATGAAACATTATATGATTTTTTAATTTGTCATGAATGCTTAATAAAGAATATGGAGAAATATGATAGTAATTTTCATAATGTTTTGCTGATGATGCAACACCAAAAATGAAAAGGTCTGTGAAGCTGTACCTGTTTCACAGCTGCATGAAAATTCTTTCCAGTATTACAATATGTCAAGTACATTATGATCCTTAAGAAAAGCAATAAAATCTGTGAAATGACACTGAAATCACTATTTAGCCTCTTTCCCCTTTCCTGCTTGCTGTTGGTCAGCATATAAGACCATGAAAATGTGTTGAGTCCTCCTAGGTGGAAGCTTTCTGTCTAAAACAGAGGTCTTACATTGTCTTTGTTGTTTTAATAATTGTAGCTGCATCCATGCAGTGATTCCCCAAGTCTTTTTATGTACTGATAATAATGGTCAGTTATTAGTCTTGGCCTTGAAACTGTGACGACACAGAAAGTGAATAATTTTGTACAAAGTATGAATGGGTACCAATTTCTACATGTGTTTCCTTTGCAGTAATTGATTTTCTGTATAAGTTGTGAGGTGTGACTTTGTCCCACAATATAGCATTTTGTTGCAGAATATTTGGAGGTAGGCAATAAGTGTTTAATGATGACGCATTACCGATGAAGGTGACGATGATGATGATGATGACTGATGATACTCAGGTCACACCAAATAGCAAATTCTGTATACTTAGAAAATAGTTTTCTATGAAAAGTATTTTGGGATGTACTTCTTGACATATAATACACAGGACGAAACTCAACACAAAACTGAAATAGATGTATCTATAAATGCACATATTTTCTTTTAAATATGTACATATATATAAATGTAGGCATCTATAACTAGGGCAGACCATGTATGTGTTGCTTTTTTCCCCTTTTATTATACTAATGACCATAATTCATTTAGGAGAAAACATACACACAAGAAAGCAACCTCTGTGCTTGTTTGACCCTGAATTCTTTCCTTAAATTGGTCTTCCCCTTGGTTCTAATTGCTATAAATAAATGCTGTTTGCCTGCACTGATAAATGGAGAGAAAACCTGAAGTCAAACCTACTCATGCTCAGCTGGCCACTCCCTCGTTTCTCATTCCTTCTTATCCTTCCCATCCTTGATATACTACTTTCATTTCCCCAGTTAATTCTGGTCTAGGTTGGGTTATTTTCCAGTGTCAGTGTTGGCTCATCTCCAAGATAGCAATACCAGACTAATCGCTCTTGCTTATATGAGACATCAGAGGTTTCTATAGTCGTGAGTCCAGCCAAGCCAGCATATACTCTTCCTTTACTAGAGATAGAGATCTGCTACACCCATTATATGGAGAAGAGCAATGGGCCAGAGAGGCTTGAGACACCCAGCATTTACTTATAAGTAGAGTTTCCTAATAGTCCATGTGTATTGTTACCTTGTCATCGGCCAGAGACTAGGCTACTGCTACCGAGCTCTCTTTAGGCAGTGGAGTCATTTCATGAACATGCATGCCTCTAAAATGCTTTAAAATATCATGATGGCCAATCAGCAGAGAAATGATATTTGCTATAACCGTTACGTTTTCAATATATAGAATCAGTATACGTGTATTACTGCTTCCTTTAATGGATTTATTCACATTCAATTCGTTATTTTTTTTTAAATTTAGTACCTAATACCTGACAGCAGCATTGAAAAGAAAAAGTAAGTATCAACTTTATAATTGTCATCCAGAAGGTTACAATTTGGTTGGCGATAAAGATTAAAAAGTACACGGAGATTAAGAAATAATGCCAGTGTCAAATGAGACACACCTGACTGTGGGAGGCATGGCGGCTGTTGCTTGCACAAGAAAATGATCAAAGTTTTGGAGGGATCAGCAGGTGAATCTTGCATCATCTTTCAATTCTGAATATTATTCTAAATGTTCCATTTAGTTAGAGAACTTATATTAGGCATTTCGGAATATAACAGCGGGTCATAGATGGTTTGTATCCTCTCTTTCTTAAATAATTTTGATCTCTGTCCTTTTGCATTATAGGCTTACCTTCCTACCGAGCTGAATTTTATTTAAAGGAGAAAATGAATAATTTTTCCTCCTATGAATTGCATATATTTTAAAAGTAGTTGCTTGACAAATGTAGATCTTTATGAAATAGAAACGTATCAATCTTTTTAATTATTTGGCCTGATGAAAGGCAAAGTGACCTCCATTGTGGACTTAAATTTTGTAATAATTCTCACGACCGTCAAAATCATACTCAAAAAATTTCACCCAATGCATAAGCTGTTAACAGGGTTTATACCCCCATTAATACTATATAACTATTAATTCATAAATTGCAAAATATTATCTTTAGGCTGAGTCTAAATTCATATAATTCATATATATTCATATAATAATCAGGTACATAACACATACTAATTTTATTCATATATTCTAACTAATACACTGCAATTTTGAAACACAGTAATAACAGTTACTAAATAATACTGTTTAGTAATGATAATTATTCTTTAATAAATTAGGTTACTTTAGTAATTAAGTACTTACTGTGGGCTAAGTACCTTGCCATGTGCTGTGGACACACCAGCCAGCAAAAGTGATGCAGTGACCTCATTTCAGAGTTTCTAGTCTAAAAGGAATTACCTAACTTCAGTTGTCTGGTTCAGTGTTCACTAAAAATCATGATATTGAAAATGATAAGTAATGATGTACACATATTAAAATTTCAAGATTTAGCAAATAGAGATATTTATGTGGGATAAATATAGAAAGTATATATACTTTTATATATTATATATATATTCAATGCAGATTACTATGCCTTTCATCATTGGCCAAATAATTCAGAATAATTAATATGAAGTATATGCTTATATACATATATAAATACATATATCATCATATATAATTTTATATATGTATATACACATCATATATACATCATATATACTTTTAATATACATGAAAGTATATGAAAATATATATTTATATATAAACACACACACACATACACTTCTCTGAATTTCAAATTTACCTGTGTTATATTCAATCTGGCAACTGTAATATATACCACTTGTAGTGAGTTGAATTATGGCCCCCCTCAAATTTGTATGTTGAAATTGTAACTCATAGCATCTAGAACACAACTTTATTGGGAATTCGAGTATTTGCAGAGGTAGTTAGTTAGGATGAAGGGGTGCTGGAATAGGGTGGGCCCCTAATTCAACATAATTGGTGTCCTTAGAAAAGGTGGAAAATTGGACATAGACATGCTCAAAGAGAAATGTGATGTTGAAAGCAGAAATCTACAAGGGAAATAACGCTAAGATTGTGGACAGCCACCAGAAGCTAGAGGAGAGGTACAGATTCTGCATCACTATGCTCAGAAGGAACCAACCCTGCCAACGCTTTGATTTCAGACCTCTGCCTCCAGAACTGAACTGTGAGACAATTCATTTTCATTGTTTCAGCCACTTTGATACAGCAACCCTAGCAAACCTATAGATATCTCCTTAGGGGGATAAATTAAAATGATTCTTACATTAAACAAAATACCTAAAAGGAATATTACCAAATTCTTACATGGTGTTCCTGTTCATTGATATGATTTTTACATTGGCCCATGAAGCTAGACAGACAGCAGGTATGATTATTAATACTTACTGATGACAAAATAAAGCTTTCTCAGTGGATCTATAGTTTTGTTAAAGTTGCAATGTTTGTGACAGGGCCAAGATTCATCTTACTCTAACTCCATTTTTAGTAAACTTGTTGATCTACTCTGCTACTTCTCGTAGAAACTCATTGATATGTTTTGGCCATGTCCCCACCCAAATCTTATACCGAACTTAGTTCCCATAATCCCCACATGTCATGGGAGAGAACCGGTGGGAGGTAATCGAATCAAGGGGGTGGGTTTTCCCATGTTGTTCTCGTGATAGTGAATATGTCTCATGAGATCTGATGGTTTTGTATGGGCAATTCCTCTGCACATGCTCTCTTGCCTTCCCCCATGTAAGAAGTGCCTTTTCTCCTCCTTTGCCTTCCACCATGATTGTGAGGTCTCCCCAACCAGGGGAATGTGAGTCTATTCAACCTCTTTTTCTGTATAAATTACCCAATCTTGAGTATGTCCTTATTAGCAGTGTGAAAATGAATTAATACACTCATCTTCAGGTTTATGGTTTTCTTAATGAGAGACAGTTGGAACCGTTACCTTTTGGGATCATTCCTTCTCTGCCTCTCTTTCTTCTTTCTTCTCTCCTTTCCTTTTCCAGTTGTTTCATACATCAAGAGCCTGTGTTTACATCTGTTGATGTTTTTACCCTAAATCTGGGTTTTTATCTATAATTTCAGGATTTTCATTCCTGCTATTTGAGCTTTTCCTATTAGCTCCTTTTTAAACTTGGGTCTTTGCAGTGTCCTCTAAGTAGGTCCTTTGTATCTATTTAAAGATCATTGTTCTCAGAGCAGCCTCTGTCTGCTTCTGTGAACTGGCAGAACTCTCCCCACCCCACCTGCCCTCAAGGATCCCTACACCTGAGCCTACCAAGCTGCCTCTCTGCTTACTGTCAGCACTTTTGATAATGGCTGTGCTTATTAAATTTTCTGCACATTCAACTCATTTCTGGGAATTTATGACTATCATGTTTGCTGCTTTATCATCCTTATTTTGCATGCTTCTTTTTTTTTTAAACTAGCTTTTATTTCCTGTGAACCTGATTCCTACCTGCTTAGGTGGGGTGTTCACGGCCGTATGTTCCGTGGCTCTCTCCTGGGTTCTCTTTGCATTTGCTCTGCCACTTGGCATATGCAGAGAGCTATGACTATTTGAGCAAATCAGCATTTAGGATTCTATTGTGCTTATTTCCACTGCATAGGTTTATTATGATTATTACTATTATTTGGCTACTGATTTTTTTACCTCTTTTTTTTAATATGTTAAGTTCTAGGGTACATGTGCACAATGTGCAGGTTTGTTACATATGTATACATGTGCCATGCTGGTGTGCTGCACCTGTTAACTCGTCCTTTACATTAGGTATATCTCCTAATGCTATCCTCCCCCCTCCCCACACCCCATGACAGGCCCCAGTGTGTGATGTTCCCCACCCTGTGTCCAGGTGTTCTCATTGTTCAATTTCCACCTGTGAGTGAGAACATGCGGTGTTTGGTTTTCTGTCCTTGCGGTAGTTTGCTCAGAATGATGGTTTCCAGCTGCATCCATGTCCCTACAAAGGACATGAACTCATCATTTTTTATGACTGCATAGTATTCCATGGTGTATATGTGCCACATTTTCTTAATCCAATCTATCATTGATGGAGATTTGGGTTGGTTCCGTCTTTGCTATTGTGAATAGTGCCGCAACATCATCAATTTGTCCATTACTTCAGGTACCACCCTCTGCAATGGCATGCCCTACATAAGACTCAAATTTCACATGTTTACCTGATGTGTTCATTATTTTCAACTGAATACTAATTGTTGGAACAAAAATCAGTAGCCGCAATACACACATACGTTTATTGTGGTTACTGATTTTTGTTCCAACAATTGTTATTCAGTTGAAAATAATGAACACATCAGGTAAACATGTGAAATTTGAGTCTTATGTAGGGCGTGCCATTGCAGAGGGTGGTACTTGAAGTAATGGAAAAATTGAGGATGATTTCACAAATGTCATGGAAGAACAGGAACTGCCAATTCTTACGTGTATTAAGGTAAATATATGTATTGAGAATTTCATACAGCCGACCCAACCCCTTAAAACCACTGGGATAATCTGAATTCTACCTGATATCATATTTTAAAAAGAGGATTTCCACTGCTAGGGAATTGGAATGTTTTGGTGGCAGTGTTGTCACCAAATATAGTACCTGGATGCTTGTAGGACTGGCCATGTTTGCCAGTCTAAATGTTCAATCAGGTTGGCCTCTTGCTCTGTTATGACCGGTGTGTGCCTTGATATCTGAGTGCCTTATATTTACTCTAAGTAGAAGCTAAGCTTGTGCTTATCCTCAAGTTCTACCATAATCTAGTTCTCCCTTCCAGGCCCCTGAGAGTGACCTTCTTTTCCATCTTCTCTGCCTGTACACTGCTTCTCATACTTACAACGGCTAATTAGGGTCCTGATTCAATATATTTTCTAAATATATTTTTGCAAAATTGACATGAGTTTTTAATTAGTAATGAGAACTGAAATAAGCTCACTGAAAAAAAGAAAAGAAGAAAAGCTCTTGTGCTGCCTTTAACTGTAACATCTCTTTCTTGCAGACTGAATGAATAGACTTCAGCAGGAAATGTGCCCTTACCTTTATAAAGAGAGGGATCATATGTACAATTATATATGAATTTGGATTATCCAAATGCCTGCTTTTAATATGGGCAAAGTGGTTTGCCTCAAATTCCATCAGGGATATAAGAGATCATTTATTCAGCAAGAAAAAGAAAGCTGTGGATCATATTAGCCAGTTTATGACATTGTGCAGGCACATAATACAAACAAACACACGCAAAAATGGATAATGCAGCGCTTTTCTAGACTTTGTGAAAACAATCCTCCTACTAGGGTACCCTGATGAGGCAAAATGCCATAACCTCAGGAAAAAAAAAAAAAGTCAAAAGAAATTACAATCGTAAGGTTGGCTGGACTCATTGTACCTGGATAAATGTATTTTAGCTTTCACCATGATTTTCTGAATTTTATTACTCTTTGCATTCTGACTACTAACTGAAAACAGGATTCCTTCAGATTCCTGGGCAACTTGCCACTACTTTGGGCCAAGGGGCCAATAAAAATCATTAGCAATACATAAATTTTATCCAATGGGCTTTCCTGAACATGTGCAAGTATTCATAAGGTTAGAGCACTGACATCCACATGTTTTGTCTCATCATGTGCTCGTCATTTCCTTGCAATCAGTTAAACTCAAATCTGTTATGTGATTATATTGTAACTTATATCAAATGAGGATCAATATGCTGTTCGAGTATACTAATAAGTATGGTGATTAGATAGACACATTTGCTAATAAAAGACAACAGTTGAGACTTAATATAGTTCCAGGTTTTTCAAAATTCTGCATTACAATATTCATATTCTGTACCTTATATATTCATCTGTAGTTACACCAGTATGAATATATTCATAAGAGGAACATGTAGAATGCAGTAAGCATGTTCAAGATTGTCATAATGAGATACCTCCGCCACCTATGAAACTGAAAATCTCTATCTTTTTTGCATTTAAAATTCAAAATTATCATTTGACTAAGTCGAGTAAATTTTCATTTCCCCCAGTTTATAGGGTATAAAGTTTTCTTGTATCTTCCTTTAAAGTGGAAAATATTTTCTGTGAAATATTTTTACCTAATGTTTGGTTAAAACACAAGCACATATACACAAACACACTTGAAATATTATGTGAGGCGCATTTATTCTGATGTTTAATTAAAAAGTGCCAATATCATGGCAGCTGCCATACGACATGCCATCATGGCAATTTCAGTGACTCTAGCACCTCCTTCCTCATGACTCCCAGTGACTATCTTGGGTACACTGAGCAGAAGCCATGAAAATAAGAAATGGGGTTTCAAGAATGGAGACGACACACTGGTTGAAGACAGAGTATTAATATTAAAAGGAAAAAAAAACAAAGAAACTAATTTTGGGGTTTCTGTTTGAACTACGTTGTCATCTACCAGATTATTCTGATATCCAATGATGTGTTCCTTTCTGATGAGTAACTAGTATGTCCTTAATCCTAGAAATCACAGCCCAGTTAAAATCCCCAATTCCCAGTTTGAAAAAAAAAAAAAAATCAAAGGATACCTCCTCTGTAATTTAAACCAGAAGGTAACCTACTTAAGATACTTAAGACTGTAGTAATCTAGTGGGAAATATATTTTGGCTATAAACATCTACTTAGAAACATTTTACAACAAACTAACACCTCTTTGTATGCTAATTAATTAAATACAAATTACAGCCTAAGGATTCTTTTCTCTCTTTCTTTTTAAATTCTATTGGTTATCATGGGCTTGCTTTCTAAAAGGATAGTTCAGAGAATTCAAAACATGAGGAATATATTCTATAAGCTGGCAGAATTTTATTAAAATTGTTCTCAACAGATGGGTATCTATTTTTAAAACACCAGGGAGAGAAGTTCGACACCATGTCTGGGAAGTCCATTCTAGTGTTCAATCTAATCTTGTGATCCTCCAATTATCTTCCTTGTCTCTGCACATATTTCTATTTACCAGAGGATGCAGTTGAAGACAATTGAAGATAAATTAGACAATGGAGCAAGAGTGTGGCAAATAAATTCATTTTTTTGAAAAAAAATGGGACAGGAGATTCATGTTAGTAGTTTTGAAGTCAGCTTCTTATGCTTCCACCCCAGTGCATTAAAAATCTTTAAAATAATGTGTTTCTGATATTGGCTTCTTTACATCGCAACATTTCTGTGATAAAATTAATTCATTTTTATTTAAATTTAGGTAGACATTTTTTATCCATTAATAGGCAATGATTTTTTAAAATGGTGTGTTTTCAGCCACTTATAATATTTATTTCCAAATAGTAAAGAGTAAATGATATCAATCATAGTGATGATATTACCATAATGATGATCATTCATTGTCTTGTTGTTTTCTTCCCAATTTAAAAAAATCATACATAATTAACATGAATATAGACACTCATATGCCTGTATTTGGGAACCTAAAGAGTATTAACGTACAAATTACCTGGACAATATGTCTTTAAACGTTGCACTCAAATGTTTTCTGTATGAGATGATACTGTTTCTCCAGCATAACTGTAAAACGTTGTTACATGTAGTGGAGTCTTCGGGCTTTGCCCAGATGCCCAATTCAGAGCTGATGGATCCAACAATTATCTACTTGGAATATGGGGTTCTGGGGACTCACAGCTGAATACTTCCCTGGTAATTGCCCTTGGCTGCAGAGAACTGCTGAGAGGCAGATTAAGCTTTCTTCAGATTAGGCACACCCTGTGCCTGGCCGATATGAATGTAAACACCCAGTACACCTATCTGCATTGCTGGTAACTGCATCCCAGCGCCACAGCTCACTGAAGAGTCAGGTGGAGCTACAGCTGTAATCACACAGTGTGGCAGCCGCTCCCTTCACGATTCCTGCTTTCCTTTTTCTCTCACAGGGGTAGCTCCTAAAACTATTACCCAATAAAACGTATGCAGACTATGCTCCATCTTGGGCTCTCTTTAGGAAATTCAACCTTGAACACCACAACAATTGCAATGGGGATATGTTATGTAAAAAGTGATTCAAGAATATTTTTGCACACAATCTGGCCATCTGTGTTCCAATGTAGCTTAATTGTCACCTATACTGTAACTCTTTAACAGTTAGTTCCTCAGATACTGGAACATCAACAGGTTAATCTGGAGGCTCCTATGTGCAAGGTACTTGAGATGCTGGGAATACACCCTGAGATTTATACTTATTTATTAATCAAACATATACCGAGGACACAGTCTGCAGTCCAGGCACTTATAGCCTGAGAGGACAGAACAGGCGCATATACAAACATCTCTTTACTGGCTAAAATATTATATTTCTATTATTTTTACCTCCTTTCTGTTTTTTCTCTATTTTTTATTCATGATATTATTACATATCACTATGTCTTTGTTATAAGCTGCCTCCTCAACATTTTTTTTCTTTCTTTTGTTTTAGAGATGGGGTCTTGCTCTGTCACCCAGGTTGGAGTGCAAAGGTGAGATCATAGCTCACTGCAGCTCTGAACTTCTGGCTCAAACGATCCTCCCATCTCAGCCTCCAGTAGCTGGGAGAGCAGGCTTGCGCTATCGTGCCTGGCTGATCAACACTTTTTAAAAGGTCATTAAAAAGTGATTAAAATAATGTTAATAGACTTGAAGGAGTTCAGGATCATGGGCTTTAGAGAAGGAAAACATTTTTAAATGGACAGAGGCAGAAAGTACATTTCAGAAAAAGAGAACAGTACTGATGAAGCATCACAAAGCAGGATATATTCACGGCATGTTTGAAGCATGCATGGACCAATTTGGCTAGAATTCAAATTAGAGAGTTTTAGGCGATACATTTGGAATGCTCAATGATGCCAACTTGGCTATGAATGCCAAGATAAGTGGATGTTAAGTATTCTCACAACAAAAATGATAACTGCATGAGCTAATGCATTTGTGAATTAGCTAGATTAAACTATCCTGCAATGTATATAGACTTGAAAACATCATGTAGTACACAATAAATATATGATTTTCAAAAAGATCAGATCAGAAATTTAAGTTTGTTACAGCAGAAGAGTAGATTCATTGTTTGCATTTAGTTATTAGTTTGGGTTTTGTTTTTATTTTAGAGAGATACATAAAAAGAAAAAAAAAATCCAAAATTTAAATCTGTGATGTGCCTCTTCAAGGTTAATAAGATAAACCAATGTAGGGAACAGCTGAGAGGCAGGGGTAATGTTTTAGAAAATAGGAGTAGACTGTTTAAGAAAATGGACAGCAATGGTTCAAAGCCGCAGTTGTTTCCAAAGAAGAAAGCAAATTGAATTTAGTTATCTGGGTTTGAGGGACAAGAGAGAAGAGTTAATAAAATTCAATTCCAGAGATTTCATCTGCGTGATTGGAAAGACAATGATGATTATGAATGAAATAGCCAAATGTGAAGTACAGACTGGTTTGGGGGAAGAGAGAAAATTTGCCTCTGGCTATATTCGGTTTCAAGTGATTGCTATGCAGTCAGGGTAAAAATAGTAGTAGGTAGGTGGGAATTCAGAGGTAGAAATCTGGAGTTCTTATTGAGAAGACATGTAAAGAAGAAGAATATTCTATGGGTAACTTTCAACACAAAGAGAACTATACACTAAGAATTTTAGAGTTATTAGAACCTCAGAGAGCATCTGTCCCATGTTTCTCATGAGTAATAGACCTGGCATTGCTTCCCTCTGCCATATTGGTTAACAGCAACTATGATGCTGTACCTGCCTTTCCCCTTTGCTTTTCCCACTCCCTCATTATAGAGTCCATTTTAAGTATTTCGATCACTTACTAGGTAACTATATTATTTAGGTTTGAAATAATGTTTATGTGGCCTATAATAATGTAAAGAGATGCTAAATTTCACTCACAACAACAGAAATGAAAATTTAAAATTCCAAGATGTATTACTTCTCTCACACAGATTGACAGAATTCTAAGAAATTGATAATGTGCTCTGCTGATGAGGGAGTGAGGAGACAGGCACTCTGACATGGATAGTTGTAATAAAAAATGTAGAATTCTTGTGGAAAAGAATTTCAGAATATCCAGCGAAATTGCATATGGATTTAATATTTGACTCAGAATCCCACCTTAAAAAATAGCATTCTACAGATACTATGGTAAAAATGCAACACTACTAATTATGGCATTATAACATCAAACAATTAGGGAACTGGAGCCAAACATCTATTATTAGGGTGCTATCTAAATAAGGAAAGTACAAGCAGTGATATATGACGATGGACACCTTGATAGAGATTCACCTGAAAGAGATGTGGTTGGATGAAAAGCAAAATGCAGAACAATATTTACAGTATGCAGAATTTTGTTTAAGACAGGAGTAAATATTACTATATATATATATATATATATATATTTGGCTAGAGTTTCAAAAAGAAACATTGAAAGGATAAATTAAAATTAAAAAAGTGACCGCATATATGACAACATAGAGAAGAGGGTTGAGTTAATCGGGATAAAAGCCAGACTGCTCTGAAGAACCTTGTTTTATTATTTTGACGATGGGATCATGTAACTGTTTTACAATACAAAAAAATACCATCAAATTACTTCAAGTATAAAATCCAGCACCTCAAGTTACATAATGTTAACAACACTCAGTTGGACATATCACTGAGAACTGATTTCCCCCCCTATATTATTTATATTGTAACTCTGTGAATTGTTAAAGCCTAGAATCAACATCAACTCAGATGAAATGTGCACTTGGGATTCCCCACCAAAAAGAACCAGTATACTTTAAATGAAGAGTGATTCCAGTCTGGGGCTGAAAAATACACACGATGCTTCTAGGAAGTGTTGTGCTAGAAAGCAACAGAGACCACAGAAAGTCTCACCAGGTCATGTCAAAAGGACATGGCAGCTATCATGAAGGGAACCCAATTAGCCAAAATGCAAGCATCCAACATGAACCACCGAAGCAACGATAATTGTATCATGGATTGAAAGACATTGGATCTATGAAAACCAGTGAGTTACCATGGGGAGTCAAAGTTCACCACAATTCATCAGGTTACACAGATGCACGTGAGCGCGGGCCAAGCACATTCAGTGTTAAGAAGGCTCGTGATCCACAGCTTGTATTTTCCTAGTCTTCTTCTTTTTGATATTGTATTAATAACAGTTTCTGTGTCACCATGATGCTTGTTTTATCATGCCCTTTCTCCCATAGGTCGTTATAAACAGTCCGATTTGTTCAGGTCATCCTCAAATGCTTTGCAATGAGGCCATTACAATCAACCAGAACTTCCCTGTCTTCACTAACTTATCCACGTGAAAATAAAAAGCTTCAGACACATCAAATTTAACAAGGTTTAATTGAGCAAATAACTATCTGCCAGTCCAGCAGCCCTCAAAACCAGAGGTTCAGAGAGCTCTGCTCTCTGCCGTGGGCAGGCAGGATTTATAGACAGAAATTGGAAGTGAGGTGCAGAAACAGCGTGACTGGTTACAGCCGCGCATTTGCCTCACGTGTGCGTGGTCTGATAAATTGGCAGAATGTGATTGGCTGAAGCTCCGCTGCTGTGATTGGCTGAGACTCCATGAGTTGTTACAAAAGGCACGCTCCTAAATTAGGCTTTCAGTTTGTTTATGTGCTAAATTAGGTAGCAGTATTTCATGTAGGATATAAGGTATAGCGGCAGCCTCTGGCCAATTTTAGTTTTGCTTAACACTCTTAAATATTTTGAGCGATGCTGCAGTGTTAACTCACATCATTTTCTTTCATGCTATAGATTCTTATGCTCTATTACTTACATCTCTTAAGCCCACCACCATCATCCTTTTGTGCCCTGCCTTGTAATATGTATCTAAACAGGGAATCTATTCTTACAAATCTGTCCCTGTATTATTATGCAGGCTATGTCACTGTAGTCTTCTCTCATTTGCCCTCTTCCCATCTTTTTGTTTCTTTGGTAGTCCTATTTCAGGTTCCTTCTCTTTGCTTGAAAAAAGCCTATGTATGTCACTAAATGCAAAAACAGAATATTTGCTTGTCTGTTTCTGTTTTTATATCTGTATCTAATATCATATTTTACCTGGTTATGTAATTAGTGACATCTTAAAATTAAAGCAAGCTTCCTCTTCCATTGATTAAATTTAAATATTTAAATTTCTTCCTGTTGTAACATAAGTTTTTAAATCCTCCATATGACTTCCAAATTTTCAGGATTGTGTGAAATTAGTTTTAGCTATTGCAATATCATAATGAAAAAATGTACTCTTTTTTCTATTTCAAAATTCTTATTTCTGTATATACAATATTAATTCTTGTGTATACTTCAACTTACTATACTTCTATTTCAGACGATTAGCATGTATAACTCAACACACATTCTTCTATAGTACATTCTAACAGGCTGATGTCAGACAATTTGACATTACTTTGGGCTTAGAATCAGACTTGCTTTTTTTTTTTTTTTTTCTAAGACAGGTTAATTTTTCTAGCTCAAATCACAAAATTCTCCATGTAGATTCCTTTCCTTTTAAAAACCTATAATATGTCATAACTACAACTCCTGGGCAGATTATATTCACTTATTTTCACCGGGAAGAGTCCTAAATCTTGAAACTAAAGAAATTTCTCAAATTTGTACTTGAATCCTATGTTTCAATCTGAAATACGCTTCTGAGCTGCTTGGCTATGTCTGCCCATGGACTCCAAAACAGTGTCTTTGACCTTCTCTATATTTGGTATTCCATATTGCCAGAATGGAAGGGCAAACCCCCAGAAGGCTAGAGGACAGGGAGACCTTAGCCATCCTGAAGTCCCATCTGCTCTCCTAACACAAAAGGAAACTGTGGCCCAGAACACCTAAAGCAAAACAAAACACACCTGTTTTCTCAAACTGTCATTCTATTTCTCCTCCTTCTCCTCCTTGACCCTGGTTCCCATGCCCAGCCTCCTCCTTCCACTCCTCTGCCTTTATTATGTTTCATTTTTTAACAGTAGTTTGTCTTAACATTTGGGTGACTTCTGATGCTTTAACTCATGTGTTTTCTCATGAATACCTAGGCTGATTATAAGAGAATTGAATGTAACACACATTTACTGATGATTCCTCCAGGACATTGCATTACCTTTTGCATCTATTTATGTGGTTGGTTCAACATTTCAAGTTCTCTTTCAAACTTCTTTCTTTTAACCTTTGTCTTCTTCAGTTACACTTATTTTATTTTACCTTTTAAGCTGTATTTCTTTTTGATTTATCTTCTGCTATATTCTGCCTGTTGGGAAATGAGGTTCTTTTAACCATGGTCCTGCTATTCTCATTTCTTTGGTTTTGTCTCCATTCATTCACTTTGATCCTGCCCCCATCTCTTCCTCATCTGAGGACTGTAGACAAAAGTGTCTCCTCTGACATTTTTTGTCTCCTTTTCTCGGCAAGACCCATCTCCTCCCTGCTGAACTTCTGCCATACTTCGTATCATTCCCTTGCGATTTATGTTTTTCTTGTCTCTGTTACTCTAATTTCAACCTGAAATCAGTCTTTGCTTTTTTTGTCTGCATTTCTTTCTGAGAGTCCCTCCCTTGCCCTATTCCTACCCACTGTAGAAACATAGTGTGTTAACTTAGGAGAATGTTACTGTAACTGTTCTTTTCTTCTAACTTTCATATAGGGTCCTTGAAGTGGGTCCAGCTGTTGAGCATTGCATAGATACGGTGTTCTTTCGCAAATAAAGATTGCATGCATTTTATGGGAAAATGTGCCCTGTCACTTTCCTCCATAGGAAACTCACATTTCCTGACTGCACATTTCTCCCAGATGAGTTCTAGTGCCTTACACAAAGCGTGGCTTTAATTGTCTTCTTTTATAACAACAATCCTTCTTTGTTTCTATTGGAAAACACCTGGTGAATGGCTAATCCCACCCTATCCTTGCCACATTTCTGTTTCACACTTATGTTTCCTAGAACAAATCCCAAACCTGTCTGCTGTATTTGCTGGAAATACTGACACAGTGCAATGTCATCTTAGTTCATATGCACTCACCATTTTATCCCACTAATTGGAAGCAAGACCATATACTTTTACAATATACTTCTATTACTTTTTTCCAGGCAACTTTAAGTTAACACAATAATAATTATAAATTAATTCTAACAATAAAATATACTACTAACAATAAAACTGGCAATATATAAAATATATAACTAACAATAAAATATAATAGTAACAATGTAAATATAACAAAAATAGTGTTTATATTATTGCCTCTACTTAATTATTCTGTTATGGATGATTTCCTGAACTACGCCATGACCCTCATTAATTTTCCATGGAACAATATTTTTACTTACTCATATAAATTCTCTTAGTTCATGCTTCCCTGCTATTGCTTTTGAACTTTTTATTTCACCACTAATTTTTGCACGACTGTGGCCAGTTGCAACTCTCATTGCTATCTTTTTTTAAAGGCATTCAAATTACTGTTACATCATTTTCTACACTACATTTTTCTATTTGTCCTTGTTTCTGGTTTACTTCTAAATGATGCCACCTTATCATACGAAGCCCAGTGTGTTAATAAATGTTATAGATCAAATCAGATTTATATTAAATATAAGAAAAGCGGGCTGGGTGCAGTGGCTCATGCCTGTAATCCCAGTACTTTGGGAGGCTAAGGCGGGCGGATCACGAGGTTAGGAGATCGAGACCATCCTGGCTAACACGGTGAAACCCCATCTCTACTAAAAAAAAAAATAATAATAATTAGCCGGGCATGGTGGTGGGCGCCTGTAGTCCCAGCTACTCAGGAGGCTGAGGCAGGAGAATGGCGTGAACCCAGAAGGCAGAGCTTGCAGTGAGCTGAGATTGCACTACTGCACTCCAGCCTGGCCGACAGAGCGAGAATCCATCTCAAAAAAAAAAAAAAAAAAAAAAAAAGAAAACCTAACCTAAGTATTCGGAGATTTGTCCAAGTATATAGAACTTGTATGGGACAAATCTGGATCTAGAATTCAAACTTACAGTTTTCTGTACCAACACGTATTATACATCTGTCTACCTATCTAAATAAGGAATATACTGTTATGAAAATAATCCAGAGTCATAATGAAAATATGGCTTTAAAATTAACTTTTGAATAAAGTTATTGCAGTCAGACATATATATGAATATGTATTTTGAAGAAAGTTTGTTCTTGAACTACCAGAAAACTTGTCAAAGACATGCGTCCACACTGC
This sequence comes from Pan troglodytes, assembly GCF_028858775.2. Lineage (NCBI taxonomy): Eukaryota > Metazoa > Chordata > Mammalia > Primates > Hominidae > Pan > Pan troglodytes. The sequence goes on along the minus strand of NC_072412.2, from coordinate 110,599,200 downwards.
TATTACAATTTAATACCTGAATTAACACAAAATACAGTTATTTGTCATTTCTTTTACTATCCTTACAAAATTATCACTTGAGTTTGATTTGTCCATTATTTTTTACATTTCCCAGATAATCTACAGTTGGGTAAAAAAAAAAGATAGCCTTTATTTTTTTTAAAAAATCGAACATAAAAAAGAAAATGTCTGTAAATCATTTGCATTATTAATGTACTCCCCAATTTCTACCTGCTTACCATTGCAGAAATTCATTTTATAAAAAATGATATTAGTAACTCATTAAGTGGTTAAATGAAGCTGAACTCACTCAATTAACTGAAAATGGTCACACTGGTTGGTTGTAAAGATATAAGAATAAAGCATAGGATCTATACAGCGATAAATTCATAAAAAATAAATGGCTTAGAGTAGAGCATTGTCAAATATTTTTCTAGTCATATATATGAATTGAAATTCTGCAGAAATGCAGTCTTTTCCACTACTACACATTAATTTTAAGTAGACTAGTTGCAACTCAATTTTATGACTTCATACATGAGAATTAGGATAGTTTGAGAATATTTTATTTCTAAAAAACTTAGAACATTTATTATTATTAAAGGATATAGTAAATCACCTTATTATCTAAAATGCTGCTTTCTATAGTGGGTAGAAGAAGTTCTGCAATAGAAATTAGAAAATGATAAATGTAGTATATTATTGGTAGTATATAGTTTATTCTGTACATATGGGTATGTCAATTAGTTTCTTTATTTCTAAACTCAAAAGCGAGGGTTTCATATTAGAAATGACCAAATACATTTGAAAGTACTTCAGAAGTAAAAATTATTTTGTATATGTAACACTGTGTGTTATTTTGAAGCAGATAAGTTAATGCTTCAATATTACCACAGAACATGAAAATGAATTATTTTCTAAGTAGAGGAAAATAAATTATTACTGGCCTGGAAATCTCTGGGTAATAGCAATAAGTCTGTATGGAACATTAACTTCTAAATTGTCATTTTTGTGATTTGGAAATGAAACCATCTCAATTGCTGAAGTGCTAAGCACAATGGATTTGAAAAATTGTCTATGAACCAGAAGTATTACCTAAATTTTTAGCACTGTCTTTGGACTCAATTGGGTTAATTTTTACACTCAAAGGCAAAGGACATAATATGCAAATGGAACAGAGTTTCAGCCATACTAGACATTTGATCACTTTGTTACTGTTTCAGAGTGTCAGTTTCCTGATTCTCTGCATTATAAATTCTCTAAAGTGTGTCTTCAGGTTTCTTCATGCATCATGAGAGAATCTACTATTTGTACAAAAAGAAAGCTCTTAACTGATTTCTCTTAAAATATTCAATTAGGGGAGAAATAATTACACTATAGCTACAAGTTGTTTTCCATATAGTTGTAGAGATAAGTCAAATGTTATTTCTCAATAAATTTTCACCTGTTGTAGAGGTTAAACTATAAAACATCATCCAATTAATATTTACGTAGATTTGTGTCTTCAAGAGTAATGCAATTCATTTTGCATTGATTGTTTTTGATAAGATAGGAAGTAGATTCATAAAGTAGTTTTCAAGAAGTACAATTATATATTGTCTTGTATGCTGATATCTCTATTAAAATTGTCACTATTACACTTGGGGAAGGCTTAGCTACTTTGTAAAGATGTTCCATAAACTCAGCAACATATGTGCACTGACCAAGCATTTCCTGTACTGCACCCTCTGTTTCCTCTCTACTTTTCTGCATCCCCAGGCTACTCTTCCAAATACAGGAAGTGGAATGTACTGCCAAAGCATGCTATATGATTATTATATGTTTCATATTTTACTTCCTCTAACTCCTCCTTTCAGTTTTCTCAATAGGTATGAGAGATAGTTGAAGAGATAATGGAACTTCAGAGAAAGCTAACACAATAGTAACTACATGTGATTTTCCTCTTGTTTCCCCTGCTAAAATACACGTTTATGTTTCTTTGAAGCTTTCACATTGTTTAAGCCTTCTGCCCAACTTCATTGTCTCCCTGTGGCTAACCTCAATCTGTTTTCCTCTCTCTCCTGGCTGCCAGCCAGCTACTGAAACTGCAACAGGGCTATTTATAACTTATGGACTGCAAAAGTGAGTTTTTCATATGGCATAGGTACTTTTTTTCTTTTCATTAAGGCCATTATCTTAAAGGACTCCATGGCTATATTTGTAAACTAGATTTCTCATGAACAAAAAATGAGTTTACATATTGTCAGACATTGGAACACAGTAAATCTTTAGGTAGTCTCAAAGTTGTTTGAGTTTTATCAAATTTCTCTATGTGGAATATTATATATTAAGTATATTCACTATAGACAGTGATGCTTGTTCAATGTTTGGATTAGAATAGATAGAAATATTTCCAACATGAATGACGTTTTTGATCTGAATAAAATCAACATCATAAAAAAATTCTCATTATTCTAGACAACTGAGTTCCAAGAATATGTACAATCCTTGTGTCGCAAAGGGGAACACAAGACCTGAATCACGTATCTTAAGAAAATAGAATCCCTTTAAGTCTCTTTAAAGAAGTCTTGAAAATGAGAGGCTGTGTGATTTAAAGGCACCTGCTTTGGGCTCCCATGGCAACCTGTATCTACATTGTATATGCAACATTTCTAACTGGAATCTAAGCATTAGTTCTCCTCCTTACCTGACTGAGTGCTTTTTAAATTTGTCTTGGCAATTTGTTATGGTAAATAAAGCTTCACTGAAACACAGTCAGACTTTGTGTGTGTGTGTGTGTGTGTGTGTGTGTGTGTGTATTGTGTATGTCTGCTTCCCTGTTACAAAGACAGAATTAAGAGTTGTCAAGAGACCATATAGCCCACAATGCCTAAAATATTTACTGTCTGGCCCTTCGGAAAAAAAGTTTGCTAACTTCTCTTTCAGGATATTTATATGCTAAGAGGATGAATGAATGTATGATCTGATATGTTCAGCAGAGATTCATTTTTTTAGTCGTTCATTTACATGTTTATTACTTCATACAGAATTATCTAGTGTCAGATAGCTCTTGGTTCAAATTAGAACTCCACTATCATACTAGCCTTTGGAAAAATTACTTAAACACATTAAACCTTGGTTTGTTCACCAGTAAAATGAATGTAAAAATTGTACCTGATTCATCCATCCACTCCGTCAGTGAGATTTCATGAATGAATCAGTAGGCCTACACAACATTCTTAAGTTGAGGGAAATACTGCTTCAGTTACTTCTCATCTTATTAATCCTCTGTTTCTCCCAATTGTTCTTCTCATGCTTCTTTCTTCTTTTCTTAAAATACGTAAATGCCTATAAGCATGTCCCAAACCTACAATGTGCCCACATGAAACTGTTTATTCAACAAGCATACACTGCAGGGATGGATGGTTGAGTGAGTGAATGCCTTTAGTCTACTGCCCCATCATGTTGTGATGCTACATGGCTTTGGCTTAAATTGAAACCTGAGAAGCATAGAACAACCTGAATATGGTTGGACCTGAAATAGAATAGTGCCTGGACTACAATCCGTCTTCAAAAAGTTGCTTATGGAAAATGTGTCCTATGAAAAAATGATCCTTTAATGACTTTAAATGTTTTTCTTGTAGCATTATAGACTCATATTAACTTGTAACATGACTGAACAGAATCTAGTTTGGGGCACTAAAAAGGATGAGACATCTGTTTGAAAAGAGCACCTATGAAAGCAACACAAATTCTACTAAAATTGAAGCAAGAATAAACATCAAATATATGATGAAGATTGGGTAGAAGAATAGTGAAATCATTAATGCTTTATGGAAACTTTATGGGGACCATGCCACCAAAGAAATCAGCAATCTACAAATGGATAACTCATTATAGGAAGGGTCAAAATGATACTGACATCCTGAAGTCTACAGTGACAGACCATTCACATCAATTTGCCAGAAAAAAAAATTCATCTTGTTTGTGCCCTAACTGAATAGGACCAATGATTAATAGCAGAAACAAAGCCAATACCATAGATGTCTTACTTGCTTCAGCTTACACAATTATGACTAAAAAAATAAAATTGAGCAAATTTTCTGATTCATGGGTCCCAAAATAATTGTGCTCAGATCAGCTGCAGACAAAAGCAGAGCTTTCAATGGAAATTTTAAAAAAGTGAGATCAAGATCCTGAAGCATTTCTTCAAATAATTGTAACAGGAGATGAAATACGGCTTTACCAGTATAATCCCGAAGACAAAGCACAATCAAAGCAATGGCTACCAAGAGGTGGAAATGGGCCAGTCAAATCAAAATCAGACTCTTCAAGAGCAAAGTTTATGGCAACAGTTTTTTGGTATGCTCAAAGCATTTGGCTTGTTGACTTCCCAAAGGACTGAAGAATGATAACATTTTCTGATTATGAGAGCATTTTGAGAAAGTTGGCCAAAGCTTTAGCAGAAAAATGTTCAGGAAAACTTCAACAGAGAGTCCCCACCTGCTCATTCATCTTATCAAACAAGCGCAATCTTGCAAGAGTTTCTATGACCAATCATTAGGCATCCATCTTACAGTCTTGATTTGACTTCTTGTGACTTCTTTATGTTTCTTAATCTTGAAAAATCTTTAAGGGACCACTATTTGTCTCCAGTTAATAATGTAGAAAAGGCTGAATTGACATGGTTAAATTCTCAGGGACCTCGGTTCTTTAGGAATGGACTAAATGACTGGTATCCGCACTTTCAAGAAGGGGTCTTGAACTTGATGGATCTAATGTGAAGAAATAAAGCTTATCTTTTCATTTTACCTTTGAATTCATTTTTTCATGAACTTTTTGAAGCCTCCTCATATAATAGATGATCAGTAAATCAATCTTTAATGAATGCAGTGAAACATTAGGTAAAAATTACTACATTATTTCAGAATAGCATTGTCAAACAGAGAGACCGTGTGGGTTGTGAAGTCCTTCCTGTATGTTCAGGTTGTTTGTAAAAACAAACAGACCATAGCCAATGCCTACCACGTTAGGCTGAGTATATAGCAAATAACACTGAATAGGTGACTTATACAGGTCACAGAATTGTCATCAAAGATGGTTTTACTCAAATATACAGAACACGTTTAACTTGACAAATTAACAGACAGTTCTAAATTTAGAAGATGCCATTACTTTTAATGGCAAAAACTGCAAGAATTTTTGCACCAACATAATAATTCACATGCAAAAAACTATAACCAACTACAAGATATTTTAGTTTAATTGATAAAATGTATAATTGCTGGAAGAGTTTAAATTAATATTTGGGCCCTTAAGTCTGGTAATTTCCACTTAATTACTTAATTGAAAGGCCTTTGCTTGAAGAAATGCTTTAGACTTCAAGAAGAACAAAGTTCAGTAGGACTGTAGATGATATTGAGGCAGTGTCTAGTGGTAAGGAGGGGAAAGCATCTGTACTTACGTGTATGTAGGGATGAATTCATCATATCCATTCCTGTTATGCTCACTGGATTTATATACTTTATTTTTATTATTATTCAATTTTATTGAAGATGAACTAGAACTGAATAAATTTACTAAAATTGACATAGTGGGGCTGAGGAACCTAAGGTCACAGTGAAGCATAGTGTTAGGAAGAAGTAAGTATTTGCCTTGCGGTTTTTATAAACTCTGATACACATCTGTCACAGCGAGAACTGAATGTTAACACAATTTGTCATATCTAGTATTCACAGCAATGAGAGAAACAGGAGACAAATTGGTCACGAGACACCTGTGGACTCCCAGAAATAACTAGAAATGTTTGGGGAGGAAAAGAAATCCAATTATGTAAGTTCAGGGTTTACGAGGTAAAGAAAACCATGTGTTAATGTTCATATAATAAAATGTAACATAATCTGGTAAGAACTGGAGATATTTAGGTTGCATGCAAAAAGGAAAAAACATAATGAGGGTCATCCTAGTGTAAATAGTAATATAAGAATTTAGATTGTTTGCGTGTATACATTCAGTCCAGTTTCAAAGAGAATAAGAACAGGAACTCATTAAAATCAATATAAAATAATAAGAAATAATATCATTCTATTTATATTGCTTTAATGAAGTACTAAAATATCATCATCATAATTCAGAACATCTTTATTTATTTCAAATGATCACTATAATAAACATTATGATTAATTCATTAACATAAATACATAAAAAAATTAAAAGAAAATATCTAAGTCTGAGCCCAATCCAGTAGCTAGTCAATTAATTGCTGTTATTTTAAATTCATAAAATTTCTAAGAAATCTCAGAGTGTAGAAGCTAAAATTAAAGATTACTTTTTAAATACAAAAATCGTTCTTAGATCAAACCAATTTTTTTCAAATACTTTCTTGTAATACCTCATGCAAGTGATTTTTTTTGAAGATATGATTTACGTATTTACATCCAGAATGATTGGTTGTGTGATGACTGAAACCTGAGACAAAAATACAAGTTATTTGAAAAATATAAAAAAAAAACAAGAGAAATTAGAATTGCAAAAATGACTTCTGAAATAGGTTATTTAGTCCAATTTATAGTTTATACATTCACCGTTGATCTATGGAAATCCAAGATCTGGTTTTTATATTCTGTCCAAACATGGCTTAGTCACAGAAATTTTACAATTCTTTCCATACTGGATGACTTCCTGACATCATTGTTCTTACAAACTGTTATATTAAAGATTTAAAGTTCTTACACCCATTCAGTCTGGGGGCAAAAGCGTATTATTAATCCTATCACAATTTTTTAAGTTGCTTACACATTTTCTAAAATGTATTTTAAAAAGGTAGTTACAGTTTCCTATGATCTAGTCATTATTCCCTAATACAATCCTGACACATGGTCAGTTCAGCTTCCTCTGCCTTGTATTTCCCTTGTTTGAAGTATTTTACTTTCCTGTCTTCCTTACCAGAATCATATAGATCTTTTCACAGACAGTCTAAGTCTCATTCCTGTAACAACCTGATCCTCTTCGTCTCTCCCTTGAGCAGCTGCAAATTTCATGGTAGGTGTTGTGCCAGCATTTCACAGCGTGCTTTTCATTGTGCTCTGTTCCTTGTTATTTTTGTCAGCCCAACTAAATTATGCTCCTTCAGGACAAAAATCATGTCAGTAAGCATTTGATAAATATTTGCTTATTTACAGATTCCTTAATTATGTGTTTTGCCATAGGAATCCCTTCGTGCCAATGATGCTCCATTGTAGAAAATAGAGAGCCTCCACCTGAAAATTGAAGACAATTCCTGACTGGTGGTACTCTGGCTATAATTACCAGTTTTATTGTTTTATCATTGTTTAATATTCATAAAACACAAAGGTATATTCATTACATGTTTTGGAGATTATTCATTGCATCAAATTGAGTGTTTACTTAATCTTAACTTTATGAGACCCAAGATGAGTATTTGCATGTTTCTTGATGTGATGGTCAGTTTTATGAAAAGAGGACAACACCATGAAGAAAATTACACAAGTCAGAAAATGCAACACTTCCTGGTGGCAGGGGGAAGAGGCGTCAGGGTATTTTTATTACAGGTGAAGAAAATCCCACTCACGGTTTTTTTAATCCTTCATTTGATCACATTATGAATTGCTTATAAAACTGACAGATTCACTCTTGAAATCTCCATGGAAAATAACAGAGCTTGAACATTTTTTCCAAGTAAACTATATGATTTTTTTAAAAAGTCTTACTTTCTATACAAAACACAGCATAGAATCAGGGAGTATAAATTACTTTCTGGTTTTAATTTAGTTACATTGGGAAGTCACATCAATTCTTTTCAGTAACTGCTGTGCTGAGCTGTTTGTTTCCACACATTTTAGGAAATTATGGTAAGTTGAAAGAGTGAATGATTCTAGATGTATTTAATGTGTAAACAAATTTTATTTCAAGATGATGTGAATATATTTCTTATAAGACCGTTTGAAATAATTTTTAATGGCAATAGAAACAAACTCAATCGCATTCAGAAGATGAAGTCTTCTGTTTTAATTCCTGTTAAATATATCTCAAGATAATAGATTTCTATACTGAATATAAATTACATTAAATAATGACATTTCCTCGTTTCTAAGATATCAACTTTTCTGTAACATACGTTTTGTCTTTAGGGCTTACTCTCTTAAATATAATTTATATGAACAATGATTGTTAATAATAATAGTAATAAATAATACTTTAAAAATTCAAAGTTTTCTTTTCTTCTATCAATTTTTAAAAATTACGATGCAATTCTCTGCTGACAGGCATCTGATGTGCACCTGTGCCATCCCTCATCCTGCATCCCACTGATAATTGTTGGCACCCATTGCCCAGTTTATAAATTTTAACAATTATCCTGAAGATGTTTCTCTCCTTATTTAGGGAGAAGAAGGTGTATTAGTCTTTAAGTCTGTTATCTGGAAAGTACAGTAGAAGATGATTTTGTGTAGAGGAAAATGAAGAAAGAAAGGGGGACTGGGAAAAAGGGAAAATTAGATGAGAAAATAAGAAAATAGAAGAGGCTGTAGACAGGAAGGATACAACTGATGTAACAAATGAAAGGGGAGTAAAACTGAGAAACTTTCACAAAATATTTTAGAGCATTCCGAAACTAATGTTTGCATCTAAAACCAAAATTTCTGGCCATAGTTTTGTCAGTAGAAAGATGTGCCTTTTCATGTTTTATACCTCACAAGTTCCAGTGTAAATTATTTCAGAGTAGCCCTTACCCTGAATACGTAAAACAAAATAAACCAAAACAAGCAATAATCCTATGATGTTATTGAATTGATTCCTGAATTACACATTTGAAAATACCTTCAAACACACTCCACTCAATCTCATACTCATCAACCTAGAAACACACTAAAGAAAAATTGAAAATATCTCAAATTCTGGGCTGAAGTAGCTACATACGGAATATTTTGGTAGTGGAGGTTTCGTGCCTTACGAGTGAAATTCCTTTTTGGGTATGGCTTTCCATGCTTCCAACACATAGTCCTGTCTCAATTGTTTGTTTGATTTTCCTCCAGTGACCTCTATTGATCTGTGTTCTTCAGATGGATCTCTAAGCTAACATCTTTGACATTTTGCAAATATATCCTTCTCATCTACCCAACCCTTTGCCTGTAGACATAAAATCTTTATCTGTTTGTCAGTCTGCCTATTGCTGCTCTACCTGGTGAGTCACATAAATAAGGCTCCAATTTTATAAAAAGAAGTCAGGGGAAGAGGTGGTGAGAAAAAGATCTTGATGAATTTGAGGAACAAACATTAAGGATTGACACCCACAGCCGGCTGTCTAGTGCTTCCTTTTCTGATCAGTGACACACCGTTCCCAAAGGCTAAAAGACACCAAGCCTTATTTTGTAGACATAAACTGTGATGCTCTGGCAAAACTATCACTGCTTAAATCATATATAACGATCTTTCAACAGAAGTTAAAATGTCATCTTTACTTAATGATGTCAAATAAGATCATCATTTAGAGTCTATCGCAGTTTCATCTTTGCTGATTTAAATTCTGACGTATTGGAAGCCAATTGTGGAAGAATGATGTACGCAATTTGATTTACCTTGACTGCCTGAGCAACTCATTTTGCTCAGCTTATAAATGACAGCGTGAATATAATAGTTCATTTTGATAACGAGAAAATTTAAAGTTTGGCTCTACAATCTGGAAGAACAAAATGAATCTTGACATGGGCCTAAAAATAAGAACATCTGTTTGCAGTAGGAAATAGTAATGATTTATTGTTCCAATATCACTGTTTGATGTGTTGTTTCATTTTATGGTAATTTACAGCATTTAATGTACTATATAAATTGACATAAAGTGAGGTAATGCTCCCCCAAAATGCAATAAAAGGAACAAAAATGTAGAATATAAATGTTTGGTTTCCTGTGTGAAAGTTTTGGTTTTGAAATGGGATTCATGCAGGAAGAGCAGACTGACTCCAAACCAAAATTGCTCTCTAGACAGCTTTGAAGTTCTGCTGGTGTCAGCATCCCAAGCAGGCTAGCAGTGGAAGGCACTGTGTGCATGCAGCCGCAGACCTCCAGTGCCTTCACCCCACTGATGAATTTAATTGAGACTTTTTTGTTTTTTGAGACGGAGTCTCACTCTGCCGCCCAGGCTGGAGTGCAGTGGTGCGATCTCGGCTCACTGCAACCTCCGCCTCCTGGGTTCAAGCGATTCTTCTGCCTCAGCCTCCTGAGCAGTTGGGACTACAGGTGCCTGCCACCACGCCCGGCTAATTTTTGTATTTTCAGTAGAGATGGGGTTTCCCCATATTGGCCAGGCTGGTCTCGAACTCCTGACCTCATGATCTGCCTGCCTCAACCTCCTAAAGTGCTGGGAATACAGGCTCGCTGGGAAGTGGCTCGCCTGGCCAGTTGAGACTTTTTAAAGTAGATCTTTCCTGCAAAGTTCTAAAGCCCACCCAAAGGCCCCCAGTCATACATATTTATCTGATTTCTTTGGCCAATAATACAACTCTTGTATTTTTTAACATCAACTACTTGATTTTATATAAAATTATCCTTGATCCTAAAAAGAGACCTGCCTTTTTCAAGTATTTCAGAACACTTAAAAAGCTCTAAATCAATATCATTTTATTTAAAATATGTCAATACTAGAAAACTGTGCTATACTTTCTTGAAGCTACATGAATACCCCTCAAGCAAAGAATCCTCAATCAAACATTTCCCATGTAACTTTGCTGGTGTTCCATCTCTTACACTTGCCAAGCAACCCTCTTGGTGCGGACAGTGGGCTCAAGATTGGGTAAGGACAGCAGCAAGTACTTTCACAGGCAGGAGATTCAAAGAATCTCAGGACACAAATGGCCAATGCTTTCCACTGAAGAGTTGATGGTTAGTTTTTCTAATGCACAATCGAGCTATTTGCCCGGACAAGAAGTTGTAAGAATGGTAAAGTCATACCAAATATAGAATAAGTTCTGTGGGGAGTAGATAATTTTAGAGTTCAGTGTCCTCACTGTATATAGAAGTAGATGGTTTCATTTTCAGACACTTGTTATATATGACTGGAATTTGTCAGCATTAATTTTAAGCCAATATTTTAGGAAGGAAAGGAGTCCAGTGATGGAATGGTGTGTGCCTCCTTACTATGCATGCATGGGAAATAGGGACTTTAATTAAAATAACACCTGTGGATATTGTCTACAGTTTCCTTAACTTTACATCCTTACAAAAGCCCTGCCCCTGTTCCATCCCTTGCCATTGATCCTCATTTCACAGATGAGGAAACGAAGACAAAAAGCAGTTCACTAACTTGTCTAAATACTAACAGCCCCTAAATGAGATTGTCAGAATCTGAAATCCTGTCTGCCAAATCCAGAAGCCATACTCTCATTGCTCTGCTTTTTAACCTAATCATTCATTTTCCACAGAGCTCCTCTATGTGACATGGTTTTCTCGATTTAGATAACCTCAGAATTTAATTTCTCATTCTACACAAGGTAGGTCCTCAACTAATGTTGGCAATATTAAGGAAAAGAAGTAGGCCGGGCACAGTGGCTCACACCTGTAATCCCAGCACTTTGGGAGGCCAAAGCGGGTGGATCACGAGTTCAGGAGTTCAAGGTCAGCCTGGTCAAGATGGTGAAACCCCATCTCTACTAAAAATACAAAAATTAACCTGGCGTGGTGGCGGGTTCCTGTAATCCCAGCTACTTGGGAGGCTGAGGCAGAGATTGCTTGAACCCCAGAGGCAGAGGTTGCAGTAAGCTGAGATCACACCACTGCACTCCAGCCTGGGTGACAGGGTGAGACTGTCTTAAAAAAAAAAAAAGTTATCAATATTATTAGATCTCCTAAATTTGCATAAACAAATTAATTTTCTCAAAACAGGGATTGACATTGTGTCTGATAAAACAGAAAGGCAGGCTTTTATTCCACTTTTGACCCATAGCTCACTTTCTGTTTGCTATGGTCGTATATAATTGTATATGACAAAACTCCATTTAAAAATGTTGATGTCTGTATTTACTTCAACCCATTAGTATATTAATTTTAGTCGATATTTATTACCAAAAATAATTGTCTTATACAGTAGAGAAGTGTTCACAATACCAACTAAGCTGATTATGCCACTGCCAAAGTCTACTCTTTTTGAGAAGGCCACTCTCTTGCCACTTCAACACAGTGAGAGCTTCTTTGTACATGAAGTAATGATCTATATGTGGGTCTGCTCCGCTCCATTGGTATAACCATCTATACTAACCCAATACGATGCAACTTAGTGTTGCTTCATTCTCATCTGGCCGTGTAAGTCCTCACACATTGTTCATTTTTAGGACTCTTTGGCTGTTTTTGGCTATCTCTATTTTTATATAAATGTTTCAATCAACTTGTCAATTTCCATAAAAATACTCTTGGTTTTTGAATAACATTACCTTAAACTATGCATAAATTTGAAAGAAAATAATATCTTTAGAATATTAATCTTCCACAAACATGTTAGATTTCTCTCTTTAGTGGTCTTTAAAATTTTATCTGAAATACCTCTTATGAATTTCTGTAAAAAGGCTTACTTTAACAGATATTTCTGAATATATATTTATTCCCGGGTATTTAAAAATTATTAATAGTACTATACATGCTATAATGTTAAAAAATTGTGTTCCAACTTGTTAATATCTATAAATATAATTGATTCTGTTATGTTAATATTGGGTACAGCCACCCTGCTAAATATACTTACTGGTTTAACTAAAATGTATAGATTTTTGTGAATTTTAATTCACAATCATTTAATACAATATTTTTTAAAATTGCTTACTTACCATGTCTTACGTATTTCATTTATTTTTTGTGTCCTATGTCTCAGTCTTGTATTTCTCAGTCTACTATTCCTGTCCTATGTCTCAGTCTAGTATAATATAGTCGTGTACAATATTGCATATAATTGGTACGTCAAGGAGAAATCAATTAACATTTGATCATTAAGATAATGATATCATTAAGTATAATGTTTCTCTGGGTGATTAGTAGATACCCAGTCTCAGTCTAGTCCAGTGTCAGTCTAGTCTAGTCTCAGTCTAGTCTAGTCTCAGTCTAGTATTATGGAATTGTGCACAATATTGTATATAATTGGTATGTCAAGGAGAAATCAATTAACATCTTAGCATTAAGTAAAATGTTTTCTCTGGGTGATTAGTAGATACCCTTTTGTAGATCAAGGATACAGCATTCTATCCTTAGTTTTCTAAAAGCTATTAATATAAATTGATACACATACACATTTTTTTCTAAACTACTTTATTCCTTATCTGTTAAGGTAATAATCACACAGTTTTAAAATTTCGCTGTGTTCCCATTAGTGACTTACACTGAGTGATATTAGGATTTTAAATAATATTACCTTTCTGAAATGAATCCTACTTGATCATGATATAGCATAATTTGTATATACTGCAAAAGTAATTTTGTTTATAATTTATTATTTATGACCGATATTTGTCAGTGATTTATCTTTCCTGTAATTAAACTGTAAAGTTATTTTGAACTTATATATCTGGAAGTATTATCACTTATTAGAGTTTTCTATCAATATTTTATGTAAAACTGGCATTATATCTTGCCTTAGCATTTGTTGGATTTCAGCAGCAAAGTCATATACCTTCAGTTTTCTAAATAAAAAGGTTTCAACTTTAGATTCATTATTCATTATTTTTGATAAAGGATTAAATATTCTACTTCTGTCATATTTTGTAAATTGTCTTTCTAGAAATTTGTTCATTTCACATCAATTTTCAGCATGATTTATGTAAAATTTGCTACAATGTCTTCTCATTGTCTTTTCAATTACTGCAGAGTCTATGATGATGCCCTGTTTTCTAATACAGCTTTGTTTTGCCTTCTCTCTTATTTTAAATGTTTCCAGTACTTTTTGATCCCCAGTTGTAGATACTTTATCACATAAAATTCTCTCATTTTTTGCTGTTTTTTAAAATCATAAATAGTTTTAAATTCATATACTTTTTTCAAAAATAGTTTTAAACTCATATACTTTTTTCAATCCTATTCAGTTCTCTTTATTGTTTGGTTTCCTTTGTTTTCTTTGAAGTAATTTCTTACACTTTTTCTAACTTTTGAATATTAATTTATTCATTCTGTATTTTTCCCATTAGATGCATTAAAATCTATATTTCTCTTTTCTCCGAACTCAACTTTAATTCTATTTTGCACATTTGGAAATCTGCATCTTAAACAATTTTTAATTCTAAATATATTGATTTCTATCAACTTTTCTTCTTTGTTTCATGGACTATTGAAAAGTACAGTATATAATTTTCAAGCAGACGGGGATTTTTCACAGTTACCTTTGTGTTACTTTTCTCAAGCTTAATTACATACTGTTAATAGGGTATATTTTATATAATTTCATTATTTTATACTTTGATGACAATTCAATTCATGGGCTAGAAGACTGATTTTCTACCATAGCACTATTAATATTTTGGGTAAAATAATTCTTTATTGTGGGGTGGTATTGTGTATTGCAGTGTGTTTAGTGGTCTTCCTGGCTTCACCTATCAAGTTCTGGTAGCACACTCCTCTCTACCAAGTCATGACAATCAAAATGTCTCCACACTTCGTTAAATGTCTCCTGGTGTGGGAAAAATTTCCAATGCTAGACAAGCACTGGTTTAGAAATGGGTCAATTTTGTAAATATTCCACGTGGCCTCCAAACAATTTAAATACATTTCCATCCCCAAATGCATAAGAAAGTTTTATCCTGTATTTTGGTACTATGTGTAATTTGAGAATCACATCCTTACTTTTGTGAAAACCATTACAGATTCTTCTGTAAATGCACACAACTTGTTTACAAGTTTTTGAATTTCTTACTTTAATCTTTATCTCTGAGTTTCCACATAGGTAATTTTGAAGAATTTATCTGGTAGATCTTTTAGTATGATTCTTTTTGCTGGTGATGACTTAGTCTCCATTTTCACTTGTACAAATATATCTAAAGTGTATTATAAATGGCGTGGCTGATAGATTCTCATTTTCTGTTTTGTTTTCTTTTTTTTTTTTTTTTGGAACAGTTAAAATATAATCACATTGTCATGTACTTTCCACTGTTTTAGTTGAGAAATCCGATCTAGTTTTACTATTTTTCTTTGAGGATACAATGTCTCGATGTTTCTAAGATCTTTTTGTCTTACTTTCTGCTTCTTAAGAGTTTTAATATAATGTGAAGGAATATATATATATATATATATACACACCCATATATATTTATATACCTAGATGTATAGATATCTATAAAATAGATATCAATACAGATATACAGATGGTATATGTTAGATAGATATGTATATCTATATATATACTATATATATGGATAATAGTGATGAAGTGCTATTAAAACTGTCCTGATAACTTTCATTGGTTTTAGAAATTTTGTCATTGATTTTGAAATATGTCTTCTATTTTATTCTATTTTCTTGCATTACGTAGCTCTAATTATCTGTATAATTAACCTCTTTTTACCACATTTCCTCTCCCTCTGCAATCTTTTAATATTTGTTATTTTTTAACTTTTCTGTTTTTTGGGAGGTGTATATATTCTTTATGTCATCTAGTTCACTCATTCTCTGTTTACTCATATCCACCCCACTGCTAAATACATTTTTGTGTATTTAATTATATCTACTTTTATCATTCTGTTATACAAATGGAAATTTGATTTATTTTTCTATAGTTTTTAGTTATCTGTGGAAATTCTTAATCAGCCATTTTATTTTGTTGAAAATATTAAAAATAGTTACTTTAAAATTTGTATGTGATATGTCCATTATCTCTCATCTCTTTCTCTTTTTTCTCTTTAAAAAAGTGGTTCTTTCCCAGGTGGTGGAAGTTGCAGTGAGCCGAGACTGCACCACTGCACTCCAGCCTGGGTGACAGAACGAGACTCTGACTCAAAAAAAAAAAAAGTATATAAAAATAATACAATACAATACAATAAAAAAGCAGTTCTTTGTCTCTTTGTCTAATTTGTGCAGTACATTAAAAATATTTTGAGAAATAGTTTCAGGTATAAGGAAATGTTTTATGTTCCTTCAGAAAGTTTTTTTTTCTGGTAAGAGGCCTATGGACAATGGAAGTTTTATGGGAAATAATCTCAAGCAACAGTAGGGTCCCAATGATCACCAGAGCTGCCAATATTTCTTGTTCCTTTTACTTTTATTGTAAGATTTTTTTTAGGATATCAAATTAAATATAGGTTGGTTTATCAGAGCATCTCAATTTTTGGTGCATTTGGAACTTATATTTTTGTCTCTGGACCAGGGGCTGTGAAAACTCTGCTTGTGACTCCAGTGTCTCAGCATTATCCTCTGCAATCACCAGCTTCCCCCTGAGGACTCAAAGGCTGCACGTCCTTTAAGTTATAGTGGATCTTGGGAGTTTTTCAAGACATTTCTTTTTTTTTTTTTTTTTTTTTTTTTTTTTTTGAGATGGAGTCTCGCTCTTTCACCCAGGCTAGAGTGCAGTGGCGCGATCTCTGCTCACTGCAAGCTCCGCCTCCCGGGTTCACGCCATTCTCCTGCCTCAGCCTCCCGAGTAGCTGGGACCACAGGCACCCACCATCACGCCCGGCTAATTTGTTGTATTTTTAGTAGAGACGGGGTTTCACCGTGTTAGCCAGGATGGTCTCTATCTCCTGACCTCATGATCCGCCCGCCTCGGCCACCCAAAGTGCTGGGATTACAGGCGTGAGCCACCGCCCCCGGCCTCAAGACATTTCTACTGATGTTTTTTTAAAAAGATGTTCCAGGGTTTTTTTTTAAATATAATTTTTCTTAGTAGGAGAGCTTTTCTGAATTACTTACTCTTCTATTTCCGGGAGTTGGATTTAATTCTCCAGGACAAAATGTTAAGTTGTAGTTTATGATGAAGAATAGTGTTTTTTACATACTTAGGAAAACAACTTGAGTCTACCTAAGCCAAGAAAATAAAAGTCTTATTCGCCACCAAAGAAAACAAGTAATATGAAGGTATCTTCTCAAACAAAATATCTTCAAAGATGCCCTCTGGTAGGCAGGCAGTAAATCTGGTCTTGCTATTCTGTTGTCAAATACAGTATGCCAATTGTGCAGTGTACTACATAGAACAGCACAAAGCTGCAAATAAAATTTAAGTGTTAAGTAGGTGGGAATACGTCCTAAACTTTAGTGATAAAGATAAGCTGAGGAGAGGCTTTAATAGGTTGTTCTCATAAAACTCAATAATATTCAATGTGGTATAAACTTTTGAATATGCATGGGCCATTTCTTCATTGTAAAGTTCTTATCAGAGGAAATCGGAATTCTATTGTGACGTCGTATTAAACTGACAAGGTTGCTCTTCCAGGAACATAATGAAATACAAAATTTTAAAAAGCATTTCCCTGGTTACTAAGGCAGCAGTTTAACATTAACTGGAGGATGAGCTTTTAGATATCACACAAAGGGTAAACATTCGGATTTTTATTTTAAAAAATGTTATTAAGAAAGGAACAACTCTAATTACTATTCACAAAGCAGCCCACTGATATGAAGACTAAAGACCAATCCACTGCTTCAGTTGAAGATGGCTCCCTCCAGGATATACATCACTGTCACTTTACCAGTTCACAGTAACATAATGTGTATGCAAGTTAGAGGATAGTGGATTGCATAATCCATTTCAAAGTTATTCCCCCAAAATTTTGCTTAATTGAATAAGGAAATTTTATACAATTATTCAATTATGATATTGTATTACACTTCAGAAAGAAAGTGTTTTTTCACCCTCACTCTCTGTACAAATAAAAAACCGAGAACGTAAGCTATAAACAGCACCCGATGGCCCCTGCAGTGTAGAGTAACTGACCAGCTGCTAAGAAATTTCAACAATTGCCATAATGCAGGAAGTTAACATATTTATCAGATACTTGAGATGAAAAAATGGTATTTCATGGGGACTTTTTACCCTATGCCATCTGGTCCTGAGGTGCCTATTACATCTATTATTGACTCATTAAAGTCAATGAGGTGAATAACACAACTAAATTTGTTTACTTGTCAAGTAACAGTCACTTAACATTGAAATGTAACTTCCAGTTTCAGTACCTCTATGCGGCACAAACCCATTCCGACCACACTTAGTGATACCCAAAATTAATCTCAGATTAATATCTCTCAAAAATTATAGAGCAATTTAAAAGTACATGAATATTTGAGGCTACATTTCAACATACAAATGCCGTATAAGAGTCACAATGAAGATCAGTCTTTATAATTAAAACAATATAAGAGTAATAAGTGGCCAATGGGGACCAAACACAGGATACATATTCCTGCACTCCACTAGTCACTCAGCTGCAGATGGCTTGCACATTTGCAAATAGCTTGGAGAAAACATGGATCTGCGTGTGCAGGCAGGGCAGCAAAAGGAAAAGCTATCAGAATGGAAAAGCTTATTTCTACAAAACAGCTTAAGAATTCATTATTAGATAAGCTCTTAAATATGTGCATAAATGGTTGTGGTAAAATGCAAGTACTATACGTATTATTTTAACTTACCCTCAATATGCTATCATGAGAACAATGCGAAGAAATATCTTTTAACACTGGACCTAAGAAAACCAACATAAAAATGTTTTAGACTATAAATATTTAAATAGTTATAACACAGGAACTTTTGTTTTGCTTTGTTTTGTTTTGAGATGGAGTTTTGCTCTTGTTGCCCAGGCTGGAGTGCAATGACGTGATCTCGGCTAATCTAACACTGGCACTTCTTAACATCCTTCTCTGAGACATAACAAGACAGAAAATCTACTTTTTATTTATAAACGCTTACTTATGTAAAGCAAGTAAACATCATTTGTTCATTATACACATTTTAAGTTCAGACAAATTAGTAAAATGCCAGTTTTCAAATTAAAGTTTCTTGAATAAATGCCATGAGGCTTCAGAAGTAAGCATGGGCTCCATCACTGACAGTCACACATGCATTATGACCAATAAGCATTTAGAGAAAAAAATAGAGAGGGAAAGAGAAAGAGATTGCCAACCACAATGGAAGCACAATAGCATAATGTCTTCTGAAAAATTATTGTAGCCAAAATAATTTCAGTTATTGCCTCAACTTTCTCTCTGTGAATTCCTACCAACTGGCAAGCACCTAAGGAGAGATTTGTGTTACTGATGGCTGCCACCACTCTTGGGGCTAAAATAAATATTTATTTTGCTTAAAGATGAAGTTCTTTTCCTTAAAATAAAATTTCTATTTATTAAAATCCATGTAAAAATTTTAAATATTTTTACAAATGATATCAGTATTTCTTTTACCAAATGTGGACAAATAGTCACTAGAAATTGTCCATTCAAGTAACCTCTAGAGCAAACAAGTATCATTGAGTGTTTTTCATCAATTATAAGACATCCAGGGATATCATTAGCCATTGAACTTAAATAAGTAGCACATTGAAAGATATATCCCTACATGGTCACAGGCCTTCTCAACAGTATGTTTTAATCTAAGCAACTTAACTTAGAATTTACAATGTAAAATCTATTAAGGAAGAGAAAGTGACCAATAATCCAGACATTCGAACTCACTGACTACATTATATAACTAAAAGTTCATGCTCCTCATGTTATAAAAATAAAATAGAAAACCATTTAATACAAATAAATATTTACTGCATCAGTATGCTATAGGATTGTAAACAAAGCTACATTTTTGCAACTAGATATATGGAAATGGTCATTGCAATGACCTCCACTAATATATCTCAGGGACTTAGTAGTTTAAAGATAATGAACTTACTTCTTCATTCAAGTATATAAGGCAATATTTGGTGAGATCTGATAACTAAAAATAACAACAGCTCTGAAATTCCATGTATTTTTATAATCATAGATTTTAGTCAATTTAAAAACATATTAAAACAACCTAATTTAGGGTTGAAGTTATTTACTTTAGACTATCATAACATATTGATTGTTTTTCAAAGTATAATGTTTCCATGTATTTTTGAGAAATAATTGTGATGTTTTCTAGTCATACAAAGAGAAGGGCAAAGGTTAACTGGTGTGCATGTTGAGCTTATTGATAATTTTCAAGTAGTAAAAGTCCTTTCCATTAAAGAGTACATGTCTAACAGCACTTCAAAGAAAGCTCTACATAAAAATTAGATTGACTTCAATTTGGTTCAACCTCATGACTATCTAATCCATTTGAACATACAATGTAGATTTTAATTACTTAAAGAAAAACAAAAATCCATTTGTTTTTTTTTTTTTTGACATTGAACTTAAGTTATGTAAAAGTAAAAATACATTCAAGGCTTTAAAAATTCTGGATGGTATTCAACAGGAAAAGACTTCAGAACATATTCTAGAAAAATATCTTTATATCATATGGAGCACTCTTACATGATCTACTTAGGAAAGTAATAATTATGTAAAACCAAGCTATTCATTGTCAGATCAAGTAACCTTCTAAAAAAGGGAAATTGATCTGCAAATGGACACTTGGGATGAAATGATAGTAAGCAATCCATATGGACCTGAATAAGTAAGTACAGGATTATGTATTTCGTTTTGGAAAAGTGAGAAAAGGAAGATTCAAGGCAATGAAGAATCAATTAATGCATCTTTAATGCATAAGATGAATCAAGAGCAAAACCAATTTAACTGTGAAAATATACAGGCCGAAAGAAACGACTAACTTTAAAAATTACAGTATTTTATATCAAAGCTATGTTTTCTCATATATTATTAGCAGTACTTTTATCTCCTATGAATATAACTGAGTGGAAAAAGCATTTTTATGGAATCAGTGATATATAAAATGCACGGTGATTTTTTTACACCCCATGTAAAAAAATTTACACCTCCTGTGAAAAAATAAATTTGAAAGGATTACTGAGCACTTTTCAAATAAAGAGCAATAACATACTTAATATTATTGAGTAAGTGGTAACACATTCAAATATGGAAACATAAAGCTAGACAAGTAACAGCATCTGCAGTAATGCAAATTAATATTTTCAGATCTTTTCATTAGGATGAAAAGGTCTAAAAGCCCATGAGGGCTGTAAAATGTACACTGAATTACACACGCTCCGTGTCTCATCAAAAGCTTCTGCACTTTTACTTATGGTGAGCATGTTGCCAGCACCTTACTTGTTCCTCTACCTACAGATGAGAGAACTTGTTTGGACAAATTTAGAACACATGGAAAGTGAACTCCCCAGGATTTTAGTTTATTCTGAGAAAAGCACAACTTCCTGGTTTCTTTCTTTTTTTTAAAGAGCCTTAAAGGATTATCAGAAAGTCTCAATAGCCTTCATGGATATCAAATCGCTCTAAAAAACCGGGTGTTTTGATGATTTAAGTGTAAATGATTCAAAAACACATGGATTAAGTTTCCATTAAAATACACAAGGTTGTAAAAATCAAGGGAGAAGTCATTCCAAAAGGGGCATTCGGTGCTTTAACTTTGAGTGCTTGAAAGCAGTTCAAGATGTCCAGCAAAACCAACCTGCAGACAGGACGCATCATTCAGATTGTATTTTACTACAGAACGGGGATGATTTTCCATTCAGGCAAATTTGTGCTGATACATACCATATAACCTTAGAGATTATTACATGCCCAAATAAAATCAGATACACAGTAATTTAAATATATGAAAATTAATACAGATATGATACAAAATAATCATGTAGGTTTTGCCAGTAAAAAGTTATTTTTTAACTCACATTTTGAAATTAAATCAGAAAGTGGTTAGTTAGGCTTTAACTGCAATCTTACCAACTAACTACAGTTTAGATGATTTTACTGACAACTCACCTTGAAAGGTACTCTTATTGAGAAGCCAAGAAATAGAAAGGATAAATGGAAAATGGTTCTACCTTTGGGCAAAGGAATGATGATAAAAGTCCACTCATTCACTGTGACTCTATTTTTATTCTACCTGTATTGAGATGAAACTCATATAACAAATCCCATCCGTTTATGGTATACTTTAGAGTATATTCAGAGGTTGTGCAACCATTACCACAATGAATTTTAGAAAATTTTATCATCCTCCAAAGAAACCCCATTTTCACGAGCAGTCATTTCCCAGCCAACTCCCAGACTTGGACAACTACCAATCTTCTGCCTTTCTCTATGAATTTGCTTATTCTGTACATTTCAAATAAACACACACAATATGTGGTGATATGTGACTGTCTTCTTCCTCTTAGTGTAATTTTTTTCAAGGTTTATGCATGCTATAGCATTTACAATACTTTTTTTAAATTGTCAAATAATATAACATTGCATGTTTAGCACATTTTATTTATCCATTCATCACTTGATGGACATTTGAGCTATTCTCGCTTGTTGGCTGCTATGACTAATGCTGCTATGACTAATGCTGCTATGAATATTGATGCGAAACTTTTCTTTGTGTGGACGTATGTTTCCATTCCTCTTGTATATGTACCTAGGACTGAAATTTCAGAGTAGCTTGGTCATTCCATATTTAAACTTTAGAGGAACTGCCAGACTATTATCTAAAACAGTTGCCATTTTACTTTCCCCTCAGCACAACATGAAGGTTGTAATTTTTCACATGTTCACCAACACTTGTTATTATCTATCTTCTGATTCTAGACACCTTAGTGGATATGAAATGGTATTTTCTCTAGTTTTTAATTACATTTCTCTGATAGTTACAACATAGGCTTGTCCGTGCTGTCTAGATACTTATGTTGTCATGAAGATCGTCTACCTCTACTTATATAGATGATACATACAGACAAATAATAAATAAAACATAATTTCATACAGAGGGACAGTGAAAAAATATGAAATAGGGTAATGTGATATAAATTGACCAGAATAGAGATCATTTTAGGCATCAGAAAGATTCTCTTGATTAGGTGTGCTTTGAATTGAAATAAAAAGGATGAAAAAAAAAAAGCCTCGTGAAGAACGCAGAATACATTTTTCTTCACTAGGGGAGAAGAGCAAGTGTAAACTCTCTAAGACAGAAGTGAGCTTGGCAACTTTCAAGGAGCCCAAGGCAGCCTCGTGTGACTGAAGCATAGAGAGTAGGAGGGAAGACGCGTGATTGAATGAGGAATTCATGGCCAATGAGTAGAACCTCAACTCACACACACCAGGCACTTAACAAATGATGCTTGTTATTGTTGTTATTCTTATTTTACTAACCTATGTATTAGCCAGGGTAGTACATAGATGAGGCTTATTAAAGAATGGTATAATTTCTGTGGATAAAATATTCTACCACTTTATGATTTTTTAAATTATTTATTTATCATTGAAGTCAGATGGCACAAAGGAAAAACCAGAAGGTGTGGAAAGCCTGAGTGAAAACCTCAAGTCTGCCACTTTTATAGCAAAAGTGCAGGGAGTAGAGTGTGGAAAAGGAGCGGGAAGGTCTTTCACTACAACCCCACAGGTGGGAAGCTTGAATTTTGTTACAACTTGGCTTCATTTTGTTACAACTTGGCCAATCTGGGGATTTTCTTTCCACCACCAAGCCTCAAGGTATCTGCGATAATATTCTGTTCTGTGGACTTACCATTGTACCAGATTTCAAAGGCAAGCAGTCCACCCTTTGAGGCTCAGGAAAATGATGAATAAAGCTTTATGGTACAGAGTGTGTAGGGACAGTCTTGTAGGATAATGACTGGCTGGGATGCTGGCTGATATTACTGGTCCATCCCCAGTGTGTAATTACAAGACAGACATGTGGTACATGTCTGCTAGGCACAGGTGGGCATCAGTTCTCATTTGAATTCAGCCTGGGTGTTTCCAGGTGGAAACACGTGGTTCCCCCTGGCTTCTGGCCCTAGTGGCAGATGGTCTTTGCCCAGACTTGGCTAGGAGGCTGTTATTGGCCTCACTCTCTCCCTCTCCACCTACCATAACCTATGGAACGTTAAAAGACAGAATAAGAATATGGACCGTGGGTGTCTTTTGAAAGCTTTTCTATATTGTTCTTAGATGTAGAATTATGCATTTAATAGGAATGAATGTATTGGTTCCTTTCTCTTGTTCCATCTGCCTGGCCAGTCCTCAGGAATGAGCTAAGGGAGCTGGTGTTAGGAAGGACACTGTGGATTATGACGTCAATAGTGGAACATGCCACCCATTAACTTTTGTAGCTCAGTCAGCTGTAAGATTATGATAATACCCTATTTCAAAGGACTGTGGTGATGAGATAACATAATCTATACTACTATGCAAATTGTAATGCCTACACCTCCCAAATCTTTCAAGATAACAAATTCTACATTTTATTCATATTCTGTATTTTATGTATATTTTATATTTTTGCAGAGGGCTGCTAGCTTCAGTTATTAGACCACTTTTCTCCCCTCCCTGCACTCCCTCCAGATGACAGCTCTGACTAGTTTTCTGAGCCCTCCCTACCTTGACCTTTTCCGTTTGGACACTTTCAGCAACTCTGGTGTTCCCAGAGCATCACCTCACCTCAGCACTTTGCACTGGCTCTCCCCTGTGCACGGAATGGTCTTTCACCCTCTGGCTATGTGGCTTGCTGTCTTCTCATTGTATACAGGTCTCAGTTTGACTTTCCTTGGCTTCTGCTCTGTTCATGTTTTCTTTTTCTTAATAGCCTTTAATACCATTGGACACAATACAGGCCTGTTTCAATCAGCTACTGTAAAAAGTCATAAAGGAAAAAACTTTTTTTCTTTTTTACTGTCTACACTCTACCAGTTAGAAAAGTACCTAACATAAAGTAGACATTTAACAAACATTGGCTTAGAAGGCATGAATGAATTTGTCCTAAATTTTTTTTATTAATCAGCAAAGAATATTTGGGGGTGAAGTTACAGCAATGGGTTACTAAACAGATTACAGCTACTCAGGAGGCTGAGGAAGGAGAATTTTTGTATTTTTAGTAGAGATGGGTTTCACCATGTTGGCCAGGCTGGTCCCGAACTCCTGACCTTGTGATCCGCCCGCCTCAGCCTCCCAAAGTGCTGGGATTACGGGGGTGAGCCACTGCGCCTGGCCACCTCTAATTGTTGATGTATTTGAGTGACAGATTCCAAGCAGAATCAGCATGCCCTTTGAAAGTGTTAAATGCTTGCTACTCCAGAAATGGTCATTTATTGGTCCAGAACCATCACCATTGCCTGGAGCTCCTGAAAATGATGAATCTCAGCCTACTCCAGACCTACAGAACAAGAACATGTAATTTTAACAAGATCTCCAGGTGATTCTTATACACATTTGCTGTTGAGAAGGTCTGGGTTAAGCTATGCATCAATTATTCAAGTACATGCAGGGACAAGGCAGGCAATACAAAGAGTAAATTGGAACTGGGTATGAGGTAAAAACAAGCGCATCAGGCTGAGGAGCATTTGACAGTATGTACACATTCCTACAAAGGTTTTCAATATGATGGAAGGAAAAAATAATACACTGTGCTGGGAGAAAAATAGCTCCTGAAGGAAGCACTAAACATGGAAAGGAACAACCGGTACCAGCCACTGCAAAATCATGCCAAACTGTAAAGACCATCAAGGCTAGGAAGAAACTGCATCAACTAACGAGCAAAATAACCAGCTAACGTCATAATGACAGGATCAAATTCACACATAACAATATTAACTTTAAATGTAAATGGACTAAATGCTCCAATTAAAAGACACAGACTGGCAAATTGGATAAAGAGTCAAGACCCATCAGTGTGCTGTATTCAGGAAACCCATCTCACATGCAGAGACACACATAGGCTCAAAATAAAAGGATGGAGGAAGATCTACCAAGCAAATGGAAAACGAAAAGAAGGCAGGGGTTGCAATCCTAGTCTCTGATAAAACAGACTTTAAACCAACAAAGATCAAAAGAGACAAAGAAGGCCATTACATAATGGTAAAGGGATCAATTCAACAAGAAGAGCTAACTATCCTAAATATATATGCACCCAATACCGGAGCACCCAGATTCATAAAGCAAGTCCTGAGTGACCTACAAAGAGACTTAGACTCCCACACAGTAATAATGGGAGACTTTAACACCCCACTGTCAACACTAGACAGATCAATGAGACAGAAAGTTAACAAGGATACCCAGGAATTGAACTCAGCTCTGCACCAAGCGGACCTAATAGACATCTAAAGAACTCTCCACCCCAAATCAACAGAATATACATTTTTTTCAGCACCACACCACACATATTTTAAAATTGACCACATAGTTGGAAGTAAAGCTCTCCTCAGCAAATGTAAAACAACAGAAATTATAACAAACTGTCTCTCAGACCACAGTGCAATCAAACTAGAACTCAGGATTAAGAAATTCACTCAAAACCACTCCACTACATGGAAACTGAACAACCTGCTCCTGAATGAATACTGGGTACATAACAAAATGAAGGCAGAAATAAAGATGTTCTTTGAAACCAACGAGAACAAAGACACAACATACCAGAATCTCTGAGACACATTCAAAGGAGTGTGTAGAGGGAAATTTATAGCACTAAATGACCACAAGAGAAAGCAGGAAAGATCCAAAATTGACACCCTAACATCACAATTAAAAGAACTAGAAAAGCAAGAGCAAACACATTCAAAAGCCAGCAGAAGGCAAGAAATAACTAAAATCAGAGCAGAACTGAAGGAAATAGAGACACAAAAAACTCTTCAAAACATTAATGAATCCAGGAGGTGGTTTTTTGAAAGGATCAACAAAATTGATAGACCTCTAGCAAGACTAATAAAGAAGAAAAGAGAGAAGAATCAAATAGATGCAATAAAAAATGATAAAGGGGATATCACCACTGATCCCACAGAAATACAAACTACCATCACAGAATACTACAAACACCTCTATGCAAATAAACTAGAAAATCTAGAAGAAATGGATAAATTCCTCAACACATACACCCTCCCAAGACTAAACCAGGAAGAAGTTGAATCTCTGAATAGACCAATAACAGGCTCTGAAATTGTGGCAATAATCAGTAGCTTACCAATCAAAAAGAGTCCAGGACCAGATGGATTCACAGCCGAATTCTACCAGAGGTACAAGGAGGAACTGGTACCATTCCTTCTGAAACTATTCCAATCAATAGAAAAAGAGGGAATCCTCCCTAACTCATTTTATGAGGCCAGCATCATCCTGATACCAAAGCTGGGCAGAGACACAACCAAAAAAGAGAATTTTAGACCAATATCCTTGATGAACATTGATGCAAAAGTCCTCAATAAAATACTGGCAAAACGAATCCAGCAGCACATCAAAAAGCTTATCCACCATGATCAAGTGGGCTTCATCCCTGGGATGCAAGGCTGGTTCAATATACACAAATCAATAAATGTAATCCAGCATATAAACAGAACCAAAGACAAAAACCACATGATTATCTCAATAGATGCAGAAAAGGCCTTTGACAAAATTCAACAACACTTCATGATAAAAACTCTCAATAAATTAGGTATTGATTTGACGTATCTCAAAATAATAAGAGATGTCTATGACAAAGCCACAGCCAATATCATACTGAATGGGCAAAAACTGGAAGCATTCCCTTTGAAAACTGGCACAAGACAGGGATGCCCTCTCTCGCCACTCCTATTCAACATAGTGTTGGAAGTTCTGGCCAGGGCAATTAGGCAGGAGAAGGAAATAAAGGGTATTCAATTAGGAAAAGAGGAAGTCAAATTGTCCCTGTTTGCAGATGACATGATTGTATATCTAGAAAACCCCATTGTCTCAGCCCAAAATCTCTTTAAGCTGATAAGCAACTTCAACAAAGTCTCAGGATACAAAATCAATGTACAAAAATCACAAGCATCTTATACACCAATAACAGACAAACAGAGAGCCAAATCATGAGTGAACTCCCATTCACAATTGCTTCAAAGAGAATAAAATACCTAGGAATCCACTTTACAAGGAACGTGAAGGACCTCTTCAAGGAGAACTACAAACCACCGCTCAGTGAAATAAAAGGGGATACAAAGAAATGGAAGAACATTCCATGCTCATGGGTAGGAAGAATCAATATCATGATAATGGCCATACTGCCAAAGGTAATTTATAGATTCAATGCCATCCCCATCAAGCTACCAAAGACTTTCTTCACAGAATTGGAAAAAACTACTTTAAAGTTCATATGGAACCAGGAAAGAGCCCACATCGCCAAGTCAATCCTAAGCCAAAAGAACAAAGCTGGAGGCATCACACTACCTGACTTCAAACTATACTACAAGGCTACAGTAACCAAAACAGCATGATACTGGTACCAAAACAGAGATATAGATCAATGGAAAAGAACAGAGCCCTCAGAAATAACGCTGCATGTCTACAACTATCTGATCTTTGACAAACCTGACAAAAACAAGAAATGGGGAAAGGATTCCCTATTTAATAAATGGTGCTGGGAAAACTGGCTAGCCATATGTAGAAAGCTGAAACTGGATCCCTTCCTTACACTTTATACAAAAATTAATTCAAGATGGATTAAAGACTTAAACATTAGACCTAAAACCATAAAAACCCTAGAAGAAAACCTAGGCATTACCATTCAGGACACAGGCATGGGCAAGGACTTCATGTCTAAAACACCAAAAGCAATGGCAACAAAAGACAAAATTGACAAATGGGATCTAATTAAACTAAAGAGCTTCTGCACAGCAAAAGAAACTACCATCAGAGTGAACAGGCAACCTACAAAATGGGAGAAAATTTTCGCAACCTACTCATCTGACAAAGGGCTAATATCCAGAATCTACAATGAACTCAAACAAATTTACAAGAAAAAAACAAACAACTCCATCAAAAAGTGGGCAAAGGACATGAACAGACACTTCTCAAAAGAAGACATTTATGCAGCCAAAAAACACATGAAAAAATGCTCACCATCACTGGCCATCAGTGAAATGCAAACCAAAACCACAATGAGATACCATCTCACACCAGTTAGAATGGCAATCATTAAAAAGTCAGGAAACAACAGGTGCTGGAGAGGATGTGGAGAAATAGGAACACTTTTACACTGCTGGTGGGACTGTAAACTAGTTCAACCATTGTGGAAGTCAGTGTGGCAATTCCTCAGGGATCTCTAACTAGAAATACCATTTGACCCAGCCATCCCATTACTGAGTATATAGCCAAAGGACTATAAATCATGCTGCTATAAAGACACATGCACACGTATGTTTATTGCGGCTCTATTCACAATAGCAAAGACTTGGAACCAACCCAAATGTCCAACAATGATAGACTGGATTAAGAAAATGTGGCACATATACACCATGGAATACTATGCAGCCATAAAAATGATGAGTTCATGTCCTTTGTAGGGACATGGATGAAATTGGAAATCATCATTCTCAGTAAACTATCACAAGAACAAAAAATCAAACACTGCATATTCTCACTCATAGGTGGGAATTGAACAATGAGAATACATGGACACAGGAAGGGGAACATCACACTCTGGGGCCTGTTGTGGGGTGGGGGGAGGGGGGAGGGATAGCATTAGGAGATATACCTAATGCTAAATGACGAGTTAATGGGTGCAGCACACCAGCATGGCACATGTATACATATGTAACTAACCTGCACATTGTGCACATGTACCCTAAAACTTAAAGTATAATGATAATAAAATAAAATAAAAAGAACACTTCTGGCTAGCTGTATTTTCCATCTCTTCATTGAAATCATATAATTTATGATGAGTTACAATAAAATGTTATTTCAAGCCGATCAACACCCAAGGGATGTCAATTTTAATGAGGTATAATAGAACTTTAGGTAATATTTGGGAGCAGAAAGCATTTTAAGACACTGGTTTTGGACCTTGGAAGATCAATAGCAGGGCAATAAGTCTTCAGGGTAGTTGAGGGAAAAGAGAAGGCTTAAGTAAAACTTTGCAACTTTCTCTTTCAAATCCAAAGAGAAACCAGATCCCCTTGAAAAGAATAAGCAATGTGTCCAAGGTTGCATTGTTGGGGAGTGTTGGGACTTGGATTGCTCTGCCTAATCTCATAACCCAGGCATCCCTCATCCTGGAAGGAAGGGTGGTCCTGATGACTTTACCTCTATTAGATTAATGTGTCAAACCTAGCTGACTCCAAGGTACCACATGTCTGGATCTTGCCTGTGATTGGATTATTTTCTATATCTTTATAACTCTCCTTCTATATTCTTTATTTCTGACCTATGAAAGGCTGAACTTTGGGTAGCATTTTATTCTTTCTTGATGAAAGTTATCTCTTCCTTTTGCCATAATTTTTCTGATGCCATTAATAATCAAATTTTATATTATCTGTATTTCTTTTGCTGAAGATTTATGTTGAACTTGCATAGATTGCCCCATATCTCATCTTTACAGCATAAGTTCTTTTATTGTCCTACTCATCCCAAATCCACATATGACAATGCCATTTAGATAAGAATATTTTATAAGTAATTTTCTGCTTTAGTTTTTCAATATTGTAGTACATTATTCTGGTTTTTCCTATACACTGTTTGCTCCTAGACATAAATTGCTTCTAGTTCTTAGGTTGTTTGCTTGGTCTTGAGAGAGTATTCTTTATTAGTTTATCTTGTCCCTAAACTCAAATTCTCTGTCCAACTCATTCAGAACGAACCTGGATCCTCTCACGCTGCTGCAATTTCTTATTCTGGTAATTCTTTGTTGTTGGGGCCGGACTGTACATGAAAAGATGTTTAGCAGCATCCCTGGACTCTACCTACTGCAGGACGGTAGCTCTTCTTCCACATCCAGGTCATGCCAGTCGAAAACATCTCCAAATACTGCCAAATGTTCTGAAGGTCACAACCACTGCTCTATTGAAACCTGTCGTCCTAAAGTCACTCGTGACCAGAAACAACAGCCAATTTTTATTATTTATTTTGTATTTATTTTTATTTTTATTATTATTTTTTTTTGGCGGAGTCTCGCTCTGTCACCCAGGCTGGAGTGCAGTGGCGCGATCTCGGCTCACTGCAAGCTCCGCCTCCCGGGTTCACACCATTCTCCTGCCTCAGCCTCCCGAGTAGCTGGGACTACAGGCGCCCGCCACCACGCCCGGCTAAGTTTTTTGTATTTTATTAGAGACGGGGGTTTCACTGTGTTAGCCAGGATGGTCTCAATCTCCTGACCTCCTGATCCGCCCGCCTCGGCCTCCCAAAGTGCTGGGATTACAGGCGTGAGCCACCGCGCCCAGCCCAATTTTTATTTTTTACATTATTCCTGAAAGCTGAAAGCCTCTGTTCCCCTGGAGTTTCCTTCGTTCGGAGATTACACTGCACCATTCTCTTGGTTCCATTTCTAGCACACTTCGGACTTTTGAGTTGGTCTGCTTTCTTTCCCTGGCCTTGAACAGTGTGCCCACCCGGGTTCTCAGCTCTGCTCTTCCGTATGTGGTACCACTGTCTCAGGATAACAATTGTTCTGAGAATTTCCACTCCCATTCTACATTCTGACGACTGTCCTTCTTCAGTTCTAGTCCCCTTGAAGCATCTCTCCTGAGAGCCAGTCCTGGACCTCGACCCTTTGCTGCCCAGCCAGCACTCATGTAATTACACTAATCCACTGTATTTTCCTTTCCTTCTCCATGAGACCTGGTATTTATCACACATTTCCATTGTCACTTTATGTCCTCATCACCCAGCTATTCTCCCTCCCTTCTAAATTTAGATTTATTACCAAAATCTATTTATTACAAACACACGTATCCGAATTTGATCTCTCCAATCTATCATCATAATCTTTCCTTAAAGCTAGAGAAATACTGTAGTTTCCCCATCTCTTGCCTGCACTATTTTTACAACCTCCTAAACGGTCTTCCAGGCTGCCAGGCTCCCTAGATTTTGTCTGCTGCACATGTTGCTGACAAGTTTATTGTCCCTAAAATAAACCTGAATATGTCCTTTCATTGATTAAAAGACCTCAGCTATTGTGCATTGTTTTGTGAGTATAATTCAATCACCTTAATAAGGCATTGAAAGACCTCTATGATCAGGCCCCACATACCTCACTGAAGTTATCACCCTTTTCGACTACCAGCCACAATGTGGCCATGTCCTTGTACGATCCCACTTCAGATGTTGCACTTTTTCTGTCCTGGGTCACCTTCCCTACTTCTTGGCTGACAGACTCTTACTGATTC
The DNA here is from genome assembly GCF_028858775.2 of Pan troglodytes. Lineage (NCBI taxonomy): Eukaryota > Metazoa > Chordata > Mammalia > Primates > Hominidae > Pan > Pan troglodytes. The sequence goes on along the minus strand of NC_072412.2, from coordinate 110,567,017 downwards.
TTCCCTAAACCGCTCAATTACCCCTTCCCTCTAAAGGGGACTTGAACTTACATAGGCATAAAAAGAAACTTGGAAACTATTTTCATTTATCAGAATGTGCTATAAGTATTCTTTTAGACTTGCATTTTCCTCTTATGAACTATCAGACCATAGGATCTGATTATTTCTCAATAGATTAAACAAGATTGTTAGCCAGGATTGTCTCGATCTCCTGACCTCCTGATCTGCAAGATTATTTCTCAATAAACAAACAAGATTATTTCTCAATAAAGAAAGAAAAACAAAATGACTCAAACAAAAAGTTCTATAATTCAATTGCACATTTCACAATAACACTGAGAAATAAAAGTGAAAGAAAGCAATATATATTTAGGCATGCGTGTGTGTGTATGTGGAGACAGAGAGAGAGAGAGAGAGAACATTGAGCTATGCTATTACAGTAGGAATATTTAACAAAATAATTTCCTTGACTTATATTAATCTAAATCATACAAATATTAGAAATTTTACAACAATCCTAAGGAAAAAAAGGTTATTGAGCATATAAATTAAAATGAAACTTTCATGGAGAGAAAAATAATATCAGCACATTGTTATATAACAGCTTTCACATTTAATCAAATTAACTGCTAATAAATTTCATATCAGTCAGAAATAGAAATGCAGAAATATATTTTGAAAAGTAATAAAAAACAAATGTATGTTTATATTGGATTTTACATTTTCAAATGCCAGAAGTCCTCATTAAAGATCTCACAAGCTGAGTATTTTCTTTGCATTCTGTTTAAATTAGTACAACTTTAACCTCAGCCAATTAATTTCATCATCTTAACAGTACCAAGATGTACTTTGGAGTTCAGCTCTACTTATTCAGGGCTAGAGACTTTGAATCATGGCTCAAAATTGATGCAATCTTAAAAACGAAAGGCCAGTACTTTATCCTATAATCTTCTTCAAAATATTGACTCAGTGTCCATGGATGTTCATCATTGCCCAGGGATAAATCAGTAAGACTATCTTAATGGAGTTTGATTAGTGAATGAGGCCACATGTGTTCACAGGGCCTAGCCTAATAACTGGGTCAATATGTTCAGACCCATTGTCTGTGCGTAGTGATTTCATTAGATAAAAAACATCTTTGCCCATTTTTTTCTAATTGTTTTAGGAGTATAATTCCTGCTGATAATCTATAACATTGACTTGTACATGGGAAGGCAAACATTTGTTAGAAATTCTTTCTGCTACCTTTGATCGGAATGAAAGAAAAAAAATCAAGAGATATTAAAATCAACTACAAAGGAAAAGGAACCTGTCTTTTCAGGTAAAATTGAGTTATTTAAGGCTGATTTACAATTATATGTATTTTACAATGTCTCCTGCAAATGTATATAGCTTTCACTAACAGTGCAATGATACTTGCCATCAAAAATAAAATGCAGAAACCTCTTTTCCCATCTTATTGATAAGAAGGTAAAATTTAAATCCTGAACAGCTCTTTCCATCAGAACATGATCTTTGGTTTCACAAACTCTTCCTTCAGTAACAGAGCATAAGTTTGGAATATCATGCTTTATTTTCACCCACTAATGCCATTTTCTGTTTGAAGAAAATAATAATGTGCAGCTGCTGCTCTATCAGGGTGACTGGCAAGTCATTCCCAAGCTTCATCCTAATTAGATCAATAAAAACTAATCCCTATGAGAGTATAAATAAGTCTTGCCAATTACACACTTAATTTAGAGAGAAGTAGTACTATTTTCAATAAGTGGAACTATCATGACTATTTCATTGCTCTTTTCCAACATTTATTTCCCTGGATCACTGAACTGCAGATGTAACCAGTGAGACATGAGACAGGGTGGGGCGTGGTGAATGGGAGGAGCAATCATTGGTTAATACTTATGGCTGCTTTGATGCTTACAGAATGATTACACAAGAGGAAACAAATGGTTTTAGAAAAGCTCATGTGATCATATAATAATTGGTCTATAGGCTTCTGTGCACGGTAGAAACTCTAAGACAATTATAGGTACCTGTGTCTAAATAACTTAAAATCATTCCACTCTGCCATTTCTGGAAAAGATTAAGAAGCAACACAGTCCAGCAATCTGAGAGCTGTGACGATGTGATACAAGTAGAGTTCAGGTCAATTTGTCATCACTGGCAATAATTAAATAGTCTTTGCCTTGAGCTGCTTTACCCATTTGAACGGGAACTATGTCCACCACCACCAGAGTCACTTTCTACTGCCCAGGTATTGATTTGGTTCTTTGTTTTTTTCGACATGCAGAATCACCAATTACAACATGGTTATTGATATCATGGAAGGATCTAAATTGGCTCTTTTTGCATAGTAGGTAAAAATTAAGGAAGAAAATCGTGATTTTTATTCTGACAAAATAAACTAATTTTAGAATGTTATTACTTGATTTACTGTTTTGCAGAACATGTAATTCTTTTAAAATTGATTCAACTTTTCAGTTCATTGGCTTTCTCTTCAACATTTATTTTAACGTAAAATGATACAAAGATATCTAAGTATTTAACATTACGTGCATACGGGCTTGTAAAGGTGCAGTTGTCCAATATATACTACTGAATAAAATGTAATTTATAAAATCTGATTGTGAGCATATATTGTAATTAGTTATATAAAATATTTGCATTTACTAAAAATACAAACACCAATTTTTGTTTTAAACAAGGCAATACATATAATTTCTATTAATATGCAGTAGATTCGTTTTACATCTAAGTTTTAAAATCACCAGGGATAAATCATCACTACTTATGGTTGTGTCAATTTACATAACTAATTCTGCAAGCAGAACGTCTCTCTAGCCCTGCCCATCACAGCATAGCTTCAGAGCAATTTCCCCTCTATGCACCGTCTAGGAACATGACCAGATTCATTCTATTTAGGACAATGTGGCAGCTGGGAGAGCAGTTCTTCAGTTTCACAGAATAAGTCAGTATGACATTCACCTTGAACTCAAATTTTATATAACTTTCATATCCAAGATAGTACATACATTTTGGGGGAATATGTCAAACTAAAATATATCACCTGTGTCTTAAGAAATGAAAAGTATTGTACATTTTGGGTTATATATGGCTAACTGTATAGATATAGATATGTAAATATACCAAATGAACAAAAAAGAGGAGAAATATCTGCCCAAGTACACTGAAGAAATAGATACTTACATGATATTGGGATTATTTTATTGACTTCTCAGAATTAGGCAGAAAAATCATATCACTGGTGCTATGTAAATAGGATGCTAAATTTTAAAAAGTTTTACTCTCCTCCAAATGGAATAGAAAGGGGGAATGTGGTGATGAGATGCTCTCTTGCCTTGAAGTCAGCTGGGCATGCTACTAACAGCCAAGGCCGAGCAGCAGATCAAGGTTCTCCTGGCCTGCTGCCTGCCAATCATGATCTCTCATGAGCTATTTCACTTCGCTCCACTGTGTGTGATGCGTAGGTTCTCTGGCCTAGCAATCCATGGTCCTTTTCACTTTGGGTGAAGGACAGAGGCCTAGTTTCATACAGGAAGAAAAATGAAGACAAAGGAAATACTGCATTAGGTATAGTGTCTGAAATGATGTTGGACATTCACAATGGTAAGAATGCCAGAAAAACTAAACTTTGTTTTCAAATAGACATCTAGAACAACAGCACTATATTTTTTGGAATCTTACTATGAATGGTTTATAACACTTCAAAATTTTGCCTGTTTCATGCATTCACATTTACAATAGGTAGGTGATGACTGATCCTCCAGCTGGAGTCTGGGGGTCTGGCATGCCTCAACTCTCAGAGGACACTTAACTGTCCCGAAGAAATGGTCATTTCATCATTTAATCAGGTACTTGCATGTAATTGCATTTGGATACACAGGCATTCACACACTTACACAACTACATTTAACCTTCAAAGAGAAATTTTCTAAAGGGAATTTGCTTCTTATGGAAGTAAAGTCAGAATGAGCTGTATTCAAAGGGTGAGGAAAGCTATACACAGGAGACCTCTGTTTTATTGTGGTTTAGCTCATGGAGCAAATATATTTAGTGGTTTCGGTCTACTTCCTTGGAAAAATGTCCACATTGAAAATGACCACCCAGGTTAGCAAAGTTTGGCATAATGCTCACATCCTAGAAAACAGAAGTCTCTATCCAAGGCCAATGTCCATTTCCAACTCTTACTACATTTCTTTTCCTCAGGGAAGAGATTTTAGTAGAATCAAAAGAAGTTATTCTACGGGTCTAGAAAAAATACAATAAATTGCGCACTTTAAACTCATAACTACTAAATCAAAATAATTTATTGTCCTCCATTTTTAACCATAAATAGAGACCGTCCACTATGGGATCAACCAAGAGTGAACTACTCCCCCAGCTGGTTATGAAATTTATTCAGATGTCATGGAACTGTGACCTGGTAACCTGCCCAGTCTTAGAGATGCCGAACATTACAAATGTGGAGGCAGTTGGGCTACATAAAATTCTTTCCCAAAACAGTGTAGCATTGTCAAAAAGTCGTATAAATATCAATCCATGCCACAATCTTATAAAAATTGCCAGCCTCATTCTTTTTGTTTCACTTTCTATTCCCCCTTCTTAGCAAATGACTGATTGATTCCTTGGGCAGACTTTAGACTCCTATCAGGTACTGAAGAGGCTTATGCAGTCCCTGGGCAAGACCGTGAGTTCCATACAGGGTGAAAGCATGAATTTTGCTTTCAAAGAGCCCACATTTTTCAGGGGCAATACAATGAAATATATGGCTTCCTTAAGACATTTTCAACAGTAATATAGACTTGTGGAAGAATTTTGTGCAATTGGCATTGAAGTAAACATAAAGGCACTAAAGAAAGTGGATGCAATTGCTGCAAATAACTCCTTTTTTGAATATATTGAGTCAAAATTTTGGAAATTTTAAACAATAAGCCTTGTGCAGACATGCAATTAGTGACAGAGACATGTTCTGATAAATGTGTCCTTAGGTGATTTTTGTCCTTGTGCTAACATCAAAGAGCGTACTTACATAAACCTAGATGGGATAGCCTAGCACCTAGGCTATGTGGTATACAGCCTACTGCTCCTAGGCTACAAACGTGTACAGCATGTTATTGGACTGAATACTGGAGGCAATTGTAACACAGTGGTGAGCATTCATGTACTTAAACATATTTAAACATAGAAAAGGTACAGTAAAAACATGGCATAAAAGATTAAAAAATGGTAGACCTGTCTAGGAACTTAGCATGTATGAAGTTAATTGGACTGAAGTTGCTCTGAGTGAGTGGTGAGTGGTTGTGATGGCCTGGGACATGACTGTCGGCTTTATGGACACTGTACATACAGGCTATACTGTGTTTATTATAAAAATTGTTTTTATTCAATCATACACTTAACTTACTGTAACTTGTTTACTTTATACACTTTTTAATTTTGTAAACCTTTTTACTATTTTGTAATAACACTGAGCTTAAAACACACATTGTAACCTGGACAAAAATATTTTCTTTCTTTATATCCTTATGTTATAAGCTTTTCTCTACTTTAAATTTTTAACTTTTATTTTTTACTTTTTAAAATTTTGTTAAAAACCATGACACAAACACACATACCACCCTAGGCCTATACAGGGTCAGGATTATCACCATTATTGTTTCTGCCTCCACATCTTGTTCCCCTGGAAGGTTTTCCGGTGTAATGGCACACAAGAAGCTGCCATCTCCTATAGCAATGCTACCTTCTGGGTCCCTTCCCTGCCCGAGGCTATTTTACAGTTAACAATTTTCTCCTAAGTGGAAAAGGTACACTTTAAAATAATGGTAAAAAATATAGTATGGTAAATACACAAACCAGTAATATAGTCATTTGTTACCATTATCAAGGATTATGCACTGTATATAATGTATATGCTATGCTTTTATATGACTGATAGTGCAGGTTTGTTTACACCAACATCACCACAAACATATGAATAATGTGTTGTGTTATAATCTTATGATGACTATATCATTAGACCACAGGAATTTTTCAGATCCTTTATAATTGTATGCAACCACTATTAAATATGCAGTCCATCATTAACTGAAATATGTCCTTATGCATGACTGTGTGTGTGTGTGTATACATATACAAAAATGTATATACACCCACATATATAAGTATAATTTATTCTATATACTCTCTGATTTCTGTCACTGAGATTTACTCAGAGTGTTCCAAATAATATAATAATTTGCTTTGCCTACAGAATGAAGCAAACTATAGAAATTAAGTGTAGGTAATGTCAGCATTATTTGAAGATTTTTCCTATATTACCCAAATATTTATTTCAATTTTACCTAGTCAATTCCTAATTTGATTTCTCATTAAATATTATAGAATTGTCACTTTTTAAAAAATAGCCATGCTTGCTTGTGCAATCTTTGTCACCTTTGAATGTATCTTTTTCAAGCATTTTTTCCAGAAAAGCAGAAGTCAAATAGATTTTCAGGCTATAATAGCAAGAAAACTTCTACCTGAGTACAATGAACATGAAAATTTTTTAGAAAAATGTAACTCCAATATTCAAACCAGAGTGTTACCTGTAGGAAAGAGAGAGCTAGAATAATGCATGATGAAAGTCAACACTGAAACCAATTTTATTACAACTCTCAAAGTTATTTCAGTAAGTTTTAGTTTGGGGTAAAGAATCCATATTCTATTTACTTCTGAAAAAGTCTCCAAAATGAAGCAATGAAGGTGAATAGTTGCATATATATGTGTTAGTAGACAATATTCATTGTATACCCCAGTAACACTGGGGTTGCAAAGCATCAAATCAAAACAATTCAATGCAAAGCAAACATGAAAAATTCTAAAACACATAATTGAAAAGCACAACGTACAGCTCTTTCCTACTCCTGAGTCTCTTACAACAGATCTAAAGTATTTCTGCTTCTCCTAATTAAGTAAATATTCTCCCTTAATACTCTTTCACTTTGCCACCAACTCTGGGTTCTTGAATTTAAAACTTCAATAAAGTAACTAAAATAAAGTTTCCTTAAAAGCAATCATGATGGTAAAGAACCTGGTAGAGGGATATGGGATACAGTAACAAAGCAAATGAGAAATTGTGAATTCCTTAAAAGCAGAGACTTACTGCTCTTTTCAGACTCAGGACTTATTGCAGTGCTTAGCCTCAAAAGGAAATCTATAATTGCTTTTGAATTTTTGAATTAACTCTCTTCATCTTGTGGTGGAAATTTTATCTTAGTTGAAGATTTATCTTGTCAACTAAAACCACTTGATAGTTTAGGTTTTCTTTAATCATCCAGTCAATAACTTAATTGTAGCTGTATTCGACTCTCAAGTAATCCATATAAAAGTGGCAAGTGGTATTGTATATGTTTGCATTAATCAATAATAGTAACTTGGAAAAAACAGTCACATTATATTTCAATACAAATACTTCTTTAATTCAGTGATTAACATGAAACATAAACCATGGTTTGTTTTTACGAAGGGATTTTACTATTACTCCAGTTTTACTAACAATAATTGAAAGAAAATATGTCATCCCAGTGAGTGGTATTTTCAGTACCATTATCATCACAATACTAATTTTAGTTTTTTTTTCTCTTTCAGTTGAATAGAAGAACTGCTGTCTCATTATGGTCTTTTTCAATTAAAATGAACTCATGTTGATAGACAAATATTTGCATTGCTATAATATTGGATTAATAACACTCACAGCAACAGCAATTAAATCTCCCTTCACCAACATTTAATGTCCAATTTTAATCAAGTCTATGGGGAATGTAATTGAAAAAAATTCCCATGTTCTTCCTTTGCCTTTGCTGTGCATAGATTTCTTTTTTGTCTTACACATATAATATCATTCCAATAATATTTGTCATAAGGAATAGTAAAAATTAAGAACTGATCATATCTTCATTTCATTTCTCTAGGGCAAAAAGTGAGAAACACCAAATTTAATCAATCTTACTACCAAAACGTGGTAATTTCTTTGATGATGAAAATTACAAGGTTATGTCATTTATTACTGGGACATTAATTATTGGTAAAATGTAGAAATTCATTATAAAAAATGCCATACACAATACTCTAACAATGGAATTACATATGCATGCCCACCTGTGCATGCGTGTGTACCACCTGTATGTACATGCACTAACCTCTTTCCAGAATGTATTTAATACAGTACTGATTGAGTGTTATCAACTACATGATAATAAAACAGTCTTCTGAAGATTGTTCAGCATAGGTATCACGTTAAAAAGCAGATTCCACATTTTCTGTGCTTTCAAAAACTAAATATAAGGATATTAGAGTCTTTCCTGTCAAAATTATTCATAGGAAACAATCTGTTTGCTTTTAAATTAAAAAAACAAAACAAAACAAAATCAAACAATAAAAATCAACAAAGATCAACTGAACTTTCTATACAGAGCTCAAAGAGGTGATATTTAAGAAAGTGAGAGTCAGGGAGAAATAACATATTTACACTGGTCTGTGTTGATATTCTGTTTACCATGAACATTTTGTACTAATTTTGAGTTTTAAAATATTTATCAAATATTATTTATCTTGATAACTGTGGGGTTTTTGTCCCATCTTAAATTTTCTTCCCAATTATGTTTGAATGGAGTCCAATTATTCATCACGGATACAATTTTTAATAAGTGTTTTATTATTAAATATAAAAGCAGGTAAAATCATTTTCTCTCCATCATGAAAGAAAATAGTATTAACCAATTTTAAGCCCCATGTACATTAAAATTTTGACTCTTCACTATGCTTTTATTTCTACAATTCTAGGTAGTTTCTCTTCCAATTAATATTTAATTTAAACATAATTCAAATATTTATTTCATTATTCTAAAACTTTATTTTTAAGAACCTGTATTGTCTTCCATTCTGCCCTAGCATCTAGCTTCTCTATATTCTTCTGCTTTCTCCATTTGGCTGAGTTCTAATTTTATACTTTCCTAGAGCATTAAGCTCTAATCTAACATGCCTGATCATAGTAAAGACAGGAAGATTTTTTAAACCAACACATTCAGAGTAAAGCTCTCTATATGATTATCCTCCTAATTGTGTATCTCTTTTAGTGCACAGTATTATTTTACCAATTCCATCTTATTTGTTAGAAAACATGCTTCACAATTTTGTCCTACTTTTTTATTATCAGCAGTCCTTTCAAACTAAGTTTTAATGTCTTTTAATCTGAGGCATCAGTATCTGCCACATCACTGTAGGTCGCCTATAGAATGTCTTCATGTAATTTATGTCTTCACACCACACTACCATTTTTCTTTTCTTTCACATTTCTTCCCTCATTTTTTTCATACTTACTTTTCTCTTTCAATTTTGTTTTTGTTTGGAATACAACACCCTTGGGAAGAAGTGTAAGAGAGAAATAAAACTAAATAAGTGATACGTGATACAGCTGTTTTCTGGTTTGTTCTTGCATGATTTATTCTTAGAAACAAAGCCAAAACAATTCTCCTAGGTGTTTATGTAATGACCAGCCCCCACCTTTAACTATGCACTGAGGCTGTACAGGAGCTTTCCATTTTTATCTTATTGAATTAAAATTCATAAAGCTTGACCTTTATGATTTTCTATTAATTGCTTTTCCTTTTATAATTTTCAATTTGCCAGACAATCAATTGTCAAATTCAATGTTATACTTCTTTCTGCATTCTGAATATTTTTGTATTTTTGTTTGCCATGAAATGCTTACATTTTTAAAATTAAAATATCATTTTGCCTCCTTTTTGTCAGACACATCTTACTACATCTATGTAATGTCGATGAAAAGAACCTTCACTTATCTTCTAGACTCAATGTACTCTCTCCAAAAAACAAGGAGGTGGAGAATACAAATATAAATATTTCTAGGTTATTTAGGAAGAAAATCATCTAACTCCAAAGAAATATAACTGGGCCATTCACATAGATTTGCCATAGTTGACGGTACTTAGTAAATCTGCGTTTAAATGTAAACTGTTGTTCAAAGTAGAGTTTGAACAACAATTTGAATCGTCAAACTTGGCAACATTCCTTTCAGACAATATAAAAAATAAAATACTCCTTTTGTATTCACTTGACATTTTCCTCTGTGTTTGCAAGGAATTAAGAGAAGGTTCTGTAAAAAAAAAAAAAAAAAAAAAAAAAGAACCATAGTAAAATATCAAAATGTTCATGACTAAACAAGCAGATTAATGATCAGAGGGAGCAACACATTTTGGAATCCTTTTATCCCATCTTTAGTATGTGCCTAAGCCTATGGATCCCAGTAACGGCTGGAATCGATCACAGCTGTAGACCTTCCTTCAGAAGCACATGCTTCATCTGTTAGTGATGCAGCTGGGGTTTGTGTGTGTTTTCTCCCCATGATTAACCCTTATTCAATCTAACAAAAAAGGGGTCTAATATTCTCAGCACTGAAACTATATCATGTCACTAATTCTAATACTAGTGTTTTTATAAACATTGCATAAGCTAAAATACTAACATTTCCCTAGTCTTATTTTATTAATTGTTAGGACATTTCTGACTCAAAAATAGAGGTAAAAGAATGAACTTCAATGAAGTTTTTATTTCTGCATTTGTGTGTGTGCTAGTTTTGCATGGCGAGAATACAGCTAAATAGACTCAGATATAAAAAATTGATTTATTAAAAATTTTTAAAGATAAAGAGTAGTAAGCAATAATAACAAAAGAAAAATCTGGAACCCATTCAGCTCAACTAACATCCTTGGCAGGTTCCTATTTACAGCATGAGAAATTTAATGACCAATGCATATAAAACAAAGACTGCCTACATTTTTTCACATGTGCTTTGTTTTTGAAAGAACACTAAAAAATATGCCTACCAGACAGGGCATTTTCATTACATTTAACAACTTTTGTTTTTCTTAACTCTTGAATAGGGGCTTGAATGCTTTAAAGATGGTACAAGAAGTCTACAGTCCTGTTCAATGAGAATTTATCTATATATATTATCAATTACTGATACATTGTGTTTTGTTATAAATCACTCTCATGATCTGTATAAAAATAAACCCTGTTTTTCCAAAGGGAGAAGTTTTACGGCTTTTCTCATGTTGTTTTGTTGCTGTTGTGTTTGTTAGGATGTTTCCCATTTAGTGCTCCCATGTGGTTTAAATTAGAGAAAGAGTCTTGTAATTCAAGAGCCACTCTCAACTTATAATGAAAAAGTAAACGAATAAAATACCAGATTTAATAGTCCACAGGAAAAATATTTAGAAAAATAAGCTTTTCATGGTATTAGCTGATAAGGAACAGAATAAGAATAAATATCTACACAGTAAGGAGTAACACAAATACAACTTGAACAATCAATCAATCGCTCTGAAAGATAGTACAACCTCTGCAAATGGATTTTTCTTTTTTATTGTTACCTGAGGAAAAAAATCATCTTCTGTGAAGTGGAAGGGTGAGTTGAGTGGTGTTTTTTATACAAACCCTGGGCAATCAGTTCCTTCTGAGGAAGTCCAGCCTGCCTCAATCTCTCGGTAAGCATAGCTGGTTCCTGGAGGAGGGAGACCTAAGCGACCCTTAAAGTTGTTGTTATTATTATTTTGTTTATTTGGACTGAAGGTCTGGGCTCAGAGAAGGTACTAAGAATTTTAGGTTGTGTGTTAGGAGGGGAGGGAGTATGGGCAGTTTGGGGACAGTCTCTAGCCAAGGCTGACAGCTCTACTCCACTCATTTATCCTTGAATCATGCTTTGCGTTGGAGAAAGTCCATGAGTGTAAACTCAGAGAACTATGCACTGGCGTCCATGAACTGGACGAACTGCAGCACTGAACCATCCATGAAGTCAGGCACGGGACCATGGAGGAGTCGCCTTCAGAGAAAACAACACGACAGAATGAAGCAGAAGTAAGGGTCCCTAGGAACTCACATTTCCAGGCAGCTCTATGCCTTTCACTACAAGCAATCCCTTTTTGCCTAAATACATTTAAAGATGACTGTAGAAAACGGAAGCCTCAAAAGGAAAACAATTAACAATGCATTTGGGCACTCTATCACCTTGCTACTTAAAAAATAGTTCTACGAACCAGTGGCTTCCATATTACTAAGTAGCTTTTTAAAAATAGAGACTCTCTGGCCCCACCCCAAAGCCACTGAAACAGCATCTGTATTTTAAACGGATCCCCACATTATTCATATGCATGTAGAAGATTGAAAAGCATGATTCTTGTGATTAATTATGAAAAAAATAATTTTCTGTTTGAGGAATCAATAAAATATAATACACATATAATATTTGTTCATACATGTGTATTTATAATTAGATAAGATGTATATGGGTATGGTCTCTGCCCCTTATTAAGTTAATATTTTCATAAGTGGTGACAGCAGTGATTTATTAGCTCTTTGGTTATATTTGAAGAAGGTGGTGCTTTTCAGGTTTACTTGATTAAACAAATGCTATACTTACATGCAGATACATTTCTACCCAAATGATAAAATAATTGCTTTTCAAGGAAGAAGGTGGGTGTTATTCCCAAACTCAGAATTCACCAAAAAAGAAATCGATGACAACAGCAAATGCCACCAGTTTAGGAGTCTTTGTCACAACAGGACAAAGTGGAGAGGATAAACCCAGCAGTTTATTGGAACTCAGATAGCTCTCCCAGGCCCTTAAGGCTGCCTACAGCTAACTCATCAGCACAGAAACTTAATCATGTTTTCCTCTGTATATGGATCGAAACTTTAGAATCGAGAATCCATTGACTAAAGAAGCAAAATGATAAGAATTATAATCCCACTTCAAAATTCAACTGATAAAAATAATGCAAAGAATGATTTAAATTTCTGAAGCATTCATCTGAGTATATACATCTGACTGCTAGAAAAGAAACAGACGGTTAAGAATTAATGAAAGGAAGAACCAAAAAACGCTGAAATTATTTCAGAATGAGTTTCCCAAAATATGGCAAACGGCTGGAAAGAAGTTCTATGATACGTTGTTAAATACATTAGGTGAATTCTTGCTTTAACCTGTCATTTTTTCTCTTTTCTTGTTGCTTTCTTTTCTTTATCTCTTTTCTTTCTTTCTCTCCCTCCCTCCTGCTGTCTCTCACCATTTCCCTTTTTTACCACTCCTACTTCCTCTTCCTCCCCACTCCTCCTCCATCCTTCCCTCTTTTCTTCTTCCTAATCTAACATAGAGAATGCCTGTAGTCAAGAAGTACTGAAAATCATTTATTAACTATATGCTACCCAAAGAAATGATGGTAATGATTATGTATTTCCCTTCAAAATTAATAGCAGCTCTTTTTCCTTTACCTTTTCAGCTTTTTCTTACCGCATTTCAAATGTCATAATAAGGATAAGAAGCATTTTGTTTCCCAGAAATGGAGTGATTGATCTGATGTGTGTCAGGTTCGATGACATAAAGAAGAAAATATATGTGCCAGTGTGGGCCAAAAGAGTCATTTGGCATTCAATCCTATAGGTTTTCTGAGTTTCAGGAATTTTATATCTTTTCATTTTATTTCAGGAAGAGATAAACAGCTTGAAGCCAGAGTGCCCACTACCATAGTTACAAGAAAACTGGCAATTAGTTCTCTATACAATGCTATTTTATATATTGTAAATCTCCTAAATAGTTGATTTTAGTCTTGGACACTCTAAAAATCCAGAGTTTGGGGGAGAAAAAAAAAACTCATGAAAATGTATTTGTTTCAGGCAGTCTACTAATCTTTTAAAAAAGAAGACATAAGTGTTAAGAAGGGTCCAAGCCAGAATTAAGCAATATGTTAACTATTACTTTAGCTCTGAACTATCTTGTTTTGTGTTGAAATAATTAGTCTTTGAAGGAAGCCGTGCAAATTACTACAAGACTTGACCTGAAAGAAATTATTTGGGCTCTCAAGGCTATGTAATCCACAGCAATGTCACCTACTTTAGACTATTAATTCCCAATAAGCCTTGCATTTGTTATGCATGTGTACCCGGAAGCCTATTTGAGCATTTTCTGTAAGCCATATGTAATTCTCTTCAATTTTCCTTGAAATTGCATGAAGCCTTTGAATATTCTAAATTACAATCTATGAACTAAATTATGGAACTCAGTAGAAAGATCATTAGATCAATATTTTGTCATTCAGATGACATAAATATGGTGCTTAAAAGAGTCCATGCCATATAAGAATTGTTATATATGTGTTAGATATTATTATTACTACTATTGTTAAATTATTTTTTGAAAATGTGAAATTCTAATTTTTATAATTATATTCCAGCAATTTAATGTGAAGTTTATATTATGTTTACCAGACTATCAATTATATATTATCTGTATACCCAACACGAATCTGTTGTTATTAATACCTAAGACAAGTCATAATTTGTCCTGCGGTAGATATTTAGAATTAAAAAAGTATCAAATCATATAATATTATACTCTTAAAAATAATAATCTGATTTTTATTACTGGTTTCGGAATTGAATACTCATATTTCCTCTAATATAACAGTTCAATTTTCAGTAAGTCTAATTATGTTTTCTATTTTCTCAAATAACTATTTTAGTTTTCATAATCAATGTCTTCCTATATGCTTTTAAAATGATAAAAATATATACTGTTAATTTTTTTAAACCTAGTGTTTTAGTCTGTTAACATGATGCTATAAGGACATACTCAAGACTGGGTAATTTATAAAGGAAAGAGGTTTAATTGACTCACAGTTTTGCAGGGCTGGAGAGGCCTCAGGAAACTTACAATTATGGCAGAAGAGGAAGCAAACACATCCTTTTCACAAGGCAGCAGCAAGGAGAAGAATGAAAGTAAAAGGCGGGAAAGGCCCCTTATAAAACCGTCAGATCTTGTGAGAACTCACTCACTATCACGAGAACAGCATGAGGGTAACCACCCCATAATTAAATTAATTCCACCTGGTCCCTCCCATGATACGTGGGGATTATGGGAATGACAATTCAAGATGAGGTTTGGGTGGAGACACAGCCAAACCATGTCACATAGTCACTATACTAAACATTTTTACTTATTATTAGGAATAAATAATACAATTTTTATTATAACCATATTATAGGTACTAATACATTTCTTATTGCGTACAAATTGAAACTGAGGCACAGAAAATTTTAGTAAGGCTGAGGCCTCACAGTTAGTAAGGTTGGAACTGTGAGCAAAGTCTGGGCCTGGCCTCAGAGTTTCCTCCCTCATCTTTTGTGACCTCCTGTAATCTCTCTGTAGGACGAACAGAGAATACATAAGTGGAAAATAAGCACCACTGGGTACTATAATACCATTTTCTTGTTTTATATAATCTGCTATTATTTTGTATTTTTTCTTTATTTTTCATACAAGCAGGGATGACATAAATTTTTTGACACAGAGATCTTATACTTCTAGCCAACCACTTTTCCTATTAGTTTGTGACTGGGGATATATTTATCCTCAAATGTAGCACTTTTCAGTTTTTTCTAATGTTTTCCAATACTGTCTTCATTTAATTTTGAAAAGGAATATTTTTAATTTCCAAAGCTCGTTTTCAATATTATTTTTATGTGTTTATTTTTTCATAAATACAGTAACACCATTTGATAAATCAACTATTTCTTACAAGTCATTAGTAAGACTATTTACTAGAATGTATATCAAGACCGACACTTTAATAATGCTGTTTATCAACTTAACAACAGTTATATTGATAGTTTCTTAGCTTCCCAATAAGACCTACACAGATAGAATAGAAATTTGACAGACAGAAAGGAAAATTGTTCTATTCTATACCTTGTACATATGAAGCCATCCTAGGTTCAATAAGATCTTTCCTTCAGTGTGTTCTTTTATTTTTTATGCAGCAAAATAATCATTTCCAGGGTTGCATCCACACAGAAGGAAGGATTTATTAATGTATTTATTCATTCCTTCATTCTACATGGATTTATTTAATATCTATTCAATCAGTTCAAAACATATTTATTTAACCTTAATCTTGAGCAGTACACTATGCCAGACACAGAGAAGGATGGAGTGAAAAAAATCAGATTAGAAAGGAGCACAGCCTAATCTTTACCATATTTCACCGTTACTCCCAGAGCCTCTGCGTTCTGCTGATTTGCTCTGATGTGACTTGATAGTCTTAGTCATTTCAATATGATGTAGCCTCATATGAAAAACAAATATCTCCCTAAGTGTCTGACTTACTACCAAGAGGAAATATAATCAGCAAGGGAAATCAGACTCAATGTATGCAGCCTGCATGTGATGTTTGCAGAGGGTGTTGAAACACAAAATACAGGATACCATATATACAGACAAGAACCCATGCATTGGCTTCAGGAATCTGGGCTGCTTTGGACCTTGTTTATTTATTTATTTTTGGACCTCATTTAAATCCAGGCTGCCTGCACCTCCCGATAACAACATTCTGCTCTCTCAGGCTGAATTCTTCTACAGTCTAACAGCAAGTAATACCCTTCTAAAAGCCGTGAATATACCTACTCCGTTGAATATCAATTACGTTAACATGGCAATCTTTGTGGTCTCCAGTTGCCCATGAAACGGAGCCTTGAAATTCCTCCAGAACCTAGGTCACCTTCAGACCAGCAGTCTGCTCGATGCTTACTCACTAAAAGGCAGGGCTTGCTAAGTTAGGGAGACTCGTGAAAATAAAGTGATGTAACTATCAGGATCTTGTTCTTTTTTCATTGCACTAATGAAATAGAAAATATAAATTGTTCCCCAGAATGTAATATTTAAAGACCTATCTCCATTAATGAAAGAAAAAAACTCATATATATTATGCTTCCTTAGACATAGGTTTTAGTCTTTTTTATCCTTTCAAACATAGATATTTCCTACATAGTTTTCTTGCTAATAAAAATTTGAGGCAATTTT
Organism: Pan troglodytes; assembly: GCF_028858775.2. Classification (NCBI taxonomy): domain Eukaryota; kingdom Metazoa; phylum Chordata; class Mammalia; order Primates; family Hominidae; genus Pan; species Pan troglodytes. The sequence continues at coordinate 110,550,084 of NC_072412.2, read as the reverse complement.
GTTAAAAAAGTACAAGGATATATATGTGTGTGTGTGAGTATATGTGTGTGTTTGTATACATATACATACATATGTGTATGCATGTGTGCATATATATATGTGTGTGTGTGTGTATACACGTAGATATATATTTCCTCTCTCACTAAAGGTACTCACTAGACATGTGTTCTCATTTACACAGTAAATGCACACACAGGTGCATATGTGCACCCAACTTGACTGAAATTTAAAAAGTCTTGGCCTTCTCTCTAACCCTTTACATCTAAGAGCATGTTTTCTATATGAGATGTCCTAAAAATTATAGTAACCAGTTACGGCACACCATTGCTGAGAAGATTTTGAAAATATCGAGTCCCGGACACATACTGTCTACATGTAAGACAGGCTGAAGAATGGGAATACTTCTTTCAATTCCTTAGGCTTTACACCTATAGAAATGAAAACCGTAGTCTATTAAAATAACTCAGTGAAAAAGCTGTGGCTCATTTCAGGATTTTTTTTTTATGCCAGGCATTAATAGAAGTATGGATTCCAAAACAGCCCAGGGCCTGAAAATGTACATCTGAAAGTAACCCTGTGAAGAATTAGGAGAAATACACTTGGAATATAAGCAGAAACTGGAAGGATTAAAGGAATAAAAACAATGCATTTTTTTCTTCTTTAGTTTAGTGAAATCAATAAAATTGACTAGTATCAACCACTGAAAATGGAGGAAAGAATACAATTTTTATATTTTGTTTAACAAAACGTATCACTTCCTTATTTGAAGGGCTTCAGTTTGGGTCCTACTGTTGTCACTCAAGAACTGTGTGATATTTATGGTATCATAAATTGATTTAATAAATAACCAAATATAGGGTTAATCTATATCTATAGGCATAACATTAGCCAGAATCAATGTATACTTAGATTTCAAGTAATCTGGTAAGCTTTTCAATTTCTGGAGATATATTTATTTATTTTAGATTATACTTACGTAAAGTTTTTAAAATAAGGTAAATCAGCTTAAAAGTGATTAAGGTAAATCAGCTTAAAGTCCATAAAAATAATAAATATTTCTTGTGATTCATTACATTGTAAGCACTAGTTTGAAAATATTATATTGTAAGCACTAGTTTGAAAATTAGCAACTGAGGATTTACATTGATAAGACTGTTGAGTTGATGGATTAACCCCACACCACCGGCCAGATTAAATTGTCACTGCATGCCTTACAGTTCCAAGAGATATTACGAAATAGTAAATACTAACTCCAGCCTGTTGTGTAAAAGATGACTTTTACACAATCAGAATTTATGTCCCATCCCATGGTTAGAACTTCCTTGAGGGCCAGAGCCTCCCACATTCTCAGAAAATAAGGCAGTATGTGTTTTGATCTGTTAAATGAAAAGTGTAAATTAATGACTACATTTCTAAGTGAGTCACTATTACACTACCTTTCCAAAATTTTAATAGAAAATATAAAAATTGATAGGAAAATTCTCATTGTCAAATACCATACTTCTCTAATTAATCTCAAGGCAAGATGGATAATTGTGTGGGGTTTCACAAAGACAAAGTTGTTTCTATTCAGCTTGCTCTGAAAAAGAAAAGAAAATTAAAAGGATCTAAAGTCAAACTTTTAGTTCACAGTAAGACATGTAAAATCTAAATACATTATACCTATTATTTTCAAATTAGCACATAAAAATAATGAATCGCAAGAAATATTTGTTTGATTTATGAACTTTAAAATCAAAATACATTCACTTTTAAGCTGATTTAACTTATTTTAAAAACTTTACATAGAAATATACCTAATGCCAGATGACGAGTTAGTGGGTGCAGCGCACCAGCATGGCACATGTATACATATGTAACTAACCTGCACAATGTGCACATGTAGCCTAAAACTTAAAGTATAATTTAAAATAATAATAATAATAATAAAATGTGAGTATTAAAAAAAAAAGAAATAATCTAAAGCAAATCAGGATATCTTTGGAAACTCAAGAGCCTACCAGATTACTTGAAGTGCAAGACTGTGTTGATTCCAGTTGAGGCTATGCCTGTAGATATAGATGAACCCTATATTTGGAAATGTGAGACTCATTTTCCTCATTTTTACTTCATTATTTTTCCACTTTTATTAATATTTTTAAGACTCTTTTCTTTTCACTTTATTTGATACAAAAGTATTCTCGATGCTATATCTAGAAAACATTAGAAAGACAATAATTTTTTATTATACTTTAAGTTCTAGGGTACATCTGCACAACATGCAGGTTTGTTGTATATGTATACATGTGACATGTTGATGTGCTGCACCCATTAATTCATCATTTACATTAGGTATGTCTCCTAATGCTATCCCTCCCTCCTCCTCCCACCCCATGACAGACCCCAGTGTGTGATGTTCCCCACCCTGTGACCAAGTGTTCTCATTGTTCAATTCCTACCTTTGAGTGAGAACACGCGGTGCCTGGTTTTCTGTCCTTGTGATAGTTTGTTCAGAATGATGGTTTCCAGCTTCATCCATGTTCCTACAAAGGACATGAACTCTTCCTTTTTTATGGCTGCATAGTATTCCATGGTGTATATGTGCCACATTTTCTTAATCCAGTCTATGATTGATGGACATTTGGGTTGGTTCCAAGTCTTTGCTATTGTGAATAGTGCCACAATAAACACATATCTTTAGAGCAGCATGATTTATAATCCTTTGGGTATATACCCAGTAATGGGATGGCTGGGTCAAATGGTACTTCTAGTTCTAAATTCTTAAGGAATCGCCACACTGTCTTCCACAATGGTTGAACTAGTTTACAGTCCCACCAACAGTGTAAAAGTGTTCCTATTTCTCCACATCGTCTCCAGCACCTGTTGTTTCCTGACTTTCTAATGATCGCCATTCTAACTGGTGTGAGATGGTATCTCACTGTAGTTTGGATTTGCATTTCTCTGATGGACAGTGATGATGAGCATTTTTTCATGTGTCTGTTGGCTGCTTAAATGTCTTCTTTCGAGAAGTGTCTGTTCATATCGTTCGCCCACTTTTTGACAGGGCAGTTTGATTTTTTTCTTGTAAATTTGTTTAAGTTTGCTAGATTCTGGATATTAGCACTTTGTCAGATGGGTAGATTGTAAAAATTTTCTCCCATTCTGTAGGTTGCCTGTTCACTCTGATGGTAGTTTCTTTAGCTGTGCAGAAGCTCTTTAGTTTAATTAGATCCCATTTGTCAATTTCGGCTTTTGTTGCCGTTGCTTTTGGTGTTTTAGTCATGAAGTCCTTGCCCATGCCTATGTCCTGAATGGTATTGCCTAGGTTTTCTTCTGGGGTTTTTATGGTTTTAGGTCTAACATTTAAGTCTTTAATCCGTCTTGAATTAATTTTGTATAATGTGTAAGGAAGGGATCCAGTTTCAGCTTTCTACATATGGCTAGCCAGTTTTCCCAGTACAGTTTATTAAATAGGGGATCCTTTCCCCATTTCTTGTTTTTGTCAGGTTTGTCAAAGATCAGATGGTTGCAGATGTGTGGTATTATTTCTGAGGGCTCTATTCCATTCCATTAGTCGATATCTCTGTTTTGGTACCAGTATCATGCTGTTTTGGTTACTGTAGTCTTGTAGTATAGTTTGAAGTCAGGTAGCGTGATGCCTTCAGCTTTGTTCTTTTGGCTTAGGATTCTCTTGGCAATGAGGGCTCTTTTTTGGTTCCATACAAACTTTAAAGTAGTTTTTTCCAATTCTGGGAAGAAAATCATTGGTAGCTTGATGGGGAAGGCATCAAATCTATAAATTACCTTGGGTAGTATGGCCATTTTCATGATATTAATTCTTCCTACCCATGAGCATGGAATGTTCTTCCATTTGTTTGTGTCCTCTTTTATTTCATTGAACAGTGGTTTGTAGTTCTCCTTGAAGAAGTCCTTCACATCCCTTGTAAGTTGGATTCCTAGGTATTTTATTCTCTTTGAAGTAATTGTGAATGGGAGTTCACTCTCGATTTGGCTTTCTGTTCTTAAACATATCAGCATTACTTGTAAGTTTTATAGTAGTAGTTAGTGATATGCCACTAATAAAGAGCAGTTCATTTAGTAGGAACTGAATATATTTAAAGACTAGTATAAACTAATTATAATACACAAAACTACTCTGCTTACTAATTAAATTTCTTATAAATTTGTTAGTCTGGAAGCAGTAGCCAAGGTGGACAAAATAGTTGAATGTATCCGTGGAAGCATTCAGCTAATTCATTACTGAAAAGCCCAAGTGGTGTCTTAACCAATACATTGTTCGAAAACAAAAGGTCCATAGAGTTATACTTCCCAATATGAAACTGTTTTAAAATATACATATATTACATTTAAGCTCCTTTTACAAAATGCATGTTTCTTCTTTATTCTCTTTAAATTTGGTTGATATATTTACATGAACAAATTTTAAATACCACAAATTTTGAATATTGGAATGACAAGCTTACTTTTTTCCCTAGATTATTTTCCCAAATGAATAAACAAAAAAATGACAACTACAATATAAAAGAAATTATCCATCAACAGTACAGTGCATTGCAAACAAACAAGCTCTCCCTCTAGCCTCGCTTCTCTAGAATAGAAATTGAATGTGGAAGAGAAACAAAATACTTTTGGAAATAAAGAGAATTGTGAAAAGGAGAGAGTGTTTGTTGTTTGTTTGTTTTTGTACTGTGAAAAACCAGATCTCTGATGACATAGAAATTTCAAATGGACGCCCAGGCTAAATTTTAGAAAGTCAATGTGGTTTTCACAGTAGATTTGTTTACATTGTTTATTTATTATTAGTTAGTTATCATTATAAATACTCTCTTGAATAAAAATTATGAAGAGAGAAAAATTCAATAGATGTAATGTCTATATTATCAAAACCCTGAAGTATTATGTACCTTACAAAGAACTCAAAAGGAAGGGATTACAAATTATCACATATTTAGTCAATGTATTTATTTAATTGTGACAAGTGAAATAACATTAAATAAATTATATTCTGTCTTCAGGCTAAACTCATTCCAATTAAGGGTAAGCATTTTGTAAGTGCTTAACGTATGTCATTGTAGTAAAAACAACTCATATAATAATACCATGGAGTTTCACCAATGGCCCTGGTGGAACTATGACTGTTGTTGGAAACATGTTGTATTTTGCCTCTGGCAAAATCATTTTCATTTGCTCCAACTGTAGTCATCCATTTATCCATTTTCTAGAGCAGTGCTACTTTGGTTGCTAATATCACTAGTCCATCAAAATGTATGAGGAACTTAAATATTTTATCCAAAGAAAGACTACAGGGATTTCCCCCCCAGTATACTAGCCATTTGCTTTCTTCTAATAAACAAAAGAAATGTTGATATTAAAAAATTACATTTAGTATTTTTGAATATGACAAAAATATTTTGAGCTATATTTGAGCATGAGTAATTTGTGTATTTGATAATTGTTAAACAAATTGTTATATTCTTCATAGTAAGAATATTTCAAATGTGTACTTTTACTATTACTGATTATTAAAGTAGCAACCTAATTGTATAATATTGTTCCTAATTCAGCTAAATTTTTTATTAAAGGAAGCACGTTTTATTTTGTAAAGTCACATGCAAGTATATATGTATTTAATTTTTTTATTTTAACAAAAAATATAATTCTACCTTTGCAACTTATTTTCATTTACTACTATATTAGGGATATTTTTTTCGGCCATATCTCTCTTTTTTTCTCTCTCTCTCAATAGGTAAATAATTATATACTTCATTTTTTTACATCTCTTAAACATTTGACTTTGACTTTTATGACTTTTAATCATAGATATTTCCAAGTTTCAGGAATCTTATATCTTTACATTTTATTTTAGAATGAGATAAACAGCTTGAAGCCAGAGTACTCACTAAGTCAGTGATGAGAAAACTGTTAGCTCTCTACAAAGTCCTGACTGACTAACACTTAGCACATCACCAAACTAACCTCAAAATTCAATCCTAACATTTGTTATCAAGGATAATCAGTATATTTACTATTGATTACCATAATGTGTGTGTGTGTCAGGGGGTGTTTTAAATTTTTCTAGTGGAAATAATTGTAAAGGACTCTGGAAAAAGTTATAGAATATCGTTGCCCTTGATGGCAAAAATATATTTTTAAATCTATTGTTTCCTAATTAATATAATAATTTTGGCAAGGTATACTAGATTCTCAATTTGTTTGGAGACTAAACACATTTATTTTACTGTCTATATGTAAGAATGATGTGGAGAAATCTGGAGGGTAGAAAATTGGCATCTCTCATTTCTGCACGTTATAGAGCAGAGGCAATGATCATCTTTGTTGAGATTACTTTTTCAGAATGTTTTTACAGCAAAAAGCCTTGGAAGATAGAGAGTGTTGCACTCTTTGAAGCAAAGGGAAGTTTTTTTATTGATTAGTATAATAAAGATAATGCTTTTCTCTTAAACGTAAAAAATGTTCATAATAATAAGATGTTTCTTTTTTCTACACATTCTTCTAGGGTTCCAGGCTTTCATGGTTTGTCTGGCTGTCATCATTTCCAGACACCAAGATGAAACAGTGGAAATCCAGGTCAGAAGTTAATTTTAACAAGGTTGCCCTTCTAATTATAGGGTTGGCTGATATTTAATCACGTGGTCACACTTAGCCCGGAAAGATAGTGGTGAATGTGGTCTTAACCTGAATAGCCCTGAGGAAGGAGAGAAAAGGTTTGGATAGAGACAGGCCGAACAACCACTGATACACGGTCTTTAAAAATCCTGGGCCGGGCGCGGTGGTTCACACCTGTAATCCCAGCACTTTGGGAGGCCGAGGCGTGTGGATCACGAGGTCAGGAGATCGAGACCATCCTGGCTAACACGGTGAAATCCCATCTCCACTAAAAATACAAAAAATTCTCCAGGCGTGGTGGCGGGCGCCTGTAGTCCCAGCTACTCGGGAGGCTGAGGCAGGAGAATGGCATGAACCCGGGAGGCGGAGCTTGCAGTGAGCCGAGATCGCGCCACTGCACTCCAGCCTGGGCAAAAGAGAGCGACTCCGCCTCAAAAAAAAAAAAAAAAAATCCTCGGTAACAAAGAATAAAAACAAGAGAAAATTTTTAACAAAAAGAAAGACTATGTGTAATAATCTAAAACAAAATCTAAACATGATAGCCTGGGAGTTGGGTGGACACCAAAGGGAGATGTTTCAGTAAAAACTGGACAGCCAATAGGACAATGGTCTCAGGGTGAACCATTTCTATAGCCTGATGATAGGGTAGAATTTCCAGTGGGACAAGCTATGCAGGTGGAAGACAGTGAAAATGATTATCTTGACCTTGTGTAGGCCTAGGCTAATGAGTGTGCCTGTGTCTTAATTTTTCATAAAAAATTTAAAAGGTAAAAAAATTAAAAATAAGAAAAAAGCTTATAGAATAAGGATATAAAGAAAGAAAATATTATTGTACTGGTATATAATGTGTTTGTGTTTTAAGCTAAGTGTTATTACAAAACAGTAAAAATGTTTAAAAAAACTAAGTTTATAAAGTAAAGTAGTTACAGTAAGCTAAAGGTAATTTATTATTGAAGAAAAAATATTTTCAATATGTTATTAGTCTGTTTTCATGCTGCTGATAAAGACATATCTGAGACTGGACAATTTACAAAAGAAAGAGAGGTTTAATGGACTTACAGTTCCACGTGGCTGGGGAGGCCTCATAATCGTGGCTGGGGAGGCCTCATAATCATGGCAGGAGGCAAGGAGGAGCAAGTCACATCTTACATGGATGGCAGCAGGCAAAGAGAGAGAGGTTGTGCAGGGAAACTCCCCTTTGTAAAACCATCAGATCTCGTGAGACTTATTCACTGTCATGAGAACAGCATGGGAAACACCTGCCCCCATGATTCAATTACCTCACCAGGTGGTCCCTCCCACATCACCTGGGAATTCAAGATGAGATTTGGGTCGGGACATAGATATCAAATATCTTAGTGTACCTGTAGTGTAAGGTGTTTATAATGCCTACAGTAGTGCATAGCAACATCCTAGGCCTTCACATTCACTCAGCACTCACTCACTCTATTCACCCAGGGCAACTTCTAGTCCTGCAAGATCCACTCACGGTAAGTGCCCTATACAGGTGTACCACTTTTAAATCTTCCGTATCATGTTTTTTAATGTGTCATTCCTATATTCATATACTTTTAAATACATGTGACTGTACTGAACCCTGAAAGCAATTGTAACACAATCATAAGCATTTAGGGGCTATAGGCATTACCATAGAGTCTAGGTGTACAATGGGCTGTACCATCTAGGTGTGTGTAATTATGGCACACTCTGATATTTGCACAAGGACAAAATCAATTGATGATGCATTTCTCAGAACACATTCCCATTGTTGAGCTATGCATGACTGTATGAGATTACACTCTTCTGCTCAAAACCATTTTTGATTTCCTACTGCCCACAGAATCAAGTCAAATTTTCTTATCCTAACATTTAAAAAAGTCATCTATTATTTACTACAAGGTTTATGCATTTTTCTCACTACCATCCATTGCTCATTCCTTTAATTGTATTGATTATTATTTTCCAACATTTCTGTTCTATGATTCTATGATTTAAAGCCATCTCTTAGTTTTCACCTTCCTCCTCTTCAGATTCATGAGGAAATCCTTCATGTTCTACTTTTGCTATAAATCCTGCAATTGGAGCCCCTTGATGCATTGCTCTTACACCCAGCCACCATCACCTCTCACTCCAAACAGCATGATAGCTTCCCCATTGGGTGTTCAGCCTTGATCTTTACCATGTAGAAACTCCACAGTGCCTACACTGAATACTCTTCTATGGATTGAATCACATCATGCCATTTCTAAGCTTGCAGAACTCCAGGACCTTTGCAATTCTCTGAGAAACAACAACCAAGTCCTTTCCTTGGACAGGGAGGACTTACATGATCTGACTCACTCACTCTTCTGATCTGATCTTCCACCACTTCTGCCTCATGCATCTCGCTCCAGCCACACTGGCCACTTGCTCTTCCTGGCACTGACATGCTTCTGCCCCCAAGCTCTTGCCCTTGCTTTCTCTCTACCTGGAACTTTCTTTTTCTGCTCCTGAAAAGATGCACACCTTGCTCTTTCTGCCTTCTTTCTTCCAATGTCTGCTTAAATGTTACCTTCCCTGCGATCACTTTATATAAAATTGTACTGCTCTCCCACCATTCTGAATCTTCCTTAATTTTATTTTTATAACACTTTGCATTTCATAAACTTATCAATTATTGTTTATTTTTATTTGTTTCTTGTTCCTCTTTGAATTTACGCTGAGGGATGATGGCGATTTTTCCATTTCCAAGAATAGAAAATTGCATGTACTATGGAACCAGCAAACCTTTGCTGAGTGAATTTCTGTAATTTTTCCACATTGTTGATATACCCTGAAATACCTATCCCTCAACTGTCAGACCTTCTACTTTCCTTGAGAAACCCAGTACAAACACCATCTCTTCCATCAAGACCTCTTTAATTCCCTCAGTTCTAATTAAATGTTCTTCTGAAAGATTCCAAAGTATTTTAAATTCATATTTTAGAATCTTTCACATTGTATCATGCTTTCAAGTTGCTAAGTATACAGCAATTTCTCCCAGTAGAACGTGAGCTCCTTTTCTTTATGGTTGTATTGAGAGAGGCAGTCTGCCATGGGCCCTCAGGGTCCCCTCTAGTAGGTTTGCCAGATAAAATAAAGGATGCTCGGCTACATTTAAATTTCAGATAAACAACAAATGCAATATTTGGAACACACTTATATTAAAATATTTATGCTCTTGAAATTCAGTGTAAATTCTAGTCTGTCTGTGTTTTATTTCTCACCTTGCTTACAGAATAAAAGTTCACATAATGTCTTCCAGAAATGAATGTAGGCAAATCCTCATAGTCTCTAGCCCTCCATCTTAGTTTTCTTCAAACACTCTTTAATACTGTGAGTCCCTACAATCACTTATTTGAACAAAATGGCAAGAGGCTAGCTGCTGCCTAATTTATTTAATTAATATTTATCTTAAATTCATTAATAACCCTACTCCACTCCTTCCCCCTCCTGAATCATACCCTCCCAAGAAAATAAGCCTGTATCCTCTTCTAAGATCAATGGGAAAACACGACAATGATATTTTATAGGCTACCTGTAGCATTAGTGACTTATTTTTTAAAAATAAATTCTTGTGGAATAGTATTAGATTTACAGAAAAGGTGCAAAGATAATTCAGTGCTATACTTTATCCAATTCCCCCTAATGTTATCACCTTACATTACTGTGATAACATTTGTCAAAACTAATAAATTAACACTTATACAATATTATTAACTGAATGCTTAGTTTTATTCAGATGTCTCCAGTTTTCCCAGTAATGTCTATTTTCTGCTTCAGGATCCCACATTACATTTGAGTGTCTTTTCTCGGTAGGCTGCTCTGGTCTAGGACATTGTCTTAGCCTTTGCTTGTTTTTGATGACCTCAAGGTTTTAATGAGTGTCTGTCAGGTAGCTTGTAGGATGTGTTTTCATGTTTCCTTCTGAGGAGTCAAATATGCAGCACAGGGGCCACCAGTGAGTCCTCTGAGGCTCACGGTGCAGTGGCAGCCAGCATGGTGTCTCTATTAGAAAGTCCTCACACCCTTTCTTGCCTTACTTCCCTTTCCTCACCCATGAATTTGTATGTCCAAAATAATGCATCTGTCTTCTAGAAATATCAAGAGAAAATAGCAGTAATCATTAACTGTGTTTGCTTGGGAGGAAGGGTGAGGAGAGAATTTTGAAAGTGACTGATTTTTTTTTTTAAATATTGTAATTGGACATTCTATGCCACTTTCAAGTCTCTGTTCTGGGCTCCAGGCTTATATTAGTAGAAATCAAAGAGTCTGTTAATTTCATACCCTTCCATATTTGCTTTCATATGATAGGCAGTTAGGGAAAGATCATTAAATAAAACATCTGTCATTTTACCTTAAAATAGCATCAGTTACCACTACACATCTATTAGAATGTCGAAAGCTCAGAAACACTGAGAACACCAAATGCTGGCAAGTAAGTGGGGAAACAGGAACTCTCATTCATTGCTGGTAGAAATGCAAAATGGCACAACAACTTTGACAGCTCTGCAGCTTCTTTCAAAGCTAAACATAATCTCCTGTATGATCCAGCAATCGGGTCCTTGGTATTTACGCAAATATGTTTAACATTTATGTGTACACAAAAACCTGCATATATGTAAATTTTCCCTAAGTTATTGGGGTACAGGTGGTATTTGCTTACATGAGTAAGTTCTTCAGTGGTGATTTGTGAGATTTTGGTGCACCCATCACCCGAGCACTACACACTGCACCCTATTTGTAGTCTTTTATCCCTCGCCCCCTCCCACTCTTTCTCACAAGTCCCCAAAGTCCATTGTATCATTCTTATGCCTTTGTATCCTCGTAGCTTAGCTCCCACATATCAGTGAGAACATACGATGTTTGGTTTCCATTCCTGAGTTACTTCACTTAGAATTTAATAGTCTCCAATCTCATCCAGATCACTGAAAATGCTGTTAGTTCATTCCTTTGTATGGCTGAGTAGTATTCCATCATATATATACATAAATATCACAATTTATTTATCCACTCATTGATTGATGGGCATTTTGGTTGGTTCCACGATTTTGCTATTTTAAATTGTGCTGCTATAAACATGTGTGTGCAAGTATCTTTTTTGAATAATGACTTCTTTCCCTCTGGTTAGATACCCAGTAGTGGGATTGCTGGATTAAATGGTAGTTCTATTTTTAGTTCTTTAAGGAATCTCCACACTATTTTCCATAGTGGCTGTATTAGCTTACATTCTCACCAGCAGCGTGGACATGTTCTCTATTCACTGCATCCATGCCAACATCTACTGTTTTTTGATTTTTTTTTATTATTGCCATACTTGCAGGAGTAAACTAGTATTGCATTGTGGTTTTGATTTGCATGTCCCTGATAATTAGTGATTTTGAGCATTTTTTCATATGGATATCTTCTTTTCAGAATTGTCTATTCATGTCCTTAGCCCAATTTTTGATGGAATTTTTTTTTCTTTCTTTATTACTGATTTGACTTCATTGTAGCTTCTGGATATTAGTCCTTTGTCAGGTGTATAGACTGTGAAGATCTTCTCCCACTTTGTGGGTTATCTGTTTACTCTGCTGACTGTTCCTTTTGTCCTGCGAAAGCTCTTTAGTTTAATTAGGTCCCAGCTATTTATCTTTGTTTGTATTGCATTTGCTTTTGGGTTCTTGGTAATGAAATCCTTGCCTAAGCCAAGGTCTAAAAGGGTTTTTCCAATGTTTTCTTCTAGAATTTTTATAGTTTTAGTCTTAGGTTTAAGTCCTTTATCCATCTTGAGTTGATTTTTGAATAAGGTTAGAGTCGAGGATCGAGTTTCATTCTCCTATATATGCCCAGCCAACTATCCTAGCACCATTGCTGGAAAGGGTGTCCCCTTCCTGTGTCCATGTGTTCTCATTGTTCAATTCCCACCTATGAGTGAGAATATGCGGTGTTTGGTTTTTTGTCCTTGCAATAGTTTGCTGAGAATGATGGTTTCCAGCTTCATTCATGTCCCTACAAAGGACATGAACTCACCCTTTTTTATGGCTGCATAGTATTCCATGATGTATATCTGCCACATTTTCTTAATCCAGTCTATCATTGTTGGACATTTGAGTTGGTTCTAAGTCTTTGCTATTGTGAATAGTGCTGCAATAAACATACGTGTGCATGTGTCTTTATAGCAGCATGATTTATAAACCCTTGGGTATATACCCGGTAATGGGATGGCTGAGTCAAATGGTATTTCTAGTTCTAGATTCCTGAAGAATCACCACACCGACTTCCACAATGGTTGAACTAGTTTACAGTCCCACCAACAGTGTAAAAGTGTTCCTATTTCTCCACATCTTCTCCAGCACCTGTTGTTTCCTGACTTTTTAATGATTATCATTCTAACTGGTGCGAGATGGTTTCTCATTGTGGTTTTGCTGTGCATTTCTCTGATGGCCAGTGATGGTGAGCATTTTTTCATGTGTTTTTTGGCTGCATAAATGTTTTCTTTTGAGAAGTGTCTGTTCATAAGGGGAACATCACACACTGGGGACTGTTGTGGGGTGGGGGGGGGGGAGGGATAGCATTAGGAGATATACCTAATGCTAAATGACAAGTTAATGGGTGCAGCACACCAACATGGCACATGTATACATATGTAACAAACCTGCACGTTGTGCACATGTACCCTAAAACTTAAAGTATAATAATTAAAAAATTAAAAAATTTAAAAAAAAGAACACTTTATGTTTTTGTTTGCTTTGTCAAAGATCAGTTGGCTGTAAGTATTTGGGTTTATTTCTGGGTTCTCTATTCTGTTCAATTGGTCAATGTGCCTATTTTTATACGAGTACCATGCTGTTTTGGTGATGATGGCCTCACAGTATACTTTGAAATCAGCTAGTGTGATGCCTTCATATTTGTTCTTTTTGTTTAGTCTTGCTTTGTCTATGCGGGCTCTTTTTTGGTTCCATATACATTTTAGAATTGTTTTTTCTAACTCTGTGAAGAATGATGGTGGTATTTTGATGGGGATTGCATTGAATTTGGAGATTGCTTTTGGCAGTATGGTCATTTTCACAATATAGATTCTACCCATCCATGAGCATGGGATGTGTCTCCATTCATTTCTGTCGTCTATGATTTCTTTCAGCAGTGTTTTGTACTTTTCCTTGCAGAGGTCTTTCACCTCCTTGGTTAGGTATATTCCTAAGTATTTTATTTTAATTTTTGCAGCTATTGTAAAACGAGCTGAGTTCTTCTTTTGATTCTCTGCTTAGTTGCTGTTGGTATATAGAAGAGCTACTGATTTGTGTACATTAATCTTCTATCCAAAAACTGCTGAATTTTTTATCAGTTCTAGGAGCTTTCTGCGGGAGGAGTCCTTAGGGTTTTCAAGGTAAACAATCATATCATCAGTAAATACTGACAGTTTGACTTTCTCTTTGCCAATTTGGATGCCCTTTATTTCTTTCCCTTCTCTGATTGCTCTGGCTAGGACTTCCAGCAGTATGTTGAAGAGGAGTGATGAGAATGGGCAACCTTGTTTGGTTCCAGTTCTCAGAGGGAATGCTTTCAACTTTTCCTCATTCAGTATTATGTTGGCTGTGGGTTTGTCATAGATGGCTTTTATTACATTAAGGTGTATCCCTTGTATGCCAATTTTGCTGAGAGTTTTAATCATAAAGGGATGCTGGATTTTGTTGAATGCTTTTTTTTTTTGCATCTATTGAGATGATCATGTGATTTTTGTTTTTAATTCTATTTATGTGGTGTATCACATTTATTGACTTGTGTATGTTAAACCATCCCTGCATCCCTGGTATGAAACCCACTTGATCCTGGTGGATTATCTTTTTGATATGATGTTGGATTTGGTTAACTAGTATTTTGTTAAAAATGTTAGCATCAATGTTCATTAACGATATTGGTCTGTAGTATTCTTTCTTTGGCTATGTCCTTTCCTGCTTTGGGGATTAGGGTGATGGGTGATGCTGGCTTTGTAAAATGAATTGGGGGGGTTCCTTCTTTCTCTATTTGTGGAATAGTGTCAAAAGGATTGGTACCAATTCTTTAAATATCTGGTAGAATTCTGCTTTGAATCCATCTGTTCCTGGACTTTTTTTTGTTGGTAATATTTAATTACCATTTCAATCCTGCTGCTTGTTTTTGGTCAGTTCAAGGTATCTAATTCTTCCTGATCTAAGCTAGGAGGATTGTATTTTTCCACCAATTGATCCATTTTTTTCTAGGTTTTCTAGTTTATGTGCATAAAGGTGTTCATAGTAGTCTTCAATGATCTTTTGTATTTCAGTGGTGTCATTTGTAATACCTCCTGTTTCGTTTCTTAGTGAGGTTATTTGTATTTTCTCTCTTCTTTCCTTGGTTAATCTTACTAGTGGTCTATCAATTTCATTTATCTTTACAAAGAACCAGCTTTTTGTTTCATTTATCTTTTGTATTTTTTTGTTTTAATTTCTTTTAGTTCTGCTCTGATCTTGGTAATTTCCTTTCTTCTGCTGGGTTTGGGTTTGGTTTGTTCTTGTTCCTCTAGTTTTTTTGAGGTGTGACCTTAGATTGTCTGTTTGTGCTCTTTCAGTCTTTTTGATGTAGGTGCTTAGGGCTATGAAATTTCCTCTTAGCACCATCTTTGCTGTATCCCAGAGGCTTTGATAGGTTGTGGCATTATTGTTATTCAGTTCAAATAATTTTTAAATTTCCATCTTGATTTCATTTTGGATCAAATGATCATTCAGGAGCAGGTTATTTAATTTCCATGTATTTGCAAGGTTTTGAAGATTCCTTTTGGAGTTGATTTCCAGTTTTATTCCACTGTGGTCTGAGAGAGTGATTGACATAATTTCAGTTTTCTTAAATTTATTGAGGCTCATTTTATGGCCTATCATATAGTCTATCTTGGAGAAAGTTCCATGTGCTATTGAATAGAATGTGTATCCTGCAGTCGCTGGATGAAATGTTCTGTATATATCTGTTAAGTTCATTTGTTCCAAGGTATAATTTAAATCCATTGTTTCTTTGTTGACTTTCTGTCTTGATGTCTTGTCTAGCACTGTCAGTGGAGTACTGAACTCCCCCACTTTTATTGCAGTGCTATCTATCTCATTTCTTAGGTCTATTGGTAATTGTTTATAAATTTGGGAGCTCCAGTGTTAGGTGCAAATATCTTTAGGATTGTGATATTTTCCTGTTGGACAAAGCTTTTTACATATATAATGTCCCTCTTTGTCTCTTTTAACCGTTATTACTTTAAAGTTTGTTTTGTATGATATAAGAATAGCGACCCCTGCTTGCTTTTGGTGTCCATTTGCATGAAATGCCCTTTACCACCCCTTTACTTTAAGTTTTTATGAGTCTTTATGTGTTGTATTTGAGTCTCCTAAAAGCAGCCAATAGTTGGTTGGTGAGTTCCTATCCATTATGCTGTTCTGTATCTTTTAAGTGGAGGCTTTAGGCCATTTACATTCAATGTTAGTATTCAATGTTAGTATTGAAATTCTCTCAGCATTTTTTTGTCTGAAAATGACTGCATCTTTCCTTCATATATGATGCTTAGTTTCTCCGGATATGAAATTATTGGCTGATAATTGTTTTGTTTGAGGAGGCTGAAAACAGGGCCCCAATTCCTTCCAGCTTGTAGGGTTTCTACTGAGAAATCTACTGTTAATCTGATAGGTTTTCCTTTATAGGTTACCTGGTGCTTCTCTCTCACAGATCTTGATTCTTTCTTCACCTTAACTTTGGATAACCTGATGACAATGTGCCTAGGTGAAGATCTTTTTGTGATACATTTTCTAGGAGTTCTTTGTGCTTCTTGTATTTGGATGTCTAGGTCTTCAGCAAGGCTGAAGAAATTTTCCTCATTTATTCCCTCATATATATTTTCCCAGCTTTTAGAATTCTCTTCTTCCTCAGGAACACCAATTATTCTTAGGTTGGGTCATTTTACATAATCCCAGACTTTTTGGTGGCTTTGTTCATATTTTCTTATTCTGTTCTCTTTGTTTTTGTTGGATTGGGTTAATTCAAAGACCTTGTCTTTGAACCCTGTATTTATTTCTTCTACTTGTTCAATTCTGTTGCTGAGACTTTCCAGAGAATTTCACATTTCTAAAAGTGTGTCCAAAGTTTCCTGAATTTTTGATTCTTTTTTCTTTAAGCTATCTATTTCCTTGAATATTTCTCCCTTAACTTCTTGTATCATTTTTTGGGATTTCCTTGTGTTGGGCTTTGCCTTTCTCTGGTCCCTCCCTGATTAGCTTAAAAACTAATCTCCTGAATTCTTTCTCAGGTAAATCAGGGATTTCTCTTGGTTTGGATCCACTGCGGGTGAATTAGTGTGATTTTTGGGGCGTGTGAAAAGCTTTGTTTTGTCATAACAAAGGGTTAGTTTTCTGGTTCCTTCTCATTTGGGTAGCCTCTGTCAGAGGGAAGGTCTAGGGCTGAAGCCTGTTGTTCAGATTCTTTTGTCCCATGTGGTGTTCCCTTGATGTAGCACTCTCCCCCTTTTCCTATCGATGTGGCTTCCTGTGAGCCAAACTGTAGTGATTGTTGTCTCTCTTCTGGGTCTAGCCGCCTAGTGTGTCTACTTGGCTCTGGGCTGGTACTGGGGGTTGTCTGCACAGAGTCCTGTGATGTGAACCATGTATGGGTCTCTCAGCCGTGGATACCAGTGCTTGTTCCAGTGGAGGTGGCAGGGGTAGACTCTGTGAGGTTTCTTAGCTTTGGTGGTTTAATGCTCTATTTTTGTGCTGGTTGGCCTCCTACCAGGAGGTGGTGCTTTCCAGAAAGCATCAGCTGTGGTAGTATAGAGAGGGACCAGTGGTGGGCGGAGCCCTAGAACTCCCAAGATCATATGCCCCCTGTCTTCTGCTACCCAGGTGGATAAGAAAGGACCATCAGGTGGGGGCAGGGCTAGGTGTGTCTGAGATCAGACTCTCCTTGGGCAGGTCTTGCTGTGGCTCTTGTGGGGGATGGGGGTGAGATTCCCAGGTCACTGAAGTTGTGTACTTAGGAGGATTATGGCTGCCTCTGCTGAGTCATGCGGGTTGTGGGAGAAAGCTGGCAGTCAAAGGCCTCAGCCAGCTCCCATGCAAACCAAAGGGCCTGTCTCACTCCCACCCCTGCCTCTCCCCAACCGCCCCGAGTCTGTTTCCAGGTGGAGGGTGTGTGGGCTTGAAAACTTGCCCCAGGCTACCTGCCTTCTAGTTGGGAAAGAAAAGGGCTTGGTTCTTCCCCTGCCTGTGGAGTCTGCACACCGGATTTGCACCCTTCCCTGAGCTCTGGCCAGGAGGCTTCTTGCCCTGTTGAAATTGTTACAAAGTTCAACTAGAGATTTCCTTCTCGCTATGGAGTTTTACCCCCTGCTCCTCTGGTCACCCTTCCAATGGATCCCTGTGGTACCAGGCAAAAATGGGCTGCTTGGGACCCAGTGAGCTCCCAGGGCCTTTCTGCTGCTTCCTCTAGCCCTGTATTTTGCTTGGCTCTCTAAATTGACTCAGCTCCAGGTAAAGTCGGAAGCTTCTCCCACAAACAGACCTTCAGCTTCTGCAGTGGCGGTGTGTGTTTGGGAGAGGAGAGTCTCCCTTTCCCACTCACACAGTTGGGGCACTCACAGTATTCCCACGTGGATATTTTGACAGTTGGGGAGGTGATGCATGAATGGGGTCTTCTCTAAAATATAGTCTGCAAAAATTGTTTCAGTTAAGTATCCTAAAAATCCCTAATCTTCCCAAGAGGTAGAAGAACATTTTACCTTCCTAAATCTGTTGTTAAAGAGCTTAATGTTTATCATATTGATGATACATCACTGCATTAGCAATTACATGGAGACAAACACTCTGCTCAAAAACCTCATGTGAAACATTTGTCTTTTCTTGATCCTGTGCAATTGCAAATTATTTTGGAAAATACACCTTCATAATTTTCATCTCTGTGTTATCAGCATCGCCACACATTCTCACATGCTACCCCCTAAGCATTTGGTTGAATGAGTGAGGGTGAAAGATACGGACATTTTTTACACAGCCACCTTTTACCATATTCTTAAAGGATATCATATAATATTATTGAATGATGGTGAGAGAAGAAGAAATGAAGGTAGACAGGTGAAACAAGCAGATGTTTCTGACCTTATTAAAGGTCCTTTAATTTAGATTAAGAAGCATTGTTTACTGAAGAGTGTGCTCTGTGTGTGTGTGTGGGTGCGTGTGTGTGTGTTCAACTGAAAGTAAAATGAGTTTCTGGTAATAATAACTTTGATGAAGAGGAAGGAGGAATGATTTGGTGATGGCGGTTCACTGAGTGGACACCATGTCTGGGTGGATGAGGCTCATTGTAGCAGCTGAGTGTGTGAGGAGGGTGACAGGCAGAGATGAGAAAAGTTAGGAGGCAGAGATGCTGGGAACATAGAGAAAAGGGAGAGGAGATGTGTTAGGCTTTCCTTGGCTTGGTGTAAACGAATACCCCAGATTGGGTGATTTATAAAGTAGGGGCATAATTGACTCACGGTTCTGCAGGCTGTACAAACAGCATGGCACCAGCATCGGCTTGGCTTCTGCAGAGGCCTCAGGGAGCTTTTACTTGTGGTGGAAGGTGAACTGGGGGCAGGCAGTCACACGGCAAGAGCGGGGAGCAAGAGAGAGTGGAGGGCGGAAGGCACCCCCCACTTTTAAACAACCAGATCTCTTGAGAACGCACTCAATATCGTGAGGACAGCCCCAAGCCATGAGGGCTCTGTCCCCATGACCCAAACAACCCCCTCCAGGCCCCTCTTCCAACACTGGAGATTTCATTTAAACATGAGATTTGTACAGGACAAATATCCAAACCATATCAGAAACACACTAGTTGACAATTTTTGCGAGAAAATAACAGAAAAGGAGGAGGATAACTGAAAGAAGAAAGAAAGCAATATGAAACTCAATAAAATATTTTGGAAGCTTTCTTGCTGGTCACAGGCAGTGTATTAATTGTTAAACCTAATTTCTTTTGCTTTCTATTTGAGGTCTTCTCCATAAACTCTACATCATGCCATATGCTGCCACCCACCCTTTTCTCTTAGGAAGACATCGGCTCTCTTGTTTTTAAATGAATATGGGAAGAACATCCAATGTAGGTCTGATTGTATTATTAGCAGCCATTGACTATATCAAAAATTGTGTCACCCCAAGCAACATAACTTTTGTCTTTTGCGTTAATATTGCGTTTAATTGAATGTTTAGTTAGTTTACACTGGTGTGGCCACTGGTTCTAGCTGGCATCTGATTTGATTGGTCATTGCCTATATTTTAAATGTTTAAAATATTACCAAAAAGCAATGCTTTTGTCAGGAAATGCTTGGCTTCTTACTTCTATTTATATCTGCTGCACACACAATTTGAATTTAGGCCATGAAGTCTAACCATATAGAACACTATGGCATCCAACTAAGCAGGTTGATTGAACAAACATATGTCTCAGACAGATATGGGTCAAACTATGATAGATTAGTGGGGACTATTGGCTCATTAAATTGAAGGAGTGTTGAACAACTTAAATCTAGATAGGAAAGGCATTCCATTGTAACTCAAGCAAAAATAAAATACAAATCAGAAAGCTGCCAGATCTCTTTCTGCATCTTTTATTTTAGCTTCATTATTTTTTTCTCATAGTAGACTGGCTTACTTCACTTGGTTGCAAAACTGAGATCTCACCAATGACAACTTCCAAGACTCAGTGTGAGGCTTCAGCCACAGAGAGAGATGAATCTTCCTTCTTAAATCTACCTTAAAAATCCAAGAGAAGAACCCTCACTAGCCTACCTTGTGTCAGGAGCACACTGCTGAATAAATCAGTGTGGCCAGTTGCATGAGGTCAAGTTAGGACAACCAGCACATTTAATGAGTGCCAGAGGAGTTTGTATATAGAATGGTGGTGAATCTCAAAAGAAGTTCAGCACATGGATTCTGAGTATTCACAGACCGGGGATCATAAGAAGAAAACATATTAAGCTGCTGCTCGGGCCACACATTGAGTTATTCAGAATTACAGCTCTCTATTTTTGTTTGTTTGTTTTAAATAGATAAAAGATACTTGACAGGGTTTTATGATGACCCTTAAAAAATTAATAAATAATATTATGTGAGTTAGAGGTAAATAGATGAGACAGATATAAAGATAGATTATAATCTTAATTTTATGAAAAACAGTGCAGGTTCTTATAACCCCTTGGGTCTTCAGATATTGTTTTTAATCTCTCTATTCAGAAGTATTAACATTAGCTTTGGATACTGTGTAATAGCAGCAATCTTTGGAGTAATACTGAAGTCATTTGGGATTTAAAATATTACACAATTCAGAAAGTAGAAGGGTTCTAAATTATCATCTAGAGCCACAGATGTTTGACTTTTTGTTTACTTTTCTGAACACCTGAAGTGTAAAACACTTAATCTTATTGACTAGATTTTTTTTTGAACAGTTTAAGTTCAACATTACTAAGAACTGTTTGCAGAATCAGTCTGATTGAAACACTTAAACAATCTGGCTATTACAAATGATGCTGAATAAAATAACTCTAGGTGGTTTAAGCCATTTGTTAATAGTCCATGATTGAGAACGTCTTGAACTTATCTAAATTATACAGAAATATACATTTAACTCTTTAGTAGCTTTTGGTGTTTTGTTGTTATTGTTATTCTTTTATTATTACCAGCCAGCCACTTTATTGAAAATGCCCTTGCCACAAGAGACCTATATTTTGTTTATGGGAACATTGTGTTTAATGAACATTACAACTATGAAATAAAATTGTGGGACTTAGTCTTTTACACCTGTGCTCAAATATTGTGCCTACCACTCTTCTTTGATGTTCTTATTGGTAAAATTGGTTTATAAGAAACACATTGCCAGCCGGACGCAGTGGCTCACACCTGTAATCCCAGCACTTTGGGAGGCCAAGTCAGGCGGTTTGCCTGAGCTCAGGAGTACATGGTGAAACCTCGTCTCTGCCAAAAATACAAAAATTAGCTGGGCGTGGTGGCATGCGCCTGTAATCCTAGCTACTCCAGAGGCTGAGGCAGGAGTATCGCTTGAACACGGGAAGCAGAGGTTGCAGTGAGCCGAGATCGCGCCACTGCACTCCAGCCTGGGCAACAGAGCAAGACTCTGTCTCAAATAAATAAATAAATAATAAAAATAAATAAATAATAAAAGAAACACATTGCCAGGATGCTACAGAAGCTGAATGACTTTCCGGAAGATTTTAGGAAAAGTAGGACCAGGACCATAGTCAGATTTGTGTTTTAAGAAAATCTCTTTGGCAGCAGTGAGATTAGAGAACTATAAGCTTCTAGTAACTGTCTGAGAATTACTGCCTGGATCAAGGCTATAAATGTGGGTTAGCATAGGGTTGTCAGGGATCAGCTATCTGAGATGGTATCTATGAGGGTGGTTATTAGCCTTGGTGGTAAACAAGCAGAATGCACGTATAGTATATTTCTAGGTTCCCCAGTTAATTACAGTATTCAGCAAAGGTTGCAAACCAGTGATCGATATAGTTGGTAACCTGTTGAAAGCTGGATAACATGAAGCAGTGGTTCTTAACGCTGATGTAACTAGAACTACCTGTTCAGCTTTTAAGAAACAAATAAATGTCCTAACTTCATTCAAACACATTAAATCAGAATTTCTGGTGGGAGTTCAGTTATAGTATTATTTTATAGTTTATAGGTGATTCTAAAGATCAATCCAAGTTGAGATTCCCTGAGAGAGAAGAAGGCAGCTAGGCAAATCATGAAAGGCTTGGACACCTGGATAGCTAGAAATGCAATTTATTGAGAAAAGGAATGTATGAAAATGAATAGCTTTGGAGTTATGGGTCAGAATGGTGTAAGTGTGTGCGTGTGTGTGTGCAGGTCCATGTGTGGGTGTTGTGAACATGTTGGTCTTAACGTACCTAAGGGACCACCTGGTGATGATGCTGAAGAGGAAGTTTGGTTGATTACTTTGGATCTCAGAAGAAGGAGTGGGTTAAGAACATCAGTATAAAAATGATAGTTGAAGCCATGGACAAAAACAGGGTCTCCCAAGAAAAAATGTGAAGGGTGATGAATTATTAAGAAATAAAAGCAAAAGCCTGGGTAACATCACAATATGAGTGGAGGGGAGGGGAGGGAAATATACTCTATTATTTCAATGCACAGAAAGAGAGACTTTGAAACACTTTGGTATATACACATAAAGAAGACTGTGTTAGCATTCAGTGATTTGATCCAGCCACTTGGATTTAGAACTACATACCAAGGAAAATTGGAAATGCAGAGTCAAGTGGGCCCAAATCAAAAGCAGATGAACTCATTTGAACAACATTACAAAGACTCCCCTGCCTCCTAAATGAGGATTAATTTATTGTAAAACAGAAAATTAAACTTAGGAAACAGAGACCCCATCCATGTTCTCGGCTTGACCAAGATGATAGGTCTTTGTATTATTCCAGAATTTATAACATTTTAAATTCTATAAATTAATTAAATTGCTTTGAATAGTTGGAGAACAATCATTAAAACCCCATGTCTTTTCTACTGGGAAGCATCTAATCGTGGAGTATAGAGGATTGCTTTGTATTTTCCTTGCCCGCTCCTAGGGAAATAAAACAAAACTGCATTTCACAGCCAAAAGGTATTTTGGCAGAGCCTTTCAGGATTGCAAAGTACAGAAGTTATTCTAGTCTCTGGAAATTAAATATGTAATTTCACTAATTAGGAAACTATGACCTGAGTCATACAAAAATTCTCAATATTTCAGGATTAAATCACCACTCTGAATGTTACCAATTGACCTTTATCAATTAAACATGCTTAGGGAGAACTATGGTATTCTTAAATTTATAACTAACATATTTTAATTATGTTTTACTCCTTTAAAAGGAAATATATTTATTCTATATTAATTGCATTGCATACTCAAATTAGACCTGGCAGAACCAACCTTTCATGCTCATCTCATTACTGGGACACTCCCTAGGACAAATGGCAGGAGCTACAAGGGGGAAAAAATGCTCGCTGATTTTTTCCCTCAGGATACGTTTGGTGGACTTTCCATGTGGCTTCAGAAGAAATGGAGCCTGAATTCCAATTCTGACTTCAAACCTTGTGCAAGTCACATAACCCTTCATTTGGAGAATGCGGATGGTGATAATAAGATTGTTGTGAGAAGTGAATGAAAATATTCATTTAAAATGCTGACAATAGAGCTTTTCTCACAGTAAATAAAGAACAAATGTCAGCTTTTATTGCTATTATTATCAAAATTAGTAGTATGTGCTCCCTAACCTTAAGTTGTTTATTTGTAATAATAATGAATGTGAGAGGCAATAGACTACAAAGTGGCTAGCATCTACACTTTCTAAGAAGAGGATTCTTTTATTGTTGATTTTAAAGAAAGAAATCCCTCATTCTTTGTGAACCCCTGAATGAATTCCAATACCATGCACAAAGTCAACTCTGACCTTCTGCTGTAGCCTATGTTGTACCCTTCCATGACACATGAAATTCTTACCATATTCAATAAATCAGAAAATATCTTTGCATTGACTATCTTTTTTTTTTCTGGTTGACTACTGTGGTAAGCTTAAAAATTATCCCTTCACCCCCTAAAAGATGTTGCTATCTGAATTTCAGAAACTCTGAATATGATACCTTTCTCATTAAAAGAGCATTTGCAGAGATGATTAAGTTGTGGATTTTAAGATAGTAAGGTTATCCAGGCAGTCCCACTGTAATCCAATATTATCACAAGTTTCCTCTTAAGACAGTGGCAGACAGAGATTTCACTACAGAAGAGGAGAGGGTATGTGACCATAGAAGCGGAGATTGGACTAATATAGCCACAAACCAAAGAATACTTGCAGTCACCAAAACTGGAACCGGCAAGGATGCCAGCCCTGTTGATACCTTACTTTTAGCCCTGCAAGACCCATTTCAGGCTTCTGCTCTTTGGACATGTAACAGAATGTATCTCTGTTGTTTCAAGCTACCAAGTATTTGGTAATAAGTTATAGCAGCTACAGGAAATGAAAACAGCTACCGTTCACATAATCTCAAGAACTAGTTCAACATTCATATTACTGAGACCCCTGCTCAAATGACATCTGCCAGCAGAGAACTTTCATTAAAAAAAGACACTTTACATGAAATATTTGGGCATCAAAATCATTTCAGATTTTCAGCAGCAGCTCTGGAAACGAGAAGATGATAAAACCATGTCTGAAAGTTCTGAATGAAAATAATTGCCAGCTAAATAATCAATCAAGTGTTTTGGTAGAATAAAGATATTTCACGACCTGTAAGAATTCAAAATATTTACTCCATACACTCATTTTTTCATGTAACATGATATTCATTCTAATGAGGGAGGATTTTAAGAAAGTAGAAGACACCAAAACCAGGAAGCATGTGGTGCATTCCCAAAAATGGGCAGTGCAGAGATATTCCAGGATAGGAGACGTGCGCAAAGATCGAAGAACAATCAATTCAGATAGGAACAGGTTGGAAGATGGCAGGACACAGCCCTTCAAGTAGATAAAAGTGATCTGATATTAGAATGAATGATTTTCCTAGAGGAGAGTTGGGTTCAATTATTAATAAATTCATGGACAAGAAAATAAATGGAAAAGAAAATTACTCCATGGAATGCAAATGAAAACATTGCAAAAAGGATAACTAATCCTAGTTTACCATATAGTGTAACTCTGAGTAGCAGACATAATAGTGTGGGTAATGAATAATAATCTGGCCAGAATTATACATATTTTATATGCAAGAATGTAGTGGGGCTGAGATAAAGAAACTAAGTCATCATCTTAGGAAATACATTATGCTTACATTTAAGGAGTGAAAAGTGGAAATATAACTTAGTTATTTAGAAATTCAGAGGTAAATATGAGCGACTTTCTTTAAAGTCACTCATAAAACGTAAGGTAAGGTGGGAGGCTAGGGATTGCTATTTGTTATCTATTAAGGTATCTAATTAACAAGTTAATATTTTAAACTATATGCATTGATAAGTTTGACAAAAATAAAAACCGAAACAGAAAATAAAATATAATCTTAGTAATAAGAAAGAAAAATTACATAGGATTATATCTAACTACAAATAAGTGGAACATTTATGGAGGGAAATAACATATATTTTAGGAAAAAATAGCTGATAATAATGATGAGAAACCCTGTTTCTTTTGCATGAGACAAGTCATTATCATACAAATCTCAAATTTCCACAAGTTTATCTGAAATTGTTACAGTTTTATTGATTTCAAGTGGAATGAAATTATGACAAACTGTCTAAATTTAATATGAGAGGATAAATATGCTTGATTTATAGGGTAGTTTATTACAGATAATTTTTTAAAATAAGCCAAAGAGAGAGCACACTATTAAAAGTTTTTAAAAGGACATTGGTGAAAAAGTAGAAAAAGTTTGAGTAAGGTCAATAGTCTAGTTAGTAATATTGTATCAGCGTTAATTTCCTGTTCTTGATAATTGCATGTTTTTGTGAGATGTTAAAAATAGGAAAAGTTGAGACAGATAAGAACTCTTTGTATTTTTCTGCAACTTTTTCATTAATTATAAAATTGGTTCAAAACAAAATGTCTATGAAGACCAAGTAGTGAAAATAATGAAGAACTGGGAAAAATGCAAAGACAAGGATCAAAAACCATGCAGAGTCTGAAACTTTCCTCTATATATTATAATTTGTATATAATATAAGTGGCTTCAGTAGTCAGTGGGTAAATTAAAAGGTTTCTTATTAAGTGATGTGGGGACATTTGTTCACTATTTTGTGAAAAATAAAAAGTTGTTATCACACCATACCAAAACCAATATAAAAGGATTAAATATCTTATAAAAACCAAAAACTAAGAAAATAATAGAATAAAACATCAAATAGTTTTGGAACATGTGTATGCAGAAATATCTTTTATCTTTTTATAAAGACAAACTATAATGGGTACAGATAAGTTTATCAAAACTAAAGATTTTAGTTCAATAAAAGGCAGCAAAAATATATCCACATGTAAGACAGTATGGTGATGTGTGCAATTTCTAAACGGTTATAGACTTAAACTTATATTATTTTGAAATACCATCATAACGTAGAGTAGAGAATCAGGAAATATGTAATCAATAGCATTATGAGCAGTTTGTGTTTAAGCAATCACAGAGGTAGAAAACTTAATGGTTGAGGATGGAGCAATATGGCAGAATAGAAGCCTCCACCAATCATTCCCTCTGCATAAACATCAAATTTTAACAACCAGCTACTCACATGAAAGAACCGTCATAAGAACCAAAAATCAGAAGAGCAAACACAGTACCTGGTTTTCACTTTATGTCACTGAAAGAGGCACTGAAGAGGGTGGAAAAGACAGTCTTGAATTTCTGACACCACCACCCCCAACCCCTGGCAGAAGTCACGTGGCGTGAAGAGAGAATCTGTGCACTTGGGGGAGGGAGAGCACAGTGACTGGGGGACTTGGCATTGAACTCAGTGCTGCCTTGTCACAGAAGATATCAAAGGTGTGCTAGGCTCAGCCAGTCTCCAACTTCAGAGGGATAATTTGAACGAGCCCTTGCCAGAGGGAAAATGCCCATCCCAGCAGTTGGAACTAGAGTTTCTCAGCAAGTCTCACCACCATGGGCTAAAGTGCTCTGGAGTTCTAAGTAAACTTGAAAGACTGTGTAAGACACAAAAACTTCAATTCCTAGCCAGGTCATAGAATGATGTATAACTACCAGATCTGACAGATAGCCATCAAATTGCCAAATCTAATAGTCATTGGCCTTAAAGAGAAGGCAGAGAGTGAGATCGAGGTAGGAAGTTTATTTGAAGTCACAATAACACAACTTCACAAACTTAGGGATAGATACCAATATTCAATTACAGTAAGGCTGTAGAACAATCAAGTAGATTTAACCCAAATAAGACTACTTCAAGACATTTAGGGCCGGGCGCGGTGGCTCACGCCTGTAATCCCAGCACTTTGGGAGGCCGAGGCGGGCGGATCACGAGGTCAGGAGATCGAGACCATCCTGGCTAACACGGTGAAACCCCGTCTCTACTAAAAATACAAAAAATTAGCCGGGCGTGGTAGCGGGCGCCTGTAGTCCCAGCTACTCGGGAGGCTGAGGCAGGAGAATGGCGTGAACCCGGGAGGCGGAGCTTGCAGTGAGCCGAGATCTCGCCACTGCACTTCAGCCTGGGCGACAGAGCGAGACTCCGTCTCAAAAAAAAAAAAAAAAAAAAAAAAGACATTTAGTAATCAACCTAAAGGTAATGAAAAAAGAAAGGATTCTGAAAGTGGCAAGCAAAAATAAGCAAATAACATACAAAGGTACTCCAATGTGTTAGGCAGCAGGCTTTTCAATGGAAACCTTACAGGTCAGGAGAGAGTGGCATGACATATTTAAAATGTTGTGGGGGAAAAAATTACCCTAGAATAGTATATAAAGGCAAAAATATCCTTCAAACGTAAAAGAGAAACAGACTTTTTCCAGACAAACAAAAGTTGGGGGATTTAACACCAGACCTGTCCTGCAAGAAATGACAGAGTTCTTCAATCTGAAAGAAGAGACTGTTAATGAATATTAAGAAATCATCTGAAGGTACAAAACTCACTAGTAATAGTAAACACCCACGTGAAAGAACTGTCATAAGTACCAAAATCAGATGAGCAATCATGGTACCTGGTTTTAACTTTATATCACTGAAAGAGACACTGAAGAAGGTAGGAAAACAATCTTGAATTTCTGACACCACCACCCCCATTCCCTGGCAGAAAAACATGGATATGTTAACGCTGTAATTGTGGTGTGTAAACTACTCTTTCCTTAAGTAGAAAGACAAAATGGTGAACCAATAAAAAATAATAATGACAATAGCTTTTGAAGATATAGACAGTACAATTAGACACAGAGAAACAACAAAAAGTAAAAAAGAGAAAAAAACTAAGGCATAGAGTTTTTATTAGTTTTCTTTTGCCTTGTTTGTTTGTTTACACTATTATTCTAATGGGATATAAGATACTATTTGCAAGCCTCGTGGTAAAGCTCAAATTTAAAAAAAAAAACATACAATGGATACACGAAAAATAAAAAGCAACAAATTAAATCATACTACAAATTAAATCAGAGTGAAAATCACCTTCACTAAAAAGAAGACAAGAAAGGAAGGAAAGAAGAAAGAGAAGACCACAAAACAACCAGAAAACAAATAACAAAATGACAAGAGTAAGCCCTTTCTCATCAGTAATAACATTGAATATAAATGGACTAAACTCTCCAGTCAAAAGACATACAGTAGCTGAATGAATGAAAAAGAAAAAAAGACCCCAAGGTCTTTTGCCTACAAGAAAAACACTTCACCTACAAAGATACACGTACACTAAAAATAAAGGGATGAAGAAAGATATTTCCTACCAATAGAAACAAAAAAACATCAGAAGTAGCTAAACTTATATTAGACAAAATGTATTTCAAGAGAAAAACTGTAAGAAGAGACAAAGAAAGTTACTAAATAATGACAAAAGTGTCAGTTCAGTGAGAGGGTAAAACAATTGTGAATACATTAATATATATTCCCAATGCTGGAAAAAAATATATATATATCCAATATTATTACAGCTAAAGAGAGAGATATACGTCAATACTATCTGGAGACTTCCACACCCCACTTTCAGCACTGGATTGTTCTTTCAGACATAAAATAAACAAATAAATATCAGACCTAATCTGCACTAAAGAACAAATGGACTGAATAGATATTTACAACTGTTTTATCCAATATCTACAGAATACACATTCTTCTTCTTAGCACATGGGTCATTCTCAAGGATAGACTATATGTTAGGTCACAAAACATATCTGAAAACATTCAAAAATTAAAATAATATCAAGCATCTTCTCTGACCACAATGGAATAAAACTAGAAATTAATAACAAGATGAATTTTGGAAACCATAAAAACTCTCAGATATTAAACAATATACTCCTGAATAACCAATGGGTCAATAGAGAAATTCAGAACAAAATTGAAAAAATTCTTGAAACAAATGATGATGGAATGATAACATTTGCAAATCTAACAATTGATGATGGAAAACATGTCAAAATCTATGAGATACAGCAAAAGCAGCACTAAGAGGCAGTCCTAAGCAGTACTAAGTTTTTAGCTGTAAGTGCCTATATCAAAGAAGAAAAAACTCAAGCAACATAATGATGCATCTTAAGGAACTAGAAAAGCAATAGCAAACCAAATCAAAAATTAGAAGAAAATAATTAAGATCAGAGCAGAAATAAATTAATTTGAGCTAAAGAAACCAATTAAAAATATCGATGAAAGGAAAAGTGATTCTTTTGTAAAGTTAAACAAAATTGCCAACTTTAGGCAAACTAAGAAAAAAAAGAGAGAAGATCCAAATAAATAAAATCACAGATGAGAAAGGAAACTGATACTGCAGTAATTCAAAGGATCATTAGTGGCTATTATGAGCAAATATATGCCAATAAATTTTAAAAATTTAGAGGAAGTGGATACATTCTTAGACAAATACAAACTACCAATATTGAACCATGAAGTAATTTGAAACCTGAACAAATAATGAGATGGAAGTCATAATAAAAAGTCTCCCAGCAAAGAAAAGCCTGGAACCCATGGCTTCACTGTTGATTCTGCCAAACACTTAAAAAGTAAATAATCTCAATCCTACTCAAACTATCCTGAAATATAGAAGAGAGAGAATGTTTTCAAACTCATCCAATGAGTTTAGTATTACCTTGATACCAAAATCGGACAAAGACACATCAAAAATAAAAAAGAAAATGCAAGAAAACTACACCCCAATATCTCTGATTTTTGATGCAAAAATCCTCAACATGAGCAAAACAAATTCAACAATACATTAAAAAGATTATTCATCATGACCAAGTGGGATTTATCTCAGGGATATGGGGATGGTTTAACGTATGCAAATCAGTCAATTTGATACAGCATATCAACAGAATGAAGGACAAAACCATATGGTCATTTCAATTGATGCTGAAAAATTATTTGATAAATTTCAAGATCCCTTCATAATAAAACCCCTTAGAAAACTGGGTATAGAAGAAACATACCTCAACATAATAAAAGTCATATATGACAGACTCATAGCTAGCATCATCCTGAATGGGGAAAACCTAATAGCCTTTCCTCTAAGATTTGGAAAATGACAAGGATGCCCACTTTCCCCACTTTTATTCAACATAATACTCGGAGACCTAGCTAGAGCAATCAGACAAGGAAAGAAACAAAGGACATCCAAATTGGAAAGTAAGAAGACAAATTATCTTTGTTTGCATATGATGTAATCTGTAACTTGGAAACACCTGAAGACTCCACCAAAAAACTATTAGAACTGATAAATTTGCTAAAGGTTCAGGATACAAAATTAACGTACAAAAATGAATAGCCAACACTGAACAATCTGAAAAAGAAGTCAAAATAGTATTCCCACTTAACATTAGTTAGAAATAAAATTAAATAGGAATTAACCAAAGAAGTTAAAGATCTCTCCAATGAAAACTATGAAACATTGATGAATGAAATTGAAGAGGACACAATAAATTGGGAAGTTATTTCATGTTCATGGATTGGAAGAATCAATATTGTTTAACAGTCCATACTACCTAAAGAAAACTGGAGGAATCACATTATCTGACTTCAAATTATACTACAGAGCTATAATAACCAAAATAGCACGGTACTACCCTAAAAAACAGACACATGCAACGGAGTAGAAAACCCAAAATCAAATCCATCCAAGTACAGTGAACTCATTTTGAAAAAAGTACCAAAAACAAACATTGGGGACAAACATTAGGGAAAAAACAGTTTCTTCAATAAATGTTTCGGGGAAAATTATATATGCAGAAGAATGAAATTAGACCCTTATCTCTCACCATATACAATAATCAAAGAAAAATGGATAAAAGACTTAAATTTAAGACTTCAAACCATGAAACTACTACAAGAAAACATTGAGGAAACTCCAGGACATTGGTCTGGGCAAAAGTTTTTTGAGTCATGCCCCACAATCAAGGCAACCAAAGCAAAAATGGACAATTGGGATCACAGCACATTAAGAAACTTCTGCATGGGAAAGGAAACAATCAACAAAGTGAAGGAACAACCCACAGAATGGGAAAAAATGTTTGCAAACTACCCAACTGACCAGGTGTTAATAACCAGAATATATAAGGAGCTCAGACAACTGGATAGAAATAAATCTAATAATCTGATTAAAAATGAGCAAAAGTTTTTCAGATTGTTCAGTGTTGGCTATTCATTTTTGTAAGTTAATTTTGTATCCTGAACCTTTAGCAAATTTATGAGTTCTAATAGTTTTTTGGTGGAGTCTTTAGGTGTTTCCAAATTACAGATTATATCATATGCAAACAAAGATAACTAGTCTTCTTACTTTCCAATTTGGATGCCCTTTGTTTCTTTCTCTTGTCTGATTGCCTTATACAAAAGGCTAGAGCAATTTGTATTTTTGTATTTGACATCTAACTTGTATTTGACATCTAACTTGTGTTTATATACATATAAACACAAATATACATATATAAACACAAGCTAGATATCAGATATAATATACTGAGTTATACCATAAAGAAACAAGATAAAAAATATAGGAAAATACCTTGAGATATTATTAGATATTTCTCAAAAGACATACAAATGGCAAATAGGCCTATGAAAAGGCACTCAACATCATTGATCATCAGATAAATGCAAATCAAAACTACAATGATATATCATGTCACCTCAGTTAAAATGACTTTTCTCCAAAAGAGGCAATAATGAATGCTTATGAGTATGTATAGAAAAGGGAGCTTTCATACACTTTGGTGGGAATGTAAATTAGTTCAAACACTATGGAGAACAGTATAGAGGTTCCTGAAAAACAAAAACTGGAGCTGCCATAGGATAGAGCAATCCCACTAGGTATAGACCTCAAAGGAAGAAAATCAGTATATGGAAGGGATTGCTGCACTCTCATGTTTGTTGCAGCACTGTTCACCATAGCCAAGATTTGGAAGGAACCTAAGTGTCCACCAACAAATGACTGGAAAAAGAAAATCTAGCACATATACATAATGGAGTAATATTCGTCCAGAAAAAGTAAAGAGATCTTGTCATTTGCAACAATATGGGTGGAATTGAAGGTCATGTTAAGTGAAATAAGCCAGGCACAGAAAGACAAACTGCATGTTTTCAGTTGTTTGTTGGTGCTAAAATGTAAAACAATTGAACTCAGGAGTTAGAGAGTAGAAGGATTGTTTCCAGAGGCTGAGAAAGGGAGGAGTGAAGAGTGGAAGTGAGGATGGTTAATAAGTACAAAAAGTAGTAAGAAGAATGAATAAGACCTAATATTTTATAGCACCGCAGAGTGACTATAGTCAACAATAATTTAATTATACATATTAATATAATGAAAAATATAATTGGATTGCTTGTAACACAAAGGGCAAACACTTGAGGGAATGGACACCCCATTTATTATGATGTAACTATTATGCCTTGCATGCTAGTGTCAGAGTATCTCATGTACTCCATAAATATATATGCCTACTATGTACCCACAAACATTTTTTAAACAGAAAGAAAACTTTAATTGCTAACTAATATGTAAAACAATAGTTAACTGCACTAATAATTGAAGAAATGCAGGTGATAATAATGACATACTAGTTTAAGCTCATAATATGGGAAAAGTTAGAAACAGGGAAAATAGGCGCAGTCAAAAAGGAATAAATCAACAACCTTTGCATTTCTGGTGGAAATATATAACGCAGCCATACTGAGAGTGATCTTGCAGTAATTAATGAAATTATGTATGCCTTATCACTCAGCAGTTGTCCTGAGTAAATAACTAAAAAAAATTACTTTCCAGAGGTCCACAGGATTTTTATATAATAGGATTCATAGCCATGTTTTGCTGGCAAAAAAAATAAAAATAAAAAAATTACTTAAATTATGTAAGAGAACTATATAAATAAAAGGTGGTATAAGCAAAAAACTGAAGTACTATGCAACAGCAGTAATATAATTATATTGACATCTATAAACACAAGCTAGATGTCAAACATAAAAGACGGAGTTACAACAAAGAAATGGGATGAAAAATGTAGCAAAATATGTTAAGTACATTTTAAAAATAAACACAAAATGTAATTCTATTATCAAATAAAGCATATCACTACATAAATATAAAATATATAAACACATATATAAACTTTGCTTTCGAAGAATTAAACAACTAAAATGTGTACCAAATACCCTCAATGTATGCTTCAGTTGGACTGAGAATATAATAGAGAAAATAAGTGAAGAATAAATAGTCAAACAAAAAAGGTCCTTACTTGGAACTTACTATAGAATATTGTGACTTGAGAAATACTAATGTACTGTGCTATTAGCTTAAAATAAAATAATAAAAATAATAATTAGCACAGCATTACTTTTTATTATTTAAAAACATGTAATATGCCACTATATATGAGAAGAAATTTAAGCATGAAAATAGCACTTTCTCTAAAATTATCAGCTAATAAAATACACTTTCCTAGGCAAACCTGGAGGGTAGAGGGTTACAAAGTTTAAATTCATAAATATGTGTATATTTACACGCATTACTACAATTTAGACGTACATGTATTAACAACATTAGTTTATCATGTGCATTGAATATAATGAACAAAATAAATTTGCAAGGGATTAACTTCTTTACAGGTAATTGCTTTTTAGTGTGGCCTGAGAAAATTTTAAAAGGCATTTCAAAAACTGAGTGGTAGGTATTAAAGCGTCCTGAGGAGAATAACACAGCAAAACAAAAGAAAAATAGAAAAACTTATAGGAAGAGATGAGATACTTACATGGAGATAAAATGTGTAAATTTATTTGTGATAAGTGGTATATTATGAGAAATACAAAATCAATAAATATCAAGAAATATTTCTTAATTAAGAATTAAGTAATACTTAAGGAAGAAAGGAGGGTTGAAGTGCAAAAGATATCTTTATAGGTACAGAAATACTTCAATATAGACAGCTCTAAAATATAAGCCACTTAGTCTATCTAGGTTTACTACTGGCCTGAAAGAGAAATAATTTACTCCTCACTCCTCTATTCTTTTTAATTCTCTAAATAAATTTTTGCATGTTCTCATCAAAGCAATAGAGATTTGACACAAAACTCCTAAGTATTTTAAAACCTAATTTTCAGGTTAAACTTCCTGTTAAAATCTTTTGAAAGAGATACTGCGTCCTTTCCAAATATAAAACCAATTGTCTTTTCATCAGTCAAGTTTCTGGTCTCAGATTACATTAGCTACTTTTGGGACCTTCTACTGTGCATGTATAATAGCTGGGGGTTTTTTCTCATTTATTTTTCCATCTCCTATTCCTGAAGATTATTTATTTGTTTCTTTTGATTCCAATTATATAGCCAACTATTTTCATCACAAATCTTATTTTAGTGTTTTTCTTTTTCTTAAGATATAAATTTCACTATTATTTTACAATATCATCAACCAAGAAAATATTGTTATAAATTTAAGATCTATGCTTTCTGAAATTATTTTAAATATAATGGATCTAAATTTCACTATTTAATGTAGAGAGTCAGTCCATTAATGGTTATCTATGAAATGTAACTTGTTTGAAAATGTTGACTCTTAACAATTTTTCTTCCTTAGACAATAACTTATATATTGTATATCAGTACAGACAAATAGAATTAATTGAGTATTAATTAAATAAAAGTGTTAAAATGCACCTTTATTGATAGGAAAATGTTAACAATTTTTTCTGCTCTTATCCTGGCTCATACGGAACTAATTACCATTGGTACATTTTTCTTATAATTTTAAGGGTTTGATACATTGTCCCTGATGCTAAGATAAATTTTAAATATACTTTATTGGTATCTTGTCAAATAGTCTAAATCTGTTATTCAAATATTTACTTGGCCTACCACTAAACATTCTGGCCATATAATAATGCCACCTTCATTTCAGTGTCTTGCTTTTGGAACTATGTTATCAGGAAATAAATTTGCTGATAATTCCATTTATTTTACCAGTTACAGTTTGGAAAAATGATTTTTGTTTTGCTCCCTGATTATTGAAAATATCTGTCTTCCATCACTTTACTGAGCCTATTAGTTCTCATGTTTTATTTGATGTTAATTTAATTTGGTTTAAATGTTAAAATATTCTTATCTATTTTCTTAATTCATTTTTTAAATTTACGTATTTTTTCCAGGTAATACAAATTATAATTTGTTTAAAGAAGATTTATTTTTATGTCACTGAGAAACAGAAGTCGTAGAAAACTGATTACCAAAACCAATGCTGTATCAAGATATGCACATTTCATCTTAAGAATTACATTGTTCGTAAAGACCTAAAATTTGATGGAAACATAATTGGTAAGCAAGATCCCAGTTACTGTTGTAATCCAAATAAAGTAATCTAACTCCACAGTAACTGAGGAGCATCTAGAGTTCTAATGACTGAGATTTTTAACATGTCTTTTTGCAATTTAAAGTATCTTAGGTATCTAATTCAAGTACTCCCAAAATGCAGAAAAAATAATATATAGAAAAAGTATTACAATAATCATTAT
The DNA here is from genome assembly GCF_028858775.2 of Pan troglodytes. NCBI lineage: Eukaryota > Metazoa > Chordata > Mammalia > Primates > Hominidae > Pan > Pan troglodytes. The sequence continues at coordinate 110,513,746 of NC_072412.2, read as the reverse complement.
TAAATTTGTTCCATGATAGTGAAAGTTTGCTTTTCAATACCTCACCTCCATTGCAAGAGAGTTGCAATAGAAGAGCTGGTCTCTGTATGTATCAGAATGGTAGTGATCTTTGTTAGAAAAGGTTGGTGAAGAATGAGTCATTGTGGAGTTAGAAGAGGTTACTGAAAATGGTGACTCCAATGGTGGGATTTGAAGAGGGAAGTCTCGATAATTTTGACATATGGTTTCTTGCCAGGAATCGGCAATGCTAATTGCCTATGCTTAATTCTTTATCAACAGACTCTTTGAATCAATTTAGAGATCCTCAGTGACCCCATGGCTAGAGTTCCTGACCCCTGCTATGGGAAACATTGAATGCAAACAAGCATAAATTGCTCAAAGCCATGTTATTTTTGAAGTACAAAATGGCTTACAAAGTTAAAAATAGGCATCCAAATACATATGTCTGCACTTACATGGATGGAAACACTGAGCCTCTTCTTTCAGGCCCAGCACCCCTATTTAGAGCAGATACTGTAGAGTAACGCAATCACAGTAAGGTCACACAATCGCCAGTGGGGTCCAGGATGAGACATCTTTTCTAACACAGGTTATTTTTATTTTTTAAAAAAGTACCTCTTACCACTGCCTTACAATTTCTATATTAAGAATTACATGGAAGCTATACTAATCATAATTTTATCCAATTATTAATCTGAATGTTAATTTTTAATTGAATTTAAAAGTATAATTCAGTAGGGCAAAATCCTATCCACTTTTGTACTGAAGGTGACAAGAAGAAAAACAATGATAAGTGATAATAATGAGGTTTTGTGGACAAGATGGAATGCTATTCAGTTGCAATCTTCTATTAAAATTACTTTTTCTTTTCATTCCAAAGAATTTCCCACAAGAAAAAAAATGGAAATCATTTTGTTTTTTCTTGTGGGAAATTCTTTGGAATTAGAAGAATACTATGGTCCAGATACCCAAAACAAATTGGGAGAGATGGACAAGATTTTTAATGGTGGAGTAGTTCACATTAGATAGTTGATAATAATTCTAGACATTTTAAATATGTAGATATATTTATTCAAATTAAAGCAAAAACAAGATGAAATAGAAGCATTATTATTGTTTTTCTTTGATTATTATCCCTATATTAGAGATTATCTTTTTATTTTAAAATCTTTCATGATTTATTTAATTATAATACAAACGAATTACATAACAGAACTCTGCTGATTAAAACATGTTTGGAGAGCCCTCTGGTGTGCTAGTTCATAAAATGAGTTGGAAAACCTGAATTACTTTACTTCAATAATTCATTCACTGAGTCACCAAATAAGCATTTATTCTATGCTTACATGAAGCCATGTGAGATGTTGCATAAAGAGGACTAAAATTTTAGTAAAGATAATTACACAGGACATTTAAAATTAACACCTCCTATTTATTAAATCTCCATCCGACCCCCTGCTTCTGCATTCACCATAAAGGATATGTTTATTCAGCATTTTTAAATAGCTAAAGTGATCATTTTATTAAAATAGTAATATTAAATAATCCTACTGGAAAGTTTGTGTGCAGTTAATTTTGTTCTTAAAAATAATCACCTTGAGGGACTATATGCTTATCCTATAATTGACATTATTTCTAATAATATTCTCAAGTAGAATATAAAGGTGATGGGATATCATAAATGGAAAGTTTATCTCAAAGGATAAATCCAGTCTTCAGAGCATTTGTGCCATTTATGAACAAGAAAATTCTTTAACTTACCTTAATATAACAAAATAATATTTCACCTCTAACTTCCCATTCAAGTCTACCTCTCAGGAAACTTTTCTTTTTCTTTTCCTTTTTTAGAAATGTCATTTAAATTGACAGATAACTTATGATTTTATTGTGTACACATGATGTTTAGAACTACATATATATTATGGAATGGTTAAATCTAGCTAATTAACAAATGCATTGGCTCTCTTAATTGTCATTTTTGTGATAAGAACATATAACTAATGATCTCTTCACATCTTTGAAGAATACAATATGTCATCATTAGCTATAGTCAGCTTTCAGTACAATAGATCTCTTGAAATTTGCTCCTCTTCTATTACTGTAATTATGTACCCTTTGACCAACATCTCCCCAATTCTTCCTTCCTGCTAATCACCCCATCCTCTGGTAATCACCATTCTACTCTCTACTTCTATGGGATCAATTTTTTGTTTTTATATTCCACATGAGTGAGATCATATAGACATTTGTCTTTCTGTGCTGGGCTTATTTCACTTAATGTAATGTCCTCCAGGTTCATCCATGTTGTCACAAATGGTTGGATTCCATTTTTTATGGTTAAGTGATATTCTATTATGTATATATGCCACATTTCCTATCCATTCATCTATTGATGGACACTTAGGTTGATTCCATGTCTTAGCTATTGTGGAATATGCACTGCTATAAAGATGGGAATGCAGATATCTCTTAACATACTCATTTTAATTTCTTTGAATATAAAACCATTAGTGGGAATGATTGGTCATAAAGTAGCTCTATTTTTAATATTTTGAGACCCTTTTCTTTTTTAGAGTTCCAGTTGAGTGATCTTTCTTTTCTGAAATTATATAGCCTTGTATTCACTGCATCACTCATGTAATAACATAAACATTTTCTGCCTCTAAAGAATCTATCTCCTAATGAAGTATCTTACCTCTTAAACTGGATGTTAAACTATTAGAAGTCAGAAAATCTATCATTTCTCTGAATACCGTAAGGAATATAACACAACAAATTAAAAGTAAAATAGTAGGTCAATCAAAAATACTTTCCTGAATATAGAAAACAAATAAAAATATAGATCAGACTTGGTATTGTCAAATGGCTCCAGAATCCATTTAAAAATATTACTTAGTCTCAAGTCCTAGTAGCCACTGGTTAGTAGGTGTAAGTCAGAAAAGAAAGGCAGAATGTGGAGGCATAAAGGAGAATTAGTCCAAACCCATTTATTAACTTTGATTTCACACCACAAGTATAATATTCTAACCATATGTCAAGAATTGTATTTGGTTCCAGGGATAGAAAAATAAAGGTAAAACTTTGCTCACTTCTCTGGGTACCTCCCACCCACAGGAAGCCTGGCGTCTAAGAGAGATACTTAATTTTGTCAGTTCCCAAAGATTGCAAGCTCAGCACAAATTTAGCTTGTAAATTATTATTATATAACTCGATGCTGCATTCAAGCCTTATGTTCTCTGTAGGGTCTCTCCTGACTCTTGAGACAACTATAGCTAATAATTTCTCCCACCACAATACCAAGATAGTCAATTTACAACTCTTATTTACCTCATCGTATTTTAATTACATACTCTAATGACATAATTTCTGATTAGACAGTTATTTTCTTAAGAATATGGACACTTTCTTGACACATGATACTTTATAAATCTTGATCAACTAATTATTTGTATAGATATACAAAGGAATGATAGAAAAGTGCAGCCCACTGTGGGTAGGATGTAAATATAAAATATCTGGACAAAAATTATGGAATTATATGAAGTAAGTTAAAGGAGATATGAAGACAAGATACAGTGTAAAGTCAACTGCCACAAAACTCTATTATTTTGGTCAGGTGACCACATGATTTGCCTTCCAAGCCTGGAGAATTCTTAAAGTGAAAAAGGGAGCCATCCATAATTATACTGATCCACAGGCAGAAGCAGGAGTTCTCCATATGCTCTCCCTGTATTTGGGTGACTAGGTGCACATTGATTTGGAATGGAAGAAAAACTTTTAAGCACAGATTTAGGGACGATTATGCAGCAGAATAGTCCTGTTAATGTCCTATTATTTTGCTCTACTCAACTGTAATTGAGAAAATGTCATTCAGGTCTTGTATTGGTCCGTTTTCACACTGCTATAAAGACATACCGGAGACTGGATAATTTCTATAGAAAAGAGGTTTAATTGACTTATAGCTGCACAAGGGTGGAGAGGCCTCAGGAAACATATAATTATGGCAGAAGGGGAAATGGCATGTCTTATATGGCAGCAGGCAATAGAGAGAATGCAAGAGCAGGGAAAACTGACTTGCAGAACCATCAGATCTCATGAGAACTTACTCACTATCATGAGAACAGCATGGGGGAAACCACTCCCATGAACCAATCACCTCCCACCATGTCCCTCCTTGACATGTGGGGATTACGGTGATCACAATTCAACATGAGATTTGGGTGGGGACACAGAGCCAAACTGCCAAACCACATCAGGTCTCTTCCACCTAAATTAGCTTTTTGCTCTTGCAAACAATCAGCTAGAAATTTCAACCTAAATGTCACAAATTTAATATAAACAAACCAATGAACAAAATGATGCCATATATATATATGGTATATATATATAGGTAGCTATATATATATACACACACAAACATATATATTTTGGATTATACAAACATACATATTTTGGATTCAAGTAAATATGTTCATTTAAATGGGCATTCATGATTCATGCATAGTGAATTATATTCTAATCCAGAGCATGCCTTTGTTTTTTTCAGTCTTTTTGCTCCATGGATTCTGGCATGATGTGCCTTGAACAGAAAGGATAAAACTACTGCTCCTTTTATTCCATGAATTCCAAAACACAAGTACAGAAAAATAGCTCTCTAACATCAGCCACATGAACATGATACTGGGCGTGCGGGCACTGACAGATACACAAGCCCCAGCTCAGTATATGACTCTTGATTCTGGGTGTGACCGGGAGCTGCAGAAAGAGTACCTTTCATTGTCTGGCTCCAATCTCCTTGAGTGATGACCCTCTTCCATTCCTAACTACCACCTACATGTACTGATGACTCGGAACATTACCTTCAACCCATACGCCTCTTAGAAATATGCTCATCTTGTTAGTAACAAGATAACATCTTAACCTAGTTATCGAACAGAAATTGATATTATCATCCTGCCCCCAAATCTGTTTAATGTCTTCTCTTCTTTGTTCCCTATGTTATTTATTGGCATCAAGAAACACATGCAAATGATTTTTAAGACTTTTAAAACTAATTTTTGATTGGTTTATAAATTGGTGGGAATTGAACAATGATATCATATGGACACAGGAAGGGGAATATCACACTCTGGGGACTGTTGTGGGGTGGGGGGAGGGGGGAGGGATAACATTGGGAGATATACCTAATGCCAGATGACGAGTTAGTGGGTGCAGCACACCAGCATGGCGCATGTATACATATGTAACTAACCTGCACAATGTGCACATGTACCCTAAAACTTAAAGTATAATAAAAAAAAAAGTAAAATTGTACTATTTGCACCTCTTACTCATGGCTAAAATATGTCACCATCTCCATTTTATTTTTCTTTAAGTTTTAGAGACAGGGGCCTCCCTATATTGCCCAGGCTGGTCTCTAAATTCTGGCCTCAAGCAATCCTCCCACCTCATGCTTGCAGCTGGAATTACAGGTGCAAGGCACCATACCCAGCATTGTGCCCATATTGATTGTAGAGTTCTGTTAAAACTATTTAACAGCACACAAAATCCTTTATAATTAGACCCTTCTATTTATCTAGTATTTTCAACAACTTTACTACAAACAAGATCATAATATAATAACATCAAATTATCAACCTATTAATCTATTAAGCACAAATGAGTTAGAGCAGGTTTTTATATCGCTGGTGAAACATTTGGATTTTCTCTTCTATGAACCGTCTTATCATGGCCGTTTTCAATTTTATTATTGGGTGACTTTTTTCCTTCTTTTAAAACCTCTGTTCATTATGAATTTTTCCTTCTGGCTAAACTCTATATTAAATTTATGTTTTCCCAAATCTACTGAATGTCTGTTGACTTTGTTTATAGAGTGTTTCCCATGAAAAGTTTTATTTGTATATAGTCAAGCATATCATTCCTTTATTTTATTGCATCTAGATAGAAGACTTAGTTACTTAACTCTTTCCTTGTCTAAGTTTTTAATTTATTCAAGATTTCCTTAATGAGTATCTATGGTTTTATTTCTTACCCTTTAAGTATTTATTCCAACTGAACTCCTCCCCCTTTTTGGAAAAATATGTTTCCAATTTTATTTTTTAAAACAATAGTAAGTACTAACTTGTGCTATCTCCAAGCTTTAAATCATCCTCTCTTACCCTACTAAATTGAAATAGCAACGTTATCATGTATTACATTCTTATGTAACCTGGAATCTATTTTCTGGATTTTCTATTCAGTTCAAATCTATTTGTCTTTTTCTATAGCCACACAATATAGATTTAATTTCCACGAGTTTTAAATTATGCATGTATCTCCTAATTCAAGTTCCTGTTGCTGTTCTTAATATAAACTTTTTCTCATGTTTCCTCTGGCTGGATTCCCTTTCCACAGCTGGGATAAGGCTCTCACAAAGTCCTTTTCCCTGGAGAGAAGGTCTATGTTATGGAGAAGGTTCTCAGTATATTTCACACAGATTGATATTCCTCTGCTTTTCCCAGAGCTTTAATGAGCTCTTTCTAGAATTTTTATCCTGAGAATCTACTAGGGTTCTGGATAGTAAAACCTAGGAATGTGTGTTTATCAATGTCTCCTACCCCCGGCCCTGTGCAAAGACTTCAGCCACCAGGAGGTTCTCAGTCTCATGTTTTTCTACATTTAGTTTCCAGTAATTACTCAACACTGCCATTAAATATTCCAGCTTCAGCCTCAGCAGTTTTTGCAACAGGCAAGCAGATCTAAGCTATGTCTCTCTCTTGGGCTGTACCCATCTCTCCAGATTTCAGGGTGCCAGTTTGCTCTGTGACTTCGGTTCTTTGTTGAGAAAAAAAAAGTCACTGATTTTCCGATTAACCAGTTTTGCTTGTGTAAAAACCAAAGTAATGACTTCCAAATTCTTTATATGGCAGAAGTGGGGCTGAAAGTCTCATGAATTTTCCTGAACACAACCTTACCAAAAATCCTCTTTAGTAAACTTTTAAATTAATCAAATGTGTAGACTCTAAGTGTATACCAGAACTGAACAATTATATAAATGGATGGCAGATGGTGAGGGCCTGGTTTCTCACTGTTGGGGTGGTTATTTACAGACAAGCAAAAAGTGGAGGTTAAAATAATCCAAGTGGTATGGACTAGAGTTAGAGACATCAGCATGAACTCTCATGTTTAGTTAAATATAGATACAGATGGTTACATATAGAAATATTTATACATATGTGTATATGCACAGTTAGGATGCACACATATTTTTCCTTGCCCTGTCAGCTGAGAAGCTCTAGAAGCAATCATATCACCACAGCAATGAGCATACCTAATATATTGGTTTCTAATATCATTTTCCTATAAAAGGAAGCAGGGATCCTTGCAGAAATGACACATTTTTGGACAGAGGCAGCAAATATACAAGATGATCCTGAAGTATCTTGTAATATCTGAAAATAAGAAAGCAAAAAACCAAACCAATAAAACCCCACACACGCTGATGAGAATAAATCAACAGGACACAGGAACCCAATGAAGGAGCACCTAAAGGCCAAATCTGCAACAATTTGAGATAACAAAATAAATGACGTAGCACTGCATTATAATGCAAAATATGAAATAAATATCCATGAGCACGAACTCCTCTAAATACATTATTAAGTAACTACATAAGTGGTAAAAAGTAAACATTTTATGCAGAAGATCTCCAAATATTTTATACAGATGTTGCAAGGGTGGAGCATATAGGAGGTCAAATATAAATTTCCATTTTTAAAACGAGGGCTGCATCTCTAATCCCAGCACTTTGGGAGGCCGAGGCGGGCAGATCACGAGGTCAAGAGATCGAGACCATCCTGGCCAACATGGTGAAACCCTGTCTTTATTAAAAATAAAACAATTAGCTGGGCATGGTGGCACGTGCGTGGTGGCACGTGCCTGTAGTCACAGGTACTCAGGAGGCTGAAGCAGGAGAATCGCTTGAACCCAGGAGGCAGAGGTTGCAGTGAACCGAGATCGCGCCACTGCACTCCAGGCTGGCCAGAGAGCAAGAGTGTCAAAAAAAAAAAAAAAAAAAAAAAAAAAAAAAAAAGTGGTCTGCATATAGTGAATTTCTTCCAAGGGATACAGTATGGAAAGAAAGGGGAAAAGGGGTGGCGTGACAGTGGAAAAACTTGGCAAACACCACTTCAGCCAAACAGAGTTTAAAATCTACAGTGATAAGACTTTTTGATAGTAAACATCTTTAACATGATATGTTGAAAACACATGACATGATGTGAGACTTTAACTCAATGGTCTTCTTCCAAAGAACATGTAATTTCATTCTAACCATTAGACAAACATCAGACACATCCTAGTTGAGGGACACTCTACACAATGCCGGATGAGCACTCCTCAAACTCTCACGGTCATTGAAAACAAGCAAAGTCTAAGAAACTCCCACAGCTAAGAGTTGCCTAAGAAAACAGTACAGTTAAAGTGTCATGAATAGGATTCTTCCTAGAATAGAAAAAGAACATTAGATGATAACTATAAAAATCTGAATAAAGTATGGTTGTTACTTAATAATAATGTCTCATTTTTAATTCATCAATTGCAACAAATAAACCATTCTAATACAGGAAGCTAATAATAGGGTAAACCATGTGAGGTATGTGGAAACCCTACTATCTTCATAATTTTTCTATGCATTTAAGATTTTTTAAAACATAAAATTTTAAAAAATTGTGGCTGGGTGCGGTGGCCGATGCCTTTAATCCCAGCACTTTGGGAGGCTGAGGCGGGCGGATCATGAGGTCAGGAGATCAAGACCATCCTGGCTAAAATGGTCAAACCCCGTCTCTACTAAAAATACAAAAACTTAGCCGGGCGTGGTGGCGGGCGCCTATAGTCCCAGCTACTCAGGAGGCTGAGGCAGGAGAATGGCGTGAACCCGGGAGGCGGAGCTGGCAGTGAGCCCAGATCCCGCCACCGCCCTCCAGCCTGGGCGACAGAGCAAGACTCCGTCTCAAAAAAAAAAAAAAAAGAAAAAAAGAAAAAAAAGTTGTATATGAAATTCAAATAAACGCAAACAGGTATAAATATGTCCGGAGCAAACAGTAATACTTGTAAAAATGTAGAAATTTATAAAAATAAATAGTTATTTCCTCAGCTCACCATCAACTACAGAAGTAGCTTTTCATTCACAAATATTTCCATGAAATTCTCAGTTTTCCCAAGAGAATTCCACTTTCTCTGCCATGCTCAACTCTGAATTGAAGAATGATATCTTGCACTAACATGATAATTCAGGAAAACCATGTGCTCAGAACTTTCCAGGTAGTAAAATCTCACTGCCACTCAATATCTCTCAAATTCTTACCAGAGTGAAACAATACTTCTGTATCCCCCCGGTGGTATAAAATTTATTTATCCTGCTAAATAATCTATTGTTGACCTTAATATTTTTCTGATTATGATCTCTTGCCTATTCACTAGAACACTGTAACTACATTACATTTAGTGGTTTTTTTTTCATTTTTTAGACCATAAAAACATTAAAACAAACAAACAAACAAACAAACAAAGATCATTAAGATAAGATCCGGCAACCCCACATTCAACTATCCCTGGGTGTTGATCAGTTATGATGGCTTTTTGGAGCTCTATATCAATTGCCTGTTTGAGAGTTATATTATTTTGAATTTCTCTTTGGCTTGACTTTTTTCAAGGGTAATAGAAGAAACAGCAACGTTACACACGTATCAGTTTCTGCTGTAATGGTGTTTCCTTGAGGATACTGTACATTCTATTACAGAGTGTCCTCATCCTCAGAGCTCCTGAGGGAATGATCTTTATATTTGTAATGTCAGGAAGTGGGGGAATGAGGAATGGGAATGCATGCTAAATTCCTGATCTTATTTTTAGGAAGGAGTCAAAAGTTATTATATATACCTTAAATTTGGTTCTGTTTGGAAATTGGGGTAAAGGTAATACTTTGGGGAATATAAAAGTGATTTTTGTACAATGTAATAAAAACAGGATGGATCTTTTTTGTTGGAGAAAAGAAAATTAAATATTATATATAAGCAAAAAAAATAAACAAAGTAATTTAAAAATAAGATAACATAAAACTTTCATATGAATTACAACAGAAATGGGTTATTTTTAATAAGAAGCAGGGGATTTCATGAGGCAGCCATGCTTTTTGTGTGTTAGAAATGTCTTATTTATTGTTCTGACTGGTAATTACATGGGCACATTTACTTGAGCTGCACACTTAGGATTTGGGCTCTTAATCTGTTTTTATCTATATCTATTTTAATAAAGCTCTTTTTTAAGACAAGTGTATCTAACATATAGTAGACACATTAAACACAAAAGATTTTTTTTTTCTTTTTCCTTTAACTTTTATTTTAAGTTCCGGGTACCTGTGCAGGATATGTGGGTTTGTTACACAGGTAAACGTGTGCCATGGTGGTTTGTGGCACAGATCATCTCGTCATCTAGTTATTAAGCTCAGCATCCATTAGCTATTTTTCCTGCTGGTCTCCCTCCCCCTACCCCCAACCTGGCATGCCCCAGTGTGTGTTGTTTCCCGCTTCATGGGTCCATGTGTTCTCATCACTCAGCTCCCACTTCTAAGTAAGAATATGTGGTGTTTGGTTTTCTGTTCCTGCATTAGTTTGCTGAGGATAATGGCTTCCAACTCCATCCATCCAGGATATTTTTAAAAGTAAAGGGTTGTGCAAATATATGCCAGGCAAAAGAAAGATTGGCTATATTCACATTAGAATATAGAAATTTAAAAGAAAAGGTATTAAATGAGATCTAGAGGGCATTTTGTAAAAGATACAATCCACACAGAATAAATATTCATGAGTGTATGTAGCAATTTATATATATATTTTAAAAATGTATCATACATAAAAGGAGAAATTGACAGAAATATGTATTAGGAGGGCCTTTTACACAGTGCTCTTTCAAAAATCAAGTAAACAAAAATAATGAGAATTTGAGTAATTGATCATACTGAAATAATATATATATAAACTATATACTTGCAGAATAGTTAACATATCTTTTTTGCAACAATCAGTGAAGCACTTGTCCAGTTTGCCATATTCTATGCAACCTCAATTTTCTCAAGACAAAAACTGTGCAGAATAGTCTTTGCCTATAATGCAAATAAGACTAAGAATTAATAAATGTATTTTTTTAAATAACCATTTATAATTTCTGAAAACTGTTAAGATACATATTGGGGCAAAAAATAAAACTGTTTCTATAGAAAATTTATGCATGTTACGGAATAAAAACAGGAAATGCTGTATATCAAAACAAAGTGTATGGCTAAATTTGGAATGAAAGGTTAATTCATGGTCTTACACATTTAGCAAAACTCTGATACTACCAACTGACAAAAAGTACAGTAGAAGTGGTTCCACTTACCACCAATTCCAGCAGGGTGTTTGTGCTGGTGAAGTTCTGCATGAATATTTAGGCTCTGTGTGTCTAGATGTTCTTCTTCTTTGTGGGAAGACTCTTCTTGAAGGCCTGTGTTCCACCTAATTCTCACTAAATGTAAAGCCATGGTTGCTATTAGTTCATCCTGGGCTCTGCAAGTCTGTAGACCAGCGGATGAAGAAACAAAAAAGGGCACTGTTGCAGGTGTAATTGATCCCAATCATCAGGATGAGTCACAGCCATTGCTACATGATGGAGACACAGCAGAAGAAGTGTGGCACCAAGTGGTCCACCCCTAGGTATTCTTGTGTCCAGTTCCATCTTCACCCGGATAAGCAGAACAAACAGACTACGATGTAGTGCAGGTCCCTCCAGTTTCAGGATCTAGGTGGATAGTGTGAGGAGACCCTAGAACGAATGAGAAAGGAGGGAAATTAGTTTCAGTTATGACTTCAGGATGAAGGACATCAGTGGGAGCTATAGCTTCTTTCACAAATCCTCTTTTTGGAAATTTCCCCAGAAATTGTAAGCAACCAGAACGCTGAAGAAATTGTGACCACATAAAGTGAATGTGAAAAATAAGCATTTCTGAGATAGGAATGTGAAAAATAAGCATTTCTGAGATAGGAAAGAGGGGATTATAAGGTTTGCTGTTGGTACCTAAACCAGATGCGATCCCAGAATAGGTGCACCCATGCCCAACCTGCTCCACAGATTGGATGCTAATCACCTACAGCTACATCCTTCTCTGGAGGATTACCCTTGCCTGACAGAAGCTTCCTGTCCCTGAGATGCTTGAAGGTTTCTGTCCCCACTCCCGACTCCCAGGGCTTCCTCATATTCCATGACTTACGGATGCTGGTCACAGAACACTATCTGAGCAGAACAAGCTCTGTGTTGCCATTTGTACTCCAGAGCTTCCTGGGAGATCTGCCTGCAGTTATTTTCCTTTTTATGTTCTTTGAAATTACTACCTCTATAAATCTCTGACACACCATACCCATCTCAGGCCTTTCTTTCTGTAAACTCAAAGTAAGTTGAGTATAAAATAGAATGTCCAATAAACTCAAGGTAAGTTGAGAATAAAATAGAATGTCACAACCTGAGCTCACCTATGATGGCACTACTCTAAGAAAATAATTGTCCAGTTATAAAAGAAAGTACTAGAAAATCTATTAATACATCAATTTTTGAAAAGTAATTTCAATAACTGAAGAAAGGTATTCAATAACGTATAACTAGAATCAAGCGTATGGTCCACCTAGTCAAACACTCCTCTCATATATGCAGTAAAATACTAGAGATGTTTCCATAAAAATATCTGCTGTCACCATTATTTAATATACTTCCTGGATTTCTGGGAAGATCATAAAGAATAAAAAAGAAGTATGGAACAAAACTAGTAAAAATGATGGGAGCAAATTTTTCTTGTGTTAATAATCAAGTAGATTCTATTTCAGAAAATAAACCGTAAAATTAGCGAGTGCAATAAAATGTTCAGATGAAGAAAAATTAAAGATTAATACATATGGAAAATATGGCAATAACTAGTTTGAACAATAATAAAGAAATATGTTTTGTTTACAATATTTTTGATATAGAAAGTCATAGAAAGTTTATTATTAAAAATATAAAAGCCCATATGAGCAAAAACTGCAAAACATTATTGAAAGACATACACACTATTTATGAAATCCAGTGTAGAGATGACATATATCCTAATAAGGAGACTAAATGTTATAACAAAGTTAAATTTCTTTCTAAATTAATGATTATCTAAAAAATAAAATTATTCCATTATTGTTTTCTTTTATTTTAGGACAGCATGGTACAATTTTTCTAAAGTGCATCCAGAAGAATCAACAGAAAATTTTGTTATTGTCTAGAGCAATGCTTTGGACTTTCCTTATGTATTTGCTTATTCATATATTTCAATATAATTTGAAGTAATAAAGCAAAGTGATACTTGTACAAATATCAATAGACAGTTGAAAGGCATAAAAGAAACAAAAAGGAAGAAACAGAGGGAGTATATTCATCCTTTTTTCACACTGCATAAAGAACTGCCCGAGATTGGGTAATTTAAAAAGGAAAGAGGTTTAATTGACTCATAGTTCAGCATGATTAGGGAGGCCTCAGGAAATTTACAATCGTGGGGGAAGGCAAAGGGGAAGCAAGGCACCTTCTCCACCGGCCAGCAGGAAGGAGAATGAACTAGGAGGAAATAACTAACACTTATAAAACCATCAGATCTTGTGAGAACTCACTCACTATCACAAGAACAGCATGGGGGAAACTGCCCCATTATTCAGTTACCACCCCCTGGTTTCTCCCTTGACACATGGGGGTTATGGAGATTATGGAGATTAGAATTCAGGATGAGATTTTGAGTGGGGACACAGCCAAATCATATCAGGGAAAGAGGGAGAAAAGGAGGAAAAAAAGAGAGAGGAAGTAAAGGAAGGGAGAAAAAAGGAAAGAAGGAAGAAAGAAAGGAAAGATAGTAGACCTTAAACAAATCCTTGTCCAGGGAGAGTTGTAGACAATAAAGAAGACATCACAAATGAGTGGAGAAGAAATCTTGGGATAACTGGTAATTTGAGATAAGTAAGACATAGATTAATGAGTTAGAAATTCATCTTATGAGAAAAATTATTTATGATAAAGAGAAAAAAGATAAAATTCTGCTTAGGCTGAGTAAAACATAGAATAATAGAAAAATATAGAAGAATATGTCACCGACCTATCATAAAAACATTTTTAAGTAAAATGCAAGGTAATATAACACAAATAAAAAAATGTAATTGATTACCTGGAAAATAAAGCAAAAGTTTTTGCAAGGAACAAAACTCATAAACTAAGCATTAGTACAATTAACCTATCTTTTAAAAATAGCATTAATACTAACATACTAAAAGAAAAAAATACACAGCTTAAGACTGCTTTTTTCAAAAAAGAACAAAATTATTGACTGAACATATGCCAATTTATATAATAGCTTTTGTAATCAAACTGCATAATTAAAATAAGAGATAACATTGTTGTATCAAATGCATTAAGGTTCAATAACATATGCACTCTTATTAAGTGATGTTGTTTATATAAGTATTGCAAATTTTGTGAAAAGATAGTTGGGTATTTCTTTAAAGTTCTTTTAAGATATTATATAAAGTTGAACTTAATAACTTTACTCCCAGAAGCACATTATTATCAAAGAATAAAACATGGAAACAAAATTTAGAAACAAATTTCATGTATTGATTTGATACATTTTAATTAAAAATTTTAAATGTTAATATAAGTTCAGTTGAAATTTTGATACATGTACTATGATATAACGTGTTAATACATTTAAATATTCTTAATAAAGAATTTAAAGAACACAAAACCATATGTAGGTGAGTAGACAAAGGGAAACAAAGATGGAGATATATAATGAAATACCAATTTGGAGATTATGTATGAATTCCATAAAGAAAATGACTAAAATTCCAGCTATACAAATATTAACATTGGCCAACTTTAGTGATATTTATTTTCTTTTTAAAACGTTTTCAAATTTTACATTTTAAATGTAAATTACTTTCACAATGAAAAAATAAATATATATTAAAATGAATGTTTAAAGAAGATATTAAGGGTAGCATAGTCATTTCTTAATTATATCATTAGTTTTCTTTGACTTATAAATAATACACATGTTAACTTGGGTTATAGAGTTTAATATTTTAATTTTTCCAATAAATTGTTGAAATTACCTAGAAATGTGTATTAGGAATAAGACAGTATGCAAAGTGAATCTAATATAAATCACCCACCATAGATCTATAACACATATTCTATAGTTGTGGTGAAACAAATTGTCAAAGTCCATTATTCAAACTAACATGATATCAAAGCAGTCATGATGGTTTGACGATAAAAACTGCTTTGCTTGCAACAACACAAAACCAAACAAAACCTGCACTTCCTCTTAGGCCACAACCTGCAGAAACCTTGTCTTCTTTTTGATAACCAAATTCTACTAAAGAGATAGTCATTAAAATTCATTTTTAAGAAAAGATATTATTTTTGCATATATGAAAATTTCAGCTATAGGTAAAAAATAAAGAATATTTTTAATAATTAAAATATTCAACTAATTAGAATGTATTCATACCATCATTTGTAATATCCATTATAACTGATATTGATAAACGTTAAAAGGACAATCTAAAAAGATGCCACTAAAGTGAAGCTAAATACCGCCTACTTTTATTATTAGATCACAAATGAAAAACATAACTACCACTTAGATATCAATTTACAATTTATAAAGTATCCCTCATTTTTACATTTGATCCCCTTAACAGTCCTTTGAGGTAGCTTATCCTCATCATAGAAATATTTATTATTGCATGTATTTTCAATTCATATTTTATTGTACATACACATCAAAATCGTATGTACATTACTCACACTTATGCTCAGGCAATTGTATTTAATTATCACATTCAATAAAACTAACTAAAAACTGTGTCACACTTAAATAGAAACTCATATTCATAATTTGCCAAATGTTTGCACAGTAAGTGAAAAAATTTGAGAAAATACAATTTTATAGACACATCTGCATTCTTATCAGCATGCAAAAATCTGTGACATTGGGCTGACTTCCACCAAACCAAAATTTTGTAAGCAGAAGAGAGTGTGAAGAAGGATTGATGTTTTGTGAGTGTTTAAAAAAAAAAAAAAAGAAATCAGGCCGGGTACGGTGGCTTACACCTGTAATCCCAGCACTTTGAGAGGCCGAGGCAGGCAGATCACGAGGTAAGGAGTTCAAGACCAGCCTGGCCAATATGGTGAAACCCCGTCTCTACTAAAAATACAAAAATTAGCCAGATGTGGGGGTGGGCACCTCTAGTCCCAGTTACTCAGGAGTCTTGGCAGAAGAATCACTTGAACCCGGGAGGCGGAGGTTACAGTGAGCCAAGATCGCACCACTGCACTCCAGCCTGGGTGACAGAATAAGACTCTGTCAAAAAAAAAAAAGTAATAAACTATTAAGGCAACAGATATTTTAAATTAAAAACTTAATTATGTCAGGTTTGTAGAAGATCAGATTGTTCTGGGTGTGTGGTCTTATTTCTGAGTTCTCTATTCTGTTGCATTGGTCTATGTGTCTGTTCTTATACCGTATAACACTGTTTTGGTTACTGTAGCCTTGTTGTGTAATCTGAACGTGGGTAGCATGATATCTCCAGCTTTGTTCTTTTTGTTTAGGATTGTCTCAGCTATTTGGGCTCTTTTTTTGGTTTTATATGAATTTTAAAAGAGTATTTTTCTAATTCTGTGAGCAAATTCAACAGTAGCTTAATGTGAATAGCATTGAATCTATAAATTACTTTGTACAGTATGGCCATTTTCACGATAATGATTCTTCCTATATCTATGAGCATGGACTGTTTCTCCATTTGTTAGTTAGTGTCCTTTCTGATTTCTTCGAGCAGTGGTGTGTAGTTCTCCTTGAAGAGGTCTTTCACAGCTCTTTTTAGCTGTATTCCTAGGTATTTTATTCTTTTTGTAGCAATTGTGAATGCGAGGTCATTAATGATCTGGCTTTTTGCTTGCCTGTTGTTGGTGTATAGAAATGCTAGGGATTTTTTTCCACATTGGTTTTGTATTCTAAGATTTGCTGAAGTTGCTTGTCAGCTTAAGAAGTTTGTGGGATGAGAAGATGGGTTTTTCTAGATATAGGATCATGTCATCTGGAAACAAAGATAATTTGACTTCCTGTCTTCCTATTTTAATACCCTTTATTCATTTCTCTTGCCTGATTACCCTGGCCAGAACTTCCAATTCTATGTTGAATAAAAGTGGTGAGAGAGGACATCCTTGTCTTGTGATAATTTTCAAGGGAAATGCTTCCAGATTTTGCCCATTTAGAATGATATTGGCTGTGGTTTTATCATATATGGCTCTTATTTTGAGGTATAGTCCCTCAATACCTAGTTCATTGACAGTTTTTAACATGAAAGGTTGTTGAATTTTATCCAAGGACTTTTCTGCATCTATGGACAAACCTAACAAAAGCAATGGGGAAAGGACTCCCTATTTAATAAATGCTGCTGGAAAAGCTGGCTAGCCATAAGCAGAAAATTGAAACTGGACCCCTTCCTTATACTATATTACAAAAATTAATTCAAGATGAATTAAAGACTTAAATGTAAAACCCAAAACTATAAAAGCCCTAGAAGAAAATCTAGGCAATACCATTCAAGACATAGGCACGGGTAAAAATTTCATGACAAAAACGCCAAAAGCTATTGCAAAGAAAGCAAAAATTGACAAATGGGATCTAATTAAACTAATGAACTTCTGCACAGCAAAATAAACTATCATTGGAGTGAACAGACAATCTAAAAATGGGAGAAAATTTTTGCAATATATCCATCTGACAGAGGTCTAATATGAAGAGTCTAAAAAGAAGTTAAACAAATTTACAAGAAAAAAAAAACATTAAAAAGTACCAAATGACTTGAACAGACACTTCTCAAAAGAAGGCATACATGCAGCCAACAAGCATGTGAAAATAAAAAGCTCAACATCAATGATCATTGGAGAAATGCAAATCCAAACCACAATAAGATACCATGTCATGTGTGTCAGAATGGCTACTATTAAAAAATAAAAAAACCACAGGTGCTGGTGAGGCTCCAGAGAGAAAGGAGACCTTTTACACTGTTGTTGGGAGTATAAATTAAACCATTTTGGGAGTATAAATCAACCATTGTGGAAGACTGTGTGGCGATTCCTCAAAGACCTAGAGGCACAAATACCATTTGACCCAGCAATCTCATTACTGGATATATAACCAAAGGAATATAAATCATTCTATTATAAGGATACATGCACACATATATTCATTGCAGCAATATTCACAATAGCAAAGACATGGACTCAACCTAAATCCCCATCAATTATAGACTGAATAAATAAAATGTGGTACATATACATCATAGAATACTATGCAGACATAAAAAGGAATGAGATCATGTCCTTTGCAAGGACATGGATGGAGTTGGAAGCCATTGTCCTTAGCAAACTAATGCAGGAACAGAAAACCAAACACCACATGTTCTCAGTTATAAGTGGGAGCTGAATGATCAGAACACATGGACATACGGAGGGGAACAACACACACTGGGGCCTGTTGGAGAGGGATGTGGGGAGGGAGAGCATCAAGAAGAATAGCTAATGGATGCTGGGCTTAACACCTAGGTGATGCAATGATCTAGGCAGCAAACCACCATGGCATATGTTTACTTATGTAACAAATCTGCACATCCTACACATGTACCCCTGAACTTAAAATAAAAGTTGAAGAAAAAAAAAATAGGGGAAAAAAACAGACTTAATTCTAACATGCAGTTTACAGGAAAAAAAATAAAATTCCCAAATCACCTCTCTTTAATCTTCCAGAAAAAAAAAAAAAGTTTCTTTCCTCCTTCAACTACTCAACAATACTAGTTTCTGAACATTTAGAATAAATAACAAATGCAATTTGATTTAATACTAGTGATTCCGCTTTTGACATATATTTGAGTTTATTTTCATTGGTTTTATTAGGCCTCTCAGTGTTGTCTGGGATTTTTGGAAATCACTGGTGTAATAACATCCAGTTGAAATAATAACATTACCATCAATTGTCTCCATTGTCTATGAAAGTCTAATGCAATACAAAAAGGGTAAGTTATGTGGTTTGCAGTTTCAGGTTTTAAGGATTGACCAGGGATCACATAATCTCCTTTGCTCAAAATCAGGATCAACCATTTCAATTGAAATGACCAACTCTGACCAATTGAAATGACCCACTCTGGACTATGGATGTGATTGTTTCACTGTATTAACAAGATATTGAGAATTAGTATTATTTTCATTTTAGTGTCCACAAATTACACATTTTATGAGAAAGAGAGGGTCCCTGCTAGAGAAATTAGAGAAGTTCTATGGCAATTTTCATCATAACTTTGAGGACACTTTAAAAGGTCTAATGCATTGCATTTTAAAAACACTTGAAGATTTTGTAGCTTGTAGCATCATTCCATAGCATTCTAAGTAATTTTTTTGAGCAAGCAAGAATTTAAAGAAGAACTTCTTGACAAAAACTTAAAAATCTTTAATAAAAATATAATTTTTATGGTTTAATCTTAAACAAGCATGATTTATTTACTTCTAAGTAAAGTTGTTGGGTGATTATATAACTACATTAAGGACACGATAAAATTCAACTTAATTGTACTTAGAAGAAATCAACAGTCTTTGCATCTGCTGAAAACATGAAAGTAAAATATTATTGCTGAAGGCATCTAATATCCAGGGAACAGTCATTAAGTTATAAAGAAAATTAAGATGAATCAAAAAAGGAAAAATATTCAGAAGGGAGAAAAATATAAATGCTTAAACTGAATAATAATAAATCCATGTTTCAAATTCCCTTTATCAATGTTGAAAATAAATTGCTAATCAAAATTCATAGTAATATAATATCATATGAATACATTATTTTTACATTAATATATTCAAATCCTAATGGCTGCCACATATTTCGCTACTATCATTTCAGTATAAGTCATTTGATACTATATCATTTATGATAAATATGCTATTTTAACATGCTAATCATCTAGCTGACCATTCTGTTAAATCAGTTCATTGATTTTGTCATGTCTCTAAGCTTATGTGTTTCCTTTATCTAATGTTGTCTAATTATAAATTCAAGTTATATTCAGGAAGTCCACGTTCCAAAAATTGTATTTTTATCCAGACACCAAATTTTAGTGTTGAGTAACTGATAGGGGCTCAATCATTTAACCTAAAACACAGAAATACCATGTCAAAAGAAAAAGAAAAAACAGAATTTGATATATGTTTATTGAGAATAACAGTAAATTAGTTTAGTGCGATAAACCAATATTTGAAGCCCAGTAGAAATGTTAACAGATGAGAAATATTTTATATTATTAGAAATTTATAGCAGAATAGTTAGTAACACAGGCCCACACCACATAACGATATTTCAGTCAACAGACCATGCACACAACAGTAGTCTCATAGAATATAACGAAGCTGAAAATTCCTATTGCCTAGTGATATTGTAGCCATTTTAAGGTCATAGGACAATGAATTACTCATGTTTCATGGTGGCACTGGTATAAACAAATCTATTGCACTTAAAAGTCTAGTACGTATAATTATGTACAGTACGTAATATTTGATACTGATAATAGACAATTATATTAATGATTTATATATTAACAATATTATACTTTTTACCTTTTAGAGTGTATTCCTTTTATTTATATTAAAAAAAACTGTAAAACAGCCTCAGGCAGGTTCCTCAGGACGTATTCCAGAGGAAGATACTGTTATAGGAGAGGACAGCTCCATGTGTGTTTCTGACCCTGAAGACCTTCCAGTAGGACAAGATGTGGAGGTGGAAGACCGTGACATTGATGATCCTGACCCTGTGTAGGCCTAGGCTAATGTGTGTGTTTGTGTCTTAGCTTTTAACAAAAAATGTTTATAAAGTAAGATAAAAAATTAAAATATAGAAAGCTTTATAGAATAAGAGTATAAACAAAGAAAATATTTTTATACAGTTGTACGATATGCTTGCATTTTAAGCTGCGTCATTACAAGGGCCAAAAAGTTAAAAAAATTAAAAAAGTTTATAAAGTAAAAGTTATAGAAGCTAAGGTTAATTTATTATTGAAGATAAATTATTTTGTATAAATTAAGTGTACAGTATTTACAAAGTCTACAGTAGTACACAGTACTGTCCTAGACCTTCACATTCACCCATTGCTCACTCACTCACTCACCCAGAGCAACTTCCCATCCTGCAAGCTCTATTCATGATAAGTGTCCTACACAGGTGTGCCATTTTTAACCTTTTCTACCATGTATTGTTTGTTCCTTTTCTATGTTTACATATGTTGAGATACATATACAGTGGCCATTCTTTTACAATTGCCTCCTAGACTCAGTACGGTAACATGCTGTACAAGTTTGTAACCTAGGAGTAATAGGCCATACCCTATAGCCTAGGTGTACTATGCTATCCCATTTAGGTTTGTGTAAGTACACTCTATGATGGTTGCAAAATTGCCTAACGACACACTTCTCAGAAGGTATCCCTGTTGTTAAGAAACACGTGATTGTACACTTTTAGAAGCTGGCAAAACTGAACACTAAATTGCCTTTTACACACTATATGCTTACATTGTAAGATGAGTAAATTTTTATGAATATCACAATAAAAATAATAATCTTGCTTAAGATGTTACAAAGAATAAAATCCTCTTCTTTTCTCGACTCGAGAACGATGTGTACCTCATTCACATAAAGTAGTTCTCAGATCAGTTCTGCTGCAGACTATTTTTTCTTTTTCTTCTGAACCATTAAGAGTATGGCACACACATGATACATATCTCTAAAATTTTTGACATGAATATGCTACAAATAGGACATTGTTTTTATAATCACAATACCATTACCATGTTGAAGAAAATTAACATTATTTCTACAACATAATCTAATATACGCTGGATAATTCTAGTTTTTTTCTCTTGTCCTGAGTCTTTTATGACTTTTTGTTGTTGTTTTTTTTTTTTTATCTAGAATTCAATAAATGTTTACACACTTATCTGGGTTGCTTATCTTTAGTTCCTTTTTTCAAATTTTTTAATCTCAACAGTCTCTTTAGGTATTCTCTCTATAATAGGGGAAGTTTGGATGATTCCCATTCCAGTTTTGTTGTTGAATATATGGCAATCATATGTTGATGTGTTTCCTGGAGACCAGCTCATGTTACACGTTTCATAGTAACATACCATAAGTCTTGTGGCACCTCTCACCACATATTGTCAGGAGGCATTCCATGTGTTCACATTTTAGGAGGTAATAAATTGCATGAAGGTGGTCACCATCAGATTGTTTCATAGTAAAGGAACCTATTTTACTTTGAAATTGATACTTATATTTTGGTGAAACACTTTGAGACCATTTGAGTACTCTATTCTCCAACCACCTGTCACCCAACTGAAGATCGTTGCCTGAAGCAATTTCACATTGAAAGTTAGTTCTAAAATGAAGAGATTCCCACTGTATCATGTCTTCGTTATTTATTACCCAGCATTTTCTGTAAAATTTTCCTTCTTTCTTTTCTTCTTATATGTCTAAAACTTTTAAGTTATCCCTATAGTCATTATTTTTCATGTTAAATATGTTTAACACATTACCATGTTATTCATTTCCATAAACAAATAAATGAAGCTTGCATTTTCACTTGAAAATGGAAATATTAGACCTGGAATCATGTATTTCTCCGAGTAGCAGGCTCTGGTTCATTTAGTAGAAATGAACATTGGGAAATCAAGATCTGGGCACTAGGTATGCTCTGTACTCCTGGAATCTTGCACTAGGCCCTTACAGTGGCCATATATATCACAAGTTCATAGTGATGCCTGCAGTGAAAAGCTACCTTCCAGCATACTTGCCATCAACTGAAATGCCCCCAGGGAAAAGCTACCTTCCAGCATACTTGCCAGCAACTGAAATGCCTGCAGTGAAAAGCTACCTTCCAGCACACTTGCCATCAAATGAAATGCCTGCAGTGAAAAGCTACCTTCCAGCATACTTGCCATCAGCTGAAGCATTTGAGTTGTTTGCTACTCCCTTCTCACCAGGTCCAATAAGCATAAGCATAATATCATCCCTGAAATGTTGTAATGTTTGGTAGAGTATGAAAATTTTTAAAGTTCCTGCAGGCTGCATCATGATTGAGAGCAAAAAAGTTTAAGTAGACCTGCAATAAAATACCAAAGGTGTACGGCTGCCCTGTGAAATAAAGACAAACTGCTTCTGATTATCTCCCTGAATTTTGGTAGAAAACAGATTCGTTAGGTGAATAGATGCATACAGAGTCTCGGCAAGCAGAGCAAAGATATAAGATCAAAATAACAACTGTAATTTATCAGCATCTGATTAACTGGACAAATATCCAATTTCATTTTACAAGACCTCTCTATCTTCTACAGTGGCCAAATACAGAGTTAAAAAATGAGGATGCAATAGGAATCTCTACCCTCCTAGCTTGCAAGTCTTTGTTAGTGGCACTAACATCTACAATCCCTCCCCAGTGCAATATTGTTTTTAGTATAATGTTTTAATGAAGGGTTAGGAAACAATTATTTCTACCTTAATAGCCCTCACTCCATGATCAAGGAAGCCTGTGAGTATCTGTACATAATTAAGTGTATTTATATCTCCTTTACATATTCTGAGATTAAGAAAATAACTGTAGAATGGACTCAGGTCAAGACTCACTCAATCTCTATAAACTACAGAGTGGCCACTTTGTGTCTTTATTGATGAAGATTTTTATCTTTAGGTATTAATGTTAGTTCAGATTTAACATCTAATGATCTCTAGATTGTTTATTTCTCCTACCAAAATACTGACACCTTCATCAATGGCCACCACATCCACTAATAATGTTTTACTGAAGATTCAGTGCATACATATGTGGCTTTGTTTCCTTTTTTTTTTTTTTTTCAAAAAGACAAACTCTCCTTCAATCAAGGAGCTCTGTGTCTGTAAACAGGCATTGTCTGACACCTAGGTAAGAGGCTGAGATTCCCCACTGTAATTCTTCCGCTTGGATTTCTCCCCGTCAAACATGGACCTTTTTGCTTGTATAGGCAGGAGTTATCTTAGTAAACTGCAATATGTTTCATTCCTCTGGATTCATTCATAGGGGTTATTTAGTCACAAGTGGTCACTGAATTTCACAATGCTTTCATTATTTCTATGTCTCCATTACTTTTCACAGTAATAGTGCTCTGTCTTTCACTGTTAGGAATCACCATTTGATCTTTATTACTCTTCTTCCATTGAAATCGAACAGCCAAATTCCACAGTGCTTCTCGTCCATGATCTCCAGTCTACACAGAGTAGGACAATGTGGTAATAAAGTAGCTGGGCTGGTTCCACATAATCTACCCATTCCAACATTCTGAGCCAGGAAACTTCTGGTATTTCAAACCTGTCTCTTTAGAGAACCACATACTTCAGGTTTCAATTAACCAGCCTCTCAGGTACTGGACACAGACTCTCAGGTACTGGACACTCTCAGGTACTGGACACAGTATATTAATTCTCAAATCTAGGGTCAGTGTAAGAATAGCTCATCTACTTGGCCTAATCTACTTTTAAAGTTGCTCTGCTCCATTTAATAACTTTATGGCTAATCTGTTATGCAGAGTTCTGATACTTCAACTTAGCAAGATTTTGATAATACTACAGTTCAACCTGTGGCCATAATTATTCACTTCATTCCCATGTTTTTATCCCTATCACAGTAACCCCTCAAATCTCCACTTGCAAAGGCAGCCTTAGAAGCCAGGTTCTTGCGCTCTTCATCAGATTCGGATACGTCTCATTAGACATGACTCTTAATCCAGAGGCATCTAGAATAAAAAGCATTACTTGCCATCATTGTACTCATTATACAATTGTTGAATGGGCAAGATAATCCAAGTTATACAGACAGGCCTGAGTTCAAGTGAGGGGAAAAGTGTAATGCTACCGTGGGCCCAACCCATGGAGAGTCTGAAGGACTGGCTCATGCTGCGGTCTCCTCCATTTTTGTGCTGCACACCTTTTTACAAAAACGTTTTTTTCCTTTTTTAAAATTTAAAAACGAATACATTTTCTGGTATTGTTAAAGGCTGCAAGTAAAGATGGAAAACACTGATCTATGACCATAGGATTTGTAGTCCCCAAAAAAACCAAAGGTCCTGACTTTAATACAATGTTGTATCAGCTTACAAACAGGAAAATAAAAATCAGAAACAGTACATTATTAAGATTTAGAAAATCCTAGAAAACCCATTTATCACCATTGGGAAAATGTCTCTACCATTCCACATAAAAATTATTGAAATTGTTCCTTTGGAGCACGTATATAATTTTTAATGCTTAGCAGCACTTTAGGGCTCTTTGATCTTTGATTTGACTAAAGATCTATCTTCTTAAACTTTACATTAATTAATTTAATTACTTTCAAAGCAAACAGATACTTAAAAGCTTATATGGATATAGAAACTCACATAACTTTGGCAAACAGCCAATGTAAAGGAACTTTATCATTTGTGATTCCATTTCAAAAACGTGCCAGCACTATATGACAAAGACTGTTAAAACTTCCTCAAATTACCTGAATCCTAAAACTAACATAGTATAAAATTTAAATTCTAATTCAAAAAGGTAACTTTAACTTATTCAAACAGAACCCATTGTTAACTCTCTTGTAATTGAGAATCTATAATATACGACCAATTATCTAGTGAGAAGAACTGAAGATTAATGTCGAGAGATTATTTTTCTTTATGTGTATCTGAGCATTTAATTAAATGGGTTAGGCCAAATTATCCTGGAACTTTACAAATGAATGTAACTACAAGAGTCTCTATTTTAAATATCTTTATCTTTAAATCCAAAGTTCTTTGGATTAAATTCCATGTCTAAGATCACACAGAAGGGCGGCAGAGGTGAAAGGAAACCCTAGGTAAACACACTTTCCCACAACCCCATTTAGCTTGAATTTTCAATTGAATCAGAAATAATAAACAGAAAGCCTATCTTATTAATTTCTTTCTGCAAAATTGGTCTCTGAGAAACAAATTTTGTTACAGGGCAATAATTGGGTCCAGCATATACAGTTTAAAAAAATCAGAAGACACTGCTATATCTAGAATAAAAGACAACACAAAAGAAACTAGTAGGAATCATTAAAGATGAACTGAAATATAAATGGCTGAATTGGCACTCAATATCTTAAGGCTACTCTAGTTCACCGCAATGTCATTATGGCATTGATGAGTGTGGGAAAAGCCTAAGAAATGCTGCTAGTGTGACATTGATAGATGTGGGAAGGACACGTGAAGTTTTTCAGTCTGATAGATTTTTTTTTGAACCCATCTGCAAGGCTGCTTTACAGGAAATGACAATCTTCTCTGCTAGTTAAAGAAAATGATTTTATCTGGCCCAAAGATAGACTTTTAATAATGAAACCAGTTGTTTGTATCTATTTTCTATTGATTTTTTTGAGAAAACATAATTATCCTAGCTGAGGAATTTCTTGCCACCCTGTGTCATTAGTTTCTCACAGCCTAAACCATTTTGGTGTGACAGATTCCACCCTCTGATTACAGCAGAAAGGAAATCACACACCTCAGCCAAGCCCACTGGCTGTGCTTCTCCCCTTTCTCCCCCCAGCTCCTGTGGCTTACTTGACTGGTCTCCAGCAGGTTACATACTCTGCCTGGCCCCCATCACCTCCACTGAGGAACTGAAGGAACAGGAAGCTGCAAATCTCAGCCCAGACAGGGGGACCTGGGGAGGCCCTCCTCTCATATTTGGGTCAGATGGAGATCCACTTCAGGAAGTGTCCCCTGCCACTGAACTGCATGATTCCTCAATGAGTTGGGAAAGACATCAGTAAGTAGGCCCTATTCTTGCTTATGTTTGTAGAGGGTGCCTAGATCATTCTGTTTCATAAGAAGTAAAATGATCGTTTCCCCCACTGTAAATGTGCCAGGGTGCCTTTTCATTAATGTTTTGTCATTTGCTTCAACATTCAGCTGCTCGTCAGAGATTCAGTGACTAAGAACCACAACAAAGACAGAAACATTTCTCCATGCGACACTCTGTACCTATTTGCAATTTGATCTCATCCAAACAAATTTCCCTGTTGTTTGTGCTGCTATTCAGGGGAACATATAAAACAGAACCAGTCATCTCTGGGGAAGAACTAGCAAACCATTTTAGATCATGTGTAACATTGTACACCAAGCAGTAATCTATATTACTTTAATTTATCTTCCTACAAAATATATGTTACCTGCCATGTAATTAAAACTCTCCAAAGTTATCTACAATAAAACTGTAACTACCTGGGACACATATAATAAATTATAGAGGATCTTATTAAGTAATGATAATCAATTATTAATTGAATAAATTTGTGGTGAATGCCATTTAGATACTTGTGGATTTTAAAAATAACTTGAGGATTAATTAATGGGCAGTGTCATCTTATATCAATAGTACTGAAAATTTTTTAAAAAGTGTTAGAAATGTAAAACTGCAAGCCACTGTGGTTAGTTATACACTATTAATTACAGGATTTTTAAGCCCTAGAAACACTTTAATTTTGTCTTCAGACTTTAAACTGTGAGTCTCTGGGGGAGTTCTCAATACACTCTTCTAACTCTCACGTCAGCCTTATTTCATGGCCTAGTTAATCAGATTCAGATTAATGATCCTTTTTGTACCTTATAACATAAAAATTGGTCACAAGTGACAAGATATTTATTTTGAAAGCAGTCTACCAACATTCCACCTATCGAGATGTTGAAATGTATAGATAGAAATATAGATACATTGATATAGAATCAAAATCTGTATCTGTATAGGTGATTTGTGCATCTGACATACTTTCTAATTGGCTACTGCAGGGTTGAATTGATTTATTTCTCATAAGTCTGATTGCAAAAATTTCCAGGAAAATGATTTATTATAATGACAGAGATACATTGACAGTTCAATAACACTGATCAATGATACTAACCAATGGATAAATGGTAAGTGCTATGCTTTGGAATGGCATAGAGGCATTGACTACTGAAAAGCCATTCTCAGAAGTGTCCAAGTGTGAAACAGTATGTGGGTATAAATGTCAATCCCGTTGTTCATCCTTCACTTTGGAATGCAACTTCACTTTTTCAAAAGTGACTCTATTTGTCACCTTCTATGCTGGAATTCATATAGCCAAGAGTGTTTTCCTTAGAACTGCTGGGTTTTCATTTTTTTAAATCCCTTTTCTAGCTAGGAAGTGATCTTCTACCAAACCACATCTTATCACACACTTTTCTTCTTCAGCTTCCTAATGGAATTGGTCAGGGAGTGCTAATTGCTATAATAATACCCTTAAAATCTCAGTGGCTAAACAAACACAATTTTACTCATCATTTACCTCTAATTCCAATAAGGGCCGATGGCTGAGTGGGGTGGAGCTTTGGGACAGATTTAAATCCCTCTAATCTAGTAACTCCACAGCCTTCTGCACCTTAGAATCCTCCTTTGCAGCCTCTACAAGCATCAAGCAGGCAATGTGGAGGGAGAGGACCAGCTCTGAAAGGGACAGACCTAATTTCCTGTACTTTTGTAGGCTTAGAACACAGTCATTTAACCTCATTATTCCACAGGGAGGCCGCAGAATATAATCTTTCTGTGAGCCAAGAAAAAAAAAAAAGTAAACAAATAGGATTATCGTTTGCATACACACACACAAAGTATTATTTCCAAGTCCTATTTTCACTTCTCTTCCTAAATCTTTACTAAAATGATATTACCCTGAAAACAGACTGTATGGGTATTAATTACTTTCAGATTTTTACTTTCTGGTTTTCTCTACCTTTCACAGTTTCTAAAAGTAATGAAAAAATAATAATAACTTCTTTTCCACTAGCCAAAGGCAAATTTAATAAGTTTCCTTTGATTGTGTAAATTTTGACAAATTTGTTGACCAGATCCTCAGTAAACCTCTCTTAGAAAACTTGCATGTAAACAAATAATTATCACTTCCTGATGAAGAGCCACCAAATGCCTGTTTTACATTCACCTTGTTTATACACAGACGGAGTTATTTAGTTTTCTGCAGAATTTTATCTAGTAACTAAGGGTCAAAGTTTCATAACAAGTATTGAGAAAACAGATATTAGTCTCCAGATGTGATGTAGTATGAAATTCACATTTTTATTTTGCCCAATTTAAGCTAGCCTCAGGACTTCTTGTTTTTATCAAATAAAAGGAATAAGGGATAAGTTAAAGGGCACATGAAAAAAAATCCATCTTAATTTGAAGTCTCTCTCAAAGCAGACCCTGAAATAGGACTTGGGTGCATGTAGTTTCTATGGAAGAAGATCTCAGAAAGCACAAGTAGGAGAAAGGAAGAAGAGAGGAAATAGAGAAAAGCCAATAAAATTTATGTTACCTGTCAGCTTACTGCTGCAGGCAACTAAGGCACAGTCCTACTGGGAAAGCTTTGAGAAACCAAGTTGAATTTCCCCTGAAGGCATAGGGAAGCTTGGGTATTCAGCTGCCTGTTCACATCCCATCCCTTCTATCCTAGCAAGTGCCAATTGTCCCAGCTAAGACAAGCTCCAGGGGTGCTCTAAAAAGCAGAGAAACAGACAGGAATGGGGGACGTGGCAGGGGACAAGGTAAAATGTTAGAAAATATTGAAATTGAATCTGGGTAGAGACTTTCTCAATGCGTACTGTACCATTTCTTCATCGTTCCTGTATCTCAGGAAAAAAAAATGTTACCAACATTAAGCAGTAGGAGCTATTATCTTAAAAATATTGTACATGGATATTTTAAAAATTTACTTTTTTTAAAGTTCTAAATATGTAGACAATTATCCTAAATAAAAAAAAAAAACAACATTCTAAGTCTCTTTCAAAATACTTACTCTTTTCAGTAAAACATTATATTTATGATGTTCAAACTTTTATTACAAGATCTACTCAAGGCATAAAGAGAAACAGACACACTGGGAACACTGAGAAATTGTATGAAAAATGTCAGAAGCATGGGCCCTGGGAAATTTATTTTTAATTCCACAAAGACAGTAAGTTAAAATATAGGCATATGTCAGTTACATCTGATGAGGCTCTCTTGGTAGTCGCAGTGGATGATGAAGAAATCCCGTGTCTTGTGAAATAAAACTGATCACTAGTGAGATTTTCAAAGGACAATTAGGAAGAGTCAAAGCTATCTCCCGACTTAGCTCCTACTTAACTTGAGAAGTTACCGCACATACGACTCTACTGTGAGTGTAGCCTTTAATCAAGTAAGTATATATATGGAGATATATATTCAGCTCAGGAACTAAAGTTCCACTTTAAAATAGGTGATGGTTATGCAATGTATGGTTGTGAAGTGGAAGCTGAAATATCTCACATCATGTAAATAAAAAAATACAGATATTTCTCACAAAATTCCTCATATATTAGATCAAACAGTTGTCATGTGTTTTGGTTTTTGTACTCTAAAATTCAGATCTTGATCAAAATCTAAGGACTAACTGAAGACTGTTCCTCAATTTTATTAGCAAGAACAACAACAACAAAAATCTGAATACTTGTAAATCAACAGAACTCAATGTTACTTATGGGAAGGCCTATATTTGTAGACCAATGCATGCTTGCACAAAAGAATCCCTCTACTCCTTTCCACCTAAGTTACTAAATTATGAAGTTAGGTCAAGACAAAAGGTTCAAGTCTTGATACCAAGCCAATGTTTAATTTGCCTTGGATTATTAACTTTGCTTATATATGACATACTAATCTTATGAAAGAAAATCGTTGGCAAGAAAAAATATTAATATATTCTTGTTCTCCTTGGAATTTTATGTCATAATTATGCAAAAAAGGTCAAAATTGAACACTCCTGTTCCTGATAAACAGCATCAGTTTATATTTCTCTGAACTCCTAATAAAGTATGTATATGATTAGTTAGAAGAAAAAGGTGGATTTTCCAGGAATAAATCCATCGTTGAATGTCTCCATCATTTTTAACATTTCTGAATGTGAAATGCATTTTAACATCGCTGGCTTTTTCCCTGAAAATGGCCCATGTTTATAACTCTTTCTAGGAGTATATGAAATAATCATGTTTTTTTACAATCAATAATGGTTTGAATCCATTGAGACTTCATGAATCATCATCTAATCAATCCTAATCAATTATGTGAATAACTTACTAAAATGAAGTATATGTCTAGAAAAAAATTATCAGATATTTTAGTCGTCAACAGAATAAATAGGATCTTCCTGAGAAAAGCAATTGGATACATATGAGTATGTGAATCAGATTTGATGACATTAACAAAGATACCATTAATCTATTCTGTTTAGATGCTGTCAAAGGTATGGTTGTTTTTATCATTTTGGCCTGTTTTGGATGCAAATATCAGAAAATACAACACAAGTAGGTTTACTTTTTTGGCTTGTGTAATTGAGAAAAACAGGGTTTATCAAGGTTTATCTGACTCAATAGGCATCATCAGAACCTGGCTTCTTTCATTCTCTCTGCTCTTTTCCTTGTTAATTACATTATCAGACTCCATCTGGGAGCAAAACGGCTATATCCTCCCTGTTGCAAACCGCCTGCCTGAGTACTGAGGGCATGCCTCAAAAATTTCAAATCAGCTATTTTAAATGTATTCAACAAGCTAAAGAAAATCATGTCCAAAGAACTAAAGGAAAGTGTGAGACTGATGTTTCATGAGACTGAGAATATTAATAAAAAGATAGGTATTATAAAATATAAAATTATGGAGTTGAAAACTACAATAACTAAAATGAAAAATTCAGTAGAAAGGCTGAAGAGCAGCTGTGAGCAGGCAAGAGAAACATTTAAAAACAATAATTAATAGGTAAAAAGTGTGATATATAATGAAATGATTTCAGTCACAGAAAGATTAAACCCCTCTTACATGCTACAACATGGAATGAACTTTTCAAACATTATGCTATGTAATAAAAGTCAGACACAAAAGGCCACTTATTGTATGATTCATTTGTTCAAAACATCCAGAATATGCATAACCACAGATAGAGGATGTGAATTGTGGTTGTCTGGGTATGTGTGGAGGGGAAATTTACAGCTATCTGATAATAGATACAGAGTTCCTTTGTGGGTGATGAAAATGTTGTAGAAATAGCTAGTGGTTATGGTTGCACAACAGTAAACATGCTAAAAACCATGAAGATTTTCATTCTAAAATGGTGTGTATTGTTATGAGAAGCATATATCAATTTAAAAAGTTATTTTTTTAAAAAAAGTTGTAAAGTCAAAAGTCTGACAGTATGTTGAAATTAAAGGGTACATTGGGAAGTTAACTGAACAGGAAGTAAAATGATTGAAAAGTTATTTCAGAATAAACCAATCGTCAGTTTCTACTGACAGTAAATTGGATGAAGCTGGGAATCTCTATTCGTTCTGTATAATCAAGGAGTAGCCACCTTGGAGAATATCTAAATTATTAAAATGAGAAAAACACCAGAAACAATGTGCAATTTTAGTTCTAACTCCCTGAAATCACATCTATGTTGCTTGACTTATGGTAGCTGAGAGCTTATACGGGATTCCAGAATGGCTTACCTTTTAAGTCACTTGCTCTAAAGTAGAAGAAATATTAAAATCACCTGCTCTAATATCTGTGCTGAGCTGATAGGTGTATCAAGTCTTCCAGGTGTATGGCTGAGAGAGAAAATTGGCTGAAAATATGGGCAGCCCCCCAAATGGTAGATGTTTCTAGAAAGAGAAAGTGGAATGAATCATTCGCATTGGACAGGGCCTCTCAATTCAGCGAAGCTGGGCGTTCTGCCGTAGGATAGTCCCCAAGCTTCTCAACACCCACTCACTCAGAGAGAAAAGGACAAAAATCATCTGAAATCTGGCATATTATAGAACATTCAGTAACAGTTCCATATGTGATTGCTGAATTTTTAGTTTTTAAAAATTATTTCCATTTGATTCATTTTCATTTGTTTTCTGAAAAATTAGAGAGATACCCATAAAAAAGCCTGTCCCACAGGGGACTTGAGGCTCAGATATAATCACTGCTGCACTCACTGAGTATCAGTCACTCCAGTTGATATTTTAAAGACTTTAATCTTTAAATTAAATATTTGAATTATCTATTTTGTTTCATTTTATGAATGAGAAAACTGAACCTCAGAAAGGTTAGGTAAATCCCTTAGGATTATAAATGTGAAAGCTATGGTTGAAACCCAGTATTATCAGACTGTAAGTACAGTTTGCTGTTTGCTCCTTAAATGTACCTTCATAAAAAGAAAGATGTCCTTCACACTATGTGCATCCCCTCTCTGGAAATTAAATTCAGAAATGACTAGATTATGTGCCAAATACTGTATGGTAATGGTTAAACACAGAGTGACCATTGAATAAGCATGACTAAAAAAATTAGAGCTGATAATTTCTGAAATCTACAGAGAAAATTTCAGATCATACTTAGAAAATAAGACATAAGTGAAAGATATTTTAGCACAAGTATATTTGCTAAAGCAAATTTTACTTTAACAGAGAGAAACTTATTCTGCATAATTCATAGAATTCATAAGGAATTCTGCTTGTTTTTAGCTATCTCTTTGGCTTTTGTCATGAAAGCATAATTAACTATAAAAAGAAAATTTCCGTATAGCATGTTCTATGAGAACCTGAAAAGAGAGCATTAGAAGATTGTCACACCAGAGATCTATTTTAAGACCAATTATGTAAGACATCCCAGATAATTATACTGTAGAAGGTATCTTTTCCTATCTTTAGGCAGCATTTTAAGTAAGAAATGCAGAACAAAACCGTCAAAGTCAGTAGAAATAAAATGTGATCACTTTTTACAATGATTCTTGGAGAAACCACATAATGGCTAAAGCAGCCTAAAATTACTTGGGATAGGTTAAATAAAGTAAACATGGCTTATTAGATTTCCATAGAGTTAATAGTCTACATAGTCTAATGTTTTATAGACAAAACCTCTGTCATTCTGTTTTATAGAGTAACTCCTACCTCATCACTTCCAATCACATTTATTGCATTTACTAAACATCACTAACCTGTCAGCTGGTAATCATCTAGTCAATGAGCTAGTTGAGTGGGTTATCAGGTGATTCCAATTCAGAAAGATAGCTACTCTCCATGAGAACATGACATGAGAACATGCTTCTGTCTTGTCTCTAATTCTGTTTTGCCTCCTTGAACACTGAGTTAAAATGGAAAGACATTGGAAATGATATCTTGTAGAAAAAAAAACTCACATGTACAGATAAGAGTATCTCTTTCTAATAAGAACAACTATTCCAAAACTGCATAATTTTGAATGTCACGTATGATGAAAACTCTTGTTATGGTGATACTGCTATGATTTTTTTAAAAGAATTTGTGTAACAGGAACCATGTAAATTTTAATACTCAGAGAATCTAGGCATGCATGATTTAAGAATAATTGGACAAGACAAGGCTATATAGAAGATAAGGCTATAATGTCTTTATTCTCAAGAACATGTCTGATGGACTAACCAAAAAAGAATAAGGCTTCCATAGATCAGATTTAACCAACAAAAATATAGAATGTTTAGTTAATCATGTTTTGGAGTGATGTCCTAAATCTTACATATGGCATATTTATAGTAAAATATGTGATATGGTTTGGCTGTGTCCCCACCCAAATCGCATCTTGAATTGTAGTTCTGATACTCCCCATATGTCATGGGAGGGATCTGGTGGGAAGTAATTGAATCATGGGGGTAGTCACCACCATGCTGTTCTCATGATAGTGAGTGAGTTCTCACAAGATCTGATGGTCTTATAAGGGGCTTTTCCCACTTTGCTTGGTGCTTCTCTTTCCTGCTGCTGAAACAGGAAAAGTTCCTTTGTCTCCCTCACAGTGTGTGTGTGGCTTGCTTCTTCAGTGCCCCGCTGCTCAAACCTCCAGGGGAGCATACAGATGGGCAGACTGTGGGGCTCTGACCCCACAGCAGTGTCTACAGGTGAATGTTGATAGCTGAGGCCCCAGTGGGTGTGTGCTACAGGGTGCTCTTTTAGTTCAGCCGTCCGTAGGCAGCTTGTGTTTACCAGCTTAATTAGACCCTCTACTTTGTTGCAAGGACAGACGGCTTTCTGTATCCCGGGGTTCTTGCCTTGGTGTACTGGAAGAATCAGAACACGGGTGGGCTTGGGGGATGAGTGCAAGGTTTTATTAAGTGGAAGTAGCTCTCAGAAAATGGGAAAGCCAGAAGGGAGATGGTTTTCCCATGGAGTCAGGCAGCCAAGCGCCTGACACTTCTCTGACACCTGCCCCCCAACGACTGCATAATTCCACCAGTAAATGGCCTGTCTACGTGCTGGTGTCTGTCAGTGGGCTCTTCTGCCAGCGTGCTCCCCTGGACATTCTCCTGACGTCCAGCCACTTGTGTCTTCTTCCACTGATCCACTCCTCCCCACCTCCAGCCGCTTGTGTGGCTGCCTGCTAGGTTCTTGAGGTTTTTATAGGCACAGGATGGGAGCATGGTGGGCCAGGGTAGTCTTGGGAAATGCAACATTTGGGCATGAAGGCACGAGTGACTGTCCTCACCTAGGTCCGTGGGCATAGGCTGGGGGAGGAGCCCTCACCAGGGACCAAGTCCTTCCCTTCTCAGCACTTCCCTGCCCGCCTCCTCTATCACGCGGCGTGAAGAAGAACGTGTTTGCTTTCCCTTCCACCATGATTGTAAGTTTCCTGATGCCTCCCCAGCCCTGCACAACTGTGAGTCAATTAAACCTGTTTCCTTGATAAATTATCCAGTCTCAGGCAGTTCTTTATAGTAGTGTGAGAACAAACTAATACAACATGATTTGTTTATATGAAATTTAGATTTCTCTAGGTATCCTGCATCTTACATGTCAGCCTTAGGTTCAAAGTGAGTTGGCAGAATCGTGGACATAAACTAATACACCCCCAGGTTCCAGGTCCATAAGCTCACTGCACGCAGTTGCTATAAGCTTTCTGCATTGTTCTTTAAATAAATACTTGTGATTATTACTAGCCAGATAACCATATAAAAGCCCAATTCTTTATTTAAAATATTTTTCAGATATTTTAGAAATAAATTATATTCAAATATATAATAGGACTAGGAGCAATTATGTTGGTAGATTTAAATGGATAAAAACTCAAGGGGAAAATTAGACTTAATTTATTGTACTTGTTAACAAAGTTACTTTGCACAATAAATCCTTCAGAAATCAGGTCTATTCTTTTAGTGAGGCATTTTGTAAACACTTACATGGACATAGAGTGAAGTTTTATTCCAGTTCTACTTCTGATATTAATTTATAGATATTCAGCTATCTTATTATTTAATGATTTAATCTTTTTTTTTTTTTGCCTTTTCTCTATCACCTATCATTTTACTATTCGGAATTCATTGTTATCTCCATCTTAAAAGGAAATAAAAATAATAAAATTCAATGGGCCAGTTTTTCTATTTGATGAAGAAATAATTTAAATACTTTAAAAATTGAAGCAAGTTTTCCATTATCCATTGCATTTATTTTCCTAGTAAAAAGGAATAAATGACATTTGCCAGCCTCTAATTTTAAAATTGCTCTAAAAATTATCTGCCAAAAACTAAACTACACTTACACTTCAAGAATATTCATGAAACTGACACTTCAAGTATTTATATGTTTCAAAAATATATATTTAAGTAACATTTTATATTACAAATTACTTTGTTTTGCAAATAGAGAATGCTTAATTTAAATGTTGATATTAAAAATGTATATGTACATATATGCACCCATGTGAATATATACACATACCAATTATATTTGCATCTATTTATATAACCATATATAAACTTTTATATGATTATAACACGCTAGTGAAATTAGTTTTACCATATTTATAGATAGGAAATTAAGCAGGTTTAATGTATCTTAAATTAATAATTTTAGAGAGCTTGCCTAGCATTTGTAAAAAACACAATCAAGAATAAGTAAATATCAAGGTAATTTACAGATTCAATGCCATCCCCATCAAGCTACCAATGACTTTCTTCACAGAATTGGAAAAAACTACTTTAAAGTTCATATGGAACCAAAAAAGAGCCCGCATCGCCAAGTCAATCCTAAGCCAAAAGAACAAAGCTGGAGGCATCACACTATCTGACTTCAAACTATACTACAAGGCTACAGTAACCAAAACAGCATGGTACTGGTACCAAAACAGAGATATAGATCAATGGAACAGAACAGAGCCCTCAGAAATAACGCCACTTACCTACAACTATCTGATCTTTGACAAACCTGAGAAAAAGAAGCAATGGGGAAAAGATTCCCTATTTAATAAATGGTGCTGGGAAAACTGGCTAGCCATATGTAGAAAGCTGAAACTGGATCCCTTCCTTACACCTTATACAAAAATCAATTCAAGATGGATTAAAGATTTAAACGTTAGACCTAAAACCATAAAAACCCTAGAAGAAAACCTAGGCATTACCATTCAGGACATAGGCGTGGGCAAGGACTTCATGTCCAAAACACCAAAAGCAATGGCAACAAAAGCCAAAATTGACAAATGGGATCTAATTAAACTAAAGAGCTTCTGCACAGCAAAAGAAACTACCATCAGAGTGAACAGGCAACCTACAGCATGGGAAAAAATTTTCGCAACCTACTCATTTTAAATATTAGTTAAATTAATATAAGCAAAGGATCATGTACTTATGTTGGTCTTATAGTTCTCTATCTGTATAAAAAAGATACCTATTCAATCCCAAATATAATATACACACTGAACTTTTGCCAATCACTCATAATAGTTGATTATAAAACCTTAAAATTATGCTATATTAGAAAATAAAATGAGAAAATAAAATTCTTAGCTGAAAGATTATGGTAAAACTTTTTTGAAGAGTATCCACCTGCAACATGAGAATTTTATATTTGATATTCTCTTTCTCTACAGATCTAAGTGAATAGACAAATATAAGACAGATGTTGGCTGAATTTCACCCTCTGGAAACAATGGTCAGGTTAATAACCTGACCTTCCTCTTAGAAGGAAAATTGAAGCCATTCTTCCACCTGGTTTAGACAGTGACCATGAAAAGGAGTGATTAGATGCAATGTAACGAAAACCACAACATTTTTGCCATGAGCAAGTCTATCACTGGCAGAACTAAATTTTTACTCAAAATTTGAGACTGTTCTTTGATGAAGCAAATTTAATCAAATAGTAGAGAAACCTAAATGAGGAGTACAGAAGGAAATGCTGGTCCAGAAGTCTCCAGAAAATATGTCTGAAGACTCACTTTTGTTTGTTTTTGGTTTTGGTTTTTTAAATGACACAATTGCAGAGTCAATTTAGGTGTGAACGGTAATACTCCATATAAGAAGAATATGATGTGAGTAGGCCCAGAAGGCACACACATGCTAATTATATTAGCAATGTGTTAGTTGTGTAGTCCCAATGAAGACTTTGAGAATGAAGAATTAGACCTGGTGCACAGGTGGTTCTGCATGATATATGGGCACTACTCAGAAGAGGACTGTTTCAGCATGATAGTCCTACTCATGGGAGGCCCTAAAGAACACTGCTGAAAGGAAATCCTCCCAGTTGGCATTACTTGCAGCAGTGAACCTATTGTTTTGCCTGGAAAGAGAAAGAGACATCACTTAAAAACAGATCTACTTCAATACATGGGCAGTGGCTATTAATTTATATGAATATGTACTTAGAAGAAACACAATTGGAAAATTGGTGACGAAAAATTCTGGGGAGTACCCTATGCTACAGCATCGTTCTCTGAGGAAATATGCAGCTAGGTTGATTGCATTGGTCTTGTTGATTGCATTGGACCATTTTCATCAAGAGAAGAGCAAGACTTTGTTCACATCTGAACAGACACTCTGGATACAGATTTGTCTTCCTGTTTCTAATGCACCTGCTGAAATCACTATTCAAAGATTTACAACAGCATTATTCATTGTCATGTTATTTATCATAGCATTGCTTCTGATCGGATAATTCACTTTACTGCATATAAAAAGCATGACAATGGATTTGGGGATATGGAATTCACTGGACCCAGTGTTTCATGTTACCTTGAAGCAGCTGGCTTGATGGAATGGAGGGCTGACCTTTCAATCAGTTGATAATAGTGACAACTGGATTATAACATTTTGTAGACATAAAGGAACATCCTTTATATTTCTCCC
Organism: Pan troglodytes; assembly: GCF_028858775.2. Taxonomy (NCBI): domain Eukaryota; kingdom Metazoa; phylum Chordata; class Mammalia; order Primates; family Hominidae; genus Pan; species Pan troglodytes. The sequence continues at coordinate 110,474,421 of NC_072412.2, read as the reverse complement.
ATAGCCAGGATTTAAGGGTCTGGTAATCAAGGGACGAAAATATGAGTAGGTCTTCTTCATATTACACCTGCTTATTTATTAGAAAAAAAATTCCTTTTCATGAATATTAGGGTCTTTGTTAGTTTAGAGGTCTTAGCTTCTAAGGGCAGAATCCTCCCCTTAGTGAACTGAGTAATGATTCCATTAAACTATAAGCTTAGACTGCCACTTGGCCACTTTGGTCTCCTTGGACTCCCAAGATGGTAGGCATAGAAAGGGGTGATTATACTGGACAAAGTGACTGGCTTCATAAATATAAATAAATAAATAAGGTTGTTACTAAAACATGAAAGAGGGAGAAGTATGTCTGGAATACAGATGATTCCCTGTGGAGGCTCTTAATTATCCCATGTTCTATGTTAAAGTTAATGGAGAAACCAATATGCACAGATTTCAGAAATAAATGTTTGTTCAGTGTTTGGAAGGTAGAAACAAATCAGCAAATCATGATACTCTGAGAGTTTCTTTGATGAGACACAGAGGTGCTGGCCAAGTCCAGCTTTTCATTGCTCTACGTTCCTCCATGACCCGCTCTTTCTCTGACCCCTGCTGTGCTAATCAACAGCAACAGCAAGGCCACCACCTGATGCAAAGCCTGATACACACCTAGGCATCCATTCACTTTCATGATTATATTGAAGCTGCTGCACATGCCTGGCTTCACATCTTTCTCTGCAAGCTCATCTTGTCCACTCACCATAACACAGTGCTTCACAGCGATTGCTTAGGACCTCTCTGATCCTTCACATTCTCTTTCCTGACTTCACCACCCCACCTCCTTCTACTACTGAGCAAAGTCAAATTCCAACAATAAATCTCTTATTTATAAATACCAATGGTGGTTCCTCTTTCTTGATCAAATACTGATTGATACAGCTCTAAATTAAAGCCAAAAATTTCAAGCAGATTTTTTCCTCATTAACTTACCAAAAAATGTGTTTTCTGCATGGAATTTTATTTTTGAGACAAATCACTTGCTTTTTCTGCCAAAAAATCCTCACTCCATCAAATACAAGCATCAATATTGTTCAGACATAAATTAACAAAAGCAAATACATTATGGAAAGGAAGTTGAACGTGAATATTCAACCAGCTTCAATATGGAAACGTCACTGTGTTCTACCTCCCCGGCCACCATCTGCCCATCCGGCACTGATCTGATTCATTAGAGGGACTCAACCAACTAAAGGAAGAAAAATATCTTTTCCTAGACAGAAATAAAGTTCCTTCACTTCTAAGAATTGTTTAAAACCAGCCTTCACTACCTTGAGGTGAACAAAATTAGTCTGTAGTTTGATAAACTATTTGGACTTTTAAAAGCGTTTCTTTCAGCTCTATTGGTGACAAAGAAAAATAGTGTGTGTGTGTATGTGTGGTGTGCGTGTGCACACACATGTGCTGAAAGTCATGTATTTGTATCAAGAGACAATGGAGGAAAACCTGTAGAGAATTATATATGAAGTTCTAGAGACCTGGGAAACCATAAAAAGGGCCTTGTCTTAGAAGAAGGTAAATGTATAAGGGAGCTTCTAGGCTTCCAGAGAGGGACCAGTGTGGAGATTATTCTTTGAGAGCTTTTTTTTTTTTTTTTTTTTTTTTTTTTTAGATGAGGTCTCTCTCTGTTTTCCCAGGCTGGAGTGCAGTGGTGTGATCTCGGCTCACTGAAACCTCCACCTCCTGGGTTCAAGTGATTCTCCTGCCTCAGTCTCCCAAGTAGCTGAGACTATGGGACTACAGGCGCATGCCACCATGCCCGGCTAATTTATTGTATCTTAGTAGAGATGGGGTATCACCGTTGTTGCCCAGGCTGGTCTTGAACTCCTGAGTTCAGGCAATCCACCCACCTTGGCCTCCCAAAGTGTTAGGATTACAGGCCTGAACCACTGCACCCGGCAAATTCTTCTAGAGCTTTTAATATTACCCAAACTGAAGCATTACCAGAAAAATGACCTCATCTTCACAGAATTAAGAACTTTGCTTTACCTACTCCCAGGTTCTCCTACTGCAACTCTTATTTTGGGGTGGTAGAGAATGTTGCCCCTTCAGCACTTTAATAACTGATTAGCTAAACAGAGATGACCCTCATAGTGCTGAGATACTTTGCTCTATGTCTATCAGGGTTTTTTCATGTTGACACCTTTCCACAACATTCAATGACGCTCATGAACCCAAGGCATGGCTGACCAAGAAATGATCATCCCTTGGGTTGGCAAGAAGATTATCCATATACATCAAAAGGAGAGTGGGGTAGACAACAAAATAACAACAACTTGGGACAACTGTATTAACACCCATGGTGACAGAAGTATGATTGCTTCCATTAATATGCTTCTATGCTTTGAGACTTTTTTTCAATTTCAAATTTTATTTCAGATACAAGAGGTACATGTGAAGGTTTGTTACATGGGGATATTGCATGATGCTGAGGTTAGGGGTGCAGATCCCATCACCCAGGTAGTGAGTATAGTGCCCCATAGGTAGATCTTAAACCCATGCCCTTCTCCCTTCACCCCCTCTAGTAGTCCATGGTGTCTGTTATTGTCATATTTTTGTCCATGTGTGCTTAATGTTGAGCTCTCTTAAAATTTTTTTTAAAAATTCCTTAATAAATTGCAACCATTTGCTCTCATAAATTTTTTGATTGCTGATACAATACATATGAATAGAGAAATACTCTGATGAATTTTGAATTCACAAATTAGTAAAGATATCTAACTTTTACTATGAAGCCCCTTTCCAAAAAAATAAAAACAACAACAACAACAACAAGAAAAGCAAAGCCAAAGTACATCTAATTGAATTCCAAACTCTGCCTTGTTGTTGTTGAGTTGGAGGCTGGGTGGTTGTTGCATTAGCACCAAGGTATTGCAGGCCACTTCTGCCTCTCCAGTCCCATTTCACATTCCCATCATCATTTTGTCCCAAACTCGAACTCCATTCCCTGCCTTGAACCAACCTTGCTTTCTTCTGCATTGGCACTAAATACAGGATTTTTTTCCCTGAGAGGCTTATCCTCACTGTTGCTCTGAATATTCACACCTATCCCATAGATCTCAACTCAATGCCATTTAAGAATCCATTTTTGTGGCACATATACACCATGGAATACTATGCAGCCATAAAAATGATGAGTTCATGTCCTTTGTAGGGACATGGATGAAGCTGGAAACCATCATTCTCAGCAAACTATCGCAAGGACAAAAAACCAAACACTGCATGTTCTCACTCATAGGTGGGAATTGAACAATGAGAACACATGGACACAGGAAGGGGAACATCACACACCGGGGCCTGTTGTGGGGTGGGGAGAGAAGGGGAGGGACAGCATTAGGAGATATACCTAATGTAAACGATGAGTTAATGGGTGCAGCACACCAACATGGCACATGTATACATATGTAAGAAACCCACACATTGTGCACATGTACACTAGAACTCAAAGTATAATAAAAAAAAAAAATATATATATATATATATATAAATCCATTTTTAACCTCCCAGAGCCCTGCCCACTATTCCCTAATATTCATCCTCTCTCTTCTAGCATTTGCCATGGTTAAAATCTTACCTGTAATTATATGGTCATTTGTCTACTCTGTCTCCCTAGTAAGTTAAAAATTCCCAGAAGACCAAGACTATTTCTGATCTTTAACAAACATAGTATTTTAGAAGCTGGCACATAAGTCTATTATTATTTACTTATAAATATTTTTTGTTGTTGTTGAGGTCCTTAGTGTCTTCAAATGTCCACATAAGATTTTCTTTAGAAACATGATATATTATTGAATTATTTCATTTTCTGTGTTAATTGAAGAAAATATAATAAAGCATATTTCTATTCAATACCAAAGTTCATCATAAAATTGTGCATATTAGTTTCTCAAAAACATTATTGAAATCATTGAGGTACTGTATTTTATAGTAAATGGGAAATATATTTGACAAGTAAAATATAAAATTATAATTTACACAATGTTGTTTACAGAAATGTCTCATCCTGCATGAATTTGTTGGATGAGCTTATTTATTTCATTGTATTTTTCTTCATTACTCATGCATTTGAGAAGTAAACATTTGCCTGTTTATGCCCTGAGGGAGACTTTCAATTTAAAATTCAGTTCAGAGCTCTCTCCCTTTCTCTCTCTCTCTCTCTCTCTATATATATATATGTTTGTATGTGTATATATACATGTGTATGTGTATATATATACACATACAAACATACATATAATAAATAAATATATCTAGTATATAAAAGCATATATAATGGATAAATACATCAAGTGTATGTAAGTATATATAATAGATATATATATCTAGTATATATTATAGATACATACATATATATATATAGAGAGAGACAGAGCTCTCAAAAATATATATATTCTGAAAAAAAATTCTATCTATATGTATGTTTAGAGACAGGGTCTCACTTTTTTGCCCAGGCTGGAGTACAGTGGCATGATCATAGCCCACTGCAGCCTCAAACTCCTGGCCACAAGCAGTCCTCCTGCCACGGCCTCCCAAAGCACTGGGATTATGGGCCCTGATCTACTGAACTTGGCATCTGAATATTGTTAATGTTTCCCTTTTACTTGGTGTAATTATTTTCCTCTACCTGTAGCATAACTTTTATGTAGATTAGACATATATTACAAAATACTTGATACTTTATTTAAACTCTACATTTTCAAGTGGTTATTAAACACATGTCACTAATATGCTTCTTTATTTTTCAAACATTGAAATATAAATGAAAGTCAGTTTGCATATACACCACAATTACTTACCTTATGGAAATTTGAAATTTATATAATGATTAGGGATTTTTATAAAAACTATAAAATGGAGATTTTTTAAAAGATAAAGTGTAACTTTTTCAACATATTCTTATATGTAATAGAGTTTTTATTTATAAGAATGCATTTGTAGATATACAGAGTGAAAATTAACCAAATAACATATGAATTGGAGAAATCCCCTCCATGTAGCACACAATAAAAATATGACACATATATAAAATCTGAAAGAGCAATCAAGAGCTCATAGAAGATAAAATGAAAAGGCCATGACTAATAACCTTTTGATAATATGACTAATGTGTGTTGAAGAGACAGAGCAGCAAAAAAGAGGCAAAATTCAAAGATACTGGATGAAAATTTTTCCAGAATTGAAAAAATAAATTCTTAGCTGGAAAAACGTAATGACTACTCAGCAAAATAAAATAGCAATTTTAAAAATTAACAATTCACACTTTCACAGTGAAGCTGCAGAATAAAAAATAAAGAAAATCACAACATTTAGAAAGAAAAATGGGATTATTTACAAAAGAGAGAAATTATTTGCAGGCTTTGCAAAGAGAAAAATAGTTTGCCAAAAGAATGGAAGTCTGAAAATAGTTACAATAATTTCCAAATGCTGGGGAAAAACACAGTCAAGATTATGTACACCAGATTAAAATATTATTTGAGTGAGTGAGAAATAAAGGCACTTTCAGTTAAACAAAAGCAATGGAAATCTATGCCTGGAATCAGAAATAACCTATTGATTTAAAATATAGATATCTATATCAGATAGTCTTGTAATTAGTACTTGATGTGCTTTTACTTTTCAATTCCTAGAATAGTGACTGTCACACGGTAGATGTTTAATAATTATTTTTTTGATGGTTCAATTTGAAACGATCTACAACAGTGCTACTTTGAAACCATAGAGTCAATGCAATGGCCTAGAGCAGTGGCCTGTGCATTAAGGCATGCAAATTCTAAGAGTCCCCAAACAGTTTTCAAGAGAGCCACAAATGAGACAGTTTTAAGAGAATTCTAGATTGCTAACTTCCACATATATTCTTCCCTTAAAGTGTTTGCCCTGAGGTTTTCTTCTTTTTTTCTCCATTAATTTTTTTTATTATACTTTAAGTTCTAGGGTACGTGTGCACATCGTGCAGGTTTGTTACATATGTATACATGCACCATGTTGGTGTGCTGCACCCATTAACTCGTCATTTACATTAGGTATATCTCCTAAAACAATGAGAACACCTGGACGCAGGAAGGGAGGTTTTCTTATAGTGGGGCAACAGGAATCTTTATTTCCTTTCTACAGTACATTGCAGCAAAGTATCAAAACACTCAGGATCCAAACAAAAGGTTGCAGGGAGGTGGGGGCAACTACCAACATGGGTGAAATATTTTTTTAAAGTTTGCATCATATACCCTTGATTGGGTTTTATGTTTTTATATCTTACATATTTTTTTCCAATGAAGGGTGAAATGTTGCATTTGAAGCCTAGGATTTTAGGCTACATGGGAATACTCTCCAATCAGATATGTTATGTTGAAGACTATAATTTAGTATTTTCTATTTTTTGAACATTTACTCAGAAAAGAAAAGAAGAGTAATGCTCTTGTTAACTTTTACTAAATGTATTAATTTATACTATTTTGTTAACTTGAGAGCATTTCTTCTCCTTCCCATTATTTGTCAATCACTAGATATTTCTTCATTCTTTCATATATTTATTAAATTTAGTATATCCTCATTTTGTTGAGGGTCCTACTATGAACAATGCACTTAACACCAATTACTAATAGCCCTTTCCTTTAAGCTTTACACTTCCTAGTGAACTTCTCTTACTAATGGTCTTCTTTTTGCTATCAACTTCCAACGAAAACTGTATCACTCTGCAACTGGCAATGGCCATCTCAGATTGGTTGGACCGATAAGAAGCTCCAAAGCATTTCCCAAAGCCAAACTTGCACCAAAAGAAAGGTCATAGTCACTGTTCGATGGTCTGTCTGATCCACTACAGCTTTTTGAATCCCAGCAAAACCATTACAACTGAGAAGTATGCTCAGCAAATCAATGGGATGTACCAAAATCTGCAACACCTACAGCCGACATTGGTCAACAGGAAGGGCCCAATTCCTCACAGCAATGCCTGACTGCACATCATTCAGCCAATGCTTCAAAAGCTGAACAAATTGAGCTACAAAGTTATGCCTCAACTGCCATATTCACCTGACTTGCAGCCAACCGACTACCACTTCTTCGAATATCTTGACAACTTTTTGCAGGGGAAACACTTTCATAACCAGCAGGCTGCAGAAAATGCTTTCCAAGACTTTGTCGAATCCTGAAGCACAGATTTTTACACTACAGGAATGAACAAACTTGTTTCTTGCTGGCAAAAAGTGTTGATTGTAATGGTTCCTATTTTGATTAATAAAGATGTGTTTTAGCCTAGTTATAATACTTTAAAATTCACAGCCCAAAACTGCAGTTACGTTTGCAACAACCTAATAATTATTTCAATCTTTGAAAAAATTTGTCTGATAGAGTCCTGAATTCCTTCTTTGTGTTATTTTGAATTTCATTTGGTTTACTGAAAACAGCTGTTTTGAATTATCTATCTAAAAGATCATCTCTCTCTCTCTCTCTCACAGCACTGGGTCTCTCCCAAGGCCTGCAGTGACCACTGCCTGGCTACTGCCTATGTTCACTCAGGGCCCATGGCCTCTACTATCACCAGGTGATAAACTCAGCCAGGCTTGTGTCCTTCACTTTAGGGTGGTAAGTTCCCCCATGGCCCCGGGCAGGTCCAGAGATGCTTGTCTGGGAGGAATCTATCTGGTGTTCTATTCTACTGTGACTGATCTAGGTACCCAAGTTGCAAAACAAAGTCTTCCTCACTCTTCCCTCCCTATCCCTCAAGAACAGGAGTCTTAAGCCAGGTGCAGTGGCTTAAACCTGTAATTCCAGGACTTTGGGATGCCAAGGCAGGGGAATTGCTTGAGTCCAAAAACAAAGAGAAAAACAACAACAACAACAAAAAATACTCAAAAAGAAAAGAAATCAGCTGAGCATGGTGACTTGTACCTGTAGTCCCAGCTACATGGGAAGCTGGGGTGGGAGGATTGCTTGAGCCCAGGATATCGAGGCTGCAGTGAGCCATGATCCTGCCATTGCAATCTTGCCTGAGTGACAGAGCAAGACCTGTCTGAAAATAATTAACAAGCAAATAAACAAAAATAATAGGAGTCTCTCCCTGTGGCTACTACCACCTGAGGCCCATGGCAAGTACTGCCTTGTTACTGCCGGTATTCACTCAAAATCTGTGGCTGACTCAAGGTTCACTCTTCAGCTGGCTTGCAGTGAATGTTCACAGGCCTGACTCTCTTTTTTTTTCAAGAGAAGTGGGCTCCCCTCTTGTGCAGAGAAGGTTCAGAAATACCTGTCCAGAAGCCAAGGCCTGGAAGCAGGGACCCAAACAGCCCCTTGGGGCTCTACCCCACTGTGGCGGCGCTGGTCCCCAGCTGTAAGACAAAGTCCTCTTTTCTCTTACCTGTCCTTTCATCAATCAGGAGTCAGTTTCCGTAGCCGTCACATCTGGGTATGTGCTGCATATGAAGCCAGCAGGGCTCTGAGCCTCACCCAAGGCCTGCGGCAAGTACTGCCTGGACACCACTACTAATTATTCATGGCCCAAGGGCTCTTTAGTTAGGAGAGAATAAATCTTTCCAGGACTGGATCCTTCCCAACAGGGCATTGGGGTTCCTTTTGACCCAATGTGATTAAAAATGTTGTCTGGGAGCTAGGGTCTAGAATGAGTACTTCACCCAGTGCCCTATCGTACTGTGGCTGAGCTGGTATTCAAGTCCAGAACCGAGTCCTCTTTACGCTTCCCTCACCTCTCCTCAAGTGGAGGGAAGAGCTGACAGCTGCATGGCCTGGGGTTGGGGGGAGGGGTGCTGCAAGCACTCCCTTGGCAACACTGGTTGGTGTCTCACCGGGTAACATGCACTACAAATCCAATGGCTCCAAGCTCAGCACAGCACAAGGACTTACCCAGAAATCGCATTCCTTACGGCCTAGGCTGCGTTAACGTTTATTTAGAACCTCACAGCACTTTAGCCCATGATGGCAGGGCTTGCCAAGACTCAACTTCTGACCACTGAGATGGAAAATTCACCATTGGCTAGGGCTGGTCTAAATGCTGCCTGGATGAGCACCAGCTGAGGTCGGCTGTGTGTTGCTTTCCACCGTGATGGGGCAGTGCTGAGTTCAAAGCGAAGTCTCACAATCACTGCGCTCTCTCTCCCCCAAGTGCACAAATTCTCTCTCTGCACCATGCAGCAGCCACTGCCTGGGAATGGCGGAAGGGTGAGGTCAGCAATTTAAGACTGTAATTCCTTCCCTCTTTTGTGCTTCTTTTCTTGATATAATATTATAACAAGGTACTCTGATCAATCACCTGATTTATGATTCTTATAAAGGTGCTATTTTGTGTGGACTTTAATTCAACTTGCTGTTTCTGCCAGTGGGACGATGACTGAAGTGTTCTATTTGGCCATCTCGCTCTACCCTCGTCTGTTTCTTTTTATATTTTAACAATTCTGGTGGGTGAGTGGCGGCTAGTAGTTCTCTTTGGTTTTAATTTGCATTTCCCTGATAACTAATGAAGTAAGTAGTTCATTTTGTCATATGTTTAGAGACCATTTGGAATCATTGTATTATGCTATGCCTGTTATACAGTCACTTCCTCATTTTTATTGGTTGTCAGACTTTTTCTTATTGATTTATAGGGATTTTTATGTTTATTGTTTGTTTTTATTTATAAATTTATATTTGAATTTATTAAAAGGTAAAGCCTTTCTCCTATTCTATATACATTATTTTGAACAACCACTGTGGTGTTTTCAGATGAACAGAGACTCTCAATCTCAATGTAATAAAACATTTCATTAACTTACTTTATGGGTAGATCTTTCTGTATCCTGTTGAGAATTTTCCTTGAGATATTTTCCTAAATGACTTTCTTAAAAATGGTTTTTTTTTTTTTTTTTTTTTTTTTTTTGAGACGGAGTCTCGCTCTGTCACCCAGGCTGGAGCGCAGTGGCGCAACCTGAGCTCACTGCAAGCTCTGCCTCCCAGGTTCATGCCATTCTCCTGCCTCAGCCTCCTGAGTAGCTGGGACTACTGGCACCTGCCACCACGCCTGGCTAATTTTTTTTGTATTTTCGGTAGAGATGCGGTTTCACCGTGTTAACCAGGATGGTGTCGATCTCCTGACCTTGTGATCCACCCGCCTCATCCTCCCAAAGTGCTGGGATTACAGGCATGACCCACCGCGCCCAGCTGTTTTTTCTTTTAAATTTATTTCTCTAGAATTTATTTTTGGATATAGTAAAATTCTTTTATAAAAACATGCATACTAAGTGGTCCCAGATTTATTGATTTAAAATACCATTTTTTTTTTCCACTGACCCTCAGCATCAAACCTTTTTCTAAATCAAGTTTCTACATGTCATGTCTGTGTTGGGCCTCTCAATTAGGTTCTATATTTAATAAACATATTATTGAGTGACAATACCACACTTTCCTCATCTCTATTGCTTTATAATAAGTCATGGCATCTGGTATGGAAAGCCTTCTTATTTTTTTCTTTCTTAAGATTGTCTTGGAATCTATTAACAAATTTTAGAGTGAGTTTGTTTAGTTCTACCCAAAACAAAATTTCTATTCACATTTGTATTAAAATTGCATAGAATCTAGAGATCTATTTGGGGAGAATGCACATCTTTATAATATTAGGTCTTCCAGTTCATGAACATGGTATATACCTTTATTTACTAAGGACTTTTTAAAAACAAAATGTGTAGCAATCTCATCTCATAAAAAGATGCGCCTTCAGGGAGGTTTGAAAATATATGTAGTCCTTTGTATTTGGCTACAATTAGAATCAGGATTCCTAAGAATAAGCTAAAGTAGTTTAGAGATAAGGTTATCAAATTTGCATTTCTGCCATATAAAAGCAAGTGTGAAATTCAATTCCTACAGGCATTATATTTATGGGATACTTGGAAATGAACCACAATTTTATAGAGGGTCCAAGCTGCATAAATCACTAACATAGGCTTCATTAGACTGTCTCTTAATTGGTAAAGGAGTGACTAAAGCTACATGCAGTGACCGAGGTTTCCATCGTGTGGGGATTAGAGGGGAGAGGGTACAGAAATTCATGAAAATAATGTTAATACTGCTCTTCATAAACCCATCATATTTAGGAAGGTAGGTGGTTTAAGAATGCTGAAAATGAAGAAATATACTCAAATCATTTCTGCGTATATTCTTGTCCCTTACCTGACTCTGCCAATACATCATGAAGTTTCATGTATTTTATCAGTTAAACTATGATCCTATTCTCCACCTTTTTACTCTTTTTGCCATTACCTGAGTCTCTGATCATCCCATTCTGCCACTGTATTATTGTGTGACTTATCAAATACTGAATGGTAAACACTCTCAGAAATCACAGATACTACCTTAAATAAGAAAAATACTTTGTGTGCCATCAAATCAACATAAAAATGGGCGTATTTGATTTTTGTTGTTTCTTAGGGTTTGTTTTCTCTTCCTGTTTTTTAAGCTTACGTGGTATTGGTTATCTGCATATTTTGTAGATTCTTTCAAGATGAATCAGTGTTTAATGATCATGAATCCTTGGGACCTAAATTCTATCAAAGTACAAAAGTATTAGTATTAAGGGCATGCTTTGTGAATGGTAACACAGTTCAAGCAATATTATTTCCATTATTCCTACTGAGTATAAAAGGCAGTTCAAAGCAATTTGCAATTTTATAGCCTGAGGAAATTATTTCCGTGGGAAGCAAAAAAACAACTACTTCTGTTTCAGTTATTGCCTAAGTGTTTTCTAGTTTGGAAGTCTAGGTAAATGATTTCACCCACAATTCTTTGAATGACTTATTTTATCTTATTTTTGGGGCAGTTCTCATGTGCTTTTTGATACGTAATTAGTATGTTAAGAAAAGAGTGTAATTTTGATACTACTTCTGTTTGGCTTAACAATGATTAAGAAAGAATGCCTAAAATTGAGCTACATTTTCAAACTACTTACAGTCTAGTCACATTAATGTTAACTTAGGGATTATTTTGTAATTATTTTATATCTCTTATGAAATGAGTTGACACCCAAAATTATTTTTCAAAGAGTTTACTTATTTTCTAATACTAATTTATCCCTCTTGGGAGTTCATTCCCTCTTGGAAATATATTTTAAGTATAAATATATTCAAACTTAAAGTCCTTATATATTTTTTGTTATTTGCTAAGCTGTATCCGTAACATTTTTATATCTGGCAAAGCATCCTCAATGTCAATGTGCAAAGTTGTAATCTTCCATGATATTTACCTGAGCTTTTCTTCATCCACAGGTAGACTAATATCTAAAGCACAATGAAAAAGTTACAATGCTCTGGATATTGCACCTAAGAAATGTGCAGTACAATAGCAATGACTTTCAGAGGCAGCCATGTTCTCCGAGTAGGCTTTTGTTTCTAAGTTAGTTATTTCCAGGCTGATGACACAGGAATGGTGGGAAGCCTCTGCAATACAGCTGCTGAATGCACAACTGAAGCCTGTGAGCTTTACTAGATTGTCTAGCTTCTACATCCTATTTAGTTTTCCCATCGCTAGCTTTAGAATTACAGTGCTTTACTAATTTCTAACTTCGTTAAAAGATTATATTATTCAACTAAATTAAAAAAAATTAGATCTTGCTGTTGTGTTTTGGCAGTTTGGTTTTATATCACGTTTATGTCGTTTTCATCTATTTCTTTTATATTTTCTTAAGTTTTGCCTGCAAATTTGAATAAATAACTTTTTAGCATATAGTTTTGCAATTTGGTGGCATTATGTCATTTAATTTCTTGATACAAATGTCTGTATTGAGAGTATTAAATTTTTCATTTTTTAATTACATTGGATCAGGAAGGGAAGCTACATTTTATAACAAGTGTCCCTTCTTTACATATAACTACATATTTTGTCTAAGCCTTGCTAGAAATATTTTAATATGCACCTTCTAAAAAAATTTAAGGAGTATAACAGATTCTGGCTTAGAAAACACGATGAAAATCATATAGTGGGAAATACCCTTTATCTTCCTTGCTATTTCCTGAAATGTTTAATCCTCTCCTCCCAAGACTTGACTAGATACAGAGGCATCCCCTTGGCATCTTATTTCCTTTCCCTTGTTCTTTGTCTGAGATTGTTTTTTCCTACTGAGGTACTCATGCTGGGTTTCATGTTCCCTGTGCAAAAATTCACCTAGACTGAGGTACTCATGCTGGGTTTCGTGTTCTCTGTGCAAAAATTCACCTAGAATCCTTGTCAATTCTTCTGCTTCCCTTATCTCCCTGGAAGCTTGGAGACATCTGTAAGATTTGGGTGTGTTTGGGCATAGTAAGAAAATAAACAAGTCACAGCAGGGGGCCATGTTATCCATGGTTTAGGAGCAGAAGACACATGAGGACTCTAGCTACCGGGATTTTTGGTTCAATATTTTCTTTGCTTAGATGGTAAAAATGGAGAAGTACAGATGAAATTTCAAGGGCAAAATTTTCTTCAGAAGTTCCTTAACATAAGTTGTCCTATCTGCTAGTAATCTAATGCTTCAATCACCTTGGAAAATAATGGAATTAGTGGTGGACTTAAAAGTAAATGAGTAAAAGATATAGTTTTAATTATAAATATAGAATTTATGGGAACTTCCCATATCTGTGCAACATGATGAGAGTATCTGTGCACCAGAATATGTTTGTTTGTTTGAATACTTTAGCAATCTCTATCCATGTACATCAGCCTTGATCTTTCATTGTCCCCAAAGCATTTTTCTGCCACTCACAGCTCTAATATTGGAATATTATTGATTTATCTTCAAGTGTATGGATATTTGGGGGGAAACATACTTTCTCTGCTGCAATACATGTGTATTTTCACCCTCATTCTTGATAATGTCTGTCGCACCTTTCACAAGGGCTTCAGAAATATGTCATTTTTTTTAAATAAGTAGCAAAATAAGAATGAAAGTAAATAATATTTATATGCAGAAAAATAAATCTTTTGAAGAAAAGTTGGTATTTAATGTTTGCAGTTGTGAGTTCCATTAGTTGCAAAGTGTGCTTCAGTTTTGAAGGATTCTGTGGAGATATGGGCAGCGCATATATTCTTTGCTCAGCTGCGTCCAGTCTACTAATAAGCTCATCAAAGGCATTCTTCATTTCTGTGACCGTGTTTCAGATCTTTAGCATTTTTTTCAGTTCTATGTTAGAATTTTCACCTCTCTGCTTAAATTGCATGCTATCTATGTTTACCCATTAGAGGCCTTAGTTTGCCAATCACAGCTGTTTTAAATGACCAAGTTTGATACTTTCAATATCCCTGACTTACCTGAGTCTGGTTTTGATGCTTGCTCTGTCTTCAAATTGTGTATTTTGCCTTTTAATGTGCCTTGTGTCTTGTTGGTTTTGTTGTTGTTGCTTTTTTTTTTTTTTTTTTTTTTGAGACAGAGTCTCTCTCTGGCACCTATGCTAGAGTATAGTGATGCAACCTCTGCCTCCCGGGATCAAACTATCCTCCCACCTAAGCCTCCTGAATAGTTGGGACTACAGGCATGTGCCACCACACTTGGTTAACACTTCTCATTTTTTGTAGAGATGGGATTTTGCCATGTTGCCCAGGACGGTCTCGAACTCCTAGGCTCAAGGAATCTGCTTGCCTTGGCCTCCCAAAATGCTGGGATTAGAGACATGAGCTACCACGCCTGGCCTGCCTTGTATCTCAATCTGTTTGTGCTTCTATAACAAAATACCATATGCTGGGTAATTTATATACAGTATGAATATATTTATCATGGTGCTAGAGGCTAAGAAGTCCAAGGTGAAGCCGCCAGCAGGATCGATGAATGGTGAGGGCAGCGGTCTATTTCTGAGATGGCGCCTTGTAGCTGTCCTAACGTGGTGAAATGGAAAGAAGGGCAAAAGTATCAGAAAAGTCTAAGCTGATACCCTCCAGGTCTTTTATAAGGGCCTCATCCATTTGTGAAGGTGCAGCCATCATGACTTAATCACTCCCCCAAAGACCCCACCTTTTCATATCACCATAATGGGTATCAAATTTTAGCACATGAATTTGGGGAGACATTCAGAAATTCAAAAATTCATTGGAATTTTTGCTTGATAAGCAGGCACGCTGTACTTAGTAAAAGGAAATGCTATAAATAGCCCTGTAGCAATGCAGTGGCAAGGTGTGTATGTTGGGGGAGTGACGTGGAGTCTCATGATCAGATTTCAGTCTTTGGCAGAGCCTCTGCCTCTGGATTGTGAGATTGGCTGGTTCTTCTCAGGATCCCTGCCCCCTCGCCCCTGAGTGGGACTGGATGGCTAAAATTGGGTATTTACTTCTCTTCCTCCACGAGGAAAGTTAGAAAGGGCTGGAATTGTATATTTCCCTTCTCCCAGGCAAGTTAGGCTCTGATAATTTCCCAGTAGGTTAGACTCTGGTTAAGCAGCTTGTCCTAAGGGCAGACCTTGTTAATAATAACAGAATTCTCTGGTGTATTTTAAGATATTTCCTTTTTCCTTCTCCCTGTGGAAGCACAATGGGATTGATTTTTTTCCCTTTGATATTCACTGTGAGAACCTGGTAGAACTCACAAAAGTCGTGGGTCTCTAATGACCAGGTCCTTTTGGGGGTTTTGTCTCTCAGACTCATCCACACTGAGCCCCCAGTGATTCATCAGTTACAGTTACAGGTTTCCTATCCCCGCATGGGTTTCCATGGAGGTTTTAGCTGCTGGGTTTTTGCTCATGTGAGTTTTGATTCTCCGTATTTGAGGTTTGTCCTGTGACCTCATTTCTTCCCCTGATCTAAGGAAAGGTTATTGATTTTCAGTCTGTGCAGCTTTTTACTTGTTAATAGGATGAAGTGATGACTTCCAGGTTTCTTACATGCCAGACTGGAAACCAGAGGACATGTTGGTTTTTCATATTCCCATAAGAATAGCACAATTTAATCTCCTACTTACTGTGTACTGTTTGAGCCAAGAAAACTATATATTAGAAAAAATGTGTGAAAAAACTTTCAGATATTAAAACAGTAAAATCAATCCAGCAAAGACTGAGAAAAAAAAATACACAGGATATTTGAAGATACATTTACAGTATAAGTAGAAATTTAATGGGGTGTGTATTTTTTTCCTTCATAAAGAAAGTGAAAATCAAAACAGAATTGCTATATTTCTATGTGTTCTCTACTTCCTTGTCATGAAAAAATTTGATGTAAAGACAAGCAGTATATGTAACACCTGGGAACTTATTGGAAATACAGAAACTTAGGCTCCACCCCAGAGGTACTGAAGCCAAATCCATATTTTAACAAGCTCTCCTGTGATTCACATACACAAATGTTTGAGAGACATTGCAAGTATACAGAAATCTTCTTTTCTATGCATGTATATATCTTGGTACTGAGATTCAATAAAACAAATTTTAGTAACCATAGATCATTCGTATCCATCCATTTTCCTAAGATTTTTGATGTACAGAAAATAACAAGGTGGTGAAAATGTTTTATGAAGGTCAAACATTTCTTTCTTTGAGAAACAACATACATTTAAATAAAACAAATAGCTTCTTCATATTTGGTTTGTATTCAAGGAAGAGTCATGTAAAGGACTAAGTAAAACATATCAGAAGTATCCCAGAAACAGGAAATTACAATACCTCTTAGTCTCTCTGCACCTGAGTGCAGGATATGTAAATGTCATATCTTCCTTTAAGTGTTCAGTTCTAACAAGGTAGTGATAATCTCAGAGGTTCCTTCTTTGCGGAGCAATTTCACTCCCCCCATTTCCATGCATTTCTTACCATTGTATTTGAGGCAGCCAATCTGCATGCAGAAGTATTTTTCTATAAACATATCCAGCACTGCTTTAGCAGTATCTTTCATAAAACCAAGTCAATGTAACAAAGGCTATGCCTCATAACAGTTGCACATACAAGTATGTTTTAGAAATCAGAATTCCCGATGAATTACTATGGCATTCAAATTTACTTTTTTTGTTTTACTCCCTTAAAGGAGAAAGAGTGTTTCTGGGGTATATTCCTTTTATAAGAAAAATAAAAGTAAAAATCTATGTCATAGATTGCCAAACCGGATTTCAAATGAGTATAAGCTCTTAGTAAAAAAAAGACTATGATATTTTATTTGTCTCTAATCGTTCTGCAACGTTCAGCATTTGTCATGTACATATATAGTTATGCGCACATATGTATGGATGGATGGATATATAGATAGATGTATTTTGCACACATATAAGTATTAGTATTTATGTATGTGTGTGTATGTACATATATACATATGTGCATAGATAGCAATCAGAAAGGCTGTGTATGTTGAATTGAATTAGATCATTTTCCCCCTAGAAATTATTTTCATTTCAAAATGTGTGCTTTAACTTCCTCAAATATAGTATAAAGAAATTTTGCTTTTCTATTTTTAATCAAGAATTGTCTTTTAATACTATAAAGATTAATTTTAATTCTTTCTATTTGGCTTCAGCTTCTCAGTTAAATTTTCTAAGCATTCATTTTCTGTCTTCTAAATGTGGATAGAGTATATGGTTTTTCTACCTATAAAGATACTTTGAGGATATGAGACACATACAAATAATTTTAAAAACTAAAGTTTTCACTGTCACCTTGCTTCTTTTCTCTTCCTCCTTTCCCTCAAACTTCATCAGAGCCAATCATGGGTGAATGAGGGGCTGAGGGGATGGAACCAGGGCTGATCAGCCATCAGGTATGGGAAGACCTCTTTCCAATTGAAAGGAACTAAAGAGACTAATGCCACATAATAACTAAATGCAATGTGTGATTCTGATTGGATCCTGGACAAATAAAGGGCACTATTTGGACAGTAGGCCAAATGAGATTGGAATTTGCAGATGAGATGTTAATAATGCAGCAATGTTAATTTCCTACTTATGCTCATTGAACTTTGATTATGTAGGACACTTTCAACATTTTTAATAGACTTTATTTTTTGAAGCAGTTTCGTGTTCATAAAAAATTGGGCAGAAAGGGCTGGGTGTGGTGGCTCACACCTGTAATCCCAGCATTTTGGGAGGCCTAGGTGGCAGGATCATGAGGTCAGGAGTTCAAGACCAGCCTGGCCAACATAGTGAAACTCCGTCTCTATTAAAAGAAAAAATAGAAAAATTAGCCGAGTGTGGTGGCACACGCCTGTAGTCCCAGCTACTAGGGAGGCTGAGGCGGGAGAATTGCTTGAACCCAGGAGGAGGAGGTTTCAGTGAGCCAAGACCATGCCATTGCACTCCAGCCTGGGTGACAGTTAGATTCCATCTTAAAAAAAAAGAGAATTGGGCAGAAAGTACAGGGGTTTCCTTACAACCTCTGACCACACACCTCCAGAACCTCCCCCACTATCAACATCCCACACCAGAGTGTTATATGGGTCCCAATGAATCTACATTGGCACATCGTCATCACCCAAAGTCCAAGATTTCCGTGAGGGTTAACTCTTAATGTTGTACAAACTGTGGGTTTGGACAAATGTATAATGACATATAGCCACCCTTTGAATATCATACAGAGAAGTTTTGCAGCCCTGAATATGCTGTGTGTCCCACTAATTCACACCTGACATCCCACAAACTCCTGGAAACCACTGATCCTTTCACTGTTTTCAGTTTTGCCTTTCCCAGGTCATACGGTTGGGATTATACTTTATGTGCACTTTTCAGATTAGCTTCTTTCACTTAATAATATGCACCTAAGAATTCCTTATGTCCCTTCATGCCATGATAGTTCATTTCTTCTTAGCACTCAGTAATATAGGCAGACCTAATTTTTTGTGCTTTGCAGATACTGTGTTCTTTAAGAATTTAAGGTTAGTGACAACGCTGTATTAAGTAAGTCTGTTGGCACCATTTTTCCAACAACATGTGCTTACTTCATGTCTCTGTGTAAAATTTAAAACTTTTTAAATTACTTTATCTGTTTGGTGATCTGTGACTAGTGGTCTTTTCTGTAACTATTGTAATTGTTTAAGGCACCACAAATCACACTCATGTAAGATGGCAAACTTAAACAATAAATGTTGTATATATCCTGACTGTTCCACCAGCTAGCTGTTCCTCAGTCCTCTCTCCCTCCCTTCAAGTCTCACTATTCCCTGAGACACAATAATATTGAAATTAGGTCAATTAATAAACTTGCAATGGCCTCTAAGTGTTCAAGCGAAAGGAAGAGTCACACGTCTCTTAGGTTAAAACAAAGGCTAGAAATAAGCTTAGAGAGGAAGGTATGTCAAAAGCTGAGATAGGCTGAAAGCAAGGCTTCTTGCACCAAAAAGTTAGCCAAGTCATGAATGCAAAAGAAAAATTCTTGAAGAAAGTTAAAAGTGCTGCTCCAGTGAACACATGAATGATAAGAAAACACAACAGCCTTATTGCTGATATGGAGAAAGTTTGAATGGTTTGAACAGAAGATCAAACCAGTCACAACATCCCCTTAAGCCAAAGCCTAATCCAGAGCAAGTTTCCAAAGCTCTTTAATTCTATGAAGGCTGAGAGAGGTAAGCAAGCTGCAGAAGAAAGGTTTGAGGCTAGCAGAGGCAGATATGAGGCTTAAGGAAAGAAGCAAAGTGAAGCAGCAAGTGCTGATGGAAAAGTAGTAGCAAGTTACCCAGAAGATCTTGCTAAGATAAAGGATGAAGGTGGCTACACTAAACAACAGATTTGTGATGTGCACACAGCTGCCTTTTTAAAAAGAGGATCCTATCTAGGACATTCATAGCTAGAGAGGAGAACTCAATGCCTGGCTTCAAAGCTTCAGACAACAGGCTGACTCTCTTGTTAGGGGTTAATGCAGCTGGTGACTTTCAGTTGAGGCCAGTGTTCATGTACCTCCCTGAAAATCCTAGGGCTCTTGAGAATTATGCTAAATCTACTCTGCCTGTGCTCTAGAAATGGAACAACAGAGCCCGGATGACAGCACATTTGTTTATAACATAGTTAACTGAATATTTTGAACACACTGTTGAGACCTAATGCTAAGAAAAAGAAAATTCTTTCAAATATCACTACTTATATAACAATGTACCTCGTTACTCAAGAGATCTGTCACGGAGATGTACAAGGAGACGTTGCTTTCATGCCTACTAACACAGCATCCACTCTGAACTCTGGGAATCAAGGAGTAATTTGAAATATCAGGTCTTATTATTTAAGAACTATATTTCATAAGGCTATAGCTGCCATTGATAGTGAGTTTTCTGATGGAACTTGGCAAAGGAAATCGAAAAATCACCTGCAAGGATTCGTCATTCCAGATGCCATGAATAACTTTTGTGATTCATGGAAGGTCAAAATATCAACATTAACAGGAGTTTGAAAGAAGTTGATTGCAACCCTCATGGATGACTTGGAGAGGTGCATGACTTCACTAGACAAAGTAACTGCAAGTGTGGTAGAAATGGCAGAGTATTTAAAATTAAAAGTGGAACCTGAACATATGACTCAATTGCTACAATCCCATGATAGAACTTGATGAGGAGTTGCTTCTTATAAATGAACAAAGAATGTGCTTTCTTTAGATAGAATCTACTCGTAGTGAAGATGCTATGAGCATTATTTAAATGACAATAAAGGATTTAGAATATTATATAAAATTAGTTGATAAATTTGCATCAGAATTTGGAGGATAGAATCCAATTTTAAAAGAAATTTTACTATCGGTAAAATGCTATCAAACAGTGTTACATGCTACAGAGAAGTCTTTTGGGAAAGGAAGAGTCAATCGATGTGACACACTTCACTGTTGTCTTATTTTATGAAATTTTCAACCAGGTGTAGTGGCTCATGCCTATAATTCCAGAACTTTGGGAGGGCAAGGCTGAAGGATAGTTTGAGGCCAGGAGTTCAAGACCAGCCTGGGCAACAAAGCGAGACCCAGCTTCTACAAAAAATGTAAAAATTAGCTAGGCTTAGTGGTGCCTGCTTGTAGTCCCAGCTACTTAGGAGGCTAAGGTGGAAGGATTGCCTGATCCCAGGAGTTAGAGGTTGCAGTGAGCTATAATTGTGCCACTTCACTGGGTGACAGAGTGAGAGACACCATCTGAAAAGGAAAAAGAAAAAACCTCCAACA
This sequence comes from Pan troglodytes, assembly GCF_028858775.2. Lineage (NCBI taxonomy): Eukaryota > Metazoa > Chordata > Mammalia > Primates > Hominidae > Pan > Pan troglodytes. Next base: position 110,453,353 of record NC_072412.2, on the reverse strand, counting down.
GCCACCCCAACTTTCAGCAACCACCACCCTGAGCTGTCAGCAAACATCAATGTTGAGGCAAGATCCTCCAGCAGCAAAATGATTAGGACTCACTGAAGGCTGAGATGATCATTAGAAATTTTTAGCAAAAAAGTATTTGTAATTAATATATGTACATCACACTTTAAGACATAATGCTATTGCACACTTAACAGAGTACCTTGTAGTGTAAGTGTAACCTTTATGGGTACTGGGAAACCAAAAAACTCAAGTGCTTCAATTTATTGTGATCTTTGTTTTATTGTGGTGATTTGTAACCAAACCCACAATACCTTTGAGATATGTCTGTCATCCATGGTCTACCTGTACCACCATTTATTTATCTGTTTTCCTGTTGAAGGACATCTCGGTTACTTCTGAGTTTTGGCAATTATGAATAAAGCCTCAATAAACATCCTTGTCTAAGATTTTTTTTTGTGTGTGGGCATACATTTTCAACTTATTTAAATTTATACCAAGGAACACAATTACTCAATCATACGGTAAAATTATGTTTAGTTTTGTAAAAAATTACCAAAGTGCCTTGCAAAGTAGCTGTACCATTTTGCATTGTTATCAGCAATGAATGAGAATTATTGTTGCTCTATATCAGCGGTCCCCAACCTTTTTGGCACCAAAGACCAGTTCGTGAAAGATAATTTTTCCATGGACAATGCAGGTTTGGGGATGGTTTCTGGATGAAACTGTTTCACCTCAGATCATTAGGCATTAGTTAGAGTCTCATAAGAAGCATGTGACCTAGATCCCTCACATGCACAGTTCACAATAGGGTTCATGCTCCTGTGAGAATGTGATGCCACCGCTGATATGACAGGAGGCAGAGCTCAGATGATAATGCTCGCTCGCCGCGCCACTCACTTCCTGCTGTGTGGCCCCATTCCTAACAGGCCACAGACCAGAACTGGTCCACAGCCAGGGATTTGGGGACCACTGCTCTACATCCTCACCAGCATTTGGCATTCTCATTGTTTTGGATTTTTGCCATTCCAATAGGTATGTGGTAGTATCTCATTGTTATTTTAACTTGCAATTTGCTAATGACTTATGATGCTGAACACTTTTTTTTTAAAAAAAAGGAAATGTACAGCACTGTGGTGTCTAAAGTTAATGAAGTATTGTGTAAAAATTATTTTATTTATTTATTTATTTATTTATTTATTTATTTATTTATTTTTGAGAGATGGTGTTTCACTCTGCCACCTAGGCTAGAGTGCAATGGTACAATCTCAGCTCACTGCAACCTGCACCTTCCAGTTTCAAGTGATTCTCTTGCCTCAGCCTCCCGAGTAGCTGGGAGTTGTTTTCATGCTTGCTACTTGTGCCCACCCCCACACCTGGCTAATTTTTGTATTTTTAGTAGATACGGGGTTTCAACTTATTGGCCAGGCTTGTCTCGAACTCCTGACCTCGTGATCCACCCGCCTCGGCCTTCCAAAGTCCTGGGAGTACAGGCGTGAGCCATCGTGCCCGGCCAAATTATTTTCAAATGGTTCAAAAATATTAGAAGACATAACAAAAAGGAAAAGACAACTGTGAAAATGAAAGGTTAACAACTAGGGGATAGGAAACCTTTTGGAACTATTTTTGAAACTTCATCATAAGTTTGAAATTATTTAAAAATAAAAAATTTTGATTAGGTAAATATTTTATACTAAAGAAATATACTACAATAGATCTTTTCTGAATAATCTTCTCAGGAAACAAAAGAAATATTATTTCTGATCTCACATGTCTGACTGGAAATACAGCTTTTGGTAGGAAGGGTCATTGGAGCAGTGTTGTGATTTTAGCAACTATAAGTTCTACTCTGAACTTAAAACAAACAAAAATGGTAAAGTATTCCCCCATCACCTGATATTCATGTAGCCAGATCATAAGCTAATTCAATTTATTCCTGATAATTTTGATATAACTAAAAAGTTTTTGGGACAAAGTATCATGTGATATGAAAAATCGATTTTTTAGCTAAACTATGGAATGATCAGGGTTAAACAATTGTCTTACCAAGATGATATTACATTTATAATATATATAAAACTATGGATATATAACATGTATGTGTGCATTCCAGTGACATATTCATCGTATTTTTAGTGCAGTGTACTCATTGGAGGGAAAGCAGGAACTCAGGCCAGTGCTTGTTAATGGAATTGGCCTTTTAGCTTTCTTTATTTGACCCTCCTCACAAATCCCACTTCCACTGCCATACTACAAGGCTGTTTGCAAGATGCTCAATTCAACACTGAGTCAATACTCAGTATGTCTTGATTTACAAGTGACAGAATGACTACATATGGAAATGCTTTCAAGCTCCTTGCCAGCAGGGTGGTGGATTCACCTACCTATAGAATGCATTTGGAGACCCTACAGGAGTTTTAAAATAATCTCATTCATCTTTCTACCAATCAAGAGCAAAGAAAGTATGAAACAGAGTTTATTGAACTATAATAAATTAATCACTATTTATAGATTCTTAATACAGGGAAAACACACTTAATTTACTTTGTATTTCAAAGAATGTCTAAGTTATCACTGCTTTGAATTTGGTGCTAGGAGACATTAATTAAAACAGAAAGAACAGCTGAAGCTAATTTTAACAAGAATTAAAAGAATACCTAAAAAAAGAAAATCTAGTGACATTTGGTCACCATCACAGGAGCTGTGGACTTGGAGACTGGCTAAAGCTCTAAGAAGAAGGAGAGGGGTCTTGGGGCCAGAAATACCCACTGGAAGGAAAAATTTTACAAAAGGTATTTATCTCCTAGAACAGCTTCTTAGATAGATAAAAGAGAGGAATGAATGAAGCGAAGAGACACTTTGATGCAGAGAAGATTATAGCTTTGGAGGAAATGAGAAATGAGTTTTTAATTCCAAAACATGAAAAAGAGCATCTGTAATATATATGAATGATTACTAAAGTTCTTCTTACTCCTGAATTCTCAGCTAAACTACTGCACATTTTGATATTCCACATGCCAAACCTCATCCCCAAAACATACCAGGTGTGTGTGCTTAAAAATCCAGTTTAGTCTAAATCATCTAGCTTGGTCCTCATTTTATACTCAACTGATTCTTTATCACAGACATTTATTAAGTGGAAAGAGAATAGTTTGCAATGAAATGTGGACTCTTAAAGATATATCATTTTAAAAGGACCTCAAGTTTTAATCAGTTTCAACCCTATCAGTAGGTCTATTAACATGAATTTGTTCTAGTTATGCAAAATATCTCACTTTATAAAAATACTATTTAAAAAGTTCTTGTAGAATTTGTTAATGAACTAGAAGTGTTAACCCATTTAGCTTCACCTCATAGGATTAGTCTAGATTGTAAAGCATTTGTAATTCTTTTGACTTTTTCTGTACTTTCCATATTTCATTTATATTACAATATTAAGTCTTAAAGAAAATGGAGAACAGCATGAAAGACCTTGCTAAATTTGATGTTGAGGTAACAATACTTTGTTTCTTCATGGGATATGATTTGTTATGCATCATAGGATTTGTTATTCATACATTTATTTGAAAGATATAGATATGCACACGTGTTACTTACAGGGGTGAAGGGAAGCAGCCGAGATGCAGAGACATTTCGAAGCTACGAGCTAGAAATAGAGATGAGAACATATCAGAAAACATCCCTGAATTCAGGGAATGACATATCTTGTTTGCTTTTTTAAATGGCACCATATAACTCCTTTGTATTGATTCACCATTTCTCTCTTTGTTCATGGGGCAACCTTATGCCCAATCCGTGTAAATTTTACAATAAAATTAACTACCCCCAAAGCCTGAAGCAGTTATTCTCCCAAAAAGGCCACAATAGGATCTGCAATGGCTGTTTCATAAGTGGAATAACACAGCACAATCTGTCCAGCTGATTAGGGGCGACTCTGGTCCTGCACCTCATGTGTCCTGAAGTCAGGGCTCAGCTTCTGACAAAATCTCCTTCTGTCTCGTTTCATTGTTCTTGTCTTGTTCCTTCACCTGTTCTTAAAATGCCATTCTCAAGTCCTAGTTTAGTTCGATTGCCTTCTTCAATTCTCTTCCTTCCCTCCCTGTCTTCTTTTATGCACAAAAATACCTACTAATCATGTACTGGGGACCAGGCACTGTGCCAGTCTGGCAATATAAAAGGGAGTAAAACGAGATGAGCTTCCTGTCTTAACCTCCTGAAATCGACAGACTAGGAAAGAGAAGATACTGGTTACATAATCACACAAGCAGATGTTCAAGGCTACTGTTGGTGGTGCTGAAATGTAGCAATCTCTTGACAGTTTAGTGAGCTCATGACCAGAGGATCTGTCTTATGCAAAGGTCAGAGAAGGCTTCCCTGATAAAGGAAGGTCATCCAAGGTAAAACCTGTGGGATGAGGAGGAGTTAGCTAAGAGGAGGGAGGAGGACCAGGTATCTAGGTGGAGGGCATATCCTATACAAGGAATGATTATAACAAGAAGAGAATAAAAGAAGGGTGATGTGGTGAGAGAGGTTTGGAGAGCCAGTCCAGGTAGGGTCTTTAGGCTGTGTGTGCCTTTCCCCATAATTTAAAGTGGAAAGCCATTAATTTGATTTAAACGAAGGGTTGCAGGACTACATTTATGTTTTAAAGAGTCATTTTGGGAGAGTCCGGAGACTTGTGATGGGTGGATGGGGTGGATGATTCACTAGTTATTAAGCTAATGCCAACTATGCTACTTGGGGGAGAATGGAGAGAAATAGACAGATTCAAGAGTTGCAATTGACCCTCATTTCTGCAGTTCTCTATTTGCAAATTTGCCTATTTGATAACATTTATTTGTAACAACAAAATTCGTACTCACAATGCTTTCATAATCATTCTCAGATGAGCAAAGAGTAGCAAAAAATTTCGGTCGCCAGGCATAAACATTTCCCACAGAGACTGAACTGGGGCAGTCTGTCTTCTTGTTTCAGCACTCATAAGGTAAGCAAATGCCATTTTTGTGGTCTATTTAGCACCACATTTGTCAAATTTGTGTGCTTTTTGTTAGTGATTTTGGTGCTTAAAATGGCCCAAAGCATAGTGCAAAAGGGCTGTCTAGCATCCCTAAGCACAAGAAGGCTGCAGTGAGCTTTCTGGAGAAAATACACGCAAAATGAGCTTCATTCAGGCATGAGTTCTAATGCTGCTGGGTGTGAGTTACATATTAATGACTCAATAATACACATTTAAAAAGAGGTCTTTAAATATAAACATACATAAAACAAAGATATTTATTGACTGGTTGGTGAAGATGTTGTGACCAGAGACTCACAGGAACCTAACCTTGTATTTCCTCTAGGGACAATTGTTCTGTATTTGCTAATTTAGGGTTCATGGCAACTTAATTAAACATAAAAGCCATAAACAATGAGAATCAATTGTGTTTAGAATTAAAAGCAATTAGATTTTGCAAGGAATTTGCTCTTGGTGATGAAAAAGAAAACTGTAAAGAATATTTTACTTGTCTAGATTTGGCAATACATGAATATGGTAAAATTCAGTGCCGGAAAATAAAAAAGACACAATGTCATATTAATTTATCCACTCCAAAATTCTAGAGAAAATCAACACTGTGCCACTAAGACTTTTATAAACAATCTCATATCAAATGACTGCTCCCAAGTTTTCAGGCTAGTCTTACATGGTCAACTCCTAGCACATGCTGTGTATAATTTGTTTTTTACCGGTTTGCTATTTTATTCTATGTTGTTTTCTTCAGGTAATGCAAAGGATATCTGAACAACTACTATGAATAAGAAATAAAATCTATGTATTAAGTAGGCAATAACTATAGAAAATGTATTTTGGGAGAGTTTAAGGCTTACTAAAATTTAATTTAAAAACAAGGATCAATGAAATAATGTGTGAAAAATGTTTAGTATGTAAGGGACGAAAGACCGTAAGTGCATAAAATATATTCTGCATGAAGTTATTGGCATTCTTACAATTTCTACGATTAATTAAATGCATCATTTTACTTACAATACCTAGAAAGAGGAAATAGTCTATAAAATGTAGTTGATTTTTTTCATTTTCTTTAAATATTATAATACTAGTTAATATAGAAAAATAATATTCTTCATGTTTTGTTAATTGCATTGTTAAAAAGACTTCTCCATTCTGGCAGATTTTTAGTGATTCTCTTTCTTAATTGTATACTTTTTAGTAAAGATTACATATTACTTTTTAATAATAAAAAAGCACCGTGGTTCTTTTTTGGTACTATATATTATTTTTAAGAATAGTTCAGAACCTTTAATCAGTATTTTTCAAAAGAAAAGAATTGCAAGATATGCTTACTCATTCTGTTGTGATTGCTACACGTATTTATAATTGAAAATAGATTTATGTCACAGTTATAGTTTAGAAATTGGAATTTAAAAACAATTAAGAACTTTGTTTTTCTATTTCTATGATAACAAAGTTGATTTTCATTAGTTATTGCTTTATGTTGTTACATTGTTGCATTATATTTTAAATGATATAATCTCTATTCAATATTCATGTATTTTCTCAGTGAAGAATAATACTGATATTTTAAAATTCTAATTATATCCACTTGTATATAAAATTCTAAGATATAGCTTGTGCATAATTGGATTTTAATAAATATTAATTTGATAAATAAATAGTTATACTAGAATCACACATTTCTGGGTTCTCAGCATTGCATATTTCTGGGGTCTCATAATTTTACATTTTTCTCTATTTTTTTTCACAAGCTAACCTATAAAAAAAATTTGTGGAATACTATCTTGACCCAAAATCATAACAATGAGAATTCCAGGATCAATAATATAAGTTACTATTTATAAACACATACATGAGTACCTAAAGAAACTAATACAGTTCTTAAAATTGTTACCTCTGGGGATCAAGACAGGATGGAGAATGGCAAAAAATTTCCTATATTTAACTCTAAGCCCTTTGGTACTATTTATTAATTTAATGATAGTGCATAACTTTAATCAATATTTTTAAAAATAAAATAAAACATACATTTAAGAAGGACAAGAAAATTAATAAACAGCAATGCGAGTCTGGGAAAGTCTTGATCATAAGAAAGTCTTTATTCTCTGGTTCCCGCTGCCTGCCTCCCTTTTCAGATTTTAATAATCTGAAATAAACAAATCAATCAAAGTATCTCAGTTACCTACCTCAAGACTGGTATCTATGAGTTGTAATTAGAAGAATCCTTCATAGATGGATTGCTTTCATTTATAACCAATATATAAAATCTTACTACCCACCTTCACTTCATACAGGACCTTTAGAGTGTCAGTAGGTGATTTTAATATTATTTTACTTATATTTGGAACTCACTGGTAGCTGGTAAGCAAGGGAGAAATAAACCTAATTTATGCTATAGAAATCTCTCTGCTTCCTGGACAGATAGTCAACTTCATTAGGCTGGATGCAGGAACAGAAAAGTTAGGATTTTGCAGTGATATAGGTCACAAGTGATGATAGCTCTGGCCAATGTTTGAGCTGGAAAGATGAAAATAATGGTTAGAATAAGGCTCTGTTTGAAGGTAGAACTAACTAAAATTGCAACGTATTGGATGCAGGTTATGAGATAAAGAGAGGAATACTGCAGGGTTTTATTATTTTTGTTCTATATTTGAAATGCTTATTTTGCATACAAGAGAATATTTCGATGAGGCAGTTGTATATGCAAAAAATAAAATTCTACAGACTTTCAGAGTTCAGACTTTCAGATTTTCTCCCCATAATGGGCCATCTAAAGTATATAGAGATAGAGGGGTATATTTGTATGAAGCCTGCATCTATACATAGATGGTGCCCACAGCCATCTGACTGAACTCAGCTCAGTTACTTCAGGCACCTGTAAAAACGGTCAATAAATTTTGACTTTTGTTTAGGAATTTTGAAGGCTGATGTGAATGGAATACTATCTAGTTGTTTTAAGATTCAAGAGTCATATCCATATTTTCAGTCCCTGCAATTTATCTTCTTAAGGCTAATGAGTGCAGTCTGTACCTCGTCAGTCTCCAATTGCCTTTTATTGGAAGAAACCTTTCAGGATGTGCCCTTCCTTTTACCCAGAGGTAACCGTGGGCAATGAAAGAGCTTACATTAAGTTCCTCCAAGTTTGAGGTCTTGTAAATATCAGACGTCAGTTACAGAATAGACCTGGGTATATTTACTCACGTGAACTGTGTTCCCCACCACTAAGTTCTTGATAGAACAAAGACATTTCATTAATTTTAAATGCAGTAAAATTATAATAACATACTTTTTTCCCCCCTCAAATGAGCCTTTAATGCTTTGGTTTCAAATATGCCAGATTTTTTACTTTATTCTGTCATGCCTGGACTTACTGTCCAGAATATAATTACTTTCTCAATTTTTTAGAGGTTACTTTTTACATTTGAAAAGAGTTTACAGTTTTATTGCAACTTCGTACAAATGCCATTTGTTTCAAAATTCTAACAGTTATTAATTTGCTTATCAATACCATAGATATCACAGATACATCAATTATTTAATTGATTAATGTTAATTTTTGTTGATAATTAACCAGGTGTTAAATTGAATGTTTCTTTTATAAAGCTCGATTTTAAACAACATTCTGAACATGAATTCTCATCTTCTACCTGCAAACCTGTTCAAGCCCTAGGGTAAAAGCAATTGTCCCCATGGGTCTTAACTCTGTCTTTGAGGAAAGGCAGCCTCACAGGGATTACAAGGAGAGTTGTGAGTGCTGCAGCTAATGTGAGAGATGGCCAATGCTTTGGAGCCTTTGGAGGGTTTGAGCAACTTATGCAAGGACAAGACAAATTCATTACTTGGCAAATCCTTTATCTCAGATAATAGATACTAATCTGTTCCTAGTACTGCCATTTTCTCACTTCTCTTCTTGTTCCAAGTTGTGGATTTATAGGAATTCAGGAGTTAGGTCGTCATTCACAACACTTGTACACAGGGATGAACAATTTGTGGTTTTATTAAGTTTATATAAATATTACAGTTAAGTTGCTACCAATTCCTGACTTTGACAATTTTGACAACCAAATAAACCATTAAATACTAGAATAATATGCTGCTAATTTTTAGAATTATTAACTAAAATAGAACTAAATTTCTAAAATAATAAATGTAGCTTTAAATGTTTATATTCATTGATTTAAAATATTTATGCTTATAAATAATTGTGAATATTTAAAGATAAAAAGTTTGCAAAATATACTTATTTTACCTTTTTTATTCATTTGTTTTTATTTTTATGAAAATATATTATTGTTTTGTGCACTTTTTGCATTTCATTTGATTCTGCCAATTATTTTTATCAAATTAAAAATCTTAATAATAGAATTAGTAATATTCCTGAAGTAGAAGCACAAAATAAATCATATTGAGTATTAATAATTTTTATATCCACATCTCTATTTTCCTTCTCATCCAAACACTGCTAGGTTATCAACAGAACCCCCAGATATGAGAAAATATAGCAAAATTCAGATGTGATGGCTTTACTTATTTTTTTTTTTTCAGTTTTGTTGTCATAAGAATGTATTTGTCAAGGGAGGAGGGCAAACCGTAATTGACTTTGTGGTGTGCTGGTCTCATGTATCCCCTTTAGATATTGACATGTAGAGTGGAATGTGGGCCTCTCTGTCCTCTCGCCTGAGGAAATGGCAGTGGCAGGCCTGCCTGAGACATTTTCCCTTGTCACTGCTTCAGCCTCCTCCTGCTGTACTTCAGCTAATCCCATCCTAGTTCCATGCGGGTTGTTTTCTTTTCAATCCATCTCATTCTGTTGCCCTGTTTTCTTTCCTCTGCCCCTACCTTGTTGTTTCATTCTTCGCTGCTCCTTCCTCTCAGTAGTCTTCATCAAAAATTAAAGTACATTAAAATGTGAACTTTAAATACGCATCGGTTGACCATGGCTTATCACATATTTTTTTTTTCTGTAACCCCTGAGAAAAATTAAACCTTCTAAGGTGGCACATACCAGGTGTATTTTCATTTCAAACTGTGACTAAGTATCCACCATTTGACAAAACCAAAGTAAGCCATCAGTTGGCATGTGTGACTTTCATGTGGCTTAGGAGCCTGTAAGATGATACTAGAGGATGAGATGAAATGACCTGCTGGCTCCTGAAATGTGATCCTTTCAACACGAGAGGCCAACAGTCCCATCGAGAAGGCAGATGCGTCTCTTGAGACCAATCTCCTGAAGGTTCCGCAGATCAGTTTCTAAATAAAAGATTAAAAAACTTGTTCCAGTGCTTCTCCATGTGAGCCCTACTACAGAGGCTGAGAAGTAGCTAGTGTGTTGGATATATTAAATCCAATGTAACATTCAAATCATGTGGAGAACTGTGCTGGTCATACAATTCTGTAAATGATTTGGGATTAATAAACCTAGTCATAGCCTGGTCACAAGTTTTTGAGTCCCTGTAAGGCCAAAATCTAAGGTCTGGTATTGACTGATGAGTTAAGTTGTACTGTTCTGTAAGACTACATGTATTTTTCCACTGAGGCACCTTAGTATCCTGGGGGAGCTTACTTGAGGATGACTCAATGGTTTCTTCTCTCTATAAATACAAAGAACAGTGCATTTTTAAAAAGTGTCTGTAAACTAAAGCATGGATTATAGATCATTGAATTGGATTTATCAGTTCTGAGAGAGTGTGATATAATTGAAAGCATGTGGTTGTAAGGCCTGGGTTTACTATTTACTAGTCATGAAGCTTTGGGTGCAATGTTTTAACCCTATGAATCTTTATTTCTTTACCAATTAAACAGAAATAATAATAAATATTTGCCCAGCTTTATTTACAAGGTTTGGTGTGTGTAGAAATAAATTAAAACATAAAATCATTACATAAATATCACTAACATGCTAACTCAATGGGACTAATATATTCTTTAGCACAAATGCTAAAATTCAGAGTGAATTTCCATAGAACAATTTCTGTCAGTCACATATATTAGGATAAAATAACCTAGAACTTAAAGTATAGTTAAAAAAAAATAACCACTACCTTTGTCTCTTTAATGTCTAATTTGGCTCCTAGGAGATAGAAAGTACTCAATATCTGCTATAAAAACAGTCTTAGATAGCAGTCAAATATCCCAAAGTCCAAAATCATACATCATTAAAATTGCTTGAGACTCATTCATTAAAATTTAAGTATAGAGTATATGCCAGACATTTAACAAGTTGCTTAAGGGACATAGAAAAATAATCAAAATTTACAAATAACATTTGCAAGGGCTGGAAGTGAACTATTCTAGGAACACATAAGTTGGATTTTTCCTCAGATTTTTGAGAAGATGGAGGGTCAGGAATGGCTTCCTGAAGGACATTATGACTCTTCTTAGTGTTGATGTGCAATGTTTGACATCTGTCATGTGAGAGGGATGGGCTGAGACAGCTTGGTAGTAGGCCAGTGTGTACGAGGACCAGAAGGAAGAAAGACAGAGGTAGATCTGAGGTAATTCAGAGTGTAGTGTGCATTGCTGCTTAAAAGGAATATCCAACATTAACATTAGTGAGATATACCCTACTGATTCTGTTTCTGTGAAGAATCTATCTGAATATAACTGAAAATAGTTTTTTAGAGAGATATCTGTGCTAGGTAAGGGTTCAGGAGGCAGGAGGATCACTTGGGGACAGGTGTTTGAGACCAGCTTGGGCAATATACCGAGACCTCATTAAAAAAAAAAAAAAGCCAGGTGTGGTGGTGTGCAATTGTAATTTCAGCTAATTAGAAGGCTGAGGTGAGAGGATCACTTGACCCCAGGAATTTGAGGCTGCAGTGAGCCATGATCACACTTACTGCACTCCAGCCTCGGCAACGTATAGAGACCCTGTCTCTAAAAGAAAAAACAAAAAGACACGGGAGATTGCTGAAGCCGGGCAGGTGGATGAGATAACTCAGGAAGACTCTGGGTTTAAAGAAGAAGGAAGGCCTAGGAATCCTGTGAAACTCCAAGATTTATGCACGAGTAGACAAAACAGTGTTAGGCAGTAAAGAAAAGGTAGGGGAAAAAAAAAAGAAGCTATTTTTGCAGCTCTATTCCAATGTAGAAATTCTGTCTCTTTGATTATGTTCTAGTCCTACATTTTTGTCTTACCAAAAATGCTAGACATTTATTCTAAACTTAAGATTGTCTATTTATGTCCATAATATAACTGGAGGTTAGGAATGGTCCCAACTAAAATTATTCAACATGAATTTTCTTATAAATTATAATTTAAGAAAAACAATCAACTCAAGGTATATACGTTTAAAGGGAATAATTGCTCTAGGTGATACAATATTATTTTAAAGATTTATTCACACGCACCCATATGCTACTGAGGAAACAATGTGTTAAAATTGCTTCTGAAATTGCAATATGATTATTTTACATAGCACGATCTCAGGTTGTAAAGGAAGGAAAAAGATAACATCTGTGCTAAATAATCATTTCCATAAACCATCTAGTGAGTGCCAAAATGCTTATATGGCAAAGTGAGAAATCAAAGTTATTTACTGTCTTACTAATTCTTTGTGATGCACGCATCTTCCTCTCAGCTCCACATAATATTTTCTTGGGTGTTTTGTCAGTTCTTTCAGTTCCACATTGAAGGTTGTCAGTTCCTAAATCTCCTCATAATTCAAACTGTACTAATTCAGTAACCATATATAAGCTTTTGGCTTCAAATACAGAAAACCTGAGTGGAATGGTCTTACTTTTATTCTAAGCTTTATTACCTTTTATAACAAGAAACCTGGATGGAGGCGATTCCAGAGTTGGCTAATTCAGTCTCCATGGCAGCATCAAGAACAAAAGCTCTTCCCTCAGCATCCTTCTCACATGTTGGCAAGGTCCTTAGCAATTAGAAAGAGGTATTTAAAGCAGGTCTCTTTATCAGGTAGTAAAGGTGGCCTCACAGTTTGGGCGTCACAAGAAGAAAGATCCATCTTCCTTCATGTTCACTTTATTAACTGTGTGGGATCTTCTTCAGAAGATCCCAGGAGAATTCTCTTATAGCCCGCTGATCAGAGTTGTGTGATATGCCCGTTCCTAAACGAATTACATACATTGACAGAGTTGGCTGAGATATACCAGTATTTGCACTTTACAGGTAGAGACAGAGCCAGGAAATACGCCCGAACCCTAACACTTCAACGGAGCAGGGACAAAATGAGAATAATGCGTTTTTAATTAGAAGCTACATTATTAGCCATCTCTTTTTATTTTCCTTCTTCTGCATGTAGACTGGAGCAGTTCAAATCTTTCATTTCCTAACTTTAAATGTTTCTGAGATTAAATCAAATTCACGTCAAATTTTGCTCTATTGGTCACTAAATCTCTTCAAATTATTTCTTTCAGCTGCACATTTCTAAATATGATATTCACTTTACTTAGAGTCTGATGGATCTTACACTTCAAATTTCCTGAAGATGTTCACATTTTTGAACAACAGCACATTTTTAGGACACTGTTTACTGCGTGAGTTAGTTCATTCAGATCACTTTTTCAGCAAAAAAGTAAGATGTAGGGTTAGTAGAATATGTCCACTCTATACTAAGTATTTGTATTTTGAACGGACAGAATTTGTCAAACGGGAAAAAGTGAAGTCATCATGAAATAGACTATTTAGTGCTTGTCTGAAAAGGTTTGTTTTGCTATTACCTTAATGATGAGTCCATAGTGAATGACAATGAGTACATTTTTAAACATAATTTTGTTTCTTAATAAAGAGGTTCTTACTAAAGAGGTTTTTAAATTTTAGTTATAGTTCCATATTCATTTTTAAAAATATGCATTGCATGACAGAGTGAAAATATTATACTCTTAATATAATAAAATAGGACCTTTTTGTCCTCTCTCATTTGGACATGTCATGGAATTTTGCTAGTACTGCTATTAAGTGTGAATATATCTCCTAGACACTTATTCATAGAATAACTGCTAGGTTATAAATTGGTAGCCATTAAAGGATGCAAAGCTCTATGAAAACATTCTAGAAATACTGTTTCATTTGAGAGAAACAATAATAATATGAAGCCATCTTTCTTAGTTTGACAAATGCAGTTTGGTTTCTTCAATATTTCTTTTTTTTTTTTTTTTTTTTTTTTTTGAGACGGATTCTCGCTCTGTCCCCCAGGCTGGAGGGCAGTGGTGCGATCTCGGCTCACTGCAAACTCCGCCTCCCGGGTTCAAGCTATCCTCCTGCCTCAGCCTCGGAGTAGCTGGGACTACAGGCGCCTGCCACCACGCCCGGCTAATTTTTTGTATTTTTAGTAGAGACGGGGTTTCACCGTGTTAGCCAGGATGGTCTCGATCTGCTGACCTCGTGATCTGCCCGCCTCGGCCTCCCAAAGTGCTGGGATTACAAGCGTGAGCCACTGCGCCCAGCCGGTTTCTTCAGTATTTCTACTCTCAACCACCATGTCCCTGAAGTACAGTCACATAGAACCTCACTCTGAGAAGTGCAGATTCTGCCATAAGTCAGTGGTTTCCTATGTTCTGCATACATGGAAAGTACATGGCTCTTCACACTCCCAAAAATACCATGTCCCTGTCGCCCCAACTGCAGAAGCACATTCATGCCCCCTAAACCCACAGCTGAAATTTCCTCCCTCTTTCTCCATCTCTTCCCCCACAGCGCAGACACCAAGCCACCTTATCTATAAATAATTCCCGGACTCCACTCCTCACGGTGGTGTTCTGGGATACCATTCCCTGCATGTTCACCTCAATTTATTCAGGCTGAAAATGCTCCATATTAAATCTAATTTTTCCACCCTCTGACCAAAAACACTTTTCCTTCCAAATCTTTCAATTATGACCATATTAACCCTTAAACATCTTAAAAACTTCAGTCTCTTGATGATTCTACATTTTTATGAAATATCTAGACACTTCCTGTCCTTATTTCTTCCCATATATATCAAATATTTTATTATCCCTCACTTGAAACAGCTTTAGTTTCTCTCTAGAACTCGATCTTGAGAAAAATACCATCTCTGAATCAAACCAATTGTTCAGCTTCTTTTTTGCTTATACTTTAGATACTAATTTTCTGTGAAAAATCATGTATTAATATATTATTAATTTCTCCTCTCTAATTCTAAGCGAGGCCCCAAGAAAACACTGAATGCTCTCCCTCCTCTCCTGGCCAAGATAGTAAATTAGAAATGACATCACTTCCTGGGGAAAATGGTGAATATAAGCTCATGTTAAAGATCTAAAAAATGCATGGATGATGATGTCTACCATGTCTCCATTTAATTTTCCTCTCTGGCTCCTGAACAACCTGATGGATGCTGGAGAGTGACAGCGGAATGGCTAGAGCTCAACCAAGAGGTCCTTGATTTGACAAATGAGTTACTTTCCATCCTAATCAAGAAAGAGGATCTGAAAAATGTCTCATTTGTATGGAACAAAAAACAATCCATGCTTAATTTAATGCCTTAACACTATGTTAGCACCTTTTATAGTCTGAAAAGATCTGGACGACATGAACACCATTGCAGAACACCAAGTACTGATTATATGATGCCAATCAGGCAAGATGTGTATGAGTTGGCACGTATGATGGAAGCCTTGCTAAAAAATATGTTTTGTAGAGCCTGGAAAGTAAAAATTTTCTAGATCCCAAGGTCAGGGGCATGCAAGGACATTGCCATTAAAGGTAAAGATTGATTGTTGTATTTTTAATCTACTTCCACATAGAAGAAAAAACTGTATTACTTCTAGGGTCCTAGAAGCAATTAAGTCAACATCTAAGAATGCTGGTTAAGATGATAAGCCAGGTGAAATTCGAAGTCTGATTGTCCTGAGCAGGTTCCTGAGGAAAAAAAGGGGTGGCTTTATGACCTGCTTCATGGGCTGTATGATCTGCAGACTCTATGGTAATGAATGTGACAATGTTGAACAAAAATGCAGTCTGGAGTTTGTGGCAAGTCTGAAGAGGAGAACCTCAATGTAGACGCTAGTTTTCTGGAGCAAGGCTAAGCAACCTACAGCAGAAAACTACATGATTTTGGGAAAAAAATGTATGCTACTGAAACTTAGTAAAGACTGGACACTCAGCCATGGATACCAAGTGACCAGGCATCCAGAAAAGCTTATCCTGAGCAATTCTGGCACTGCAGCCTTCTCTGGCCATGCAGGTAACAAAGATGGTAGGCATAGCGGCAGTTTATTTGCAAGATAGAAATGGAACATCTAGAATTAAGTGGGCCGAGAGGACATACACAAATGCATGAGATGATAGCCTAGACCTTCATTTCTCCCATCTCTTTTGACCAGTACCTTACCTTGAAATCATACCTGTCATCCTAAGGGATGTTTCTATACCAACTGAAGAAGGAGGGAAAATCCAGCCTCACATAATGGAAAGGTTGAGTTGGTGTAACATAAACTCAGAAAATGGATGGCAAATGCTTTTCAGCTACATTTATGGAAGAACTTGAAATACAGTAGCAAGGAAAAAAATTCTCAGTGCACAATGTTGTGGACAGTGTACTTGCTCATCACAGGGAATGAAAAGAAACCGTAGGTTAGGGTATGTATTGATTCATGAGAATTGACCAGTGGTCTCTCTGGCTGATAGGTGCCAAAAAGGAAAAAGGCTGGAAGATATAAGTCAAAATTACATGAGTTAAAGGCATGTGAAAGAATATATGCATTGAGAGGAAGTGTGAAAAACATTGTATCTCATGTTAAGACCCCTAAGAAAGCATGTGGCATGAAAGTGGCAACAAATAACCAGATAGACAAAGTGACTTATCCAGTTGATGTTAATCAGCTTTTGTTCACAGCCACCCCAGTGCTGGCATAAGGGGCACATATACAAAGTGGCCACAGGGGTAGATATAAGAGTTCTGCATGGGCTCAACCACATGGGCTCCCACATATGAAGGCTAATCTAGCTACTACTGCTTCTTTACATCCAACGTGCCAGCAGCAGAGACCAACACACTATTGCATGGGGAGATCTGGGCCACTGGGTAACAAATCAACTCCACTGGGTTCCTTCATGTCTGGAATAAACAGAAATTTGTTCTCATAGGAATTGACATCTGTTCTGGGTATGGGATCCCCTTTTCAGTCCACAGGACCTGAGCCACTGTTCAGAAGATTGTAGAATGCCTGATCAATAGTCATGACATCACATACAACATATCATGTTTTCATTTGCTATTTATACACAAAATAACTCTAGGCATGAGATACACTGGTTACATCGCCTGTACACCATGATAGAGATTGGAATGACCTGCTGAAGGTACCACTAAAACATTCAGTCAGAGGCAATATCCTATGATGGGGACACCATTCTCCAACATGCATTAGATCAAAGTAATTTTTATGCAGGTATATTCCCACTAAGAAGAGTAGTTGGGCCTGAGAACCATGGAATAGAAGCAAAAGTGGCCCTACTTACAAGCACTTTGATTTGTCCTTGTTACTTTAGCTGTGAGCTCTGTAGTGTTGGAGATACTATCCCCAGATTGCAGGAGGTGATTCTGTCTCTGAGTAATAGAGCAAAGTTTTCATTGAAGTATACCTACAGATGTTACCTGGGAATGTTGACACCTGGTGTCTAGGTGCCAGTGGGCAAGAAGAGGAGTCATGATCTTGTCAGTGGCAATTGACCATGGTCAGCAGGAGAAGGTTTGGTTGCTATTAGACAGTGTAGATGGATAAAAATATGTACGAAACTCAGGGAACCCTCTTGAATAGACTCAGATGTTTTAGGAATGAGGGATTGGGTTGCACCATAATGTAAGCCACCTGGATTAAGAGGGTTGATATCTTTGAGCAAAGGAAATTTAGAATGAATAGTAGAGGGGGAGATCAATGAGAAATAGTTATGTCCCTAAGAGCAAAGTGAATACCTCCCTCTTTCAAGTCCCATTCTTCTAGCAGGAAGAAAGGCTCATCATGGCCCTGGAGGAGTTGCTCCCCAAATTCTACAGGGAAGTGGATAAAATACCCCAAGGAAAGGAGTGTGGAATCCATGAATGTTCACTACTTATATTCCCCCTCCCCCAAAAAAGACTTTGCCCCACTTTGAGGAGCATGGGTAGCTGTTTCCTTCTTTAAGGTTTTTCTCAGCTTTCCAGTCAAGGCCACACTCATCTCAGGGCAGACTTTAGTCAACATCTGAGCAAGGTGAGAATACGAGGTTCTAGCTATTTCCACCTCATGCATATTTTCTCTCTGAATCAGAGCTCCCTCCTGGTCTATCATACTTTGTTATGTCTGCACACCTGCTGTTGTCTTGCTGACTGTCCTTTCCAATCTTTCTCCCTTTCTTTTTCTTTTCCAGGTGTTACACCCCAGTGAACTTTTAGTGCTGGCTTCCGTCTCAGCATCTGCTTCCCAGAGAAATCAATGAGAATGATCTCTTATCCTATCAAGGATCATTTTACCTCCTTCTCACCAAATGTTACAGTAAGTAAGGCTGCATGATAAACCACTCCCAAAACTTCGTGGCTTAGAATAACAATATTTATTTTGCTCATGAATATGTAGTTAGGGCAAAGATTTGATGGTGACAGCTCATTTTTACTCCACTCTATCTAAGGTGATGTGGATTGAAGTTCAATGAACAGAATTATCTGAAGGTTTGCTTACCTATCTGGTGCCTGGTCTGAAAAGACTTGAATATCTGAGAGCTGGATCGTGGCTCCTTGGAAATCTCTCTCTTTCCAGTACCTGCCATGGACACTGAGCTTCAATTATGCTGTAATTTTACACAGAAGCTTAGGTCTCCAAATGTGCATGTGTTGAGAGAGAGAGAGAGAGAGAGAAAGGGAGAGGGAGACAGCTGTTGTGTTGCTTTTTATGACCTAGCCTTTTACATCACAGTATCACTTCTGCTGTTCTCACAAGTCCATGTAGTTCAAGGAAAAGGAACAGGACCCTGTGTCTCAATAGAGAAAAGTCAACAACTCTTTCAAAGAACAGCATATGCTATGGGATACATTATCATGGCCATCTTTGGAAAATATATCAGTTTCACCAAAGAAAAGAAATTTCCTCATATGATACTTCTTTCCTGTAATAAGAGGAATAGAAAATGTGCACCTCCTCCCACCTAAGACCAGCTCCCTGTGTTCCAGGTCTTATGTTTTCTTACCTTCTTGGTAGTTCTTTCTCTATAATTTATCTCTTTTTGTACCTAGCTCCTCTCTCTTGAAATAATTCTTTCTAATATAATCATCCCTTACACATTTTTTAAAATCACATTTTCCCATTTTCAAACCAAAACAAAAATCACTCACAAAAAAATCTCTATTATGACCCTAGATCTCCCTCAACCTTTCTAACTTCTTTCTAACTCTTTACAACCAAATATTTCCAAAGTGTTGTCTACACTAACAATATATTCACATGCCTTCCATATATTACTCAAATTATTACCTTTTCAGGATTCTCATTGCACCATTCTCATTAAATCTTCTTTTAAAAAAATTAACGCAACTTTTATGAAGCCATTTTCAACATCTTTTTCAAATAATCAAATTTGTCTTGTCAGGCTTTTGATACTTTTGGCTTTTTCTTTAAGGAATTTCTTTTTTCTGGTCCCTTTCTGGCTTTTCTTTTTGCTCTGTGACCACTTGTTTATGTGCCTTCCCTCTTTCTCTATTTTAAATGACAATTTTCATCATGTTTCTTCTCTTTCCCCCAGTGGAACTAATAGAGTTTGCTGTTCTGGATGAATTTTCAATTTTCACATAAAAAAGACAGTAGAATGGTGGTTCTCGTGTTTTTTCCTCTAGTCCATTTCTTCTTTTCAATTTAGAGTCTTCCTCAATGATTTCAAATAATATTATGTTTTCACTTGCTGTTCATAAGCTGAAGGCATCCACGATCTGTATCCCCAGCCCAGATCCCTACTGAGCTATGTTTTCCAAAAGGCCTTCTTTTTGTCCCATTGCAACATTATCTAACCCTAATATTGTACTGATCAAACTAAGTAATTAATAGTGGGTGGATTTCTCCTTACCTGTCTAATTGCAACATTGTCTAACCCTAATATTGTACTGATCAAACTAAGTAATTAATAGTGGGTGGGTTTCTCCTTACCTGTCTATACGATGTTCTAAGGCAGTTTGGATAATTCCCATTTTTTGTTTCTGACTGCATTAAACATACATGTTCTGGATGAGTATCCCAACCTCCACCCTGAAACAGCTTATTAAATCAAAGGCAGACATCTAAATCAAGTCTTTGTCATAGGGTTTGACTCAAAAGATGAACTGTACCAATCAAATTCTTGTTCAGGATTTTTTTTACTAAAGTCACACACAAAAAAGGTTCTATATTCACAATAACAATATTTATTTATTAAATAAAAGAATTAGTGCTTTAAGAGCCATGGAGTTCAATGATTTATAGGTATATTTAAGCTTTCTTTCAATTCCCCAAATCAGTTTTTGGTGTCCCAAGATAGTTGAAATGCACTTATATTTCTGGCCAGTTACCATTCATGGGTGATATGGCTTTGCTCTGTGTCCCCACCTAAATCTCGTCTCAAACTCTAATCCCCATAATCCCCATATGCCGAGGGCAGGACCTGGTGGGAGGTGATTGAATCATGGAGGCCGTTTCCCCAGTGCTGTTCTCGGGATAGTGATCTGATGGTTTTATAATGGGCTTTTCTCCCTTTGCTCCTTCACTCTCTCTCCCCTGCCACCACGTAAGACGTTCTTTGCTTCTTTCTGGCCTTCTGTCATGATTGTAAGTTTCCTGAGGTCCCCCTAGCCATGTGGAACTGTGAATCAAATAAACTTCTTTCCTTTATAAATGACCCAGTCTCATGTATGTCTTTATAGCAGTGTGAGAATGGACTAATACAGTGGGCATTTTTGTTTCCTCTGAATCTGTCCCTGTTTACTGGGTATCATCATCTCCATTGAGCACTCCCAAAGGAAATAATGGTGCCTACCAGGCGTTGCTTGTTTTGTATGCTTAGTATTTCCAATTACATTGGTGCTCTTTGATATGCATTAGGGGGCATATTAAACAACAGAGCCTGAAGTACAAGAAGAGATTTCTCTTGTTTTCAGATAAAACTAACATTTTATGTGAACTCTCTTATTAACAAGGATCTTATTCAAGTAAACCTAGTGTATAGAATGCATTCTTTTGGAATAGGAAAACAGATCTTGTAGGATTACAGTTCTCACAAATTATTCAGATAAACTTCACAGCAACTGGAACAGGACGCAGATCAATCCTGGGGAGATTGGAATGTTCAGTCTTGCTCTTGCATCTGCTTCTTCCTGTATTAGTTCACTTTATAACTCCTTACTATGTATCTTATATTTATGTTTTCTTTACTCACATAAAGCAAGAAGTTTCTGCTTCTTTCTTGCTTCTCTCTTTGTAACCAATTTAAGTATTTTCACAGTTTAGCTTGCTGCAACTCCTTTCCTTGATTAACCCATTTATGCCAGAGTTTGCAATTTTTGTATGTATGTATGCAATTTTGACGATGACCTTGAGCAGTAGGACATAAATAACTCCCACAAACTTAGTGTTCCAATAATGGAAACTAGGCATAAATGGGTTTAATAGTTTTCCATTCATATTCTTTGTTTATTATTATTATACTTTAAGTTCTAGGGCACATGTGCACAACGTGCAGGTTTGTTACATAGGTATACATGTGCCATGTTGGTTTCCTGCACCCATCAACTCGACATTTATATTAGGTATTTCTCCTAATGCTATCCCTTCCCCAGCCCCCCACCCCCCGACAGGCCCCAGTGTGTCATGTTCCCCGCCCTGTGTCCAAGTGTTCTCATTGTTCAATTCCCACCTATGAGTGAGAACATGCAGTGTTTCGTTTTCTGTCCTTGTGATAGTTTGCTGAGAATGACGGTTTCCAGTTTCATCCATGTCCCTGCAAAGGACATGAACTCATCATTTTTTATGGCTGCATAGTATACCATGGTGTATATGTGTGACATTTTCTTAATCCAGCCTATCACTGATGGACATTTGGGTTGGTTCCAAGTCTTTGCTATTGTGAATAGAGCCGCAATAAACATACGTTTGCATGTGTCTTTATAGCAGCATGATTTATAGTCCTTTGGCTATATACCCAGTAATGGGATGGCTGGCTCAAATGGTATTTCTAGTTCTAGATCCCTGAGGAATCGCCACACTGACTTCCACAATGGTTGAACTAGTTTACAGTCCCACCAACAGTGTAAAAGTGTTCCTATTTCTCCACATCCTCTCCAGCACCTGTTGTTTCCTGACTTTTTAATGATTGTCATTCTAACTGGTGTGAGATGGTATCTCATTGTGGTTTTGTTTGCATTTCTCTGATGGCCAGTGATGGTGAGCATTTTTTCATCTGTTTTTTGGCTGCATAAATGTCTTCTTTTGAAAAGTGTCTGTTCATGTCCTTTGCCCACTTTTTGATGGGGTTGTTTTTTTCTTGTAAATTTGTTTAAGTTCTTTGTAGATTCTGGATATTAGTCCCTTGTCAGATGGGTAGATTGCAAAAATTTTCTCCCATTCTGTAGGTTGCCTGTTCACTCTGATGAAACCAAACCTTACTGGAAGCAATAGCAAGTCTCAAGAAGCCCACTGTCAGGCTGATTTAATTGCCATCATCTCTCTGTTCCTAGGATGCTTCACTCTCATGTCTATTATCATCTAGTTAGTTATATAATGATCTTTCTTGTTCTATCAATTGAGTGGAAAAGGGACATTTTTCACCACTGATTTCTAAGATCAATCACTCGGCTTGGGGCACGGTGGTCACAACTAAATTATTCTGAATAAATAATTGAATAAATCCAAGAATGCATGCATGCATGAGTGTGCTGACACCATACTTGTTCTCATAAATGACAGAAAAATAGGAAAGAAAACGTGATATGAATTGGAAAAGCTCACAAAGAATATAACGTCCTCTGATAATATCATGGGGCAGTAAAATAAATTTTAAAAAGTTCAGAATGTAGAGATGATTTTTCATTATCTTCTCCTGAGAAGTAAGATAACTAAAATGTCCTTCATTCCTCATTCCTAACCTAAATTAGGAGGTTAAATTTTTGTATCTTCTGTGATTCGGAGAATCCCTGGGCCCCAGCGTGCATATGCTACAGCTTAGCAATAGGATGTGGAGCTGTTTTCTTGGGAGAGAAGGAAGATGGGCTACAGGCATCCCGGAGAGGCTGGTATGCTCATCTTACTCCTCTGCCCTATGGCCGTTTTCGTTGATTCCCAGCCAGGTTGTTGCAAAGGACTTTGTATCCAGACCCATAATGTATGAGAAAGGAAGGCACATTGCTCATCTAGAATGCATTAATTATTATAATTATGATTTTTCTAAATTTATAGAGACACACCATCTTAATAGTTATTAAAATGGGAAGTCTCAGACAAGGATACAAAATAATAACCAACCTAATGTATCTTAATAAATGTTGTAACTGTTTTTCAGAAATATAATTATTAAATGCATCTAACTCATCTGGATAAAAAGCTTTTAGAGGTATAGAACTTACCTTCCTGGTTCTAACTTACTTCTTCTGTTTAACTGTTTTCGCTAAATATGTCTCTACTTATAGCCTGCCAAATAGAAACTGTCCTTGTTCTTCTTATCTTCATTACATGATAAACTAACCCTAAGTCATCTTTCTGCAACATGTTTTTTGTAATCTTTACAGTAACTTTTGGCATGGTAAATTAGACCATGTTTTCATTGTTATAAGAAAAACCGAGTTAATTTTACAGACACAAATATGGAAAACTTTATAGATAAACAGTTCAGAGAATGAGCTATTTCTGTTTGGGCTACTGAAAAATGACAAGGAAAATACCATTCAGATAAAGAATAAATGCTCATTTCAAAATTTGTCTTAGATTTGAGGCATGCTATTCCTGTGTACTGAGAAGCTTCTGTTAGTTAAAACAGTGAAACTTGTTTTCCATTTCCAACAGCTAGTTATTTCTTATGGTCTAAAGTTGAATTTTTTTCAAGTTATAATTTTTATTTATGAAGTTGTCAGAGGTGTTAATAAGGAGACATTAATAAAATTCCTGTCTGAAATTGAAGACTTAGCAGACTAATGGTTGAGTAGCAGCAAACACATTCAACTGGACTAAGTTAAAAAATATGCTAAAGTTCCTTCCCTCAATTAGGGATACAGAACACCCAAGGCTTAAAGTGGGATTACAAAATTTATACTTCTATGCCAAGACCAACTCTAATGCAGGATCCAGATTTTTGCTAAAGTATGTCTTGTTGTGGAAAAGGAACATGCACAGGCTTCACTACAACTTACTCAAAGGTTAATGTTTCTTTTTGCTGTTGTTATATTGGTAGTATAAATTTGCTTGATTTCCCCCATATGTGTGTGTGTGTGTGTGTGTGTATATATATATATATATATACACACACTATGTGTATATATATATACACACTATGAATGTATATATATATACACACTATGTATATATATATACACACTATGTATATATATATAAACACTATGTGTATATATACACATATATATACATATATTTATATATATGGGGAAATTAAGACACATATATGTATAGATGTGTCTTAATTTCAACCAGAAGCTGTATGAATGTGTGTTTGTATTTTTCTGGGCTGTAAAGGAGTAAGAGTATATATGTTTATGAGTCTCATGAATTATAGTAATTTTAAATAAATTGTTTACATTATGGAAAATGAGTATTTGGGCAACATCCAGCTGTGAGCAGTTTCTACAATCACAGCTTAGTGACCACACTACGTGGTTGATAGAAGGGACACGTTGGCATCGCCATAGCCATCGTGGTCCAATGCATCAGCAAACTTCTGCACAGGTGTCCACTCTTCCCCTGCTGTGCATGCTGCGCTGATTGCCTGGGCAGTAGTCAGAACCCCAGTCTTGACTCTCTGGTTTCCATGGCTCTTCATACTGGATGCACTCTCCCCAGCAATTAGCCTGTGTTTGGTTCTCTTTCCACACTTTTGACTTCTATCAAATCAGATTATTCCTGATCAAGTACTACTTTGCCAATGCCAAGAAACAGATAAGGTACTAACTCTAATAGGTTTTACAGCTGTTAATTCTATTGAACTACATGTATATGACTCGGGCATTCAACCTTCTGGAAGGTACATCAAAATCTACAGATAAATAATTTTAGGGGATTTTTAAAAACAAGTATAATGCATTCTTGACTGTGCTAGGGAACCAAATCAATTGAGGAATGAGTGAAAAGGAAAGGGAGGGTGACAAGGAAATCAGATGTAAATGGAAAAAATGAGAAGGCGACTAGAACAGGTGTCAGAGAAAATTACATTTAGCCAAATTATGTCAAGAATTTGGCAGAAGGACAAGAGGAACAAAACCCTGGCTATTAGTCATTTGTTTTTGGTAGCAATAGAAACAGGACTAGTGTTACACCAAGAGTCAGTGTCTTAAACCAAGTAAAAGAAATGACATAAGCTATTTATGTGAAATTAATGAGCAATATTTGTACCCAAATAAAAGAAATATGAAATAAAACAATCCCCCCAACAATACTGAGATACAGTACAAGGGTTTCCTATGAATACTTGTCATACTACTTACATCGATAAATTGCAAATGGAATTTAATACAATGAACATGTTCAATTAGTGAAAGTAAATGACCTAGCACCCATGGTTTTCTTAATTAGAAGGTTTTATGTGTTGTAATGCTTTAAATTATCTTTGATACAATTTGGAAACCTTAAAACCAGATTGCAGTTTTGTGAACACTTTGGCAGAAAAAAAATGATTTTGTCATTGGATTTTTTTTTTTTTTTGAGACAGAGTCTTGCTCTGTTGCCCAGGCTGGAGTGCATGGCATGATCTCCGCTTACTGCAAGCTCCAACTCCCGGGTTCACACCATTCTCCTGCCTCAGCCTCCTGAGTAGCTGGGACTACAGACACCCGCCACCATGCCCGGCTATTCTTTTTTTTTTTTTTTTTTTTTTTTTTTTTTTTTTTTTTTTTTTTTAGTAGAGATGGGGTTTCACCGTGTTAGCCAGGATGGTCTTGATCTCCTGACCTCGTGATCCACCCGTCTCAGCCTCCCAAAGTGCTGGGATTACAGGCGTGAACCACCGCACCCAGCCTTTAAAGGAGCATGTGGACTGAAGCCTGCGCAAGACAAACATAAAATGTTACAGCATCTGTTTCTTTCTGTGCTTAAATCAGAGACATCTACTATTGTCATTTCAGGATAGTGACCTCAAGTCATTGTACTTATGTCACTGAAAATGACCCTGATAGAGAATCTTGCACACTTCCACCAAGTGTTTTTCTTTTCAATTGCATGAAATGTATTTTTTAAATTTACATTTTGAATCAAAGGAAATACAGAAAGTCAATAAAATGCAGTCAAATCAATAGCAACATATATTTTTATTGTACAATAATCTGTATTTATTCCTTCACTCATTTTCCAACCTGGTTATTCCAATTCATAGTGGCGAGGGGTCAGAGCTTCGTCCCTGCAGCTCAGGGCAGAAGCTGGGAAACAGCCTTGGATACAATGCCATTCCCTCCCAGGTCACACTCACACACACGTCATCACTCACTCAGACTGGGACCATGTAGACATGTCAATTCACCTAACATGCACATGTTTGGGATGGGAAAGGAAGTCAGAAAGAACCTATGCAGACATAAAGAGAATGTGGAAACTCCACACAGACAGAGGCCCAAGCTGGGAATTGACTTTTTTTTCTCCTCTAATATGAGAATTGGACAATCTTTCTATTATTTTAGTGGTTACAACAGAAACTTTTAAAACACATATTAAAAGTAATTATGTCAAAATCAAATCAATACTTTTGCTTTGCACCAGAGGTAAAATCATAGAGTGTTTTAACATGTATCTATTCTTCCTTTTCCCCCTGGTATTTAATATCAAGATTTCTATCTAATGATAAAACAAGAATGTTTTAAACATTAAGTATTTGTTTACATTATATGACATTATTTTGTGATTCTTATCATTCAGTATTCCTTCTATTTTAGAAATTCTTTATTGGATAATGTTGGTTATGTTTGGGTTCTGTTCTTATGTGTATACATATACATATTTGCTAGTTTATTCTTTCATTCTTTTTGTCTTTTTTAAATTTCAATTTGAGAGCAGGTGCTGTTTATTAACTGGCCAGCTTAGAAAAATAATCATGGTAGACACTTCATTCAGTCTCCTAAGAAGCCTGTTGATCTGCTCCTCCCTGTTGCCAGCAGTTCCACCTTCTATGAAATGGGTGATCTTTTTCTTCATTCTGCCTAGTGAGGAAGATAATCTGAAAGTTCACAGGAAGTTATTTGCTTCTTTGAAGCGTTTTCCAACAGTATAGATCGCATGAATCAGATCCTCCATGCAGATGATGCCATATGTACCAAGAGATCAAGCAATCTAAGTGTTATCTGTCAGTGCAATTCACTTCTCATTGATTTTGCCATAACCATGCTTCTAGATTAGTTCCTTTATTGACTTCAGATTTGGGTACCTACATGCAATATACGTTTCTACAATTCTCAGCATGTTCATTAAAGCCTTGTTGAGCTTCACAAAGGTTCCACTGAAGACTTGACAAAGGCAAAGAAGCTGCAACACCTTTCAGACCTTTGGGCTCACACCACTGATAGCGCTGATCCTGATGACAAACGCCAATTTGGGTTTTGGATGTACGAAGAAGTTGCCAGCTTTTCTTGCCATCCTCGCCATTTGAATTTCAGTTCTGTACATCTGCCTATATTCCTTGTGACAGTGTTTCACTTTTTCATAGATGAGCTTCCTCCTTGCCTTTTGAAGCATCTTATGGGCAAACGTCTTTCTCAGGCACTTATCTTCAGCTCTGCAAAATTCCTTTACTTTCTCTGAAGGGTTTCTGGTACAGCAGGCAACTTCCTCTTCTTTTCAACACTCTCCAAGATTCCAGTTGGAAAAGAGCATCTTCATTTTTTTATGTTTGCTTTTTTTTCTTGAAAGATCATCGTACTGGTATTTAATTCCAGCTTAAGGCCGTAATTGGGGTATCTGTCTCATAATGACTGTAGCTCCCATCTGATTTCCAGTTTGTCTGCTCCCCCATGCCTGCCCCAATGCTGGCATCTGACAATAGCAGGTAAGTCAAGGCAGGCTGCAACAAGAAACATGGAGAAAGCCAGCACCTCCTCTTCTTCTCCAAAGCCTGTCATGAGTCAGAACAGAACCTGAGAAGGAGTAGATGTGTCGGGGTTTGACCAACAATTCTACATTAGAACAAACAGGATTCTGAATGCCTGCACATTAGAATGAGTGTTAATTGTTCTGAGTAACTAGAAAAGTTATGGAATCCATTTGAGATATTACTTAGATCATAAACCGTATCTATTTATGATCCATTCATTTTGTTGTTGTTCTATCTAACCTGCTGCAGATAGGGCAATGAATGAAAAGACCGAATTTCTGCCATGATGGAATTAACATCAGAGTGGAAGATAAAATCAATAAACTAGATCTACATTATAAGATCCCATGTAGATAAATGATAGGAAGAACAATGAAGCAGAATATGGAGATAAAAACGTGGGATGCAAAATCAGTTTAGACAAGGTTGTCCTGAAGATCTCACTGTTGTGGCAAACCAGGAGCAGATACCTCAGAGAGGGGAGAAATTCAGCCATGAGGTGGCTGGAGGAAGAGCATGCTGTGTACGGGAAATGGCAGGTACAGAGATGTAAATCATAAATCGCTGACTTTTGAAGTGGATGTATGATTGACAGTTCTACATTAGACCAAACAGGATTCTTAATGCCCAGACATTAGAATGAGTTTTAATAGTTCAGAGTAACTAGGTAAGTTATGGAATCTATTTGAGATATTATTTAAATTATCAGAGAGGACTTCTGGTATAGACGTGTTGGAAGTCAGTATGAGACATATCTTTTTTCATTCCTTGTCCATCAGTAACTCTATTTGGATACAATTGTTTAAATAATATTTTCATCTGTCTCTTATACTTGTGGGTGGTCAAATGGTTTTGATCCTGACAAAATTTGCCCCAAATCTTGCTTTAAATTTTGAATAAATTTACTGATGGTTGTCAAGAGTGAGGTACATCAAATTTTCCTGTTAAATGTAGCCAATGACTTAGCCAAATTAGAATTTAAATGCATTTGGCAACACATGTTTACCATTAATTTTCTTATTTTTCCTGTGAATATATCAATTTTTCATGGCTCTATGCTCAGGAATTTGTTACAGAAGTGATGAGGCTTTACAAATTTCTAAAGTGAGCTAGAGATACTTAACTATTTTTCTTACTACAGGCTTACATTAGTTAAAGAAATGATCAGTCAGAAGACCATAGTGATGGTAAAACTAATTATATTAGAACTTTAAATGATTTATTTAGGCAGGTTAAGGTGGCAGGTTATATAAAAAAAAAAAGAGTGTGAAAAATCCCCATCTTTCATAGCTTTAAAAAGTTGGCTCTGCTGCGTGCTGTAATTAAATCAACAGTCTTCTGGTCGGCAGACATGCAGACAACTGTTCCCTCACTGCCACCAGTAAATTCACAGGTCTGCACCATTCCCAAGGGTTGCTGTGCACAGCCTTTTCTAAGGTATGGTTTATACCTGAAAAAGTCGAGATGGACAGGAAAGTCCCATAGATGACAGTAGGCCAGACATTTAACTAGACAGTCCATAGAGAACCCAGTATGTAAAATATTATTTACAGCTTAGTTGTCAAAAATCCTTAAGAGTTGGAACTCACTTTCCCCCAATATAACTTATACAGTTTCCTGTAAGTAGAAAAATGTCCATAGCATTTGACATTTTTAGCAATCTTTCCCAATAACATTATGTTATCAGTTTCTCGTTTTTTCTTAAGTCAAAGAGCTTAAAACAACTTCCGGTGCTGCTATTTTCTTTACATTTTAGGGAAAGAATGATAACTTTTTTTTTTTTGACTCTTCTTAATTTTTCTTTAGAAAGTTTCAGATTATTAGTAACCACATTAAATTGCAGAAAATATGCAATGATAATGACACATAAAGTTTATAAAAAACAGACACATGTAGAAATGCAAAATCTGAAATTTTACCTGTGCAAAGAAGGAATTTATTAGAGTGAGTAAAAGCTAACATTTTCGTATTTTGTTTAAGACACTGTTCTAAGCACATTATATCAACCTTTTGAATCTTACCAGTGATGCTATAATGTAGGCATTATTTTCTATTTAATAGGTGACTAAATGAAAGAAAAGACAAATAAATTGATAGTTGGTGGATGGTAGAGCTGGGATTTGAACCCAGTGGGACTTAGGGCTTACATTTATAAACTGTATATTAAACTTCATTGAGAAGGGAGGGGACGGGGGTTGAAAAGTTGGTTGTGTGATGTTGGTGGCTTTGTTTGTAGTTATGGTTGTGATGATAGTGGTATTAAACAAACAATTCCATTCTGAATTAGGAGATAAGCTAATTATATTTCATGTAGTATATGTTTATCTTCGTACCTTATGAGCTAAAGAACATTACTATCTATATTTTTCAGGCAAGGAGACTAACTCTGAGAGTGGTTAGGTAACTTGCCTATAGTCACAAAGGCAATGCATTACAAAGGTAGGATTCCCCTCAGGAGGTCTGACAATAATGACAACTTGCTCATCTCTGCTTTTCTGAAGGCATATGATGACATCAACATAATGCTTATTGGCCCATAAACACTAAGGTAGTTAATTATTTTACTGAAGATCACCATAACCTAAGGTACCATGCCAGTTTAGGTCAATTTCCATTTCTGACTTCCGCTGAAATATCCATAGAGCTCAGATGAGGCTACTCGTCCAATTAAAATTTTATTTTAAATATAACCACTGCATTCACAACTAACCAGATTAGCTTATAAAATTATAGATGTGTATTGATAAACTATGCACACTAAACATCGTTTCTAATTTCTGTGGTATACTTCTAAATTGTTTTAGTACAGTGAAGGTCCCATTTACCATGCCAAAAGTTACTGTAAGGATTACAAAAAATATGTTGCAGAAAGATGAGTTGGAGTTAGTTGATCATATAATGAAGACAAGAAGCCCAAGGATACTTTCTATTTGGCAGGCTAGAAGTAGGGATATACTTAGTAAGAACAGTTAAACAGAAGAAGTGAGTTTGGCTGGTAATGGGACAATCTATGAAAATGGAAGGTGAAGAGACTGGAAATAGGGCAGCTTGCCCTTAGGTCTTCTCAGTACGTCTGTGTGCACCATACATACTGGTTGGGAGAATTTGAGTTAGCAAAGATTTATAAGCATTAACAATATTGAAAAAGCAGCAAACACAGTTAAATAATTTTAATCACATATAATCATAGTATTTTTAACATAACTACCCTAATTTTGTACCTTATCCTAATACATATATATTTTACTTACCATTTGATCATCTTTTCACTTAATATTACACAGTTTTCTATATAATTCCATGTCCTTTAATTCTCCTATAATTGCCATGTAATTTCTACTTATGCTTCTCTGCCACAAATTTGCATGACTATTTCTGCTTTTTGACATTCGTGTTGTCTCTGAAGTTGTTCCATGGGAAGTTATAGTTGGAAGCATAATGCCTTACCACATGCAATTCCTGGGAAAGTAAGATCGTATCTTTTCTAACTGAAAAACTTACAATTGTTTCCTGCTGCTTTTAGAAGAAAACTCAACGTTCTTTCCCTGGCCCCAGCCCCTAAGTGATGTGAGTTCTGACTCTACCTCCAAGGCATTTCCCTTTTGCTTATTGTGCCTCAGTCACAGAGGCTCCTTGTTATTCTTCAACCGCATCAAGCACCCTGCCTCTGCACCTGCCATTTCCTGTGCCCAGCATGCTCTTCCTCCAGCCATCTAGCGGCTGAACTTCTCCCCTCACCGAGGTCTCTGCTCCTGGTTCGCCATAACAGTGAGAACTTCAGGACCACCTTGTCTAAACTGACTTTGCATCCCATATTTTCAATCTCCATATTGTGCTTCATTATTCTTCCTATCATTTATCTATATGGGATATTATAATGTAGATCTAAGTTTATTGATTTTCTCTTCCACTCCAATGTTAATCCAATCATGGCAGAAATTCGGTCTTTTTATTGATTGCCCTATCTGCAGCAGGTTAGATAGAACAACAAAACAAATGTATCAAAGAATAATCTAATAGTTATTAACAGTTTCCCAATATCCCTGTGGGAAATTTCCTTTCGGTCACTATAGGAAGTATTCTTGGACAATTTCTAGAAGATTCTAGGAGTTGAAAGGACCAAGTGTAAGAGCCTTGTTCTTTCAACTCTGAGACCTTATTAATCACTATGTCTTTGGGCTTTGGACTTTAAGCTAGTTATGCAAAGTCAGGAATGACAGTGAGATATGCATAATTCATTGAGGATTTGGTGTCACATGGGAAAGGACCTTTCCTGCTCCATGACAGTCATTGGGATTGTTCTTACCTCGACTTCGGAGTTAACTTGGTTATGATCATTTCCCAAGACTGGTCACATGTCTTCTGTAAGTGCTGTGAGTAACCTTATTTTTATTTAAAATAGGCAGCTGTGGTTTCTGGTGCCCTGAGAGTGCTAGAGATTTCAACATCTGCCTTCATCTGCTGGCTGCTGGCCAGCCTCTCCTTAGCCTCAGCCTGGGAAATTCCAGTTGCCAAATACCTGCTGCTTTGTCCTGTCTGGCAACATCATATCCAGTGAGGCTGTCAATGTCGGTAGTAAGACTAAGGTATCCCACTAGATTTAGTGTTAATAGCAACACAGTTACATCAATAGAGGTAAAGGTTCTACTGGCTTGGAGTGAATACCTCCTAATGGGCTTTATAAGTTGAAAGACTTTCAGCTTAGCAGTTTAAATGTGTAATTATTTTTGCAAGTTTAAAATGTTGCAGCAATTAGTGCTTATTGTGAAAGCTGTTAATTTTATACACACAAACAAATTTTAAGGATTTCAACTAATTAAATAAATAGGTAAAGATTGACAGGTAATATGAAAGTTGTGAAGATATGTTAGAAAGATAAGTTTAGGAATTTTTGAGGCAAGAGGTGTTTGCAAAAAAATTAAATTACAATACAAAGTAGTTTGATAGACCTTAGTTTCTATCATAATTTTTATTATTGTGAAATTATTTGGGGTAGTAACATTTATAATATTATATTGAAAAATTTTAAGAACTGCATTGAATTTTTATTTATTAAATTCCACTTCGCATACGAGTCATGAAAAAACAACTTTTGTGTAATTTTCACATTGTGGGTTAGTCAATAAACTGTATTTGATATCTGAAAATTTATAACAATGAAAAACTGCAAAATAAAATAATAAAATCCATAATAAATTATCTTTAGTCTATGTATTAAAAAATCTGTAAAAGTAAAATGTAGGTAGTAGAAAAAGTATCAGCTCACCCAACCAGCCCTAATTTTCCTTTACCATTGACCTTGACTAAGAGTGAATATCAACATTAATGAAAAAAATTTAATATATTGAATTCAAGAAGAAATTAATGGCCAATGGTGTTGATTATTCAAGAAGTTTCTAAATATTTTAGAAGTGAAGTTATAATCATAAAATTGTTTACTATTAAATTTTCTTGATAAGATTTTAGATTCATTGTTGGATCTAAAGAATGTTTGATTAAGATGATTTCATATCTGAGCCAGTATAATTTCAACACAAAATTTGTTATTTAGCCAAAATTTGTATGAGGAACACTTCATCCTTCAGCCTAGATATATGGCTATCTTCAGTCAAAGATATTGCTTGGTATCACATTTACCGACTATTCTCTAACTTTTCTTTTTGACTGATTTCTACAAAATAATGTATGAATATTTCTTAAATATGATATAACTGAGTCATTGTTATTATGGATATTTTTGTGGTTATTGATATATACTGCAATACTGTTTTACAAATAGTGAATTTTTTATGCTTTATTAAGTGTCTGAGTGCATGAGCATACCACCGGCTGCATTTCTGCACTGAAAACCTTTGTTATTTCCTCTGACAATGTATGTGTTTGCCTATTTGTTAACTTAGCAAATTAATTAAAAGTTTCCGAAAGTCGTGTTATGTTTCTTTGCTAGCAAGAACAAACATACAATCATATGATATTATACTTGAAAAATTATAAATACATAATTCTAAAAATTAGATTTTTCAACTTGCATGTGTAACTGATATTTTTCTAATTGGCTAAACATATTTAAAATTTAATATTTCTTGAGTTTTTCCATTACTTGCTGTTTCTTTTGTATTTTTAGTTACTCATCTTTGATTTTGATTCAACTGCTTTTACTGTCTCAAATCTATATTAATTAAAATACTCAGCTATATGTCATATGAATTGTTCTATTGTTTTAAAAAGCAGAATAAATTCTTATCTAAGACACATTTTCCCCAAAGTTATATGATTACTCTTAGCTACCTTAAAGCGTCCACAATGTCTGACTGAAGCGCTGATCTGAGACTATGTAACTAGGAAAGCTGTCATTGGTATTAACCCAACCAGTTATCCATAGATCATCCCAACTTTGAAGTTAATACTAGTTAACCTGATAATATGCCTTATCTTGGTAATCTTGTTAAGCCTACGTGTTTCACAAAAACAGCAACAATGGCCCCACAATGGTAGATTATTTTTATGAATCAATGTGTCCCTGAAACATCACCTGAGTTTGGCTTCATGGGAATTTCTATGTTTCTGTCATAGGAGAAATCCAAGTGCAACAAGCTAGAATGAGACATGGAAGACTGGGAAATCAATGTTTTAGGAATAACAGAACCATTACATATATTGTTGTAAAAATATAACCTAGAGCAGGAGTTGGCAAACTTTTTCTATAAAGAACCAGATAACAAATCACAAATTGTTTAGGCTTTGTGTGTCAAGAGGAAACTATAATTAGTTCTGTAGACAATTCTATTATATAACAAAACAGAAAGCAATTTTGCACATATATTTAATAAAATTGAAAATATAATAAGCATTTTTTGAAATAGTATGGGTTTTGTATTAGTTTTCTATTGCTGCTGTAAGAAGTTACCTTGAATTAATGCCTTACAACAATACCTGTTTAATTTTTTACCATCATGTAGGTCCAGAGGGTACCATGTTTCTCAGCTGTTTCTTTGCACTAGGTTTTACAAGGCAGACATCAAGACCTCAAGGGGTCAGCATGGCTGTGTTCCCTTCCTGAACCTCTAGTGGGAATTCGCTTTCATGTCATTATGGTTTTTGATAGGATTTACTTCATTGAGATTGTAGGACTGAGGTCCCCATTCTCCTGCCAGCTGCAGGCCAGCCTGGGGTCATTTTAGCTTTTAGAGACTCACAAGCCTCTTCCTCCATCCTCAAAGTCAGCAATGGAAGCTGAGTCCCTCTCGTGCTTTCAAATCTCTCTTTCCTCCCCTTCTGCTCATTTCCTGTCTCCTCTTCCGTGACTGTGTATAAATGACCCCTCTGCTTTGAAAAGCTCTCATGATGACATCTGCACCACTTGAATAACCCAGTGGTAATGTCCCTGTCTTAAGGTCAGCTTAGTATCTTTAATTCTATGTGCAAAGTTCCTTGCTGGTAGTACCTACAATAGTGTTTGATGGAATAACCCAAAACTGGGAACGCCTTTGGAATTCTCACTGTTAATATCACGGGTCTACCAATGAAAAGAATGGAGTGTTTTTGTTGTTGTTGTTGTTTGTTTGTTTGTTTGTTTTTGTGGGATAGCGTTTTCTTCAATTAAGGTCCAAATTTAGTGTTCCTCCTCATCAAATCAATTGCAAATATTCATCTCTAAGAATCACTCTTATTCTATAGGCCTTACTAAAACAGGTGGCAGGCTGGGTAGGCTCATGGGCTTTAGTTTATGAACCCATGATCTGGGATATTGTGTAGCCATTAAAAGTCTTGTTGCTGAGTATTTAAACATATGTTGAAATGTCTAAACTATGTAGATAAACTAAAATAGATGATAAAACAAGGCTGGGCATGACGGCTCACGCCTGTAATCCTAGCACTTTGGGAGGCCAAGGCAGGTGGATCACTTGAGGTCAGGAGTTTTGAGACCAGCCTGGCCAACATTGCAAAACCCTGTCTCTACTAAAAATACAAAAGTTAGCTGGGCATGGTGGCAAGCTCCTGTAGTCCCAGCTACACCAGAGGCTAAAGCAGGAAAATCGCTTGAATCTGGGAGGCAGAGGTTGTAGTGAACCGAGATTGCGTCATTGCTCTCCAGCCTGGGTGACAGAGAGAGACTCCATTACAAAAAAAAACAAAAAAAACATAAAACAGTATGCACTATTTTTCCAATTTTATGAAAGAAAAATTTTTATGATATAAATAACAGATTAGCATGTTTCTATTTATATAAACTGGAAGATATACAATGCACTGATAACAATAGTCATCAATGGAAGTAGAATAACAGGTGAAGTTGACGCATTTTCTCTATTTTTTTTTAAATATTTTTCAAGCTCTTGCAATACTTATTTTTTTTTTCAGAAATCAGGAAAAGAACTTAAATGTTATAAGATATTTTAGGTTCAACAATTTGGTATTAAATTGTCTTTCACTAAATTTTTTTTTTCTTACCATGCCTTTCTAGCATCAGTGAGCAGCACTGCCTAGGAGATAACAGGAAACCGCGTTTCACAGCAGCCATCCTAACCAACTAATTCTGTGATGATGGAGAGACTGTGAGTGACCCGATTGGCCAGATCCTTACTGAACCCAACTGACAACTGTGTCCTGATTAAAGGGGAATGAAATTTGTTTTCACAATCCCATATAGACCTATAAACTTGTCCTGACCTGTCAAGAGTGCCAGTTTTCAAACTGCCATTAGCAAACCACTGTGAAACCACCCACAAAAGCCTTGCATTTTAGGCCTTTCATTTTATGTTTACAATGAAACATTAAAGAATGCATGAATATAGAAATGGAAATTGATCCCTTTTCACTGATCACAAACTTTGTACCTCAATTCTTAAAGTCAGGGATCTTTAACTCAGCCGGCCACCTAGCTAGGGTCTGTAACAAACAGTTGGTTATTTTTCACCCTTTGTCTACTCAAAATTAAGAAAGTAAAGATGATAAAAACAATATTCTACAGAAAAAAAAGACAAATGTTAAAAAAGTAATAAAAGAGAACTTTCTTTCATATTCATGTGAGAAGGATAGATGTTTAGAAATAAAGAATAAAATTTGTGTGAGGGATGCCTCTTGCATTTTAAGAATTAGAAGAGGTGATTGGTAAAACTGTACACATGGACGAGCTGGTTTTCCAAGGCACAGGGTCAGCTACAAGTACATAGAAAAGGTCCCTCATATAAAAACAATTATGTCAAGGTGAATTTGTGTGTATTATATATGTACTAAATGATGTTTACATGCAACTGGTTGTTACAGGAAAAAGGAAAAACAGAAAAAAACTGAAAAAATTACATGAAAAAAATGTATCAAGAACCCACAGTAGTTGTAAATAGCATGATACTGTTATTGAGTACCTGAAATCAACTGCAGATTGACATGAGGAGGAGCTCAATGTAACTTCTCCCAGAGATGATCACAGAACTTAAAGAGGCTGAATTCATAGAAAAGCTTCTGTGTAGAAGTCACTCTATAGTTCCTCGCAGAGGAGGGGACTGACTTTTCAATTTGTCCATTGGGCCATGCTAGGACCACAGTACTTGAAACAGAACCTTAGGAAAATGCATCATATTTTAATTCTGAACCAAGAGTTGGCTCATTTTTAAAGATACCATGCTTAGTTTTCATTTATTCAGATTTAGGTAAAGGGTTCAATATTCAGGTCAGGATTTGAAATGGGCATCAGGAAGGTGCCCTTAGGTGAGGAAGATTTGTGATGTGGGCAACTTCTTGCTAATAAAAGCCTTCAGTTCAACCTGTACTGGTTCAAGAACTTCTGAAGTTTTACAGAGGCTTGCCTGGAATCTGGGATGAGGGCCTGGGGTTGAGGTCAGGCAGCTTCGTGAACGGAGAAGCGTTGTGCTAATGGGGTTGCTTGAGGGAAGACAATGATATCCACCTTTTTTCAATATTTTCCCTAAGGCCACCCTGGCCCTGCCATTCAAAATCACCTTTTCTGTCATTTTGGCGTTTGTGGTACATTGCAGAACCCTGACTTAGGCCAGGAGGCTATTTAGGAAATTATTCCTGACACTTTGTTTTAAATTAATAAAATACATAAAATAGGGTTCCTTGTAATAGATCTCACAC
Source organism: Pan troglodytes (assembly GCF_028858775.2). Taxonomy (NCBI): domain Eukaryota; kingdom Metazoa; phylum Chordata; class Mammalia; order Primates; family Hominidae; genus Pan; species Pan troglodytes. Next base: position 110,415,029 of record NC_072412.2, on the reverse strand, counting down.
ATCAAGCATAAGTAGATCGCATTATTTATTTTTCAATGAAATATGCTGTAGCTCAGTTTTGTAGAATTCAAGAATATACTTCATCTTTTGTGTAGGTAATTTCATTCAATTTCCCAGTCCCCTCTTTCATTTTGGAGAAATAAAATTTGTGTTTTATGTCTATATATACTCTCCAATGGGGCAATTCAAAAATAAAAGTGCATCCTTAACACTGCATTTCTTTGCTTTTGGCTTGCACTAGAACTTTTCTCTCATTTCAATGTAGCTTTTGTATGGGTGAATGCAATAAAAAAGCTAATAAACTTAATAAATGGTTCAGTTGCATGAGTGCACCTGTGTGTTACCTTCATCCTCATTATCCATTTCCTCAGACATTGTCCATTACCTCGTGTTGGTCACAGAACCCTATTGTAAGTCTAATACATAGTGCAATAAAAATAAATAATCTGAGAAAATATTACAGTGCAAACTGAAAATAGTTTTGTTGTAAATTTATGCACATTTTTATCCACTCTGCTAAGTACAAGGATGCTGTCAGTGTACTGTTCTCTTTATATCTCCCATAGGAGTGAGACCCAAATCCTTATTTCTTATGAGCTTCGTTCAAATATATATTACAGGGGCTCCATGCCCGTGGTTGTTTTCTCAGTAGAATTGCTGAAAACTGATTCAGACAATAGTGTGTGCGTGTGTGCACAGGTATGTAAAAATGTGACGTCCGAGATGACCCTCTAAATCCTTGCCTACGTACTCACAGAAAAATAGAAAATAGTAGGTATTTTATTCAAGGAATTCAGGCACTAAATGCATATTTGCCCTGATATCTGTAGATACGAAAAAAACTGTATTCTGCTTGAAACTTTTGAATAATAGATATATTTTCAAACTGAGCTGACTGTGTGAACTTCAAATTTTTGTGGGTATATAAAGGGCAGAGTTTCCTAGGATGTTTACTGCTAAATTGCATATCACGTATTGGCATGATATGAAGAACGGACTCACCTCTCATGCCTTGCTAGTTTAAAATACTTTACATGCTTTTAGCCAAAGATAATTTTTGAAACCAAATATTCCCTCTAATTAGTAGATGCAAAACTGTGTTTTCCAGCTCTCTTTTACACAGGGTCTGTTGGCAGCTGCGTGATAGTATACTCATTAATATCTTTGACAGTTCATAGTTGTCAATCACACCAGATTTTCACAAGCTGCTTACACGGCCTGAGAAATGCACAGAAATGAAGAGGTGATCCCAGACTGACAGATCATTTCAGGTGGCTTGAGTAGACTTTAATTGACTCTTGGTTTGCTGTCTATACTGCTCTCCAAGGAATGCAAAAATTAATGAAGCTACTTAATAAAAATCTTGGCTAGATCTTATCTGTTTCTGCCACTAACCAATAGAGCATATTTACACTACACATATTTTACATCCAGGCATTCAGTTTTTGGATTGCTTGTGTAGAGAACAGGATTTATTCCCCCTTCACAAAATTTTAGTTCTGTTAACTATAAACAGGACAGTGGGTAGCCAGGACAATGAATAACCTCTGCAAACAATGAAAATATAAAGACAATGTCCACATGTATAGGAAATAGCACATACAAAGTGAAATTTAAAGTAGGAAATATGTAGACAATTTCCCAGTAAGTTTAAGTAATCTCTATTCTGATTTAGAGGTAAAAACTCATTCTAACTTTTAGGGGGAAAATGCTTCTCTCCAACCTTCTTTTGGGATATTTAAAACTAGTTTATTGGCAATAAAAACTGCTTCTTTTGTAGGAAAATGCATAATATTTTAATTCGGAACCAAGATTTGGGTCATTTTTAGAGATACCATGGTAGGCATACAAGTGCAGTCTAGTGTACTGGTCTCTGCACTGAGTACCAAGCACACATTAGTCCTTGCTTATCTGTCCAACCCTACAGAGTAAAGATCATTGCTCTCATTTTTCAGATGAGGACCTTTATACTTAGACAAATGAAATGACTGGACCAAGTCCATAAATGTAGTGGTTGGTAGACAAAGGACACAAACCCAAGCTGTTTGGATCTCAAACTCTTGATCTTTGCCAGGGTATCATGGTGCCTCCTGAAGTCTTTTCAGTCAAGGTAAAAACCATCTGTTTCATTTCTTGAGGGAATGCTCTTGCTTGAAGGGTTTACCGGCCACTGCTTTTTGCTCTGTGTTGCTGCTTTGTGCCTTTCAGGTTTGATTTCCTATATTTTAGTTCCTCTTCCTTTCACCAAGTTAAAGTACAGCTCTAATTACAATGACTACATTACTACATCAATTTCTAGATGTAAAAGGCATCCTTATAAATGTTCATAAATACTTCTGACTTTCAAAATAATGCAAACCGATGGAACATAGTTAATGCTTCATTAGCTAAATGCTATGCAAAATTTGTTATTAGGCTCTCCTGAGAACATTTTTTGGAGCAAATCACCTATCAGCATTTTATTTGATAACTCTAAAATGAATTTTCTGCAGTAATCTATGATGTCGCCAAAATATGTAGAAAATTTGTGCTCAACATTATTAAATATTTGAATTAACACATCATAATCTCCATATATATGTCTTTTAATATTTTCTATGAATAAATGTTTGCATATCACATTATTTTTATGAATGCATGCAATTATAGGTTAGTAAACAATAAACATTTTAGCTGGCTTTTTCTATTCCTTTAATCAAAACAAAACAAATAGCATGAAATAATGTTCATTGAATGTTAAAACTGCAGAGGAAATAGTTTTCTCTCTCTATTATGATTCTTCCTTGATTGAAGACAGTCACTGTGAACAATAATTTTCAATGTACTACACTATGAGTATAGCAGGTATAAGACATTTAACTGCTCATAAATATTGCTTAATAACGTTATGTACAGGAGTAAATGAATCCACTGGGGAATAAACCTCTGTTGATAAGCTATCTTATTTATGTTTGTATGCATAATCATTCTGCCCTTTTCTCAAACTTTTAAACACCTTCAAACACCAATAAACCTCTAACAATACACCATCTTATTTACGTGTGTATGCATAATACTTCTACCCTATTCTCAAACTAAAACTTCAAACACCAAGCCTGATATTTTGAATGCAAAGAGCCCTTAATAAACACTTCGTGAAGTGAATTGATTCTGAAACTACTTTGTGATGTGTTTGCAATCGTTTTTGAAAGAGTATTCTAAAAAAATCTTCTCCCTGTAGCATGACCCTCACTGTATGAGTTTTATAACTGTATCTATTTGCAACATGTGCTATATCATATTAACCTTTTGGAGACTTTTAAAATGTGACTTAATTTGGCCTCTGATAAGTACTACAGTAAAGAAATCCTTTTAATTCTATTCATTTATTTCCCAAGCATAAGTGAACACAGAATCTCTTAAAGTCTTCAGATCTTAAAGTTTACTAGAACTAGAATTCCAGGTAACTCAGTATAAGAACTGTTGTTTAAGAATTAAATTCCCTGAAAATAAAGTTCCTGATATTATTTTATTTACATTCATTTGTCTCTTAATGGATTATAATTTTAATCCATGGCTTAAATCAGGATCTTCTGTTATTTGTGATTGAGCTAACAGAACTTTACAATGCTACGAGAGAATAAATGTGATTTGGAAATGCACCAGTTCTCTTCAAATTATCATGACTAAGTTTTGTTATAAATTTTCAATAATAAATGTCAGTGCTAAGATGAAAATGAACATAATAAGAGCACTGCTTCCTTGAAATTTTTAAAATGTGTCTTAAGCCATACATTCAAAGTGCTATCATACTTTTAGCAATGAATAAAAATTAAAGACATGTATCTACTCACAGAGTGCTCCCTTTCTTTTTTGTAAAATCTCTTCACTTTTTATGAGATCAAAACTATTGCTAGAAACTACTCCGGATGAAATTGCTTCTTATTATAATTTGTTCTTGATTCAAAAACTTTAAGTAACTGGAGGATATATTAGCTTCTAATAATGGTTGTAAATGTTGCTAAAACATATTAAAATGCATACATTGGATGTTTGTTTCTGAATATGACTTAGAGCAAGAATGATAGATTTGACAGTGCAAGAGTTTTGGAATCAGAGACCTGGGTTTGAATCTAGCTTTGCCTCAAGATTAGACAAAGTTAGGCATTAGACTTTGCCTAATCTTGTGACAAAGCTAAGTCTTAGTTTATGTATAAACTTGGTTTATGTGTAGTCTTAGGTTATAAGCTGTGAGTCTTAGGTCATTTATAATTAATTTCACTAAATGTCACTTTGTAAATCTTTAAAATGATGGTGCAACAAGATATGTGTGGAAGCCACTTTATCTGTTGTGACTAGACATTGGATCAATATTTTTCTCTGATCTCCTAGAGGAAAAGCAATCCCAATATTTTTGTAAATCTCTATTATAAGCTGAGTTGGGTACCTGCAAAGTTTATATGCTGACATCCTAATCCCTGTTACCTCAAGATGCAACCTTATTTTAAAACATAACTTTTTAAAGAGATAATTAAGTTAAAGCGAGGTCATTATGGCTGGGCCCCTAATCTAATGGGACTTGTGTCCCGATAGAAGAGCATATTTGCACACAGACACATAGAGAGCAGAGGTTAATGGAAAACACAGGGAGAAGATAGCCATCTGCAATTCAGGGAAAGAGGCCTGGAACCAATCTTTCTCTCTCAGTCCTTGGAAGGAACCCACCCTGCCAACACCTTGGTCTTGGACTTCTGTAGCCTCCAGAACTCTGAGACAATAAATTCCTGTTGTTTGCATCCCCTATTCTGTGGTACTTTGCTACGTCAGCCTTAACAAGCTGCTGTAGTCCCAAAGCTTCCACGTGCAACGGTCACTTCTGGTTCCAATGCCCTGATTCCGATAAAGTATATCACCTGTCTTCATGAAAATGTCACATGGAGCCAAGATGACAGACAACCCTTTTCTCCATTTTCTGCTTTGTATTAACTCTCAAAAGGAAAAAGTCCTTATTCCTCGGTCTCCCGATAAACCATTCATACAGTGTTCGAAGTGATTCAAGGGTTTAAAATGACAGCAACACAAACAACTCAAAATTGAAAAGTATACATCTCTCTCATTGCAAGTCCTTCATTTACTATGAAAACTCCTCACTTGTCACATTTTTTGTAGGTTCCAGACTCCTACTTACTGTGATAGTTGAGTCCTTCCCCAAACTCTCCCCGCTAAAAAAAAAAAAAAAAAAAAAATCCCAGATTTTCATTCTCCTAAGTTATTTCCCTTTAGATCCTTCCAAGAACCTGCATTCCCTGCATTTTATTAGGCAGAACATTTGACATTCCACTCGGGCCTGGCTTTGCATTAATAAAAATCCACAAGTTTCACACAGAGCAGACAGAAGCACTGGCTGAAACATAGAAGTGTCAGCCTTACTTTTCTTCCTCCTTCATCTGTCTTCATAAGTAGAAAGAGGAGAAATTTTCATTTTCCAATGATCATGAATTAGATCCTTGTCTTCTATGTCTGAATAGCTATGTGTCTTCTCACAACTACAGAATACCTTCATGGGTTGCTGTGAAGACTGAAGGTAAAATGTCTATCTCAGTGGCTGACAATAAAAGGATGAAATATACACTTGAATCAATGAATGAATAATTAGTTTATTGATTGATATATAGCTTGTCATTAACAACAATCTTCATACTAGAGATATCTGAATCACCATTGAAGGATTAAGGGGATATTTCCAAAAAGAAAAATACTAGAGGCAATGATAACATCACAGTTCAGAAAATGGAAGAGCATGGATTCCAAGAGATTATAAGAAGTTAAATTATAAGGTGCTTAAATGTGTTTATAACCATACTAGTCTGCTCAGGCTGCCAAGAGTCTCACCATCAGATAGCTGTTTGCTACACTCTCAGTGTTCTCTTCTGAACAAACTTTCCCATTTTTTGCTCTATGGCTCCCTAAGGATTTTCCAAATGTCCAAGTTCTGGCTCCTTTATGCTTAACAATTGCCTCTTCAAGTCACCTCTCTCCTTTGCATTTTACTATAAGCAGTAAGGAGGCGCTAAGACAAACTTCCAATAACTTATTTAGAAATCTCATCTGCTAAATATATAATTTTATCATTTGTAAGTTCTACCTTTCACCACATAGCAGAACACAATTTAGCCAAGATCTTTGCCACTTTGTAACAAGAGTTGCCTTTTCTCCTGTTTCCTATAACCTCATTTCTGTCTAAGACCTCACCAGAATGACCTTTCACATTCCATTTTTTAAAATTTTATTTTATGTTCTGGGATGCATGTGCAGAATGTGCAGATTTCTTACTTAGGTAAGTGTGTGCCATGCTGGTTTGCTGTGCCTACCAACCCATTGCCTAGGTATTAAGCCCTGCATGCATCAGCCATTTGTCCTGATACTCTTCCTCTCCTCACCTCCCCCACCTCCCAAAAGGTCCCAGTGCGTGTTGTTGCCTTCTCTGTGTCCGTGTGTTCTCATTATTCAGCCCCTACTTATGAGTGAGAACATGCGGTGTTTGGTTTTCTATTCCTGTGCTAGTCTGCTGAGGATAATGGCTTCCAGCTTCATCCATGTACCTGCAAAGGACATGATCTCATTTCTTTTTATGGTTGCATAGTATTCCGTTGTGTGTATGTACCACGTTTTCTTTATCCCATCTATCATTGATGGGCATTTGGGCTGGTTCCATGTCTTTGCTATAGTGAACAGTGCTGCACATCCATGCTTCCATCACTGTTCCTTCATGGCAACCATGGCTTTTTCTAGCGTGAGCCTTAAAACACTTCCAGCCTCTCCCCATCACTCAGTTCCAAAGCCACTTTCACATATTTTAGTATAGCCACACCCCACCTTTCAGTACCAAAACTTATGTTAGTCTATTGGGCTGCCCTAACAAAATAGTGGTACTAAATCTCTTATAGTTCAAAGGAGAGGATCACAAAAGCAAAATTTATTGCTCAAAATTTTATGAGCTCACTAAAGAGAAAAACAACCATAGATAAGAAATATCTTACACTGAAACAAAACACAGTGGTTCTACTATGTCTTCACAGAGAAACTAAGCACAGAACAAAATATCCCTTCTTTAGCTCCTAAAGAAAGCTAATGACACCATTGTCCACATGTTGATCCTGTTGTATGCTCACTAATTCTGAGAAAATACCTTTATATTTAGCAAGACATTTTCTGAATTCTTGGCTTCAGCTAACCACCTCACTCATGTGTCATTGACCTTAAGTAAGGTCAGTGAGAGTTGAGGGCTAAGTGTTCTATTATAGCTTTTACTAGAAAACAATCACAAGACATGCTGTATTGCCTGAGGTCAATGGAATAGTCTCCTGATAAAGAAGATCGACATGAATAATTCCATAAAATATCTCCTTTCTTAAGCACACGACTTCAACATTTTAAACATTTGATTAAAATAGTTCTAAAAAATCATTGTCTTAAATATTAGTGAAATAACTGAAGGCTTCTATAAAATGGCATCTGAGTTCATCAAAGAGTGTTTATTAAACATGTTCTTTAACCTACTTAACATGAGCTTCTTTAGAAAGGGAGCTATAAAATCATCCCAAGCAGAGTGTCTGAATCTATCATCTATAGACTGGTAAGGTGCTCTCATCCACCTATGAAAATGTAAGAATTAGACACAAAAACTACGGGGAAATACGTATGGAAATTATTCACGTTTGTTTTATAAACACATCTAATTTGGTGAAAATTTCAAAGCATCACTTCTAGAAACAATTTTTCCCTCTCTCTCTCAGATTATGAGCCTTCTAATTTTCAAAGATATACGTATTTTAAAACCTTGTGTAATAAAATTATGGAGATCACTAAAATTTTAATTTGTTTTAATAACTTCACTTGCCAAATGTTATTCTGCAATGATACATCTAATTTTTAAGTAAACATTACTTTTTAATCAAAGTTGTGAGAATTACTTCCTAAAGATACAATACCAAAGATTTAAGTACAGATTTTATTGATAAGTTCACAAAGAATTAAGATATGCTATAAAATTCTGAAAGGGTGATGATCTGAAGGGCAAAAATTATACAGCAGATGCATTAGCATATAGCAAAATCTCTCCTGTGTTTATATTTTCAAACTTCATCCCTTCTCTCCAATGATACAGTCGGCTATAGTCAGATATCTCTATGACACTTAAGATGTTAGGATCCAATAAGCTCACAAAGTCTTTCATTTATATTTTTAACTTTACAACCTGGGATCTCAAAGCTCACTATATACACTATTGGGTTTAGTTAGAGGCACCCATGATTTGAGATCATTTTGCAAAACACTCCACTTCCCCAGTGTTGCTTCCTACGTGATTATAAACACTTTGTTTTCTTAATAAGTGGGCATTGAGTGCTTGAATATGCTGTGTGTTTAACTAGACACTTTTACATTGTTTCTAGCATTTAATTATTACTTAAACTCAGTGAGATGGGGGCTGTAAATAATCCCCTTTAACAGGTAGGGAAACTTAAGCTTCAAGAGCCAACTTACTTATCCTTACTTAACCTGAGGTCCAATTGTAAGAAATTCACCCAAGCCTGGAATCAAACTCAAAGGTGCTCTTTCCACATTCATTCTCTTTCTGCTACATGAAAATGGTTTTCCTACCACTATCGTGCTTTCCACTTCACTGAACCCAAATCAGTTAATATCATGGGAAACTCATTTACCTAAATGCGATGTGTGCTAGAATCCCTCAATTTGGATTTAGATTTATTGTGAAACAATTTGCTTTCAGGGGAATAAAAAGTCAAATTTACTGGAACTGTGGAAAATACCAGCAGCTAAGGTGGGATGCCACAATGCCACATATTTACAATACGAAAGGCAACATTAAGTCCTCTGCAATTCCACATAAATACAAGCATTGTCCAAGGAATAACAAGCAAGAGGGAGGAAGGTGGGCCCTGCCTTAGCAAGATCCAGGAGAGGAGCAGGCCGCTGTGCCTCAGGCCCATCCCTTCTGTAGTTCATCTAATCTGCTCACTTTATTGTCCCAATGGTTTCTGGAACAAGAACATGGCAAGCCTACAATTTCTGAGGCACAGAATTGTGTTGAGAATGGGTGGTGATAAAAGTCAGCAGATGGATATTTAAATCAGCACATCATGCAAATGACAGAAGTAGAAGATGAGGCAAAGCGAAATACCAGGACTTCAGATAGGAGCTGTGACAAGTTAAGCAGAAATAAGCCAAGAAAAAGAGAAAACAAATGTATGTAACTGGGAACAGGTTAGGGAGAGGTAGGTAAAAAGGACACACAAGATGTTTCATTCCAGTTTAATTGCATGAGACCTCCTATCTCCGGATGAGATGATTCTCCCACTGTGGTTCATAAACCAAATCATAATAATGGTAGCTAAGAATGCTACCTGACACCTACAAATCGGACCCTTTTACAGTAATCCTTTCTGTCTCCTGGTTAGTCAATTGTCTGAATGAAGATGTGGCCCTTCCATTTCCTTCTGTTTGGTAAGACAGCTGTGTTCCTGCCTGATTCTTTGGCCAGCCAGCCTCTGCTCCTTGACTGAACCCTTCTGTTCAGCTTTGTTCTGCTAGTGGCTCCCTGTACCACAAATTTAGCCAATACTTATTGCTTACCAGTTTCTCCTTCACACTGGATTCATCAGCTCTTTTGATGAGTGGACACATTTCATTAAATTATCAAAAACTGTATAAAACTTATTACTATCTACTACTATAATATACACTCATATAATGGCATTTCACATTACATACACTGCAGTATTATGTAAGCATATGTTATTAAGTTTGGTCATCAATATCCAGCAGCATTTTATTGCAAAAAAAATGCAGCTAGCTACCTTGTTCAAAATCCCCCGGCCTCTGATACGCGAGAAAGATCCAAGATAAAAAGAGAAAGAAAGGATAAAGACAAAGGTGGAGTTGAAGCTGCAGAAGGCAGTTTCTCAGGAAGGTGGGCTTCAGCCCTCCACTCCCTGTCGCGTACTTCCCTTACTTTTATGTTCCAACATGGAGTGTCTTCACCAAAGGGCATCTGAGAAAAAGTCCTTGGCCTTAAATACCTGGACCATTCCAATTTCTGTTCATATTTCTAACCAATGTCTCTCTAAGGAAAATTTCCGAACCAAGAATCAGCTTTTCATACACCCTCCCCCACCCTGACTTGCCCCTACGTATGGTTTCTCCTTTCCTCTTCCTCATATTTTTTTGCAGACACCTCTGTCATGATCCTTGAAGGATTTACAATAATCATATACTTACCTGTAGGTTTTTCCAATTTATAGTTAATTTCCAAGCACCTGTCAAAAGGAAGCCCTCCTTGAAAGTTTACTGATTGAATAAACACATAAAATGAACTAACATATGGAAAACACAGTATACCATTTTCTAATATTCTGACTCCTAATAACAAACAAGTTAAAAGTGTTGTATATCTTAAAATTGAACCAATTGATGTGTTGTAATATATGTGTATGTAACAACAACCAGTGTTGTTGTAAGTCCATATAGGTTCAAAACCACAAAAGCTGTATAGGGCAACTGAATTGTAAAATGTCAATAAACAAGCACAATTAAGCAAAAGGAAATCATTTTGCCTCCCTGTAAAGCACTGGTATGTTTTATCTCTAAACAGAGAAAATTGCCTTAAATTGGTTTCATTTGTTTAAGCAGTGGAAATTCTCTCTCTCTGTTTCTCTCTCTTTCTCTCTCTCTCTCTCTCTCTCTCTCTCTCTGTTTCTCTTAAACAAAGTTTGCACAGAGTCCCCAATATACAGTAAAGGGTAATAAACATAGTTGGTATCCTATATACTTGTTCTTCTCATGTCCTGCCCTTCGGAGGTCCTTGACACCATACAGTAGAGGACAAAGACTCTGCATAGCACAATTTGGAAATAACCATCTGATGATCCCTAAGGTTTTTCCTGTTCTACACTGCTTTTAGTCAATAAAACTGAGAAGTTTTTTTTAAAAAAATAGGCAAATGTTCACTTTTTGGTATATACCATTACCTGATCTGTATTTCCAATGTTCTAAATAGTTTAGGGCATTTTATTGCAATAATACTGGTAACTATGTAAGTAGTAAATCCATTTTTCTTAGTTTATCTATGACCACACGAGTCTACCTGTCAGACCAGAGCTGTAACATTGTACAGCTAATCACCCACTAACAGCTTCCAAGAATAGATAAAATTTGTGAAAGAAGTAAAATGATATTCCAGAATATGTCCTAAAACATTATCTCATCCTTGTATAAAATATTTAGCCATACTGGAGCTAAACAGAAATTACAGTATCACTAAAATATTATAAATATTATAAGGCATTTCCCATTGTATTCTAAGCTAATTTCAGACTTCACGTGCAAAGCTAGTCTATAACAGTGCTTATATCAAAGTTGCTGGGTGTGTGCATTAATTTTTATAGCTATTCACCTTGCACTTTCATTATTTGAAACACAACACAATATGTCTGTGAAACAGAGTCAAATTTTGCATGCATAACCCCTTGCAATATGCAAAATCATCATACTTTGAAGCTCATAGGGTTAGTGTTGGTAACTTAAGAAGAAATGTATTCGGAACTTTACCAAACCAATAACTTTCAAAATGTAGTTAAAAACATTTGTTAGAGTCATAATGTGGGCATATAAGCACATCCTTAAAACATAGTGATGTTTTGTATTTACTGGATGTGCAGAGGGATCAAAGCTTTTGTCATAAACGCTTCCAGTAATGTTTGAAGCCCTTCTTTGAGGTAGAGGTCTGGCTTTTTTTTCTTTTGTTTTTAAAAGCATAAAATCACATGCAAAAAAAAATGACCAACATATGAATAGCATATTTAGAATCTTAACCAGTGCTTCCTAACATTAAATTGTACATTTAAGGCTTTGATATAAACCATGTTTAAAATAATGAAGGGATTGTCTTACTTTATGAATGCAGCCTGCCAACATTTATCGCACGCCTACCCAGCACAAAATATTGCAGCAGGTATAAGCCTGCCAGAATATTAAATTTGCAACTTTAATATTCTTTAGCAAAAATCTTCACTTTTTTGTGATTGGAAATTAGTAAAACTCTTTACACTTCTATTATGCATCTCAAAATACATCAAACTTGACTGAGCTAAAAGTTAAAACTCAGTATCTACAGATTCTTGTCTGACTACTGGATGTCGTAAAGAACAAAATCTTAGGTTGTTTTATAGGTTCAATTGTTGACTGAAAGCCCCACTGCCAAATGTTTAACACATAGGATATGAATACGCACGTATGAGTCCTTTATACAACAGGGATACTTTGAAGTCCTTGATAAAGTCCTTGATACTTTAAAGTCCTTGATACAGTCCTTGATGAAAATACTATTCAGCATCCTATTTTAACCTGATATATTCTAAATTTTTCTTCCCAAAAACCTGCCAGTTAGGAAGGAAACAATGTTTCACATTTATAAATCCAAAGGGAACCCATTTGCAGAAACTCTTTGCCTTTATGAATAATTATAAAGATAAAATGCTATTCGTGATCTATGCTTCCAAACCATAGTTGGGCAATCAGAAAGTTATGGCAGATACGAAGAGCTTGTATTATAGATCTATGTATACATGAAATGTACATAGTCATAAGATATTCTCTGGAAACGGGGTTACAAGAGTGTCTTTATTTTTCATCAATTCATTCTGATCCATCGTCTTCTCTATGGACTAGGGAAAGACCGAAAATGAGAGTTCAAAAATAAAGGAAGTTTACATTCCTCCATCCCACTCTACTACTAAATCCCAAAGGGGGATTTAAGTGCAAAGTACATAAGGAGAGGTTCTGTGCTTATTAACAGCAGTACAATCAGAAATCAGCAGGCAGCCAGCAAGTAGGACTTTTCCACTTTGGGGGCTTATACAAAAGGATTTTGTTTTCGTTTGTTTAGCTCACACTTAAGCAGAAATATCTCGTTTTCTAAGTTCAAAGATGAGACAGAGGAGGTTAGGAGATTGAGATGAGATGTTTTGGCAAAGAGGTTTCAACCTTGAACATAGAAATTCAGACCATGCAAAAGCAATGGGGATTTTGCCCAAGAAGGAAAAAATTCACTGCACTGTGAATAGTTAGGAAGTGCTCATTTTGAATTGTCACAAATATTTATACAGAATATAGAACAGCCTTCCTGTATTTAATTGCATTTTAGGAGAAAAAGGAAAATCTAACAGAAGTCATAAGCAGTTGTTGAAATGTTCCACAGTAGAGTATATGCCTTTGCTGAGAAATGAAAGTTATATTATGTGCTACCTTTTCATCTGTTGCATGTCTCTGCCAGCTGCAGAGACATGTCAGATGCCATTATTCTGCAAATTTGACTCTCTCCCTCCATCGCTAACCTCTTGTTGACAGTAATCAGAACTTGATGGAGAGGCCTACGCAGGTGTGATATGATAGTTGGTGCTAGTGTGATATAGTATGTGACAGTTTTAGTATTACATCCTGTAGGATGATATATCATCAAATAATGTTTTGGATAATCCTTAGTCTTTCAGCAGAAATGTAATTGTTACTCATCTAATAATATTTCCAGATGGCATAGCCGGTGAAGTATGGGCTAAAAATAAAGGATGATTGGGCTAAGAAGGTGAAACCAGAGCAAAATGTGAAATAAAGAAAAGCAAATGACCAGGGATTAAGCAGAGGCACAAAAATCTTTCAAAACCAGGATTCTTAGTTTGGGCTGTAGTGAGAAAATAAGAAAAGAAGAAAAAAAAAGGTTTAGTGTTATAAAATAACATTTTCATGAAGTCAAAAGATAACTTGAAATGCTTCCCTCATAAGTTTTGTTTCTAAAGGGCAAGAGTTGCAGAAAATGTAAATTGTTTTTATTTATAAATTTCAAGTGGGGTTTCCAATTCATAGAAATGACAGTCTTGCAGACAACATCTGATGATTGATATCTAAATAGTGCAATATACTATTCTATTGTTTTTCACAAATTTTGGTTTGGCAAAGAGCAAAACTCAGGTTTCTTATCAAAAATCATCTGTTTGCCATTGTTAAATAACATCTACTTTCTAGCTGGCATTTCATTTATACGCTACAGGATACAAAGACTTATTTATTGATGAACTTGTCAACTCTTTTCGAAGATTCAGTGCATTTACTATATAATAGAGGGCATGGTCTTTTGAAGTATTGAGCCTCTCAGTAATTATAGCGCTTCCTGGAACATCCAAGCATATGACACCTACAAGATGCACTTTCCAAACTTACAAGCAAATATTTAATGAGCAAACATTCTATGACACTTGAACATACTGCATTTTTATTCAGTAAAAAATGTTTTTCATGTTTTGAAGATGAAAAAGTGAAGAAAATCGCCCTAAATGTTTTATGATCTCCAGAAGCAAAGTTCATATAATGTTCTAATAAATTCTCTCTAATTTTTATGCTACATGCCCAAAAAGTTGTAGTTTCTTATGAAGTGGCAGAATTTGTATTGCCTTCTTGGTAGACAGATTCCACTTCCTGGGGTTTATTACCCCAATTAAATGATTGGGGACAATCAAAAGTCTCAGACATCAACTTTCGATAATGTTTCATAAAAAACAATGAACTCGAACCCTTATTTTTGACACAAGAAGTAAAGAATTATGAATAGTTCGGTGAAATTTTTTCATTCCCATATATTATTTCTATAGAGCAAATTCACAGCATAACTAACTGGATGGGTATAAATATGTTGTTTTTTTCTTACCATTTAGAAATGATATTGGGAAGCCGAGGAGGGCGGATTACGAGGTCAGGAGATCGAGACCATCCTGGCTAACACGGTGAAACCCCGTCTCTACTAAAAATACAAAACAATTATCCGGGCGTGGTTGCCGGCGCCTGTAGTCCCAGCTACTCAGGAAGCTGAGGCAGGAGAATGGCGTGAACCCGGGAGGCGGAGCTTGCAGTGAACCGAGATGGCGCCACTGCACTCCAGCCTGAGTGACACAGCGAGACTCCGTCTCAAAAGAAAAAAATAAAAATAAAAAAAATAAATTATAATGGGTTTAGGTAAGTTTTCTAATGTAAAGCCTGAGTGCTTTATATATTTCTTATGTGCCTTCTAAGCACCTCTTGAGATTACAAATGGAGAAAAATTTCACTTCAGCATTTTTTAGAGGTAAAAAAATTTCAACTTCTTGGATAAGCGATAAAGTGATTAAATAAATTCATACAAATCTTAAAGCAAATAAATAAGACATAGAGAAAGAGAAATTAGAATATTGCCTCAGATATTTCTAATGCCTCAGGATTTAATTTCTGTCAATATGTTAGTGCTATAAATTAAAAATAGCTTCAAGTTTTTAATTGACTTGATTATAAGCCAACAGAATTTATTCATAATAAATACCTGTCCAAATACTGAATTTAAATTATTTGAAACATTTAAATTTAACTACCTATCTATCTATCCATCCTAGCCATCTGTCTATCTCTGTTTATGTCTGTGTGTGTGTCTGTTTATTTAAGACCAAGGAGAAGGAAAGTAAGGGGTCTTGGTGGAGAGGGGTAGTGGAGACTTACCCCATTCTCCGTGGAGCGGTAAAGTGGCTTCCACAGTCTTACTTCCAAATGAATTATCAAGGCAAGAAGGATGAACTTCACATATTGAGCCCAAGTTAGATCTCCCTGTGTTGAAAAAATAAGCTGTAAGATTGAGCCCTAAAAGTTTTTCTTAGAAAAGTGGTTAACCAGTTTGATTTAAACATTCTAACATGTATGCATAATGTAATTCTTTGACAGCCATGGGAGATTGGTTCCAACACCCGCTGAACACCAAAATTCTGGAATGTTCAAGTCCCTTATATAAAATGGTGTGATATTTGCATGTAACCTATGTCCTCCTGTACACATTAATCTCAATGTTACTTATAATAACTAATACAATGTAGATGCTATGTAAATAGCTGTTATACTATATTATTTTTATTTGTATTATTTTTACTGTTGTACTTTTTTAAAATTTTTCTTCAAATATTTTTTATCTGTAATAATTGGTTCATTCTGCCAAAAGCCAAACCCAAGAACATGGGGTGTAAAGTATATATCAAAACAGCATGTTGTGTATCATAAATAGATATCATTAGTCCTTGTTGTTTAAAATAAATTTACAAAGAAAAACTGTTAGGCTTTTTTCTTAATTTCTTTAATTAGAAAAACCCTCAGGGCTGTTTGATAATTCAGCCATAATTTCTATGGATGTTAGGGGAAATTCCAAAAGTATAAGATAAAATGAGGTAGTATTAAACATGCAAGTTTTAAGGACAGATTCTACATTCTGTTTTTTTTGTATACATGTGTACTAAAATTTTATTCTTTAAGCAAAGTTATGTTTTATTATTCATTTGAACTCTGCATCCATTATCTTATAAAATCTATACAAAATAATTTCAAAAGTGGCCTATCACTCTCACAAATTTAGATATTAGAGGATCACAACCCAGAGAGGTGGCTTAATTTGCCTGAGGTCACACAGCTGCTAATTTGGTGAACCTGGATATATATACCAAGCCTATTTTTCTCCAAAACTAATATATCTGATCTTGCTAATGAGGCCCTAGGCTGAACGTTTTGGTAAATTGCTCAAGAACAAACCAAATAGGTATATTCTTCAATACCCCTTTGTACCTTATTCTAACCAGTGCATCATTCAAGATACATATACATGTTCAGTATCCCTGATTTGAAAATCTAAACTCCTTAAGTTTTTGAGTGACTACATAATGCCACAAGTGGAAAATTCCACACCTAACCTCATGTGAGGGGTCATATATTTTATTTATAATATTATATAAAATTACCTTCAGGCTATGTGTATAAGATATGTATCAAACATAAATGAATTTTGTATTTAGACTAGGGTTCCATCCCCAAGATATCTCATTACATGTATATAAATCCCAAATCTGAAACACTTCTGGATCCAAGCATGCCAGATAAGGGATACTCATCCTGTGTAAAGAAAGGAGTGCAATGACTCTAGCATCCTGGATTTGGGTTATACATTTATCTACTAACGAATAATATTCAGAGACATGTTCTGGAATTTCAATTTTAGCACACATTTTACCCTCTTGAAATATCCTAGAGGCGAAATATTACCAGAAGGCAATTTTCTCTTGCAATTATTTTCTGCAACTGTTTTTATGTCAGTTTAATTCTTCCAAGAGTATATATATATATATATATATATATATATATATATATATACTAGCTCTTTGCCTAGTTTAGAATTTATTGATCAATAAAATTTCACGGAACAATGTACAAATATCCAGGGCAGTGCACTTAACCAAATCAAATATTTAGATGTTCAAATAAAAAAAGAAGGAAGAAAGGAAGGGAGGGAGGAAGGAAGGGTGAGAAGGTGAGAAAGCAAGAAAGAACTTTTGAATATCATTAGAAGTCAAATATCGAAGTCTGGGAGTTTTGTGGCTGGATAAAGTTAGTCCCTCTCTTTGGATATTTCAGAGTTTCATTCCAGGTATGAATAACCTCAGAACAGGGAGGCTCTCTGCAAAGTACATTAGCTCTAAATTACTAATAAAAAAACAGATTTTATTTAGGGGCAGAGTTGGTATGGGAATTGAAATTCCAAGACCGCACATTATTTTCACTTAGGGATATTGTGTTAGGCAACAGCAAAGAAAAAAGGAGCAGTGGAAAGGCCAGTAGTCTTAACATCTGACAGCAGTGCGTGTTCGAAGGGTGAACCATAATTCTCCCAGGGACTGGAGTCTGGATGTCCGCCTGCTTGATCTAATCCCATAATGTAAGAAAGGAAAGGCAGTTGACAGAAACAAGCGATTTTATGTCTCTATGTTTTTTCTTCCCCCCTCCCCACTCCCAAATTGCCCACTGCTACTCAGGTATTTCACGTGAGGTAGACAAAGGCCATTTTGATTAGCTGGGTCCACATATCATTGTTCCTGCCCTGCAACAAAACAAACAAAACAAAAACAGTGGCTTTCCCTCCCCTCCCCTTTCTACTACGTTGCTGTTACGACTGATTTCACTATTGGGAACATATTGAAGCAGAGAAAAAGCAATGCAGTGTTTTGACTTAGTGTATATTAGGAAACTGTGATGAAACTGGAAAAACATTCTTAGTCTTAAAAAAAACTCACTCCTGCTCCGGCACCTCCCTCCTGGCCGCATCTACCAAAAGACTTATATTTATAACTGTTTTTATGACATCATGTTTTCTGACCTCTTCCCCATAAAAAGGAAAATTCTGAGCTGTGTAAAATACTAGCATGTTCATTAAACATATTTTTAATGTGTTTCAAGCCTTTTTAAAATACAGCATCTTTTATTAGTGTATAATTACATAGTACTTATGGAGCAGAAGAAATGCTGAGGTCCACAGTGCTCTGAAGTAGAGCCAGTCAGCCCCCGAGGGAGCCGATTCGGAAGTCACTGTGCATAAAGATGGGGTAGAATTACGTGAGACCCACAAAGGACGTGTTGAGGGAATGGGTTTGTTCAGCAGAGCGAAGATGGAGACTGGACATTCAAATTCAGTTGCAGCCAACAAAGGGCACTTATAGCATCTATGCATTGACTGAGAAGGAGGAGAGATGAACTTAGTGGAAGGAATGGAACTTGGAAGGGAAAAAAATCATTTCTAAAGGAAGTGGGAGTCTGCTCTGGAATGTGAAAACAAACAAACCAACGAAATCACTTCTTTCTCAATCTTCAAGAAAGCATTATGGATAAAATCCATTTGGTGGATGCAACTCATTTTTGATTCTGGCTTTCTGATAGGTACAACACAAAGACGAGACGACCCATAACAAACCGTTCATTCCTGGATTGCATGTCCAGCCTGGTAGGGTTATTTATCACGTCGGTGTAAGGGAGGCAGTGAGTGTGGTAGCAATGGATACTTGGATTTGTTTTGCAACTTCTCTACAATTCTTCATGATTCTTTAGAATCATGGTTCTCAAAGCTTGGGACAACATATCTTTGCATGTTGTTTCAAAATTCTTAAGAGTTTTAGAAACACTTTGAAGTTAAAAGTCTCCCTGTCTCAATTATATGTATTTAAGACTATAATGATGCTAGTCTACAGTATTGTAAATACTTGCAAGCTAATCTAACAAATAATTTAATAAGTAAATTCAAGTTCATTTCAGATGGTATTAAATTTAAGTGTGTATCTCACACAGCATCTCCTTGTGAGCATTAGCCTGGCAGAACTCTGGGTAAGATCAAAAGAATACATTGCATTTGCAAACATCATCCGTTAGATTTAGTTTGCCAATATTTCAGAACAATGGGTCTTCCAAAATTCCATATTAAAAACTGTAAATAGTAAGAATCTTTGAAAAATAAATCACTCTGAATCAGAAAGGAGGGATATGGGTTTCAAGGAGTGGGTAGAATATTTTTTTAAAAATTGGAATAAAACAGTCGTTAGATTCTGAATGTGGTGATATTCTACACTTGCATATGACAATTAAACAAAATCCATCTAGAAACACTAAGTCAACATTGCTTTGATGGTCCCTCTTCTTTTGTGAAGTTTTTAGAGAGCAATATGCTTTTCTTCTGTTCCTCCATGGATGGTAAAAGAATAAAAATAAATTCCTAGAGCAAATATGGGGCACACTATGGGATTCATAGCTATGTGACAACAGCAAGACAAAGGCCAGGAAACAGAGAGAGCTATCAGTAGTAAACTCAAACTTCAGATGGAGTTTAGAATCAGCCTAGATATGCAGTTCAGAATTTTACTTTAATCAGTTCAAAATGAGCAGAGAGATGGCTCAAGGGACAATTGATACAGATAAGAAGAAAAAATGAAGCAGTGAGACCCTGTCTCTACAAAACGAAAACAAAAAACAAAATGTAGAGAAAATCAGCCAAGCATGGTAGTGTATGCCTGTAGACGCAGCTACTTGGGATGGTGAAATGGGAGGATTACTTGAACTGGGATATTGAGGCTGCAGTGAGCCATGATTGTGCCTGGGTGATACAGTGAGACCTTGTCTCAAAAATAGTAATAATAGTAATGATAATTAAAACATATATATTTACATGTAAATAAAACATATATATGCATTTGCATATATATATGCACACACACACACACACACACACACACACACGTAAACAATTAAGCACCAGAAGTAGCAACTTCAAATGTATTCAGGCTGATCTAATGTCCTCTTTTTCTTTGTGGCTGAAAAAAAAATTAAACATATATTGAAAACCCATAAGCCTGAGAATTAGAACAAAATTCTAATAGAGATTAGCATGAGTTAAGAGCAGACTGTCTCACCTACATTCAGAGGATGGACTGAATAATTTATAGACAAGACTGCAAATCCAATCAGGCTTACCATGTCTACCAAAATGTCTGTTTGAAGTTTCCCCAACAGGATAAGAAAGGGACCCAAGGCTCTTGTACTTAATAAGCTGTCAAATAAGAAGACTGTGAATTTTTTATGATAAGAACTTTGAGCTATATAAAATCTTTAGTTTTAGATCTAAACACATAATCCTTGAGTCAGAAAAGAACTTTAATATCAACTTACTTATGATTATAGGTTTACATGGTGTTCCTAAGAATCTGAAGAACAAAACACGAGGCAGTGTATCAGTGTTTAGCATCTAATTTGGTCCCAGTAATGAGATTTTTTAAATTTTTTAGGTCCTCCATTTGACACTCTAAATTCTCATATTTCTCATTCTGCTTCAGTCATTGCTTACATTAGTTAATTTTTGTAAAGTTTTTAGAACACAGCCTGGAACCTCATGAGCTTTATTACGTAAATGTTGTTAAATAAATAAAAACTGTCTTCCCCAGGCAACTTGGAGTGCATGGTCCATGAACCTTGACAACTCCTTTGCTTAATCCCTAAGCTCATTTTCTCAATTTTATTCTATCACACTCCCTTGAAAAAGGTTTAGAGTTTAAAATTTAAAAAAAAGAAAAATCACTGACACCTCTCTATCTGAAATAGGGCTAATAGACGTTCCTGGGAAAATTCACGGAACTAGGTGGACAGTGGGCAGCCACATGGGAATCCTTAAACCCTCCACTTCACTCCGGATTCTCTCACAATGTGTGGAGATATTATGAAGGGTCTTCAATCCTCACACTTCCACTCTAACGCCCCTTTTTCAGTAGCATTAAAATATGCTCTACTTTCCCCTAACAAAACAAATGCTTTGATCAACATTAAATTCTCTTTCAACAAACTCTCACTTTTCCTCCCTTTCAGAGACAAACTTTGAGAAAGAATTTTCTGGGCCGGGCACGGTGGCTCATGCCTGTAATCCCAGCACTTTGGGAGGCCGGGGTGGGTGGATCACCTGAGGTAAGGAGTTCAAGACCAGCCTGACTAACATGGCAAAACCCTGTCTCTGCTAAAAATACAAAATTAGCCAGGTTTGGTGGCGTATGCCTGTAATCCTAGCTACTTGGGAGGCTGAGGCAGGAGAATTGCTTGAACCTGGGAGGTGGAGGTTGCAGTGAGCCAAGATCCTGCCACTGCACTCCAGCCTAGGTGACAGAGCACGACTCCGTCAAAAAAAAAAAAAAAAAAAAAAAAAAAAAAGAATTTTCTGGCTGGGAGCAGTGGTGCATGCCTGTAATCTCAATACTTTGGGAGGCCAAGGCGGCGGGCGGATCTCTTGAGCTCAGGCGTTTGAGACTAGCCTGAGCAACAGAGTGGGGCCGTGTCTCTACAAGACATACAAAAATACAAAAATAAATAAATAAATAAAAAATAAACAATAGCCTGGCATGGTGGCCACACCCATAGTTCCAACTACTTTGGGGGTTGACGTGGGAGAATTGCTTGAGCCTGGGAGGTCAATACTGCAGTGAGCCATGACCATGTCATTGCACTCCAACTTGGGTAACAGAGTGAGACCCTGTCTCAAAAAAATAATGTTCTAAACTTCGTGTCTCTAGTTTCTCAGCTCTCCTCAGCTGGGTCAATAGTTTTTCTAGCATGAACTTGACCCTGTTGGCCTGCACCCTTCACTTTTGGTTCCCTGAGCCTCCACGCTCAGGGCTGCCCTGAGTTTTTCTCTTTGCCTTCAGACGCCTGTGCATAGGTGCTTTTGTCTCTGTCATTGTGAGGGACTGACCTGTGCCTCCTCTGAGGCCATAAGTGTGACACCTTAATCCAATAGGACCTATGACCTTTTAAGAAGAGAAAGAGATAGCAGAGATTCAAGTGCACAGAGAAAAGAACATGTGAGGACACAGTGAGAAAGTCGCCATCTGCAAGCGAAAGAGAGAGTCCTCAGGAGAAATAAAACCTGCCCATTCCTCAATCTCAGACTCCCAGCCTCCAGAATTGTGAGAAAATACATTTCTGTTTTGTAAGCCACCCAGAATGTCGTATTTTGTTATGGTAGCCCTTGCAGACAAATACTATCATCTTCCTGTTTCTATTCCTATGATCTTACATGTCCCAGTGTTCTGTTTAAGGTCACCTCTTCTCAGCGTCTGCATTTTCTTCATTGGCAGCTGCATCCACTCTCAAGTCTTCAGCTGTCATCTCTGTGTGACTCACTTGCAAACTGGTATCTTCAACCCAACAGTTTTTAGTCCTAATCTTCCATCAGCACTCTGAGCACCTTCACTCATGGGCCTTGCAAGTCCTTCAAATTGAAAATGTCTACAATTGAATTTATCATCTCAGCTCCTCCCCCTCATTCCCAAATTACTGTTCTGTCCATTCCTGATCATCATCATTTGTTCCTGTGCAAGACAAATCCTCATATTCTCACCATGCCCCCATGGCTGATAAATAATAAAGCATTGCGTCTTTTTTTTTTTTTTTACTTTTCTTTTTTTACTTTTAGGTTCAGGGGTACGTGTGCAGGTCTGTTACATGGGTAAATGGCACATTGCTGAGGTTGGAGTACAGCTGAGTCTTGTCACCCAGCTAGTGAACATAGTACCTGGTAGGTAGTACTGGTAGGTAGTACTGGTGGATAGTACTGGTAGGTAGTACCCTCAACTCCCCCCACCTTCTAGTAGTCCCCAGCATTCATTTCTCCCATCTGTATATCAATGTGTACTTGTCAGAGGTGTCTGAACCAGAGCAACTCCATCTTGAATAGAGGCTGGGTAAAGTAAGGCTGAGACCTACTGGGCTGCTACATTCCTAGCAAGTTAGGGATTCTTAGTAATGAGATGAAATAGGAAGTCAGCACAAGATACGGGTCACAAAGACCTTGCTGATAAAATAGGATGCAGTAAAGAAGCCGGCTCAAACCCATTAAAACCAAGATGGTGATAAAAGTGACCTCTGCTTGTCCTCACTGCTCATTATAATGAATTAGCATACTAAAAGACACTCCCGCCAGTGCCATGGCAGTTTACAAATGTCATGGCAATGTCAAGAAGTTACCCTATATGGTCTAAAAAGGGGAGAAACCCTTAGTTTGAGGAATTGCCCAACTCTTTTCCATAAAACTCATGAATAATCTACCTCTTGTTTGCCATATAATTAAGAAACAACTATAAGTATACTCAGTCAAGCGGCCCAGGCCACTGCTCTGCCTCTAGAGTAGCCATTCTTTGATTTTGTTGCTTTCTTAATAAACTTACTTTCACTTTACTCTGTGGACTGGCCCCGAATTTTTTCTTGCATGAGGTCCCAGAACCCTCTCTTGGGTCTTTGTTAACATACTCACTATTTAGCTCCCACTGAGGGGTCCTTTAATGTTGACCTGAACATCCCTCTCAAATCCGATCACCCCTCACAGTTCACACTACCAGCCACCCAGTCATTTCCGCCACCCAGCCATTCCAGCCACCCAGCCGTTTCCTCCACCCAGCCATTCCAGCCACCCAGCCATTTCCACCACCCAGCCATTCCAGCCACCCAGCCGTTCCCGCCACCCAGCCATTCCACCCACCCAGCCATTCCAGCCACCCAGCCATTCCACCCAGTCAGCCATTTCAGCCACCCACTCAGCCATTCCAGCTACCCACCCAGCCATTCCAGCCACCCAGCCATTTCCACCACCCAGCCATTTCCGCCACCCAGCCATTCCACCCAGTCAGCCATTTCACCCAGTCAGCCATTTCTCCCACCCAGCCATTCCAGCCACCCAGCCATTCCACCCAGTCAGCCATTTCACCCAGTCAGCCATTTCCGCCACCCAGCCATTTCCACCACCCAGCCATTCCAGCCACCCAGCCATTTCCGCCACCCAGCCATTTCCACCACCCAGCCATTCCAGCCACCCAGCCATTCCAGCCACCCAGCCATTTCCACCACCCAGCCATTCCAGCCACCCAGCTATTCCACCCAGTCAGCCATTTCAGCCACCCACTCAGGCATTCCAGCCACCAACCCAGCCATTCCAGCCACCCAGCCATTCCAGCCACCCAGCCATTTCAGCCACCCAGCCATTTCCGCCACCCAGCCATTCCAGCCACCCAGCCATTCCAGCCACCCAGCCATTTCCACCACCCAGCCATTCCAGCCACCCAGCCATTCCAGCCACCCAGCCATTTCCACCACCCAGCCATTTCCACCACCCAGCCATTCCAGCCACCCAGCCATTCCAGCCACCCAGCCATTCCACCACCCAGCCATTTCAGCCACCCAGCCATTCCAGCCACCCAGCCATTCCAGCCACCCAGCCATTTCCACCACCCAGCCATTCCAGCCACCCAGCCATTCCAGCCACTCAGCCATTTCAGCCACCCAGCCATTCCAGCCACCCAGCCATTCCAGCCACCCAGCCATTTCCACCACCCAGCCATTCCAGCCACCCAGCCATTCCAGCCACCCACCCAGCCATTCCACCACCCAGCCATTCCAGCCACCCAGCCATTCCAGCCACCCAGCCATTTCAGCCACCCAGCCATTCCACCCACTCAGCCATTCCACCCACCCAGCCATTCCACCACCCAGCCCTTTCAGCCACCCAGCCATTCCAGCCACCCAGCCATTTCAGCCACCCAGCCATTCCAGCCACCCAGCCATTTCAGCCACCCAGCCATTCCACCCACCCAGCCATTCCAGCCACCCAGCCATTCCAGCCACCCAGCCATTTCAGCCACCCAGCCATTCCAGCAACCCAGCCATTCCACCCACCCAGCCATTCCAGCCACCCAGCCATTCCAGCCACCCAGCCATTTCAGCCACCCAGCCATTCCAGCCACCCAGCCATTTCCGCCACCCAGCCATTTCCGCCACCCAGCCATTCCAGCAACCCAGCCATTCCAGCCACCCAGCCATTTCAGCCACCCAGCCATTCCACCCACCCAGCCATTCCACCCACCCAGCCATTCCAGCCACCCAGCCATTCCAGCCACCCAGCCATTTCAGCCACCCAGCCATTCCAGCCACCCAGCCATTTCAGCCACCCAGCCATTCCAGCTACCCAGCCATTCCACCCACCCAGCCATTCCAGCCACCCAGCCATTCCAGCCACCCAGCCATTTCCGCCACCCAGCCATTCCAGCCACCCAGCCATTCCACCCAGTCAGCCATTTCACCCAGTCAGCCATTTCCGCCACCCAGCCATTTCCACCACCCAGCCATTCCAGCCACCCAGCCATTCCAGCCACCCAGCCATTTCCACCACCCAGCCATTCCAGCCACCCAGCCATTTCCACCACCCAGCCATTCCAGCCACCCAGCCATTCCAGCCACCCAGCTATTCCACCCAGTCAGCCATTTCAGCCACCCACTCAGCCATTCCAGCCACCAACCCAGCCATTCCAGCCACCCAGCCATTTCCACCACCCAGCCATTCCAGCCACCCAGCCATTCCAGCCACCCAGCTATTCCACCCAGTCAGCCATTTCAGCCACCCACTCAGCCATTCCAGCCACCAACCCAGCCATTCCAGCCACCCAGCCATTTCAGCCACCCAGCCATTTCCTCCACCCAGCCATTTCCGCCACCCAGCCATTCCAGCCACCCAGCCATTCCAGCCACCCAGCCATTTCCTCCACCCAGCCATTCCAGCCACCCAGCCATTTCCTCCACCCAGCCATTTCCTCCACCCAGCCATTCCAGCCACCCAGCCATTTCCTCCACCCAGCCATTCCAGCCACCCAGCCATTCCAGCCACCCAGCCATTTCCACCACCCAGCCATTTCAGCCACCCAGCCATTCCAGCCACCCAGCCATTTCCTCCACCCAGCCATTCCAGCCACCCAGCCATTCCAGCCACCTAGCCATTTCAGCCACCCAGCCATTCCAGCCACCCAGCCATTTCAGCCACCCAGCCATTCCAGCCACCCAGCCATTCCAGCCACCCAGCCATTTCAGCCACCCAGCCATTCCAGCCACCCAGCCATTCCAGCCACCCAGCCATTTCCTCCACCCAGCCATTCCAGCCACCCAGCCATTCCAGCCACCCAGCCATTTCAGCCACCCAGCCATTCCAGCCACCCAGCCATTCCAGCCACCCAGCCATTTCCTCCACCCAGCCATTCCAGCCACCCAGCCATTCCACCCACCCAGCCATTCCAGCCACCCAGCCATTCCACCCACCCAGCCATTCCACCCACCCAGCCATTCCACCCACCCAGCCATTCCAGCCACCCAGCCATTCCACCCACCCAGCCATTCCAGCCACCCAGCCATTTCAGCCACCCAGCCATTCCAGCCACCCAGCCATTTCCGCCACCCAGCCATTTCCGCCACCCAGCCATTCCACCCACCCAGCCATTCCAGCCACCCAGCCATTCCAGCCACCCAGCCATTTCCACCACCCAGCCATTTCCGCCACCCAGCCATTCCACCCACCCAGCCATTCCAGCCACCCACTATCTCATCTGGGTTACCGCAACATATTCCTACCCTGTTTCACATTGACCACTGCTCCCCTGATTACTGTTTGCCACTGAGAAATATAAATCTGATTATGTGTAATTCCATCTTCAAGTATTTTGATTCCGTTTTAATATCTCTGTACTTAAATGCCTTATATGATTACATTTGATGCACATCTCCTTTTTTTGCCAACCTCTTATAATCTATATCCTATCAGTTCTGCATTCCCTTCCATTCTTCTTATTTGAAGAAGATATTCTCTTGAAGTTTAAAGGAAGTTGATTTTAAACAATTTAAAGATTTATCTAGGTAATATGTGTTGTCACCCAAGGTGGTATAGATTATTTTTAAAAAATGTGGAGATTCATAAGAACCTAAGCATTAGAGATAGGGATAGTGGCTCACAATAATGGCAAGAGGTATAGTATATACTAATTTACATATTAGTAATGCTTTCTTCATTGCAAAAAACAGAAAAATAACTCTTACTATTATTTTGGCGGGATCGGCACAGCAGTAGCTCATGGAATGAAAATAAGAACTCAGTGAAGCAGAAAGCTACTGAAGAGACCAAAAAAAACACTACAAAATCAGCAGTAGGAATGTGTGGCTTTTGCCTTGGAAATTCTGCCGTTTCTGAGACTCCTCATAAGTGACACCAGGCTTTCTCTCTTTCCATTACACATCTCTTAAATCTGGGGATGAGAACTTGATTGTCATAGCTGGGAGCAAGTGTGTGCCCCTGGGTGAAACAGCGAAGTCCATTTGACAGTGCCTTAGGGCAGAGACATGGACACTGGCACCTTCATACTCATTTGTAACTGAGCCATCTTCAGAGGACTCACTTGCATCGAGAAATACCCTGATCGGGTCCATCACATGAGTCAATATTTGCCGTAAATTTCTGTTGAAAACAAGAACTGCGCAGCATTGGTCTTGTGCACTTTGGGGTTGAACGAATAAATGATGTTGTTAGAGTGTGCTTTGGCAAGTGATGTTGGCAGGGGTATCATATTACAAGAGTTTAATTAAGTATTCTCATTACCAGCTGTTGGAGAAGAAAAGTGTAAAAGCTTTCTTTTGCTACACAACAGGATTTTTTCTATGTGTATTCAAGATGATTCATAATATAGCCTGAATGGACAAGAGGAACCACATTTTTCTATATTGCATTAGAGTGAACATGGAATTTCTTTTATATTGTAAAGGGATATTTGAACGGGGTCTGTAGATTGTTTCTGCCTTCCTAGACATGGATTTTGGCCTTTGGCATGCCCACCTGCTGGGGCCACAGTCATCAGCTTGACACAGGAAATGTGGGACTGCTGAGTGGTACTATTATAGCTTCTTGTCTGCAAGCCCAGCCTGCCAGTCCCCCGCTCCCCCCACCCACCTATTTCTCCAAAACCCCTTAACTGGAAGCTACTTGGGAGCTTTTTGTTATTGAAAGGGCTCTGAGAATATAAAACAGCTGGTCATTTCTAATGTCTTAAAGATGCACACATGCTCACTTTTTATTTAATGTCCTCCTAGTAATTTGAGCAGATGCTAACTGCGCTGCAACATGAGTCATCTGAAAAGTATATATCTCAATAAGATTTAAAAACATAGGAAATTTACATAACTTTTTAATAAACCAAACTAAAAATACATATACAAGTGATTGTAGAAACCAGGGCGATTTCACCTAAAAGCAAATGCTTAGTGAGAATTTAATTGCATTTACCTGATGTCCTTCATAGTAAAACCTGTTTTTTTTTTTTTTAACTGAAATAGGGGAAAGTCGTTTTAACTATGTAAATGGAGTGTCCTCAAATCTAATCAATTTGCAGCGTGACAAAATAATCTGTTGCATTGCCAGTTCACCAAGGTGTTTCAGCCATTTGGAGATCAGGCAAATTATTTCAAATATAATCATTTAAAGTGTTTTAGAAGGGATGTAATTAAATGGCTTAAATATAAGAAAAAATATGTACTGAAACAGTACATTGAAAAAAAGGAGCATATATTTACTTAATTTTTTAAATGAGCTAAATATCAATCACACTACATTTTTACAGGCTTACAAAGGTGCCTAAAATAATCATTATCTGACTTGCAACTTTATGTGCTCATTTTTTAACATGTCTTCTAACATAAGCATGTCACCTAGACTTTTAACATTGCCTCACTCATTTTAACATTGCCTTTTCTCTCATTAAAACACTGACATTATTAAAAATCTCTACTACATAGGCTTCTGGGATCCCTGGTATGAATACCCACTGCTTTCAGAGAAAGAATCAAAAATAAAGTCAGGATTATAAACTTTTTTTTTCCCAGTTGCTCTGTATCTAGGTCGTCATAAATATAACAATTGAATAATGCAGGATTACAAAGAAATCATCATATAGCATCTGAATTAAAGAATGTAAAATTTAGATTTTGATGTGGCTATGAGTAGCATAAAAATAATAATAATTTTTTTTAAAACCCACTATTTTGAACAAGACAGAAGTTTCCTTTATCACATGAACCTAGTTCTGAAGTTGCCATACCAGAGGTATGGATGCAATGTGGAGTGGCAGAGACCCCGGCTTCTCCAACCATGTCATTGTTTAATGCATAGTTTCCACTCCCAAGATCATCTCATGATTGGACATGGCACATGAAGCTTTGAGTAATCTGACTACACAGTAGCAAATAGCGAGAAGTGTACATTCTCTTGGTGTATCCCTATTGTTCAGACTACTTATACCACTCATAGCTACCAGAACATTTGGAACATGTACTCAAGTAGTTGCCTGGGGATGTGTTCTTATACAGAAAGGTACCAAGAGATATTGAGTAGATCCGCCTAATTCTCCTCATCTCCGTTTTACTCAACATGATACACATTGAGCTTCGTGATGCGGCATTCACTGTACAGAAAAAAGCAAATTTAAAATATAAAAGTCCTGGCCAGGTGTGGTGGCTGACACCTGTAATCACAGTACTTTGGGAAGCCGAAATGGGCAGATCACTTGAGGTCAGGAGTTCGAGACTAGCCTGGCCAACATGGTGAAACCCCATCTCTACCAAACAATACAAAAGTTAGCTGTGCGTGGTGGCAGGCACCTGTAAGTGCCAGTTACTTGGGAGGCTGAGGTGGGAGAATCACTTGAACCTGGGAGGTGGAACTTGCAGTGAGCCCAGATCACGCCACTGCACTCTAGCCTTGGTGACAGAGTGAGACCCTGTCTCAAAAAAATTAAAAAAGTAAAATAAAATATAAAAGTCTCAGTGGGACAGAGAAAGGAATGATAGGGTGGAACATTGGAGCTATGGTCTGTGGAGCCCAGTGCAAGGTTTCTGTTTGCAGAGGATGGTTTAGGAAAAGTACATTGTTGTATTTTAAAGCATTGACTCTAAGTTACTGAAAGAAGGCTTTTGTCTCTGGCTCCATCATGGAGCAATGAACAAAGGCTTAAGTTCATTGACTGGCACATTTAGCTGCTTTTTTCATAAGGGATTTTCCAAATCGAGGCATGCGAGAGGAAATCCTAAGTGAAAGGTGCTGTCTTACTGGGCCATGAGGCTAAAATAGAAGTTCAGGTCTGACAAAATGTCTTGAACCCAAAGAATAGGAAATACAGGAGAAGTAGCCAAAAAATCTGTATGTGGATTTTCTCCAAATTGCTAGCTTACCCTTAAGCTGTAAAGGTGCAGACGAAGTCACCAGGACACCTAGGAGACTACAGCAGTCAAGAGAATAAGCATCTGAAGGCCATTTCAGCATTCACTCCTGCAGGTTACAACCAGCCAAGGCGAAAAGATCTTGGGTCAATACTCCAGGTTTTCTACTGAAGCCCCAGAAGGGCTGGGACCTAGAGAGAAAAGCTACAGGCAGGAATAAACTATGTCCTAAAAGTAAGAGTAAAACCTAAGTAGATCAGCCCTAAGACATTCTAAAATCCCACTCGTAAAGTTTCAATGAATGTAAACGTGTAATAAAAGGTCACTACATACTTGAAAAAACCATCCATCGTGAGAAAAGCTAAAAAGATAATTTCAAAATAATTGTATAATCATATGACTGAAAAACAGGTTTGGAATCATTAGATACAGGAAACAAAATAAGTTGGTATCATTCAGAATATGCTAGATTAATTTGTGGTAACAGACAACCCTAAAAGACAAACCTTGAGAGGACCAAGGTAAACCACCAATATTCAAACTTCCAGAAGGATATTTAAGTAATAACAGAAAAGCTCATACATATTGAGCCATGTAATTACTGTTTCTGATGTTCTCTATTACTTTGTGTAAATCTACATTGCCATCTAGAATTATTTCCATTCTGTGTGAAGGACTTCCTTCACATATTTAAAGACATTTTTCTTGGCCTGTTGCGGTGGCTCACACCTGTAATTCCAGCACTTTGGGAGACATGGGAGGGCAGATTGC
The DNA here is from genome assembly GCF_028858775.2 of Pan troglodytes. Lineage (NCBI taxonomy): Eukaryota > Metazoa > Chordata > Mammalia > Primates > Hominidae > Pan > Pan troglodytes. Next base: position 110,383,781 of record NC_072412.2, on the reverse strand, counting down.
TTGAGCCCAGGAGTTTGAGACCAGCCTGAGCAACATGGTGAAATTATGTCTCTACAAAAAATGAAAATATTTGCCAGGCGTGGTGGTGCACACCTGTGGTCCTAGCTACTCGGGAGACTAAGGTGGGAGGAACACCTGAGTCTAGGGGGCGTCAAGGCTGCAGTGAGCCATGATTGTGCCACTGGACTCCAGCCTGGGCAACAGAGTGAGAACCTGTCTCAAACAAAACAAAACAAAACAAAACAAAAACAGAAAAAGAAACAAAAAACAAAGACAACATTTCTTATAGAGCAGGTGTGATGACACTAATTTTTCAGGTTTATATGTCTGAAAATGTCTTTATTTCACCTTCATGTTTGAAATCTATTTCTGCTGTTCATGGGCTTCTGGGTTTTAGGTTTCATTTAAAACATTAAAAATGTTGTTCCACTATTTGCCCACTCGCATTGTTTATGATCTACTCTAATCCCTATGTTTGTTTCTCTGTATATAGCATGTCTTTTTCTCTTCTGCTTTTTAAGAGTCTGTACAACTTGTTTTCAGTAATTTGATTGTGATATACAGTTTTCTTCTGCTTCTTGTGCTTGGGGATTCTCCAGCCTCTTGCATCTCTGGGTTTGTAGTTTGCACCAAGTTTGAAATCTTTTTAACCATCATTTCTTCAAATATTTGTTGGGCCTGGCTTCCCCCCTGCCTTGTGAAAATCCAATTGTGCATATGATATCAAATAGATTGCTTGAAGTTCACCCACAGTTCATTGACACTCCTTTTTATGATCATTTTCTTCTGGGCTTTTTTTTTTTTTTTTTTTAGATAGGGTCTCACTCTGTCACCCAGGCTGGAGTACAGTGGCATGATCTCGGCTCACTGCAACCTCTGCCTCCCGGATTCAAGCAATTCTCGTGCCTCAGCCTCCCCAGTAGCTGGGATTACAGGCACGCATCACCATGCCCGGCTACTTTTTTGTATATTTATTAGAGATGGGGTTTTACCACGTTGGCCAGGCTGGTCTTGAACTCCTGACCTCAGACGATCTGCCCGCCTTGGCTCCCAAAGTGCTGGGATTACAGGCGTGAGCCACTGTGCTCTGCCTGTTGCTTATTTTTTATAGTAATTTTTGTTATGTCTTTAAATTCACTAATATTCTCTTCTGTAATATCCAATCTGCTGTTAGTTACAACCAGTCAATTTTACTTTTCAGACATTATAGTTTTCACCTGTAGAAGTTTGACTTTTGCCTCTCTTGTGTCTTCCAAGTGTCTGCCTAACATTGTGAATATACAAAATGCAATTTTAAGAACCGCCCTAATGTCTTTGTTTGCCGTTTCTAACATCAATGTCAGTTTTGAGTGAATTCAATTGATTGAATCCCCCATTCATTTTATTTTCTTGCTTTGTTGCATGTGTGATCATCTTTGATCGGATGCCTGACACTTGACTTTATTGTGTTGAGTACTGAATGTTTGTGTTTACTGGCATCTGAAGAGATCCTGCTGAACTTCTTGCACTTTGTTCTGCCATGTTGTTAGTGGAGACAGTGTGACTTATTTGGGTCTTGCTTTTATGGTTTGTTACACGGTTCTGAAGTAGAGTTACATCAAGGGTTAATTCTGCACATTAAAGCAGGAAGAAATTCTTGGGTATTATACTCAACATGCTTTGGATTGAGGTTTTACAGCAGAGTTTATGGAAGAGGCTCTACGCCTGCCCTTGAGTGCATACTGGGCAATGTTTGATTTCAGCTTTTTGTGTGGTTCTTTCTCAGACCTACATACTTTGCTCACGTGAATGTGCTAATCAGCACTTTCATGAACATTCAAAGTATTTCTGCATATCCCCAGATTTCTCTCTCTCTCTTCCACTGTGTCCTGAGAACTCTACCTACTTTGGGGCCCCATGACTCTCAGTTCCAGTCTCTTCATTTTAGGGAATCTTCTGGGCTGTTCCTGAGTTTCCCCTCCGTAAGTCACCACCTTGAAATTCTCTTGAGGAAAAAAGGTGGGGAAGTGAATAGAATCCTCCTCATATTTTTTTTATTTTCTGTCTCTCAGGAAATATATTATAATTAGGCCTTTCATTGCTGAATTTTGAGTATTTTGAAACTAGTCTTCTGTATATTTTTGTCTGATTTTTGTTTTTGTTGTTATTGGTGGGAGCATGAATCTTATCCTGTTTATTCCATCTTGGCAGGAAGTGGAAGTCCCACACAAGTAATTTGAACAGGGAAAATTTAATAGAAATAATGTTCACAAGTACTAATGTGGTTAAGTCATAAGAGGGTCAAAATAGAACTCTAACAGGTAGAAAATTTGCAACAGCAGAAAGTAGCTACTACCTATTTTAAGGAGCGTGAAGAAAGGAAGAACTTAAAACACCAGAAATGCCTAGTTCCCTACCTTCCCAAAGCTTAGATTCAAATCCTTTGGAGGTGTGTGTGGCTGTCACAGAAACACGCACTCAGCTGGTGGTTAAAAAGCTGGTACAGAATGCTGGCCAGGGTTGATCCACAAGGGCTGCTTAGATGAGAACTATTGAATTACTTATGCCTCATCTCCTGTTTTTTTTTGTTTTTTCGGGGTTTTTTTTGCACAAACAGTACCCTGGAGGCAGGAAAGGAAGCTCTTTCCTCCTGCAATGGTATTAGAAGCCTCTCTAGTGCCCTCTATTGACAAAGCCTAATAGATCAGTTAGTAAAAGAAAAATTTCAACAGAGCCCAGCAGTCAAAGTGTTACAAAGCAGAGAGAAGGGTTCATTTGGAGCTGAAAATTGATAGATTGGTAACAGGGTCAATGGAATATGCTGTACAGCAATAATTAAGAATGATGTGCTGCTGTATGAAGCGACTTGAATATTATAAATTTAAAATGGAATAAAGGAAACCATGCACAGGAGAGTATATGCTTAATAATTTCATTTATATAAATATCACAAAGAGGTAAAGATGATAATCTCTGTAGGTAGAATTGGAATAGTATTACATTTAAGAGAAAGTCATTGAGGATGTATATGGAAATGCCTTCTGAGTGCTTGGTTTTTTTTATTGCTTTCTTTTCATTTTAATTTTCTATTTATTGATCAATTAATATGACCCTAGAAGAGGAAGTACAGCATAATATTTTTGTGATACAAAGCAAGCAAAAGAAAACAATATATTGCTTATCCTTACACATATTAGTAATTAAGCCATGTTATATATTAACATGTTAGTAATAAATACGAAATTCAGCATAAGAGCTTTGGTTTGTGGGAAAGTGAGTGGAAATAGAGTTAGAGCAGAGGCAGTTACTGGTAATATTTTAGCTTGTATGAGAACCTCCCAGGGATTATTACATTTTCATGCTTTATAACATAATGATATAAGAAAACTTTAACTGAATTGTGTAAAAAAATTCAAGAATCCCTGAAAATTGGGCAATTTTGAAATTGTTTCCAAAAGAAATCAGAAACCTTCTATGCCAATTCTATTTTAAATACACAGAGCTATTAGGGGCAATTTATACCCACATACTCTGTGTCTTCAAATGTAAGGTGATTACTCCATTTTTGCTATTAGAATATCCAAAAAGTGCTATTTAACTTATATGAACATATAATATTTGGAGAAAAATGTCTTACAAGTGAAAATGTCAAAGTTATTTTACATGTGATTTATTCAGTTTCCTTTATATTGCAAAAATCATGGATTATTTAAGTAATAGATTATATATATGCGTAGATGTATATATTTAAGTTACAGTTAATGAATGGATTTATCTAAATCTACACATAGATCTTTAGCATCCTATCTTTGTCACAGTAAAGTTACTCTATTAGTTTTACCACACATGGAGAACATACCTATTTGACGACTCTGTGAACACCAGAAGTAGGGCAACCGATGACAACTGATAGAACTTTTCATTAAGGACTGTAGAAAGCAACACTTAGTAGACTTGAACAATAATGAAAACAAGCTCAAATAAGGGCAAAATATTTGAAAGGGCTGTTTAGACTGTCTTCAAAATAAAATAATATAGAGAATTCACCATAAATGAATAACTTTAGTCAAATGTAAAGACTCCATTTTTATTAGGGATACCTTTGGAAAAATGTTTAAAATTTAGACATACAGGGTAAGTTATAATTGTTTATTTTGATTGAATGGCCAGACACCCTGCTGCATTATATTGTCACCCAGAAAACCTATATGCCTGATATCTGCTTTCAGTAATTGTGTACCTTAATATTCTTCCAATAAAATAGGGATAGTTATTTACTTAAACTTAAGTTGCCTAAGTTGTTTACTTAAATAATTATCACTATTTTGTAAATTGTTTAAAGAAAATGTATGGTGCTAAGATTAAGGTTGATAGGCCAATCTATTGTGGTTTGTGAATTGATCGTTCTGATTCAAATTTCAATCTGAAGATAGTTGTAAAAAATTTCACATTGTTTTCTGAAATATTTCAGATGAGACTTCCCTTTATTTATGTAATTTGATACATTTTGTACTTCATTCTTATACAACATAACAAACTTTTCATGTAGTGTAAATTGAAAACTTCACAAATACTCAATAAGTCTGATTAATGAGGACTTCAACTGGTCATTTAGATAGTAAAACTAGTTTAATTGTAGATTGTAATGACTTCATTGTCAATGCACATAAAAAGCAACCTTCTACTTCACATGATATGTATCTTCTGACTTCAGCTATATGGAAAGGAAAGCCCATTGTTTTCCGACAATAACAAGGCTGAATAAGTAAAAAGTTCTTATAGTATTTATCAGTTCATGTATAAATGTATTTAATAAAATCAGATAGAAAGGAACAGTAATAATTTGTAAAATGTATGTTATATATTATAAGTCATAAACAAAGGTAACCATTTAAAAATACATAAATGTATAACACTTGCTTCTTAGGTGCTCCCAGAGCAGTATATTTCAAGATGGTTTTGAATATAGTGAATACAGAAATACCCCAACCTAACTGTTCAGAGTTAGACCAATTAACTTATCATAGGCAAATTAGGTCTATATCTTCAATATCAAATAGAATGCTGAGGCAAGCATCCATGTAGATGAGGCTACTAACATTCTTCTTTACATAGCTTGCATATTTTCAGTTTTTCAATTTTATATTTAATTTTTTTTAAATTTAATTTGTAGGTATAAACAGCTGCAAAGACCTCATGTACTTATATAATTGAGTTACAAGTTAAGTACCTACACCAAGACAAGAACAGTGCCTACATATATTTGGCATTTAGTAAATGTTTTCCATTCATCAATATAAGAAATAAGAATATTTATATTAATAAAATAAATACGACAAAATCATTCCTTTTTTTTTTTTTTTTTTTTTTTTTTGAGACAGAGTCTCACTTTGTCACCCAGGATGGATTGCAGTGATGTAATCTCAGCTCAGTGCAACTCCACCTCCGGTGTTCAAGCGATTCTCCTGCGTCACCCTCCAAAGGAGCTGGGACTACAGGTGCATGCCACCAGGCCCAGCTAATTTTTGTATTTTTAGTAGACCCGGGGTTTCACCATGTTGGCCAGCCCAGGCTGGTCTCAAACTCCTGACCTCAGGTGATCCGCCTGCCTCAGCCTCCCAAAGTGCTGGGATTACAGGCATGAGCCACCACACCTGGCCTCCATAGCTCTTTAACATTCTCCCTATTTATTTATTCCACAAAGCTCATTTGTGCTGCTATGTGCCAGGCACTGTCTTCACCACTGATGGATATGAACAAGAATCATTGCCATTGGGAGAGAAAAATAATAAACTAACAAAGTTAAATATAATTAACTTAAAATTAATAAAAGCGTTGGGCAAAAATACATTAGGGGAGAGGCACAGGGATGGCCAGGTTGTTGATAAGGTTTCATCTTTCTAGCCAGTGGCTTGGGGAGGCCCCACTGAGAAGGCTTATTTGAGAACAGCTGCAAGGAGGTGAAGCAGTGAGCTAATGGGAGATCTGGAAAGATGGTGAAACTGGCAGAAAGAAGGCAAGTACAAAAACCCTGGGGTGGGAGCATTTCTGAAATTTCAGAAAACCTGCAGAGCTGAGTTTCACTGGAGTGGGATAAATGAGAGTTAAAGGAACAGGAGATGAAGTCAGAATACGGAGAGTCAGAAGAGAAGGCCTTACGAGCCAGAATAAGGTCCTTGATATTTGCTTGGAGATGAGAAACCACAGGACTGTAGGCAGACGACTGGGCCCTTAGTGGTCTTGGGCAATTATCCTTTATTCTACAGCCTTTCATTCTTCTAATTTCACATATGACTATTTTATTCTTTTTTTATCCTCAAAACTTTCCTGTCCCTGCTATAATCTCCAGTGTCCCACCTTCGTTCTCAGCTGATGACTTAAATCACAGAAAAAGCCAAAGGCTACGAGAACAGATCTCACAATACACAAGCTCCCATTGCTGCCCCATCTGCCTGCCTTCCTTCTCACTTGTCACCGTGGAAGAAATGACTACGCATCTTCTCGAGGGCGAAGCCATTGAATATCTCCCTGCTCCTTTCTGGATCGTGCATCTTTCCTTCTTATCTGGCCAATTCCCTCTGCGTGGTGGCAGGCAGAGACTGTGTAAGGCCACATGGTGATGTGAGGGTGATGGGTTGATCTGAGCGCCTTGGCTTCTTTTGGTGCCTGACATAAATTTAGGTCAAGGGCAAAGGGAAGTTCATTCCGATTATCCTAAGGCAGCTAGCTGTGGTGAGGAAGTGAGTGTTGAAGGTACAGAGGACGAATTGGGGTTCTCTGCTTTGCTTCTTCAAAGGTAGAAACAAAGACAAGCACGGGAGAGACTCCTGCCAAGAATACCACAGCCGTCAGCTGTGGTCACCATAGGTTAGTTACCCTGAGCTTTCTTGTTCTGAATTCAACAATGCAGCCTCTTCTGCAGCGCTTACCTGTACATGGCAACAAACAAAATCTGCTGCTGTGTAGCAGCCTGGACCAGGAATAGGTGGCTTTTTCCTATAGGTCAAATAAAGCACTGTGGACAATCATGATAGGCAAGATGGAAACATGTGTAACTCTCCCAGGAAAAGCGTAGTGTGGGCCTCTAGAGCGCTCCTCTCATTCCCACCCATGAGGAATATTTGGAGGTGCCAGGGACTCTCAGAAATTGCCTGGGAGCCTCTTTAATAGATGAGTTCATGATACTCAAATACATCCACACGCACGTGAATATGATAGGGCTGATGTACTGAGACGCTATTGTAATATTGAAATACCAATAGTACACAACATTCCTAATGCCTATGCACATGCCCTCAGAGTGGGATCGTTCATGGGTTCCCTCCAACAGGGGATCAGTGGAAATGGCTGCTGGGACACATAGGTCATGCGAGACATTGAAAAATTAAGCTGATGTTTTCTGCAAAAGTGAAGACTTTAGTACAAAACACTGATACAGGAAGATCTCAAGATCAAAAGAATGAGTTCTCCTCTCCACTGCCCTGCAAAGGCACAGGTATTATGAACTCTGGTATAGGAAACTTCATGAATTGTTATGAGAGAGAACTCCTGCTTTGGGGATCCAATATTCTTCGGGCTATGATAACCAGATGGGCCACACAAAATACCCTGCTCCCATAATGTAGGTCAGAGTACAAAATTAATCTTTTCTCACAGATGGTGGGAATCACGTAGAAATGGATCCCATTCATGTCGGAGCAAATAGTGGTCCCAAGCATTGCCATGTAAGGATGGAGAAGATTAAAAAATAATCAAATCAACTATGCAAACGGCACAGTATAATAATAAAAATAAGAATATACGTTAAATAATGCAGAATTACCTGAGAACTTAATGAAGCAAGAAAACACAGAAGGAGACAGTAAGGGATGCTGCAAAGTGAGGGCGATAAATTGAGGACTGAACTATTAGAAACCAGCTATGTAGATTTACCTAACTACTGAATTAATGGCACAGAGTATGGTTTCTCAAACTTTAGCATTCTTCAGAATTGCCTGAAGCTACTGTTAACAGAATACTGAGTTCCACTCTCACTGTCTCTGATTTAGTGGGTTTGAGGCAGACTGAGAATGTATTTGCATTTTGAACAAGTTTCCAGGTGATGCTGATGCTGCTTGTATGGGGCCCATGTTTTGAAAACTATTTATATAGGGGCTAGAGAAAAATTAGTAGTAACTTGAAAAGGGTAAGAAAAACAGAGGGGAGAAGTTATTAAAGGTAACATTGTATTAATCTCTTTTCACACTGCTGATAAAGACATACCCAAGACTGGGTAATTTATAAAGAAAAAGTTTTCCATGTGGCTGGGGAGGCCTCACAATCATGGCAGAAGGTGAAAGGCACGTCGTACTTGGCAGCAGATGAGAGAGAATGTGAGCCAATTAAGGGGGTTTCCCCTTATAAAATCATCAGATCTCGTGAGACTTATTCACTACCATGAGAACAGCATGGGGAAAACTGCCCCCATGATTCAATTATCTCCCACCAGGTCCCTCCCACAACATGTGAGAATTATGGGAGCTATAATTCAAGATAAGATTTGGGTGGGGACAAAGCCAAATCATATCAAACATGCAAATGAAGAAAGTTTACTTATTGAAATAAAAGACTTAATCTGAGGTTTAAAAAGCACACCTTACAAGATTTTTAAAGTCGACTTTTGATCTATTGTCAGATTACAAATAAAAACTACACCACAAATAAGATTATTTTAGCTAGCTAGATGTTATTTTAAAACTAAAGTGTAAACATTTGCTTTTTATTTTTCATAATTCTTTATTCAGCGAGCGAGACTGGCAAGCCATTTAAAAGGCAGAGAAACTGAGCTGGCCTCAGACAGGGCTGGAAGACAATGCAATAATGTTGCCTACCGAGATCTTTGGGAAATAATTCTGGAGCAAAGACTTTATATTCTGCCACGTCAATCGTGCATAGATGCACAGGCTGACATTCTCAAATATGAACCATCAAGAAAAAGAAATTATTTTCTGTCAGTGAAGTCTGGTCAAAGAACAGTTAAATAAAAACAACTCAAGAATTGAGGAACCATAATAAAATGAATTCTGTTAAGTACTGAATCAATTTAAATATAAAACAGTACGAAATTATGGTGGGAATTATAGTTACAGAATTGAATAACGATGTTACAAACCTTGAAAATGTAAAAGCTAATATAATTGACAGACTTGGGTTATGATGAAGTGTGAATATATTCATGTCCTTGTCTTCCATACCAGAGTCTAATATTGAAAAGTGATTATAAATAACACACAATGATCCTAACTTTCAATGTCTTTAAGGAATTTTTTTAACATCAGAAAATAATCTAATTGGATAAATATTTCATGTTAGACAATTCCATCTCCTGTCAGTTTTTAAGTAAAATTAACATGATACTTTAATATAATGCAAGGTATTGTTTTAAAATGTCATATGTTGCATGATGGTAGTTAAAATAAGCTTTTATCTGTCTGTCTCCTTTACTATCTATATACACTTATTTGTGCATATTTATACAAGGACTTTTGGAACAAGGTATAGTTAAATTTCATCTACATACTTCTGCTGGAAAGACTTTTTTTCTCTATCTTCTAGTGCTTTTCATATTGCTTGAATTCCTTATGTTGAGTATATATCAGCTTTACTCAAAACTATTATTTTTCCTAGGAAATGTAAATAAAATTAACAAGAAATTTCTTGTGGGAAAAAGCTAATTGAACTTTTTTGATAAATGAATTAAACATATTATCTTTCTGGGAACAAATACCAATGTAAATTATTTAATTACACAAACCATTAGAAATATCTCCAGAGCATGTCATATCTGCAGTTAAACCATGTGGAACTCAACAGTATAATCATGCCAAGCTAAAAGCTTAAGTGTGCCTGTGTGTGTGTGTGGGTGGGGGTGGTGATTTTACATTAGACATAGCAGTTGAGTCTCTTAGAAGAAAGCTAAACATTTTTTAAAAGGATTTTTCATATTTAAATGATGGTTTGGGAAACTGGATGAAGTCTAGTGTTTTAATAACTTATTTATAATTAATAGGGGAATAGCACAGTTTCCTATAATCTCATAGTATACAAAAATATATACAGAAAAGATGAAAATAGAGCTGCTCAGTTGCCAGATGTAGCAGTAAAGAGCCTCATGGACTTCATCTGTCTTCTGCTTCTGGAGTGGCCCCCGAAAACTTGTTTGCCCCAGCAAGTTCTATGGGACATGAGGGGCAGTCTTCTGAGTCACAGAACAACCAGAAAACCAGAAAAAAGGAGAGCTTCAAGAAAGAATCTCTGCTCTGTTTGAAATAAACAGTCTGAGTATTCTCCATTGACATCCCAGGCCTATTTCGCTTAATACATTTTAACTTAGAGAGTTTTGTATGTCAAAAACTTCATTCCAGCATTAATATTCCATTAATATATATGAGCAACAGAGCAACTGGTATAGGAAAAAGGAAATGAAATATATAGATGTTGAATAATTTGAATGTTTCAACATGAATCTTTACGGATATATGAATAAATGTATAGCTACACATTATATGCATTTCTTTTAATTAGTGAAGGTTTCAGCCAATAATTGTTGTATTTTTCTAATAAATATTAAATTGATGAATTCTGTGACTTTAATTCATTTTGATAACTTCCTTATATCATTTAGATACAGAAATCATTCATGAAATGAATTAACAGACACATCCTGGCTCTGTGTTGACTACCTGCTTTTATGGATACAGGAATATTATGCAACTCACATTACAGAATACTTTGCAAAGTGGACAAGGTTGCCAGCCAGGAAACTAAACAACAAAAGACCAAACTCTGGGAAATTTAAGGGGCACTCACATTATCAGAAATAACCTAACTTTTACCTGTTTTTCCACAAATAAATTTATACCATGTCAAGAACATAAAAATATAAATCCATCATGGGTAAAAAGCATGGAATAGTGCAATTGTTAAACCTGTAAGTGTTTCATATTACTTAGGCAATAAGCAAAAATTTTGTAGGATTTCATAAATCTTCTCCAAGAAGATTTAATAACTATACCATTTTTTTTAGTAGGTAAACATTTATCAGTGAAGCCCAAATATTGTTCCTTCAATTTTACTTTAAAATATATGCATTTTTAAATTTTACTTTAGGCATATGTTAAGGAACAGTAGAAGGTCATTAAAGAATAGGGTTCTTGGAGAATACTAATTAAGAAGGAAAATGAAGAATATAAATTAGAGTTAAATTCAAATTATAACTTCTTTTTATGAGAAGTCAGAGATAAGCTTGCTGCTTGGAAATTGCATAGCTGGGATTACACTATATGGAGACTGTATTAGTTTGCTAGTGCTGTTGTAAAAATGTACCCCAAATTGAGAAACTTAAACAAGAGAAATTTACTATCTGATTCCTGGAGACTAGATGTCCAAGATCAAGGTGTCACCAGAGTTGGTTCTTCCTGAAGGCTGTGAAGGAGAATTTGTCCCATGCCCCATCCTGGCCTCTGGTGGTTTATTGGCAACCTTCTGTGTTCCTTGGCTTATAGTCGCATTGCCTAATCTCTGCCTTCATTTTCACATGATGTTCTCCTCATGTGCATGTCTATGTGCACATTTCTCATTTTTATAAAGACAACAGTAATATTGGATCAAGGGCCTACCCCACACAAGCATGACCTAATTTTAATTAATGACATCTGCAGTCACCCTGTTTCCAAATAAGCTTACACTCTAAAGTACTAAACGTTCGGACTTGAACATTTAAATTTTGGGGGAATACAACTTAACACGTAACAGAAACCCTCTGTGTTAAGTTGGAGAGATCTAATTTCTGATACACAAGTAGAAATCTGATTAATGGAGTTCAGATATTAATCCTGCTTCATATGAAAATTACAGGATAGTGGGACTTATTCTTAAGGCAGAAATTGGGGCAAGAATGCCAATGATACATTGGTAATTGGTATTGGTATTGATAAAAGACAAAAGCATGACAGCAAATAGACGAAGAGTCATTTGACCTGAAGAGTATTAACCCCATCCTGGTTGTGTAAGCCCAGCGACCCTATGTCCAAGTTCTGGAAGCATACAGGAGATGCCAGACTGCTTTGTAAGTGATCTGGCAGTTACAACAGCAGAAAAATAGGGGGAAAAGGTAACTCTGACACAGAAAAGATCAATCGAGCATTGCAATAGACCTTATCCTTGAGGCCTTCAACCATCAGAGTCCAATAACTTCGAAGCCTGGGACTGATGAAACCTAATGACTTGGATTTCACAGTAGTCCTCAAGGAGAGGAATGACACTTTGATGTTTGTATTAGACCATTCTTGCATTGCTATAAAGAAATACCTGGCCGGGTGCAGTGGCTCACACCTGTAATACCAGCACTTTGGGAGGCCGAGGAGGGTGGATCACAAGGTCAGGAGTTCAAAGCCAGCCTGGCCAACATGGCGAAACCCCATCTCTACTAAATATACAAAAATTAGCTGGGTGTGGTGGTGGGCGCCTGTAACACCAGCTACTCGGGAGGCTGAGGCAGGAGAATTGCTGGAACCCGGGAGGCAGAGGTTGCAGTGAGCCAAGATGACACCACTGCACTACAGCCTGGGCAACAGAGCGAGACTGTCTCAAAAAAACAAAAAACAAAAAAACAAAACAAAAAAACAAACAAACAAACAAAAAAACCTGTGGCTGAGTAATTTATGAAGCAAAGAGTTACATTGGCTCATGGTTTTTCAGGCTTTACAGGAAGTGTGGTGCTGGCATCTGCTTTTGGTGAGGGCCCAGGAAACTTCCAATCATGGGGGCAGGTGAAAGAGGAGCAGCCATCTCACATGGCGAGAGCGGGAGCAATGGCAGGGGAGGTGCCAAACACCCTTAAAGAGCCAGATCTCACGAGAACTCCCTCACTATTGTGAGGAGAATACCAAGCTATGAGGTATCCTCTTCCATGACTAAAACACCTCCCACCAGTCCCCACCTCCAACACTGGGAATTACATTTCAACCTGAGGTTTGGAGGGGATGAATATCCAAACCATATCAATAGCACTTGGCTTTTAGAGTAGGGGTTTATTTGAAAAGCAGTTTACTGGGAGTTTAGGATGTTTTTCCAATCCAACTGTGCTTCGAGTAACAACAGGTAACTTAATATAAATTTAGCTGGGTTCAGGAATCAGTGGTCAATAGTACAACCAGAGTAGTCACAATCCTAACCCACTCAGGTTAAGAGCTGGAAATGTAAAGAATACTTGTCACTCAGCCTTTGGGGATTTGTTGTCCTGAACTCCACTGAAGGCCTTGCGGTAAGAAGAAAAGCAGAAGTTCTAGTCCGAAATAGAACAGTCTACCACTCTCACAGGTAGTAGCATTGGCACACACAGCAGCCATGTTCCTGCGACAGGTGGAATGTTAACAGATACCCCAGAGCATGAGTACAATGGCTGGAATCTTAGTAGTCCAGTTACCAGATATCTGGGGTATCTCTATCCCAAGAAGGCATAGATGGATCTTTATTTATACTGCTCCCTGGGAAACGGGGCTGAAACTTGCCGACTTGCCTGACTTTCAGCAGACATGACCTAGGGTATTAAGAGGCATGTCTAGGCTTACCTGATAAAATCTGACGTGGTGTATTTTAGAGATACAAAAGAACGGCCGAAAGTTCACAGAAATGGCTTGCCTTTAGCTTACAATGTCATTTGCCAACTAATACCTTGACACACCCCACAGAGGTAACAAGGCGTGTCCTTAAATAAGCAAGCTAGAAAGGCCGTGCTTCCCTACACAAAATGTACTGATTGTCTTAAAAGGAGTAAGGCAAGGAGAACAATGGGGTAGCTGTCATGAGAATATGCCATTCTTTGACAGAAGTATGAGCAAATTCACTCAGACATCTGAGCAGGCTCATTGTTACGTATTTTCAATCAGGATTTAAAAAGCTATTTACTGTCTATAGGATCTTGGCAGTCAGGAGTAAAGAATGTAGGCAGATAATTTAATAAAGCTTGTAGAACTCTAGCTACCATTGCTTCCTACCAGAAATCATGCTTCTCTGCCCATGACATTTAGATTTGGGCAAAATGTAGTCTCATTGTGTGGCATTTCCACCATCCTTATTACCCTGTGCAGCAGGAAGGATACAACAATGCTATGGGTTTTTAAAGACTAGCCTTCTTAGAAGTAATGCACAGGCAATCAGCATTTACAACCAAGGAAACCTTCAAAAGATAGAGTCAGGGAAAAGGAATTGTAAGGCTAGAATCAGCCTCTCCTTTTTTTTTTTTTTTTGGAAGATGGAGTCTCACTCTGTTGCCCAGCCTGGGGTGCAGTGGCACGATCTCAGCTCACTGCAACCTCCACCTCCTGGGTTCAAGCAATTCTCTTACCTCAGCCTCCTGAGTAGCTGGGACTGCAGGAGCCTGGCACCACGCCTGGCTAATTTTTGTATTTTTAGTAGAGACGGAGTTTTGCCCTGTTGGCCAGGCTGGTCTTCAACTCCTGACCTCAGGTGATCTGCCGGCCTTGGCCTCCCAAAGTGCTGGGATTATAGGCATGAGCTACCGTGCCCAGCCTTACTTATTAAGTAGGTGCTGCTGGAATGGTGTGGTGAAGGAACTCTATGTTGGATTTGTTTTACGTATTCTGAAACAGCTTTTCCACACAGGAAGTAACTACAATATTTCTAACTTGCCCACAGAAACTAAGATAAATTGGTTTAATGTAACAAAGTGCTTCCCCGTGAGGGTGTGAACATGTCCATTTGAGCTCCAGATTTGTGATCCGTGAGACAAGAGGTGGTGGCAGTGGAGAGTGTTCTAGATCCAGAGTATCAGGCAATAGTGGATAAAATGAGACATTAATGGAAGTGTAGGAGCCATTTAGCAAAGCTTTATTTGCCACCAAATCCAGGGAAAAAAGAACTGGCGTGATTAGCAACTCCTCTCTGCAATCAACCACAGGAGGAAGAATAAAAAGAGATCTGATCTCCCCAGCTGAGAGATTAAAGAGACAGCCCTGGGGACGATGAATTAGGATTGCGTGTGTAGGTATACACAGGTATTATCTGTGTATTGAGGTACGTTAACATCTGGATACATATAACTCTAGCTGCCCAATATGTTGCTCAGAAGTACCCAAATGAAAGTGGGGCAAGAAGACATCAGGCTGGCTCAGGGAAGCCACCTTCCTTCTGCTTCTAACCTTACTCTTCCACTAATTAACTTCTTGTAGCACCAGAAACAAAATGGCAGATGCTATTTTGTTTTGTCTTTCCAGAATTATCTTAGGAAACCAAGGAGAGGAGAGTGACATCATCCCCTCACTCAAGAGCATCGGTAGTGTTGACTAGGAAATTTGATTGACTGGTTCAAAGACTGACATTCAGTGCACCTTACTCTTCAAGGCGTTCACAGTCCAGGCAGAAAGAGTAGTCAGAGCCGCCTCTCCTGTCACTCTAAAGACTATGAGTCCTGACTAGTTATTGCTTAATATTTTAAGCACACAAACACCATGGGCAGTAGACATTTGAAGCTCATCTTATGAGGTAATTTGGAGAAAACTTGAACTGTTTTCTTTTCTCTCTTCTCTTCACAAACTTATGGCTCCAGCACTAGAACCTTCCAAGTGGAGGAATGGAGAATCTAGTGGCACATGTGGTGAGTAAAGGGATCTATCATTCAATTGTAATAGAGTTTAGTAAAAATTTTTATTCAGTCAGTATATATCCTATGGTAGAAACATGGTAATATAGAAAGCCAGCCCTACTTTAGAGCAGTAATTGCAACCATATTCTAGTTTTCCGGGAGTGGCACTCTCAGATAATTCGAGGCACCAAAAGAGGGAGTCTATTTACACCAGAAAAAATATTGACATTGCTTATTGGCCTCCTGTGACTAATCAGTCTTAATGTTGTTTATGTGAAATAATATTGTTCTCTAATATGGGAGGCATACCTCTCATTCCAGAACCCTATGTTAGATTGCACAAAAGAAACACTGTACCTGGATGAACAGGTCCAGGAGTAACACTGCAGCTAAGTATCAAAATCAAGGCGTTCACACATCCCCTTTTGCAATGAAGGGAGCAGCTCACATTGTGGTAAAATTCCATAAGGATAGCTAATACACTGTGGGGGTATGAACAGCTCACCATTTCACCAGGAATTGATGGAAAGTGTAAAATATATTTCCAAGCCCAGAGACCCTTGCTGGCTCCTATCCCTCTGAAAGAACTACTCCACTCCGTCTCACTTGCATATGCCTCTAGAAACCTGGAACCAAGTGAATGGGCACCAATACTTCTAATAACTTGGTCATACCTAATAGACTGAAAGAATTTTCCTCTCATGGCAGGTACCACAAATTGGTCTCTAGATATATAAGGAAAATTGGAATTGAAAAAAACATTAAAAACTATATATATATATATATATATATATATATATATATATACAGCTTAATGAGTAAAAATTATAATTACTCATTAAGCTATATATATATATATATATATATATTTATTTATTTATTTATTTATTTACCTGAGGGATGGGTTACAAGCTGATCCTAAGATAATTTAACAAGGGGCTATTTAAAATTTATTTTGGGATCAGGGAAGAAATTACTAAAAAACAAGAATACTTTAAATACACAATTTCCATTGAAATGCTGGGCCAATAAGGTAGCAGATGTCATAGGGGCCCATAGAAAACCAGTCATGTGAAATATAGTGCCCTAAACCCAGAGCCTTATTATATCCTATTGTTGCTGAATGGTATCAGTATGTGCTGTTGCATGGGAGTGTTTGACCCGACATCTTTGACTACTCTCACAACACATGGGATTTAGCAGATATACATAAGAAAGTGGCTAACATTATAGATTAGTCCTTGAAAATGTTTCCCTGATTTTTCTCTGCTTTAGAAACATAAGAGCTTACATAGTAAAATATTGTTTGTTTCTTATCAGATGGCGTGGTATTTAGATTCTTCCTTAATAGATATTGCCACCATTTTGAAGATATTTTCATGTATTTCAGTTAATAAAAAATGTCAGGGGTTTTGAAAGAGAGAAGACTCCCCTCTGCCCCAGTCAAGGGGTAATGGTTTATGTAAGCCATTAGCTGTTGCATAACCTGTTTGCTCCATGGGAAGCTCTGATATAAGTTAAAGGGCTGTGTCTCTGTAATTCAGCTAGTAATCTGATACCTAAAACTTTAGTTAATTTCCAGTGACCATTGGTGCATGATGGTTCGACAGCGTAATTTCTGCTAACTTGTGAAAGCATAAACATAGTGATATACTTGATAGTAAAGGCCGCTTATAATGGAAAGATGACATGTAGAAAAATAAAATGATTATTCAGTCTTTCTAGAATAACAGTTTTCAGTCTGTGTTTCATGGAGACCTGGTCAAGAGTGTGCACACAACAGAGATCTTACACTCATTTTCTATTATGATACTTCAATAAACAGTGAATAAACACTCACTCACTCCAAGCTTGAAAACCATTACTCTAGCTTCTCTGTGTTGTGCCATTTTATTAAGTCAGAACATCTGACAGCACAGAACTAGATCATATGGTCTCAGTCTTTATAGAAATGCATCTAGTGAATGGCCTTTTGAATATTACAATATTAGATTCACTCTATGGGTGTTATACAAAATAGTGTTATACAACATTTTTTGTAATGCCTGAAAACATATATAACAACATGTACCATTTTACTCATTTTAAACATACAGTCCTACGACATTAAGTACATTCACACTGTATTACCATGATCCATTTCCAGAACTTCTTTATCTTCCCTAACTGAAACTCTGTTGCCATTGAACACTCACCCCCCATTGCCCCTCCCTTGCCCCTGGCAACCATCATTCTAGTTTTTGTCTCTATGAATTTGACATCTCTAGGGACCTCATATAGCATTTGTTCTTTTGTAACTGGCTTATTTCACTTAGCACTATAACCTCAATTTTATTGACTTTGTAGCATGTGTCAGAATTGTATTTCTTGTTTAAGGCTGAATAATATTCTGTTGCATGTTTGTACCAGATTTTGTTTATCAACTGTCATCTACTGGTAGGCATTTGGGTTGCTTCCACCTTTTGGCCACTGCGAATAATGCTTCAGTGAATGTGGGTATATAAATATCTCTTTGATTCCCTGCTTTCACTTATTTTGGATGTACACCCAGAAGTCAAATTGCTGCCTTATGTAATCATTTAATATGTTCAGGAATCACCATAGCGTTTTTCAAAGTGGCTGTACCATTTTACGTTGCCACTCATATTGTTTTTACGACAAACACGTTTTATGACAAACATATATCTCCACATCCGTATTTGCATATCTATTTTCTCTTTATGAGGAAAGACCATGGGTGAAATGTTTTTCCATTGAAAACATTATCAGCAATAGCCTTTCCTCTCCAGAGCAACCTACTTCTTTGTTCCCCCCGCATTGGACACTGTGAATCATGTGTTTATGTTGTTCTTTTAGCTTTGATCTCTAAGAAACACAGAGCCAAGTTTTCAGCCCACACCTAGCAAGCCCACACCTAGCACTTTATGAATAATTTTTCCCTGGCTTCAACTTACTTTCATAATTTTGTTTTATTTGGCTGAATTTGCTCACCTTCTTTTTAATGATGAACCATATGAATTTGTGTTAGCAGCTGGAAAAAAGCAGGCTACAAATAAATAAGCACAGAATATTTAAATTGCATCATATTTAATTTCTTTTCACTTGGAATATTTTGGCATTTGAAAAAGATATCTGTGTCTTGCTTTTTTCCAAGTTCAGCTAGAATTGTAATGAAGCTGGAATTTGTTTTAAATAATTATACTGTATTTTGAGGAAGGTCAATATATGTAAAGGTCAAAAGCTGGTAGAAAAATTCAGATATATAGAGAAAAAAAGAGCAACTTTTTAACTCCTTCCCAGTTGCTAAGGAGTATATGCATACAGTTTTAATTCTACACTGTTGATTAAACTATTAACATGGATAGGAAGAAAATCATGTTTCTTTGTCAGTGCGTAAGCTTGACGTTTTCAATGAAACTTATGTGAACAGGCAAGGGAATAGTTGTTTAAAGGCGTTTCATTTTTTGAAGTGCTAAATTAAGCTTCAAGGGTGGATTTCTATGAGATTTCTCAGGAAGCTTTTTCTTAGGAGCACCTGGGAACTATTGCATGTAATCAGGTGAGTGGAGTGTCAGTTGAGTACAACAGGTCTCCGCGTGTTCATGCCTTCCCATCGCTCCTGAGCAAGGATAATGTTGTGACCTCAATTCATTTCAAGATTCTGGAAGATACGGGGATATGTGTAAGGTTTTATGAGCTTATGGATTTAGCGCACAGTAGAGCATGAGTAGAGAGTTCAAGACATTGATTATTGCAGAGCACAGAGCAGTTTCTCCTCACCCAAATCAAGTTATTATGACTTTTATGAATCTTTCTAAAAATCAGCTCATACTGCATTTGTTTTCAGTGAGAAAAAAATAAATATAAAGACAAATCTAATTTTGTTTCACAACAGTGGACCATCATTTTTTAGTTTTTATTATTAAGATTTTCCTATAATTTAGACTGAATACTCAGTTTTCCCCTTGCTACATGTCTTACAACAGTGAACCATCCTGCTTTAGGCAGTATGGCCTGTGACTTCAATTCTTAAAACAAATATAGAGAATTTTTTATTTTCTCTTCTCTCCTTTGCATAGCACATTATATCTCCTCACTTTATATTTGCTGAATAAATGACTATGATCAGGAACATCCCCTAATGCCTGGCTGCTCCTAACTTAATGACGTCTGCATGTAAGCATGATAAAACTCAAAGAGAACCCCTCAGCCTCAGCATGTGCTTACTAGGAAGCTGATGGATTGACACGGAAATAGTTCGTATATTCCACAGCAACGGCCGGAATTCTGAATCTTCTTTTGCACCAGAGGTGGTAGAGGTTTTATTATTTGTTTCTCATCTGTGAATGTGTACACGTTGTTCAAATTCTTCACTTGAATCTATTCTCGTCATAAAACAAAGTTGCATTGACTACCAGGCAAAAATAGACAACGAAGGATCCTAATTTCAAACAATCCCCCATTTCATTGCTACAAAATAACTATACATCACTTCCTTTTCCTATCTGTTCCCCTTCTATCATCTCCTCAATGACAGGAAAATTCAACCACAGGAACACAAAATAACCAGTCAACATACAATCCTGAATAATTGCATAAAAATTAACTAGCAGATAAAATATAATAGTTGCAGATATAATAAATTATTATAACTTTTTAAAGAAAAAAATCTCAGAAGTTGGCCTGGACTGTGGATTTGTCAGTTTGCATGTGGTTGGGCCTAGGCCATAATTTCTTATGTATATTTCACATTTCAGGTTCTATCACTATAAAAAATGAATAGGTTAATTCATCCATTATGCTACAGTCAGTGTCAAAAATTCAGAAAGTTAATAAAACTTTTATTCATCCAATATAAAGTAATTATTTTTATATAATTAATCCTCTTAAACTTTTTCCTCAAATTCTTGAAGGCTTAAATGTCTTAGGTGCTTAAATGGTAAACACAGACTCAAGGGTTGCTAAAAAGAAAAGATCACCACAGCCAGAAGAGGTAAGAGGGAGAAAAAGGTTCAGTATTTGGGTGGATTAAACTGAAATAACAGGTGAGGGAATAGGTAAATCTAGTCAGAAATGAAATTGGAACTCAAATGTCTTCTCAGGAAACACTTGCTGCTGAGAGGTAAGAAGTCTCTAGAAACACCATGTGAAAAACGTGTGCCGTGCCATTACTGGAATCGCTTTCAAATTAGACTGCTCAAATATTCAAAAGAATAATCTAAGAAAAAAAACTGCATTGTCGAAGAGCTAGACTAAGTGACCTGACAGGTCTTTTTCATCTCCACCTTAGAGAATTCTATTATCTGGTCTATCTATATGATAACCCCCTTAAAAAAAACTGCATTGCATAAAATTACCTATATACTTTCAGTGGAAGATAAAAAGATGTGTACGGTGCACAAATAGCAGCCTGTGCAGATGTTAGCCAGGAAAAATGATTACAATTTAGAAAACAGAGATATGTTATCCTAAGAACCACAGGAGCATACAAGATAGGCAAGATTCTAGGAATTGATTTTGAAATGACATCTAATTGAATATTGAGTCAGGCTATCACTCTAGCATTGTTCTTTAGCTGTGTGAGCTCAGTTTTTAAATCTATAGCATGAGAAAATTGAATCATATGTTACTATGGTCCTTACCTCTCTCATTATGAAAAGTTTACAATTTAAATTATAAACTACAGTGCTGTGATAGCAAAATCATATTTTGACATAAATATTAAAGTGAGAATATTTATATTTTTGTGTGTGAAGTTCGTTAGTGGAAAATTTTACATGTAATGATGCAGCAAAATGTCTGGAGAGAAGAACTCCATTGTATTTTCCCAAGCAAAATTGCCAGGACTTTATTTCTCAATGAATGAAATTCAATGGGACAGAAGGCATCTTTCCCTTGCAGTATCGTGGTGCTAAAAACTTTTCAGTAACTACACCAAATGCCTCATATGTTCCATGTTTGCTCACATTTCTGCAACTCAGATGAATTCTTCTCCCTCTTTCTTTCCTTTAGACCCCTGTCTTCTGGTCCATTATGTATTTTTTTAACCTTTTATTATATTCACATAATCAATTTCTTTTCTTTTTTTTTTTTTAGAAATTGCCCCTTTCCCTCACTATAAAACTTTGTTTACAACTCTCATCTTAAACTTAAAATATGGTTTTATTTAGCAAACCTTTTATTTTACTTGTTTCTCTCTTTAGCCAGAATCTAATCCATGCCTTTTTAAAAATTATATGCTTTATTCACTCTGCTTCCTAGTGCTACTCTCTGTAACCTAACTTATATGTCCATCCTTGCAATGAAAAGATTCTTGATAAATCTACAAAGTGGCCACCAAATAGAAAATTAGAACAATATAATCACTTTACTAATCCTCAACTTTCTTCAACATGTATTTACTCACTCATACATGTTGAGTTCCATTTTAGGTACTGCAATGTAAGATAATTTGCTCAAAAGCATATGGTATGGAAGTAGAGCACAACATTATTTAAGTAATTACACAGGTAAATATAAACTTTTAACCCTGGTTAGCATTTTAAAGAAAAACACATCATACTCCGATAGCATATAACAAAGGCACCTGAATGTGCCTTTTGAGCTAGAGGAAACATTCTTGAAGAACTGACATCTGAATTGAAGGACAATGTGTCCAGAGCTAAGTCTCAGAAGCATTTTTAACAGCTTGAAATTGTCAAGTGATGACTTTGAAAATAATTTGGAGAATAAAGAATAATATAAAACAAGCCAAAAAAAAAAAAAAAAGGCAGACAGATCATGACTGAATCCTGGGGGGAAAAAAGCTATTATTTTCTCCAGTTGAGAGACAATGGTAGATTGGCATGAAGTAGTTGTTTTTGAAGACAGAAAGAAATGGATGAACTTGAAAGATATTTATGAGGTACAATCAGCAATGATGGGTTACTTATGGAAGATGAGGATGAAAAGGGACAAAAAAAGCTTCCATATTTCTGACTTCTACCATTGGATTTGGTGATACATGGGTTACACAAAGAACGAATAGAGGTCAACGTTAATAAGGAGTTTTGTCTTGAAATCTTTCAAGGGTGCAGTGCCAGGAGAAACCCAGATGGATGATAGAGAGATACCTAGATGGATGTTATGATCTAAGGTTCTGAGATAAATACATATCTGGCTATGAAAATGTTGAGGTTTATTCATATATATTTAATTGCCTGGGATTAATGTGTAGAGTCAGGGAAGGAAAGCCCAGCACAAGCTTCTTGAATGCTATCATTATGTGCTGAGATGAACAAACAGGTGCAAAGGAGTCTCAGAGGAATGAAAAATGAGGAGGGTGTGTTGCAGTGGTCCAAAGAAGAAATACTTCAAGAATCAAAAGAATTACTCCATGAATATCCCAACTAAAATATTATTCTTGTCCTCTCATCAATTGCATTTCCTTTATTTTTTTCTTACTTTTTAACAATATATTTTCTTCATGTTTATTTGTTTCCTGTTTATTTTCTGTCTTCCCTGCTAGAAAGTAAGCTTTGTAACAGCAGGGACATTGTTCTGTTTATCACCATGTTCCCAGTGTCTGAAAAGGGTCTGAAATTAATGTTGACTGGATGTCACAATACTTCACAATTTCCAAAGCTGTTGAGGAGTCTAGCAAGACCTCTCCCACTGCATTTAGGGAATGAGAGGTCTTTGCTCACCTCAGAAAGTGCTTCTTGGTAGGGTCTTGGAGTTGTGGAGTTGGGGGGCGATGAGAAGTGAACAGGGGCTGAGGAAGTGGAGAAACTAGGAATATAATTTTATTTCCAGATATTTGACTGTAAAGAGGAATCCAGTGGCAAGATTATCCTTGGAATGCAATGTAAGGACAAAGACGTATAAACAAAATTGAAGGTTTGTGGGAAAGATACAGTTGGAAGAAAAATTCTGAAAGGGAAACACTAGTGGAGATATCCTGAGAAAAGGGGGATAGGATGGATTATACAATGGGATAGTAAGTCTCTTCTACCCTCCCGTAAAATCGTATGAGGAGGCAGATGTAGGTAGGTGGAGTGCTACACAAAAGTGGGAAGATTTTATAATGTCAGATGGCAGTAGTAAGACCACATCTGAGTTAGCCTGGAATCAAATTACTACCAGCATTTTCACTGAGCTTTCTTTGAGTATGGGACTGCCAACCCACTTTGTAAGACGAACCAATTTTAAGTTCTAGAAACACTGTACCTATCAACTACCCTAAATTGGGAACAGGGCATAGGATACTGTTGAGAATAGAGGCATGAAGAGAAAAATATGTCCTATCACCAATATATAATGGAAGAGAATCATTTGGTAATTTCTCCATGAGCAGGAGCAGGGGCTAAGATGCATGACCCGGACAGCGTCATGATTAATGTGAGAATGGTTATTGGTGATAATGGTTAATGGTTGACTCATATGATGTGTTGTAAATGATACCAGTAAATATTTATATTGTAACATTGGAAGACAGGAGATAATGAGATTTTAGGTCACTGTAATTCAACTTTTCAAAAATAGGTAAAGTTTTTGAATTATGCCTTTTTTTGTTTTTGTTTTTGAGAGGGAGTCTTGCTCTGTCGTCTAGGCTGGAGTGCAATGGCGCCATCTCAGCCCACTGCAACCTCCACCTCCCAGGTTCAAGCGATTCTTCTGCCTCAGCCTCCAGAGTAGCTGGGACTACAGGTGTGTGCCACCACGCCCAGCTAATTTTTCGTATTTTTAGTAGAGACGGGGTTTCACTGTGTTAGCCAGGATGGTCTCAAGCTCCTAACCTTGTGATCCACCCGCCTTGGCCTCCCAGAGTGCTGGGATTACAGGCGTGAGCCACTGCACCCAGCCGAATTATGCCTTTTTAAAGTAAAACATTCTCTTCATAAATTGTTCTAAGCAGACATAAACAGACATTTTATTTTCTCTGTTGTGAACAAAAAAATTACCAGACCATATCTTTTAGAGGAAGTAGAGAGAACTCCAGAAATAGCGTTGACTCTTTGATATCTCCAGCGCAAGCTTTACACAAATATCCTTTTCCAGTCTCGCAGTTAATTTTTCAAGTGTAGACATATCAGTTACTTTTTTACCAATTTTTTCTCTGGTGATGAGTACTGTCACTGTTTTTTTCTGCTTATATTACATGTCTATCTCATATGTGTATATTGTTTGGCTTTCTTTTAAAATTTACCTGTCTATATTATTATTTTCTTTAGAACATTAGGAAATAACTAGGTATCCACAACACTGCAAAGAATGTTTGACAAATATTTTTAAAAATGAGAAATAAATTATCTGCACATTTGTTTTCTTTGTCTCTGTTTACAGTATTTTGACTCAAAGCTTTGCTACTGTCTTGTCAATTATCATAATTCGGAGAAGATTTTTTCCCTGATAAATTGTATAAAATACTGCACGTTCACAGATATTGAAGAAATTATCATAATATAAAGAAGATTGATCATTGAGTAAGAAAAAGTACATTCTCAAGGTGTCTTATTGAACTTGATGCATCTCATCATTGAAAACACCAATAATCAAAACAGTCAACGTCTTATGATAAAAAGTTTCATCTAACTAAAACAAAACTATTGTAATTACTCTGAAATGAGAATAAGCATGTAAAAATAAGGCCATAGAGTGTATATATTAAGCAACATTTTCAAAATATTTAGCAAATTCAAAAAAAAAAACTACTACAATACATTATTTCTAAGTGGGCTCTCCTACGAGAAACATTTTATGTAAGAAAACTTACTCTTTTCTTTAATCTCAGAGATCTGAGTTTCCCACATTAACTAGTTTCCACAATAGGATCAGAGTCCAAGGCAAACCATATTTTTTCTTATTACTTTTTTTTTCATAATATAGACTCCTCTCAACTCTTGAGGTATATATATATATATATATATATATATATATATATATATATATATATATATATATAGAAAGGGCAAAATCCTCACTGTGTTGTCTGGTGGAAAAGAATCAAGTTAGCCAACTCTACACATAATGTTATCTAATAAGATAACTAGCTAGAGAAATAGCAATATCTAAACATTCAATTTTTTAAATGACTTGTATGGACATTCAGTTGTTCCCCATTTTTCTTAAACAGTTATTTATATTAAGAGTACATTTTAAACCAGGAAAAATAAACAAATAAATGTGTATTAAGAATACTGTACCCTATATGCAGTGATGGAAAAATAGAATTTCATGATAATGTTATGGATTGAGAGTACTGTATAATTGACTAGCAGCATTATTAACTATTTTGTTTCACAGGTAGGATTCAGACTCCTTCTAGGTTAATCTTTGCACTTCCTGCACATGACCTCACTGATCAAGCATGCTAGCAGTGCTCACACAGTAAGAATCTTAGCTCCGCCAGTGCCTGCCATGGTGATGAAGAAATGCAGAACACCCACATTAGGGATTGATCAGAGTACACCAAGCTGTCCTAAGCTGAACTAAATAGGATGAGACTCCCATATTTTACTTAAATGGAAAACTATTATCACAATGTTAAGAAAAGTTATTTTGGCCAGGCACAGTGGCTCACACCTGTAATCCCAGCAGTTTCAGAAGCTGAGGTGGGCGGATCACTAGGTCAGGAGTTGGAGACCAGTCTGGCCCACATATTGAAACCCTGTCTCTACTAAAAATACAAAAAATTCGCCGGGTGTGGTGGTGTGTGACTGTAGTCCCAGCTACTCAGGAGGCTAAGGCAGGAGAATCGCGTGAACCCAGGAAGTGGAGGTTGCAGTGAGCCCAGATCGTGCCACTGCACTCCAGCCCATGTAACAGTGCGAGACTCTGTCTCAAAAAAAAAAAAAAAAAAATTACTTTATTTTCTTTAATTTTTGTTACTTTTTTTTTTTTTTTTTGCAAAGCACTATGCACTCAGAGAGAATTAGTAAATACTAAGCTCCCAAAGTACAAACAAATCAACTTAGAGGGACAGCCATAAATGCAATTCGTACTTTAAATATTTGAAATGATAATACAATGTTTTGAAGAGAGGACATTGGTATTTTGAAATCAAGTCCAAAAATTTTAGTGATACTATCATTAATAAGGAATACATATTCATATTAAAATATTGTTTTACTATTAGTCCTTATATTCACTGTAATAAATAGCAGATTTGTAAGCAGTTTTCTATGTTCATAGAGACTATGCCAGTAAAGATTGATGAGAATTCAGGGGGTACATCATTAAAAAGGAGATAATGGAAGATAAGACGAAAGGCCAAAGAATCCAATGACATTAGCTCTTGTCATCTTGCACTATGTATTCTAGTATAGAATTAAACTAAAATTAATGATCAAGTGTACATTAAACTAGTGGAAGTTAAACATGTTAGTGTGGGTGATGATCTAAGTAAAGAAGCACATAGAGTCAAATGGAATGAGCCAAGAAAAATTAATTAGATGACATCAACTATATGGTGGTTGTGAAGAAGGTTATGAAAAAAGGTAGAAAAAGAACAGAGGGATTTCCAGGTAAAAGGAACGGCATAGAGCATATTCTCGCTTTTTTCACTCAATCTGTCTCCATCATTTTACTCTTTAAAGAAAGGCTTCTTGGATAAAATTAAAAATTGGGGTAAGATAAGTGGTTTAACTTTTTTAAACAAATAGACACTAAGATTCATGACAAATAGTACATCAGGTAAGATGAAAGACATTTAAATATTGATCAAAATCACTTCACACACGTATTGACATAACCAAAACCATTTTCCTGACAATATTTAGATAATTCATTCAAAATGTATTATACATATCTCTATTTATTATAGTGATATAATATAAATCTTTTCAGATGGTTACATTTTATATTTGATGTCACTCATAAAAAATGTCTCTGGGAGGCAAGCTTTGGCATCACAAGGCTATGCTAAGAGAAATAAGGCAATTTATACAATGATTTCATTGAAATTATTAGACATTACGTAGAGCCCTTTTGTTCCAGTGTGTTTTGGTCAAAGTATAAATTAAAATTGTATTGATATTTGAAACACCTTCAGTTGCCTAACACAAAGTTGCTATTAATTATTTTATTGTATTTCACATTAGGCTAGAAGTAAAATCTATATATATCAATGTCTGTGCTGATTTTTTTTCATAAAGGTATAGAAATAAAATAGGTCCTGTTAAGGCTCTTTCTTATGGGTATGATATGAAGGCCTAATTTCCTTTGCAAAATCAAGGCAACTAATTGCATAACAAGATTGGAAAGAATCTGCCATCACTGGAACCTTTGAAGAGGAATACAAAAATGTGTAAGCTTTAGAAACTGGGCGGTTTTAATTCTCACTTCAGCCACCTACTGTGCTTCCTCAAAGCTGAGCCTAGCACTTAAACAATGATGTAGATGGTGTACTTTTCCCATTCTTAGTGGAGATTTTGAAATAAATGCTCAGTAGTAGATCAATCATGGATGAATATAAAGCAATGGCCACCTTTCTACTTTGTTCTGCTTTATAGGACAGATCTGAAACTGTATGACATTAGTAAAATATATATACAATGTCACTGTTTATTGGATAGCATGATTTCTTTTAAAAGCATTGAAATATTTGCATTCTATATTTCTTTGAACAAGTGCAACGACCTACCACATGAGTCGATTGAATTGAATATTAATTCAGCTCTGACTTTTTGAAAAAAATTATAAAATACTTTTGAATATAACTAGTGCTTAGTTTACTTAGCTATGCATTTATTTATTTTGGGGGGACTTTAAGAAGAAAATCTATGCCTTATATAAAACTAATTGTTATTTTGATGATCTAAAGCAATATTTTTTAATTCATTGGCTTCAATCACTCATGTAATTATTAATGACTGAAAGTTTAAAGTGTAAACTTCTAAGAAAGGGGCAACATGAAGTATTATAGATATACATGTTTTTAAGCAAATGCCTGATACTAAAAAGACAATACTTTAAAAAACACACAAAATTTACATCAATTTTCTGTTCACACTGAGGAACACAGATATCTCCCCAGCCCTCCAAGCAATGATGCTGGTTGATTCTTTGCAGCAGACACAACATCTACAGAGGGCTCAAAACACTGTGACCCAGTGGAGAGATCCATGTCTCTCATCATGGTCTTCCACTCGTTTTCTGACCCCAGAAGTCTTAAACTTAATAATCCTTTTTTTTTTTTTTTCATAGAGAAGGGGACCAAAATTACAGTTACGTATATCCATTAGGTTGAATGTCAGTAATTAGACATTATGATAGGGTAGAAATTTTCACCTTGGTTATATTTATACATAAAACTTGCCGTATTATTCTGTTCTCACACTGCTAATAAAGGCATACCTGAGACTGGTTAGTTTATAAAAGAAAGAGGTTTAATTGTCACACAGTTCTGCAGGGCTGGGGAGGTTTCAGAAAACTTACGATCATGGCAGAAGGGGAAGCAAACATGCCTTTCTTCACATGGAGGCAGCAAGGACAAGTGCAGAGCAATAAGGAGAAAAACCCCTTATAAAACCATCAGATCTTGTGAGAACTCACTATCATGAGAACAGCATGGAGGGAGCCACCCCCATGATTTAATTACCTCCCCCAGGCTTCCTCCCAGAACACCTGGGGATTATGGGAACTACAATTCAAGATAAAATTTGGGTGGAGACACAGCCAAATCATATCACTTGCTGAGCAAATTAATAATGTGAGCAAAATTATTGCAGAGATTGCTTAAACTGTTCAATAGGTCCAAGTGGTTTTGAATATGCTCCCATAATTTCAGAATTTCTGGTTCCTATAGACATAATTCATTGCTAGATGATTGCACATATACCTTCATTATGCACGCAAAATAACTAAACCAAGAGAGGTTAACATTGAACACTAATGTTCAACACATTGATACACTGAACGTTAACTATTCTAACAGAGACAACTAACTGAATCTACAGTGCTATGCTTTCCACTGAAGTCATTTGCTTAACATTACATGTGAATTGCCAATATTTCTAATATCATCATTAAATTGGTAAAACTACTCTGTACACCACATTTGAATATATTAAAATACATTTCACAATCACTTTTAATTTTGTATATTCATAATTGTATGCATATTCTCCAAGTCTTGGATTTATGACCTTATAAAAAGAAAAATAAATTATTTTATCAATAGTAATGTTAACATTTTAAGTAAAAATTCATCTGTGAAATTATTTTATCAATATCATATTAAATAATAATAAATCTCCTTGAGAAATTAACTTGTATTTTACCTGAGGTAAAATAGTGGCCCTGATTATAATGAGTTTTTATAAGATATCTACATATCGCCCACTGTTTTCACCTTAGATGGGCATTTATTTCTTCATGAAAAATGTCTCTTATGTTTTGTGAATTAAACATTCACATAGTTTCTAACATTGTTATGACAACAGCAAAAGAGTCAAGCACAGTGGCTCACGCCTGTAATCCGAGCACTGTGGGAGGCCAAGACGGGCAGATCACCTGAGGCCAAGAGTTCGAGACCAGCTTGGCCAACATGGTGAAACCGTGTCTCTAGTAAAATACAAAAAAATTAGCCAGGCATGGTGGTATGCACCTACAATCCCAGCTACTCAGGAGGTTCGCTTGAACCTGGGAAGTGGACGTTGCAATGAGCCGAGATCATCATGCCACCGTTGCACTCCAGCCTGGGTGACAGGGAGAGAGTCTGTCTCAAAAAATAAAATATAAATAAATAATAAATTTTTAAAAAGACATAGCAAAAGAAAATTAGGTGCTTTTATTCTGGAATTTCTATATAGAATACATTACTTTCAGCCCAACAGTAACCAGTTCTAGAAAAGTGACCTTTCAAATAGAAGTTTTGGCTCCTAATTCTTTATTATGTACATGAATTGTTTAGTATGTACATGAATTATGTGTGTCTATTCAAAATACTCTGCTTTTATAAACGGCATTTCATTCAGATTTATGTGAGCTTTTTGAGAACATGCTATAAAAGCACTTACGTGTATTTCAATTAGATCTCACCATGAGCTTATAGGCCTTTCTTTCTCATAAGGCACAAAGCAAATTTGGCCCTGCACTGAATATCCCCTGAGAGCTGACTTCCCAATAGCATTAGTTCAACAGGCATTTTATGCTAACTACATAGTTTCTTATTAATTTTTTTTCAAATAACATGACTAGAATATACATAAAATAGTACTTTCTTATCATTATATTGTTACCTAATCATAGTAAATTTTCCCACTCGCTTTCTTATTAAGAAATGCCAAGTAGTTTTTCCTACATTATCTTGACATATTCATTTAACAATCTTTTGGGATGCTCATGGTGTATATCTTTAAGTTTTTTTCTTTTTAGAAAATATCAAGAAAAAATATTAAATAATTTAACATATATTTAAGGAAGCAGATATATTCCTTACACTTCACATTTCTTGGAGATTCTTTTTAAAACAGCTGAGAATACTACACTTTCCACTCCATGGAAATCATTCCTTTTTCCCAATCATCTATGAGTAATCAAAAATATTTGTTTATCATTTATTAAGCCAACCATCATTTGCAATACCTTATGGAATTCATGTTTTAGATTTTAATATATTGTTCCATAATTTTTCCCTTAGTTTTAATTTTTTTATATATGAAACCTAAGTGCAAGTGAGAAATAGGATTTTTTCTCCACCTCTTTAGGGAAAATGGTATTAGTTGAAGGCTTTGGTAATAAAAAAAAAATTCACATTAAATAGGCTTTGCCTAGGATTTTGGTATAAACTACCAATTTAGATACAACTTCAATTTTAAACCATAATTCTTCCCAGACTTCCTTAAAACTCAGCCCAGGTGAAGAAAAAAGAAAGACATTTTGGCTAAGTTGCCTCATGACTGTTTTTAATGAACATTTTGCTAAGCTCTTCTTATGAATAACAAAAACACATGTGATATAGCAAGAGATGGAACATAAAACCTTAAATATCCTGTCCATATCAAGAAGATTGAGAAATACTGATCCTTTAAAAACAATTTCTGATTCTATGTGGTATTTTTTGTCACAATGTGAGCACAATTTAAATGTCTCAATGGCCAAAGCTCCCGTTTTAAAGGTCTCTGAAAGGGGAGACCCATATCTGAGGTGTGACTCAGGGGAATCACTTCCAGGAGAAAGACGCAAATGCCAGTGGTATGCATGTAATAAAGCTAAGTGGCAGCTGAAAAAAATTCATCGAAAACGTTAACTCCACAGGAGATACTGACTCAATATGTCAGTTAATTGGATAAATTATGCTATCATCTAGTGAGTGACCTCTCAGCAGAGCAGGATTTAATGATGACAATTATTTGGGGAAAAGAGGAAGACAGGGAAGGGTCTATATTATAAAATAAGTTATTTAAAACATAAGATAAAACCTTAAACCTGAGTCCTTTTCAAACACTTTCTGTTTCATGGCATTAAAGAAATAAATATTAAGATCTTACATGTTGGAATGTTCTCTGGCATTTAAAAGAGAGAACAATGAAAAGTAAAGGACAGACTTCAAAGTAACTGGCACTTTATATGTGCATTTAATCTAAAAAATCCTAAAACTTTGCCTAGAAACATAGAAACAAAAGAGCTAATATCCCATATATCTCGAGGAGAGAAAAAAATGTTGTATAAACAAAACTTGAACAGATAATTCATACAGTTAGGTTTCAAATTATATGTTGATGTGGCCCAGTTCTTGTGACACATATTAAAAAAACTTCTAGGATGCTTGTTGTACATATCATTCTCTCTATAGATAGATGATAGATAGATAGATAGATAGATAGATAGACAGATAGATAATTCAGAAATAACTTTAAAAAATCAATGTATAATTAAATATTTAGTGCATTTGTATAATAAGGTCTACATGTTTTAAATAACATAATATGTAATATGATGATAAAATAATATTTTACTGACTTTTTAAATTATATGTAAGTGATTTATAAGCATCTAAAACTGAGGTTATCACAGGCTAATGTCAACCCTCTCCCAATAGAATAATCATGAATATTATCTTTTGAAAGAATAGAAAATACAAGCCATTGACGTTGCTTCAGCTGTACATGGTAATTGCAGCCATGGCATAATAAACATCAGTACTTGTCTTCTATAAACACAGAGGAGAAACACAATTCCAGGGGAAGTCACAGCTTTTAAAGTTATTACTTAACTTCCTTGTCCAGTCATAAAGATGTACTTTCACTTTTTCTTCATTCGTTTTCTTTATTCTTTTTTATTTTTGTCACTGAATAAGCAAAATTTATGTAGTTTTTTTTTAAACTACATAATCCTGTCTAGTGGGCAAATCACTAAATAATAACTAAATTAATTCATTTTAGGTAGGATAATCATGTATATGTCATGATAATTACCATGATAATTTTTTATCCAATCAAAAAATTTAAATTTATTTGCAACTTTTCCATCAAAAACTTGTTTTAAAATTATTTATTTACTTTTTAGGAAGGGTCTTGCTCTGTGCAGTGGCATGCTTTTGCCTCAATGCAGCCTCTGCCTCCAAGGTTCAAGGGATTCTCATGTCTTAACCTCCAAAGTAGCTGGGATTACAGGCATGTGCCACCATGCCCAGCTAATTTTTATATTTTTAGTAGAGACAGGTTTTCACCATGTTGTCCAGGCTGATCTCAAACTCCTGACTTAAGAGTGATCTTCCCGTCTAGGCCTCCCATAGTGCTGGGATTACAGGCTTCGGCCACCATGCACAGCTGGCTTTCTTTCTTCAAACTTAAACTATCTGTTACTAGGATTTTTAGGAAAAGATGTAGGCAGAGTATTTAAATGAATATATCATCACTATTATAATTTAGAATATCAAGTAGTCTTTAAAATTAGCCTTTTAAAAAGGATGCTTACTTTGCAAAATGTTGGGTAAAACTATTTTAATAAATACGTGAGCCCCGTATTTGTGGGAAATCATAAACTTTGGTGTCAGGCTTGCTGAAGGATCCCTGCTGCATGCCTTTCCTACCTGTGCGATCTTCAACTGAATGGGCCTTCCTCATACTGGTAATAAATATGGGGACTAAGTGGAAGTTGGGAGGATTGGCCTTCAATTTCAAATTTCTTAGCAATATGAATGATCAACCTCAGATCCCTCAATTCTTAAAGAATGGTGACATCTGTATTAAGATGCTGAATTATTGACCAGAATTTTAAATAACCTAACCTAAAAAGTTTGTATATAAATTCATGGGCACATATGAATACAGTGTATATTTATATACTATTTATATATGTCTATAAATAGTATGCTGTTTTCAAATCCATGCAGATTTATCTGGTGTTGATTCTTAAAAATAAAAATATACTTTTTGTCAAAAATGTATCATTTTTATTTACTTTACCTTTTTGAAAGTGATAAGAAAATATAAAGAGAAAAATTTTCACCCCTTATAAAATATTGATATTTTTACAATATTAATTAAAATAGCTCCATAAGTGTTATTACTGCTACTATAAAAACACTATAAACTATGCTTTTAAAATAATAAAAAATGTGTTCATCTATATTTAAGTTTAACAAGTAACGGTTTTACATAATATATTAATGATTCTGGAACCTACTGGATAGCATAAAAACAAAAGCATAAACATATTTTCTTGATAGCCATCAGCACTGAGCCTCAAGAGGAGTTCAACTATTAGGTTTGTTGATGCTTTCATTTCTTAATGAATCTTATATAATCATTTATTATTATGAACTTTTTGCTACTATCAAAATGTCTAATATAAAAAAAATAGTCTCTGCTACGTGAGATATTGCATACACACACACACACACACACACACACACACACACACCCCAATGAAGGAATTCTTTGGAAATATGTATACACACACACACACATACACATAAATAAATAAAGGAATTATTTAAACTGGAAAATAAAAAGCTCAAGGTGAATGGTAAAAGGGGGAGAGAAAGAGAAATCCAGCTCAGAGAGATTGTGGCTTGTCAGAGGTTTCTTCTCCACAATTTTGTCAGCTGCTAATTTCTCCCCATTTCCTGTGCCCTGTAAAGTATCCCTACCATCACTACCATTGCCCATCCCCAAAATTATCACATATTTTCTCATTTATTTGCTGTTTTCCCGCATTTTCTGTGGCATGTAGTCATCATTGTGACATCAATTTTTAAGTTTCTCTGAAGAAAGGCCATAAAAACTTGCCAATTTTTTTCAAAATTAGATTTTCTTAACTCCATTTAATATGAGAACAAACTAAAAGAGAAACAATTGAAGCACTTCTCCCCCTACTAAATCAATGTACACTTCACATTTCAAAAAGACTCAACCTTTATTCCTATCCATTCTTACCAATTCCTAAAATGTACTTTTACGCAAAAAAAAAAAAAAGGATTCATTTTTTTAAAATGTCTCCTGGTTACACTGACTCTGCTATGACTGCCACATTTCAGGTGTCTTTAGCATTGATGCATTTTCCTAGGTCCAATATGATCTAGAATATTTTTGTTAAACTCGACCTTTTCTACTTCATCAAGTTTCTCTAAAGCGGGGCTTTTTTCTAGTCTATCTACTATTTAAAACACTTGAAACTGTAGTAGGATAATACTGGATGACAGTAATTCATGATGGAAAAGGAATGAGTAAAATTCAAGGGCTGATTTGCAATGGATTGGTAGAGAACATATACTATTACATAAACAATAGTGTATACTTTTCAGATTAAAATAATAGTGTATATTTTTCATCTCCATGAGATAGAAAACAAATGATACTATATAAGTGAATTATGTTGTATTATTACACATATATTACATTATGCACCTTGAGTATTATATATAATTCCCATATTATTAGTATACTTCATGAAAACCCATTAATTAAATGAAAAGAGATCAATTAATATTGCATGTCTCAGCAAAAATGTGTTCTAGGAGTTTGAACATACTCCCCACCCCCTTCGTATCATTAACCTTCCCTTTTTCACTTGTTTGACATTTTTCCTAGCGACTGTGTAGCAAGAAGCCCTGTCCCAGCAAGCACAGCATCTGTTTGAAGGACATCCAGGGACGAACAGCCAATTGTGCCACGGCCAGATTTGTGCTCCACTCTCTCCCAAGGGAATTGAGGAGGGAGACAGGCATGTGTGTGACTGCCCATCTGCCAGCCTCGCTGACTCGCTAGCTAGGTGTCTGCCATGGTGCCATGCTGAAGGTTCCTTGAACCAGTGCTCAGAAGATAAATGCTGTTTCTCTTGTTTTTTTTTCTCCCCTTCAAAAAGACAAACGCCTGAATAACTTCAACGCAGCTGATATTAACCAGCGTGGCTCTACTACAATACATTTTATCAAGCAAATAGATAGCTACTAACAACCTCCAGAATAGCTCAATTCTAATACAAAGAGAAAATTCTCCAAATATGAATGATGATCAAAATAGCCAAGAATCCCTGGAGGTGTGAAACCACTCAATTTCACATCACTAATTTGTGTACTAGTTCAAGCAAACGGACATTCTTATTAGCTGATGATGTTTATCAAAATCAGCTTTCAGCTAGTTGGAAAATCATGGGTGAAAATAAATGAATAGAAGTAAACAAAGATAAGAAAAGGAGCAGGCAGAAGCTTCAGAAATTAAAAGCCTGAACATTTCTAACGTCAGTGAGCACTTCTATATGCATTGATAGTCTCTGTGGGAATTAAAATGTCACAATGGAGGGAAACACAACGAAAAGCACCGCAATTCTGTCATACTTAGTGTAAGGGCAAACATCCTTGCTCTCATTAGAAGTTCCTCAAGTTGCAGTGTTCGAGAGCAGCTGCAAAGTAGCTGCTATTTATAAAGAAACTACTTATTAGTTTCTTCATGAATAGCACTTGTGTAAAACTGGGGTGATGTGCAACATATTTTGGAGATATATATATGTGTATATATATGTATATATACGTGTGTATATATGTATATATGTGTATATATATGTGTATATATGTATATGTGTATATATATGTGTATATGTGTATATATGTGTATATATGTATATATGTGTATATATGTGTATATATGTATATATGTGTATATATGTATATATGTGTATATATGTATATATGTGTATATATGTGTATATATGTACATATGTGTATATATGTATATATGTGTATATATGTACATATGCGTGTATATATGTATATATGTGTGTATATGTAAATGTGTGTATATATATATATATAAAACAACGTAAGTATTATAAAATTGCACCCCTAGTGCACTTGTATAAAAAAGGAGTGATGTGCCATATACTCTGGAGATAAAAGTAAGTATTATAAAATAATAGGTAGCTCACCCAGCTGGGAGAGATAGCTCACACCTGTAGTTCCAGCACTTTGGGAAGCCAAGGCAAACCGATTGCTTGAGCCCAGAAGTTTGAGGCTACAGTGAGCTGTGGTGGCGCCACTGCACTCCAGTCTGGGCAACAGAAGGAGACCCTGTCTCCAAAAAGAAAATTTAAAAAGAAAAAAAAAAGAAAGAAAGAAAATTAAAGAAAGAACAGGTAGCTCGAAGTTCCAGGTTCAGCTGTATGGAGAGATGATGAATCTGGAACTACATTTTTTGGCAGCTCTAGATAGGTAATAATAGCTTCACCATGTTTATTTAAATGATATTATTTAAATTTAGTTTCTCTTCTTTTTTCTGTCTACTATAATATGCTTTTTCTCAAAATATATCATATCAGTTTTTAAAGCTGTTTTTAGAAATTAGGAAACTAGATACCAGCGGTCGATACCATGCCAATTTTTAAAAATCACTAGATTATTATACTATATCCACCATAATATCTGCTCCTAACCACATAAACTTATTTTTTTTTGATGGCTACCAATATTTTATTATGTTTGGACATAACCAGATAACACTTGGTTTCTGGATAACTTCACCCTGGACATCTTAGCCCAAAAAATCAGTACAGCATTGGCCAGTTAGAATACAATTATTAATCTAGCCTTACACAAGGATCCCCAACCCTCAGGCTGTGAAAAAGTATTGGTCCGTGGCCTGTTAGGAACCGGGCCACGCAGCAGGAGGGGAGTGACAGGCCGGTGAGTGAGGCTTCGTATGTATTTACACGTGCTCCCCATTGCTTACCCTGAGCTCTGCCTCCTATCAGATCAGCACCGGCATTAGATTCTCGTAGGAGCAGGAAACTTACTGCGAACTGTGCACGTGAGTGATCCAGGTTGTGTGCTCCTTATGAGACCCTAACTAGTGCCTGATGATCTGAAGTGGGACAGTTTCATCCTGAAACAATTCCCCAACCTGAGGTCCCTGGAAAAATTAGCTTCCATGAACACTAGTCCCTGATGCCAAAAACGAATAAAAAAATCTAATAGAAAGAGAAAATTCTCCAAATATGAATGATGATCAAAATAGCCAAGAGTCCCTGGAGGTGTGAAACCACTCAATTCCATGCCACTAACTTGTTTACTGTTCAAGCAAGTGGACGTTCTTATCAGCTGACAGTGTCTATCAAAATCAACTTTCAGCTGATTTTGATTTTTCAGGTCAGTAGGGACCACTGCCTTACAACATTTGTTTTTAACATCTAGGGGAAAGGTCTCGGTGTGTGTGTCTCTAAGGGGGTGTGTGTGTGTTTCTTTGTAACATTCATGATAGCACTTTATTGGAAGGAGTTTTAATACACAGCTTGGCCCATTTCTTCCCTCTGACTGAATGCCTTGAAAGAATGGTACAGTCGAAGAGAGCAATACTGCATAGCCATGGCCTGCCACAGCAAATAATAAATTAGATGTGATCACTAATTGAGCTCAATCTCTGAGAAGTTTATTTTCTTAGAACGGTTAGAAACTGACCAGCAGAAGCACTTGCCTGAGAACTTCTGACAGATTCCATTGAGATCGATGAAACGGCAGCTAGAAAGTTAAATGGAAGCCTTAGGTCAGTTGACGGCTTTTCTTCTGCTATTAAAGATGTGTTACCGGCGATCTCTGCTCGTGGATGGCTTTAACATCCCGCCACACCCAACAAGTGTGGGTTATATCCTATAAGGATGATATTCACAGTATTGAAAGGATGTAGTTTGGAATGTTCATAAGTGAGTCATAGAGAATAAAACAGCTCTGGACAATATCTTCTCAACACAGAATGGCTACAGCCTTGCTGTAGAGTGAGTCCAGCTGCTACGTGGGAAGGGAGTTGGATTCTTAATAACAAGGGCAGCATAACACAAGTATTTGGTGAGCAAGAAGGAGGTAGTAATGAGGAAGGAGAAAATGCTTCACAATTTAAATAAAAGACACCATCAAAAGGCGCTGCTTTTTATTGAGTACCTTAATATTTTAATAATAATTTTAACTGTTACATGAAAGGTTCTCTCATTTTTTCATATTTGGCATTAGTTTATGGCTTTCTACCGTGCATGTAATGGAAAACCCACTTTAAATCTGGAGTAATTGAGAGGATGGGCTTGCCAGAATAGAATATCCTAAAATGCTTTCGTAATGTCTACTAAAAATGGATTGCAGACAAGAAGAATGATATGAAAACAAGGGAAATGAGCAGGATAAGGAGAGGCTGTGAACTGGAAGCCAGCTCTGCAGTGTTTAGTTTTGTCTGGTGGTTTAGTTTTGTCTGCAGTGTTTAGTTTTGAGCTGTGAGCATTTACCAGCTCCATGATGCTGTGATGGCTGCTTGGTCCACAGGAGAGGGAGGCGGGGATCCCAGCAGAACCGTCTTCTGTGTAGTTTGCAAGCACTGTGCTCAGTTTTCTGACATTTCTGTTGACTTGTTTCCAGGATATTATTTAGAAAGTGGTTTCAGAAAACATATTAGGCAACTAAATATTAATAAGTACTTGAAGTTCAGGCTTTTGTCTTTAGGTGCACAGTACTCTTTTTCTGGAGTTCGATATAAACCACTAGTTTTGATCTGAGGCTCCAGCTTCTGAAGAAGTGGATTCAACCAATCAAGTCCTACGTGTTGAGGTGGCAGTAGCATACTATTAACCAAAAAGAGTCATTGGTTATTATTATATGAAGACCTTAATGGAATATAATTCTAAAAATAAGTCTTAAATATTTGTTTATAAAACATAATTTATTGGGGGAAATACCTTAAAGATGCTCTTCTTTCACTTCCATTTTACCAAATGTATTTCAACAAAATGCAAATAAATGTAAGCAACCACACTTGGGCATAGAAAATTCACTACCCTTCTTCTGATTTATTTTTTCATATTACATAATAATAATATAAATTGGAAGCATTTTGAAATGTCATTACCTACATGTTATCTGCAAGTATTTTAGACAATCATATCTGTTTTATAATTCTTTGTTTTCTTCTATTTCTAATTAGCTTTTACAGTCATAATTCTTATCTTTTTATTTGATTTTAAGCATATTGAGAACATTCTGGCATTTTCTATAAATTTTCATAAATTGACACTGTACTTTTATAATCACGTTAATACTGTGTTTTGCTGGAGATGCCTGAAAGACATGTTTTGTTATATAAAATACAATGTACTGTTTAGAGGCACATTTGCTTTGATTTAATAGCACTGGTTTAAAAATAGATAAAATTATATTAACTCATAATTAACATTAGTTAATTGATAACTATTAAATATGTGGAAGAAACTTTCAACATTGTAAAATTTGTTTTCATATTTTTAAAAAGCTAATATTTTATTGAAAGTCCTTGTAATATTGGTTATTTTTAATTTGTCTTAATAATAAGATTTTTTTTGTCATTACTCCATCAGTGACTAAATATGTACCAAATAGCAAGCCAAATTTAGTATTTAGGAAACACTACATATCTCCACACATAAAACTCTTTTTGGTGAATGAAAATAAAACTTCACTGAAAAAATAAACATCAGTTTGACAAATCCCTTTAAAATATTTTATCCAGTTGCAAACCATATTATGTTAAATAATTTCCTAGCTTTGTCTTCTCCATATAAATAATCACCATCCTTTGACCCTTTCATCATTTTCTATTGCCATTATCTGAACTAATACAAATTCTTTCTTTCCATTCATTGCTGATTGGGTCACTATAAGTTTGTTTCCTGTCTAACATTAAATGATGGGGTCCAAACTTAATGCATATGATTTTTACAATATGGTGCAAGCCCTGACTGATGTCCTTGAATTGTGTCATTGAAATAACAATTATTCCTTCTTAAATGCACATATTAAAATTGCACAATGACGTTTTGGACCCCACACTAGTGTTGTTTGCTTAACTTTCCTGCTTCAATTCACACATGACAGACACATTAATCAGCTCTACCACTAAGCTGTTGTCCTGAAGTTCAGTGATGTTAAAAAAAAAAAGGTATAGCACGTTTACTATTTAAAGAAAGTATTATTTATATTTACTTTCATGCAATCAAAAACTGGCCAAGATACAGATTTTATTAAACAACATAAACTTCAAAATATCATTTAATTTGATGTTGGTATGACTTCATTTAAAGTTAGTATAAGCTGTCTATTAGATATAGCAAAGTATTACGTAAATGTTAAGTTTCACTTTAAGTATTTTGAAGACCACTTTCTCTTCCAGATTTCTGAAAATATATTATATGGTTTTAAGAAAAATCTATCAAAATCTCAGCCCATAATAGATAAAAATTAATGGCTAATGACTGATTCTTTGTTTTTATAAATGAAGGTTTTTCGATGGTAATTCTTCTGAAAATGTCTTAATTCTACTTGAAAAGCATTGGCAAATCATTTAAGATGACATTATGAATACAGATTTAATAAAGCAAATCCTCTAAATTCAGAATAAGAAGCTCCCTAGTTTGAAGTTCTAAGTCTGAGACTTTCTATTATATTCAGTTTTACATCCGCAGGAGCCATGGTCTTTATTTGACTTGCACAGACAGCAAGAGAAGAAAACTCCACTTAGGGGTCCTAAGTATACTCCACCAACAGACAATGCTGCATGATTGACAGAAAGATAATAAGTATGATTAACAGCTTACTTACCACTTGAACTGACTAATCCAAGATCTATAACAACTTTACTATAATTAAATAAACTAATGATAAACTAAATAGACAATACATTATTTTTTAAGCCTTAAGTTTAAATGCTGCACTACAGAGATAGATTAAATAGCAACTTTGCATTAAACATAGAAAAATGATGGTAATAATCATCATTTAAACCATAGGAAATTACTGTTTTTATAGGTGAAAATCATTGAATATTGGCAATTTCTTATGGCTTAATCTACAAAAGACATTTAGTGTTTCAATCAATAAGCCAGATGTCAACTTGTCTAGTTGAAATCTTGCTCTCCTTTACTGGCTGTGAGATCACAGGCAAACTACCAAGCTCTCTTTTCCTCAACTGTCTTTACTATTAAATTTAGATAATAATATCACCTATTTCATATGATAATTGTGAAGACTCATAAATGCACAAAATATGAAAAAACATAGAATACTGTCTATTATTATTACTTAAGCTTGTCACCCAGGCTATCATTATTTTTACACTAAATCAACAATAGTGTGTGAATGTATTTAGCAAGAACTGTGAGAATGTCAGGAAGATTTTCAAGAAAATCTCCAAAAATGCCTTCACTAATTAATTTGCAATCGGATCTTTTCCACATCGATCTAGGCTCTTTAATGCTTATTTCCTGATATCTCTATAAGTGTAAATGTTTTTCCAATTTCTTTTCTACTAATTAGTACTCCAATACTTTGAAAATGACTAATTACTTCACAGATATAATCATGAGCAGTACTGTCTTTACATTTTAACTGAGATGAAACTAATAATTTAATACTTATCTTTCCATACTTTTTATATGATGGCAAGTCATTTCACTACGCTGACTTTTAGTTTTCTAATCTGTACAGTTATAATCTGTAAAGTTTTCTAATCTGTAAAGCTATAACCGTATGCAAAAGGAATGTACAAATATGATGTGGCATTCGACATGCTCTCTGGAAATAAAAGATCAGCAAGCAACAAAAAATTGTGTAAGACTGTTGTACAAGAAATGGGAAAAAGCTGTATAAGAATGTGTCTGTGGAAAGAAAACTTAAATTTACATTAAAAAATCACAATTCATAGGAATCAATATAGCTCTATTGGTTAAAGCAGACATTCTACAGTATGATAACTGCTTTTTCAATGTTTTCTAAACACAGAACACAATATAGGATTTGGGCTACAATCCTCACCTGAGGTCCTTATTTAAACAATTTATTTGTTATCTTCATACAAGTGCTAAGGTATCTGAAAATAATCTTATCAAGACTCTAAACTTCTTTCAAAAAGACTTGGGA
This sequence comes from Pan troglodytes, assembly GCF_028858775.2. Lineage (NCBI taxonomy): Eukaryota > Metazoa > Chordata > Mammalia > Primates > Hominidae > Pan > Pan troglodytes. The sequence goes on along the minus strand of NC_072412.2, from coordinate 110,340,813 downwards.
TGTGGAGGTTTACTTTTGAAGCTTCTCAACTGGGAAAACTCTTTCCCTTGAGAGAATTAAACAGCTCAGAATGTCAAACTTTGATCTAAGCTGCTCAAAACATTCAGAAGTAATGTCAAGACAGCAACTTATTTCTGTTTTCATCTGCAGGTGTGAGCCTCAATAGCAAAATACAGGATGCCCAAAACATAAAATTGTTGCAGAAAATATTCTCAGGGGTGCTTTTCAGTAATTATCTCATTTAGTCATGAAATATATTGGAAGGATAGTGAAGGGTAAGTCAAGAATGCACAATTCAGTTGGAATATTTTGTGTTTATTACAAAACATATATAGCAATTCAAATATGTGGCTTTGTTTATTTTTAATAGCTATGTATAAGATATGTCTAACTACAAAGTAAGGAATGGGACCACATTTTCTAAAATCCATTTCAAGCTCAACCGGCTCCAAACAAAATAGTTCAGTGCTCCCTGGTTGCATATTTCTTCTGTGTAATTTTATCTCTGTGATGCAGATGTCACTCTGAGGTTTCTAATATTGACACAATAGCCTTAGAAAACCTCCACCCTTCAAGGTAGTAGATCTAAAAATAATTTAGCCAATAAATCTGAAACTTTCAAATTCATGTTTCATGTTTTTCACTTGTTTGGTTCTTTTTGTCTTTTCTCTTCTTTTCCTCTATTCCAGCCTCTCCTGACACACGGTCCACCTCCTGTGGCTGCCACTTGACAATGGCAATTCCTTTGTATGGGGATGTGGTGGCACTGTGACACTCACATATCCACGCTGTCTTCCTGTCCCTTCTCTTGTAGCTCGAATCCCTTCAACTTTTGAATATGAATACAAATGCAAGGACAAATGAAGGGTTTAAGTAGATCTGCAATGTATTTTCCAATGCAAACATTAGTATCAAAATGCAAAAATCAAAAGCTTCCTTGACTTGCACAAAAAGATGTCCACCTTGAGTGGCATTTACTTGATAAAAAGTAGTTAAGCATGTATTAGTCTGTTCGCACATTTTTAAAGAAATACCTGAGACTGGGTAACTTATAGAGAAAAGAGGTTTAGTTGGCTCATGGCTCCACATGCAGTGCAGGAAGCACGGCTGGGGAGGACTAAAGAAACTTACAATTATGGCAGAAGGGGAAGGGGAAGAAGGCACGTCTTCCATGGCTGGAGCAGAAGGAGGAGAAGAAAACGGGAGGTGCTACACACTTTTAAACAATCAGATCTTCTAAGAACTCACTCAGTATCGCACAAGCAGCAAGGGGGAAATCTTCCCTCATGATCCAATCACCTCCCACCAGGCCTCTCTTCCAACACTGAGAACTACAATTTGACATGAGATTTGGGCTTAGATACAAATGCAAATCAAATCAAGCATCTAAAGCCTCTTCCTATGCCTGTCAATTTTCTAGACACTATATGTACTTTTTAGAGGAAGAAAGAAAAGAAGAAAAAGAGGAAAGGAGGAAGTGAGACAGGGGATGAACATTGCTAGACTCATTTTCTATTGCTGTATGACAAATTCCTAAATATAGAAGCTCTGAACAACAAGAAATTAGTATGTACATTCTTGAATGAGGAATATGGGCAGGGGTAAAAAAAAAGTTCTGCTGTGCATTTCAACAAATGGACATCCTGAAATCAAGATGCTGATGGAACTCGGACCTCTTTGGTGGCTCAAGACCCTCTTCCAAGCTTTTGTCACAGAATTCAGTTCCTATGGTTGCAGAGTGGAGGTTCCAGTTATCTCATAAGTTTTATGTCACTGTCTCCTTTTGAAAGATACTCTTGGGTCCTATCCAGGTGGCTCTTCCAAAATGGGGCATCATACGTCTTAAAAGCCAGCAGGACAACCTCACTCCAGGCTTCTATGAAGGAATCTTATATAATGTAAAACATCACAGGAATGACTATTCCTTATCTTTGTCAAAAATGAAGTAGCCAGGAGGATGGCTGTTCTATTATTTTCACAGGTCCATCCCAGACTCAAGGGGGAGATCATACAGGGTTCGCACAGCAGGGGCCTGAATCTTGGGGACTATCTTAGAATTCTGCTTACCACACTTGTCTTTTTTTTTTTTTTTTTTTTGAGAAGCTTCAATTGAAGGGGCAAATTATTTAGATATAGAGACAGAGAGAGTAATACACATCTAAATAATCAAGCCAAGGGATCAGCAACTAAGCCTGATGCACAGAGATTAGAGAATGACTTTGGGAACAAAAGAGACAAACAAACTCGGGTTCAAGCCTAACAGTGAGTTGGACAAATTGTTTTAACTTCTGTAAATCATGGCATTCGCATTGCTAAGCTGCAATGACTACCTTGCAGATTTATATAGGATATTTAATAAATAATATAATGCTGCATTTTCCCAGAAGGGATACTACTAGATATTAGTGTGTAATATCTATTATTTACCAAATTTTCGTATATGTGATAGACTTGTCATGACAAGAATAAAATAAATCTGAAGAAAATAGGTAATATATGAACATTTGCTGATAATTTACCCATATCTATCAGTATAATGTTTATTTTTGTCTGCCAGATTGATATAATACATACTACGTTGGAGTTTCTTTGTCTTTTTGTTTCTTTCTGAAGGTCATAAGAGAGTCATATCATTAGAAGTAGGATCAACAAAGTTGCATAAAATAAAGTCGTTAACTTTTCTATGAAATTGTTTCAGGAAACCTTGGCAATCAGAATGCTGTACAGGGAATAATGTTCCTCCTAGGAAAAGGGTCCCTGGCACTCATGTAACCAACCTGAGAGTGACTGAGATGATGGGGTTCACAATTTTGGAACAAAATGTAGATGTAGGCAGTTTCACATACATCCCAAAGATGCAGGAGGTCAGAACAGAATATATATTGTAAATCTCAAAGGAGAAAAGTGGACATAATTGTTATCATTTGTCACCAATAGTGTTTCCACCTATTTCTTTGCCTGCTATAAATAAAAAGCAACTCCAGAAGTTGCTGAAGGGAATCTTAGTTTACTATCAATACTGCTTCAGAGGAAAGGGAAATGAAATGTCTTCACATTCTATGAGAAAGAAATATGGTACAAAAAAACCATGCAGCTCAAAGACTGGGGGCATCAGTTTTCTGGAGTCTAGTATAGTCAATCTCATCTAGAATCTACTTCAAAATGAGCAGGAGAATATACCTGGAGTGCTCTCGCAGAAGAGTCAGGCATTTAAAAAAAATACTATGTCTGCTTCTCTACGGGTGAGACTATGTTGAACACATTAATATCAGATAAGCTAGTGAATACAAATATAATTGAGTATAATTCTGTAAAAATCACAGAATAAGAAACATCTTTATAAAATTGCATGGGCTGGGCGCGATGGCTCACGCCTGTAATCTCAACATTTTGGGAGGCCGAGGTGGGTGGATCACGAGGTGAAGCATTCAAGACCAGCCTGGAAAACACGGTGAAATCCCATCTCTACTAAAAATACAAAATTAGCCAGGCGTGGTAGCGTATGTCTGTAATCCCAGCTACTCGGGAGGCTGAGGCACAAGAATTGCTTGAACCCGGGAGGCAGAGGTTGCAGTGAACTGAGATTGCACCATTGCACTCCAGCCTGGGCAACAGAGCTAGACTCTGTTTCAAAACAAACACACAAACATGCAAAACCAAAAAACAACAACAAAAGAAGTACTTCTATCCTTGCTCATGTTATTCCTCTGTGATGAATGCTATGTGGACCAATTTTCATTCCTCCCGAATCTTTTCTGCTATGAAAATGATTCTTGAAACATGAGAACGATAATGCTACTTTTGTACCATTAACATGAAAAGACATTAAAACAAGGTTGTTCATATACTCTTTTGCTTGTATTTATAATAACCATTGCCTTAAGTTGGAACATATACTACAAGTTCTGCAGTATTTGCTTTGTTTTGGGTTATATTCCATTCATACAATATGCTACTCATCTTAGGAAATACATTTTCATATGATTTGTGTGTTATGTTATTGTTTGTTAATATTGATATCTTTTTTTATTATTATGTTGCATTCTACATCTGAGTCACAAAGATTGTGAGTGGCTCACAAAGGAATCATTGCTGCATAGAACTAATGATGAAAATTTTAGCATAAATACTACAACTTTGTAAAACATGAACATAAAAAGGACAAATTCCGGGCAAAATGATATATGAATCTATATGTGCATTGACAAGTGATAAATAAAGGTAAGGATTTCTCATAAGCAGCAGAACAGAAAAAATATTCATAAAAATACCATTAACATGAGAAAAAATTGATTTTATTGAATTCATGATCCATTTACTCCTATTCCCCAATATGTGCTCTGTTATTAAGCTTTACCAAATTGTGTACTGATGTCATTGATACATTGATCTCTTTTTTTAATACACTGTCCTTTTTGCTAAACCAATTGTTTTTATGTTCTTTCATAACAAGTCCAAAAACATGATTTAGAGGACAAAGTTGTTTATTTTTCCACTAAGTGTAGGGAAGGGAGAGCAGGATCATTCAGGCATCATTCAAATCAACACTTCTCCCAACAATAAGTACCAGGCACTGCATTATCTGGAAGCTTGTAAAGTCAGCCGCTAAGTTAACAGAAACATTATGCTCAGAGGGAAATCAAAAGGAGCTATTGACCAAAATTGCTCTATTAAATGACGCTGCTGGAAGTGGCATAATATCAATGCAACACAACTCCAAAAAGCAGGTCCTGTCACATATGTGGAAACAAGGATTTTAATTTAAAGGTGAACAAAACCAATTTGCATCATAACATGCATTAAGAATCACCATTTAATATATGTGAATAATATGTCTGAGGGAGAATATCTTGACAATTTTTGTCTACATAACACTAAAAAACATGTGGTAGGAAAGTGTACATTATTTTTTAATGATTATTTATGAGTTGTGATGTTAGCAAGAAAGGACCTGAGTTGTATGCTGATAGGGCATCAGCTATATGCAAAGGCAATATTTAAATATTTATTAAAATATTTAATACCTGGTATGGTACGAGTAGCACCCTATCAGAACAAAACAACAAGCCCATGAATCACCTAATGGAGGCACCAGTGCATACCAGCTGAATTTAGCCATGCAATACATAAAACGTAAATTACAAATGAAGCCACTCTACTTTTTCTTTTTTGCTCAACACTCTGCCTTTTGATTCTCAATCTTAACTTGATCAAGAAGGGTTTCAGAAGTCTCATCTATAAACTTGAGGTTCCACAGCACCTAGAGCATACAACCCATGGACTAAAAGGTAATTCTTTAACTTTCAGGAGATAAATTTCTTCTGACGTTTCTGAAATCTTCTGCTGGTAAACCCTTCCTTAGCAATTTCCTTGCCTTCTGCCATATGCTCGTTTCTAATTAGTCTTAAAATCAGCCCTCCTCAAAATGGTCAGAGCAAACCACCTTGAGGGATACACCTCATGCTGGGCCTCTAATCTTTGAAGAATATATTTGTTCTGGATTTTTCTAGAAACTTCTACTCAGCATCCCAAACACTCTTAATTTTTCTTCTATGAAATAATAAAGAATGTGTGCTTTCCTCTAATCACCTGAATGCAAAACATTCTTTAACAATACAACTTGACGTCTTAATTGATAGTTTTCCTCCATTACTGCATTACTTCGGTCCTCACTGAGTTCTTACTTCCTTGGATTCTAATGTCTGATTAAGGAGAACCAACCAATATAGTACTGTGTGTGTGTATGTGGGTATTTTTTTTTCTTCAGAGTGGCTTTAGATTTCTCTCAAAATTAAATATACCTTGAAGGAATTTTTATATGCATTACACTCTGCTGATTATTGCTTAGATTACAATGTTATGAAATAGTTGCCTACTATCAAGTCATTTTAAATCTAGTGGAGAATTCTTTTCTTGACTTCTTTTACAGTTAGTTTGTTGTTTATGTATAAACATGTTACTAATTGTTGTGCCAAGTTGGTATCCTGAAACATTAATGAACTTGTTTATTTCTTCTGACATTTGTTGGTGGAGTCTTTAGGGTTTTATATACATAGATCTATGACATTGCTATCTGCAAACAGAGATAATTTTACATCTTCTTTCCTATTTGGATACTGTTTATTTTGTCTTCTTGCCTAATTAATAGGACTTTTAGGACTATATTTAATTATTATATATTTGAGATATTAATTCCTACTATATCAGTGGTTTGCATGTTGAGTTCTTATGTTTAAGTCTTTAATTCACTTTGAGTTGGCAAGTGGCAACAGGAGGGCAGGCTTGTCTTGGTTCCCATCTTAGAGGAAAAGCTTTCAGCTTCTCACCATCTTGTATGTTGTTAATGTTGGGCTTGTCACATGTGGCCTTCATTCAGTTGGGGTATATCCTTTATATACCTAATTTGCTGAGATTTCTTATCATAAAATGATGTTAAATTTTCCCAAGTGCTTTTCCTGCATCTACTGAGATAAGCATATATTTTAAAATTCTTTATTTTAATATCATTTACATATGTTGAACAAGCCAGAAAAGTCTTACTTACAATTGCTTCAAAAATAAAATACTTAAAAATAATTTTAACCAAGGAAGCAAAATATCTATAAACTAAAAACAATAGACATTGATTAAAGAAATTGAAGACACAAATAAACTGAAAGATATCCCATGTTCATGGGTTGAAATAATTAATATTGTTAAAATGTCCATATGACATAAGTGAACTATAAATTCAATGCAATTGCTATCAAAATCCCAATGGCATGTTTCACAGTAGTAAAAAAAAAAAATCTAAATTAATATGGAACCACAAAATACCCTAAATAGCTAAAGAAATCTTGAGCAAAAAAGAATCACACTGGAATTATCATACTACTTGATTTCAAAATATACTACAAAGTTATAGTAATCAAAACAACATGGTATTGACACAAAAGCAGACCTGTAGACAAATGGAACTGAATTAAAAGCCTGGAAAAAAATCTATGCATTTATGGCCAATTGATCTTCATCTAGGATAACAAAACCCACAATTAGAAAAGAACAGTCTCCACCATAAAGGGTGTTGGGAAAACTGGATATCCACATGCAGAAGAATATAATTAGACCCTTATCTCACATTATATACAAAAATGAACTCAAAGTGGATTAAAGACTTAAACATAAGAACTGAAAATGTGAAACTACTAGATGTTAACATAGGAAAAATCTTCCTCATATTGGTCTGGACAATGATTGTTTGGCTATGGCCCCAAAAGCACAGGCAACAAAGGCAAAAAATAGACAGGTTGAATTGCATCAAACTAAAAGGCTTCTGCAAAGCAAGGAAAACAATCAACAGAGTGAAGAGATAACCTACAGAATTCTTATCTTAAAAATTCCCAAGAGACTAGATCATAAATATTCTTACCACACAAAAAAAATGATACCTATGTAGGATGATGAATATATTAATTACCTCGATTCAATAATTATTTCACAACATATACATATATCAAAACATCATTGTGCACCAAAAATATATACAACATTTTAAAATTTTACTTCAGTAAAGGAAAAGAGAAATGAACAGACAACTTACAGAAAATAAAATACAATTAGCTAATAAGCAAATTTTTAGGATTCATTTAGTAAGAATCAGCTTCAGTGTTTTAGTACAAAATAAAACGGTGCAACTGAAAAATATCTAGATCGGAACTTACCGCAGAAACGAAAAGAATAGAATATTATTGAGTTCTATTTTAGTGAGACACAGATGGCCAAGAAGGTAAGTGAAGACTGGGATAGCCAGTAGGGTATCCCACAAGGCTAACCTCAGACTTTGTCCCAGTCTTAAGGATTTGCAAAATATGTACAGGTACAAGGAAGTCTGCTAGGATATAAGGGAAGACGAACATCAGGCATAAAAAAGCAGTGGCAGAAATGAGCATGGGGAGTGCTGAAACAATAAGAAGCCTGAGAATTTAGTCACAGAATGCCACTTCCTATGATGGAATATGTAAATTTATGATTATTAGCACTGAGAGATCTAAGTTAATGACAAAATATTTGGCTATAGGAAAAGGGTAAAGTGGTCTTGTGGCTGGAGTTTCCAAGAACAATTATAATTTTGGATGCATAGTGTTGTCATTGCTTGTGTATAATGTAATCAATGCGCTGATTTGTGTGGGTGTGTTACGATACATAATTGGACTGTTAAGTGACTTTAGTGTAATGGTTCTTCTGAATCATTTTCAATTATAAAATTATGGATTAATTATTACTAAGAAAATTGTAAATATTCTCTTTTTCTGATATTTGAAAAGTTGAGTTCATAATAGTGATGTAACTTTTAGAAATATTCCTTGATATACTTTGAAGCAATATTTACTAAAACATCTAGGAGATTGCTAGGTGGTCATGTCTGTTTTTTAAAATATTTATTTCAAATGTGCTTAGTCATGAAGACTGAAATGGCTGGGAACCCAAGACATTTATTCCAAATGTGTCAAGTTCTTGGGAGTGTTTGTCATAAGAAGCCCCATTGAAAAGGAGTTTTTGTCATCTCAACTGTTGTTGCCTGATTAATGCTTTAACAATGAAAGTCTTTTGCTACGTTAACCTATTTCTAAGAGGGCGGAGGCATCTTTGGGATTGCTTCTTCTGAAAGAAGCAATTGAACTGGGTCACTACAGAAATTAAGTACATCGTTAGAAATTCTAATCATCAATGGCCATGAAATGGACCTTTTTAATCAAATCTAAAAAAAATTAGAGATTTCTTCATCTAAACAATTGATGGGAAGATTAAATTTTAAAATAGATGCATAATAGGGTGATGGCTAGCTTCAGAAACTGTCTTGACAAAATTAAAATGAAAAAGTCTAACCTAAATCAAAGTTACAATTTGTGTGCTCGAATTGCCTGTTTTTTGATTCTATGTGGCATTTATAATGAAGTCCGTTTATAATTACGTGCATTCACCACTGCAGCTTGGGTTCAATACTTGATCAAGAAGCCAGTCGTTTTGGTTTGATATTTGTGTGACTTTGGTATTTGTGTGACTTTTGATTTTTGAGGGAGGCCAAATACTGATTCTTTTCCTTTCCATGGGCAGATTTTTATTTCCTTTTTTCTTCCATCTGTGGGGAAATATGGGACTTCTTATCCTCTGTATGTAGACGGTCAGCTGAGAAGCTGAGACCCTAGAGAACATGGCTGGACAGAATGTGAGTTGGACTCCATTTGCAGCTAGCCAAACTTCCCATTATTTAAGCTGACTTTGTGGTGGTTCTGCATCTCATGTGGACTGCCTTGTACCTCTTTGAAGATGATTTGTGTATCTTTGGTTAAGTCAGAACCTTAAGCCTTGGTTAAGGCTTATGTATTTCGCTTGGGAGAGTACCTTTGGTGAAAAAAAAAAAGATTCGAAAGCCAGAAATATCAGCTCCTTGTCACAGCTAAAATTTGAATAACAAGAGATTTGAAAGATTTTTCTTTTAAGAAGCTATATGGCCAGAAGTCAGCCGAATTAAAGGCTGATATCCAATCTGTATTGTCAAAAAGAAAAAGACAAGTTTCAGATTTTTTTTTTTTTGTAATGGCTGGCAAATTGCTGATGGAGGGCAGTTGTTTACGGTAAATAGTCGTTACCACAGAGGCTTATTTTTTGCATATTTACAAAGAAAATGGCACAGTTCGAACACTAGTGAAATATCTTCCTAACAAAGTGCACCATGAAAGCATTATATGGCCTGATTCCGTAGCAATTTTCTCTTTTTAGGAATCTGGGATTCAGTGTAGGCTCCTCCTGAGCCCAGTGATCCAATTTAAAAGTCAGCTATACAGCTAGATTGGTCTTCATAATATAACACTCTGATATTTAGCTAGTTGTTTTTTTTTTTTTTAAGATTTCTGAATTCCCTCTAGGCTTATCTGTATATCTCCATTTTTAATGTTCCTCTAACACACTCAAACTCTTTCTTAAAAAACCTTAAACCCTCTCTGTGTGATCTGAGATGTAAATTTGCTACATTGTTTTCTCCAAAAATCAGTGAGGGCATCGGCTATGTAAGAAAGATAAATGTTAACCTTTCCCATTAACAAAGGCATAATTCAATTCAACTGCACAGTTTTAAACTAGTGAGTTTTATCTGTCTCATGGCTCAAATTTTCAAATAAAAATTATCAAGTCTTTGTGTCTGTCTGTATTTTTACATGTATATTTGTGTGTGTGTGTCTGTGTATTATCTACGAGTATCAAATTGACGTAAATAAATGGCACTCATAATTTAAGTTACAAACCCTAAATGCTTTCTAAGTTTATGTGATTTTAGTAATCTTTGATAAATCATTAAGGTTTGAAGATTATTGGTAAAATAAAATAGACATATATTCAAAATTTAATGTAGACATTTTTTTTTTCCCTGGGTCTACTTGTCAGACTGGTTTATACTGTCTGCTACATCCCGTAAGGTCATAAAACTGTTGTTTTCTGATATTTTTGACACTTGCTTAATTTGTCTGTTATCTTATAAAGAAGCGAAAATGTGTTTTTTTGTTAAAGGGAAAGAAATTTGGCTAGTTTAGAGGTTTTGAAAGTTATAAATTGACAGAAAAGGAATTATAGATAAAACTAAATAGATATAAAAAGCTGGGAAAGAAAATGGGAAAATTATTAAAGGTTATAAAAAGTTTGTAGAAATCATACTTTGTGTGGTCAAAGATAATTGGGATTGAATAGATCTACCTAAAATTTTATTAAAATTAGCTTTAGTATTGATAATACACTAACAAAAGTAAAATTTGGTTTTCTCTTTTGAACAAGATTTTTATGTAGTTACAGTAAGAGATAGCAAACATTGTTGTTCACCTTTTGAATAAACTACAAGAATAAAAGGGAGGTGAGAAAGGGAGAGATGAATTCAGTTTGCGTCATGCTATCTTTATTAGATATTTTAATTGTTTGGAAATCTGAGTCTCCTCTCTATTAAAGAGTAAGGTTTCTGCTTTTTAAAGTCTTTGAATTATCACTTGGGATAAATGAACAACTTATTTTACACTAAACTGTGATCCTATTTGTGATATCAAGTGTTTTAAAACCTCTGATATTTGAAAAACATTTCAAAATCATAATTTTGAATCCTAAATTCCATATTTTTTACCTCAAATTAACTTTTTAGATATGAGGGCACCTGAAAGTCCAAGAGACAGACATATTAGTTTTATTTAGCCTGTGAAAATAATATAGGAAGCATTGTTAAATATGAAATAATGTTTAGCTTTTTGGGTTGTATTTGTATAAAAGTGTTATGAATATATCTTTCAAAATTGTATGAGGTTTCTGAAACTGTAATATGCCTTTGTGTGTGTTATCAGTAATAACTGATATTATTAGGTTAAATTGTCATAAACCACAGAAATAACCACATTTCCCTGTCAATTTCACCTCTCTAACTATGATTATTCTAAGACTTTTATCTCACACAGAAAATTGTTATTTTATTTTGGTTCTTCTTAGAAAGGAACTTATAATTGGCTACATCCCAAAATTTGCCTTTTAAAGATTCTGACAGTACTCTTGAATATAGGTTTCTGATAACTTTGGAAATCATACCATAGGAGCAGACAGAATCTTTCTGAACTATAATAAAAACCACATACATTCATAAATATTTGCAAATCATCATGAAGCAGAACAAGAATTAATTATATGAGAAATTTTGGATTTTTTTGTTTGAAATATTGCTGATTCTTTTTATGTTCCACTTTTGGAAGTCAAGAAAATGTTATTTTGTATTTTGTTTTTTCCTTTTGAGCTATGTATAGCTTACAACAAATTGGGTAAATTATATATTTGTGCATGAAACCTTGAATTATTTATATTTGCTCTACCTGATTTCACCAGAATTTAGAAACTATTTGTGAATAGTCTTAATTTATGGCCATATAGTTATTTGCATAAGTTCAGTAAGAAGATGTTTTCTTTGGTAACAGGACACAATTGAAGACACTGGTCATTTTATTAAGGCTTCAACAGGAATGACATATTTTCTGATATGATCACACTGCTTTGAGGAATTAAAGTTGCCTTTACAGAGCCAATAAAAAGCCAGTTGGAAATATTGGCCTACTACCTTCTCTCTGCAGTTTCTTTATGAGGTTTCTGGCCTGTGGTAAGAAAAGAGTGTTATTTTCTGATGAGTCCAGGAACCACAAGTTATTTTTGGACCTAGAGAAGAGAGAAATTCACCCAACTGATACAGAGTACAGACAGTCTGATGGCAAAACTTTGGTTTTAGCCTTGACACTTTTGAAAGTCTAATATGAAATTCCTTATTAAAAAGTTCCAACAAAGCCAATTTTAAGACAGCCTGTATGTCCAATAATAATTCTTGCTGTATTTTATGCAAATAATCAGGCCAAGTATAATAAAGCTAATTTTTTAAAATAAATTGTTCTTACCATGATTTATTCATGCATAAAATGGAAAACTGGAGAGACAAAAAATATGTTTCAGAAGAAAACTATAATATACCTGTTACTAGATTCTAACCTTATTCATCATTTTTGAGTTTTTATTATTAATATTTTCCTACACTTTGGACTGAATAGTCAATTCTATCCTTGCTACCTGTCTCCAAACTAATGTTTCCAAATTCTTCTTCCATTTTTTCTGAGTTGAACTCAATGAAATTTCTACAACATTTTCCTGAGGCTATGCAAGCATACCTTGTGATACACAAACTACAGTCAAGAAAAATCTGTCAGATTGCCACCTCCTACTTTCATTTTAACTGAAGAAGTCTAACATCCAGAAACTTGAAACGACTTCCCTGCCCACTCTAAGGAAACTGGTTTATAAGTTGTTCCAAACATTGACATTTGTTTTTCTTCTGTTTGAAAGCTTGTCTGCAATGCCGTCTCCTTAAATGAGATGTAGCTGTTTAATGGAACTGACCTATGCCCAGGAATCGGAGACTGGTTTACTGGGATTCTTCACCACTCAGCTATTAACTCGATTTATCCACCAATGGAGACTTCAGTGTATAAAACCTCAAAAGAAATTTCAGACAGGGAGAAGTTGGGGCTCATGAAGCTATACCCCAAAATACAGAACATTAAACTGCTGAACTGAAGAAACCTGCTAGCAGAATGATTTAAACTCTCTGGTCCAGGTAGTTCTGAATAATCATATTGCATTATATTTCCTCCTACCAAAACAAAGAGTCATCTTTGCAATTGATAATACTGCTGATTGTGAACAGGAGAAATTTCCAAACAAGCTAAATGGTTACAAGACATGCATGCCACTGATCCCCTTAATGATCCTTTTATGTGGTTTCCAGGGGAATGGGAAACTGGTTTTGGTTCCCCTTATAAACTATTGCTATTACCATTATTCTAATTTTGCATATTTTTTCTATTGCCAACAGATAACAGGGACTATTAACACAAGCACTGATATTTTTGTCATGCTGAGTTGGCACCCTAGACCTGACACACAGAAGCATTTATAGGCCAATGCAAAGTAATTGTATTCCTCAAATCCTGATCCTGGTCTTCCTGTCTGCATCCCTTGTGAACAGGAAGCAACCAGATCAGTCATTGTCTGACTCCTTCCTTATTGATTACAAAACCTCAGGTTTGAGGATGAAGAAGACAAAGGGGAACTGAAGCAGTCCTCACCTCAAGAACTGTAGACAGAAATGCAGTTATATTTAAGTATTAATCAGGCTTTACTTTGGTCTATTTCCTTATAACCAAAAGTGATGTGTACAAAGTCATTGCATACGAATTTAGAAAATACTGAGAAGCAAAAGGAAGAAAAGGATCCGAGTCACCTGAAATCCCCCTTTTCCAACTCACCTGAAATCCCCTTAAACAGGGACAGCTATTGTTGATATTTGATAGTATATTCTTTGAGGATTTTTTCAATGTGAAGATACATACTCATTATATATTACAATATATCCTGTATATTGTATGTTATAAACACACACACACACACGCACATGCACACACGACCCCTGTGCTTATCTGCATGATCATTTGTTTCCCCATTATTTGTATAGATAAGATTTTTGACATTAGAATCATAAAGTTCTTATTTAAGACTTGCTTAAAGAAACCCTGAATTCCTGTAGAAGAGCTGATGACAACCAGTTTGAATTCCCCCACAGAGGAACCAAATCAGTATGAGAATACAGATTCTTTATTTCTTTGTCCTATGGCTTCACCCTGCACCCTTCAACCAGTCAACAATTTTCACACTTCGGCCTGCTCGAAAACCCTTAAAAACCATAGTCTCAAACTCTTCTAGGAGATAGATTTTTAACTTTCCTCCTAGCTACTCTTTCAGTGGCCCTACGATTAAACCTCCTTCTCTGCTACAACCTGGCACCTCAGTGTATTGACTTGCTGCATGCTGAGGCAACAAACCTACACTAATTACATTTTTCTTCCATTTTGTGTTTTAGAATGACAACTATTCTTTTATTATCATTTGTTAGGGCTCAAAAAATGATATGCCAAAATGTAACCACCCAACAGGTTCTCCTTGCCTGCTGCCCAGACAGAGCTGATTTATCAAGATAGAGGAATTGAAATAGAGAAATATTTTAATTCAAAAAGAGCAAACTGTATGGGAGACTAGGGTTTTATTATTACTCAAATCAGTCTCCCCCCTGATATTGGTTAGGCGTTTTTCAAAAGCAGTTTGGGCGAAGTGGTAGGGTTAGCCAGGTAACAAGTGCTTCCTGCTAATTGGTTGGGCCAGAGATGAAATAATAGTAGGTTAAAGCTGTACTCCTGCAGGTTGAATCTCTTCTGGGTGAGGCCACAGAAGGAGGGTTGGCGGGTCCATGGGGAGCCATCAGGTCCTGGTGGAGCCATGGGTGTTAGACAATGCAAAAACATCAGAAAGGATCTCAAAAGGCCAATCTTAGTTTCTACAATAGTGATGATATTTGCAGGAGCAATTAGAGAAGTTTCATATCCTATTATCTCCAGAATGCTGGCTGACAATCGTTTATGTCTGCACCTTAGCCGGATTCAGGCTCTTCTGCTCATTCTAGCCTGGCAACCTCTTGTTAGCTCTACAAAGGTGGCTGAGTTTGCGGGAGGGGCTACTATCCTTTAAACTGTGAATGAAATGTCTCCCAAAGCTAGCCCAGGAATAATCAAAGACAGCTCGGGGGCTAAAGCCATGAGGGGGTTGGGCCTAGATCAGATCTCCCTCACTGCCGTAAACTTCCTGCTGATAATAATTTTGCAAAGGCAGTTTCAAAAAGATGGCACTTAGAAAGGCTAAACTAAAGAAGTAGCCTTAAAATCTCTCTAACTTCTCCTTCTCTACTCCACCTACCCCTGCCTCTCAAGCCTCTGTCTCTCCCAAAGCATAGAATGAGACTTTTCTCTGAGATTTCCTATGTCAACAAGAACTAGAACTTCTTTCTCCTCATCATACATCTCGCAAAAGAAGACTGAAGAAGGCAACTAAACCCAGACAAACTTTTCCATAAGATAATATCTGCCTCTTAAGCTCATTCAAATTCCCAAGAGCATCATTTACAAGTTAATTTCTGTCTCCCATTGTCCATTCATTCTCCTTAATAATCATTTACTCTTCAAAAGAATGTCCCACCTTTTCCCCCTCTTCCCTCTCCCCTATGAATAGGGTATATAAGCTTCTCTCTCCTTCATTGGGTAATAGGGTAGTCAGTCTCCTGCAGTTCTCCTGTGCTACGCATGCTAAATAAATCTGTATGCCTTTTCTTCTATTAATCTGTACATTGTCAGTACATTTTCAGTAAACCTTCAGAGGGTGGAGGAAAAGTTTTCCCTTGGCCACTACATGTGTTTATAAATTTCTTTGAGACTTCAATAAAAACTGTATCTGAAAAATATGTAAAGAAAACTGAAGTAGTTCTCAAATACTCTAGAGGACATCTGGCAATATCTGAAGACATTTCTCATTAAATAGGGTGAAGAAGATGCTGCTGGCATCTACAAGTAGAGGCCGGGGATGCTGCTAAACATTCTAGAGTGCACAGGATCACCCCCTTATTACAGATAATTATGCACTCCCAAATGCCAGTAGTGCCAAAGCTGAGATTTCTGCCCTCCCCAAACTAAAGAGAGAAATGTGCATTATCACATAATGAGTTTACACATCTTACGGAGTAAAGAATAGACAAATGGAAGATTTTCCCCAAGAAATTATTAAATATATTAGATCAATGTATCATGGAAATACAAAGTATAATACAAAATCAAGAGAGAAAGTTTACAGACATGAATAGTTCAGCAATAATTGTCTTTTTTGCATACTAAAATTATTCTAAAAGAGAGAACTAAAACCGTGCTCCAAATGTTAATGTATTCTAATGACTGCTCTGATAAGTAGCATGCTTTTCTGTTCCAATTCACGAATGAAAGGACACACAGAGTAAGGTTAGAGGGTCATTGAATAAATTTATAACAGAGCCCAAACCAGATTTTGAGCATTTAATTTTCTATTATGGTCAAATAATATTGCCTCTCAGATATTTTTTAATGTAGTTGGTCACGATTAAATTTATCTCTTAACATAAAATTTTGCTCTTTTATTGATATAAATATGCAACAAGGCAGGAGGTGGTTTGGGATGTGTCACATTTGTTTATCACTTATGGATTTGATTTTTTGCTTAAGGAAAGTGAGCTTATTACAATCCACAGATTCCAATTACAAAGAATTTCTAAATTGGTGGCCTTTAGGGAATGTAAAGTTAATTAAACCTTAATACACTCAAAATAATGAATATCTTTTAATATGTATAATTGCAGAAATAGAATACTGGCTATTTGGTTTTGTTATGCAATAACAATAAGTAATCCCTTTATATAATGCGAAAATGTCTCATTGAAAATATATAATCAAGGAATTATAAATAATCTCTATACACTGAGAGGATATAATGTATACAATATAGCTATGTGCTGCTAAATTAGTTTGTATACAGAAACAAGTTCATACAGTTTTTTAATCCTTGGAGACATTTTAAAATCACTGATGACAGTAAATAAACATTGGATATCTATTAACTGTCAAAGGCTGTGAAATGTGGACTTTACATATAAAATCTGTGACTTTCTCTATTTGTAAGGAGTTTATCATCTTATGGGCCCCTTCACATATTTATTTAGATAATTTTTCACATGAATTGATACAAAATTGTTTGAAATGCTTGTTCCCTGGTGCCATAAAGAAATAGTATTCGAACATAAATTTAATTTCTTCAGCAAGGCCATTTTTATACTTTTTGCAGAAAGGGTACACTCGCCAGCAGTTTTGCCCGGAGAGTACACCAAACAAAGGAGACAGGGTCCTTTATAACCTGACGCATCCACCCTACTGCTGTGTCCCGTTTCCACTGGCTGGAACAGGACCTCATATTTTGTATTTGTCCTGATTGGCTAACAACTTAGAACTTTTTGAAAGAGGCAAAGGCAGAGGAGAACAAAAGAAGCAGGAAGTAACTTGTGGAATGCTGAAAAAGGTAAAAGCACCTTTAAATAAGGAAGAGGAACAGGCTATGACCTAATGCCTGCTTCGACCAGTATAAGCATGCCAGGGCAAATATTTAGGCTAAATTGTGGGAGCTAAGAACATAAAGTACATTGATTTCTTTATTACTGCCAGCAGATATTTAAGAATGTTACCACAGGTCTTTGAATAAATTTTGCTTCTAAGAGAAGTTACTATTTATTCCTAATTAGATGGGGAGGAAAGCCTTTGAAGAGGAACCTCTACTTTACTTTTTACAGAACTACGAAGGTAAGTACAAATATGTTTCCAGATGAATCAGCCTTTTGTGGAATTAACAGAAAGAATACAAGAAGGAGAAAAAAATAATATGCAGAAGAAAGAATGAATGGCCTGTGATATGGTTCGGATGTTTGTCTCCCCTCCAAATCTCATGTTGAAACGTGATTCCCAATGTTGGAGGTGGGACCTGGTGGGAGGTGTTTAGGTCATGGGGCTGGATCCCTCCTCAATGGCTTGTGGCTCTTCTCAGGATAATGAGTGAGTTGTTACTCTGAGTTTACACGAGACCTGGTTGTTTGAAAGAGTGTGGCACCTCCCCCTTCTCTCTGTCTTTCTCCCTCTCTCTTGCTTTCATGCTCATCATGTGACACCTCTGCTGCCCCTTTACATTCCCCCATGACTGGAAGCTTCCTGAGACCCTCACCAGAAGCTGAGCAGATGCTGGGGCCATGCTTCTTGTACAGCCTGCAGATCTGTAAGCCAATTAAACCTCTATTCTTTATCAATTACCCAGCCTCAGGTATTTCCTTATAGCAATGCAAAAACAGACTAATATGAAAAAATGGTACCGAGGAGTAGGGTGTTACTATAAAGATACCTGAAGATGTGGAAGTGGTTTTGCAGCTGAGTAAAAGGCAGAGATCAGAAGAGTCTGAAGGGCTCAGAAGAAGATGGGAAGATGAGGGAAAGTTGGAACTTCTTATAGACTGTTTAAATGGTTGTGACCAAAATGCTGACAGAAATATGGACAGTGAAGTCCAGGCTGAGCAGGTCTCACATGGAAATTAGGATGTTATTGGAAACTGGAGCAAAAGATACTTGTGTCATGCCTTAGCAAAAATTTGGCTGCATTGTGTCAATGTTCTAGGGATCTATGAAAGCTTGAACTTAAAATTGATTACCTAGGGTATCTAGCGGAAGAAATTTTTTTTTTTAATTTTATTATTATTATACTTTAAGTTTTAGGATACATTTGCACAACGTGCAGGTTTGTTACATATGTATACATGTGCCATGTTGGTGTGCTGCACCCATTAACTCGTCATTTAGCATTAGGTATATCTCCTAATGCTATCCCTCCCCCCTCCCCCCACCCCACAACAGTCCCCGGTGTGTGATGTTCCCCTAGCGGAAGAAATTTCTAAGCAACAAAGCATTCAAGAGGAAGTCTGGCTGATTCTAAACACCTACAGCAAGATACAGGAACAAAGGAATTACTTAAATTTGGAATTTATCTTTAACGAGAATACACACAGAAGTTTGGAAAATAAGAGTTTGGAAAATTTGCAGCCTAGCCATGTGGTAGAGAAGAAAAAAAAAACATTTTCAGGAGAGGAATTCAAGCAAGCTATAGAGCAATCACTTGCTAGAGAGATTTGTGTAACTAAATGGAGCCAAGTGCAAATACCCAAGACCATCGAAAAAGACCTCAAAGGTATTTCAGAAACCTCCTAAAAAGCTCCTCCTGTTGAAATGAGAGTGTTCTCTTCTCCCCCTCGCAGGGGTGTGGCTGGCTTTTCAGTGCTCCCCTGCTCAAACCCCTAGGGGGGAGCATGCAGACAGGCAGGTCATGGGGAGTGTTTGGGGGCTCTGACCCCACTGCAGTATCTAGGGTTGTTTACAGCTCCCAAAACCCCAGTGGGCTTGTGTTACAGTGTGCACTTTTCAGCTTAGCTGTCTGCAGGCAGCTTGTGTTAATCAGCTCAACCAGACCCTCTACCTTATCACAAGGGCACAGGGCTTTCTGTATCCCAGGTTCTTGCCCTAATGTATCAGAAAAATCGGATCACATGTGGGCTTGGAGGATGGGTGCAAGGTTTTATAGAGTGGTGGAGGTAGCTCTCAGTGAGATGGATGGGGAGCCAGAAGGGGGATGGAATGGGAAGGTGGTCTTCCCCTGGAGTCGGGCCACCCAGCAGCTGGACTCTCCTCTGACCACCCTCAGCTGAATTCCACATCTTCCCACCATTGATGGCTTGCTGGTGTCTGTCCATGTGTTCTGCTCCTCTTGATGTCCAGCCACTTGTGTGTGTGCCCGCTACAGTCTTGGGATTTTCTGGGCACAGGATGGGGGTGTGGTGGGCCATAGCGGTCTTGGAAAATACAACATTTGTGAATGAAAACAGGAGTGCCTGTTCTCACTTTGGTCCATGGACGCAGGCCCAAGGGTGGAGCCCTCACCAGGAACCCTGACCTTCTCTACCCAGCACTTCCTTGTCCTGCTCCCATAACACCATCACAGGCCCACAGGCCTAGGGGGAAAGAATAATTTGGGGGCCAGGCCCAGGTCACTCCTGCCTGCTCAGCATCAGGACACTGCTCCCTGCATCTCAGCTGCACCAGCTCCAGCTGTGGCTCAAAGGGTCCCAGGTGAAGCTCAGGATGCCACTTTGGAGAATGCAACCCATAAGCCTTGGCAGTTTCCACATGGTGTTAAGCCTGTAGGCACACAGAATGCAAAAGCAAAGGAGTCTTGGCAGCTTTCTCCTAGATTTCAGAGGATGTATTGGAATGCCTGGGTGCCCAGGCAGAGGCCTGATGCAGGGGCAGAGCTCCCACAGAGCACCTCCACTAGGACAATAATGAGGGGAAATGTGGGGTTAGAGTTTCCACACAGAGTTCCCACCATGGCACTGTCTGGCAGAGTTATGGGAAGGGAGCAGCCACCCTCCAGACCTGAGAATGGTAGAGCCACTGGAAGCTTGAACACTAACCCTGGAAAAGCCACAGGCACCCAACTCCGACCCGTGAAAGCCACCATGGGGACTTCACCATGCAAAGCCACAGAGGCAGAGCTACCCAAGGTCTGGGGAGCCCACTCCTCACACCATTGTGTCCAGGATGCAAGGCATGGAGCCAAGGATTATTTTGGAGCTTTAGGGTTTAATGTCTACCCTGCTGGGTTTTGGACTCCTGTGGGGCCTACTGTCCTTTTATTTTGGCCTATGTCTCCATTTTGGAATGGGAATATCTACCCAGTGCCTGTACCACCATTGTATCTTGGGAGTAAACAACTTGTTTGATTTTACAGACTCATAGGTGGAAGAAACACAGCCTTGAGTCTTAGATGAGACTTTGGACTTTAGAGTTTGAGTTACTGCTAGAACAAGGTAAGACTTTGGAGGACTACTAAGAAGGGAATATTGTATTTTGCAATGTGAGAAGGACATGAGATCTCAGGGACCAGGTGTGGAATGATATGGTTTAGATGTTTGTTCTCTCCAAATCTCATGTTGAAATGTGATTCCCAATGTTGGAGGTGGGGCCTGGTGGGAGGTATTTTGGTCATGAATGGCTTGGTGCTCTGCTAATGGTAATGAGTGAGTTCTTGCTCTGAGTTCATGTAAGACGTGGTTGTTTCAAAGAATGTGGCACCTCCCCCTTCCCTCCCTCTTTCTTGCTCCCTCTCTCTTCCTCCCGTTTCCCCCATGTGGTGTTCCCATCGTACCTTCATCTTCCACCATAACTGAAAGCTTCCTGAGGCCCTCACCAGAAGCCAAGCAGATGCTGGCATTTGCTTTATGTACAGCCTGCAGAACTGGGAGCCAATTAAAAATCTTTTCTTCATAAATTACCCAGCCTCAGGTATTTCATTATAGCAGCAGAAGAATGGACCAATACAATATACAAACATAATTTTATGTTATTTCTTATTACAACTTTCAGGCCCTTTGTAGTACAAATTGCATATGTGTTATCATTACTCCTATAGTGGCAGAGAGAAAGCTTCCTTTCTGCCCACTAAAGATTCACTAAAAATGAACTGGTGAAAGGCAGATTAATAGGAGAAAAAGGCACACCAAAGTTATTTAATGTGCATAAGCAGAGGGGAATGACAGGAGAATAATTACCCAGTAATCCAGATAACACCTCCCAGGTAATCTCTCAGAGTTGCCCTCTCAGGAATCAACAGTCTGTCTGGGTGTGGTGAGACTCCACTTTTGTCCCATCTTTGATGGTTAATCTGTCCTGGTTATTTGATGAGGTTCCTAGGGATGGAATCTTAAGACAATCTCATTTGTTTTGGAAAGAAGCTTCCTTAGTCTGACAAATTCCAGAGAGACTCCCTCCTGATGCTGCAGGAAAGAATTGGAGAGACAGAGAAGGGAGTCCGTAAAGGGGAAGGTCAGAGAAGGAGCTTGGCTCTGAGGCTCATTTCTGAGGCCTTTCTGTTTTCTTCAATTCAATGCATGCAGAGCACCAAAGCACCATATTTTGAGTATCATTTTCCGTGCCCCAGCACCGCAATATGCATCCTTTTTAATGGCAGCTCAGTGTGGCTCTTCTACAGCAAATGTAACCTGGAACATCCCAGAAATAAATGCCTGCTCAGAAACCACTCGGTGTGATGCCACTTTTCTAATTCAACCTCTCCAACAAAATAATGTAAAATAATGTAATTTACATCCTCATGTCTTCTCAATCTGAATTAACTATTTATGAGTTCCTGAAGGTAATATATTTATTAAATGTATGCAAGATTGTTGAGACCCTGATATGTGCCAAGTGCTTTGCTGGGTGCTGAGAATGCAAAAGAATATATATATATACATATATATATATATATACATATATACATATATATATATACATAAATATATATACATATATATATACACATATATATATATACACACACACACACACATATATATACATATACATATATGAGACTTATAGGTTAGGCATAATAAACATATATGTATCATAAAAAGAAAGTGTTTAGACATATGTTTTGCTGTAACATTAGTTATAAAGGAAAAAGTAAAAAAACATTACTCAGATAA